>NC_091825.1:64937500-66137500 GCF_038994185.2 Dermacentor albipictus
CATTGAGCCAGGAAGCGTGGAAGCATGTTAAGCGTGAAGAGGGTAACGGGTGGGCAACGCCACACGAAGTTGCAAAGTTCATTGAAGCTTACGAAGACATCGAGGGTAAGGGGTCTGCGCGGAGGCAGGTGACAGCGCCGAAAACGGCGGGAGAATACGGGCGCACGGCGAGCACAACGATTGACGCGAGGGTTGTTGCACCTTGTGTGCCGTCGGTGAACAAGGAAGCCGCTCTGAAGAAAACGCAGGCCGCGTGTTTTGTATGCAATGGACCGCACTTCGCGCGAAACTGCCCCAACAGAGCGGCGACCCATCGCAAAACCGTGAACCGGGTTGGGAAAGACCGGAAATCGGAAGCGGTGCCCGGTTGTCAGCAGGCGGTGTCACTCGAAAGCAGTGAGCTTGGGCCCGCCTGCGGGGGCACATCAACCAGAAATAAGAGAGAACGCGATATACCTGCTGTGGAGTATGTCAGATTAAGGTGCGGCGATGCTTCAATTAAGGCATTGGTTGACACGGGTGCGGAGATTACGGTGCTCAGAGAAAGCGCCGTGCCCGAAAGCGCGAAACATGAGATGGGAAATGTGACGCTGGTGGCAGCTTTCGGCGCGAAAGTCGTGGCGAGGCTGGCGCGCGTCGAGCTAGGCCTGGATACGGGCGGGAGTGTCCACCTTGCTAGGGAAGTACCTGTAATCTGCGCGTTTACTGAGGAATTAGCGACAGACGACGCTGACTGCCTGCTTTCGGCGGAGGCATGGCACATGATTAAAGAAGCATGTGCCGGTACTCAGGGCGGGCGAGTGATCGAGGCAGCTTTGGAGCTTACTTCCGATATTTGGGGAGAGGAGGAGAGCGTGGGCGACCCTGCTTCGAGCGCAGATGTAGACCAAGCTGCCAAAGTTGGCTTAGTGGTGCAGGGAGAAGCGACTTTTGATTCGAGTAGGACAGAGCAAAATCAGGCCTTTCGGGAGGCGCAGAGAGCAGATCCGAGCCTGGTCGAGGCATGGAAACAAGGTAAAGCAGGCAGCCATGGGATGTTTGTTCGCGACGGGCTGCTTTTTCACAAGGACAAAATTGCCGCCAGGGTCTATCAGCAATTAGTTCTGCCTGGTGAGAGAAGGAAGGAGGTTCTGCTCCTTGCGCATGAGTCACCGTGGGGTGGGCACCTCGGAATAAGAAAAACAGCCAATAGGATAAAGATGTCTTTCTATTGGCCTGGCATTGACAGAGACATTAAACAACATTGTCAGACATGCCACGGTTGCCAGGTCCGGTCTGACCATAAGGTCATGGACCGCGTTCCGATAACGCCACTCACGCGCCCAAGTTACCCGTTCCAGGTAGTTAACGTTGATGTAATCGGGCCATTGAACCCCCCATCGGCACGGGGACACAGATATGCTCTGTGTGTAACGGATTTGCATACCAGATGGCCGGAAGTGGTGTGCTTGACATCGCTTACGGCGCGAAGGACATGTGACGCACTGCTAGAGATTTTCTCGCGGACCGGTGTCCCTGAGGCAATCTGCAGCGATCAAGGAACTAATTTTGCTGCACAGATGACGCAGATTTTCTGTGAGAGAATCGGGAGCTCACCGCGATTCTCCACCCCAGAGCACCCGGAAAGTAATGGCTCCGTAGAGAGGTGGAACCGCATATTTAAAAATATGCTGTTTCATGTGATCGAGAGAGACAGGAGGAACTGGGACAAATTTGTCCCCTTCTTGCTCTGGGCGTATAGGGAGGTGCCCCATGACACAACGGGCGTTTCCCCCTTTCAGATGTTGTTTGGTAGAAGCCCGACTGGGCCGCTGTCGATACTGAAGAATAGCTGGACAGGGGAGGTCGACATACCTGATAACCTGAGAGAGTCGGCAGCTCAATATCTAGAGAAGTTGCGTGAGCAGCTGCAGCTAGTTGCCGAGCTCGCAGAACTAACGGCTAGCAGGCAGCAAGACGCGTACGCCTCCCAGTACAATCTCCGCGCCCGAGTAAAGACGTTCGATATCGGCGACGATGTCCTATTGTTTCGCATGGGCGAGCACGGGAAATTACAGTCGAAGTGGTGCGGGCCGTATAGGGTAGCCGCAAAACCGCGCCAAAATTCCTACGACATAATCGTGGAAGGCGGAAAACGAAGAACCGTGCATGCTAACCATCTTCGTCCCTATCACGCAAGGATAGGGCACACGAGCGTTATCTTCCACGACGATGAGGACTTTGGGGAAGTCGAGTGCAGTCCATCCGTAACGCAACAGTTGGAAAGTGAGTTACCGGCTACTGCGACAGAGCACTTGTCGTCAAGCCACGAATCACAGATACGCGCGTTGTTCCGGTCCTACGGCGACGTGTTTTCGGGGCAACCAGGAAGGGCACGGATAGGCGACCATCGAATTGTACTATACGAGGGGTACCCGCCGAAAAGGGTCACCCGTATCGCGTACCTGAGCTCCTTAGGAAGGAGATAGCTAAGGAAATCGACGAACTTCTCACTCTGGGACTTATTTACCCGACCACGAGCGCGTTCGGTCATCCTGTGGTGTGTGTCACCAAGAAAGACGGTTCCCTTAGACTTTGTGTCGACTACAGAGCACTGAATGCTGGTACCGTGGATGACGCGTTTCCCATGGCTCGCCAGGAGGAGCTTATATATCGAGTAGGAGCGGCCAACTTCATCACTCTTATCGATCTTAGGCGGGGTTATTGGCAGATTCCCGTTGATGAGGAAAGTCAAGACAAGACAGCGTTTGTGACACATTTAGGCCAATTCGCGTGGCGTGTCATGCCATTCGGGTTAAAGAACGCTCCCGCCACTTTCCAACGGGCAATGAATGATCTTCTCGCAGGACATCAGGAATATGCCTGCGCGTATCTGGATGACATAGCAGTGTTTTCCAGAACGTGGACCGACCATTTAGAACACCTTGAGCATGTGCTAACCGCAATGCGCGAGGCAAGCTTGACAGCCAATCTGCAGAAATGCCAGGTCGCGGCGCGTCAGATAAAATACCTGGGGCATGTCGTAGGCTCAGGGCAACATGGTCCAGACCCGGAAAAAGTTAGGGCCATTAAGGAGCTACAGAGACCACGAACAAAGCGCGAACTCAGGAGCGTTTTGGGTCTCTGCGGATATTACAGAAACTACGTGAGAGATTACGCAGAAATTGCTAAACTGAATTGACAGGGAGAAAGGTGCCGAATCAAATACCCTGGGGCGTGGAGGCAGACCGGGCATTTGGCGAGTTGAAGGAAGCCCTTTGTAGGGCGGCGATGTTGTCGACTCCGGATTCCTCTAAGCCATATTGGCTGTTCACAGATGCGTCCGCAAACGCAGCAGCCGCTTGCTTGGCTCAGATGACAGAATCGGGCGAAGAGCGGCCCATATCATTTGCAAGCCATCGCTTTAACGACACTCAGATGAGATGGGCCACAATAGAAAGGGAGGCGTTTGCCGTAATCTGGGCCCTTCGTAAATTCGACACGTGGGTTTACGGCGCCCGAATAAATATCGTGTCAGATCACAACCCCCTAACCTACTTAACTACGACGCACCCCGCGGGCGCGAAGCTTGTCCGCTGGGCGCTGGCACTACAACGGTACAACGTCACCGTCAGCCACAGAAAGGGCACGGAGCACGCGAATGCCGATGCGTTATCGCGTCTCACGAGAGCCGATTGGGTGTCTGAGGAAATGTGTGGGGGGAACGAAATGCAAGAGTAGTGCCCCCGTGGTCTCTGGGGGCTGAGCCCGGGAGTCACCCGGAGGGACTATATGTGCTTTGAATGGAATGTACATACTTGGCAGTGCTTGATATTATGTCATTGCGGTGTGTTCCAGTGTTAAGGCAACGGCGCGTATATATGCCATATTCAATGCCGTGTTTTGTGTGTCATGCTGAACCTTTTTCGTGCACCCAAGAGTGTTTTCACGTAACCAATTCGTCACTTCTAAGTTAATTTTTCCCTTATGTGGTATTGTTTCCACTTGCGTGTATGTATCATTCACGACGACACCTTGAGTTAATCGTGCATTACAACCAGTAGGATTGTAATAACGATCTTGGGTGCGGGGTGTAAGGTCGTTGTGAATGTTCGGCTTTGTGAAGCTCATATGTGCATTATTTTCGTTGCTTAAGTGCGTGCTTCCCCGACTTCTGTGGGGCCCACTCTGTTTTTGTATATGTGTTGTATGGCAATGTTGTGCTGTTGGCTCGCACCCTGGCCGCTTCCAGGAAGTGCCTGCTTTGGGAAGACGGTGGCCGGACGCTGTTCGGCGAAAAAGGGAGCGGCAGTGGTTCTCGAGCACTGGGTCTGGCGAGTGCCATAAATCGCGCAGTGAGCCGTCGTAGCGACATCTGGAGAAGGGTGTCTTTGGGGAGTGTTTTGCGTCGGGCCCAGGCGCCGCGGGGGGGCTCGAGCGGCGGCCACCGCCGGTGCGAGTTACGCAGCCCGGGGACATGGTCCCGCGGCTGGCTGGGGGGTGATAATGTGTGCGGCTGAGCGGGCCAGTGTGAGCTGAGGCCTGAGAGACGACGGACCGTTCTCGTCAGGTGCCCGATCGGAGCGACGGACTGCTCCGAGGCCTTGCTCAGCCGCATTCGTAAATGTGAAGCCGTTTTCCTTGTTTGCTTGTAACTCCTTGTACTCCATATACTCATTGTAACCGTTACTATCTGCCTGTAAATAAATCAGTTCGAATTATTGACATCAAGCATCGTTAGTGCCGAGATACCGAAGCAGAGAGCAGGGCATCGGCTCAGGAAGAGCCGAGAGCGGACAACAACCACAAAGAAGGAAGAACCCGGCGGAAGAAGAAGAAACCAAACCAAAAAACTTTACTCCTGCTGTATTATGGAAGCGACATTTGCATATAGGGCAAACACTTTACACTTTACAGGGATTGCCGAAAATAGGCACGAAAAAAAAAGCTAAAGCAAGGAAGTTTATAAATCAGCAATGTACTCCTCACCAAAAAGAGACATCGTAGTTCTGTAAACTGCATTTGGTGTAGTGTCTCAAGCGGACAACTGTCACACATGCGTTCACACTTTAGTGAACTTGTCACAATGTTTGCCAAGGTTTCACAAAAAATGTACACACAGATTAGCGATACATATGTAAGCGAGTGATGTATGCAGCACATCAATGTTGTCCGCTTCTAGATGCGTTAGCTGCAGTTCACCTAACTGTGATATCGTTTAATTCTCATTGCTGAGTTGCGGAGTTTTAAACTCAGTACTTCAGTTTCCCGGAATTTTGACATTTTCAGCATATTCTTCTAAAGAATAATTAATCACCTAATTTAAATATATTTCCCGTAAAGTCGGTATAGATTCTTCCTTTCTTCTTTTTAAACGTAACATTCCTAATCAAATTAGGCGCAGCGAATGCCGAGCAAAACCATTTCTTAGTTTTAAGTCATTTAGATCGGACCTTTTGAGGTAAGGCTTCGTTTCGAACAGTCTGTGTGCTTGTACGTAGGAGTAGCGCACATCCGTTAATGCAAGCTTCGCTTCCTATATCGTTCCGGCAATCTGAATCAACTTTGCTCGGCGGGCTCGCGGTCTGGCTGGCCCATCCAGTTTCCATTGGAGAGCTGTTGTATTACTGTCTCGGTCAGTATACGTGTTTGGCCCCGCATGACCTGTCGACCGGTTCACGCCACATAGCGTTGCCGAAGAGGCATTACCGGCTCTGCGCGGCGGCTTTGTACACCAGACACTGAAGCTCGTTTAAACATATGCACGCCCTTTCGTCTCGACCCCGGAAGGAAGCGGGCGCATTTCGCGGCGCCGCTTTCTCTTTCAAAAGGAGCCCGAAACAGGTTCGAACGTTTACAGTAAACGAGCTAAGCGCTTATACAGCGCACAGCTGTAAGCGATATGTACCCCGATCTCCTTGCGGCTGGGGGTGTCGAGGCGTACTCAGCGAATTAAACGCGAAAGATCCCGTGCTCTCAACCGACACCTTCACCACACTCCTTGACGGTTCGAGTTGACGTCAGCGAACGAGTCACGGCGTTCGCGGCCTAGACTTGGCACTTCGTGGATTTTTTTCTTTTCTTCTTCTTTAATTATGAGGTTTTACATGCCAAAACCACGATCTGATTATGAGGCACTCCGTAGTCGGGGACACCGGAATAATTTTAACCACCTGGGTTTTTTTTTTCAAATGCACCTAAATCTAAGTACCGCGTATGTTTTCGCATTTCGCCCCCATCGAAATGTGGCCGCCGCTGCTGGGATTCGATCCCGCGACTTCGTGCTTAGCAGGCCAACACCATAGCCATTAAGCACCCACGGCAGGTGGACCTGGTCGATTACTGCAGTGTATCGGGTCTAGGAAATCTCACCTTATGAATTGCTTTCTCAGGCACCTGCTCACCAAGATATACATATTTAATAATGTAGGTATAGATACATATATACAAAGAAAAAAAAAAGAGCTAACAATAAAGCTGCCACACTTATTCAGTGCAGATGTGAGTTGAGATTTTTTTTCCTTTTTTCTTTGTCTTTCTTTTTTTGGCTAGCAGGTGTTGGCGAAGTGTGCCTTCCTTGCAGGCGAAGCAAGCGCGATGGTAGCAGAAGGTCGCGGTGTCCACTTCTACTCTTGACTAAGGTGATTGCGCATCTGGAACTTCTGTTCATATATCACAGAGGCTGCGTGCGCGCCTTGTTCGTTTATACAAAGCGTAGGACGTGTTTGTTGGAAGCGAGAAGAGATCAATCTCGATCGCGGGTCTCAGCGGAACCGCAAATGAGAAACCTGAACTATGGCGGCAACGATGAGAGCAGACGGTGGCTCACGTCAAATTGTGGCCAGCAATATGCTTTGAAAACCTCGTTGTTGTAAGGGTATGCATGTGGTAGACTTGCGCGTGCTTTCGCTTGTGCTTATGTATGTCGATTTGATGTTACGTGCACGTATATTGCTTCTGTTGCGTTCTAATAACACTTCGTTGCGAGTCTTCGAATCTGTGCGACCCGCCGTGGTTGCTTACATTGTGGCTTTCGTTTTGCGTTACTAAACACGAGGTCGCGGGACCGAATCCCGGCCACGGCGGCCGCATTTCAATGGGGGCGAAGTGCTATAGAACACCCGTGTACTTAGATTTAGGTGCGCTTGAGAGAACCCCAGGTGGTTAAAATTAGTCCGGTGTCCCCCACTATGGCGTGCCTCATAATCAGGTCGGGATTTTTGGCACGTAAAACCCCATAATTTAATTTATGTTTGTGAGTTGTCTCTCTGTGCTGTTGTCGCACAATGCAGTTATACCATCTCACTCTGCTTTCCACCCAATTGTGCCCAGGAAAATGATTAGGTCAGTTGGTGATTTCGAACAATCCTTGACGACGCAGGGGTTTAGCGTCACTAAAAAGCGAGTAAAAAAAAAGGAAAAGAAACGAACAAGAAGGAGCACATGAAAAGATCGCCAGCAGCAGCACAAGTCCAAGCAAACAAACAAGCATATAAGCCACCGTTTGCCTGACCGCCGTCAGGTGCATGGTGGTGGTGACAAACTTTATTGAAAGGGGGAAAGGGGGAAAAGCGGGAATGGATTAACGTGACCCTGCAGAGCCTCTCGCGTGCGACGCACTTCGCTTCATCTCCGGTATCCATCTCTCTTATATAGTTATGCATGGTAAACAACCGCGCGCGGTTTTGACGTCTTAGGCTTTTTTTGCTGTTCAGCCCTATAGGTCATGAATATAAATCCTGGCCACGGTGGTCGCATTCCAAGTCGAAACTATGCGCGAGAACGTTCGCCCACTTTGATCTAGTGGCGCGTTAATGAGCCCCGCAGGCGGTCCAAGGTAATTCGGGGTTGTCAAAACTCCGCCTTTCAAGCTCGCCATTCTTGAAATTCATATACAAAGTCCACGAATGGAACCTTCTACATCCCCAGCAATAACTGTTTTGCAGGTTGCCATAAGATACCAGATGGTTCGACTTTCAAGCTGACAGACGTGCTGCGACAAAACATGTGAAGGTAGACCATCGAAAAGGATGGCTTTACTAGTAATATGCGGCTTCTTTCTTAGCGCTGGAGGATAGCCCATATAGCCAACGTTCGTAACAGATAGTAAGCAGCGTAGGTACCGTACGCAGTTCACGTGCAGGTATGGAGCCTTTAGCAGGGCGTACGAAAGCAAACGCTTCACTTTTTTTGTTTTTGTAACGCAACTTGCGAAGAAGTGTAGAGAAATTTCCACACACCCCTCTGCTCGTTCAAGTAAAAAATAACGAGGCACTGTTTCTCCTCTCAAGTGCGGGGACCACAGGACTAACACACACACACACTGCAAGTCATCCAGTGTGTGATGGATCTTGTCTCGGCTAGTTTTAAGAATGGACAACAGTACAGATGTGGCCCGGATGACTCAACATCCCACACGACAGCTGTGAAAAGCCCCGGCGTATTGAAGCTGGCTTTACTTATAGCATCTGGCCATTGGCAAGCTTCGTTTAAATAAGCTGATGCACCTTTTTCTTCCTTTTTTTGTTTTTGAGCAAGGCTATGGCGGCGTGCGCCGAAGGTCAACAAAGAGCTTATACGGCTGCCGCGGTTAAAGCTGCCGGTTTTGGAATTGTGCGAAGGCAGGGAAAGTTTGTGCTTTGTGCGATTTGTGCTGCGACATCGAGGAACGGAAAAACACTCGTTGAATTGAGAAAACGAGGCACTGTTTCGCGTCTCAAGTGCGGGGACCACAGGTTCCAGTGTGTGATGGATCTTGTCTCGGTCAGCTTTAAGAATGGACAACAGTGTAGATGTGGCCCGGATGACTCAACATTCCCCACGACAGCTGCGAAAAGCCCCGGCGTATTAAAGCTGGCTTTACTTATACACTCTAAGAAAACTCCCGCGGAAAAAGGGAGTAACTGTGCCGTTAGTCCTAGAAAGGGCACTTGCGTCCCTCAAAGGAGTAACTGCATGAATGTGCGTGCCATGTGCAAATTTAGGAGAGCAAGTGTTTAGTCCTTGCTCGGAAAGAGAGCAACGGGAGGAAGCATAGCTCGAAGTTCGTGCACAGTCTATTGAACTACACGCAAAGCACCACCTTGCCTCTGCGTGAGAAAATTGCGTGAAACTCAAAAGTTCGAATGTGAAGAGCCATGCCCTTCGTGCACACACCATAAGTGAGCGACACACATTAAACGCGCGAGTCATTGATAGACTGTTGGATTTTCTTGGTCGGCAGTACCTAAGTTCCTTCCGTTCGAAGGAGGTTACGAATTTAACTGAAGCGATCTCAAACGGGACACGCTAAGCGACAGAGAAATCGGCCTTCTCTGTCGTCTTGGGTGCCCCGTTTGAGCTCGCTACACGCATACATCGCGTAGTGCCTCAGTTTAAATCACCCTACAAGAATAATCAGGCTGATTTATTTTCGCCATCGCTTATGGTTGCAAGTACACTCAACGCTAGACTCCCTGCATAGCATATGCTATGCAGGGAGAGTCTATAACACTGAGTTATTTGTCATTTGTGCATATGAGCGACTCGGAATGTTGTGTATATACACAAAATGCCGAGTCGCTTTCATATTGCCGCACTTGCGTTCCGATGCTTATCCTTGTCCCTAACCTTAACATTAACCGCCGTGGTGAAGCGGTTAGAGTACCTGTCTTGTGAGCGCGAGTACTTGAGTTCTAATCCTACTTTCGGGTGCCTCTGTTTTTTTTTTCAGCTCAGTAATTTTTTTATAAGGGTATAAATGCCTAATTTCATTAATTCCACCTTTGCGGATCATCGGAAAGAATGGCCGTTACTCCCTTGAGGGGCATCGGAAAAGGGCAACTGTTGTCCTCGAAGGAGTAAGCGCATGGGGAGTAACAGTTCATCCCATGTCAGTTAGTCCCCATGTCCCCATGTCATTCCCCGAAATGACTAATGGTTGTGGCAACTCAGTTAGTCCCCAAAAGGACTAACCTACCTACCCCTTTCAGTTCTTCTTTTCTTAGATGTAGCTTCTGTGCGTTGGAAAGCTTCGTTTAAATGAGCTGATGCACTTCTTTCTTTTTTTTCTTTTTCAGCAAGGTTTTGGTGGCGTGCGGCGAAGGTCGAACAAGAGCTTGTACGGCTGCCGCAGTTAAAGCTGCCGGTTTTGGAATCGTGCGAACGCAGGGAATACTTGTGCTTTGTGTGATTTGTGCTGCGACATCGAAGAAAGTAAAAAAAAAAGAACTCGCGAGACTTGAGAATTCCGTGTCGGACTTTTTAGACTGCCTGCCCGGGCTTCTTTTACGCGCACGCAAAGTACGGTGCGCAAGCTTTGAATCATGTCACATTCGCATAAACACCGCCGCGACGGCCTATAGGATCACACCCGCGACCTCGTTCTCATCAGCAGGATGCCATAGCTAATGAACCAAAGCAGAACGCGGCCCTTTCAGAAGAGCAGTTGTTAGCCGTGAGACCAAGAGCTTTTTATTCGAAGCATACTAGCCGCGCAACCACGCTCTTCCTTGCTGCGCCGAGCGCGGCCGCGTAGCTACCATTTAGCTAAGCCACAGCCATTTTTTATTCATGAAGTGCCTGCTGGGATTTATCGCTCACGGCCAACGCCGCAGACGCCGACACCGACGCCGACGACACCGGCTTTTCTGCGACACGAGCTCCTTAACGCTGTCGCGTTAAAATAAAGGCTAGTATGCTTCGCATCCTGGGCTTAACCTTAGCTAAGCCACAGCCATTTTTTATACACTAAGACACCCCCTCCCCCCTCTCCCCAGTTACACCCTCGTTAACTTGAATGCAATTCGGCTTCTTTATTCATAATGTTTGTCGTATACTCTCAAAGAAGATGTACTGTTGTGCTAAATATAAGTTGCAATACGAAAGCTTTTCTCTTCCTTTTTTTCGTTCGTGTAGGCGCTGCCGTACTGCCTAAACAAAGAAATTGCTCAACACCGTTTACTGGCAGCACCTTGTTTACAAGAAAAATGGCGCTTGTCATTTCTATTATTGAAGGAACTGACGGGTGTATGCTCGTGTTGCGACTCTTACTGAGCGCGATAGAGCGTGTTGCTTTGTATTTCTGCAATCATGGACCATGTACACGCGGTACATTTGACTCTCTACAGTGTACGTACGTTTTTGGTTGACTGTATCGTCCATGCGTCAATCTCAGCGTGCATTTGCTGTACTCGAAGTTCCTCATACGTATCTTACGCGAATGGTTAACCTACTGCACGTCCATGCAGCTTCGAGTTTATCATCATCATCAGCATCATCGTCATCATCATGATCCTTATTGTTACAGCACTTAGTACTCTGGCAAGCGTTTTTAGCCGATATTCTTCTTGGCATACTAAGAGAAAAAAATATATATTAGCTGGGCAGGCCATGTAATGCTTAGGGCGAATAACCGGCAGTGTATTACAGCTACAGAATGGGTGCCGAGAGAAGGGAAACGCAGTGATGGACGGTCGAGTATTTGCCGAAGTGTTGAAATTACGAAATTTTCAGGCATGTGGAGTCAGCTTGCAAAACGCAAAGGTAATTGGAGATCTCTGGGAGAGGCCTTCGTCCTGCACTTAACATAAAGATGATTATGATTATGATGATGATGTTGATGATGACGACGATGATGATAACGATGACGACGACGACGACAATGACCTACGCATGTAGCGACAAATGATCATTTTCTCTACTCAGAAGTTAACTGCCTACGAGTCTTAAAATTGTCCCTTGCGTTTAGTCCGAGCTTGCTGGGCGCTCTTCAAATACTGATGGTTTCAAAATCGCGCAAAGGATGCAGCATACGCAAATAAAGCAGAACCGGTATGCGTGAGCAACACTGCGAACGTCGATAACAGCGCCTGCCCTTTCTTGACCTTGTCTCTGTTTACGAGCTCCTCCGGACCCTCACGAGGATAGCTTTGAAAGCGAATAATAGCTAAATTAGAGGCATACAATTACGAGTTCCTATATGAACCAAGCAGCTGCAGCGGAAACAATGCGACGGCGTGCTCGTCTCGGCCCATCCAACGTCCGCGTACGCTGCTGAAGGAGGAGACTGGAGAGGGCGCGGCAAAGGTCTGTTCCCGTTAACCTCTCCCTCATCCTCCTTTGTCCTGCGAGTGCATCGAACCGCAGCCAGGTTGGCAATGAGAGCGAGGGAGGGGAGGGGGGGGGGCGAATGAGAGTAAAGCTGGGGGTCCCGTATATTCTCAGGTGTTACCCGCAGGTGGGCATCGAAGAGGCATGGGTGAAACGTTATGAAGGGAATGCTGCGTACAGATGGCCTGCGCAAGAACACGCGGTGAATATGTGTCAGGGTCGCTTCTGCACGATCCAGTCTGATGCCGGAACAGTGAAACTGCCTGCCTTAATCGCACGTCGGGAGTGACCGCCGTCTCTATTCCCATAGCTGCGGGTAATGCAGAGATTCGTCACAATGCACAGATTCGGATTAGCTTTTACCGCCCAAGGTTCTTCACAGGACTTCAACTTCTCAGTATACGAGCGTTCCTCCTCGTTTGTATATATATCCGCATCAGCTGCAAAGCTTCATTCTCGTGCGGTAGCACGAGCTCGGCTGGAATAAAGCGGTTTCTTATAAGTGGTAGAGGTGCGGGGTGGAATATATTTATATATAAGACGAAGGCAACTCGCGTCCCACTGAGTTCATACACGTGCCTGCATCCGGAGCCACAAAGTCACAAACGATCGAGGCCGCGATGCAGTCTGCGATTAGCAGGTAAACAGATGACCGTATGAGGAATACACAACGATGAAATAATGTACGCACAGATATACGACAGTCAGAAGTGAGCTTCAGCAGAGAATACAAAAATAGTATAGGATGTAATATACGAATGCAATAACACATAAATACAAGTAATCCACTCTTCCCATCTTTTCTACCTTTACCCATCACCCAGTGTCGAGTAGTTAACCGGACAGTTAATCTGGCTTTTTTATATATCTGCGTTTCATCTCGTATTTTCTCTCTGTCTCTCTCCGACCCCACTAGCAAGCAGGTTAAGCTGCCGTGAGTCGAACCCCTGACCTTGTTCTCAAAGAAACGGAACGCCACACAGCTGCCGAGTCAGCGCGGTCGAAGTTGCTCGTGAGGAATAAACGAGGAGGAAGTGAAACAATTGTGCAGATCCCACACACTGTGGCAATCGACGTAAGCAAAGCTTTCCGTGCTGGATGCTTTGACTGGCGATAATTAGCGGCGATGTTGACCGCTAACGCTTAATTTCTTCAACGTTTAGGCTAAGACGAGAGTGGTCAGTTGATGTTAAACGTTACCGCGCGGGCACAGTGTTGTTTGCGTAGTACACAGGACACACAGGGAGAGGTGATTTCTTGAGGCGTTGTTGTGCGCCGTATTTAATAACATCTGAGAGGATTGAGCATAATCAGTGCCTCGCATGGCACACCGCATTGTGGCAGAAGTATTAAACTTGATTTGCATTATGGGGCTGTACGTACCAAAACCACAATCGGAATATGAGGCATGCCGTAGTGGCGCATATTAATTTTAACACCATGACGTTAATTTACGTGTGCCAAAATCTAAGTGCACGTGTGTTTTCTATTCCTCCCACGTCGAAATGCGGCTACCGCAGTTGGGATCATATGTACGGCCTCTAGCAATGCTATAGCCGCAAAGCTACCGCGGCAGGCACAGAAGTTTTGGTTTGACTGCCGATCACTTCCGTAGTGTCGCCTGGACCTTGCGGTGCTCTTTAATTACTGCGGCTCTGCTTCTGCACGCCCTGCCTAGTTAGTCCGCTTGACATATCTGGATGGCGTTTATTTTTCAGAAATAGCAGCAACGTACTGTTCCGTATCTTCAATTTAAGCGTATCCAGTTTCCCCGCAACCGCCATCGTATAGTAGTAGGGTTTGATTGCCTTCTCACGTCACCCCCCCCTCCCCTCTTTTGCATGGGAACTGCGTCTTCTCCTCCCTCCTACAGTTCTATCTACGTCACCTCTGGACTCGCACCTTAATAGAAAGGGAAGCGCTGCAGTTTCTGCGCTGCGCTTCTGAGCGGAGTAACGGATAATGACAGCTGTCAAGAGGCTAATGGGCTAATGAGGCGACGGCCAAAATCTCGAGAGGGCGTTGTGCACATTCGACGCGCGGGGGGGGGGAAGGGGTTGAAAACGAGTTTCTAGCGTCGCCTTTCCTCTCTAACTCACCCGTGTCATGTATACACGCGCTCTGAACCACCCCCTCCGACGCGGTGTGCCTGACAGCAGAAGCCACAGCAGCAGCAGCAGTTGGAAAGTCGAAGGAAGAGGCTAAGAAAGCTTCGCTTTAATAAAATTGAGGAGGGAGCGGATACAAAGCTATGCGCGAGGACATGCGGTACACGTAGCAGCAGTACGTGCGCTCTCACCCGCACCCCCCGCCACCCCGTTTCAATCGTCCTTCCCTCGCACCATCCCGGTCGGCAGATCGTTCCGGGGGCGGCTTTCAATCAGGCATCGACGCGTGACGTGACGCGGGGCCGTCCTCTGCCGGCGGCGCCCTCGGGGTCGCACCTATACTACGTGCGCGAGCAGGGCGCCACGCTTGACGAAGTTCCATTGATCTTCGGCAGTTTCGTCGGGCCGCAAACGCGACTCCCAAATAGTTCTTCGAGGCAATGTGGGCCTCTTCGCCGCGCCGAGCGCAAGTCTTATCTCTTGTCCCGGATGTGAATGAGAAAAATCGACCATGCACTCCCTCGTCGCCGCAAGATAAAGAGCTCCAGGGGAACGAAATTAACCCGGCGTCGTGCCATATCAATTTATGAATAACTTATCTGAAAATTTTATTTCATCGACCTGGGGTGAGTATTGATCGCGCCGAAAACGGCACCTTGGGTTGCCGCGATGGAGCCGAGGTAGCTCTGGGCTGGCTACTAGCCTGCCCGAGGGGAGTAAGGGAGCTGAGCATTCACGAAGAACGTAAAGCGTGAACAAAAAAAAATATTAAGAACGAAAAAGGAAAACGTGGCGTATATAAAGCACGCGACCTTCTGTCATTTGTAGGCCCGTGTAGACGGCATCAAGAAACTTCGGGTGTAGTCAGGTGTAGACACCTCCGCGGAGTCAGTCCCTCTTGTTTTCACACGTGTAGCGAGCGATCGTCCCGTCTGTCCAGCGTCTGGCGCGTCACTTGCGTCGCCGCGGTGTAGCGTGGGCAGGCTCAAAGGAAGTGTAGCCAACGCAGGTCACATTCGTTAACACGACGAGAAGCGCGATCGATCGGCGTTTCATGAAATTAATTAATTTACTTATTTATTTGTGAGTGAAGGGTGAGCACCGGTCCTATAGCCTTTCGCCCGAGGAATGATATGAATGAGCCAAAGCACCCAGGCTGCCCAAGATGCTCTCGGGCGTCGAAATGCACAGAGGTGTGAGGCGAAGCGAGCGTCCAGTTTGCTAACCTTGACAGGGGAAGGGTATGTCGAGTGATGGAGGCGATAGAGGGAGGGGAACCAGAAAGAGAGAGAAAAAAAATTAAGATCGATTTCAGAAACAGCCGCGATGCCAGCACTGGTTATTTTTGTACGTGTACACGAATCCCACAAGAGCGGGTCCGGTTGGCTTGTCGGGCCAGCAATGGGTCACCGGGTTCATGTAAACAGTAGCGGGTCGGATCGAGCGAGTGTCGAGGCGAGTGCAATCAATTCGCCTGCAAGGGGTGGGTTGACTTTTCCAACCCGCTTCGCAAACGCGTGTAAACGAGGTCGAGTCGGGCTGCGTCAACTCGACTTCGGACTCGACCCGTTCGCGTCGACTCCATGAAAATCAAAGCTTTGGCGAGTCTGCGACGCTCTTGGCCATTGTCCGAGAAACTTTGTCGTCTATAAAGTCATTCGTGAGCTTAGTTGGGCACAAGTGACTTTCCCTGCTGATGTGGCCTGTGTAGCGAGAAAGGTTAACCGGGTTCGCGAAGTCTTCTTAGAGGAAAAAAAAGGGCGAGAAACCACATAAGTGTGATTTCTGTAAGCGGTTCCCATACATATTCGAATACACTGCACTCGAAAGAGGCCATACAGCTGTTGTGCAGAAAGTATCTATATATATATATATATATATATATATATATAGTCATATAATGAGAAGCCAACAAACACTGACACCAAGTACAACATAGGGAAAATTGCATGTGCTTAATAAATGAAATAAAGTAATGATTAATTAATGGAAATTAAAGTGGATGAAAAAACAACTTGCCGCAGGTGGGAACCGAACCCACAACCTTCGCATGTCGCGTGCGATGCTCTCTGAGTGGGGGCGCTGGCTAACACTCCCAGGGTTCTACTAGTACACATAAATACCCAAGAAAGTGGATGGGGAAACGCCGCCGCGGTAGCTCAATTGGTAGAGCATCGCACGCGACATGCGAAGGTTGTGGGTTCGGTTCCCACCTGCGGCAAGTTGTTTTTTCATCCACTTTAATTTCCATTAATTAATCATTACTTTATTTCATTTATTAAGCACATGCAATTTTCCCTATGTTGTACTTGGTGTCAGTGTTTGTTGGCTTCTCATTATGTGACTAATAAATATCGGGTCCCCCGGTTAACCCCCTTTCTTCTCGTCTATATATATATATATATATATATATATATATATATATATATATATATATATATATATATATATATTAATACGGTGTTCAGAAAAGTACAGAAGCTTTGGTACATTTTGTATTTTTGCTGTCACCTCTCTTTAGAGATGCACGAGGGGGTCAACGTGTTCAAAGCCAATTTCAATCTGAAGGAATTCACGGACGCTGCAAATGGTCACTGAGTGGTTTAGTGTTGTGACGAAATTTCGACCATCTACTGCAACTCCACCTATAGAGTCACTTGAATCAAACAAGTATCGCATTTCCTATCTTTCGGGCACTTTTCGCGCGCATCAACGTTTGCCTCAGCCCTACTTACACACGTAATCAGTAATCATCAATGAGCACACACGTCAGGTGCAGCTGTATTAGTTCATTACGATTGTGCGACAGCACGGATGTCACCTTTTCAACGCGAAGCATTCTTCGCCTCATTCTTGACACTTCGCGGTAAGCAGGTATGTGGTTTGCTGTCTCGCCTCACTTCAAAATATAATGATGCGCGACCGACATGAGAATCGAACCACTGCCGTCGAGCCCAGCAGCCGGTTTCTGTAATCATCAGCCCACGATCGCTTCTTTCTCTTCTTTTTTTTTTCATTGCCGGTTTCTTAACGCGTTACAAAGACTTACTGTTGCTACTTTTCGACGAAAAGAGTAAACAGAGTAAAGGCAGTCAGCCACCCGGTGGCTGGCCTTGTGATCTTAAATTCCTTCGATAATTCCTTTAAATTCCTTCGGGAATTTAAAATACCTGAGTTCTCTGAAGTGCGCTCAATGCACAGCACACCCCAGCGCTCGTCCATTCCGCTTACATCCGAATGCGGCCATCACCGCCGCGATCGAGCCCGCGAAGTCGAGCTCAGCGGCGCAACGCCGTCACCACTGGGCCAACACTGCGAGTGATAACGTCACGGGACTTCGGGGCTTCCTTCTAGACGTTTCTATATTTTGAAGCGCTTCACCTTCTTTTTTTGTTTCAACTTTCACTTGCCCGTAAATCAAATGCGCGTAGGCTGAGTCGGGCTCATTTTTCGAGACTGTTTTGGACTCACCGATGGACCACAGCAATGCGCGAAAATTACCTGGCGCCAGCATACAGAGCCCTCGATCGTAATGGGCCCAGAGGACAGCCCGCCAGGAACCCGTGCGACCCGAGCCGCCAAGGGCGCCGCGGAAATCAATGGAGCTCCGCTCTGTGTGCCGCGGCTGGTTCGTGTATAGGGACGGGCGGACAGGGTTCGTGTCCGCGGGCGCTCACCCGAAAGTGTGTTGCAGTGCGTTTCCTTTTTGCATGGCCCTCCATCCCCGCACGCACACACACACAAAGAAAGTATGAATAAGTAATAAAAGCAAAGGGCGGGTCCCTTGTCAGACGGGACAGACTGACTTCATTCGTATAGTTTCTCTGCGACCTGGCTATTTGGGGGCGCGTGTCACAAAATCGCGTGACACAAAGCCATACGATGAGAAAAAGGGAGCGGGGGCGGGGGTGCATAACTCTGTCCCATACGCTAAATGTGAGTCTAGGCTATCCAGTGTCGTCGGCTCCCACTGAGGCGCTTTCCAAGTGTTTCGACACTGAGATTGAGTTTTTGAATATGCGTGCTGAGAAGTTTTACGAACGTGCACGCGAGGTTATACGATTTCTCCCTCACGTATACGTAAACCGCCTGCAGCAACCGTCAAGCGGCACAACTGGACGCACCGTGGTACACATGGCACCAACATTGATTGTGCGTAAAGAGATCAACTTCCGATCGCATATCGGCTCGTGTAGAAGAGCTTAGGACTTTTGGACACTCTGTGACAAGTGGCAGTGCAAGATGGGGGCATTGGTGGCAGATGGTAGCAAGATGGTGGCCCATTGTAGCTACGGCGTTCTCCCGCTGAACACGAGCTCGTGGGTTCGAATCCCGGACACGGCTGCCTGATTCCGACGCGGGACAGAATGCAAAAAACAAAGTCATGCTTTGGGTGCTAGGCGGTCTAAGTTAATCCGAAAACCCTCGACTACTGCCTTCGTATAACCCACTGTACAGTTTCCGAACATTAAACAGCCCATTTTTTTTTTTTTGCGGTTTCTGGATCCGGCCACGGGACACCGTTAAGGAGACACTGAACAATTACAACGGAGCTTCGGCTGTTACGCTCCAACAAGCGACATTCCTTGATCGACTCGTCTTAGCCACATCAAGCCTGCATCTTCCCGTGGACTTCCGCCTTGTCTGAGTCGAACGGAGCCCTTTCTTCCTCACCGAAAGAGGTCTCGAGACATTCTTTGGGATTTTTCTTCTCAGCGAGATACCTTCCGAGAGAGCTTGAAGCATAACAATCAAAGAAAAACTGCAGGTATTGTTAGCTCACGGGCCGCTAGTTTGCACGATTCTCATCGCGGGCCGTAGGCTGTAGTGCGTACTACAGCCTACGGCCCGCGATCAGGCACAAAAGTGATAGCTTGTATAACCTTTCTGGCTCGTCTATTATCATACATAAGGTAGCATGCTGCAGTAATTATATAGTAACCAGTGGAGATGAAACTAGCTTAGAAGGATGCCGTTCTAGGTAGCAATTACCACTTTAAAAATTAAAAAGAGATGAATAAAATCGCAGATGAAGGCGACAATAAAGCGCGACAACCATTTCAGGGCACGGTCACGTGCCTCGTGCACTACACTCTAAGGCCCACCGAGGGGCGCACGCGAGATCAGCCAGACGATATACCACGAAATGCGAAGGTTGTGGGACCGTTCCCCACCTGCGGCAAGTTGTTTTTTCACCCACTTTCATTTCCATTAATTTATCCTCTGTTTATTTCATTTATTAAGCTCAAGTAATTTCCCCTATGATGTCCTTGGTGTCAGTGTGTTGGCTGCTTATGACTAATAAAAATCGGGCCCCTAAGTTAATCCCATTTCCTCTCGTTTACACACACACACACACACACACACACACACACACATATATATATATATATATATATGTATATATATATATATATATATATATATATATATATATATATATATATATATATATATGGGTGTTCTACCAGTCCAGAGCCGGAACAATGAATGTAACGACTTTATTCACGAGCTGCGGAATAGCGTGCACTCCTCCCATGTTATCAGCGGAATCGGCGGGCGGTGGACGGCGAATGATAAGAAAAAAATAGGCTCGAGCAAACGGAATCCCCGCATTCTAACGGCCTTCCGCTCTGCGTCTCCTTTATCCCAGTGAGCAACACACAAGAATTATCGCGGAACAAGTCCAGCAGGGGTCGAGCCGGCTAACGCGGTGCAAAGACCCGCCAAGCTCGTTAGCGTGCACGCCCGCGTCCGGTATCCGAAAGTAAACAACCTTCGGCGTCGTCTTCAGAAGAGCGCTGCTTTGCCCTCTTCTTTCGGGGCGGGATTCGGGAACCCTCGTCGTCACCGACTCAGATAACGGCTTCGAAAAAAAAAAAAAAACACGCGCGCACGTCCTTCCGATGAGCACGCCAACGCGTCTGCACCGCTATAAACGAAGCAGGTGGTGGGACGGGAGAGGGGCGGCCGAGCACAATAACCATATAACCTCTCCGCCCTGCTGGGCCAACAATAACGCGCCGTTGTACGCGCTCGTTCCTGTATATAAGACGCAAGTGAGCCGCGGACGTCTATCAGATTCGCAGAGTGGCGGGCGCGGGGAGAAGGAGGAGGAGGAGGAGGAGGAGGAGGAGGAGGGGCAGTAGAGAGCAGATTTTTATGTTCCTTTTCTTCTTTCTTTTGGCGAGTCGACAAGCCGCCATCCCGGAATACCTCAGCGGCACGCCAGACAAGATGCAGAGGGAGCGCCCAACGCAGGAAAATGACTTTAGGAGCCCTCTTTTCGATTACCGCGGATTGTTTACCGACGCGTAGAATGCACGCGCATGCCGGAACTCTTGCACCCGACCCCGCGTGTACGCACTCACCTCGTGGACCGCGCGCTGGCGTAATGTCAACATTGCTGATTTCCTCTGCAGGGAGCAATCCGTCTCGAAAGCGAGTGTTACCATTTTAATTGCCGCGTTACTTTCGGTAAACAACACGTGCCCAACGCCGTGATACGGAGCCGACAATAACACCGAGGAAAGCGCACGGTGAATTACTTCTTTCTTTTTATTGAAATGTAGAAATGATGGATAAAGAAAAATGAAAGTGAACGAAAAAGAAAACCGGCCGCAGGCGGGCTATCCAACCCACGTAGTCGCATTAAGCGTGCGGTGCTTCTTATGCCGCGTTCAGACTACGTGCGCTACGTACGGATCGTTCGCACGGATTGTAAGCGTAAGCGCAAAAAATGCAACTAGCTTGTTCACACTACTGTTGCATTGAGCGGAAAGTACGCAACAATCGCAACCAAATGCTGGAGTACCGGCTACTTTACGACAGGCACAGATACGACTGTTACGACGCCGCCAATGCACGAAGCAGTTTCGGTTTGCATCTTTCGGTCACGGAGCTTCCGGACTCCCCATATTCCGCGTTTTCATCTGGTGCCTGCCATCCCAGCAATCGGACGTAGCACCATTGTTCTTTGCGTGTCTATGCGGTTTGACGGTCTTATTGTGCTGTGTGTGCTCGTGGCTGGTGATGACACTAGCTTCGGAAGCCTCTGCGTGACCGCCATCCCAGCCATCCGGCGTTGCAACGCTGCTCCTTGCTGCTGCTGCTGCTGACATCATCCGCGTTTTCCCGGGTTCTCGTCGAACGCGCGCGGTGTCCCCGTGATGATGCTTACTGCGAAAACTTCTTCGCTGTGCAGCGATGAATTACTAATTGAAGAAGTGCGACAGAAACCGATACTCTACGACCAGCGCCTGAAAACTTTGGGCTTGAAGAGCCTCGACCTGCGCTAACAGCCGCTTGGTGATCGGCGCCATGTTGAAAAGTGCGAAACGCGGCTGTCCCAGAACGGGGATCGGCCAGTCGTAAAAAACATATCTTATCGAAAGGCTCATTGTGAACATAGGTGGTTGCTAGCTGCGTAAACAGTCGTTCCAGCAGTTGCGCAAATTGGAATAAATACGCCACTTATATCGGATGCGACTGCAGTCTGAACGCGGCATTACCAATCTTACCGTTTTTCCATCCACTTTCTTGAGGAAGTGGATACCCAAGAAACTACATGAGACAAAAGTGACGCTGTTGTTCGGATGGTATGAAGGATCGCACGCCTAATGCGACTACAGGGCACCATAGCCCACCTGCGGCCAGTTTTTTTTTTTCGTTCACTTTAATTTTTCGTTATCTATCATTTCTACATTTAAATTTAAAAAAAAAACATTATTCACCCTGCGCTTTCGTTATGGTATCTTCGACTGGTCACCTGATTGCCCCGAAGCAGAGTCGGTATAGATCGGTCGTTTCCCGAGTTCAAAGGTAGAGGACAAGCGCGCAAGCCGAACGTGCGACTCGCTCTCAGAGGAGGAAATCGCTGATGCGAAACCACGTGACTACTGCCAACGTCCGATGCTTCGCCTGTCCAAAGCTCCCGGCGCTGCCGGAAAAACCGGCGGACGTGCCGGCGGGACGAACGTTCGTCGAAACGCCAGCATTCAGTGGCCTAGGTTGCCAAGGTTACGGTGGGCCGTCGCCAACAGCAGCGACGCGGCGCTGCGATGACGTTTCGATCTCGATGACTGCTCCGACGACTGGGCTCGGAGCGCCTCAGAGCGCTCCCAGATGGAGGAGAGCAATCGTGAAGAACCAGGCGAACGCAGGGCGCGCACCCTCTTTCGACCAGCCGAAGACAACGCCGCTCGCGAGAGCGCTCCAGAGTGCTCAGAAACGACCATCCGAAGATGGCAATAGTGTCATTGTCTGCTTGGTATGATTGTGACACGAAAATCGGGTTGTCAGTTCCCACAGAAACAGTTCTGTATCGTATGTGTGTGTGTGTGTGTGTGTGTGTGTGTGTGTGTGTGTGTGTGTGTGTGTGTGTGTGTGTGTGTGTGTGTGTGTCGGTTTTTTGTCTTTAATTATTTTTCTGTCCCTCACCTATCGGATATTTCTGCCCCCCTCCCACTGGTAGATGGTAGCCAACCGTAGATAATATCTGGTTAACGTCCCTGTCTTTCCTTGGCTCTCTCTCTCTCTCTCTTTACGAAAATAGGGCCCGTCTGTACCCGTTCTTCTCGTTCATTACATGCGCAACACGTATATCAGAAAGGAATGGGTGGAACAGAACACATAGACCGAAGTGGTCAACTCCGGGAGAGTGGTCGAGATCGGCTTCAGGACACTTTTCTCGTGAAATGTTTTAGTAAGCGTTTGTTGGTTCTCACTTTTCTGCGTATGCCCAATTTGCGCTTCATTAGAATGAGTAATTAACTCCATATACGGACACCCGAGTGCTTTGGGACGACTGCCTTCACATGAGTTGGTTGGAAGGAAATGTACGTAACCGCCCCTCATGAAAAAAATCTCTTAACTTCACAACGCGTCTGTCACACAAATGGCCCGAGAGAGTCCCAATCCGGACCCGACAATGGCCCAACCGGGTGCAAGCGCACTTTGCCAGTGCCTCGCACATTTCAGTCGACGCCTACATGCAGCGTGATTTACCACTGCCATTCTGCCGGCACGTTTGTTTGCCGTCGGACACAAGATTGTTGAAACGAAGGTACACTTATCTACGACTTATTTCTCCTACATCGTAGTGCAGTTAAATGAGTAAGATAACTTGCACGCATTGAGCTCCACCACGAATTCGCGCAGGAACTGGACATGAATGCTGATTTTAATCCTAACG
Source organism: Dermacentor albipictus (assembly GCF_038994185.2). Taxonomy (NCBI): domain Eukaryota; kingdom Metazoa; phylum Arthropoda; class Arachnida; order Ixodida; family Ixodidae; genus Dermacentor; species Dermacentor albipictus. The sequence goes on from NC_091825.1 coordinate 64,960,871, forward strand.
GATTCGAACGTTAAAGCGGCCCTAAATAGAGGAATCAAAAACATTATTTCAGCTGTATTTTCCACAATTTCAAGAATGCCACTCTTACAGTGAGAGGAGGCATGGTATGTCAGAAAAGACGGAAAAACGGAAGACGGCTGGCGACGCTGCCTCGAAGTTTCCGCACCAACTCGCAATGACGTCACGGATTTTGACGGCTTCTTCTCGGGCCTGGTAAACGCTTCATCGGTATAAAGACGGACGACATCGTATTCTAAAGGAGCCACAAACTGAATGTATCAAGTTTGACAGATTTTACTGACGTACCACGGGTCAAATATGCATCATGACGTAAAAGGGATCAACAGCGCTCGCGGCGACATCTTCTTAAGCTATTTGCAAATTGCGCAGCAAATAAACGTACTTTGTCGCATTTCACATCTCCTGAGATTTGCGCCGTCACGAACAGCTTGACGGAGACTGCGGAACAGAAAAGAAGCAATGTTTGCGGCGATGTACACGTATACAACACAATCACAAAGTGCAATCTCACCCGCATTTGAGTCGAGCGCGTCGACGCAAAGTGTCGCCGCAGACACCGTTCCCCGCCTGCAGCGTGCCGGTACGCGACGACCAACGCGGTAAATTGCAATACTTCCCCGTCAGACAAAAAAACAACACTCGAGTCAAGGGCAATGGGCGCAATATTGCCGCCGTGAGCGGAGAAATGCTGCCTTATCTGTTGCGTAGTCTCTCGAGGCTGCTGCAGCAGCCGGTGTTTGCGATATATGGCTCGCCTGTCAGCCGCCATTTATGCTCCGTCGAAGCGGCCGGCACGTCGCATGCAAATGACGGCGCCGATTGGAGTGTGTGCACTGCGGACACTTTGACGCTGCCGGAAGTTTCCCCGGGCAAAGCGCGCTTGCCTGTGGCAGCTCTAGAGAGGGGCACCGATCCTCCCTCCCCCAGATCGCCTTCCTCATATCTCTATTACAGTGCCCTCCTGCATCCACGACGAAAGCGGTGAATTATGGTTAGCATTCCTCTCCCACCCCTCGCTCCCCAAAAGAGACGCAGTGAAAACACAATTATGATTCCCAACTCTTTTTATTTTTTCATAGCTCATGTGTTTATTTTATACCGAAGATTATATCAAAGAAAACCTATGTTTAAGTGTGTGCAGTGATCAGGTAAGCGACCTTTTTCTATCAGGGTTGATTGATGATGCGCTTAATCAGCTATCGGTTCGACATGCTTCCAGCGCTTAGATTATATGCTGCACAGTCTGGGCCTTCGAGTGTGTTATAGGTAAAACATTTGCGCGTGCTGCTGGGCTGTTTGTACGAGTAGCATGCACCTAATGCGCTTTGTGCGGCAGGTTTTGCGACTGAATTGAACAGCGCTTCGTCTTGTCTCGACCCACTTCACGTCCTCTGTTTGCTCTGTTCAGTGTATGGATTACCCACATTGTCATTCGTTTATTCTATCAGGTCTTTCGGCCCCCAAAACAGAAACAAGGTACTGGTGTCCGCGGGCAGTTGTCTGGGCAAGAGATTGATGTTATGCATTGATGTTAGCAGCGTTGGTTTCAAGGTGAGTGAGTGAGTGAGTGAGTGAGTGAGTGAGTGAGTGAGTGAGTGAGTGAGTGAGTGAGTGAGTGAGTGAGTGAGTGAGTGAGTGAGTGAGTGAGTGAGTGAGTGAGTGAGTGAGTGAATGAGTGAGTGAGTGAGTGAGTGAGTGAGTGAGTGAGTGAGTGAGTGAGTGAGTGAGTGAGTGAGTGAGTGAGTGAGTGAGTGAGTGAGTGAGTGAGTGAGTGAGTGAGTGAGTGAGTGAGTGAGTGAGTGAGTGAGTGAGTGAGTGAGTGAGTGAGTGAGTGAGTGAGTGAGTGAGTGAGTTAATAGAGCGCTCAAATAATGCATAGGATGCAGAGACTGAGTGGCGAATTCACTTTGTCGGGAAATTAAAGCCTTAATGTATAACCTTCAATTGACGCTACAAGCGGCGCCAAACAACCACCACTTAGTATAAGACAGTGAACATTCCATGTAGCAAACAACTGCTTAGCAACGCCAATGGCCTACCGGTTTTGGAAATGACCTTATACGTATAGCGGTAACGAGGAAGAACGCAAAAGATGTCACAATCACGTTTTCAAGCAAGCACATCGGTCACTTAGAATCGGTGCCCCGTAACCAATCGTAACAACGACAGTTCAATAACTGATTATTCGTACAGCTCCGTAACTATGACGTTGCGCCGCTGCTGAGTTCGAGGTAGCGGGTTATCCTGTATGCCGGGCCTCGGCGCACGCATATTCCAATAAAGGCCAAACGCAAATAATAATAATAATAATAATAATAATAATAATAATAATAATAATAATAATAATAATAATTAAGGGTATACTCGTGAACCGGGCATGGGGTGCACGTTAAAGAGCACCGGGTGGTGCAATTTAATTCGAAGTCACCCACTACACCGCGCCTCAATATCATATCGTGGTTTTTTTCTGCACGCAAAGGCCCTAGAATGTAATTATCGTTCATCAATCCGAGCGACCCATCTACCTCGCAGTAACGTCATAGTGAAATTTCTTTCTCTATGGTAACGTTCAGGTTGCGTGAACCCACGAGGGGTCGCGAGCCTCTGTATGCGCTCGTGCGTCACACTATTGGAAAGAGCACAGGCGCACTTGGCGTCGCAGACGCAGAGCGTGTCGCGCGTAGGAAAATCATCCCGACGCGCATGCGCCGTGACCGACAGCGGCGGCGCGGCCCGCGTAAAGGCCAGCTGCTTTCTTGAAAGTCGAAGACGTCTTCGAGGCTCGGGAGTGACTTCATCGCAGTTGTGCACTGCATGCCCTCGCGCGACAGCTGCAGCAGTGGCTCGTGCGCAAAGAAAAACGACGGAAACAGAAAAAGAATAATGAAAGAGCGGCATTTATGCTTGCGCACATTCAGCTATAGGGTCTAACCATAACTTGCTAGCCGACAGAAGCCCTGCGCACGCTGTGTGTGACGCAATATAAATGGGAAGCTCGGTGCTGTCGTAGAGAATTGTGGTTCGGAAAAATAAGCTACCTATACTGGGCGATCATTTTTCTTAGAGTTTCGTGGAATTTAAAACAGCATAATTCTTGTCCTTGGGCTGGATTACTGGAAGAGGCGGACACTATAGTAGCACGAGAAATCGAATCGCATGTTCAACGAATTAATGAAAATGCACTAATTAGCTTCTTAATGAATCTTTATCACGGGCCATATCGATATTTACGAATCCTAGCCGTTGAGCTTTCAGGACGTATCCGCTTGAAATGAATTTCAAGGATGACACCACTCTGGAATTATATTATTTTCCAAAGTGTGGGACCAAATACATGGGCGTTCCAGTTACTTTTGTGCTTGAATGCGTAAAATAGCGTTTTGTTAAAAAAAAAAAGTAAGTGGAACAACAGCGCACTTTTACGGCCAGTTTGACGGCGCATATCTCCAAACTGGCGTCATCCTAGAAATTGATTCCAAATGGACGCACCTTGCAAACTCACCGTCTATAAAGTTCCTAAATTGCAATATGTGACGTAAATTAATTAATTCCGAACATAATTAGTGAGCTTTTGTCTATTAGTTGAACAGGTGTTTTGAGTTCTCGTAGAAATAATGTCCCCCTCTCTAAATAACTCTAAACAGAGTTATGTTATCTCCAAGAAGCTATTTTCAAAACTTCTGTAAACCCTAAATATGATCACTTGTATTTGACCGCACTATAGTGAGGCCCATGGATTGTATAGACTATGACTTCACTAAGCGGCGTTGTGCATCAATGCGCGCCGCGTTAACTTGCCGCCGCGTGGGAGCAGCTAGCCTGGCTTCGGTTTCCCTATTGGAATGAAATTAAAATGCAAAAAGGTTTCAGTATGCCCAAATAATGGGAATGAAACTGGGCGTTAAAACATTTGGCAGAATTTTTTTATGCGAAGCATATTACGAGGGCTCAACCCAGCTCCTCAGGCGCGGCGGTGACCATGAAATCACGTGACACCGTGACGTCACGACAGAGGAGAAGTGGCTTTGGCTCAACTCTTGCAAGACGGGCTGGGTGGGAATCGAACCAGGGTCTCCGGAGTGTGGGACGGAGACGCTACCACTGAGCCACGAGTACAACGCTTCAAAGCGGTACAAAAGCGCCTCTAGTGAATGCGGTGTTGCCTTAGAAACGCGCTGTTTCTAAGGCGTGCGTCTCTTGCTCAGGCGCACATTTCGTTGCCGCGCCGAACGCTGCTTTGCTCGACGCTCACCGCGTCCAATGCGGGGCGCGTAGTCGCTGCCCTGTAGCCCATTGTCTTACACCCCTTGGCGGGTCGACGGGAACGCTGTCGCGTTCCACTCTTGAAGGCGAAGAAGTAATGCATGAGTTGTTTCTTCGTCTAGCCGAACCAAATATAGCCAAGCAACAGCAGTTCACCAGGCTAAACAGTGGTTCAACAACTAAAATAAAGGCTAGTATGCTTCGCATCCTGGGCTTAACCTTACCTAAGCCACAGCCATTTTTTTTTCTGCCTTGAAAGGTTAGAAAAAAATACGTGAGGGTCTCAATACTGTCCTCGATTACTGCCCTCGCCTCTGAAAAGCGAGGAATCTGCAAACAATGTGGCAAAGCCAACTCCACAGGTTTCCCACCTATCGAGAGCATGTAGCACGCTCCGCAGCAGCAAAGCAGATGTCGTATAGGTAATTTATTCGCATGATCGTGACACGCAGTTTCCAACACCGCAGTCACGTGTTCTTTTTCAATGACCATTGAAATTCGACATCGCTGAAATCCTCGGTGCCCGTTGGCTCCTTTCCTCGCACATAGGAGCCACTTAGGCGCGCGCACTTCATTTGTATTTGATTTCAATGATAATTCAAGGCGAGCATGTGACCATGGCCCGTAAGACGGCTAGTTTGACCCGCCGCGATAGCTCAGTTTTGTTTGGGCCATGCCGGCCGCATTTGGGTGGGGGCGAATTGCAGAAACTCTCACGGTATATCGCGCTTTTGACGCACGTTAAGGCACGCCAGGGGGTCTAAATTAATCACCCCCCTCTACGGCGCGTCTCGCAATCATACTGCGGATCAGGCGCGTAAAACTCCAGAATTTAACTTTGAAGGCGGTTAATTTGCAGGGAAGTAAAGTCTAGCATTTAAAGCTCCTTCGAAGATCAAGGCACGATATCCTTATACACTTCCGTTCGGACGTGTTCCCAATTTTAGGACCTACAGTATCCCACGCGTCTCTCGGATAAAGCCGGATCGGCATACATGTATAGGATCTTCAAGGCCTGTCCGACTATAGACCCATTGGCGTCTCCTCCAAACCCTCCCCCATCGCCCCCCCCCCCTTTCTTTTTGTCTGACGCGATTACTGCTTTACCGCATCGGACAACAATGCTTCTAGGGAACAGCTTCATTTCACGGACGAATTCTTTTTTTCTTGGGAGGAGGGGGGAAGGGGCATCCATGGTAGCAACGGACGCAGCTGTGGCCGATCAGAACAATGGCAGTACATAATATTCTGTCAGGTAGGCGCTGCGTCCTTTCTCAGCATTTGCGTGCACAGCTGCTTGAACAGAGACTGACATCCAGCAGGTATGGCGGCCGTGCTTCAGGTTCATCTTGCCTTTCTCACCAGCACGAATCTACGATGCAATACCAACACAACCTCGCAGCGGCCGTGTTTCATGACGCCGCCAATCGTTGCTATATACGTGCCACAGCGCCCAGAACGCATTGCTCCCAGCCTCATGAGTTAACAGATTGATTGACTGTTTCATTCACTGTGTTAATATACAGAGAGAAAAAAGAGGAAAGGCGGGGAGGGAAACCCATACACGTCCGATTTACTACCCTACTCGAGGGGAAGGGCACATGAGGAATAAAAGAGAGGGGAGAGATAAAGTAAAATCGATCGTTCCGATCGAGAGCGAATTAGATGCGCAGCCAGATTGTAAACGGTCGCAGATACCTGTCGGCTTGGCGTGCAGCAGTAATGTTCTCATTGCTTTTTGCGCCATCGAGGCGCCCGCCCACAGTCTGACGCCATGGTCCATGGAGTGAAACCCCACACATTCAATTCAATTCAATTCTTTATTCAATATCATGAGGATGTTGGGTGCATCGACAAAAAGCCAGAAGAAAGGCTTGACAGAGGTCGACGCACCCTACAATGACTTGGCAAGAGTATCGCAGTGTATCATACAGCATGTGTAAAGCATGCCTCACAGATTCCGTTGCCGAGAGCTTCGGGTTAATTTTGGGCACTTGAGGTCCTTTAACGTGCAACTAAATCTAAAGACACGCGCATTTGCTTTTCTCGCTCTTTTTTGCGTTTCTCACCGCGTAAAAACGACTGCCTCGGTCAAGCATTAAACCCATGATCTCGTACTGAAAGGCAGAACGTCATTACCACTGAAACACCGCGGCAGGTCATAGTATTAATTTTAAAAAAAGAAGAAAACGCTACGCCACCCCCTGTGGCTGTTTAGTGGGTGTGGTGTTGGCCTGCTAACACGAGGTCGCGGGATCGAATCCAGGCACCGGCGGCAACATTTCGATGGGGGCGAAATGTAAAAAAAAAACCGTGTATTTTAATTTAGGCGCACGTTAAAGAACGGCACGTGGTCCGAATTATTCCGGAGTGCCCCACTACGATGTGCCTCATAATGAGATAGTGGTTTTGGCATGTAAAATCCCACAATTAAGTTTTTTTGAGGACGCCACACAGAGACGTATACAGTAGTCTTCGGCTCCATCCCAACCATAAAAAGAGAGAGGCGAACTTTCGCTTTTAGTCACGATTGTCTTCCTGTAGATCGCCTTCACGACGAGTTTTCACGACGCGACCACTGCCGCAGTCCGTGCCGGTAGCTTTAGTCCTTAGCGGGCACGAAGGCAGCTTTGGCACTAAGTGAGCTGTTTTTGTGTCATGATACACCCTGCCAGCCACCGAGTTCAAATGGTGTGGAGGTGTCAATAAATAGGTTATATGCGATAGTTGTGGGCTTGAGAATAGTCACTCTCCGACTTGCCCCCCTAAAGGTGACTTGTATTTCCCTCGTCGTTCTCCTAAATGTTGCCTTCGACCCAGATACGGCCGGGAAAGCGGCGAGAACTCTATTGTTCATCACGACGCCAACGACCACTGCGCCAAGACGTACAGAAGCGCCGTCGCTCCTACAACGTTTCGTTTCTTTTGACGAAGAAGGCCTAACGCTAGCGCTCTTTGTGCTTTTCAGCGCTCCATTGGAATGTGAGCCCAATCGAAAGGTTCGCCACACTACGCCATCGGGTGACATGTAAGGCGATCTAGCCATGAATGCTGGGTCTTTGGCCCTATGGCATTGAAGTGCGCAGTGGAGGCCGGCGTACTTGCGTTACGCCCGCACGCGTTGTATTCACCGCGGCAGGTGTAGCGGCCTTAGCGACAGGAAACGCAAGGCGCCACCTTGTGCCGAGTCCTGCAAGCTAGAACGAGGGCGCGTAAGATCGGGTCAGTCCTCAAAACAGATACCAGGGCCGATTCTTAGAGTTTCACCTTAGCCACTTGTCCTTGCCGTGGACTGCAAGGAACGCTCGAGCGAGCGCCTTCTCGTCGTCCCAAGACTTAGTTCTTTTTCTTTTTCGTTCTTAATTTTGACAAGACAAATGTAAAGTCGTGCAATAAGTTATATGCATTTTAACTTCTAGTCACACTGTCAGCAGCATGCGCTCGTCATTATGTGTAAATAAATGCGGCCGTCCGGAATAAGTAACCCGAACAACACCATGTGCGGTGGCGCTTCCAAATATGAGGCCGCCACTGACGTCGATGCACTGACGTCGCATCCCCGTGCTCGCGCGCTTGGATGTCATTTGCAGCGGAGCCCGCCGAGGCGCGGCCATTTCCTTTTCTCTTCGTTTAGCACGTCGCTCCTGTCGCGCGCTGTGTTCTCCAAATCCGCGTTCTCCGGAATCTACGGGCGTATGGCGCCGCCGGCACATGCCGGAGCACCGGCTGCGCCTTAAGACGCGCGCCTTCGGCTACAGGCTGACCCTGGATCGACAGACCGTTCCGCGCGGCGCTGTTTACGAAGCAGCAGCAGCAGCAGCAGCAGCTTGTAGCGCACGTTGTAGCGCACGTTGTCTTGCGCTGGCGCACGTAAGCAGCAGCAGCAGCAATGCTGCACAGCTGCTCTTCTCCCGCCCTGGCGCGTTCGTCGTCTTCGCTCGTCCCTCATTGTTCGCCACACGCTGCGCCCATGCGGAGAGAGGTCGGACCGGCGGCAGCGAAATATTTGAAGAAAAAAAGAAAGAAAGGAGAGAGAAAGAGAACATCTGCGTGGACTGTGCGAAGACGTGCCCCGCGAATTGCCATTGTTCCGGAGCCAAGACTCCTAGCGCCGTGAACACGGAGGATTCTCGCAGCTTTATACTTGCTGCGCTCGTTGATTATGAATGCCTTTTCGCAGCCAGATATGCACGCCGATTTGCATGTACGTATACGAGTTTAATGAGGTGCACGGCGTGCACGGTTGCTTATGGCACTGGACAAGGCTAAGCTGAGCACCATTTTCCCCCTCCTTCTTTAATAAGAAGTTAAAGGAGAGGTTGGTGCCTTTATCGACGCCGGCCGATCCCTTTCGCAAGGGGCAATCAAAACTGAAAGCCTGAAGGAAACACTGAAGACATTCAAATTCACGAACAACTGCGAAGTCCCGCACTCCCGTAAAGGAATTAAGGCACGAAAGAGAGTAAAAGGACACTCAGGTAGACACACGCACACAGTTCCGTAAACAAGTGAATGTGTACAAGAGTCCGAAAACACGCCCAGCTGTTGACAGTTTTGCAGACGAGACGGCTGATATATCTACACATAGCTACACAAGAAAACACTTGACTACATAGGCTTAACTACATCTGATAATTCAGTAGGGAAGAGATCCACAGTACTGGGACTGTATACGGGCCAGTCAATTGTATATTACAGGCTTATTATCACGCTGCTTAGAGAACTTGAATATTACGCTGACAGGATCAGTCCTGCCAGTGTCTAGTTTGAGGTTGTGTAAACAGTTCGGAAAAACGTCTACAATGTACATAGGACTAGCCACAGTTGCAGTACTTCAAGCTATCATTTTGAGTTCATCGGACTTCGCTGTTCCGTTATCCTCCGCTTTCCCCATCGCACTCCTATCAGTGTATTGTTTTAAGCTTTGTAAGAAGCGCGGTTAAATACCTACAATGTATAAAGTAAATTGATACGGCGCTGCCAAATCCTGTCTAAATATGCACTGTCGTTCTGGTAAGCCGTTCTGTCCGACGAACGGAAGGCAACCAATCGACGCACCAACCCCCTTCGCGCCCACTAGAAATCGTAACACCTGCACTGTCATATAAACGCATTGCAACAGGACTCATAAGCCCTACACTTCTGAAGAACGTTCTGGGATCAGCATAGTTACGGCGATAGTGATCGTTGCCATGGTGATAGTTGGCGACCTTGTGACCAAAGGAATACGAGGCATTCCTTTCCTTTTAGTATGGTGGCAAGTTAGCATCTTGCAACTGGAAAATTAAACACACCGTTTTGTCTTCGTTTACGAAGAAGAAATGTGCGTGCTTCTAACGTAGGAAATAATCTTTCCCGGTTGTAACTGAAAACAGATATTTCCGTACAATCATGCTAATTTTTTTTTAACGGAGGTAAAGCAGCTCGCTGTGGTTGTCGGCCAGCTTCCACGAGGAAGCTAAGCCATTACAAAAAAAAAACGGATTAGAAGTTAACTGCAACAAATTTCCACTTGAAAAGCGAGCTACATAAATACAGCGTTAACACGACAGCCACTAGAAAGGTGATAGGGTGAAGGCTATTTTCTCGGTCCTTCTAGCCACTTGAAAGTGTGACAGATTGGGTTAGTTGGTGACTCGTCACCACCTTGTCGCCTTTCTTGCCACCTTTGTTGCGTATGTCGCGTGAACGATACCGTTATTGCCTTAAGACGTGAACGCGACAAGCCCGAGAATAAGTTCCGCTATATAATAGCGCTGCCAAGGAAACCAATTGCCGTCCTGATGAATACCGAAATAGTGTATTTGCGAGTACAAACAAGCCCAACAGCCAAACCCGTCCTTTCATAGACAGATCGCCTTGTAGAAACGTTAGCTCGAGGCTGAGCCTTTCCATGTTCGGGCCACTAGTTTACTTAATTAAATAAAGATTATGGGGTTGAACTCGTAAGGAACGACGCATATACTCCCGGACAACTTTCTGTGGCAATGAAGGGAAAGCTACGGAGGCAAAGCGCGCACATGTGAGAGCGCTTGTGAAAAGAGTCCCGCGTTTTCATCGACGTTAGTTTAAGCTAGGGAAGAGAAGACATCAACACCCTATTAGCAACAGTTAAATAAGATAAAACACACCGCCGCGTCTAATAGGTTGCTTATTTTGCGGGTTATTCCTTGCGCGTCAGGGCAAACGCGAAACCGTCGAACGTGGAAGCAGCGTCGATTCGGCGTCTGTTCCGAGCAACCAAAAAGCGCTGTCAAACGCTGCCGGACTACTTGGCGCCGTAACACATGTGCAGCAGCCACACGCCAGTAGCTTTCCCTTCACTGCCACAGAAAGTTGTCCGCCCGTATAGTGATAAGGTCACTGGCTGCAAAGCGAGCGTGAGAGTGAGTCAGCAGCGCAGAGCAGCACCTGCGTTCGTTCTTCAAGTGTCCGTTGGCTTCATTTCCAGCTGCTTTCGTCTTCTGAGTCAGCACCCTCTTGGACAGCGTTTCACACTGAGGTTACATCTACTTGTCGTGCGGCGACCTTCAACGAAGCTCGAGAAAGGCCTGAATATCGCTGGGCCACTTGTTTCGTTCGCGCCTGAGATTGCTTGTCGGCTTCCAGGGCATTTACACCTCTAACGCGTACCCGAGAGAAATCGAAACTATAGGGCGTAGTGGGCCCTCGCATACATTCGTGTCGTAATGCCGCCATATTTAGGTACATTTTTCTTACCCCATCCTTTATATATGCACCGATCTTTCAGTAAAGCAACCTTTCCCCACACTTACAACATATTCGCCGCCCTGACACCATCCGCTTGCTCACACTTGCAACGACGTGAGCGCCAGAAGCTCCAAAAAAGGTTGAGAAGGGGTTGGCGTCTGTTCGTGCCATCATTTGTGGTATTAAAGCTGCCTTTTCCAGGCGGAGGCACGTTTTAGGCTTCACGACAGCTCAAGAGAGAACGTAGAACGCATTCTGATAAGGTGTCCTATGTTTGAAGAGCGAAGATGTGCATGGGGAAAAAACAAAACAAAAGCAAAAAAACGATGATCCTTGATGATCACCCTTTCAGCATAGAAAAGTTGCTAGCACCATGGGATAACGCGTCGATTACAACGATAGGCTCTTAAATTTTTAACAACCTTCGCGAAAAGTTACGTTGCATATCTGTGTTAAAACGTCCTTGTTTATTTATTTATTTATTTATTTACATATTTATTTCGTGTTATTCGATTGTATTGATTGATTTGGTTGTGTTTAATTGCAAAAAGTGCGGAATGCATGTGCCGTTTTGCTGCTGTTTCTTTCTTTTTTTTCTATATTGACTGTTTACGTATTTTACGAAATGTGCTTTACTGCGGCAACTTCTTGTTTTTGATATCAGCTCACTTAGAGTTCTTTATCCATTGGAGAAAGTATTGTTTGTGGAGTAGCCTACGGCACAATAGTTGCCAACATTTCCCATTGCATCCAAATATATCATTCACTCGCCCGCCTTTACACCAACCTTACTACATCGCTTGCACTTATGTAGTGTTCACCGTATCGTTCCAATTGCGCTGAACACTATATATTACGAAATCGAACCACAGGGATGCTGTGTGCAAGAAGCGAACGGCGCTAAAAAGTGACCACGGCGTTACTTGAGTTGTCTTCATCCATGTAAGATTTAGCAAAAACGTGTTAATCATTTGATTGTGAGAATAATGTTCCTGAGGTCTCGATGCGCATTGTGCCGATAAGGCCGCCTCACTCGCCATATTAGTAAACTTTGCTTAGGGCCCTGGTGTCACGTGCGGACGGCTAAATATCGCGCAACAAAGAGTTGCTTACGATAGCGCGTGGGCGAGTAAGACAAGAATCATGCACAATGAGGTGGCAGTGCGTGCTTCGCATTCTTCGTGAACGATGTAACGTCTTCGCTGTCTTGCAACGCAAGGTTTTGTAACCTTCATCTCAGTGCTTATTAGATTTGGCTTTCAAAGGCCAGTTAATCGTTGCACCGAAGGCGTCCAAAAGTGACATATGACGACGCTTACGTTGGAGGCCTCCAATACTGACAGTGTCTTCAGGGCCTACGAAATCATTGCTAAAGAATCTAAATACGCCAAGAATCGATACTAGAGAATGTAACCATGGCCTTGATTTTTCCGCACGAGCGACATATTCAAAGAACGTGTAAACTGGTGCTTTCTCATGCCAATCTGAGTGCCTCACCAACCGATGTTAAGCATTTCTTTGATTGATTGATTGATTGATTGATTGATTGATTGATTGATTGATTGATTGATTAATTGATTGATTGATTGATTGATTGATTGATTGATTGATTGATTGATTGATTGATTCTGCCAATGAGTGAACGAGGGAGCGAGTGAATGGGTGAGTGATCGATTAATGTTATCAGAAATATTGGAAACATACGTGGTCGGCTTGCACACAACTGTTATCACTGAGCAAACAGAAAAAAGATATGCTGGATGTAGAACATGTAGAAGGACGAGCAATGAATCGCTCAACATGCTTGAATCAATCAGAAGTGTAGGTGAAGCGTCGAAACACCTGATCAGGCACTCCGCGTGCACGTTGGTGGTTCGTGGAACCCCGGCACTTCAACGGCAGTGGTGACGCAATTCTAAGAAAACACACAAACACTCTGCACCTTCGTAATTTATTCACAACTTGAACCGACAACGACAGAACTGGAACTCCCCACTATCTTGGAGGGCACTCACCTGGCTCGGCCAATCATCCACAATGGCCTGTACGACAAAAAATTGCCCTTTACACATGCAATACCATGGCAATGCGTGACCTAAAGGGTCACGCAGTGCCATGGTATTGCCACGTATTGCCATGCCACGCAGCGCCAAAGCCAAGGCGCAACGTACACCATCGCCAAACGCATAAAATGAATGCGGGAGCACTTTGAGAGAGCCAGGACATAATAGTAATATCAGGTGGAGGCCGAGCAATGTTGGAAATCCCCGCAACCAACTGGCCCACGAGCTTGCGAGTGAGGCGCGACTCAGTCGGCTCTCCAAAAAACATGGGCTCGTCAAAGAGGCAGTTAACTAGCTATAGAGCTTGGCGTGCGAAGCTTATTAATTGTGAGCTACACTGAGCTCCCTCTCCCCTACCCACTTGCCCAAAAAAGGTCTGCAGCCACAATTTGAATAGATTCTTCTCTGTGTATCTCACCTGCGGCAACGAAGAAAATGCGTATACAGCTCGGTATGCGGCAAAAGAGAAAAGCAAAACAAAAAGAAAATCAAAACAGAGTGAACGCTAGAGCACACTCAAAGAACGAAAATAAGAAATTTGTTTTCCAGACAACACGCAAAACGTCGTCGCCCCACCGGTACATGCACCACGCCCGCCCAGTTTCGATACGCCATTGCGTCACGCTCTTCCAGAGCCGCCCCGCTTTCTTCACGGCGTCGCACAGGGCGCGTTTGCGGGGCCAAGTGTGTGCCACAAACGCTCTCTTGTCAAATGCGGTAGGTGTGTCGCCGCGTTCTCGCCGGAGGGGGTGAGCCCATGAGCCGTGTCGCGTGTGCAACCTCGCCGCGGCGACACCACGTGTTTGCGAAACGTCGCAAGGGATCGATCGCTCACGTAACTCGAGAATCGAACGCCCCCGGCGCGGCCGACCGAGACGCGATGCGATCGCTGCACAGGCCCCGCACAGTCTGTAAGGTGACCTTGGAGCGTTGGGCGCGCGGCGCGAACTCCGCCCTCAAAGAGCCGGAGAGCTCGAGGAGTCACAGCTTCTATGCGTGTATGGGGGACCACGGGGCACAACCCGGGCTTCTTTCCGCGCGGCACAGAAATTGTCCACGTAACGAAGGGACGTTAATGTGAAATGCGAAAGGAACTCTGAAGGACGAACGTTAAGTTGGATTCGCAGATTACACGCCTGCTCTCACTGCGAGAGGAAGGAAGCTGGGCAAGGCCAGAAAAGGCGCGAAAACGGATCACAGGGGACGACGCCGCACTGAAATTCGCACCAGAACTCGCGGTGACGTCCCAAATTTTGACAGCACGTACAGTAATGTAGTAAATTGTTTATCGGTAAAGGAAAGCCATACTGCATTCTGAAGGAAGCCTAAAGACTCGATCTAGCAAACTTTGAGAACTTGCGCCGAAACGTGCCATTCATTGAAATGATGAGATACACCGGAATCCATGACGTCCCACTAACGTATCGGCGCTGGGGTTTCTAAGCGAAAATCCATGGGGGAACGTTTGACCTCCGTTTTCTCAAGTGTAGTGACAAACTCTTCCCCGCCAAATCAATTCAAAATCAGCTTTGAAACAAAGCGTACTTTCTTTCAGTTAACCTCGATTATCAGCTCGTTCTTTTGGAACATTGAATACCGTGTAAGCTTTAACGAAAAACAGCGAATTGCTGTAAAACTGGAGCTGCAATCCCTCAGCTACTGTAGGAATGACGGTTAGTTCACGGATCTCTCCAATCTGCGTTCTCGTGGCTTGAGGGATTGTCGTGGCTTTGTTTATTACGCTTTATATGCCTTACTGGGCCACAGTTTCGAAGCAGTCCCATTTCTTATAAACGCAGAAGGCAATAATATACTGCACTAAATGCATAATTGTTGCTGGTTGTTGCGTTGATAACGCTATGTACGGCTGAAAATGACCAATTTGCACAGTCGCGAAGCCGTTTGAAGCCCGAAGAACGGAGTTCAGGCAAATCTCTTTGCTAACCATCACATTGTCACGCTGGCCGAACCGGCATGCCCGCAACCCCCGTAGACGCTAGCGCCACAGTTCTCTCTTGTTATCGCCATTCTGCGCTTAGTCAATGTAGTTTCGTGCTTAAAACCAGACCTCGTGTCGGAGTCAGAAATTAACCAAAGGTTGGTAGGGATTGTAGGCCAACGGTAACACCACAAACGTCGTATAGTGCAGGGAGACATAGGTGGGACCTCCTTCTATGTAAGAGAAGCGCCAAACAAAATTAGTTTTGAAGAAATATTCGGGAACTTGAATAAAATTAAGTG
Source organism: Dermacentor albipictus (assembly GCF_038994185.2). Lineage (NCBI taxonomy): Eukaryota > Metazoa > Arthropoda > Arachnida > Ixodida > Ixodidae > Dermacentor > Dermacentor albipictus. The sequence continues at coordinate 64,976,170 of NC_091825.1, forward strand.
GACAGGTAGAGCGCACAAACATCTGTGCCTCAAAAGCGTCGACACGAAATGGAGGAAGAGCTGAAGAAAGTTGGCAACCAACTACAGGATAATTGAAACTGCAAATGGACAACCAGGAGCCATCAAAACAAGAGTGAGAGAAACAGTAATCGTAAACTGGATGCAAAGGATGGAAACAAAGAAGGCCATGGATATTTATAAAAAAAGCAGCAACAAAGAAATCAGAAACTGTGATTAGAAGAACAAAGAGACTACGAAAAAATTAGAAACTGTGATTGTTTGCTGTTTTCGAAGTGAATGCGTTCGGTTCCGGATAAATCAGTAAGGCTGCTCACTTCTTTTTTAAAGCAGTTTACAGTGATTCTGCAGGCCCACTAGAAAGCGTCATTGTTTTCCTCTAAGGCAATGCACTTTAACACATCTTCTCTTCTTTTGCCAGAAAGAACATTTCAATGCCAGCTTATCCCTACAAGTTGCGCAGCAACAGGTTGCAGATGAAAAGACAAGACATTACGAGGTATTGAAACGAATGCGTTAGATATTATGAGGTGCCAAAACCACGAACTGACTATGAGGCACGCCGTAGTGGGGGACCCCAGAATAATCTTGACCACCTGAGGTTATTTAACCGTACACCTAAATCTAAGTACACGGGCGTTTTTGCATTTCGCCCTCATCAAAACTGGGCCGCCGCATGGCCGGGATTTGATCCCGCTACCTCGTGCTTAGCAGCCCAACAGCATACCCGTTAAGCAACCGCGGAGGGTCGACGAATGCGTTGCACATTAGCGATGTTCGGAGCAGTGAATTGAATTGCACACTTTTCGACTAACACTATCGCCCTACAAGGGCACCTACTCGCAGTAGCAGTTCAGACACTTAGCTCCTCGGTGCGAAATATCTACCCTTTCTTAGGAAAACGTAACCAAGCCACGTGCCTTAACGTTTAGTTAGGCGTTCCACCTTTCTTTCACTAAATATATACATGTCGCTCTCTTCAGGCATCTGATATCCTTAGCTGCCCTCCTTAATGCGAAAGAGAGGGAAATAGGAAGCGAGAGGACAGGCTAGGAGGTCAGCCACACGGGCGTCCGGTTGGCTACCCTGCGCTGGGGAAAGGGGATGAGGGATTGAAAGAAAGGAGGAGGCAAAGGCAAAATGACCGAGAGCTATCCGAGCACCGTAGCAGACGCAGGCTGTATATAAGCGTCTTCTCAGGTCCGTTTAGTGTATGAATGTCATCAACGCAGAAACTTACGCCCTTCCTAGATTCGCCAATATATCTAGTGCGCAAAGCGTACCGAAGTAAATGAAGCTTGGGGAATAAATGCACTATTATGCACACTGTAACGGAAAACTTCTTGGTCCGAGGGTCGCGACCTTGGGCGACGGTTTCACTTTCGTGCGTCGTAACGTGCAATGCTGTTCCTCTTTGCGTTGAAAGCCGTTCGCTGACGTCACATCTTTGTTTCCTATCTCATATGTCTGCGAAACTGCAACGCACGAAGGTCATTTTGCTGACGTCATGTCTTTGTTCGCCATCTTGCACGCGCACCTAACTACAACGTGACGAGCTAAGATAACGCAGATGGCAAGCGGAACCGCGCACCAGTTCCTGCTTTACGGGACTCTGTATCCGTTGCTCGAGCCAGCAAGCAATGCGAGCTAAGCGTGGCAGATAAGCAAATTCTATATTGCGTCATAAATGTGTTGCACATTGCGTTGCACTCCATCGCGAAAGCGACTGGCTCTCCACGGTCACTGCTTATCTGGCTTTAGGCCTCAGTACCGCAACTCTTCCTGCATTGAGCCCTCCGCGGAAAACAAAAGGGCACAGATTGTACACAGGTGCCGACTTGCAACTGTTGTCGACGCATCCAAACGCCGTGTTAAAAACAAATCCTCCACATGTCCTATAAGTGTCATTGCATTGTCCAGACTGTTCGCGCTGCGATGCTTACTCTGTTGAGCCCTCTCGAAACTAGCCAGCGAGATGGTCTAGTCTTAGGCCAAACAGTGCAACCCTTCGCATCGTTTCGTCTACATTGCACAGCGAAAGATGCCGAGCGAAAGGACGAAAAAAATATTTTGCCTCTCTTAGGGTGTGTACTAATCGTAATCATCACCATTGTCCTTTTTTTATCTTAAAGCTTACTTCAAAACCGGGACCTCTACCAGCGATATCTAACTATCAATGTCTGTTGCCCGGAGAGCCGGCCACTGCCAGAGCAAAATATACGAGTAATTTACAGTGGTCACAACGGACGTGGGGATTAAATGCTGCCAGCGCACTAGGTCGCTTCTTGCGGTCTGCGGGCCTGCGAGATGGGCTGCGATAGCGACGTATCTTTCCTCAGAATTTTGTGCGCCGGTGTCCGTGTCGCTAATAATATCTCTTTCTTCCTATCTTTTTATATCCATTTTCCTCCGTGCAGGGTATACTAACAAACCGAATTTTTTGCCGTTGACCTCCCTGCTTCTTCTTTCGTTCCTCTCTCTCTCTCTCTCTCTTCATCGCATTCTTGTCAATTTCCTAACCTTGATTAAACCTTAATCCCATCTCCGGTACACGACCGCATTTTCTTTCCCTTGGCATCCAATCTGTTATCATGATAGATCAGTGCTACGAATCAGGGGACGTGATGGACTTCACTTCCCTCTCTTCAAGCTTGAGTGCACAGAATCTAAGGTACTACCTTTTGCTCACCCCCCCCCCCCCCCCCCCCCCCTTTACTGCCGTCTTGCCGTTACGGCCGTAAGGCCTTCTAGACGGCTTGTAATGTCTTAACGTTGCGAACATGAGTTCGCGGGTTCAACTGCCAGCCACGGTGGCCACATTTCGACTGTAATGTAATGAAAAAAAAAGGAAAGAAAGATAGAATGAAAAAAAGAACGCTCGCTCACTATACTCTGGGTGCACGCCAAAGAAATCCAGGTCGTCAACATTCTAGACTCCACCACCACATCAAAATTATTCTTGTAACCCACTATAACCCACTATGCAGTTTCTAGACGTAAAATCCTAAATTTTAATTTCTGAACGTTACGTCTATTATCCTTCCTTTCTTTCTTTTTTGTTCCACAGCTTCTTGCGCCGTCGTTCGCTTCTTCCCAATTTTTTTCGTCATCCCCGGAGCTTCACTCCTGCAGGTCAGTGCTTTTAGAATTTTGCCGGTGATGCAGTGATGGTGCACTAATCGTAATCTTCCCCACCTTAATCATAATGGGCCGCAGCGACCTGTTTTAATGCCTGCTGCAGCACGAATGCATCTCCCATCGATCTCCAATAACCACTGTTTTTTTTTTCCAGATGACACCATTTTATGCCTGCAAATTTCCTAATTTCACCCCAATACCTATAGCTACTTCTGAGATTTCCTTGGCACCCACTCTGTACATCTAATAGACCACAGCTTATCTGTCCCGCGCATCACATGGCCTGCCCAATGTTTTCTCTTGACTTCAACTAGAACATCAGCCACGCATGTTCGCTCTCCCCTTAACCACGATGTCTTCCTGTCTCTTAACGTTACGCGTGTCATTGTATCGTTCCGTCGCTCGTTGCGTGGTCATTGGCTTCTTCTCAGTCTTCTTCGTTGAATTCCTAGATTATGTCCCAAATTTTCTTACCGGTAGAATGCAATGATTGTACGTTTTCGTTTACATGTGTGCTGATAATAATTATGGATTTTCATAGATGTCTTAATTTCTACACAAAGAAAGAGGCCATTTTTTCTCGACCTCCGCCCGTTCCAGTCCGCTGACTCTGTTCCTGTACCAACCAACTAAATGAATAACTTGGCTTTCCACGCCACACACTCCTTGAAAGGAAAGCAGCAAGCCCTCGCCGGCTGACTGCATTGGAGATGCGCGTCGACGGCTGGCGCACCTCATTGTTGGCCGCAACGACGGCTGCCAAGCAGCGAGCCTGATGGGCCGCAGCTGTCAATGGCAGCGATTCAAAAAGCGTAACTATTACTGAAGCCCTCGCACCGTTCGGCGTCTGCTAACCTGTACCTGGCTGCAGCACTGTGCAGTTAACGGCGATAGTGGTTAGGGCGGGGCGCTTTCGGAAGGGTGATCGCAAGCGACAGACAGACATGAGAAGCTAACAATGACAACAAGGAAAACATAAGGGAAAAACTTGTACTTACTAACTGATTAAAAGGAATGATAAATCATTGTCTACGAAAGTGGATGAAAAAACAACTTGCCGTAGGTGGGGAACGATCCCACGTCTTCGCATTACGCGTGCGATGCCCTCATGTTCGGTCAATTAAAGCACCCGGGAAACTTATCGCAGGAAAAAAAAAAATTAAGAGATCCAGTGTATCGCTCAATATGGTGGTATATTGAAGCGCATATATTGCAGACAATTCACTCATTGGAAATTACCTGTTCGATTCTGGCATGCGATACGTCGCTATTAGTGTAAACTCACGAGCTGTATATGCATTCCGTGTATTCTCTGCGCTCGGTACAGGTGTACAAGCAGGAGCGTTCGCGCCAAAGGGCTTTTGTCGTAAGGCTTAGCTTCTGGATTACTATCTTCTATGTTGCGAGACGTGTTTGTGAGTGCCACTGTAGAAGGCCCACTCGCTGGAAAGGGCTTACCCGAGCGGACAGTTGCAGTTCACCCTCCTACGCACGTTCAACATCTTTCCGAAAATAAGGCAACCGAAAATAAAGCAGGGAGTTTAAAGTGTTTCTTTTAAAGAGCGAGGAGCGTGGACTTAAGGAATAGGAACACTTTAGTGATGATAAAGGTAATACAAGGCGCAAACAATGGGAATAGGGAGACGACGCCGAAAAATACGTGATGTGCTTAGAAGACGTTCTCGCGTTTCTCAAAGCAATACCGAAGAATAATATTAGTTTAGCCTTGTTCTGAAGTTACTCTTCAAGGATTGCGACTTAGTCAGTCTCACACCAGTGACCGGAGACCTGGCAAGAAAGTATACGCAGAAACGAAAAGTGGGCGGAGATGCCACCTTCGAATACTCGCCCCAAGTTTAATTGACGTCATTGATTTTTGTGGCGTCTGCAAAACGCGACTTAAGCGTTCACCAACAGAATCGACAACACTGCATTCATAAGTAAAGGCAACCTCTTGGAGCTTTTTGTCCATAAAAACACCCAGGTATGCGAAAATATTCAAATATAACGTCGAAAGTTTGAGTGTCCACGCGAAAAATAAAAAAATAATAATTAATCAAGCCCCTTAGGCTTTGCTCAAAATTCTTCGGGATTACCTCGTGCTACCTCTTGTTTTATGCAAAACGTGTTGTATTATTTGGTTCTTAATACAAAAGAAAGTCATTTACACGCTGCTGTGTTCGGCGTTCCGCGGCCTCTCATTTAGAGGGCCATGCCGCGCAAGCATCAGATTTTCTAATGGCTTCCGTTTCTTCCATGAAGCAAAAACAACGCGCAGCGTTACACAGAAGAAACACAGGTGCTTTATTTTTATCAGGAATGCAAAAGCGTGACCGGCTCTAATTGTGCCGGCGAAGTGGATTTGTTGTTCTGTTGCCGAGCACGACGTATAGCAGGTTCAACTCCCTGCCGCGACGGCTGCATTTCCTTCGGGGAGAACGTAAAGCCTCCCTGCAGCTGAATCTATGGTACACGTTAATTAAGAAACAGCAGATAGTAGCGAATAATCCACAGCACTCTCCTGCAGCGTAATGCTCGCATAACTGCTTGCATTATACGTGTGAGTGAATGACGCAGGAGAGTGATTTGCAAAAGTGGAGCATATTTTATGGTGTGTGCTTGTGTTTCTTTGCTTGTGTTTCTTTTTCTTTTGGCAACGAGTGTACCAGGATATAATCCCGGACCGATTCGTGAGGCAAGAGCAAAAGAATAGATAATAATGATAATAAGAGGAAGAAAGGGAAAGTTATGCGTATTCTAGGGGGGGGGGGGGGAGGGGGTGCAGTAGAAAATAGTCAACCCAGCATGCTGCTAAAACCGCGACCTTGTAAGGATATCATATAACCGCGGGAATCGTTTGGCCAAAGCTGTCAGATGCTGCCGCCAATATTCCATCTCTTAAGACCAAGCAGATCGGCAGCTGACATTCGTTAATAATGCTATTTAAAAAACGCCTTGCGAATTCTCTGTTTCCGTGCTGAAGGTACATGCACTCGATGTGCCAAATTTCTCAAGAAAATGAATAAAAGAGATCCCGCAAGAGAACCAATAAAAGAAATGTGTCGCGGCGGATGCGCCACTGATGAGATTCTTTTACCGTGTACCTGCTGGAATTCTTTTTGCGGTTTGGTTTGATAGTGATGATATTTCTCTAACTTAACTACTGTAATATAATCTCTATTAGATCTTATTTATTAAATAAGAAATCACTGTCACGGTTCTAGGTTGCTCTTAGCAAATTCTATTTTATTAATCACTCCACAAAAGTTGTATATTCTGCATAAGTACGATGCTTCAAATACGCGATAGAGTTTTCATCTAGTGAGTTATCTCTCTCTCTCTCTCTAAAAGAAGCAAAGGAAGAAAACGAGCAAAAAAGAATTAATGCTCTCATCACAATACACCGTAAAAAATGATTCAGCACGAGCATATTTCGCAGGTCTACGGCTCTTGGCCCACACTAATTAACAAGCAATATCGTAATCTCAACCTAATTTCATTTCAGCATCAAATAATTACTTCGTAGCAGTTACATATAACGTGACTTTCTTGTTGTCGGTGTTTTCTCTGTAAAAACAAGCTACAATGGTGGATTCTGACCGCTGTTAAACCGAGACCTTGTTCTGCACGCTACATGTGGTATGCTGAAGTTCTGCGGGTGCATCGAATCTAATTCAATCAGCGAGCACGGAAAAAATTTCCCGACAGACTCCGGCCTATAGAGTTTGCTACGCTGACATAGATGCACGAAAAGCTTTGGGTAGGCTCGTAGAGCAAAAATAAAAGCCGGCTGTCGAAATACATAATACTGGACCTAATTATGCGCTTCGTGATAAAGTTGCGGGATAAATTATCAGCAAGCCCGAGTTCAACTAAGATCTGAGCTTATCGCTCCGGCATAATGTAACGCTTCTTTTCGCCCAGTTCCATTCCACTGTCATCGATTGTAACGAAAACAAATGACTATGGGCCAATGACGAAGCGTAGAAGAAAAAGAAAAGCAACAAAATTGCAATAGAATCGTCGCATTATTCTACTCCCGACGCGTTGGCATTCTGAAGCACAAGCTGCAAAGCCTTATAGAGCAAACGTTCAGTAGCCAGCCAAAGTGCTGGAACGATCTCGACGACGCTCCCTACAGCCGACGACGTTGGCTCGATGGATTCAGCCGTTCTTTGTGTCTGCATAGGTCACCTTCGCTCCGCTATATTCGTTTCCCCAGATATAAGGCGTTTGCAGTGGGACGTCTGAAGGATAACAAAGGCAGGTGCGAGGTTTGTAGGAGCAGCTCACGTGACGTGAGCCTCGGCCGCTTGGAGTGTGCGTACGCTCCGACGACGCAATCAAAACGCGCTTTTTTTTCTTCTTTCGGGCATTGTTTCCGTGCGTTTTAAACTATTCGGGCTGGTCAAAAGGCACTCATAATTCACGGGGCCTGAATTCGCTCGAAGTTCAAACCGTCGACCAGGTCGCATGCGCGTACAAAGAGAGGCGTTGTCTTCAAGTACAACTAGGCGTAAAAAAAGAACAAAGGCAAAGGGAGAGGGAGAGTATGTACGAAGTGACCTTTAAGCGTTCGTGTTAGAAGAAAAGGGCGAACGAAGTTTTTTGCTTGGCCGAAAGAGATTCTGCTTCGAAGAAGCTCGCCCACTTATTTCAAGTGTCGTCGATAGTTTAATTTTCTGTTAGAGAACGCTTCAGTGCTATCGAGTCACCGTTCCTTCTTCAAAACTAATAAAATTTTCCTGCTACTTATACTGTCAGCATGTCCGTGCGTTTGTAAAATCTGCGACGAATAAGCGAATGTGTTTTGGTTCTCCTTTTGATGAAGAGCATCGGTCTTCAAAACTGTTTTCTAAGCTAGATATCTTATTTGCACACACGTTTACAGCCAACGATGTCCAATGTAGTCTCGCTTGCGTTGCCTGGAAGTTACCTTCAACCAGTTTTCAAACAGCGCGCCATTTCGTAGTTTCTTCTCCGTGGCGCTTACATGAAAACTTTGTCAATGACAGTGGAGTGTGCGACGCAGTCGGGCCTATTCGAGCTGCACTCGCGCAAAAATGACGGCCATAGAGAAAGCTCCCCGAAGAAATGCTGCTCGCGCTGAAGGACAGCGCGTGCTAGTCAGGCGAATGAATTCTATAGCTGCTCAGATCGTACCTTTCGCATCGCCTGTTTTACGGCTTCCGACGGAGCGTCCTCGGACTTGCACCTCGCCTGTGCGACAGTGCACGTTCTTGTATACGGCAAGCACAACATCCCCCGCACGGGCGTTACAGCAAGCGTAGCCTTAACGACAACGACGGTTTCCACCGCAAGTGTAAATCTTTTCGACAATCAACCCTCAACGGCGACATTGTAACAGGCCTACGTTGAGATTGTCTCCTTCGACGTCGTCTCCCTGTGTACCTTTCCGAGTGCGCTACATTTTGGTGGGAAAATTTCGACGCGGCGTGCGTCGAGTTAACGGAGACATCGATAGCACGCGCGCTCCCACAAAAAAAAGTTTGACCTCGTGAGAAGACAGTGCCAAAAGATCGAACGGGCAAGAGCGAAGAATCGGGTCGACCTCCATGCGCGCCTGAATGCGGGCGAACAGTGAAAAGTGCGACGAGTTGACGGTGCTCCCAAGGACCGAGCGAGAAGGTTAAGTATGTGTTATCGACCGACTATACGACATACGCGAGAAGTGTCGTCAGTGACCGTCGTTTGGGACGTCTCTGTTATGGTTGTCGCATTGACCCGAACGACTGCACCGTTTTGTTTTGTTTGTCACGTAAATCGTAGACGGTCGAACCAGCAGAGTGTTCTTATAGCCGAAGCGTTCTTAATGTAAGTTTTGGGGTTTCTTGTTGTTTTTTTATTTGCTGTTTCTCTTTGTTCATTTTGAAGTTACGTACCCAAAGTACCAGAGGTGGTTAGATTCGTGAAGTGCTCACGTTCGCTATATGCGAGCGAAAAAAGAAGCGAGTTTCATATGTTCTGTCTCACAGCGAGGTTTTAAGGCTTGTGCGAAGTTTCAGCGAACGATGCTTGTTCTTGCGTCGTGCGTGTTATACTATGTACGTGCAGGCCGCGTTGCATCTTATGTAGTCCCTGTACATTGCCCCAAGAATTTTCAAGTTTATGCCTCAGAACGACAGAAAGCTGAGCTAGTTGGTAAGGATTCATTATGCAAAAAAGAAGTGAGGCGTGCAGACAGGACACACGAGTAGAGAAGTGGAGAAGTGGGTGTTGTCCACTTCTCTACTCTTGTGTCCTGTCTGCACGCCTCACTTCTTTTTTGCATAATTATGCATCAGTTCACAGCAAGGTTATCTGCGCAAAAATCGAGATGTTACATTGACGCGAATAAATAAATATCTGACACAGATCTCTTCATTGTCGATGCGGAATATCTAATCACTTCAAAAGCTCCACGCGACAGTGCATAAATATATTTTTATTCACCTAAAATAATCGGCAATATCGTTACTATACGATATCAACAAGACGCCGGAATCCTACTATATAGCACAGTGTATCTGGACCAGAGTGTTACGACCAGTTATTACCAGGCAGTTTGGTTCTGGTCCATATTTTTGTGACGTTCAGTTGGTCAACGCGCCGCGTTAAAAAGGACACGCGATTAAACTAGTGAGTACGAAAGCCTTACAAAAAGTACGAACGCAGAACGTCAATGTTGTCCCTCATGTGCAAGAATATTTTTCTGGCAATAATTACCGCCACTCTTCTAGCGCGTTATAATAAAATTTTTGCCGAGCACAGATTACCTTACCTTATAACAGAAGAAGAGTCTCACAAAGGCGCAACGTTCCTCCGAAGCACGTTCATGGTTTTACTTCTTTCTCTCGTTTTTTTTTTCTAACCTGTCGATTAAGCTTATGCAAGTACGCTCGCGTGGCTACTGATACGGGAGCCATCCGGATCTGCTTGTGCACGCTTTGCGCGAAGCGATCCAGTGCTTTCTTTTTGTTATATTCTTTCTTTCGTACTTTTTTACGACGCCGCTTCGCTTCTGGCGCGTGACAGCGCATCAGAACATCCGCCGCATCTCTCGCGATTTCTACCGTTAAACGCAAATTCAATGAAGCACATGATTTGGCGTACAGCTAAACCTTCATTACGTAACTGTCTTCCGGCCACCCTGAAGCTCTCGATCCCGCCATGACGATTAATTCAGCGGGCTCGCGTGCGTCGCCCAAATCAGGTCGCCCCCTTCCCAGTTCGAAAAGCAAAAACCCTCTTCCTTTTTCTCACTCTCCTCCTTCTCCGTCCGCGGTCCTTTAAAAAAAGGGGGGGGGGGGACAAACGAGCTGGCCTCTAGATAAGGCAAGTAATTAGCCTCTTTTTGCGTTCCCATCAATCAAAAAAAAAATTTTAATCAAGCGACGCAGGTTGCCAAAGCCTTTACGGCTCTACACGTTAAATAATAAATTAGCTTTTGCTCCAGACTGCTCGGGAGCGCTCGCTACCCACCGCATGCAAATGCGCATTCTCGGACAGCGCCCACGAAAGTCGCAGGGTCGACGATTCTACTTGCGCCTGTCCGCGTGGTCGTAAGATAACTCGAGTATACGGCGTAGCACGTCTGTTTCATTTTGATTAGCGAGCAGCCGCAACTGCTACAGTTGCTGCAGCTGCACGGGACTATCACGCGCATTTTGCAGTCGCGGCACTGTGCAATATAAAATAAAAAAAAAACCATTTTGGATACATTTGTTAATGATCCTACGGATCCAAGCTTCCTGGATCTGCAGAGCCCGAGATTCTACCTAAAGGCTGCATGCACATTTATTTAGTTATGCAGCATTTTACGGCGCAATATCAAGTGAAGCTATGGTGCCCATAGCAGTGCTATTGTAAAGCCAAAAGTCAGCGCCTGAAGTCTTTAAACTCATCATGTTCAGAGAGGTACAAGTGTGATCACGCGCAGATTACCTTACAAATGGGGTTAAGGAATATGATGGGCGAGTCAACTTACATTTGCTGTTTCTGATACAGTGGGTGAGACAGGTGCCTCTTCGTCCTGGGCCAAGACGATGACCGAGTGATCCATCCAGACGGCACAAACCAGCAGCAACAGAAGTGCAGATTTCCTGAGGGCATTCATCGTGGACAACTTTCAGGTGGAAGTAGAAGCCGGAAGTCGGCAGAGGATCCGATGGGGGAAGTGGCGAATAACTACGGCACCGTACAAGCACGAGGCAGCGGAGGAGCAGCCGGCACTCTGGAACGCGTGTCGGAGGCGAACGGCGTTAGAAAGCCCGGTTTCAGCCGCAATGACGACGACGCGAGCGCACCTGCGGCGAAGGCGTACAACAGGGGCGGGCCCGGAAATCGCTGCACGACGAGCACACGAAGTACAATTCTCGGCGAGGCCGAGTAGCCGGACAGGCAAGCTATAACGCAGTGTTGCAGAGGGGCAGGTGGCAGGATACCGCGCACGAACGCGATCGTTATAGCAAGCGGACTCTCGCTCTTCGCGTCGTCTGCTACTCGTCTGCCGGCGCGTCGTCTGCTCGCCGCCGAGGCCTCTCGTTCGCCCGCGGCGACCACATGATCGCGCTGACGTTGCGCCGTAACCGTTACAACGCCGCCGACGGTGGCTTCACCGTTGCGCGACGCCCGCCGCGCTAGACCGGTAAGCTACGGCGCTAAAGAGCGCCGCCAAACCGGCGGCGGCTATCGGAGCTCTTCCGAGATTCCACTATGTGGCTCACTCTCTTATGGCAGGCGCCACGCGCACCGGATCATCGCAATAGTTGCGTGCAGCAAAGCGAAATCAAGCTCCATCGACGGGCGGAGTCTTCCCTGCGGGCGAAAATGGGAATGAGAATTCCCAGAAGAGAAAGAAGGCGGCTGCATGATTAGGAAACCGTGAGAAGACGCTCGGGTGCCTGATGGAGTGCGCTAACTTCTTTCCGAACGTTGCCTTTTGGCGGTATTCGGCTTTGTAAGCCACAAAGTTTAGTTTTACTTTAGCGGCAATCACAAGACGAAGCGCTAGAAATAGAAAATAAATACGCGTGCGCTTTTCTCTTTCTCGTCCCGAGTTCCGCATACATATATGTCATGAACCGAAAGCCTCCAACTAGCGCAAACTTTGACTTTAATCAGCCATAAATTGCATTAGTTTGTCTACTCAAGTTTCGTCCTTCTGCAGATTTTGAATTGTATCCAAAGGTATGTTTGAATTCATCAGTGGCGAAATTTCGAAAACAACATCAAATTTTTCTTGCGCACCTTGTCAACTAAACAACTGTCCGAGTGGCTCGAGGTGAATCACGTGGGTGAATCACTGTAAGGATATATGAATCTTCAGTCGATACCATCGCACATCCCTATATTCCCGTAAACTAAGCTGCAGATAGCGCTATCGCAAGGTGCATTGAGAACTCTACCCTATCTGGACACGCATCGCCATTTCTGGAATAGCGAAGACGCAGATATGAGAAGCGGCGCTGGTGGCGCCATCTATCACTGCAGAGACGGGCTTTATACCCCAATGTGAAAGGATAGTCATGCACTGCAAAAAAAATTCGAAAAACTGTAATTGCACATCGTAAACGTTCCTCCCTTTGCGAAACTGATCCGCTATACGGAATGTCCCTGTGCTTCGAGTTCTCGATCAATTCGGCCTGGCTCTGCGCACTTTGGCTTCCTTGTTTGCTTAGATCGTGAAGCGACTGAGGTGGAATGGCGTTGATCACGTGTTCTATCCTCGGATGAGGATAAATCTTTCAACTGCGAAGCTTTCTTTTTGAGAAGTTTGTACGGGTTTCCCTCGTAACTTCGTGCTACAGTTGGGTGTACCAATTCTTCCCTTTTGAGTATAGCAGGTTCATCCCCATCATAAGCCTATTTTATGTCCACTGCAGGACAAAGACCTCTCCCTGCGATCTCCGATTCCCCCTTGCCTGCGCCAACCGATTCCCACTAGCGCCAGCGAATTTACTAATTTCATCGCCCCACCTAGTCTTCTGCCGTCATCGACTGCACTTCGCTGCTCTCGGCACCCGTTCTGTAACCCTAATGGTCCACCGGTTACCTAACCTACGCATTACAGGACGTGCCCAGCTCCATCTTTTTTCTTATTTTTCTTAATGTCACTTAGAATATCAGCTAAATAGTTTCCTCTCTGATCCAAATCGTTCTTTCTGTCTCTTAACAGATTACAAAGATGGCGCCGAAAAACAACACACGCCGTCTTTGTAATCATGCTTAACCAACTAGCCCACCAACACAAGCTCAGTGTCTCTTAACGTTATGCCTAACATTCTTCGTTCCATCGCTCTTTGCACGATCCTTATTTTTTTCTCAAGCTTGTTTGTCAGTCTAAAAGCTTCTGCCCCATGTCAGCACAAGTAAAATGCACTGATTGTACACCTTCCTTTTCAATGATAATGGTAAGCTTCCAGTCAGGAGCGCATACGCCAATATCTGGCGTATGCGCTCAACCTATTTTTATCCTTCCGTGAACTTTCTTCTCCTTATCAGGGTTCTCTGTGAGTAATTGGCCTAGGTGAACATACTCCTTCACAAACTCTGGAGGCTGACTGGCTATCCTGAACTCTTCTTCCCTTATCCGGATATTAATCGTTATCTTTGTCTTCTGCATATTAATTTTCAACCCCACTCTTACACACTCTCTCTTTAGGTATTCAATCATTTGTTGTAACTCGTCTCCAGTATTGCTGAACAGGACAATGGCATCTGCAAACCGAAGGTTGCTGAGATATTCGCCGTTGATCCTTATTCCTAAGCCTTCCCCGTTTAATAGCTTGAATACGTCTTCCAAGCACGCAATGAATAGCATTGGAGAGATTGTTCCTCCTTGTCTGGCCCATTTTTTATAGGTATCTTCCTATTTTTCTTGTGTAGAATTAAGGTAGCTGTGGAATGTCTAGATATATATTCAAATTTATGTAAGCGGCCTGTACTCTCTGATTACGTAAACTCTATGACTGCTGGTATCTGTACTGAATCAAATGCCTTTTCATATTCTATGAAATCCATATACAGAGGCTGGTTGTACTCTGCGGATTTATCGACTATCTGAGCGATGACATGGATGTGATCCATTGTAGAGTACCCCTTCCTGAAGCCAGCCTTTTCCCTTGGTTGACTAAAGTCCAGCGTTGCCCTTATTCTATTGGAAAGTATCTTGGTGAATATTTGATATAGTACTGGGAGAAAGCTAATGGGCCTATAATTTTTTCAGTTGTCTCACTTCTCCCTTTTTTGCACATTAGTATAATGTTTGCATTCATCCAGTTCTCTGGGACCTCTGAAGTCGGCAGACACTTCGTATAGAGAGCCGCCACTTTTTCAAGCATTAGGTCTCCTCCATCTTTGATTAAATCGACTGTTATTCCATCTTCTCCCACCGCTTTTCCTCGTTTCATGTCATGCAACGTCCTTCTAATCTCATCGTTAGTTATAGAAGGAGTTTCTGCAACCTGTTCATTACTGCTTCGAATGGAGATATCGTGGCTCCTCTGGGTACTGTACAATTCACTACAAAATTATTTCGCTGCTTTTACTATACCTGCGATATTGCTGATGATATTGCACTGCTTATGTTTAAGTGCATACATCTTGATTTGTCCTATGCCAAGTTTCCTTTTCACTGATATCATGCTGCGTCCATTCCTTACGGCTTCCTCCCTCTTCCTCACGTTATAATTTCATATATCCCTTATTTTCTCCTTGTTGATCAGTTTTGACAGTTCCACGAATTCTATCTTATCTCTTGAGTTGGGCACTTTCATTCTTTGTGGTTTCTTTATTAGGTTCTTTGTTACTTGGGAGAGCTTGTCGACTGGTTACCTTGCTGCCTTACCTCCCACTTCAACTGCTGCCTCTGAAGCCAACCTAGTTACGGTTTCATTCATTATCTCTGTCATCTTCATCTCTCTTTTCTAAGGCTGCATATTTGTTTGCAAGTAGCAGCCTGAATTAGTCTGCTTTTACCCTTACTACCTCTAGGGTGGCCTCTTTCTTCCTGGCCAATTTTTCTCTTTCTTTCTTCAAATTGAGGTGAATCCTAGCCTTCACTCACCTATCATGACTGCACCGTTACCCTACCAACACTTCTACATCCTGCACTATGCTGGGATTGGCAGAAAGTAGGAAAACAATTTCATTCTTGTTTCACCATTAGGGCTCTTCCAGGTCCACTTTCTGTTGCTACGCTTCTTGAAAAATGTGTTCATTATTCTCAGCTTATTCCTTTCTGCGAATTCTACCAGCATCTCTCCTCTAGCGTTCCTAGAATCTACGACGTTCCTAGAATCTACGACGTCGTTGCCCACTGCTTGTTCACCAGCCTGCTTTTCCCCCACTTTTGCATTGAAGTCACCCATTACTACAGTATACTGAATTTGCACCTTTCTCATTGCTAATGCAGCGTCTTCATAAGCGTGATCTACTTCATCATCATCATGACTGGGTGTAGGAGTGTAGGCATGCATCACCTTTAATCTATACCTGTTATTAAGTTTGATTATGACTACTGCTACCCTCTCATTAATGCTGTGGAATTCGTCAATGTTGCCCTTTATGTGCTTATGGATTAGGAATATTCCTACCCCGTATTGCTTCTTATCTGGGAGACCTCTATAGCAGAGGACATGACCGTTAGTCTGCACTAGCTGTATAAGCCTCACCCGTTCATCTAACCTCACTAATGCCAGTGATATTCCAAACAATTCCTGATAGTTCCTCAGAGAGTCCTGCTAAGCTAGCCTCACTCGACAGCAGGTTACGGCTTATCTATCTAGCTTAGGGAGGTTGGTAGGTGAGTAAGTAGGTAGGCACGGTTGGGTTCATTCAAGTAATTTTATTGAGTGCCCTGCGATTTCGTGGGGTGGGCCTGGACCCACCTAGATTTAGGCCAAGGGTTGTTGGTTTGTTACAAGAATATTAGAATACCCAAGACACACCAAACACCCAAGAGCAGTAGCTTCAAGCAGAAAAAAAATACATGTTCATAACGACGAAAATAGGCAAACATAATGGGAAAATAACAGTTGTGTAACAGCTACAAAAAAGAAACAAAAAGCTATGGAAACGGAAAACACGTGCTGAATCTTTAGGAATGATCTGTTAATTTGCACAACGTAGTCATTGCTACCTAGCGATGTCGGGGGTAAACTGTTCGATTCAGAGATACCGTGAGGGAAAGGTGAATATTTTAAACTATTAATTTGGAACGCAGGATTACTGTGATCTTTTATCACTACGGTTTTCTTCCTTGGTGCCTTTGGTTTATTTTAGCTTCTTTCTTACAATTTCTTAGTCGCTCGGGTTTATTTTGCATGTTAAGGACAGCCAACTTTTCGGTGGCCCATTTTCTCCCAGGATGTCATCAATTAACAAGGACAAATTCTTCGACTGTCGCGCCTATTCAAGGCCATCGTACATAAACGCTGGTCTAATTCCTAAGCCTGATCACGAAACGGCAATGAGAACAAAGGGACATTTTATTCTTAGCGGTCACAAATGGTACAGCATATTCTCGCGATACAGAGCTGTCGAATGTCCTACACAAAACTGATCAGTATACATGCAGAGTGTCGCACTGGCCCGCCGAATTCTGTCCCAAAACAGTATTGTTACACTAGAGGAGAGGGAAGGGCAGGAAGAGTAAGCGTTATTTAACAAAAAAAGGGAAAGAGCGTAACAATGCAGTTTACATGGGCTTCGGCAATCGGCGTAAGCGAAGCTTTTCTAAAGAGTCGGGAGACGGCGACGAACACGCTTTGCAACCATCAGCCAAGAAGGCGACGAAACGCTACAAAGCGCCACCCCCGATTACAACACAGACCTCCTGGCGCCTCCAGCACGTGCGTGTGATGGAAAGTGGCGCGCACGTGATCTTGTGCACACGTGCTACGAGACGTGACACGTGCGCCAATCGCCTCAATGCACCAGCAGCCACGCTCAGCAAAGTCCACGAGGGCTTGCCAAGAAACCTTCGCTTTAGAGAAATTGGCAGTCGGCCGAAACGCAGAAAGCGATAGCAAGCTTCGGGCTCGGCGTCGCACTCGAGTTCTTTGAGTAGGGCTACAGCACGCGGAAAGTTCTTGGCGGCGGAAATTCCCCGTAGATGAGGAGAGTACGCGCCCTTTCTAGTGCAGCGGCATTATGGCGCAGCCACTTGCAGTCCGGGCTCTTTCCTGTGCTTCTCTTGATTGAGAGACAGTTGTGAAGCTCCTGAAACAGCGATGACTTATCGGTATCATTTTCTAACATTTTTTTTTATTAACGAAGATATTTGTTTTTGCGTACAGGTTGCCCTGCGCTCTGGACCTTCTGGATCCTTCTGGATCTTCATTTATGTATTACGCTTTAGAAACTTAATGAAACATTAAATATGAAAACATGGCGCCGAATTCGCGCGAGGGTGAATGCACGTGAGCCAGGGGCTCTGTAGCTGTACGACCAGGGGCGTCGTCCGCGCACATCCATTTCAAATGATGTCGCGGTTAGAGAAGTGAAGCTCGCGGACCTAAATAAAATGTTAAAGATAATGTAAATAAATCAGCTACCTTCTAAGCTTTGACGTGGTGTCACGGACGCAGATTCTCACCGCGCTCGTGTTCCAACACGACCACTACAATGAGCCCAATGCAGCACATTCGCTACCCCGGGTACCCTGCTTTAATGTCACATAGAGGCGGGCGGTCGGAATGCTGCTGGCGTCTACGGCATAACCGCCGCACAAAACGTCACCCGCGCAGCTTCTCACCCTGCATGGTGCTCCAGCATGGCGGCTACGATGACTTCAGTGCAGATGGCTTGCATTTACCGTAGAGTGTCCTATACTTACTAGAGGGAACTCCGACGCTGCGAGCATTCAGCCGCCATGGGAATGATGGGTAGTGCATTGATCGGTCTGATCTTCGCGCTTGAGGCTTCGTTTATTACGTTTTATCTGGGCCTAGATTGGACTAAGCGTTACAGCTGTGTATATTTTTTTTAACGCAGAAGGTAATAAAGAAAGAGAGAGAGAACGCAAGGGCAGGAAAAGCAGGGAGGTCAACCAGAAGAGCACCCGGTTCGCTATCCTACGCTGGGGATGGGGGAAAGAGAAATAGAAAGAGGAAAAAAGGGAGAGAGTAAGCACTGAGTGAATTTGGGAGGGACATTATACATGGGCACACTATAACCGGTCTCTTAAGCAGGTGCACTTCAAGTATTGCACTAGTGCACGAATCGCTTTCCGTGCCAGTGACGTGTGTGGCCGCGGTCCGAGTATCTTTGACTCGGTGAACAGCCTTGAGTCCAGTCAAAGTAAAGTTTTCCGCAGGGAGAGGCGTTGTACATCGTAACGAGGGCAAGTACACAATAGGTGTTCGATGGTTTCCTCGCAACCGCAGGAGTGGCACATCGGGCTCTCGGTCATTCCCAAACGATAGGAGTACGAGTTCGTGAATGCCACATCCTGCCACAGGCCGCGCAGTAAGGTTGTTTCGCCGCGAGAAAGGCTAGATGGCAGTTGTAGTCGTAGCGTGGGGTCCAGTTTATGTAAGCGGCAACTGAAGACACTTGAGCACCAGAGATCTTGTGACTTTTTGCGTGTAAGTATGCGAAGTTCACTGGCAGCGTCCGACCTCGCCAAAAGTGTTGGACGCGTCTGGGTATCTTCGTGGGCAGACCAGGCAGCCTTGTCAGCTAAGTTATTGTGGACGATGCCACAGTGAGCAGGAATCCATTAAAATATAATGTTGTGCCCTCTTTCCAAAGCAATGTGGTGCACTTCCCTGATGTCAGATATCATCTGCTCGTAAGTTCTGTGATGCAATGCAGACTTGATACTGTGAAGAGCTGCCTTGGAATAACAAAATACGACCCATTTCTCTGTTGGCTCTTCGGTGACGTACGTCATAGCGGTATGGAGAGCTGCAAGTTCTGCCGACGTAGATGTAGTCATGTGTGACAATTTGAATCTAACTGTAACCTGCTTAGCTGGAACGACGAATGCGGCAGTTAAGCTGGTAGGTGAGGTCGAACCATCGGTATATATATGAATGGGGTCATGATACGTCTGGTGCACTAATAGGAGCGTAAGTTGCTTCAGAGCCGGCGCTGGATGATTGGACTTTTTTGTAATTCCAGGAATAGCAAAATTCACTTGAGGCTGTCGCAGACACCACAGGGGAGAGGAAGGCATTGCCGCCGATGTAATAGATACCGGTATGCACTCTTGATGAGCACTAATCACTCGTCATAAGGTCGCTTGAGGCCTCTCGGCTGGTAGGGAGGCCAAATGATGGTCGGGGATCCTTGACAGATGACGAATGTGCGCTCTGAGAGAGTCGACAGCTACGTGTGTCTGGATCATATGGTCCCCAGCGATGGCAATTATTGCTGCTGTTGAGGTGCACCGATGCAGCCCTAAACACGTGCGTAGGGCTGGACCTTGTATGCTCTCCAAGGCGCGAAAGTTCGTCTTGCATGTATTTCACAACACTGGCAGGCTGTAACGTAGCAGTCCGAGAAACAGTACCCTGTACAGCTGCAACATAGAATATTCTGGTGTACCCCAGTTTTTACCCCAGAGAAACTTGCAGACCTGAGCATTGGCAACTAACTTCTTCAGATAGACGCAGTGAGGGCTCCACGAGAGGCTGCGGTCAATAATTACACCCAGAAAGCGATGCGTCTTAACATAGAATACAGCTTGACCATTAATTCAAACAGGATATAGTGACATTTGTTTGCGTGTAAAACCAACCAATGCGCACTTTTCAGTAGACACAGTGAGGCCTTCTTCTCGGAGATAAGACGCCGTCATGATTGCCGCCCGCTGAAGCCTGGCTCGTACCTGAGGGCGGGTCACTGCAGAGGCCCAGATGCAAATGCCATCGGCGTATATTGAGACGTGAACTGACCGCGGTAGGTAGTCCGCTAGTCCTACCAAGACGAGTTTGACCAGAATGGGCCTTAACACTCCACCCTGCGGCACACCACGGCAGATGTAATGTTCCGAAGTTGGGCCGTATTCGGTCTGTAAAAAAAAGCACCTCTCAGTCAAATAGTCCCGGATCCATTGATACATTCGGCCACCAACTTCAACAGCCTCAAGCGAGTTTAGTATGGCCTCATGGGCGACGTTGTCGTATGCTCCTTTTATATCTAGAAAAAGTGCCACTGATAGGCGCTTGAGGCTTTCTTGATTTGGGACCCAGGTTACGATGTCAATGATGTTGTCATTGGACGAGCAACCTCGACGAAAGCCCGTCATGGCGTTCGGATAGGTGTTGAATTGCTCTAGGTACCGTTCCAAGCGAGCCAGAATAATTCTCCCCATCACTTTACCGACGCAGCTCGAAAGCGCAATCGGACGATATGATGAGAGCTCAAGCGGAGACTTTCCAGGTTTCAGATTGGGGATCAATAGGCTCGTTTTTCATTGTCTAGGAACGGCGCAGTTCTGCCAAGACTCATTGTAGTAGCTGAGCAGCTCATCACGTGCGTCATGTCCAAGGTAGCATAGGGCAGCATACGTTATCCCATCAGGTCCTGGTGAGGAAGAACGTCCGAAGGTCGCCAACGCAGCATCGAGCTCTTCGAGTGAAAAGAGCACGTTCATTTCTGGTACACGTGCCTCAGGGATGTCATTCAATGCTGCGTCGGTAATGACGGCCACGGAACCAGCAACCCGTGCACAGAACTCTTCAGCCACTTGAAGTTCCGAGCGGAGTTGGTATAGGGCCAGAGCAGCGAAGGGCTTCATTTGATGCGGAGATGAGCGAAGACCCCTAACCGTTCTCCATATGTGCGAGAGCGATTTTCGGGGATCAAGGGAGTGACAGAAAGTTTTCGATCACTTATCTTACAATTTATCCATACGACGCTGGACTTTCTTTTGTATGCGTCGTGAAGCCCTCAGATCCAAGACGGACTTCGTGCGCCGATAGCTCCTCTCCTCCTGTTGGCGTGCCGCACGCAGCCTCTCCAGTTCCATGTCCAAGTCTGTTCGCCTTGCTGACCTTCTAAGCGAGCAGATGGATGCTTTAAATGCCTCTGCGATTGCATCTTCGATAGTGTGCGAAAGGCCTTCCCGACATGTGTCATCCATATCCTTCTTAAACTTTGACCAATCAACTATACGGAAGACAGGAGAGGAGCGTTGCTCAACTCCTCTATTCTTTGTGTATGTTGAAATATGGTCGCTTCCATGTGTTTCCATGTCCGTAAACCATTGGACTCTCGAGGCAACGAACCGTGACACCAAAGTTAAATCCAAGCAGCTACTATAGGTCGTGCCTCGCAGAAATGGAGGGCTGCCGTCATTCATACAGCGCAAATCATGTTCGGTAGCAAAGGAGGCAAGACTCTATACCTTTGGAGTCAATTTTAGTGCTACCCCATAGCTGGTGATGCGCGTTAAAGCCATATGTGATAACCCAGGGGCCATTGTACATTAGTAATATTTTCTTAAGTTGTTCGCCGTCAAAGTGACCCGCTGAGGATATGTAGGCTCCAATTAGTGTAAATGACACATCCTTCTAAGGTCTGCAAGAAAGCTTAGCCGCTGCTGATTACAGTGGTTTCGCTTGTCCATGCGTCGGTGGCGTAATGGTTTCAGTATCGGACTTCTGTTCTTACAGGTCCGGTGTTCAAATGCTGCCGTCTATCAATTTCAATAATATCTCTTTAATCATTTATATAACGCAGCACTTTCCTAAAATACATCCCGATGCAAAGTCACGAAGTCGTTTGACGCCAGAACTAAATTTAGGCAAATCCATGTACTACCCATCGCCAGCATGATAATGATGTTGGACCATTCAGCCAACATCATTCCCATGTTGGTTGAATTGCCCTGCTTGCAGCTGCCGCGGGCACTAGCGCCACAGTTCCCTCTAGTAATTGTATGAAACTCTACGGCATAGACGTCATCTCAGACAAAGTGGGCACTGGGGCCGCATTCATAAAAAGCTCTTACGCTAAGATCATTCGTAAGAGCAAATTTTAACCAGTCCTGATATTGGACTTATTATATTATTATATTATTGCGAATGTGGTCAGCCGATGGCAATAGGGCACATAATAATAACGATTTATTTCTTTCTTTTTCTCGTAATTTGGCTCCAAATCGATGTGCTGTGATGGTCACAGGGAAGGCAGCATCACGCAAGATCTAGTCTGAATTTCACGCACAGTTTTTGCCAAGTGGCGTTTCACATTTGGAAACCGGGGGGCATTAACCGGCGCTTCAGTGTTGTCTTTTCTGTCAACGATGCGGTGAAGACTCCAAGTACACCGCCAGAGCGGCCGTATATGCACGAACCGCACGTATACGAAAACAAGAGGGGCTTTGTAAGGTCCACCCCCAGAATGTTTCGTCGATCGTTCGGCCTCCGTACCGCCCACCCGGGCCACGTCGACCGTTTGCCGACCCTGCGCCCGATTTTATTGTTATTCCTTTTCGTTCGTGCTATGATTGCGCCATTTCGCTTCGACGCACGCCAGCACTACAAGCGTGCCCAGCTTTGTTCCGCCTCCCGCTTGGTTAAGCCAAGCGTGCAATGTCGCCCATACGGCCCGTACGTGATTAGCCTGCGACCCATAAATGACGCCGCGGTGGTGTTTTATTTCTCTCTGCCGTGATCGCGACACGTGGAAGAACGATTCTGCAAGATGGAAGGGGAAAGGGCTCGGGCGCGTAGGTTACATATAAACATGCGGCTTGACGCCCCAGCGGTGCTGTATGACGTCATCGACGCCCCGGGAAGCGTATTGAGCAATAACGTGTCGTCCCTCGGTCGCCACAAGTGAGCGTAACGCAATCCAATCTGTTGCGGGAGCTTCCGTATATATGCGGTAGCTGCGCAGTAGCGAACAGCGAAACCCAACCAGGACCGACGCGTGTATGTGCCGCATACGCTTGCACGTGAGTCGTGAAGGGACCCCGTGATGCGTAGCGCTGTAGCACCCCGATCACGAAGGTCACCATCAGGAGAGCTGCCGAAGGCGGTGGTTCGTGACGAACCGATATGCCAACTGCAGATAGGCTACTTGTCAGGCGCTACTTGTCACACCCGATGAAATGAATTGGGCTTTGAAGTACTGATAGCCGAGCAACTTGGGTGCACCTTACTGAAAATGTATATGTAAGCGTGTATGTATATGGTATCCGAACACTCTTAGGCAAAGTTGCACCCCTTGGCTTGCCCCTTCTGCCCCACAACGATAATCGTTATCTGCCTTGATGCGTTTCCTTTCTTTAACGCTGCGAGCCCGGAACTTTCCAGTAACGAACGGCACGCGCTTTATCAGAAGGGGCACTCCAAAGGGTGTAAACTGTTCTATGCTGATAACGCGCGTGCCGTTCGTTACTGGAAAGTACCGGGCTCGCAGCGTTAAAGTATGGAAACGCATCAAGGCAGATAACGATTATTGTTGTGTGGCAGAAGGGGCAAGCCAAGGGGTGTAACTTTGTCTAAGAGTGAACATTGACAGTCAGCGATAAGGACAAGGGCATTAATGTTCTATCTCTTGCAGTGGCGGCGCTGCATAGTTGCCGCGATTTGCAGTCGTGATAGCGCTAGATCCGCGCAGGAATGTAAGGCAAAGCAGAACTGAACACAAAGAACCTGGGCTATGTTGTGCGCATGTGTAGCTCGCGGCTGGCGTTAATATATATGTGTTGTTATATGCGTCATGTGTAGATACGAATTGATGTGTGCGTTTTCAGACTCTGCTGCACGCTTTCACTAGTTCACGGAACTGTGTGTGACTCCATGGTGTCCTGAGAAAAGACGGGGAATGCGGGAGATGGAAATTCAAGACGATGAGCAAAACATGAGCAAGGTGAATGCAGGAGCCAACGGTTAGGCAAGTGGACTTGTCTTCTTCAAGGCGACGTTACTTGTTACTTTCTTGTACGGACAGGAAATTGCAAATATCCGTTCCATTTGACTGTCACCAGTGGATTTCACTTTTTATACTTTTAGTTTTTGCCTGCAGCGCACGCTGCTAGAAAGCACCCAGAAGTGACGCAAGCGCCGGCGGTTTGCAAAACTACGCGCAGAGACCTAAGTTTTCAAGGAAGTTTCAATAATTAACCTGTAAACAGGAATAGTTTCTCTCGGTCGGCTACAAAACAGCGCTACCACTTAGCATGGTTTGCGTGTCAAGTGGCAGTAAATCTCTTATGAAAGATAATTTCGTGGACAACTCTCTGTGGCAATGAAGACAAAGCTCTACACGGAGGCAATACGCATGCAAACTTAAGAGCGCGCCTACCTGTAAAAAGTCCCACACACTCATTCGAGTTAAGTAAAACTGGAAAAGGGAACACGTAAAAATCTATCTTACTTAGAAGAGCAAAGTAAGATTAAACACGTAACTGAGTATTAAAAAATTATTCTTGTCGCCGTCCAGTATATGTGTGTGCGTGCGTGCGTGTGCGTCTGTGTGCGCGCGTGTGTGCGCGTGTGTGTGTGTAATTCACTATTCAGCCATTTTAACTGGCCATCACTCAGACTGCGTCTTTCAGCTGGCGCTTAAAGCGAGCAGGAAAACCTGTATGGACAATACTACAGCCATCTTCGTGTGATCACAAAGAATTGGGTATCGCGATGCTGAGCACATTATTCCCATTCGGCAATCCGCGCGTGAATTCGGCTCTTGCTGACGCGGAAGAGAAGCGGAAATAAACGAACAAGCCCATCGGGGCATTGACGACAGAATTGGTTCGGCGAACGCAGCCGTCTCGGCGCATGGGTGTGGTTTACATACATCTTCCACCCTGGCACGGCATATGGGGATTGCGCGTTAATAATTCATTCAGACCAAGACCAAACGTATAGCTAACGTGCTCTGACCGAAGATATAGTGAGTAACGACAGGCCTTGCCGAAAGTTCCTGTCATATGCCGAGCTTCCGATTGCATCGCGTATTGCGGTTATGCGCGATGCAATGCTTGTGTAACGCGAACGCTTGCCTAATCGGACCTTCACTCGCGTCACGCGTTCTGCTACCTATATCGTAACGCGGTGGCTATTTTTGCGTATTTTATTGTTCGCATTAGCAGGAGGAAACACGCGACGTTAGTGGAACGTTTGCTTGTCAGTCAGCACTGCTTTTTTCGCGTGAAAGAATACTACATTTGCGGAACCCAGAAGGGTGGCCGTGTACCTATATGTATTATGCATAAATTTATCTATGCGCTGGAAGCAGGAAGAGTGATACCAAATGCAGAAACAAATCGGCAGGGATAATATTAAGGCTGTTTGTCGGGACACCCGCCGTGGTTGCTTGGTGGCTATGGTGTTGGGCTGCTAAGCACGAGGTCGCGGTATCGAAGTAAGCAAGAGGTGAGACCTGTGCACTTAGATTTAGGTGCACGGTAAAGAACCCCAGGTGACCCAAATTTCCGGTGTCCACCACTACGGGTGCTTTCAAATCAGATCGTGGTTTTGGAACGTAAGACTCCATAATTTAATTTTTCGTCGGGACCAGAAGAGTTGCCCTCATCTAGCGAACCGATGTTAAGTGACTAAGCCGTTGTCCATGAGTTCACAGGCTCAACAAAGGTGGGTCATTCCACGCGAAACGTCCCAGACCCCAAAGGGACCATCACCGTTTCTCATCAAAAAACTTGCGCAAGTTGATGATGAGGGAATGAGGTTTCGCCAAAGTATTTTTCTCGTAACATTTATTTTATTTTTATTTCTTTTATTATTTATTTTTGGGACGGGGGGGTAGTGCGGACGTATGCGCTCTGAAGTTTCTGCGAAGAAAAGGGTGGTTGGAGGTAATTTTGTAATCATGTCTGGAACTACGTACAATGACAAATATTATTTAAGAATATTCCATTGGGCGCGGTTATTTCATGTGGCGTCATAGATCAAGACACTTATGAATTTTGAAACAAAGCCGGGGACAACCCACTGATTATTGCCGGAGATTTCAACGCCCCAAACGTAGAATGGGGCTACGGCGTATCCAGCGCCAAAGGCAGAAGTCTTGCCACCGATGCGGAAGAGATGGGCCTCAACCTTATCACGTCCGCGCTCTACCCTACCAGGATGGGCAACTCGGTCTCGAGGGACACCACCCCAGACCTCACATTCGTTCTCAACACCGAGGGGGCCACCTGGCATAATATCGGCGATGACCTCGGCAGCGACCATTACATTGTGGAAACGTCAACAGCAATCGCCTTGAAACCACTACGAAAGTGGAGATACACGGATTGGGATGGGTTTACACAGATAAGAAAGGAACGTACCGAGAAGCCCGCTACACTAGAACAGTGGACGCAAGAACTAAAGGAGGACGCCCGCAACACGACCAAGGAAATAGAAACAGATGTCCAGACAATCGGGATGGACGCTAAGCTCGCTCACATGCTGGAAGCGAAAAGATCCATACTGCAGAGATGGCGTACCCAGAGACTCAATAGAAGACTTAGGAAAAAGATTGCATTACTGAACAAGGACATTGAGCATCACTGTGTAGTACTCTCCAACCAACAATGGGACGAAGTATGTGCAAGGGCCGATGGCAGCGTGACATATGGAAAAACTTGGAACCTACTCAAACACCTTCTTAACAAAGGTCAAACCAGGAGCTCCCAGACCAAGGCGGCTGACAAGATAGCGAAACGTGAACTCAAAAACTCCAACGAGCAGGAATTTATGGCAAGACTTGCCGAAAGATACATGCCACTCTCGAGCAGCCACGAAAACGAGGCTGAGGCATTCGGTTCCCGTACACGGGAGCTGACAACCCCGACCTCGATGAACCCTTCACCCTGGAAGAAATCAGGACCGTCCTTCAAAACTTGAATGGCACATCGGCCCAAGTCCGGACGGTGTTAGTAACAAGGCCCTTCGTAACTTGGACGAAGACTCCGTCCGGTTCCTAGCGGATCAAATCAATCAGGTCTGTGCTTCCGGCAGGGTCCCACCGGAATGGAAGAACGCCACCACGGTTCTCATTCCAAAGCCCAACAAGCCCTCGGGCGTCGAGAACCTCAGACCCATATCACTCACGTCGTGCGTGGGTAAGGCGGCGGAACACGCCATTCAGTACAGAATCTCCAGATTCCTCGAAACCAAGGGACTGTTACCACACACCCTCATCGGATTTAGACCCGGTCTATTAACTCAAGACACCATGATTTTAATCAAGCACCAAATCATTGATGACCCCATTAGAAACGCCAAGGCCATTCTTGGGTTGGATCTAGAGAAAGCGTTCGACAACCTTTCTCACCAATACATTGTGGACACCATTTCCAAACTCAACCTCGGAGCTAGGTTCCACTCGTACGTCAAGTCATTCTTGGGTAACAGGACGGCTACGCTCCGATTTGCCGACCTCTCCACGGAGACTCTCTCGCTGGGGAGCAGGGGCACTCCCCAAGGCTCGGTCATCTCCCCTATGCTTTTCAACCTTGCCATGGCGGGACTTGCTGAGAAACTAGGGCAGATCCACGGGCACGAGCACACCATATACGCAGATGACATCACCATGTGGTGTCCAAAGGAACCCCGGGCATGCTGCAGGACATCTTGCAAGAATCAGTGAACGCCATAGAAGAATTTCTACTTCCCACAGGACTCAGATGCTCGCCTACCAAGTCGGAGCTGCTTGTACGTAGACCCACGCAGAAGGGCCGCAAGCCATACTCGTCCGACTTCGATTATAATCAAGAAATTACCGTGCGAACCACTTCGGGACACGCCATACCGTGCGTCGACAAAATCAGAGTCCTGGGTATGATCGTAGAGACTAAAGACGTCAATGCCTCTACGGTTCAGAAGCTCATCACCAAAACCAACAACGCTATTGGGCTCATCAGAAGAATTGCCAATAGACACAGGGGCCTCAAGGAACATAATCTCATCAAACTCATACACGCGTTCGTCACCTGTGACTTCGCATACGTTGCGGCAATGCTCAATTGGGCACGATCTGAAAGTGACAGACTGAATGCCCAAATCAGAAAGGTCACCAAGCAATCCCTCGGCATTCCAACCAGCACCAGCAACGAGAAGCTGGGGCACCTGGGCATGCACAACACCCTGGAAGAAATTGCCGAAGCCCAGCAGCGCGCCCAGCTTGCTAGGCTTTCGACGACGCCTCCGGGGCTCACGATCCTAGAGAAGCTAGGCTTTGCACAAGGAGACATAGAAAAAGACTTTGCGGACCTCCCACGGGACATCCGCGCCAAGATCATGGTCCGCCCTACACCCAGAAACGTACACCCCGAAAACAACAGGGGCAGACGACAAGCGAGAGGACAATTCCTTCTTAACCAAGCCTTGGCGAACCATGAACGCTCAGCTTTTGTGGATGCGGTGGCATACACGGGAAACAAAGTTTTCGCAGTGGCGGTTGTGGACGGCCGTGGATCCACAAGATATGCAGCCACGGTAATTGCAAGGAAGCCTGAACAGGCTGAACAGGTTGCGATCGCTGTTGCGCTCACCGACGACAATCTTTCCCATATCTACAGCGACTCCATAGCCGCTATCAGAGCTTTCCAAAAGGGCACGGTCTGCGCACAGGCTCTCAGAATTGTTACAAAGAAAGAGATTAAGAAACACGTCATATACTGGTTCCCGGCACACTTAGGACCAAAAATCGGCGACGTCCCCAACCTTAACGAGGCGCACAAGAGGGTGCGCGCGTGCTTACAGACCGCGCTGCTTCATCCGACCACTCGGAGAACAAGGACGCCCCCACTACATAAAATGAAATCACTAAACACTACTATCTACAACGCAGACAGTATAGCACGCCACACCGCACGCTCACTCGAACTCAAGGAGTTACACTCAGAATGCTACAAACAGACACATACCCAACTCAAAACAGATTACACCATTACATGCCTGAGCTCTACGACAAGTCTCATTGCGCCAATTGCAATACATCTCTTAACGTATATCATTTACTCTGGCCGTGCTCGCAAGCTCACGTAAACTACGAACAGGACAAGCGCAAGTTTGAAGAAGCAATCTGGAGCGAAGAACTCGCTCCCCAACTCTGGGCCGTCCAGCAGGTCCACGACGCCGCGAGGAAACTCAACCTCCCGGTTCCGTCGTGGGAGACGCCCACTCCATGAGAGCCCAAAGCTCTCGTGGCCTGCAGGACCTGAATAAAGTTGATTTCCTTCCTTGCTTATGAATTTTCCGCGTTTACTTGGCTCAGGAAAAGAAGCAACAAAAATTGTGCGTTTTCAATTTTTTTTATAAACATCGCTAACGCTTCAGCCACAATAGATTTTTGAGATGTTCTCGCTTTGCTATAGCTTATGCTAAAAATAATGTTCGACTATGCAATCAAGTACGTTTTCAAAAAAATTACTTCCGATTTTTGACGCTGTTCAGACCGAAATTGCGTATTAACAATAAAGAATACGTGAGATAGCTGATTATATGCACCAATATTCTCATCTTCTGATGGATGGATGGAGGGATGAAAAACTTTATTAGGGTCCTTTAGGGCGCGCACTAGCGCGCAGCGGGCCGCTCCCACGTCGGGACAGAGAGGCCAAGTCTCTCCACCGCGTCGCGGGCCCGTTGGACAGCCCATAACTGCTCTTCGAGGTTGGGGCTGTGTAGGACCGCATCCCAACGTGAAGAAGTGTTGTTTTTATCGCTGTGTAACGCGGGACATCGCCAGAGCATGTGAGGTAAGTTCGCTAAATCATTGCTTAGTGCACATGCATTTGTTGTCTGAATTTCGGGGTACACCTTGTGAAGAAATAGGGGGTTTGTGTAAGCCCCCGTCTGTAGAAGCCTGAGTGTCAAAGCTTGAGGTGTATTGAGTTTGCAATGTGGGAGGGGGTAGATCCTCCGAGCCAAATAAAAGTGCTTAGTAATTTCGGTGTAGGAGGAAGGAGAGGCCCGATTGTCAGTACCCCCAGCGTCACGCTGCCCGGTAGCTACGCGGTTGACGATCCCTCGCGCAGCTCCGTGTGCCGACTCGTTGAGGTTGGGCGGGGCACCCTCGATCTGTCCCATGTGGGCTGGAAACCAGATCAATGTGTGTGGCTTAATCTCCTTGCTTCCTAGTATCCTTAGGGCCAGCTCGGATATAGTACCTTTGGCAAATGCCCTAACAGCTGATATGGAGTCACTGTAGATTGATGTCCTCTTGTCGTCCAATAAGGCCATCGCTATTGCAGCCTGCTCTGCGATCTCAGAGGACGTCGTCCGAATCGAGATTGCGTTTTTATTTGCCTTTCATGATCTACGCTAACTACAGCGAAGGCCTGTCCGTCGGCGTAGCGCGCTGCGTCACGAAACTGTTCTTCGAAGCCCGTTCACGAGCCTTTTCCAGCAGAGCCTTCGCGCGCGCCCGACGTCTTCCCACGTTGTGCTCTGGATGGAAGTTTCGTGGGATCGGGGCGACAATGATGGGTCCCACTGCTCTCGAGGGATGCTACAGAACTTTGTTTTGATTACTGTGGGGGGAACGCCCAGCTCCTGTAAGATATGTCTTCCAGCTTGTGTGGTAGATAACCTGATGAACTGGGCCCTCTCCTGTGCTTCCGCTATTTCCTCTAGCGTGTTATGCGTGCCAAGTTGAAGTAAGCGTTCCGTGTGAGTGTATATGGGGAGGCCGAGAGCTCTCTTGATTGCCTTCCTGATTAATGCGTTGAGCTTATCCTGCTCCGATCTTTGCCAGTTATGCATAGCCGCGACGTAAGTGAAATGACACATTACGAACTCATGTACCAATCTCACGAGGTTATCTTCTCCGAGGCCTTGCTGCCGGTTGGCCACTCTTCTGATTAGTCTGATGGCATTGTCCATCTTCTTAGTGAGTCGCAGCACTGTCTGTTTGTTTGAACCATTCGACTCTACCATCATGCCGAGAATCCGGATAGCATCCACCCTCGGAACATATCCTCCGTCGTCTGTGCGCAGTTTTATGTCGCATTCGGCGAGTGGTTTCCACCCCTTTGGTTTCGGGCCTCTTCGCTTGGGTCGATAAAGTAGCAGTTCCGACTTGTGCGGTGAGCACCGAAGGCCCGTGGACTCAAGGTATCTCTCGGTAGCATCAATCGCCTCTTGCAGGGCCGTCTCTACCTGCCCGTCACTACCTCCCGTACACCAGATGGTAACGTCGTCTGCGTATATGGTATGACTGATACCGTCGATAGCAGAGAGTGTCCTGGATAGTCCAATCATGACGAGGTTAAAGAGGGTTGGGGATATGACTGCCCCTTGTGGCGTCCCCTTAGACCCCAGCTTGACCATGTCTGAAGTCAGGTCCCCGATATTAAGGGTGGCTTCTCTGTTTGAAAGGAAAGATCTCGTGTAGGAATGAAAGTGCTTCCCCAGGTTAAGACTCGAGATTGTGTTCAAAACGAACGAGTGAAGAACGTTATCGAAGGCCTTTTCCAGATCTAGACCTAGTATGGCTCTCGTGTCCCGCGTATTACAGTCAATAATGTGATTCTTGATGAGCTTCATCGCGTCCTGCGTCGAGAGTCCGACCCTGAACCGTATCATGTTGTGTGGGTGAATGTCGTGGTCCTCCAGGTAGCGTGAAAGCCTGTTTAGGATTGCGTGCTCAGCAACCTTCCCCAGGCACGATGTGAGCGAAATTGGGCGGAGGTTATCGAGGCTGGGCAGCTTGCCTGGCTTGGGGATGAGAATGGTGTTGGCCGATTTCCACATTTCCGGGACTTTACCGCTGCTCCATGTTTGGTTAATGATGTCCGTTAGGTATTCGATGGACTTCTCGTCCAGGTTCCGTAGAGCTTTGTTTGTGATCTTGTCCGGACCCGGAGCCGATCTGCCGTTGAGGGCATGAAGCGCCTGCCTGATCTCCTCAATCCCGAATTCTGCGTCGAGCTCAGGGTTGTCGGAGCCTTCGTAGTCAGGGCAAGGTGGTGTAGGGCCCGATGCGACTGACAGGTACTTCTTCACTAGTTTGGATAAAATTTCATTGCTCGAATATTCTCGCTTTGCTATGTGTAGGGTGCACGCCAGTGTGTTGCGTTGGTTGGTTTTAGTGTTTGTCTCGTCGAGGAGATGCTTTAGGAGGTTCCAGGTGCCCCCGTTGCGCAGCTGCCCGTCAATCGAGTTACACACCTCATCCCATCGTTGTTTAGAGAGGGCTCTGCAGTGTTCCTCTATAGTTCTGTTGATTTCCGATATCTTTTTTCTTAGCCTGCGGTTGAGCTGTATTCTTTTCCACCTGGCGAGGAGCGACTGCTTGGCCTCCAACAGGTGAGCCAGACGGCTGTCCATCTTTTCCACTGGAAGATCGGTACAAGCCTCTGGTGGTAGCTTTGATGTCCTGTCTA
Organism: Dermacentor albipictus; assembly: GCF_038994185.2. Taxonomy (NCBI): domain Eukaryota; kingdom Metazoa; phylum Arthropoda; class Arachnida; order Ixodida; family Ixodidae; genus Dermacentor; species Dermacentor albipictus. The sequence continues at coordinate 65,008,628 of NC_091825.1, forward strand.
ACTTGTGCAATCCATTGTTCGAGGCTAGGCTTCTCCACAACCAGTCTCACAGGTAGGCACTCCCGAACAGTGTCTTCACTGCAGAACACGTATGTAACGTTGGCGATTTTTTCTATGCGCTGTGGCTATTTGCCGAGCGAGCGCGTGATGCGTCACTTGACATCGGAATAAATGCATCGTGAACGGCGCGTATTCGTCAGTTCGCCACTTCTAATTTAGAGGTCTCGGGGCGGTCAGGAAGGGGAACACGGCCTAGGTCTCGTAAGTTTCTTGCAAGGGTAGATAGAGGCTAACTTAAGCTCATTCGACAGTACCCGGAGGCAGGATAATCACGCGGTCATTTCTCTTCTGCTGTTCCACGCCAGAACGAAAACGACGCCTGACTAGGCCTACGGACACTCGCAGCAAACTATAGCCTGCAAACGGGGAAATTTCTCGACATTTCGTTCTTACGTCACGGCTGGTGTGATTCGGGCTCTTGCACAACTCGTAATCTGCTGATCTGTGGCCCTTGCAAAACATTGAATCAGTGCCAGGCGCAATATCTCCTGTCTGATAACCATTCGCTCCTGACGACGACCTAGAGGCAGTCAAGGTTCACTTTCGTAACACAAATTTGTTATCGCAAAGCGTAAACGGGTACTTCACAGCTATTTACCGCGCATAAAAGAAAGCATGCGCCCATACTTTATGCACAAAGAGCTCACAAGCAAGGCAAGAATCCGATTGTGGCCCGCACGTGTTTTGCAGTGAAGACACAGTTCAGCAGTGCCTACAGATTCATTTGGTTGGAAAGAATTATTAAATTCTTTTCTCCCATCAAACGAAATTTACTCTTAATAAATTTCTAGATCACAAGCTGAAAGGTAGGTGCAAATCTTTAACTATATCTCACGTATATTTATATGGAGGGCGTTGATGCTTCATTTAGGCCTGAATATTTGCGAAAAGTGACGTTTAGGCAACTACGGAAGTAATCTTCTGAAAAAGTACTTAATTTGATTGTCTATGATTATGTTTAGCCTAAAGAAAAGCAACAGGAAAAAAAGTTTTTATGGATGAAATATTAGCAGTTTATGAGAAAATTTTCAAAAAGCGCACTTTTTTTGCTCTTTTATTCTGCCAATTAAACGCGACAAATTCACAAATGTGTTCACCTATTACTTGACATGAAAGAAGCATGCCAGTAGAATATTCTCAAATAAGATTTGTTATTGTACCTAGTTTCAAACATGAGTTTTAAAAAAATTAACTTCCAACCAACGTTTGCTCCTTCGCGTAAACTGCAAAAGAACGCTCAAGCCAACAAAAAATTTTGTTTCGAGAAAAATACTTTGGTGAAACCTCATTCATACAGTAGCCCACTTGCTAAGTTTAGCCTATGGCTCGTTTACATTTAACGTAATCCGTCATTACCGCCAAAGAAGATTAGCTAGGCCCCAGTATAGACTCCACCACAATCCATTACGCCACGGCGCGTTAGCGTGGTAACTTCATGGCAGCGTCATCACGCGTCTACGGCGTATGTGTCCTATCTGGCTTATCACACGCCTTTGATGTATTACCGTAGGAGTGCCCATTTTGGCGTCATATTGTTACGTGTGGAAAGACAGAGACGAGAGATGTTATTTACACGCTATTTACACTGGAGCCAGGCAGCCAGGCTGACACTCGCTCGTGCCAAGGGCACCGACCAACTTCTTCGTCGTTCTCGCGGCTGCTCGTCTCTTGAGCATCGCTCAATCATATCGTAATATTGCCCCCCCCCCCCCCCGGCGGCAAAAGCACCGTCACGGTGCTGTTATCCAAGGTGCATGGAGAGTTGTAGGGCTTGAGTCGGGCAACGTGGACAATGTCACCGGTTGTCACAGCGGGAGACGTCGTGGGCGTGTCTCGAACGATTTCATAGGTGACATCGGTCACTTTGCGTATCACGCGATATGGGCCTGTGTAACAGGAAAGCAGTTTTTCACAAAGGCCGACTTTACACGATGGTGACCAAAGCAACACGAGGGCGCCGGGCACAAAATCGACATCATGGTGACGGAGGTCGTAGCGTTGTTTCTGCTTGTCTTGAGACACTTACAGACGAGCGCGCGCAAGTTGGCGAGCATGGTCAGCATGGGCGATTGCATCACGGGCATAATCGCTAGTTGAAGCTGTGGCGGACGGAAGCACAGTGTCTAGTGGTAGCGTCGGTTCGCGGCCATACAAGAGGTAAAACGGGGAAAAGCCAGCAGTTTCGAGACGGGAAGAGTTATATGCAAAGGTGATGCAAGGTAGAGCCAGGTCCCAGTCACGGTGGTCGTCTGAAACGTATTTGGATAGCATGTCTGTAAGGGTGCAGTTCAAACGCTCAGTGAGGCCGTTCGTTTGGGGGTGGTATGAGGTGGTAAATTTATGCTGTATTGAGCAGGCACGCATGATGTCGTCAATGACTTTGGCCAAAAAGGTGCGGCCATGGTCTGTAAGCAATTGACGCGGAGCACCATGCATCAATATGATATATAGCAGGAAGTCCGCAACATCAGTTGCACAACTGGTCGGAAGAGCACGGGTTACGGCGTAGCGGGTCGCGTAGTCCACCGCGACTGCAACCCACTTGTTTCCTTATGTAGATTCCGGAAATGGGCCTAGAAGGTCCAAGCCGACACGATCGAAGGGCTCGGCAGGGATGTCGAGCGGCTGCAGGTAACCTGCGGGGAGCTGAGAAGGCTTCTTGCATCGTTGGCAAAGTTCACAAGCGGCGACGTAACGTCGTGCGGAACGGGCAAGGCCCGGCCAGAAAAACGGCGACGTACACGGTCATAGGTTCGAGATACGCCGAGGTGTCCTGCCGTTGGTGCGTCGTGAAGCTCTTCTAGAACGGTGGAGCGGAGGTGTTTAGGTACTACAAGCAGAAACTCTGAGCCGTCTGGATGAAGGTTACGACGGTACAGAGTACCGTCGTGGAGGACGAAGAGGCGTAGAGTAGCATCGGCCGAAGAGTGTTCAAAACGGTCGATGAGTGCTCTGATGTAGGAGTCACGGCGTTGCTCGTCGGCGAAATGAAGCAGCTGGGATACAGAGAATACGCAACAAGCACTGGCAATATTGGAGGAGTCAGAGTCGTCAACAGGGTAACGCGACAAACTGTCGGCGTCTTGGTGCAGGCTGCCAGACTTGTACACCACTGAATATGAAAATTCCTGTAGCCACAAAGCCCATCGACCAAGCCGGCCTGTAGGATCTTTTAGCGATGAGAGCCAGCAAAGAGCATGATGGTCAGTGACTACGAAAAAAAGGCGACCGTAAAGGTAAGGACGGAACTTTGCAACCACCCAGACAACAGCAAGGCATTCGCGTTCCGTAATGGAATAGTTGCGCTCCGATGGTGCTAGGAGGCGGCTCGCATAAGCAATAACGCGATCCTTGCCACGCTGACGCTGGGATAAGACGGCACCTACGCCATGACCGCTGGCATCTGTACGTAATTCTGTAGGTGCATCAGGGTCGAAGTGAGCGAGAATAGGTGGTGAGGTTAGAAGAGTGGCAAGACGAGAGAAGGCGGCAGCTTCTGCAGTACCCCACGAGAATTGTACGCCGTTCTTCAATAGATTAGTCAGGAGTCTAGCAATTGCCGCAAAATCTTGAATAAAACGACGAAAGTACGAGCATAGCCCGACAAAACTTCGAACGTCTGCGGCTGTCTTCGGAACCGGAAAGTCTCGGACAGCGCGAGTTTTGTCGGGAACAGGCCGTACTCCGGAAGCGTCAACGAGGTGGCCCAGAACAGTACTTTGGCGGCGGCCGAAACGACATTTGGACGAGTTAGGTTGCAGGTTCGCCTTTCGAAATACGTCAAGTATAGCTGTTAGACGCTCAAGGTGAGTGTCGAACGTGGGCGAGAAGACGATGACGTCGTCGAGGTAGCATATACAGGTGGACCATTTGAAACTACGGAGCAAGGAGTCCATCATACGCTCAAAGGTGGCAGGGGCGTTGCATAATCCAAACGGCATTACTTTAAATTGGTATAGGCCATCAGGTGTGATGAACGCGATTTTTTCTTTGTCCATATCGTCAACAAACAATCTGCCAATATCCCGAACGAAGATCAATAGACGAGAAATATCTGGAACCGTGCAGGCAGTCAAGGGCGTCGTCTATACATGGGAGCAGGTAAACGTCCTTTTTTGTAATGCTGTTCAGGTGACGGTAATCTACACAGAAGCGCCACGTGCCGTCCTTCTTAACCAGCACCACAGGTGACGCCCAGGCACTCAATGAAGGCTCAATGTTGTTTTTATCGAGCATTTTGTTCACTTCATCTTGAATTACTCGGCGTTCGTACACAGAAACTCGGCACGGTCGTCGGTGAATAGGCACAGCATCGCCAGTAAAAATGCGATGCTTGACCGCGAGCGTCTGGCCTAAAGGGCGATCGTCGAAGTCGAAAATATCGCGGTTGGACGATAATACTTCGCAAAGGTCTTCAGCCTGCGTAGAGGACAGGTCCGTCGCAACCATTTTCTTTATGTTGCGATCGACGCCCGAGGCTGGCGTGAGGGGCATGCTAAGCTCGCGAGAACCACCGGTCGACAACGCTGCCACGTATTGGTCGCCGAGACAATCAATGGTGGCAAGGCTAATACCTTGCGGTAGAATTTGCTTTGCCAATCCAAAGTTACAGACAGGCATGCGAGTGTGGTTCGCAGTAATAGTAACTATACTGTGAGGCACGGTGACGTCATACTGTATTTGGATGTCGGGCAGAGGAGTGACGAGGTATTCGCCATCAGGAACTGGTGGGAAAGACAGCAGTTCAATGTAGGCTATGGACTTTGGCGGCAGGCGAAGGAAGCCGGTGGAGTGTAAGCGGCACTGGGGTGCGTCAGAAGGTTCTGCGAGCATCGGCAACTCGAGGCGAAGGGTACTGGAAGAGCACTCAATAAGGGCAGAATGGGCGGAGAGAAAATCGAGGCCGAGAATGAGGTCGTGGGGCAATGAACAATCACGGTGAAGAGGACAGGAGTGTGGCGGCCGGCGATGCTGACACATGCCATACACATGCCGATGATAGGCACAGTACAGCCATCCGCAACGCGGACGACGTGTGCCGACGCTGGAGTGAGGAGCTTGTTCAGTCGTCTTCGGAAGGCAGCACTCATAATAGAAAGATGTGCTCCTGTATCCATGAGTGCCGTGACAGGGTAGCCGTCAACGTCAACGTGAAGAAGGTTTCGGTTAGTAGGTAACGTGAGGAGAGGATTTGAGTGCAGGGTCGACAACGCAGCTTCACCTCCAGAAGCTGCAGTGCCTAGTTTTCCGGCTGGGTGCGGGAGGCGATAGGCGGCGAAGAAAAGCGGCGGGGTTGGGGCGAACGAGACTGGTGGCGGCGAGGTGAGGGCGAGCTGCTGTAGCAAAGGTTCGGAGCAGGGACATCAGCGGTAGTAGGTTCACGGCGGGTAGCATAGGGTACAGAAGGTCCAAAGGTGCGGGAATAAGTTGGGGCGTAAGTCCGAGGAGGTGGTGGCCATCGGTTGCGGCAGTGACGGGCGACGTGGCCGATGCGACAGCAGTGGAAGCAGATCGGCCTGTCATCAGGTGTACGCCATTCGGACGGGTTGCGGCGAGATGTGGCAGAGAAGGACTGCCGGGGACTAGGAGGGCCACTAGATAACTGGGGAACGCTAGGTCGAGACGTGGAACACACGGTGTTCAGACCCATGTTTTCAAATTCCTGTCTGAATCATCATCATCGAATCATCGCAATGGTGGTTGCTGGCGGATCGGGAGGCGGCGTGGTGAAGGCTGGCAAACAGGCGGCCTCGAGTTCGCGGCGAACAACACGGGTGACGTCGTCACAGGTGGGGGTCGGATGTGGTCGACCCTCACATGTCGACGTAGCCGCAGTGTTGGGTAATCTGCTAACGCAACTGGAATGGTTTTTATTATTTAGTGTGCCTTTAGATGGTTCAAATTAAATCAAATAAAAATTTATTTACCAAAAACATCGGGATAGACTCGTGGGCTGAAAGCTGCAATCAGCTGCTTGACAAAGGCCCAGCAGCCGCGCTATATGGCAGCAGCCGACAAGAAAAGCGTTGCAATTGAAAGAATTGCCGCGTAATGTATACACACTCATAAACAAATGAGCTCAATATTTTTTTACCTCAAGAACTTACTCAACGATTACCAAAGTAACACAATAAACATAGTGAACGCGTCAATGGATTCAACAATATAAAAAAAAAGAACGCCTAACGGTAACAGAGAAAATACACTGGTTACGATAGGAAATTACATCCAACGAGAATATACAAATATAACGGACTGAAGCAGCAATAAAAAAAATTACGTCTAGCGCTGGCGGAATTTATTACAATGGGCCTGTTCGATGTGTCGCCCCGGACTCTCAACGACTGCTTGAGATGCTGCCTAAGCAACGCTCCAGGGGTCAGTTCGAGACTGTCGGTGACGCATAATCGGGAGGCTTTGTGCTGCCCTGCCGTGCAAACACATGTGTTTGCAGTCACGTATGTCACCTTCCTGCACGAGACTGCCGTCGAGCTACTTACGCGAAACTTATGTGGAATAAGCTTGGCAAGATGAAAATGGCGAACGCGTAGCCGTTCGATGCACGGCCTAAGTCAACCAAAACTTATAGAATGGGGCCCGGCGAGCCTGTTGACTGAAGCTGCAGAGATGAATTAATCAATCAAAACGAACGCCTCCCACAGCCAGCTACACGCTTTCGTCAAGATATGACGTCTGTCGCGGGTCGGAAACAACCTGCAACAACAATGGAAAACTCCCCCAGCAGCACAAACACATCACGCAGCACGTCTGCCACTGCCACGGGAGCGCATATCGGACAGCTTAACTCCGCATGCCGTGTCTGCAGACGTTGCATGATCATCATCATCCCGACAGAGCGGACTTAACAAAACAACATTTTGCTTCTCAGCTTCATTGAAGGCGTAAATGTAGCGCATAGAGATATCACTTTCTGCAATGCATTGAGCTTTGCCATTGATTATATCCGCGGAGAACACTTTGGTAAAATATTTCTTGCTCCATGTTTGAGTGGTGCGATAATGTATCCCTCTCTATATTCAGTATGATAGCTTTCCTGTTTTTTTTTCTTCTTCCACCTTTTATTCCCTTTACCCCTTTCCCCAGCACATGGTAGACAGCCGGTACTTACAGTGGCTAGCCTCACTGTCTTTCCTCACCTTTTGTCTCTCTCTCTCGGTCTCGCTCTCTATCTCTCTTGCCCTGTCTTTTACACGGCTAATTCCCGAAACGGTCAAATGAATTCAGTAGTTACAATTTGTCCAGTGAATTCGAAAGAGGCCAGTGACCGGGTAATAATAATGGCTTCATTATAAAGTATTCTAATTAGTAGTGCCAACATGTCTCTCATTTAACATTTTTTGTATGGCTGGCGCATTTTCCACAAATAACTGCGCTATAATTTCGCCGAGAAAATCCCAAATCTTTGGCCGAGTCAAATAACGATGATGTGTCATCAAAGCAGCCGCGTTCCCTTGCAATTTTTGTTTTCGATGCTTTTTTTAATAACCTGCGGAAGCCCAAATCTGATTCAAGAGCGCTGATTCTTGGCCCACTTGGTGTTTGCCAAAAGACATAATTGCTGAAAAAAAAAGGCGCACAAAAACAGAAAGACTCATACCGTGTTATCCCGTGTCGTCGTCTGCGTGTCGAAGCTTTTTACGTGTTTTATTTGTGGAAAATGATGTCTTTCGAGCCCAAAGATTACCCTCCGAAACCGCTAAATGTGCTGCCGACATTGATCGGGTATTGGTAAACTGAGTAGGGTCGAGTTATAAGAACCCCAGGTGGTCTAAATTTCCGGAGTCCCCCCCTACGGTGTGCATCATAATCCGAAAGTGGTTTTGGCACGTAAAACAAGAAAAATAACTAAAGAGTTGAGTCGAACGAATCAAAAGCCACCCTAATATCGCTTGCCGCCAACCACCAAAAGCGCGTACAACTATTCGACAGGGCACTGTTCTTGAATACTGTTCGTGATCGTTCTTTCGTACCGGGGATAAGTTCAATACCTTCGCCGTTTGTCTAGTTCAACACACGAACGAGTTCTTACATCTTTTTCAGACAATCTCTAGCAGATAGATTCTTCAGACGCTGTCAAGTTCGTTGGCATTGTGAATCCCTTGCGACGCGTTCTTCTAGTCAAACAACTGTCAGCCTGCAGCTTTGCTTCCAACTGCACTAATAGAGTTCAAGGCGACCTTGAAAAAAGCTAATGTTCCTTGCGGCGCGAGCCACCGAACGCTTCGTAGGTGACCTGTGTGGACTTCGCCGTGTTCCGGTAACAGTGGCGATGGGCCATGGTTGGAGCGAGCGAATTGGTACCCTCGCCGACAGTCTGACGAAATTCGGAGCTGGACACAGGCCATGCTCTTGCGGCTGCCACACCGGAGACAAAAGCGCACACATTTTTGCATGCACCCTCAGAATGCGGCTGGTGGGGGGGCAAGGGGGGAATACATTTAACGTGATATGCTCACCCGAACAATCGCTCGGTGACAACCACCTGAACCCGCGCACGTCGGCCCCGCGTGTCGTTGTTGTAAATTTAAATGTTATGCTTGTCCAACATCGAAACCGACTGATCGATCAGCTAGTTATCCAAGATAAGGCTTACCACTTTTCCAATTAAAGCTTTTATGGCTCTCCCCGACCACCATCGTAGGTCGACGAACGACCTTGCTCTATTCTAGCGTGTATCAGTCGCTCCTGTTGAATAACTCATTATACCTCGTGCTTCAATGATCAAAAGCATCAATGATAGCTTTTTGGTCGTGGGCCCATCATCTTTCGTTGTCTTCTTTTACAACACATAAGAAATAATAAAGATGCAAGTTCCCGGCTACGGCTGCTCTGCAACACATCACAAAAGAAAACAAAGAAAGACGAACAGGACCGGGGGGGGGGGGGGGGGGAGAAGTGAAAAGGGACGCCCTGCTCCACGGAGCCTGACCAACACAGCCTCAAAGACAATGAGTGACGCGCGTGCAATGGTCGATTTGCATTGCGCATGAGCCATATACTTGATAGCAAATCTCGACTGGTTATCACCCTTGCCTTAATTATATCCCTTTCTCTTTGGCCTATCTCAACGGGCGAAAACTAGTAAATAGAGCCAAAACACGCACAATCGACCGAAATTTCTGTCAGTGAACGAATACTACATGGACAAGTTTCAATGCATAGCACGACGCCGGAATTCTGGAAGTGTAAGCTTGTATAGTTGAAAGCTGCATAAGCTCGTACAGTTAGAACACAAACTATTAGAAAAAAAAATCAGGGGGATGGGGTGTAATTCCGCTTTCATTGTTCTAGTTTGCATAGATTTTATTCCCCTCATTCACCCGTCTACCTTACTGTTATTATCTGGTTGCGCAAAAAAGGATAATAATAACATTGAGTGTAGTGCATTCAGGTCACTCTCTCTCACTCACTTACTCATTCACCCGCACGCTCTCACCCGAGCATTCATCGAAAACTCACACATTCACTTATTGCTTGCCGGCAGCGAATGCTAAAATTATTTTTTAAATTTTAACCCGTTGGCAGAATGGCAAGAGGCTCATCACATGCAATGATGTGCGTCAGACAGCATATCATGAGATTTCTCTTTATTTCTAAGCGCCCCAAAAGGTCAACGCACCTGGCTCTTTCTTCGCCGCCCACTGTTTTGAACCTCCGGTATGCCACTGCGCGTCAAGCGATGTCGTCGAACACTCACCTCACCACTCGCCGTTCGAAAAGCACTTTTTCTTCTGTTCCGGGTTCACCGCGGGAAGCAGCATTGACGTTCAAACCCTGAGGGTGATTCACTCTGAACCTCTACGCCAACTCTTCCCAGCACACAAGAAGTTGTTTCAAATTTATTCCTGACGCTCTCTTTTTGAACTTGATGAACTTGACTGAGGGTAACTACCTCGCTTCAATCCGAGCTATAAGTACTTCGCGCCGCCATAGTGCGCATACCATTCTGTGTAGCCTTCAAATCAGCAGGAATAGATTTATACGAGATAAACTTTTCTTATTTTATTTTTTGCTTCTATGTAAACGCACTTGCGCTCGTCCTTGTGTTGGTGCTTTTCTTTGTCCCTGCTTGTTTTGCGCAAAAATGTTTTTCTAAAAATGCATTTGTAGGGATACTAAAGGGTTAAGTCAAGCTCTGTTAAAAGACGGGGATCTGTAACGAGAAATTCGTCATTTGTAGCGAGAGCAGGTCCTTTGTAAGCGAGAAAATGACGATTATGGAAGACCAGAGTCGCACCACCTATTTTAAACTATGGTACATCTCGTATGACGTCAGCATTGACTAATTTACAGAGAGTGGAAAAGATGGAGGTCACGTGGAAATTAGATCAACTAGATTGTTTTGGTGGGGGGGGGGGGGGGGGGCGATCCAAACGGTGGATCATAGCAGCCGGATCATAGAGTATAGCAGCCGGAACATCGGTGGTAATTTTCTCCACAATTCTACGCAGAAAAATCCTATATTGGCTCACGAAAACGATTATTTATTCTAGAGGAGTAATGTATCGATCCAGCAAGACTTAATAGTTTGCTTTAGTGCTCCTTTAACAAAGGCCTTCTGTATTACAGGTAACTGAATTATGTACACCAAGTGAATTGACTGAAGAGGTATGCATTATCTACACGACAAATGCAATTTCATGTAAGCTAAGCAACAATGCTTCCCTATACTTTTCAAACGTTCCCTTTAGGGCACATGTCCCAAATACGAAACCGAATCCAAGCAACTTGATGAAGTTATGTTGATTCAGCAAAAATTTCTGCTCTGAGGACTAATTTTTAAAGAAACACAACGTAAAATTTCGTGGCAACATGCATCAATGTTCTAGTTAACACCTATTGCAACTGTAACAACGAACTGCTTATAAGTGTTAACCGAATCATTAAGGCATTTTGCAATAGAATTTGATTATGCATTTCTTGAAACAGGTGCTCAAAACAGGATTTCCGCTAGGTGGGTGCGACTTCATTGTACTGCATGGTTTCAGTTACGAACTTGGGACATGCGTTCCAAGCTAATAACTGATAGGTTAATTAGCGAAACGTTTTTAAATATAATTAATATCACGCACTTTGTCGTGCAAATAATGTCCGCCTTTTTCACGCGACCGAGCTGACGTGAGAGAATTACGCTGTTGTCACATTGTTATCACGCGTTGGCAGTGATAACAATGCCGATCTGCAGGTTTGTTGCCCGATAAAATGCCTCTATTTTGCGCCGAAGTAACCGTTTTCTCGGTCGGGTGTCGAGAACAATAAGCTACTAGTGAAATGATCTACATATGAAAAGGTATACCAATTTTATGCGAAGCATATTACGAGAGCTCAACGCAGCTCCTCAGGCGCGGCGGTGTTGCCTTGAAACCACGTGACACCGTGACGTCACGACAGAGGAGAAGTGGCTTTGGCTCAACTCTTGCAAGACGGGCTGGGTGGGAATCGAACCAGGGTCTCCTGAGTGTGGGACGGAGACGCTACCACTGAGCCACGAGTACGATGCTTCAAAGCGGTACAAAAGCGCCTCTAGTGAATGCGGTGTTGCCTTAGAAACGCGCTGTTTCTAAGGCGTGCGTCTCTTGCTCAGGCGCACATTTCGTTGCCGCGCCGAACGCTGCTTTGCTCGACGCTCACCGCGTCCAGTGCGGGGCGCGTAGTCGCTGCCCTGTAGCCCATTGTCTTACACCCCTTGGCGGGTCGACGGGAACGCTGTCGCGTTCCACTCTTGAAGGCGAAGCGGTAATGCATGAGTTGTTTCTTCGTCTAGCCGAACCAAATATAGCCAAGCAACAGCAGTTCACCATGCTAAACAGTGGTTCAACAACTAAAATAAAGGCTAGTATGCTTCGCATCCTGGGCTTAACCTTACCTAAGCCACAGTCATTTTTTTTAATGCTTCTTCTCCACCCGTATCAGCAGTCAGGGTCCTTTTTTTTTATTGCACCAAAAATTTTTAGACCATGTGCCCAATTTTGAATGAACAACATAATACGCAGTGCAACGAAGATCACGTACTTATTTTTAGGCATGCACTAGAGAACCGCAGTTGATCAAAATGATTCCGGAGCACCTCCCACAGCGGCTACCTTTATACCGCTTGTTTTGGGAACGTCAAACAGGGTAATTTATTGTAGTTTGTTGTCGCATTTCTTGAAAGTGATCACGAAGTCTCACGTTTTTGCACCTGGTAGTAATTGATTTAGTAAATTGAAGTTCTGTGGCATTTCATAAACACTAGAATCGAGTATTTCTGAAGCGATAACTCTGCGCAAATCTCAATATCTTTTTTATATGTTGAAAATGTGAGACACTGAAAATATGAAAGTAATATCGAACAAGCCATCTGCACTGCACTGAATCCTGCCTGTAATGTACAGATCTGCAAAAAAGAGCAAAAAAAAAAAGAACAGCGCAAGAGTTTCATCACCAGGAAATACGCCACACCACCGTATTTCTCTTTTTTTTTATTTCAAAGGCTTATACATTCGAGGCTCTAGAAGAAAAAAAAGAAAACAAAGAATAACTGCGCACAGCTCTATCTCTTCAAGAGCGTTGTGTTTCTCAACATTACCGGGGACCGTATAGGTTGTAATGCCACAAGTAAGAAAGTTGGTTGATTAATTAGAAAAATGATTCAGTCGACGTAATGAAAACGCGCTCATGACAAGGGACAGACAACGGTTGGCTAAACAGGGTTGATTTCATTTTATTTTAATTTTTTATTTCTTGGCATCATTCCGCTCGGACTGCTGGTGTCTAACAGGTGCGTGTGCGTGCGCGCGCGCGTGTGTCTGTGTGTCTGTGTGTGTGTGTGTGGCACTCCTCTATCAGACTAGTTGCTCTTTAAAGTATACAGCTTGTTTCTGACATTTTCGCAAAGCACAACAGGCGAAAGAGAGAGAGAGGGAAAACATGGAAGGGCAAGTAAGTTAACCCTACTCATCGTTGGCTTCAATGCATGGGGAAAAGGGGAACGGGAAGATGAAAAAAAAAGGAAATTCAAAATCGCTGACTGTGGGGCCATTTGATGCTTCACGCTGTGTCGATAATCGGAATAGGGGCAGAAGAAGAGCGTCTTTCCCGTTCACATCGTTTTCGTCCGCTCTTATTCCGCTCAACGACACAAACAAAAAAAGGAAAAAGAAGAGGAAGGAAGACAAAGGAGTGCATATCTATAAGCGGCTTCCCAGCAACGTTGATTTCAAGAGTTTCATTAGTGGGCACCTCTATCCTTCTGCGCTGATCCGAATTTACACATGTTAGTACGGTATTTGCGCTCGTACTTCTTCTCTCGATTGTTTTTGTAGCAGATGTTCATTGAATGTTACATGCACATGGAGGGTGACTGATTTTTTTTATTACTGCTGTTATTTTTGTGCCCACTCCTGGTATGGCCCTTTTCCGAGACAGCATCATCTGTAAATGGAATAAAATAAAATAAAGCAAAATAAAGTAGGCTTGTTACAAACGCGGAACCTGGAATACCGCTGTACGCAGAGTCAATGTTACCGCGTAATTTCAACTTCGCGTGCCTTACTTTCAAATCTGGAGACAAAGCACGTCTATCCGCACATGCGCTATGACTCAGCTGTCCATGTACTATGTGTTCGTGTTCATCTGTTCTATGCATGGCCCCACGCTTCACAAGAATGCGGCAGCCAACGTGAACGAATTGACGAAATGTGCTAGCTCGTTCATGGTGAGCTCATCTAGGCAACAAAAATTGCTACCTTGTACGCGAAAAAAAAATATATTAACAGCTGTCCTCTGGAGTCTCGGCACACCTTACCGTTCTCTCACGAAGCGCCTGCGCTCTCCAATCATCCAAGTTTGTACATTATCCTTGTGTTCTTGACGGAATGTTCATTTATTTAAGCTTCACTATAGAAGTGACTCGATCCAAGCGTTTCGTCCACCGCAAGCACACGTACGAGGTGTGTTCAAAAAGAAATCGAACTTTTGCTATAACGTCTTTGTTGCTTATTGTACAACAGTTTAAGCACTGTCCCCTTCAACGCAGTGCCCGCCACTGGCAACACACTGTTCCCATCGTTTCTCCCATTTTTCGGAAGCCTCCTGGAACGCACTTTCAAGGATGGCGCGCAGGACTTTTGTCGCATTATCCAGAATCTCTTCAATGGTTTCGAAACAACGTACTTTCAACGTCTTTTCAAGTTTGGGAAACAGGGAAATGTCCGGTGGGTCTAGCTCCGAAGAATATGGTGGATGGGGCACAACAGGATCGTGATGTTTTTTCTGGATAGCTACGGACAAGGAGTGACGCGTGAGACGGCGCACTGTCATGATGCAACATCCAAGTCATGTTTTCCCACAATTCAGACTTCCTAGTGTGCACAGCATCGTTCAAACGCGTTAGAATTCCCTAGTAGACATCCTTGTTTGCCACCTGACCACGTGGGAGAAATTCCTGGTGGACATTGCCTTTGAAGTAAAAAAACACAACCGACATCACCTTGATCTTTGATCACCCACTGCGACGACTGGACCTTCGTTTCAATACCACAGCCATAAACCCACACCTCATCGCTTTTCATGAAGTTCTTACGGAAATTTTCATCTTCACTGGTAGTGGCAAGGAGTTCCTGGTTGCTTTCAACATGGGTCTGTTTCTGATCGTCAGTCAACAAACGTGGCACGAATTTTGCACTGACACGACGCAAGTCGAGTTTGTCACTCAAAATTTAATGGCATGATCCTACGCTGATGCCCACTTCGTCAACAACTTCTCGAACAATTAAACGACGATTCACACAAATCAGAGCACGAACTCTCTTGACGTGGTCACCAGCTGTTGGTGTGGAAGGTTGTCCAGGCTCGGAATCGTCACTGACTGACATTCCGCCGTGTTCAAAGCGCTTAAACAACTCAAAGTACTGCGTGCGACTCTTACAGCCCTCCCCGTATGCTTAGCCAATTGCAATGTCTCTGTGAATGTTTTGCGTAGTTTGTAGCAAAATTTCACACGCATGTTGCTCTCCAAGCTCTTTCATTGTCACTTTGGCACTAGTGCGACGAACGGCTTGTGTGCGTGCTTACTTCAGCAGCTGTAGCTCGCCAAGTAACCGTGGGAGAGAAACGTGGCAAATGGCAGTTGGTTGCCGAAACCTGCCGCTACGTGTGCTCGATAGCCGCAGCGCGCTCCCTCTGTCGGTCGGCGTGATATTTCGAAAGTTTCGGTTTCTATTTGAACACACCTCGTATACGTATGACCAAAGGAGTCGTAATTATCGCCTGAGCTCAAACAGCGGCTTCCATAGTCAATAGTAGGGCTGATCGGAAACTGGCGTAAACCACCCCCAAGTCCACGTGCTGCGCGACAGGCTACATCCGACAGGGCATGACGCTGAAGTCCTTGTGAGCGCCATCTTGTCACGCAGCAAACGCATGAGAAAGGCGCTACGTTACCCCGATCCGTTTATCTCCTGCAGCGCTCTGCAAACTCTAGCAAGGAGACGGTGGTGTCAGGTTGATGATTCATATAGCCGGAGTCAGGGGTGAGAAAGTTGACAGCGGTGTGCATCTGGTCAGACATGTTTGTCAATGAAAATGAGGCTCGAAAAAAAAAGGCAAAGGGAAAAGAAATAAAGTATGTTGACATCTACTTTATTACAAGGTGAATATATGTCTTCTTCTAATTGACATAAGAAACATACAGTATGCATACAGTTGATGCACATGCCGTTTATTGAGCATTGCACTGAAAATGTTATTTAGAAGTCTCATTAGCTGCGGAGCCGAAATGAGGAAAAGTGAACACTGCCATAAAGGCGAGCTAGCGCGACCGCCTATCGCTTTTTTTTTTTTTAGCTGCTATATAGTTACCGGCTTATATCAAAGGGAGAAGTAAAAAGTTTTCCGGTGCCTTTGTTTAATACGTTGAAATTGATAACCAAAATGTCTCGTTCTTGAGCTTGTTAGTAATTTATTTAGATTTTTAAGTTGTATGATACAACTGCGCAATGAGGAACGCCGCATAGTTGAGGCCTTTGGGTTGATTTTGACTTCCTGACATACTGTGATGTACACCTAAATCTAAGTGTAAACGAATGTTTTCTTTCTTCTTCTTTTTTTTTTTTGCATTTCCTCCCAATAGAAATGCGGATGCCGGGAACCGAACCCTGGACCTGGCGCTCTGCAGCCAAGCGTGATAGCCACTGTGTTACCGCGGCGGTTCATTATAGGAATACATAGTGAGATACAAGGAATTTAACGCAAGTGGCGTACTCTTGAAGGTAGACGCGGAAGAATAATAAGTGAGCCGCCATAGCGCGGCCTCGAAGCTTTAACAAATTGACGACAAATTTAAAACGTGCGTTGAGTCAGACGTTATACAGTCAAGCATTCTGCGTCCTCTCCTGCGCATAGTTTTGCCTTTGTGCAATCCTCTTTTTTACGTAATAGAAGTATAGATAGCCGCTGATATCGAACCGGTTACTCTTTGCCTAATGAACATGTGGCGTAATGACCAATGTAGATTTGTACACTTACGCATGTGGTTTCCACGATAGGTTAGTGATATGCGTCCTGCTTACGACATATTTTACGTCGTCACGAGCTTAGCCCCACGCGCGTCAACCGGAGGATCTGGCAGCATGCCGCTGCAAGGCTATGTATGTGTACGTATAACTCATCCCGGTCCTCCTACTCTGTTATACAATGGGACGTTCGTATCCATTTTACATAATTTCGAAAGCGCATATCGTCCATTTGTAATCGCGCTTATCGGCAACGCGCACTTACGCCACCATAGTGCACGTAACACACGGACTGGCGAGCAAGAGGGGAAGATGGAAGCCGGTTGGCAATAACCCGCTTTGTATGCCGTTCGCGCCCCCCCCCCCCCACCCTCTCCCTTCGAGATCGCCAATTCCTGAGCTGCCACACCACAAGGCGACGGTCGGGTGCCAGGGGCTGCAGCAGATCGCCGGTGCCGATAGGGCGCACCTTTTCCAGGTTACGCGAGACTCCGCCGCTGCCGTCGCGGCGCCAGCGCACAACCAGGGCGGCCGCGGCGCGCGTGCTGCGGTGTGCCGCGCGCCACAAACTGCCTTCGACTGAGAATCAACGCCGAGAACTCGGCTGACACACAGGGGCCGCCCCGGGCGTTTTACTAAGAACAGAGCGGCCGTCGTCGCTTCCTCGTTCATTCATGCTGCTGCTACTCGTCCACTGTGCGTTCTTTCCTCTTCCCTCTTCGAATCATGAGGGAGAGGGAGAAAGCTTTATGGAAGTTTTAGGAGATTATCGGAGCCCCTATATACGTACAGGGGGCCTCGCATGCTGCTTTCGCAAGTACGAATTCGATGAACGATGCAGGGAATCTTTGATTTTGTGTATTGAAGGCTTTGTTTAGCCACCCGGTGCTGGCGGAGGTGGGGGGGGGGGGGGAGAGGGAGGGGGCAGGGAGAGTTTGGATTTTTGAAGGAAAGAGGGCCAGATAGTGTGCTTCTTCTTGGGGTGTTGTCTGCAGTGTTCACATTTGGAGGTGGTGACTCTGCTGAGCCCCAAATACGGTACGGTCTAGCATATCTGCGTGTAGAGTGTTGCTTTATGCTTGCCTTATAAGTGTGCACTGTCTTCGCTGTAGTATTGTGAACATTTCAGGAAAGATTTGTCTGGCCTCTTCATGCGGCGTTAATATGAGGTGCGCGTGTTCTAACAGTGTCTAGATCGAATCGGCGACATCCGGCGCCCGGAGTAGCGTTTCTCGGGTGAGCTGATCAGCCCATTAATTTCCTGTTAGCACCACGTGCCCAGGTACTCAGATGATTTCTGTCTGTTTTCTGAGGCATTCGTGAACTGTTTCTGTAAGTTGCCAGGAAGAGCGCCTGCTTGCAATATTCTATAAGTGCGTTTGAAATGGCACGGCGTGGTGGCTGCACAGCCCTCATCATGGCTGTAAGTTCAGCCCAGTGGGGCTCCGCGGGAGAGGTGACTTCTGTACACACCGAGCGTCTAATGGCGTTCCTTACGATTATTGCTGTACAGCGATACCTTTGTCGTTGACACGAAATCCGAAGCGGAAAATCCGCATTTTCTCTCTCGTGTGGACGCACTGAAACCGGCCGTCGGAGTAAATCTCGTTGCGAACTCGGCCTTACTAGTACCCGCCTTCCATTCACGCCTGGCGGAAAGCAATGTTATACATGAAGAAAAAGGAACTATTTATTAAACTTTCGTAACAAAACAAACAATAAGCTTCGCGCCTTCGGTCGCAAGTATAACCGCCGGCCGTCACCTCAGGCCATCGTCTCCAGCCAGCCGCCGGCCCGGAGGCGCACGAGTTGTTTGCATATTTACGCTGTGGATGAGTCAGCACCTCAGTGCGCAGCACGTGTCTATGGTGCAGCACGTCTTACGATGGAGATGCTGCGGAATTCCCGGCAACCTGCAGCACCAATGAGGGAGGCGCTCCACAGAAGCTTACAGATAATTTCGAAGGCAGCCGAATAACCGTGAAGTCGCAAGCAACCATTCTCACAGGGCGAGCATGGGTCGGCTCGTTGTCTCCGTTTGTGGTGCCGAAAGCCGAGCCCGTGTAGGCTGATCAGTGCAGGATAGGAATTAGAACCACTCGAACTCGCTCAGTTAGGGGAGCTGTTTAAGCGACGCCTAAGAGGTCCGCAGACGGGCAAGGAGACAATTAGACTCACTCGTCACTCTTCTACTTGATGCTTGATTTAGAAACACTCAAGTCTCAGCGACGTATACCTCTCCTCTGACGTTGAGTTGCTCCTAAAAGCTCGTGTTAGCTTTCCGACTGCCATATCAACGGCAGTTTTCACAGCATCAGACTAAATACAAGTTGCGAGCGCAGCCCCAGCACTACGTGATTTGGATCGTCATCCTTTGTTCACGGCAGTGATGCACTGAAGTTGACAAAGTCTTTCCGAGGAAGACGCTGCGACGTAGTCCACAGCTCGTGAACGCGATGGCGTGCTACCTAAAATTACAACCCGGAAACGAGCGCTGATATCACATCAAATAGGACGTCTTCCGATGTTGAACTTCGGTAAGTAGCCCTGTTTCAGGAAAAAGGGCGAAAACTCTACTTTTCAGAGAGCAAATGAGAAGCCAAATGTTGCCATGCAAGTGAGCTTGAAGCAGTTACTTCGTTATACGTAATAGAGTTTGTTCTGCTTCCTTCACTCCCAGATGGCAAGTATCCTTGTATATTGCAATCTTGCTGGCGTCCTTCTATTTGGTGGCCGTGGAAGCTCAGCCAAGGCAATGTGTAATAGCTGAAGAAATTATGGTCTCTTTGTTCAGAACACTGTCTAGTCGAACTCGAATGAAACGGTCGCTGAAGAAGGCATAGAAAAGCAAGATGTTCTCTGGCACATTCGCAACTCGAAGTTCGTTAGGAACAGCTGCTTGTAGCACACAATCGCTTGCTTTGGCGATTGCGAATGAATGTTGATCTGAGTTTCAACAAGCCATCGCACCTGTGATGCGTGATATTACTCTCGGGGCGAGCACCTGCGCAGAGTAGTTGCTGATATTTCTGCTTTCCCACAATGCTGGACAAAGTTTAACTTGCGACAGTCGACACTTTTGAGCTCACCATTGTTCCTAATGTGACCTGCAGAAGCACTTGGGTTGGTTGCTTCACAACTCGAGCAGAAAACGTAAGAAAGTGACAGACAGCTGCGCTGACTAACAACCCGCTGTGAGTCAGCGCCGTTATCTCTCCCCTCATTGCCTTCTGTTCTTCGGCCCCGTTTTCTCGACAGCTAATTTTGACGTCCTCGACATGAGATACACGCATAGTAAGCGCATTGAGAAGCTATATACGAGCGCACGTAGACGCGCGAGCGCGCGGCACACACCCTGAAAGTACAACAGCCGTACGAAGCCCGAATAAAGAATTGAGAAGGTAGAACATATTGAAGGGGCAGCGCAAAAAGACGATGACAGAAGGCAGGAACACACAGGACAGCGCTGAACTCACAACTAACTTTATTCAAAGGCATACATACACTTATGTACACAACCCATAACCACGTGCTCTCCCATCTATGGCGTCATTATCAGTGCGCAGGCAAGAAACACGCAAAACCAGTTAATTTAATGCTACGCTATGAAGCGGCTTAAAAATTCAAATTCACTATCATGTAAATTTATCGATGGCATGCTTACACAACGCGACCCTTTTTTCCTGATATAGAAGGCCTCAATAATCTCCCTCGTAGTCTGATTTTTGTGCGTGGAAAGTATTGTGGTGTCTGCGTTTTTTATTCGAAATATGTAATTATCAAAGAAAACGAGATTGAAGGTGGAAAAACGGACAACTTCTTGCAGCAGGTGGGCTCGGTTCCCACCCATGGTAAGTTGACCTTTTCTTTTCGCTTTCTTTTATTTTCCTTTTTTTTTCTAGTTATGTACTTTAACAACAACATAATGAGACACAGTTGCATTACCATACATTTTTTTGACCTCCGTGTCTGTTGTCTTTTACATAGTTTTACTAAAGAAAAACACAGCTCCCCGGTTTTCTTCGTTATTGCTCAACGAACGAAATATTGTGCCGAGGAAGAGAGATAGCGAGTTCTGGTGCAGAATTGTGACAATGTCCGCTTTGGCAATGCCCGAACTAATCGTTGTCGCCCTCATTAGGCGCAATGACGCAATGTTTGGTACAACGAGCAACAAAGAAACCATAGAAACCAAGTTTTTCTCTCCTTCTCATTATTTTCTGGCGTCCGTACACTACACAAACCTCGGTCGTGTAAGAAATGAAATATGCACCAGGTATGTGCTTCGTAGCGAATCTCTCTCGTTACTATCGGCGCTTCACTGATAACTGTGTTGTGTACATTGCTGAACAGTGAGTGATTGTTCGAGCCTGCAGTCAGCGAATAGGTTTCCACTCGGTGTTATAGACAGCATGCGTCCACGTCTGGGATCGATCACTTTTGACCGCAACCTTGACGAAATAACCTTCAAAGCCACTTTTGGAAAACGATTGTAAAAACTGTAAAGGAAAGAAATGACGGTGTCTTTTTGAATTATTCTAACTTTTATTCTTTCGCACGCTCACTGGCTACGGTGCGTCAGAAATTACGCTGAGGCGACGGTTCGTTTCTCTATACACCTGTGACACCCTTCCTTCGAAACATTGCACTTTCCAACACATGAGAAAGGCGGTGTTTTGTGTTTTTCTCCCCTGTTAGCTGCGTGTTCTTTTTCCAGAGCGAACCACTCAGCGACACGTGCTATTTTGCATCGTCTATGATACGTTAACTATTAGGCGCATGTCCCAGGACACTGATGCGGGACAACAGATGTTATTCACCTGCGAGTTCTTTCTGCGTAATTACTATTATACACTTTCGGATGCACGAACAAGATACACTGAGCGAGTGTACCTGATGTGATGAGGCTGCATGCTGTGGAAAAGTTGGCTTGGAGCTAAGGTCAAGCTAGGGCAAGCAAATGTACGCTTCACCTGATCCGCATGGGCGTATATCGCCTTCACTCGACGCTACGTGAATCTTATCGGCCGCGCGGACAGCCCGAACTTTGAACACTGCCAGGTGTCGGAGTGTCTACAACATCTGTTTTGCGACAGCCCTCTCACAATGGAACTACGCTCACGCTGGCTTCTACGCTAGCAAACATCGTCTGCAAGTTTTGTTTTGTCCGAAACGCTTGACAGCACAGCAGCAACAGCAGCTGCAAAGGTTGTTATGGACTATTTGATGAGCACCCTACCAGACTCAAGGCTTTAAGGAAACCGCAGCGTTACGCGCTTATTGTAAATATGCATCCCTTCCTCCTGCCCTCATCGTCCTCTTTCGTCACTGTTTTGTCCCGTTTCCTTTTTTTCCCCTGCGCAAAGTAGCAGGCCAGAGCATACCTACTAGAGCGCAGTCCGACCTCTCTGCCTTTCCTATAATAAATTCTCTCTCTCTCCGAGCTTCGAAAATACCTGGCTACTCCACATATTTTTAGAGTCTGTCATTAGTATGATTATCCCCAAGCTGCCAAGAATAGATCTAAAAAGCGTGATCATCATCATTATCATCATTAGTATCATGGTCATCATCCTTACCATATTTACGTCCATTGCTGGACCAAAAAGGTTATATACTTAGACTTCTGGAGTCGAGGTGGCCCTCCAAAAGTGAAGCCGGTTGCCGCCATCTTGCTAGAGGCAAAAAGCCCGTGGAGTGCTTCGGTCGTGCTTATTGACCGTGCGCAGTCGAAACAGTGTTTCATTGATTGCGGCATGCTTTTCCCAGGGCGTTACATCAACTCAGTTGGTTATGGCTGC
This sequence comes from Dermacentor albipictus, assembly GCF_038994185.2. Classification (NCBI taxonomy): domain Eukaryota; kingdom Metazoa; phylum Arthropoda; class Arachnida; order Ixodida; family Ixodidae; genus Dermacentor; species Dermacentor albipictus. The sequence continues at coordinate 65,031,003 of NC_091825.1, forward strand.
AGCAATCATGTAAAGTGGACGCTCCTGGTATAACGTACACCCCTGCTACGTGAGCTCTCGTTGTTTCTTCAGGACTGAATGTTGTCGTGCGGACAGTTGAGATCGTTCTCGTGGAAGCGACGCGAAGACCCTCTGGTGCGCGATGCGAAAACAGAGCTCCTATACGGAGCCGCTCCTCCAGCTTACGCTGTCAGTGTGCTGCGTGTGCCGCGCAGGCCTGTAACATTTCTTTCTCTCCATCTTTAACAAACTGGAGGATCAATTCGAGCTCTTGATGTAATGAGACGGAAAGAGGAAACAATCAATAAATCTAATAATGATGTCACTGACTTCGTCTTGCAGAGGCGAAACGAGCATGATCCGGAGCACACTCGTCGCCCGCTGCTGGTTAGGAGCTAGCGACAGTAATCTGAACCCAACTTAATGCTGTCAGGCGGGTTTACCTTTAACTAAACTAGGCAATCCAACCTATTCTTTCGGCCTTTAAATCGATCACTTGTCCCGCTATGCCTCAATCAATCTCCCGCTAAAAAGACGTTGACGCACGGAACCTTTCTTTACTGGATCATCATCATCATCATCATCATCATCATCATCATCATCATCATCCCATTTTATGCCCACTGGTGGACGAAGGCCTCCCCCTGCGATCTCAATTACCCCTGTCCTGCGCCAACCGATTCCAACGAGCGCCCGCGAATTTACTAATTTCATCGCTCCACCTACTCTTCTGTCGTCCTGGATTGCGTTTCCCTTCTCTTGGTACCCATTCTGTAACCCTAGTGGTCCAACGTTTATCTAACCTGCGCATTACATGACCTGTCGAGCTCCATTTTTTTTCTCCTAATGTCAATTACAATATCGGCTATACCCGTTTGCTCTCTGATCCAAACGGCTCTCTTTTTGTCTCTCAAGGTTATGCCTAGAATTCTTCGTTCCATCGCTCTTAGTGTGGTTCTTAACTTGCTCTCAAGCTTTTTTGTCAGTCTCCAAGTCTCTGCCCCATATGTCAGCACCGGTAAAATGCACTGATTATCCACCTTCCTTTTCAATAATAATGGTAAGCTTCCAGTCAGGAGCTGACAATGTCTACCGTATGCGATCCAGCCTTTTTTTATTCTTCTGTGAATTTGCTTCTGATGGCCGAGGTTCACTGTGATTAATTGACCTAGGTAAACGTACTCCTTCACAGACTCTAGAGGCTGACTGGCGATCCTGAACTCTTGTTCTCTTGCCTGGCTATTCATCATAAACTTTGTCTTGTGCATAATGATCTCCAACCCACTCTTGCACTCTCTCTGTTAAGGTCCTCAATCATCCGTTGTAACTCGTCTGAATTGTTGCTGAATAGAACAATGCCATCGGCAAACCGAAGGTTGCTCAGATATTCATCGTCGATCCTTACTCCTAAGCCTTCCCAGTTTAATAGCTTGAATACTTATTCCAAGCTCGCAGTGAATAGTATTGGAGAGATTGTGTCTCCATGTCTGACCCCTTTCTTTATAGGTATCTTCCTACGTCTCTTGTACAGAATTAAGGTAGCTGTGGAATCTCTGCAGATATTTTCCTGGATATTTACGTTACTAGCTTAGAAGCAGGTTATTTAGCGGGGCTATTTCGTGTGTAGTAAACGATGGCTTGTTTTATATTATGAGGTACAGTCGCGGACAGAATATTATGGACCATGAAATCTAAGAAAAAGCTTAATATCTCCGTAACCTCACAACGCAATCTGGTATTTGCATTTTGGACCTCGACTAGAATATGCTAACAACGTTGTCGTGGGCAGTTTTACTGGTTACTGCTACAGGCTGCTCGGAAATATAACGTTTTCGGAGATCCCGTGGTCCATTTTATTCTGTCCGCGACTGTACGTTACTAACAACTGCACATTGAGCACGTTTAGTGCAGTTTCGAATACTATCTAAATGCATGGGCCCTCTCTGGCATCTAGCGTGAGATGAAAACGTTTCGTACACGCATATGCCAACATATTCATTACCTGTGGCTGCTCAAAACATCCCCGACACCTGAAAATCACAGATTTTGCAGCACAACGCATGCATTGAAGCAGTGAGAGACGCGAGTGTCCAGCTCTGATCTGGCCGACCAGCATTCGCTGATGGACCAGGTTGGACGGGCGGCCAGTGGGGCTCTCGACTAGGGCTCCCCCATGAAAGTAATCTATTTTTACCATTGAATAGTAGGTTCTTTTTCTTCTCTCTCTCTCTCTCTCTCTCTCTCTCTGAAGGACGTCTGCAGGTGACACTCCGCCTGGACTAAATGGCACAAAATGGAGGAACGTGACAAAACGCATGGCTAAACGAGGACATAACAGGTGTAACGGCGGTCATCATCATCATCATCATCATCATCATCATCAGCCTGGCTACGCCCACTGCAGGGCAAAGGCTTCTCCCATACTTCTCCAGCAACTCCTGTCATGTACTAATTGTGGCCATGTCGTCCCTGCAAACTTCTTAATCTCATAGCAAGTACCAATATCTGAGACGCATACCAGTGCCACTAGATGAATACGGTACACAAAGATACTCAGACGAAACAATGAGACAAACCCTATCTTTTTTCGTACATTTGGTCTGTTCTTTCTTTATCTTTCTCTCTCTCTCTTTCCGTTTTGGAAGGCCAGCGCAAGCTGGCAAACCAGGCACGGGAATCAGCAATCGCCAACGGCTTTGTGGTCTAAGGGAGCCGCCCACCCTGGGAAAAGAAAGAAGAATTCACGCTAATTCTCGAAATAAATGTTCACACTCTCTCCTTTTATCAACCTAAGTCCACGTAGAGTAGGCAATCGGACTTTAGCCTGATTAACCTCCTTGTTTTTTCTTGTGTGTTTGTCAATCCTCCGTTAAAGGCACCAAAACCCCCATCTCTACGTGCCCTTTTTTTTGTTTATTACCCGTGTGCTGTCGTGCTTTTAAAATGCGCTTCGCTACAAGTTCGATTTTCACATATTGGAGAACGTGTTCCGTGCACGTCAAGTACATGAAGTCAGAAATGGCAGGCTGCACAAGGTATCGCCTTAGCTACATGAGCTCCACGACGTTAGTTTGCTTGCCAAGATTTTTAAAAAGGTTGCTAACCGCATTCAGTGGGACCTTGGTACCTGTTAGACGGCGCCAGCTACTCCTATTCTCTTCAATCAAAGATGCGCCGGAAAATATAGCTTCAAACAAAGAATGCAGAAAAGAAAAAACTGTGGTGACAGCAGTTCTAAAGTTCACATAGAGGAAACAAAAACAAGTTAATATTAAATTCTGGAGAATGAAACAAACGTGCTATGTCCGTCTTTTGTTTCTGTCATGTAGCTTTCTTTTTTTTTCTTTGCTACGATAGTTACAGTATTTCTTTCTTCTGCGTCCTTATCACTGTTTTCGTTCAATAGCTCTTCGCTGCTTATATCTTTATTTTAATTGTAGATTTGGAGATATAATGCCCTTCGGTATAGCGCGCATCCTTTACGTTGGCATTATTCAACAAACGGCAACCGAGTGGCAGACGATAACAACAACCTCGTAGCCGCAGTTTCGCAGCACCTCCTAAGGGATCCGTGCACACCACCCATCGATGTATGGTAGTTTTAGTTTTTTTCGTTAGCCAGGCGAAGGCGCCGCTCACATTTGTAGTGATGAATTCGGCGGGTGCTGGCTACGACGCTCCAGTGAAATGGGGCACGTGCCGTTGGCCAACGCTCGACCGCAGGCGGCACGGACGCGGCGACGAGGCGCTCCAGTAGATTCGCGCTCGAAGGCGGATTACGGTGCGGTCACCGCCGTTGCGCGGCCCGCGTGTTACGAAGTCGGTGTGGAGAGCAGTCGCGCAAACCGATTTCGCCACGCTGGAGGCACAAGCGCACGCTTCTTGGCCCGAGCTGTTGATGTCGCCACTTCTTAACGCCTAAATGCTGTTACGCTCAAATGTATACGACACAGCATATAGACGCGAGAATGTGTAAGCAATACGTGACAAGCACATGTGGATTTGCCGGTTGTTTGCCTCGTTTGGAGCACGTTCTTTACTCAACCTCCATGAGACGTTTGGTGGATTCGTTGATCTTCTCTTTTTTCCTTGTTGTTGTTGTTGTTGTTGTTGTTGTTGATGTTGTTGTTTGGTGAAGAAGGGCTTTGCGTGCACGCGTCGCGGCGACTAAGTGGCCGAAGTGTTCTGCTGGCCGGTGAGCACGAGGTTTAGGGTTCGTTTCCCTATCGCGGTTGCCGCAGTTGCCATGCTTGGATGGTGGCGCAATGCAAAACTGCTCCTGCTCACGTCTTTGGCTGCGTTTACGAATAAACCCTGCTGATCAAAATTTACACAGAGTTCTCAAGGGCGACGTCCCTCATAGTCGATGTGTTGACTTGGAGCAACAAACCTCATCGATGAAACAATCAATCTACCTGAAGCGGGCTGCACTTAGATGTTGGGCAGCATTATCCCACGCTTACAATATGGCAACCATGTGAAGCACGTTCAAGCCACATTTCTTATCGCCGCTCGATATCTGCGCTGCCAGATACCCGTGCTCCTCTTAGTCGAGTCAAAATATGTTGCATGCGATTACCGACTAAGCTGGTAGAGTTACACAACATACGCGAACGCTGTTTGAAGCAGTACTCAAAACGCAGGCAACCGGTGCGATGGTTCGCAGTCCGTTAGTCGTTTTATCCGAGCAGACGAAGAGATATTCGTAAGAGGCGACCTACGTCGAGGACACCCAGATGGCTTATTCTCAAGTTTAAGGCATTGATACAAGCCAGGGCGAAACTTCTCTGCGCTGCAAAGGAGCAAGCACTTCGGAACAACGTTGGTGTATTATTGCGCGAAGACTGTAGGCAGATAATACACAATGATGCATAAGTGAATTATTCTATCCTATTGACGTGACTGAGTAAATTTTGATTCGTCTGCTCGTCCATCTCGGTCCGCTCAAACGCTGTCACAAAGACGGCAGATATTTTTCGCTGACTCGAAGGAGGGAAAATTCGGGGCACGCTCGTTGGCCACAAGCTCAACCGAGCATCACGTGCAGCCGGCGTTAACAGCATTGCACTTGCTCGCTTCGACCATGGGTAGTGCTGGTACGTGGCACTTCACCTGAATGAGAACTCTGCTTTCAACGGTTTGCATGTGTCACCTATTTTTATAACTTTCAAAGCTGCCGATCAGTCACAACGCTCAGATGAATGTGGTTTCTTTTTAAGAAAAGATTATTTCTTTTTCTCTCGCCTCGAGGCCAATGACTTGAGGAGTTTATCGTTCTTCGTCCTAAGCGTCGTTCTCACATATGCTGTATAGTTACCACGAGAATGTGCGCCCGGCGCCACAGCTGTGCATTTGCGTGCTAGGCAAGCGTTATCAGCGTCTCTGCAGTCACTAGATAAAGCAACGAAGCCTGGCAGTAAAGGAACTTTGTTGGCACTAATTTCAAGTCCACTGAAGAGTACTGGCGAACTTTGCTCGTGGCAAACTTATCGCATTTGACCATGCGTTTTATGCTAACATTAAATGAAAAGAAAATATAGTATAGTATAATATCGTGAAATATTGTAAGTATTACTGCAATGCAATAAGTTAATCGTAAAACTTTCGGTGACGTTTACAGACGGCTACAGCGGCATTTTTGCAGCAGGCTGTACCTCTGGGCTTTCCATCAACCAATCACGCCCAAATGTCACAGCCACTCAATTGTTTTTTACTCATGTAAAACTCTCGCTTGGGCTAGTTGGTTCATGCTTGAATGAGTAAAGGCGAGGCGCAAAAGACCAGGACTGAGGAAGGACACAAATGACAGGACCGGCGCCGGCCCTGTCGTTTGTGTCCTTCTTCAGTCCTGGTCTTCTGCGCCTTGCCTTTACAACTTTTTACCCATACCGCCTATGAATCTAACACGCAGCATTCTGACGCTGCCCTGCTGTGCACAGGGTATTGGGTTTCACTCTCCGATGAGTCAGTCGTAGTCCGATGAGGGCAGTGTGCGAAAACGTTTGAGTGCCGCACTTTGTGTGCGCAGCTAAATAATCTCACATGGTCAGAATTATTCAGGAGCCCACAACTAAAGCGAATTTCATAGCTCGCCTGTTGTTTGTAGACGCCTGACCCCATTTGCTCAACATTTCCACATTATCGTGCTTTTTCCACTGTATTATTTCGCACAGACACGCCGCAAAGCCGGCCGACAATACCAACAATACCGCGACGTCGTGTTCTCAAAGTAGGCCAGCGAGATTGTTTTGCCATCTGTCGGCAGGCGGCTAAACCGCATAATTGAAGTGCGTTTAAAGCGAGGCGGCAACCGGGTCTCGCGCATGGAAGGAAGGAAGGAATTTTCCTTCTTCCGTGGTCTGGTAGTTTCAGAGGCCATGTTTCACTCTACCATGACCAGACAGCGGCCTGTCACCAGAATCATTTTTATGTAGAGGCCTAGGTGTAGCCTCAACGTCCTCCCTCAAGAAGCATTCCGTACAGGGTGGCCACAGTTTTTGAGGCAGCCGCTGCACTTGCATCTCAAAATACAATGGTTGTGCGGTCTCTAGCGTACAAACGGCTCATGCAAGAACCACCGCCGAAGGTTTTCATGGAGAATGCTACGCCAGCGAATCAACAGAAAGCCTGGGGTTTCACGCGCCATAACGACAATTTGATTATAAGGAACGCCTTATAGTGGGGCACTCCGGTGTAATTTTGTTCATCTGGGGTTCTTTATCGTGCACCCAAATCTAAGTGCACGGGCGTTTTTATTTATTTATTTATTTTGTACATACTGCAGTCTATACAGACCAAGCAGGTGGGCGTATTTCCGCAAACACTCATGTAGGACAAGAATAATATATGCTCTTGTGCTAGACATATGGAACAGGGAAAGGAAAAGAGCGAAGAAAAAAAGTAACAAGTTGGCATTTTTGTATTGCAAAGGACGATATTCATACTATAATAAAAATGCACTTGGATAGTCAATATCACATCAAAATAACAAGTTCTTGTCAGAACAAAATGCACTTGCATAGGCGATAACATGAATAAAAGAGGGGAAAAAATAACATTCCATATCATTGTGCAAAATACATGAGTAGTGCCTGCTCAAAATTATCAGCAGAGAAAATTTCTGAGGGTAGATCATTCCACTGAACAACTGTACGAGGAAAGAATGAATTTTTAAAGAGGTTAGTGCGTGCACGGAAAGGGAGCAAGTTGTGAGCGTGACGGTGTCGAGACGCGCGTGACAGGTAAGGTTGAATGTATGTTCGTCCATTAAATTCAAGCGACTTGTCGTACATCGTGAAAAGAAATTTTAGTCGCGCCACAGTTCTTCGTGCTTCTAAGGTAGGGATATTGTTTTCGGTCATTAGTTTTGACGGTGAATCAGTAGACCTAAACTTGTTAAAAATGAACCGTACTGCTCGCCTCTGAACCATTTCAAGCTTATGCTTATCCTTCATGTAATACGGGTCCCATACTATTGAGGCGTATTCTAGTTTTGGCAATATATAAGTTCTGTATGCTAGAAGTTTTAAATTTGAAGGTGCTGTTTTCAGTTTATGACGCAGAAAGCCAAGCTTTCGAGAGGCAGATGCACAAACGTTCGCAATGTGTTTCGACCACGATAGAGTGTTGGTAATCGTTACGCCTAGATATTTATATTCAGAGACTTCCTTTATTTGTGTACTATTGATGCAATATGGAAATGCGATAGGTTGCTTTTTGTTCGTGACACGAAGTAAGACAGTTTTGTCAGCATTTAGGGTCATAGACCAGGTCGTGCACCATTCATGAAGTCTGGCTAAGCTAGTGTTTAAGTGAACTTGATCATCACGGCAAGTAATCTCTTTAAAGACAAGACAATCATCTGCGAACAATCTGATGTTAACGTGTGGATGAATTGTGCTAGTTATATCATTAACATAGATTAGGAAAAGGATCGGGCCGAGTACGCTTCCTTGAGGTACTCCGGACGGGACTGGTAATACAGTAGAAGCATGGCCGTTAACGTCTACGAACTGGCTACGGTTTGAAAGGTAGGCTCTTATCCAATTGATGATAAATGCAGGAAGGCCGAGCTTAGTAAGTTTTTCAAGAAGTTTACCATGAGGGACGCGATCAAACGCTTTACTGAAATCAAGGAAGATAAGATCAACTTGTCCGGAAGAATCAAGCGTTAGAGCGATTTCGTGAATAGTTGTTAAAAGTTGCGTAGATGTCGACAGTTTCTTTCGAAAGCCATGCTGAAATGGGGAGAGCAAGTTATTACTTTCAAGAAAATTAGTTATATAATGAGCGATGATGTGTTCTAGTGTTTTACAGCACGTGGATGTCAACGAAATGGGACGATAGTTTTCAATGCTTAGGCGATCACCCTTCTTGTGAACTGCAATGACACGAGCCACACGCCAGTCATCAGGTAAAATCGCTGTGGTCATAGATAAAGAAAAAACAGCTGTTAAGATGTGTGCAACAGGCTCGGCGTAACGGCGAAGAAAAGAATTTGGTATGCCATCCGGTCCCCCAGAAGATTTTTCTTTAACATTAAGCAATAAGGAAAACACGCCTTCAAAAGATATAAAGTCCGACACTTGGCACAGAGAAGAAGGAGCCTCCATGGCTCTATCAGCGCGGGTGAACACAGAATGGAAATATTCATTCATTATGTTAGATATTTCCCGAGGATCGGTGATCACAATGTCGCGTTGCCTTATTTCTTGCAAATGTGTGTTTGCGCTGCTAAGATATCGCCAAAATTTATCGGGACTGGTTTTTATGTAATTAGGCAAAGTAGTGGAAAAATATTTTTGACGGGCAAAAGACAATGCGTCTGAAAGCTGGATTTGTAGGTGGCTAATAACTTCAGAATTTTTGTTCCGGCGTTTTTTGGCGCGTTTTAATCTGCGTTTTATATGAAGAATTTTTCTGTCAATCCATGGGTTTCTTCGTTGTGGTTTAATACGTTTTGTCGGCACGAAGGCATCAATACAGTAGTTAACGCAGGTCACAAACGCATGCCATAGTGAAGTAACATCAGTTTTTGGTAAGTTGTCAACCAGCTTCCAAAGTTCATCAAGGATAGATTGATCATTGGCATTAATAAAGTCTTTAACAGTTTTGCAGGGCTTAACATGCTGCCTTTCGCAACTATCAAGCCTACTACTGACCAGCACAAGCTTGTGGTCCGATATGCCCTCCTCCACTCGGACATCGAGCTCTGTCATATTTTTGCTAAGAAATACAAGATCTAAAATTGAACCAGTATCAGCATTGACACGCGTGTTTTCAAGCACAACTTGTTTCATGTCACATGCAAACATTATGTCAAGAAGAGGGCTATCGGCCAGCTGCATCTCGGGCCTGTGCAGCCAATTAACTGCGGGTAAGTTGAAATCGCCCGCCATTATAATTTTCCGGGGTTTCAGCACAGTCATATAGTCACGCAGCGAGGACAAGAATTCGGGAGGGGATGATGGTGACCTATAAACCGCACATACCAGAACTACATGTCCCCAACAATTAACTTTCAAAAACAGACTCTCATGGTTTTCGATCTGAGGAAGTATTTCTGCTGAAAACGTGCTTTTTAGAATAATCGCAATACCTCCTCCCCTCGATCCACGGTCCCGACGGTAAATCTTATGTGATGGTGATACCAGTATTTCGTTGCTAACGCCATCATGCAGCCAGGTTTCTGTGATAATTGCGATATGGGGGTCGTATCTGAAAAGAAGGCATTCAAGTTGTTCTACCTTATTTATTATACTTCTGGCATTGAAATTTAGCACTCGCAAGATTTTAGAAATGGCGCACGTGTTCTGTCACGCATTACTAGAAGTCTTGTTTTCGCGGCTCACGACAACTCGTTGAGATGTGCTGTCATCCCAAGCATAAACGCAGCCATCAAATTTCAGTTTGTCATTGATAAGAAAAGCACGTTTTCCATTTTCGACATCCCGTTTGACAGTTTCCCAAAGAAGTTTTCGTTTTCTCAGAGTTTCCCTGCTGTAATCATTCTGGATAGATATGCCACTACCCTTAAGCTTACGCACGTTTCGAAAAACGGCCTCTTTTTCCAAAAAGTCTTGGAAATATACGATAACTGGTCTTTTTCCTGGCTGTCTTCCAAGACGATGAATACGCGCGATAGATTTGCATGATTGCTGCAGTTTGTTTGAAAAGATATCATCAATGACCGATTTTCGTAACGTTTTATCATCTTCATCGTCTTGCTCTTTGACGCCAAAAACAATCAAGTTTGATCGGCGACTGCGGTCTTCAAGGTCAGCTATTTTTTCGTTCTGTTTCATAACTACTTGATCTAAAGACCGAATTTTGTCTTCTAGTGTTTGAATTTGGGAGGTTTTTCTGCTAATTTCTAGCAGTAGCTTATCGATTGCATTCAATCGTGTATTAAGAGTGGCGACGGCTTGTTCATTCGATGTAAGACGCTCCCGAATACCAGTTAGCTCAGTTAATATGCTTGCTTGCCCTGACTGAAGGCTTTCAAACATTTGTTCAACTGTGGGTCCTGGGTTTTCTTCAATGTCTCCACAGACAAGCAATTTACACACACAGAAACAGTCGTAAGCAATTGACAAGCATGTCCGTGGGCACGGCAAAACCACCAATGTAATATCGCTACTGCGGAATGTAGAAACAGACAAACTAACCTGGGGAAGGAGCATAAATCGTTTGATGAGCGGCATGATCCCTTCGGTTTCGCCGTGCCCACTGACGAAGAAATGGTGCGGACTGTCTTTTATATCCCAATCCGATGTGGTCACAGGCGGTGGTTTGGCGTGCGCAGTATGGAACATGCGCAGATGTAGGTCGGCAGATAGGAAGTGAGGAAAAGAGGAGCGGCTGTCGTCCACGTCACACACTGGGAGCACTGTCGACGAATTTGCTGTAGTCGATGAAACGGCGCTCACAAACAGCAAAACCTGGGGAAGGAGCATAAATCGTTTGATGAGCGGCATGATCCCTTCGGTTTCGCCGTGCCCACTGACGAAGAAATGGTGCGGACTGTCTTTTATATCCCAATCCGATGTGGTCACAGGCGGTGGTTTGGCGTGCGCAGTATGGAACATGCGCAGATGTAGGTCGGCAGATAGGAAGTGAGGAAAAGAGGAGCGGCTGTCGTCCACGTCACACACTGGGAGCACTGTCGACGAATTTGCTGTAGTCGATGAAACGGCGCTCACAAACAGCAAAACCTGGGGAAGGAGCATAAATCGTTTGATGAGCGGCATGATCCCTTCGGTTTCGCCGTGCCCACTTTTCGCCGTGCCCAATTTCGCCTGGTCGAAATGTGGCCTCCGTGGCTAGGAAGCGAATCTTTACCGCCAGCCAATTTTCGCACGCGCCAACAATATCAAAGTACAAGAGTACAAGTACAGGGAGGTTAACCGGAGAATACCTGCGGTGGTCTACGCACCCTGTACAGGGGATGTGGGAAAGGGGTGCATAAGATGAGAAAGCATAAAAAATAACAAAGCAATACAGAACCCAGATAAGACAAAACATCCCGTGGGTCTCCCGGAAAGATCAGAACCTCCTAGTTTTTTCTTTGAGACGTGCTATCCAGAGCAGTTGACATGCTAAGTAAACTATGCAACATTCGGTCGAGGATGGTATGGTATGGTATGGTAAAACTTTATTATTCGGTCGAGGATGCCCAGAGACCCACTTCTAATGATATATAAAACGTATGTGCGGCCCATTTAAGAATTTGGAGGCGTACTATTTTCTGGTGCGCCAGCTTATAAATTATGCCCCCTTTTGTCCTGCTTGAGCGGGAAGCCCTGCGATTGTTGTGCGTATTACCGAAAGTTGCTGCCCCCCAATGACGCATTACATCAAGAAGTCGGGTTGCTCTCAATATTAACCCGTGCACTCGTTTATCTTTATCGGGTGACCATGTTTCACCACCTAACAAATGTTATCGCACAGTGCAGGACGCGCCTGCATGTATCGGAAGTTTCTTGAACTTTATCGATCGTTCTTACTGCTGTCTGCTGTCACCGAACGTTGTGTAATCCGATTCCATACATGCGTGACGCGAATGGTGTAAAACTTTCTGGAAGATACGCGGGCATCAGCGATTACTGTGGAACCTTCTTTGACTGATGTATAAAGGCCGACGCGCTTGACCCGGCTGATCAGATTTCGACGATCGCCGACTGTGCTCGCCGCAATCGCTGTGTTTTAAGTGTAGCCTATTTTTGTGGGCACAGGTTCGCCCAATAACAGTTAGTTTCGCCATTCACAGTATTGTTACTGCGTTCTTCACCGTCACTACTATGTGACAATATCGTGTAGATTTGGTTTGCTGATGGAACAAACATTCCTAAATTTGTGTGAATCCGCTATTACAAGATTGGAAAACATAATATTTCTTCAGCTTGCAATATTCTTCGGGGTGCACTGGTCTTAGCTTCATACACCACAGGTACTTTTTTTACGGACATTGATCAATCCCTTAAGTATACGTATCGCGGAAGTGGCACCTATTTGTGATGTGCGAGTCTAGAAATCATCTATGGTGACATCTACCCAAACACCGCAATACTTCTCTCTCATAATGCATTAAATGGCCTATTACAAGACCATTTAGTGAGATTAGCTAGAAATACGGTCATTGTGGCAGACGCAATCACCAATGACCTGCTTTAGACTGGTCAATCGCAATCAGGATTCTCTACTTCTTATCCGTATTTCTGGCTGAATTTCTGGTTAGCCGTACGCAAACTAAATTAATCGATATCGGCGGTATCCATAATAACAGATTATTTATCTTTGTGCTCATATCTCACCTCAAATAGTGGAACTAACCTTTTACGCACATTTCACTTTTTATTGTTTGCCCACATAAGTTTACTTAGATTGGTTTGGATGCCTGGGCATAAGAGATTGTTCATGAACGAAATGGCTGACATTCTCGCGAGAGCGGCGCCCAATGGCCCTGTACAATAATTACTTCCTACATTAGCTTACCGAACTAAAGCTATATTCACGAGATATGCAATAGTTAACGACTTTTTGAACGCAGCTATAGCCAATTTTTCAGAATATCGACACCTCCTATTCCCTTTGCAGAAAAATTCCTTCCGCACCAGAAAAACTGAAGTAATTTTTACCCGATTACACTGTCGAATACCAGTTTTAAATTTATATCGTCACAAGGCTGGTCTGGCGCCCTCCCCTCTGTGCTCAATCTGTGGATAAGATGAAAGCATATATTATTTTTTCTTATTCTGTTGCCGTTTTCCTTATTTAAGGACAAACACTTAACAATCAAGGCTTACACAGCTTGGTTTAGGTTTTTCCATTCTAAATATTCTTTCTCTAGGAGCATCCTTGCCTGGAAACTGCCACAGCGATGTTTGCTCAGCTGTGGAGGAACTTATAGTTGGTTCAGTAAGGTTTTCTTAAGTTCTTCATACGTTATTCTTATTCATTTCCTCCTGACAATTTTACAATTTTTTTTAGTATTAACGAAAGTTTCCTAATGCCATCTAAATCTTGTCCAATGCCCCGCACTGTATGTGCGCCATGATTGGAGGAAAACCAAACCAAATCAAACCCCTTCGTAGATATGACCCATGTTTTGAGGCAGCAGCAATAACAACAACAACAACAACAGCAGCACTCAGTTTATCGAGACTGTCATGGCAACCTTTACGTGGCATTTCAAATAACGCCGCTCGTGGACGTAATCGGGTAGTGGAGGCACGATATACGGCACAGCGTACCACGGAGTCGCAACCGCTTGAACGTTGCTGGAGCCAGCATGTCTTACCCGCATCTCGCCGACAACTTTCACCGTGTCTCTGGACGAAGATGGACAGAGGCCAGCGCCAGGTGTACCTGCGCAGCACGTTATACAATCACGCTCCTTCACAGGAAGAGCAGGCGAGGATGTTAACAAGTGGCTCACGCACTACGCTAGGTTGTGACGCTACAACCTTTAGTACTCCGTCACCCAGCTTGAAAACGATGTATTGCATTAGACTGATACAACGCTGATATAGTACAAAAACCACGAAGATTCGTTAACGACATGGGAGCGCTTTGTTGGGGAAGTTGAGAATTGTCCTGGCGACTCCAATGGCAAAAGGAAACACGAGGAGCGAACAGTAGCTCAAAGTGTTCAAACTCTTGGAGAAACATCCACTATATATATATATATATATATATATATATATATATATATATATATATATATATAGAAGAAAGCCTCAAACTGGCAAGATAGTAGATTTTAGGATGTTTTAGGAAGACCGAGCATGACATCTTTTTAAGGAATTTACAAAAGATGTCTGCAATTTCTTTACAGGCAGGGAACACCTCGATTCCTTCTCAGATGTCGTACTTGATTGCCGTACATTTGAGACGAAAACACGTCGCGTTGCGCCAAAATTTGTACTGCCGGCAAACGCGACAACCTTTACCAGCGTCTATGCAAGCCCGTCCGCCGACCTTTCGTCTGCTGTCCGTCAGATAGAGCGCGAAAAACTGCTGTGACGCGAAATGACTGGCCTGCGACAACATGCCTATTCCTCGCAACACACGACGCTCTCCTTGGCGACCGTCGGTGTGCGCCACGGAAGTGAACCCGGGAGGAGCGTCGCGGCCACGTCAGGGCATATATGTGTACGAACAGCGATGCGGGGTACACCCCGGGCGATTGACACGGAGGCCGACAATTCCTTTGCGTGCTCAGCAGGCTGAGCCACCTTTTACTCTGTTCAACGACCTCCCACGGCTGAGCGCTTTGAGCAACAGTTCGTCGGTCGTCCTTTGTGCTACGGCTGCGGTGGCGTGGGCCACATTGCGGGGTTCTGCAATCGCCGCCAACCACCGAGTTACGACCGATCCACGACGTCTGGCCGGCCACGCGTTCCACTTTCCGTCACGCACACTCGCCCTCGCACACATTTCCCGGAAGCATTTCTCACCAGCTCCCGGGGACGCTGCGGAATCGTTCCCCGGCCTCCGATCGCAGCTTGACGCCATCACATGCTCCTGGCGTAAGCCGGTCACCGTCTCTGCCGCGTCGCTGTCCGTCACCAACTCCGGAATACTAGTCAACGCGGCCGCCGGAGGTGAGCTCGCTAGAAAATCTTCGATATACCTCCACTCATTTGTGTGCTTAAGAATAACGTGTTTGCACTAATTGACAGTGTTTCAACAATGGCCTTAGTGGGTACGGAAGCAACCGTTACAGCGATGAGTCTTGCGTTTAAATGCCTCCTATATAGGAGGAAAAGTTACGTTTTGCTGGGACCGTGTCAGTGCGTTTTACGGAGTGAATGGAGAGTTGTTGCATGCTGTCGGGGTTTTTATTGTAGACTGTAGCTTGGGTTCTGTCCATGACTTAGTCGTGGGCCTTGATTTTTTTTTTAAAACTGTCTGGTGGCATTGTTGACTGGCGAACGGGAAAAAGTGTTGTAGGCGCGAACCTTTGGGCTGTGTTTATGAAAGCCCCGCCGTATCACGAAAGTGCGCTTTTTGTGTACAAACATGCAATCGCGCCCCGTTAACTGCTGTGCGTGTTTCAGTCGACTGTTCTCTTACCGATGACGGAAAGTCAGCAGCGTCCGGCGGCCGACGACTCGGCGCGGCTTCGGCCAATCGCGTGAGGCAAAACTGAACGCAAACTGAGCGCGCGTTTCGAACCGATCTCCGACGGCACCCCAGCTGATCTCTTCATGCTGTGCAGTGCACAAAGCATGAATGCAGGCTGAAATGCAGCAAGACATCTGCTTCACACCAAGTTCCATATTCAAACTCTATTGCCTAGTAGATTAGAAAAAATGCAGAGCATGTAAAACAATGGTGACAAATAGCAGCAAAGGTGGCCACACATGCATCTTTAAGGTGTCTGCTGCCGGAACCATAGCCGGCCAGGCTGCCCAGAATATGTTTACTTCGTAGGAGGGCAGTGGCTAGCCACAAAAGCTTCCTGTCGTCGGTCACGTGTGAAGGTTCGCGTAGAAACAAGCAAGGAAAATCTGCACACAAATAAAAAATTCAGGAAAACAAACTGTGCATATTGAAACTTCAGTTAGCAATAAGTGCCAAGCAAGAAGTTTGACTCGCACTACGAACAAATTTAGGCCCTCTTTTCTCTTAAAGTACTGGGCGTCTAAGGTAGCTATATGATGATGTTTAAAACTGGTATATTTTCTGGCAAATAGTAATTCAAATGCATAGGATAGTCAGACAGGGAAGTGCCTTCCCAGTAATATATACGGAGTTTTGTTGCTAAAGAGGCACTAATAAATTTATAAAATGGCATACTGTCTTTCACGCTTCGCATTGTTAAGCCGAAAGTGAGCTCGACGTTTTGCCCTTTCAAGCTGTCAACTTTCGTTCATACTTAAACATGACATAGTATAGGGCAAGCTGGTACCACGCAAATTACTGGTGACCAAGCATCACAAATCAATACTTCTTGAGCTGTATTCTGGGTAAATCACTTTTCTTCAAATTATCTTCAGCCGACAGTAATTGGCTGAAGTCCATCACAACAGCAAAGCGCGACGCTGGATGATACGGCATACAAGAGTAGAGCATACCTCATGACGTACTCAAGCGAGAATTCCCTCCCCCCCAAAGTCCAAAAATATTTGTAGAGATTGCGAAATTATCATTGCATGTATTGCCTCGGGTACCCCTGAGCATCTATGTAACTAGCCATTAAGAAATTACTACACTCAAAATCCTGTACTCAAGTAATGACCCAGGCTGAATAATTTCACACAGAAACGCACACCTTGCGGAAGGTCGAACGTGGCAGCCAAATTAAAGAGCGAAGGTAAATAAGTCACTAAATTATGATATATCTAATTAATATTTTTGAAATATATGACAAAAGGTAGCACAGATAAAATACAGCTATGACAAAATTTTGCAGAGGATCTTGACATGATGTAGGAACCTGCAGCATCATACCTGTCTTACACGCACACGCATGTACTTCCGCACAACATTGTGCGATCCCCTCACAATAAGGCTTTAAAAAAAATTCGCCGACGATTGCGACATTCCCTAATGCGAAATTTGAGCGCAACTGTATACGTGTTCTCACTTCGCGGTATATTGGATGGCGCCGACAATCTGTCTCGAGTGGCACGTTGCAAACGGATCGAAATGTGGCGCGACTGCCTCGATAATCGGCAGATGGTGAGCTGTGGCGCGTGAGTGACGCGTGGGTACCATTCACATCAGCCGCCGCAGGCGGACCTTCGCTCACGCAGCGCTTTGTTTCCATAGAGACGGCGCGCGCTACTCTGGCGCCATCTCGTAGCCATCGTCGCCGCAAAGCCCGTCTTGCGTGGCACTACACTTTTTCTTCCTATGCCCTCCTCCTCCACTTTCCTCCTCACGCTCTCTTCTCTATTGCCGTCTTTGATCTTCTGCTGCGCTCCGCATTCGCGTTTATCCTTCGCTGCGTTCGTTCGCTCGGTTACGAAGGACAAAGCCGGCACTAGCTGCAGGAACGGGCGCCTAGGAACTGCGCTCCAAAAGCAGTCGACGCAACTTACCTGGGAGGATTTATTCAGCAGGCGCGAAACCATGTTAGCAAAGCCAAATTAAAGATTCTTCTTGTATGGAAGCCTTAGCCGATGTTTTGTCAAACGTTGCGACAAAGCATACCCACTGCAGTGCACACAAATAATCGATATTAGAATCCGTGTTGACGACGTACAGTAATTTACTGTAAAGAAACTACATAACACAGAGAACGTTTCAGAAGGCATCACTTATTGAATGCTGGCTCAAATACATTTGTGGATCAGGAAAGCAAGCTGTAACCTAACCATTGTAACGACTGCTTATTCATGTAAGGAATACTGAAAAATGGAGACACAACATACTTAATTTGTGAGTTCTTATGCAGCCCCACCGAAGTTGACACTGACTACCTAGAGTGTTTTTCTAAGTTTTGTAGGGCTTAATGAAACTAAGTAGTAGCAGAAGTAAACTGTACAGCTCTGCAACACTTATGCTGAGAAACTGGAAGTAACGGCGGCAGCGTATTGTAGATCACTACAAAAATTAAGCGCTTGTAGGCTACAAACTAGATATTTTTCCGTGAAGTAACCCCTGATCTTAACCCATTTATAGAGCACTGCAAGAACTATAGAGGGCTACAGTGCACTGACTTACGCTGAAGATAATGATGAGGTCTGTCATACAGGAAGCACCAGCAGACAATAAGGATGTCGAGTAAGAGAGCATTGAGTCAGCTAAAGAGAGATTTGCAACTACAGATGAAAAAAAAACAGCCATTCATTGATAAACGACAAGCAGTCCTGACTGCGATCACAAATAAGGCACCTACTACAAGCTTTGCAGCTTATTTTGACCAGTGTACCAGCGCAATTTTTACGGCAGTGACCGAGTGCACATGACATGGTACGACACAAATAATAATTCCAGTGATTGGCAAAGATCTGAAAAAAACAGCATATTCCGGGTCTCTTAAGTTAGCTTTGCCGCACCATAGCACTGCTACGCGTTGAAGCATATTAGGAGTTTAAACGAGCCATTATCACGGCGCATAGTTACACATTTGCGCTCTCACCCACTGCTGTCACGGTACGAGCCCAATATTTAGGTAGTGGCTGTGGTGTTTTCAGCCCTTCTGCCGCCAAACTTGCGAGCGCGTAGCTATTGCTGTAGAAACAATTCGAAATTTCAAAAAAAAAACATGAACTGCATGAATGTTGGTTTGATAAGCAAAATATTACTTTCTTACATTTAGGGCTCTGCTTGTCGCCGCAGTACACACTGCAACGTCAGAAACAGCTTTGAATGGCTTACAGCACATTCATGAGATGTCTCTGTGCTCGTATGTGAGAGGAGACGGTGGGTGCACGCGTGTATAATTAAGAAACACATACTAGGCCACGTCATAATGGCCCGTTTCCATATGCTGTGCATGCTTCACAAGTAACACAATTACACTGCAGTGAAGCAAACTTTAGAATTAACAACGATTCTAGAATTTTGCCCCAACCCGCCGTGGTTGCTCAGTGGCTATGGTGTTAGGCTGCTGAGCGCGAGGTCGCGGGATCGAATCCCGGCCACGGCGGCCGCATTTCGATGAGGGCGAAATGCGGAAACACCCGTGTACTTAGATTTAGGTACTCGTTAAAGAATCCCAGGTGGTCGAAATTTCCGGAGTGCTCCACTACGGCGTGCCTCATAATCAGAAAGTGGTTTTGGCACGTAAAACCCCATAATCAAAAAAGAAAGAACCTTGCCAGTGATATTTTTTTTGTTTCTACGAAGCAAGAACGCTGAAAGCCGTATAGTCACACGCACGCACGCAGGCGCACGCACGTGTAAGGCGCACGCGAAGCTGTAACCCATGCAAGAAGGATATGACCCAAAATAGGGAGAGCTAAGTCTGGTCCCTGATTATACAGCCAGCGCGTCCTCTTTGAATCCACTCCTTCTGATTGTTCCGGGCTACGTTAACCTTAAACAAACTGCAAAGCCCTGGTACAAAAAAAAAATTTTTTTGCAAAATACCGGTTGGGCAGAAAGATCTCGAGTACCATCAATTGCCGCGGTTAACGTTTTAATTATGAAACAGCTCAAAATCATTGAGACATAATCGATGGAAAGTCAAGTGCAAAGGGTTTCATATAGCGGAAAATGTGTTACCCGAACGTGCGACGCACAAAGAGGCATCGGGAACAACGCAGGCGGCGAGCTCAGATCCCGCCATTGTGGCGGCGAACCAGATCACTAATAGTGAGCCCGATCCCGATGGCACGCGAAAAAATTTGGAAGACGCTTAAGCGTCGCCTTTAAGAATGGAACGCTATAGTATTCAAAGATCCCTGACTGCATCTCACGCTTCCCGCCAACTGCAGTTTGCGTAACTGTAATGTTTACTTGATGGATGGGTGGATAGATGAGTAAGTGGATGGACGGATGGATGGGTGGATGGATAGATGGATGCTATGAGCGTCCCCTTTGGAACGGGCTGGTGGGTTGCACCATCGAGCTCTCGTTACTATATTGCCTAATGTCCACCCTATGCTAAACAAGAAAAAAAAAACGAAAAAAAAAGAGACGATGAATTCCCATCACCAAACTTTCTGAACCCCTTTTGTGAACTTTGTTTTTGTACGCCTCCGTTGTTTGTCGTTTCAATAATGTTTACTTTCCACCTGCTCTCGCTGAACACAAGAACTTCAAGGAGGTCAGAGGTGCCTAAATCGACCGCTGTGCAGATATCTTCACATTCCAATAAAACGGGCTCAATCGTTTCCCTAGCTTTACCGCAGCAAGCACATGCTTCTTCTTCCTTCTTATATCTCGCTTTATAGGTGCGTGTTCTAAGGCATCCCGATCTCGCTTCGAAAAGTAATGAGCTTCCCTTTGAGTTATCATAAATTTTTTTCTTTCCTGATTTCGTTTTTTCCTCGTAAGTAATTACTCATAGCTGGTTTCTTTTCAATTGCCGCCACCCGTGAGATTATCTTAGCCTCTCTGACTTTCTGCTTGACGTTCTTTGTGGCTGTGTTGCTCACCTTACCGGTCGCAGACTTACTGGTAAGCATCCTAGTTCTTTTCCTCCACTGTGAATCAGAGTTATTCCTGTAAAAATATCTTAACACTCTCCCAGCCCATTTGCCTTCTTCCATATTTCTCTGTCGTTCTTCATAATCAATTTTACTGTGAGACTTCAAAGCTTCTCCAGCCCATATCACCCTGCACAGTTTCATTTGTAGTCTTCCCGTGAAGCCCCTATGCGAGGCCTCCCACTGACCTTTGGTTGCCATCGAGTCCTGATTGTACCCCTGATTTCAAGCAAACAACCGCATTTCCAAATGTAAGTCCTGGAACCATTACACCTTTCCACATACCCCGTAGCACATCGTACCTATTGTATCACCATAGCGCTTTGCGTTTCATTATAGCCGCATTTCTCTTCCCCTTTACTGTTATTGTTTTTTTCTGTTTCCATATATCTACTGCCTTCATTTATCCATGTACCAAGGTATTTATGTTCTTTTACCCGAGGTATTTCCTGGCCCTGTATTGACACTGTCTGTTCACTGTTTTCATTGAATGCCATAACATCTGTTCTTTTAACGCTACACTTCAGACCTAAATTCTCGCCTTCCTGTCCACTGAGAGCCAGAGGTTGCAAATCACTTTGCTTTTTAGCTACCAACACGCTGTCGTCCGCATAAAACAAACCTGGAAACTTCTGCTCTACTACTGTATTTGCCTATTTGTATAAGAGATTAAACACGATATTACTTCCTTCTAGCACCCTTTCCATCGTCACCATCTATATCATAAACAGTAGTGGGGATAAAGGGCACCCATGCCTCAGTCTTTGATACGAACTTTCTCCTCGCTCCTCATCCCTTCCCATTCAACGCAAACGGTATTTTCTAGGTAAATATCTCTCAAAAGCTGTAGACAATCGTCGCCTACGCCTTTGCCTTCCAGAATACCGCGCAAAATGTTGTGGTCTACGTTGTGATACGTTCCTGCAATGTCTAAAAAGGCCACATATAACGGTCTCCTTTCTACTCTAGATATTTTAGTACCCTGAGCAAGGACAAATAAGTTATCATCCTAACGTCTAC
Organism: Dermacentor albipictus; assembly: GCF_038994185.2. Taxonomy (NCBI): domain Eukaryota; kingdom Metazoa; phylum Arthropoda; class Arachnida; order Ixodida; family Ixodidae; genus Dermacentor; species Dermacentor albipictus. Next base: position 65,052,629 of record NC_091825.1, read on the forward strand.
CTATTCTGAAGTCATTCTGAAGTTCTTCCAAAATGCCATTATTCTGTGCCATGCTTGCAGCTTTAATTTAATTGCCTGCATTGCTAGCCTACATATGGTCAACGGTTTATACGAGTGAATTCTGTCTTTCTCCCCCTACCTTTATAAATTAAATTCATTCTACTTTGTCGCCATTTGTCTGGTATTCGTCTGTTTAACTTTTTTTCTACTGTTTTCAACAGAGATTCCTTAATTTTTGGTCCTAGTTCATTAATCAGCCTAACGGGAACCTCGTCTAGCCCTGTGGCTGTGCGCTTATAAATTTTCTTTTCGGCTTTCTTCCAGTTGAAATTTGTCAGCACCAGCTCCTTTTCTATCTGGTTCTCCTCATGCTCTTTTTTTCCTCATACACAACCTCGTCATTGCCTTGGAAAGATTCGGCTGTTATCTTCCGGATGTAACTTAATGCCGCGTCCCCTTCCAGTTTGTTTCTATCTTCGTCTAGGATATTGTTGTACTGTGACAGACTTCCGGCCTAACAAGTTTATGTGGTTCCGAAATATTCTAGGTCCGGCTTTTTTTTTCTCGCCTATTTCTGACCACCAACAATCACTTTAAGCTTTTGTCTTTGCTTCAACCAGTATTTGAACCAGCATTTGAACCACAGATATTTTCTCCCGCCATATTTCCCATTTTCCGGCTACTTCATCCTGCGGCAACTGCGCTTCTTTCTTTTTCTTTTTTGCCCGCCTTCGCTCTCGGTATGCTTTCTGTCGTTCGGCGATATCTTCCTGTACCTCCCTGTTTCACCAGCTTTTTGGTTTCTTTTTTCCTTTTCAACGAGCATGTTGCTTCTCTTGTCGTATTTCTGTCGTTATTACAGTTAGAAGCTCAATATATTCCCACTCTTTGCTTGGCCATTTGCTAAGTTCTTCCTCGACTCTTGTGACTATATTTGTTATTTGTTCAGCGTTCCAATTTGGACCGGACATTTTGCGCTCCTTGCTATCTGTCCCAACTACATATACCATTTTCAAAATGGTGCGTTTATGGTCACTCCCTATGCTGCTATACCCTGCCTCGTCAATGACCATTTCTCTCAGCGTATCGTTAATTCCTTCTGTTATCAGACAGTAATCAATAGTCGATTGTCGGTTTCCCACTTCCCACGATGGATGGATTGGATGGAAGGTAGGAGTGTCCCCTTTGAAACGGGGTGATGGCTGTTGCCACCATGCTCAGCTTTTTATTTTTGTTTAACTGTCTTGTAAGTTATTAAAATTCGCCACTTTCTTTAAATACTTGTTCCTGCACTTTTAACCTTATGTCACCTTCTTTTTTGAGGCACCAATCCTTCAATCACGTTTTGCTGATTTCCACCGTATATTTATTTAAATGACTATTGTTATCTATGAATCCTAGGGACTCAGGAAGCATGACTGTGCCCGCATCGACATCGGGATGGATACTATCTCGTTTTAGTATTTCATTTATTCATTCACAAAAATTTATTGGAGTCCTGAAGCCCGGTCTTTTCAGACCGAGGCGGGCCGCATCCACGTCGGCACCGCCAGGCCAAGCCTTATGGCGTCATCGTGGACCCTCTGGACAGCCCATAGTTGATCTTGATATGAAGAGCTTGATATCATCTTGTGCCAGTAAAGCCATTTTTTTCGGGGTCGGCGAGAGTCGCGGGACAGCCCGCCAGCATGTCTCTGATGTCAATGGTGCCATCGCACACGTTACATTCTTTCCTAATTTCTCTTTCAGGGTGAATATTATTTATGAAATGCGGAGAGGGGTACGTGCCGGTTTGCAGTAAACGTAGCGTGACTGCCTGAGCCCTGTTCAATTTTACGTGTGGCAGTGGGAATTGCCTACGCCCCAAGTAGTAATATTTAGTGATGTCGTTGTAAGCTAGTAAGTGATCTTTATGCTCCCCGGAATGGTAGTGGGCGTCGGTTCGGTTCTGACCGGCACGGCAAGCAAGTCCTCGTGCCAGGTCGTTCGTCACCTTGTTGAGGTTGGGCCGAGTCTCGTCCACTTGTCCCATACGTGCAGGAAACCATCGGATTTCAGTTTTGATAGTTTCGACCTTGTCGATAATTTTAGCCGCAGTCCCAGCGACATAGCCTTTGTCAAAGCTCTTGATTGCTGCTTTGTTATCACTATAGATGAAAGACCATTTACAGTTCCTGATGGCTACAGCAATCGCGGCTTGCTCCGCCACCGTGGAATCCTTAGTGAAGATGGTGACGGGGTCCCGTACCTCGCCCCGGTTGTCGACCACCACGGCCGTGTAGGCCTCTTTGCCTTTGACCCAGGCAGCGTCTACAAGGGCCGCCTGTTGTCCTAGCTGTATGAGGTGTTCTATTGTTTCTACTGATTTACCCCACACAGTACATGTGTCTTCTTCTTCGTTATATTTCTTTTATAGCTGCGCGTTCTAAGACATCCTGACCTAGCTTCAAAGAACAGGGCACTGCCTCTTGAGTCATCATAAAAAGTTCCCTTCCTGATCTGCTGTTTCGAGTATCGATGTAATTCCACACTATGCTTCTTTTCCATTGAATTTATGAAATTTTCACCTTCCGCGTTCTTAACCTGTCATTTAATGCTCTGTCTTTCTTCGTCATCGTGTCTGGCATACTTACTGGTTAGCTTCTTAGTTCTTTTCCGCCATCGTGAGTCAATGCTCTTTCTACATAGGTACAGGGGCGTAGCCAGGGGGGGGGCTTATGGGGCTTCAGCCCCCCCCGAAATTTTTTCGTGCTGTCCATGCAGCGCCGACCAAAGCGACACCCGGCGCCGGAAATCACTCTGGATTTTGTCTAGAATGTCTTTTTGACGCTCGAAAAGACATTTAACCGCGAAGATTGCAAACTCGGGCTGGATTTCGTGGCAACACCCATACACCGGGAGTCACATAACGCCAAGCAGTCCCATCCGAGCACAAAGTTTCAAGGGCGCAATGGTGAGCGGGCTCGCCGCGGCATCTCACTGAGGCCACGGAATCTATAGAGCGCATGGATATCAATTGCGAAACCTTATGGCTATAAATCTCATAAGCTCTTGATGTGAAGGGTGCATTGACATTTCCAAAGTTGTGCTTTAGATTTTCAATTGCGGAACTTTGTGGGTTTAATGTTGTTATAAACATTTGACGCCAAAGGTCTATTGACTTTTCTAAAGTCTTACATCGGAACATACAACGAGACAAGCCAAATCAACACACTAGCAGACGAGTTGACAAAGCAGGCAGCGAGGTCCAATGAGACGAAGCGTTGGGGTGGTTCATTTGTGCCATCACGTCACATAAAAAAATATCAACATTTTTTTTAACCTAAGCCAGAACATCCATGTCAAGACACTAAAGCCAGCCAAAGTAAATACGTTCTTATTTATTTTTTCTACTTTGACTTTTATTCGCGAGGACACATTGAGCTTCTTCAATTTTTTTTTTGTTCTCGCTACCCTACCCGCGGGCTGCCAGAGCCAACCAGAGCGCATACATTTTTCTCGTATGGCCCCGACCACCGTGCGGTACACTTCGGTGCGCGTTCGGTTTGCTCTGGCCGAGTGGATTTTCACCGGACAGAGTTTTGGACGCTTTCTGGCTAGCAGACGAGAAAAAAAAAAACAATGGTCGCTCGCCGCCATCACTGTGGGGACTCGAAGGATTGCACCGCATTGCTTGAGCGGAACCTTTCCGGAAAGTCTGGGATACTGAGCAGTATGCGTATGGTTCTCAGTGGACCAAGCGTCTCATGTTTTCTTCGGTATTCCTTCCGTAGCCCCATTAGGTGCCCGAAGTAGGCATTAGATTCTGGCCAAGATGCTTTCCTATGCGTTTTTTTTTTCATTTCGGTGCCTCCGCCTCACAGAAAAAAAAATACATTGTTGCGGCGCAGCGAATTGTCGCATGGTGAAAGTTCGATTTTGATACTTCTTTTGCGGAAAGTAATGGGCGACGGGACGCTTCAGTTGCCGGATACGTTTATTATATTGCCGCGAATCTATGCAGTGCTTGCTCACTCTTCAAGTCTGCCGCCATGCGACGCAAGGCGCGCCCAGTTGAGACGCGCCACGCAACGCAAGACGCGCTGCCGCCATCAGACGCAAGACGCACCCAGTTGAGACGCGCCAAGACGCGCTTTAAATTGAGCGCACACGACGGCGGCGGGCATTCTGTTCGACGACCGCCGAGCACGCTGGTCGCCTCGCCGTCGCCGGGTAGTTCAGGGCATTGTGGGCGCAAGTCAGCCCAATAAACAGTCTTCTTTTGGCAAACCTTTGTCCGTCCTCATCGTCCCTGCGACCGCCGTCACCACTACGTGACAATATTATTGCGAAAGCAATTATATGGACACTCCAGGCGCATTCCTGCCATCGCCCTCATGTTTCGTATAAAGTCCAAGGGTGATAACATCGTGACCACGCGCTGCATACTGTATGTGCGAGTGAAAGCGTAGGAGGGGAGTTGGAATGGGTGAGCCGACGATGGTGGCTCAGTCTTGTGTGCGCAAAGGAGAAAAGCGGGGAGCAAGCGCGCCGCCTTCTGTCGCGCGCAATACATCGGGGGGAGTGGATGGAATGGGGGCGGAATCTAGGATTCTGTGAATCTATGATTGTGCAGCATGTTTATTTGCCTTGTTTGAGGCATTATATACAGTTACTTCTTTATTACAGTATTATATACGCATTATACAGTTATTACAGTTATACAGTTATTAGACGCATTATATACAGTTAGCTTATACAGTTACATACATAAACTCATTGGAGACTTATACGTATACTTAAATATCTTGTTGCGAGGTTTTGTGTATACATGCAGTGAACTTTGTTTCCAGTGACACTTTTTTTTCCTTTATCAAGCCGTATTTTCGCATTTGCCTATCCCATTGTATCTTTGCATTTCTAATGTACGAGGGCAAGTCAAATGAAAGTGAGCCTACCCTAACCGCGCAATAATGGGTCGGTTCATTATCTGCGAAGCATGCGCGTAGGAGAACGGCATGTCTCATTTACAAAAGTGACACGCAGGTGTGAAGATAAATGTTCTTTAATGCCCTCATACACTGGGTTGAATATGGTTGCGTCACCTAATGGACACTTCAAAAGTTGAACAACTCGGTTTCGCGAAGTTTTTGACAGCTGAAGGTATTTCCAAAACAGAAATAATCACCATATGACTGCCGTGTACGTTGAACACTGCATTTCATTGACCACTGTGAAGCGTTGGAGCAAACGGTTCAAAGGACGTTGCAAAGACATTCCAAGACCGGGCCAAAACCATCGTGCAATCACCCCCCACACAATTTCAAAGGTTCATGAGCTGCTGAAACAAGAACGGAGGATAAGCATCGATGAACTGGCAGACCGTCTGAACATCAGTCATGGTTCGGTTCCCGCCGTAATTCATGAGCTTCTCGGTTATCGCCTCTTTGGTGCGCAAGGATCCCCAAGATTTTTATCCATCGCGAGAAGACGGAGAAGTTTCGCGCTGCCTTGACTCATCTGATCGGGTATCACAATGAGCATGACGACTTCTTGTTTGCAACTGTGATCGGGGACGAACCTTGGTGCCACTAATACGAGCCTGAAACACGACGGCAAAGCTTACAGCGGAAACATTCGAATTTACCACGCCCAAAGAACGTAAAGGCCATCATTTCCGCTGGAAAGGTGTTGTTGACTTTTTTTGTCGATCGACAGGGTCCATTACTGACAGAATTTGCTAAATCTTGAGAGGCTATCAATTGTTTCCGATATTGTGAAACGCCAGAACTGCAGCGTGTCGCAATCAAGAACGAACAACGTGGAAAATTGACGAATGGGGTCATCTTGTTCCACGACAATGCCTGTCCCCACGTCGCTTATGTGGTTAATACAAAACTGGCAAAGTTCAAGTGGGAAACGCTGCAACATCTGCCATACAGCTCAGACCTGTCACCTTGCGACTTCTACATTTTGGGGCAACCGAAAAAAGAGCTCAAGGGAACCAGATACAGACTTTTTGAAGCATTAACCCAAGGAGTTTTATAAGACGGGAATCACGCAACTCGTTAGTGAATAGGACAAATGTCTAAATTCTCATGAAGACTACTTCTAAATAAAGTACCCCGTTGTTGGCTCATTCATTTAACTTGCCCTCATATATCTTGCAGAACTCCGGCTTTTTATACGTGCTCTCTCTCGCGACTATAACTTCGGTGCAATTACTCACGATACACGACAAGGGACAGCTACTCCTGCGTAATACATAGGAACAAATGACAGCGTCATTGAGATTTTTCACTGGCCATTGCATATATACAAGCATGTAATTAGCACGGTTCTTGAATGACAAAGTTTCATTAAGATATTTGTCTTCAACTTGTTCAGTTCATTGCCTTTTAATTTTTCATATCAGCGGCATGCACTGCTTTCCTGGTTTCGAACTGATTAGTTTTAAAGTTCGTGTAATATTTTCTTTACTTAATAAATAGACAAAAAACATGGAAGCATTGGTGTCAGTTATGTTGGGCACAATTTTTGGCACATACGAGTATAATATTTTATGAAAAAAATACGTATTTTACTTGTATTTACAGAGCGTAGCTTTCAAGAATTCGTTTGCAGCATCTTTGGCAATGACAATGCAGTTATTATTCATGTATTTGATCCCTCGATAAATTGTTTAAGAGGAAGCTTTAGCTCGGGCCCAATCCGACGCGGCCTATTCAAATACTTGTAAAACGCAGAAACGCTTTTCTGAGATAATCCTGCTAATCGCTTTTATTGAAATTGGTTGCAGTTGAGAGAGAAAGTTAAATCCTAGTGTCTGCTGGCAACACAACTTCGATTTAGGGCGTAAATTTTGTTTAAAATATTTTGGAAAATTCGAAAGTTTGAAAAAATTGAAGCACGGCGTTTACAAACTAATAGCTATGCATGAAGAACAGATATTGTGGTTCTGTAAACGGCATTTATTATAACAGTCAAAGCGGACAAGTTTGCTGTGTCAATTTGTATCTTACGTGAATTGGTTACGTTGTGTACAAGGGTTTTGCAAAAGCCGTATTTCCACAATACTAAATTTTTTTGAGATTAATGTGTAACATATCTATTTTGTCCGCTGTAGATGTACTATTAGATGCTATTCACAGAATTGTGATATCATTTTTCATTCTTGAGTCACGGAGTTTTAAACTTGATAGTTTCGTTTCCTGAAAATGTGGCCAATTTTTAATAAATAATTGACCTCCTAAATGAAAAATTCGAAGCGTAGTCACTAGAATTAAACTTTTTATTTTAAATGCCACAAACCTCCTCAAATTTGGTGAAGTGGTTGCAGGGAAAAACGAATTCCCCTTCTACATGTACTTAAATAGGAGCACCCGAGCTAAAGCTGCCTCTAAGGAGGAGGCTGAGCTGCAACGTGCAGCTACATATATATATATATATATATATATATATATATATATATATATATATATATATATAGGGCCAGTGGTGTAGCCCCCCCCGAACAAAATTTCTGGCTACGCCACTGCATAGGTATTTCAATACCTTAGCTGCCCACCTGTGATCGTCCAATTTCCTCAGGTGTTTTTCGTATAGGACTTTACTGTGAGCTTCCCGTGCTTCGAACTATGCCCAGCCCATGTACCCCTGTACTGCCTCGTTTGTGGTTTTCCCGTGGGCGGCTAGTGCTAAACTTCCAGCAGCTGTCTGATTTACTTCTAGTCTCGACTGAACCTCCGCCCTTAAGCACAGGACCGCATTCCCGAAAGTAAGCCCCCACGTGCGGCGGAGGCGAGCGCAATCTGGAGGTTTTGCAAGTAACCGGGCACACCGCTTTATGGCCTTCGAGATTTGCGCGCGCAAATCTTGTGTGTTTTATTTTTGTTTTTCCCGTAACATAATGATGTTTTCACGTATATTCAAATTACAGTCCCACGCTATCATGTCTGCAGGTTGTGTCTATAGTCGTACTTTATGATTTTTGTGCGTATTTTACCATGAGAAATTCAATTCAATAACTTCCTTGCGCCACAGGGAGGGCCTGTGCGGTTGGGTATGCGTGGTTCGAATTTCTCTTTCTTTCTCGGGGGACGCCGATGCCGGATTTTCTGCGACACGGGGCCGTCATCGCGCTGAAGCGTCGGATCGTGCACTCGTGAGGCCGCACCTTAAAACCAGAGACGAAGCGTCACACGAAGCACTAGACAGGCGCAGCCGCCGCGCCCGGCGCGCTCCCACAGAAGCACCACAGCGGTGGCGAGAATACAGGTGCATGTGCAATGACACTATCGCTGCGTCTGACAACGGCAAGCACACGTAACGCATTCCCTGTACAGATTTGTGGGTTGCTCAATAAAGGCTGAGAGTGGCTCTCTGATTTCTCAAAATTGTTAATCGGTGCTTTTATATCTTTCTGCATGCTCTCCAGTAAGTGGCATGCACGCGTTCCACATTTTCCATCAGGGCTACATAAGATGAGTCAAGCTATCTTTTGACACCCACATGAAAATCGCCTCCAACGTGTGAACTACGCCTGGTTCCTTATCTTGTTCCGTCTCAAAGCAATCTCCTTTTTTTCGCGCTGTTCCCCCAAGCATCGCAACCATCTCGGTGCCCCTTTTACAGTGCCGATGTGGCACTCTCAGGCATCTTTAAGTGCAGCTATTAGAATAGGGGCTCAAATTAACACATACACAGACGAAGGCGGCAGAGCGTGAGCCCCTACCGACTGTTTTATTAAGCATTCAATATCACTTTCATAGTGCACAAGAATTCGAAGACAGGCGCAGAACCGCAGGAACACAATTGGGTGAAAAAAGATTAAAGGAGACTGATAATGGTTTCACGGTACAAATCCCAACAAGGTGCTTTCTGAATGATACAAGACCACCGATGTCACTATGTCACTGATGCAGCCATCTCCGTATTTCTTCATGTGGCAGTCTCCCAATTTGTCTCTAGCGACGTCTTCTTACTTCTACCTATAATCTGTATGTCTGAGAAGAGCGGATCGCGTCTGCAAGTACCACTATGCCCAGTCAAATGCGCACCTCCTCTATTTCTGACAGATAATGCATGTTCCCGTGCAAGGCCATTTGCCCGTCGGTCAGTTTTCGCGACGTAGGACTTGCCACAAGATTGGTGTATGCGATATACCACACCTATACGGCACAATCAACGAAACGTGTATTGTATTAAAACTTTTTGTGCGCAGACAAGCAGGGACGAAGAACAGGAGCAACACAAGGACGAGCGCTCTTCGGGACTGGTGCAGACAGGCAAATATTGTGACTGAGGCTATATGGACCGATGTTCGTCGAAAATTGCCGAAGAAGAAAGGGGAAGTTCCACAGGGACGTCTTCTAATACTAGGGGGCGCAACGGTGGAAGAACGGCATCAACAGGTATTCAAGTTGGGGACAAAGTTCTGCGTGGAACCAAGGATCGACATCGTCGACAAGTTAGCACTTACAAGGGACATTGCCAGGAGTGTACCAGAGAAAGCGCTCGTCCTTGTGTTGCTACTATTCTTCGTCCCTGTTTTCTTGCGCACAAAAAGTTTTAAGATGAATCTGTTCCAACTAGGCCGACTCGCAGTTACGTGCATTGTGGTTATTTCCACGACCATCTTTTTCCTTCCCGAGTCAAAGAGATGCGTGGGCGTAGGCGGGCGAGCTTGTTCGGTGATGACAACACCGCAGGCGCCTTAGACCTGCCGGCAACCGTGTTCTTCATCACGTTATGCGAAACCCTTGTCGTTGTAAGGCCTCGACCACTGCAATGACAACCGAATAGGCGTAACCAGCTGAGAAAAGCTGATAAAGGATATTTTGAAGCCCTAATAAAACATTTGGTAAAGGCGCTCGTTCTGCCTCCGCGCACGCGCGCGTGTGCGCGCTTGTTTGTGTGTGTGTGTGTGTGTGTGTGTGTGTGTGTGTGTGTGTGTGTGTGTGTGTGTGTGTGTGTGTGTGTGTGTGTGTGTGTGTGTGTGTGTGTGTGTGTGTGTGTGTGTGTGTGTGTGTGTGTGTGTGTGTGTGTGTGTGTGTGTGTGTGTGTGTGTGTGTGTGTGTGTGTGTGTGTGTGTGTGTGTGCAGCACCAACGAAGTACTCCTGCAATCCTTTGTGGTATACCACCCCACAGTCAAAGTGGGCACATGCTTCGACATGAAACAAAGTGTAGTTAAGACATTGGAAGCGATATGACATGCGCGAAGATGGCTGCACTCATGTTTTCTATAGTGTTGGTATAAACAGCGGGACGCGTGCATTTCCCCCACTGGGAACCAGATAAACAGGGCAAAAAGTGCGGATAATTAATTTTCCGAAATAACGATTTCAGAGGAGGAGGAGGAGGAGGAGGAGGAGGAACTTTATTGTTGCAGAAACCGTTGCGCGGTTTATTCCTGGTTGGTTCCCTCTGACAGGGCTCCACTGGCGATCGCGGCTCGCCGGGCCTGGTCGAGGGTCGCCAGTTGGCTTCCCAGGTCCAGTTCGGAGAGTCTCGCCTCCCAAGACCGCGTAGTGAATGTGTGTGTTGTGACTCGTGGCGAAATTGCGTCGTCCGGACGGTCGGTGCATTCGTGTGTTATGTGCGCGAGTGTCGCTGTGTGGTTGCTACACCAGGGACATGTTCGGGACGTATAACTGTCTGGGTAGATTGCGTGTAGACGAGACAAGTGTGGGTATGTGTTAGTTTGCAGGCGGCGCCAGTCCCTTGCCTGGAGTTTATTGAGAGCTTTGTGTGGGGGAGCGTATTGCGTTCTTCCGAGCCGTTGGTCCTGCAGTATTTGTTGACCTGTCGTTAATAACTCGTGGGTCGCTCGTCGGTCTGTCGGGGGCTGAAGAACGGTGTGGTCTGCCGCTCGGCTAGTGAGACCTCGAGCTGCGCAGTCCGCCTCTTCGTTGCCCCGCAGGCCTTCGTGCCCGGGGCACCAGACGATACCGTGGGACCATTGTAGTGTGCGACCCAGGATTCGAATGGCTTGTATAGGGAGTGTTCCATTCAGGTATAAACGACAAGCCGCTTGTGAGTCAGTAAGGGCAAGGGCGGACCTTCCCTTGCTCTCAGCGTCGCGAAATGCGAGAGCGATTGCTGCTGCTTCTGCTGCTGCGCTGCATGTGGCGCGGATGGAGGCTGAGGCGACCAGGTTCCCCTGATTGACAACGGCGAGTGTGTATTTGAGCCCGCAACGTGGCGACGAGGGATACGGGCTAGCGTCCGTGTAGTACGTATCCGGGTCTCTGAAACAACGTTTGTGCAACATCCGAGCAAGCTGATTGTGGGTGGGGTGCATGTTCTTGGGGATAGGGTCTACTACAATGTTCTGTCTAATGTGGTTAGGCAAGAGTTGTGTTTCTTCTTTGCAGTACTGAGGTGTCAGCGGGTACCCTAGCCGTTGAAGAAGGTGTCTTCCCTGTTGAGTCTTGTTGAGGCGCTTCCTCTGCGCTATGAGCGTGGCACTTGCTAGCTCCTCAAAGGTGTTGTATACGCCTAGCGCTAGTAATTTCTTTGTGCTTGTGCTTGACGGTAGCTGTAAGGCCGTTTTGTACGCGGTTCTTATAAGAGTGTCCATGCGTTCTGTCTCGCGTTTGCGCTTGACTTGATACGGTAGCGCGTACGTGACACGGCTGATGACGAGGGCTTGTACCAGTCTTAAGGTTTCGTCCTCTGTGAAACCATCTTTGCTGCGCGCTACTCTGGCGATGAGTGATGCGGTGCTTCTTATAACGTGATTTAATTTCTCTGAGGTTAGCTTTATGCCGTTGTTCTCCTGGATGTGCATACCTAGCATGCGTGCGGTCGGGACGCGCTTTATAGGTTGCCCGGCAATCTCGAGATGTATTGGCGGGGCTCGATGTTCCTTAGTTTGCTTAGGCCGGACTTGAAGGTACTCCGACTTGTGTGGGGCACACCTCATTCCTGCTGTGGTTAGGTATGACTCGATGTATCCGATAGCTGTGAGTAACGTGTTTTCTCTGTCGCCGTATGAACCCTTGGTTGCCCATAGAGTGATATCGTCGGCATAGAAGGCACATCCGAGTTTTGGGATGTTTTCCAGTTGTAAAGCAAGTTTTCTAAGTCCGATGTTGAAGAGGAAAGGAGATAATATTGACCCTTGCGGAGTACCCTTCTGCGGTAGATCATATATGCCCGATTGTACGCCTGCTATGCCGATGCGAGCTTTGCGGTGGCTGAGAAAAGCCACGACATAATGGTATACTCGCTCTCCGCATCCTATGGCGGCGAGGCCGTCTAGGATGGTTTCGTGTGCTATATTGTCACAAGCTGTCATGAACCACGCCTGCCGCGCAAACAACCAGATGAAAGAAAGAAGAGAACGACGTGAGCCAAGCTGCCGGGAGACCGCTCTTCAACAACCGCGCCTATCAACCAGATTCATCTGGTTCTGCATTAAAACACCTCGTGTGTAACATTTGGTGGAGGTGCGGGGTAACTCCCACGACCTACAACGGAGCCACCAGCACAAGAGCGACGCCGAAGCCGTCGCCTCGCCGGACTTTCGCCGTCGCGCTCAGTCATGGCCACAGAGCAAAATACCCTCACCAGCAGTGCCTCGGCGAGCCCAGTCCCTATCCAGCACTACCGAGAGCCACGCACGTTCTCGGCGAAGGCAGAGGAAGATGTGGATGAGTGGCTAACCCATTACGAAAGGGTAAGCCAATACAATAACTGGAACGCTGCCAGTCAGCTTAGGAACGTTGTTTTCTTCTTGGCCGGCACGGCGTTGGTATGGTACGACAACCACGCGGACATTCTAACTACTTGGACACGCTTCGTTGAGGAAATCAAAAAGTGTTTCGGTGACTCGGACGCAAAGAGGAAACGTGCGGAACTCACATTAGCCCAGAGAGCTCAGGTACCCGGCGAGACTTGCACTACCTACATCGAAGAAATTTTGAAGCTGTGCCGCACCGTCAACCCTCAAATGACAGAGGAAGATAAAGTGGGGCACGTGGTAAAAGGAATAGCGGAAGACGTGTACAACTTCCTCATTGGTAAAGAGAACTTGCACACTGTATCAGAACTGATACGGCACTGCCGTACGTTCGAGGCGCTGAAGACTCGCCGAATTACACCAAAGTTTGGACGGCTGGCCAATGTAACGACTGTAGCAAGTGTTGACACGAGTCCTCTGCTCCCAGACCTTTCGTCCGCCATCCGCCAGATAGTCCGCGAGGAGCTCCAGCGACATGACGAACAGGCACGTTATGCGGCGCCTCGTTGCAGCTCCTCCGTTTTCCGAGACACTTTTCGGGAACCCCCTTCGGCTACTTGGAACCACTCGGTGAACGTCGCGGATCTTATCGGCTCCAGAGACGAACCGCATTACATTACGACCGAACCACCACGCAATGATTCGCCCCCTCAACGCTTTGATCCACGCCCACGCAACTTTCGTCCACGAAGACTCGCCGCTACCTACGACTTTCAAGGGGAAGAGCCTCGTTACCCTCAACCGATGTCTTCGGCAGATTACTTCAATCCGCATTCTGAAGTTCGCCCTTCGCCAGTGTGTTACTGCTGCGGCATGCCTGGCCATATAGCTAGGTACTGTAGCCGACGCCGAGCATCAAACTACGGATCGTCAGCGCCGACTACGCGGTCTAGCGGTCGTACACTGCGCGCTCAGTGGCCAGGAGACTCCTCTTCAGGAAGCCACTTTCGAGAGGACCGATGCACCGCCCAGGAGACCTACTTTGGAGCAGAAAGAACCCGGAACCGCTACCGCTCCCCTGCCTCCGACCGTACTCTGACGCCACCAGCAGCCTTCCGAGCCTCCCGATCACCATCCCCTCGGCCGCGATTCACGTCACCATCGCCTCGGCGCCGTTTCGTGTCGCCCCCGCCGGGAAACTAGCCAGCACGGCCGATGGAGGTGAGGTCGCTGGAAAATGTGTGCTGCCGACTCAACTGCCTCCAACTATTTTCATGCTAAAGAATAAGGTTCATGTACTGATTGATGGGGTCTCCACAATGGCTTTAGTCGACACGGGAGCAACTGTCTCGGTCATGAGTGTGGGGTTTAAAGGCCTTCTGGGACGCAAGGTTATGTTTCGTTGGGACCAGTGCACAAGTTTCCGTGGAGTCAGTGGTGAAGCATTATACCCGGTTGGTGTGTGTAACATGGATGTGTCTTTGGGTGGGAAAGTTTTTAATGCAGAATTTACTGTTCTTCCTCGCTCCTCGCATGACGTGATTCTGGGGATCGACTTTTTGCAGTTGTGTGGTGCGAATGTTGATTGCCGGACGGGAGAACTCAGTGTCGACACCAGTGTTTCACCTGTGCTCTTTGAAGGTGAAGCTTGCCCGGAGAGTGTGCTGTGCGTGTCTGAGGATACAGTTGTGCCCGCCTTATCCGCGATCCGTGTTGCCGTCGCCTGTTCATCTCCGATTCCTGTCTCGTTCGATGCTGCAGTGGAACCTGTACATCGGAACTGCCTCAAGAAAAACGTATTAGTTCCGCACTGCGTGGTCTCAGTGACCAATGGATGCGCGGGGCTGTGGGCGCTAAACTGTTCCTCTGAAGCGGCAGAAGACAACGACGTGAGCCAAGCTGCCGGGAGACCGCTCTTCAACAACCGCGCCTATCAACCAGATTCATCTGGTTCTGCATTAAAACACCTCGTGTGTAACAATATTATCAAATGCTTTTTCTACGTCAAGGGCTAGGAGTATGTTGTTGTTGCTGCCCGGCTGTGGGTTGAGGACCTCTTCCTTGAGGAGGAGGAACACATCCTGTGCTGACATGCCTTTCCGAAATCCGTACATGCAATTGGGGTGTAGTCCATGTTCTTCCATGTGTTGTTCCATTCGAGTGAGTACAATTCGCTCAAGAAGCTTGCCTAGGCAAGACGTAAGCGAGATCGGTCGTAATTGATCGAGCCTGCGCAGTTTTCCTGGTTTGGGTATAAGGAATATGTGAGCTGTAGTCCATTGCTCGGGTAATGTTCCGCCCGGTGCCCATATTTCTTCGTTCAGCTGCTTTGTAAAGGCTCGCAGGGTTTCATCGCTTAGGTTTCTCAAGATGGCGTTGGTGATCCCGTCGGGACCCGGTGCCATGTTTTTCTTGAAGCCCTGTGCTGCCGCGTATACCTCCGCATACGTGATGGGTGCATCAAGTATCTCGTTCGGAGCTCCCGGATATTGAGGGTATGGTTTCGGATGCCCGGTCCGGATTCCCGTGTCCGTTTGCTGGAGTTCCTGTATGAGTTCATTTCAGAGCATCCGTCTTAGTTCTTAGTCAACAACACGCGTACACACAAAGCAGACGAGGAGAACGCGGCCTTTGTAACACCAGATAGGCTTCTTGAATTTAATGTGAATACCCTTTCGGGTTGTGTAATCCGTCTTCAACTTTCAAGCGTTTCATGTACAACATATTACGTGGTTTGAAGTGGAAGGATGCAAGGGCTATGCAGGCGACGTCATGATTTTCGGGCCCTCGTTCAGGGAGCAGCACGCATGCCTCGATCTTGGGCTTCCCATACCTGGGCCGATCCCGAAGATAGTGCAATGCAAGCCCGATTCACGGCGGAGAAGGAGCAGGCGTTTAGCACGTCGCATACCTGGGCCGATACCGAAGATAGTGCAATGCTGGCCCGATTCACGGCGGAGAAGGAGCAGGCGTTAAGCACGTCGCATACCTGGGCCGATACCGAAGATAGTGCAATGCAAGCCCGATTCACGGCGGAGAAGGAGCAGGCGTTTAGCACGTCGCATACCTGGGCCGATACCGAAGATAGTGCAATGCAGGCCCGATTCACGGCGGAGAAGGAGCAGGCGGTAAGCACGTCGCATACCTGGGCCGATACCGAAGATAGTGCAATGCAGGCCCGATTCACGGCGGAGAAGGAGCAGGCGTTAAGCACGTCGCATACCTGGGCCGATACCGAAGATAGTGCAATGCAGGCCCGATTCACGGTGGAGAAGGAGCAGGCGTTAAGCGCTTCGCATACCTGGGCCGATCCCGAAGATAGTGCAATGCTGGCCCGATTCACGGCGGAGAAGGAGCAGGCGTTAAGCACGTCGCATACCTGGGCCGATACCGAAGATAGTGCAATGCAAGCCCGATTCACGGCGGAGAAGGAGCAGGCGTTTAGCACGTCGCATACCTGGGCCGATACCGAAGATAGTGCAATGCAGGCCCGATTCACGGCGGAGAAGGAGCAGGCGGTAAGCACGTCGCATACCTGGGCCGATACCGAAGATAGTGCAATGCAGGCCCGATTCACGGCGGAGAAGGAGCAGGCGTTAAGCACGTCGCATACCTGGGCCGATACCGAAGATAGTGCAATGCAGGCCCGATTCACGGCGGAGAAGGAGCAGGCGTTAAGCACTTCGCATACCTGGGCCGATCCCGAAGATAGTGCAATGCAGGCCCGATTCACGGCGGAGAAGGAGCAGGCGTTAAGCACGTCGCATACCTGGGCCGATACCGAAGATAGTGCAATGCAGGCCCGATTCACGGCGGAGAAGGAGCAGGCGTTAAGCACTTCGCATACCTGGGCCGATACCGAAGATAGTGCAATGCTGGCCCGATTCACGGCGGAGAAGGAGCAGGCGTTAAGCACTTCGCATACCTGGGCCGATACCGAAGATAGTGCAATGCCGGCCCGATCAGCGGCGGAGGTGCCTGCAGTTGACCATCAAGGGGCCCACATACACAGTTTCCCTGGTCATCCTTATTCACAGAGTGGAAGGGCACTGAGTTTTTTTTTTCGTTCCTACCCTATCGAAAATTATGTACGAGAATTTCACGAAAACTTCTGGACGCTTTTATTGCTCCGAAGGCTCAACGACGTCGTATGTCACATGTGTATGAGTGGAAATCGTCACTGAACTAGATTCTCATATGGCTACATTAAGCGAGATCGTTCTCGTGTGGGTATGTTAAACGAGGTTATTCTCGCATAGCTATGCTAGACGAGATAGTTCTCGCACGGCTACGCTCAGCGATATCATTCTCGTTTGTCTATGCTCTATGAAAATGTTCTCGTTCAGCTATGCAAAATGACACCATTCTAGTTTAGCTACATTCCACAAGTGTTTTCATTTCTGTTGAACGAGTTCTTTTGCTCATGCAATATTTTTGATGAAGTTGCACACAGTAACATCTTCTGCCAACATTACAGCGAGTTAATTTTGATCACACATGAGTCGGCCGATGTGCCAGCTCTGAGACGAAGAGGACACTTTTTAGGGCATGCAATTAACACAAACCATCTTTATTTTCCATCCCGAAGCATCGTGGCCCGGTGCTTGTTCAGGTCCTTCAGCCTCCTTGCCTCTGTATCCACAGTTCTCGTCATTTTTGACACAAAGTGCTCATATGCCTCTGCACAAAAGAAATGTAAAGAAAGCAGCCGGCCCCTGTTAGATTCCAACAAGCCATTGGAACTGACATGCACAATAGGTGGCTCCACTGCGTAACTGATTGGGCTGGTTCTTGCATGATATTGCTACGGGATAGTATTTCCAATGACGAAGAGCCAAGCAGTAACAAGACGACGACGACGATTGGAAGCTAGCGCGGGCTGTTGGCTCTTGGCCAACTGCGGCGTATTGCCTTGTAAATATACTTGTAAATAGCTTTTCGTCGGTGTCTTCCTACGTAACATATCGTGTGTAAAGCGTGAACATCTCATAGAGAAACAGGAAAAAGAAAACATGGAGGCTTATGAGTTTTTTACCTACGTAAATTGATATTTCAACATTAACCACAGCAGCTGAAAGCAAGTGCTCGTCCTTGCACTGTCTTGTTCGCATATATTTTAAATGTTCGTGTTTTACAAACAAGATAAATGGCTGCAGAATTGTAATACAAGACCACAGAAATAGTCTAATACTTTTCCACAAGTATTTTACATTAGATGAACAAGAACCAGCTCATGCAAGTGAATACACAGATTGCACAGCTTTTTGCTACCGCACTGCGGTATATGCAGATGTAAAAGACTGCATAGATGCCAGTACAGAATGCCTTTATAGGAAAGATTAATGCACCTTTAACAGCACTATAGAAACTAAATGATAGTTTTTGTTAGCGAGCTAGAGCACATCACTAAATATACACATTTTTTTTTATTCAGCATTGATTCAGACACAGTGAAGTTCTTGGATGGCAAGGCTAAAGGCAGTACATTGTCTGCCTGACTAAGGCCCTGTCACCCATACATTGCTCAACAGTGTGGTAGCATATAACATACAGATAGTATACACACATATCAATAGCGTGGATTAGACGTACATAGCATACATTGCAAACATACGTGCATTAAATACAACAATAACTATACAACTTTCTAAGCAGAAACCGTTTAGGATCAACAGAGTAATATAAACACAAAAATATATATATATATATATATATATATATATATATATATATATATATATATATATATATATATATATATATATATATATATATATATATGTATGTATATATACATATATATACACATATATACATACAGCTATAAACTACCTAGAACAGCAATAATAAAAAAAATCGAAGAAAAGCAATAATTCAAAGAAGAAAACCTACGAACGTACACGTGGCTCGAATCGAGGACCACGCCCTCGCAACCTCACTTTTTCGATGGTACCATGAATCACGGTCGGGAAGAGGCTATAAGGCAGGTTTTTGTATTGGCTGCTGATGCCACGTCATTATAGTGCAGCAAATATATAGTGAGGAGCCCCCTCACTATTGTCACTTCCTCGTGCACAACTTGAATACGGCACACCGCACACCGTTGAATGCGCAATACAAAAAAAAAGAAACGGGATACAAGCATATAAAGCCAACGTACGTACATCCCGATTTGTCCCCCGCTCAGCACCAAATTCGTAAAGAACTCGCGGAAAGAAGTAATAATGTAACAAAACCAACAGACAAAGGCGGCAGTAAATGTAATATGGCCTATATAAAAGTACAGAAATGAGACCTCCAAACAGCTGAGCAACTGCACCGATTACAGAAAACTCGACTCAGCCCAACTTCATACTACAGCAGCATCATGCGAAGCCCAATAGCAGCATATTCATGGGACCACTTAAAGCAAACCTGATGAAATCATACCCTTTGTACCCCCCTTCCCTAGCCCCTCTTCCCCGCCCCCCCCCCCCCACCTCACCCGTAGTCCAAGCCCCTTCCACGAAAAATCACACGGCCGGCTGACCCCGGCCGTGTGAATAGCGGACCTTTTTTTTCAATTCTACACCCTCGCCCTAGCACACCCAACCGCCTTACCCCCTCTCCTCTTTAGAAGAAGCTTACCTATATATTGACCCCTGCACTAGTTTATCGAGTGACCATGTTTCACCGCCTAATCAATGTTAAAATATTAAAACTAAATTATTGGATTTTACGCGCCAAAACCACTTTGTGATTATCAGGCACGCCGTAGTTGGGGGGGGGGGGGGGGGGGGGAGTCCTGGAATTTCGACTATCTAGGGTTCGTTAACGTGCACCTAAATCTAAGTACACGGGTGTTTTCGCCCCATCGAAATGCGGCCGCCGTGGCCGGGATTCGGTCCCGCGACCTCGTGCTTAGCAGCCCAACACCATAGCCACTAAGCAACCATGCCGCGTCTTAACGTATGTTATCGCGCAGTGTAGGACGCACCTGCATGTATCGGAAGTTTCTGGAATGTTATCGATGGTTCTATCCGCTGACTGTTGTCACCGAACCTTGTGTAATCTGATTGCATGTATGCGCGACGCGAATGGTGTAAAACTTTCTGGAAGACAGGCGGGCAGCAGCAATTCCTCTGGAACGTTCGACGACTGGTGTACAAAAGCCGACGCGCTTGACCCGCTGATCAGATTTTCGACGATCGCCGACTGCGTTCGTCACTGTCGCCGTTCTTTGAGTGTAGCCTGTTCTTCAGGGCACAAATTCGCCCAACAAAACGCTAGTTTCATCATTTCCAGTTTTGCTGCTTGCTTCACCGTCGCGCTACAACGTGACAATATACTGTGCCGAGGAAAGCCTATGTCGCCTTGAAAGAATACAAGCCCACTTGTCGAAACGTTGGCTCCAGCTTTTACCTTGTTCTCGTTTTGCTCGTCGTTTTGAATTTCCATCTCTCACCTTCCCCGTGTTTTCGCCGCTCTAATGGAGTGAGTGGCAGCCCTCGTCGGTCTTCCTTTTGAAGGTTCGCAGGGGCGGTGGGTGTCCGGTGACAGACAACAATGGTCGCTCGCTTAACCCCGCACCAACCGGCTCATCCGAGTCCGTGGTGCTAGTGCGTTAATTGAGGGCTCGCACCGAGAAAAACGGACAAAGTGCGAGACGTCGTAAGACGTTTCCTCTCGTTCCTCCTTCGCTGGAGACGTTCTTCTCCCTCACGTCGACGCTCCTTCCATTCGCGAAAACCGCAGCGACAGCGCTCACTCAGCAGTAGCGGGGCAGGCAACGGAGCGGCGGCTAAGCGAGCCCGGTCACCTCAACGCTTCTCGGCATCTTGAGCCTAGGTAGGTGTGTAACTCGAAGCGACAAGTCTTTTTTTTTTCTTTTCTAGATTTCTTCCGAAGGGTTATTTACCAATCAGAAATGCGCGACGCCTGCGTCGAAAGCAAGATTTCTTGTTTTCTTTTGTTTTCTCGGTGGAAGCATACGTCGAAGTTCGCATTATTTCCGTTTTTCTATTTCATTTCCCACGACTTCGGGGCACCAGTTTCATTTGCGTGGTGTATGCGTGATAGTATACGTGGGGATAGCACGTGCGTAGTACATGTGCAACTATATGAACACGTCTAGTACTTCACAGTGCGATCCACTCCTAAACGTCACGCCAAAATCTGTGGCATTCAATATCACAGAATTTCACGAAGTATGCGTTTTGAAGAAAACTGGCAGCTGGTATCACGGACTAGATATCAATCTGTAAAAGATTACTGCGCGCACCTTGTTTAATTTGAGTATAGTAATCGATGTTGGTATTATAATTAGGTGTTCACTTTGCTGGAGACCATATCAAGTGTACGTCCTGTTCATTTCTTTAAATTTATATATGTTCTAGCATTGCAATACTATGCAGGAGGAGAGCTTTAATTAAGAGGAGCCTTTCTTGCTCTTGACAGGAATTTTTTTTTAGCTGCTGTACTTCCACTAGAAAATGCAACATGCAAGAAAATCGAGAACACATTGAAGACATTGGAACAGATACCATGTGTCCCACGTAAGTTTTGCCAAAATGTTGAAATATACAAGCGAGGCGTAGATCTACAGAATCAAGGTAACGTTGTTTGCCGTCGCTTGGAGCAAGTCGGAATATTTTTTGCATTTCGCTTAATTCATAATTAATTATTATTACCTTTTCAACTTGTCGAGTAATATATTCAGAGCAAAAGTGCCGATGGGAAAATTGTAGACCATCCTGAAAAATTCCCGATGCGGATTTCTCTTGATCAGTACGCGCTACATAAACGTTTTTTCCAAGCGAAACACTTTTTCTCTGGCTTTCGCGAGGTTCTTTCAGGGTGGGCAAAGCTTTTATGTTGGGCGTACTGAGCAACAGAACGTTGAATCAGGATTTTTTCGGGATGGTCTACAATTTTTTTATCGACACTCTTGCTCTGGATATAATACTTAATTTAGAAATTGATTTGTTATTGAAACTAAATAAGTAAATAGCCGAAATACACACAAACTAGTCTGACTTGCTCCAAGCGACGGCAAACATCACATTGGTTCTGTTCTGCTGGCGCTTGCATATTTTCTTCTTTTCTTCAATTTTGGCACAACTAACGTGGGACGCACGGTATATAACAACAAAAGCGTCAGAACTGCACACGAACTGCAGAAGGTAACACGTGGTGCAGAACAAGTAACGTGCTGCGCAGAATACAAGAACAAGGGCGGTAGGAAAGCTAGGACAAAGCTAGGCCAGCGTGCCCGTGAACCATGCAGTGAAACACAACGTACAGGAAACCAAAGCACGCCTTACACGATTAAACTCGCTGAGGCACAGACTGGCCACGAGCAGAAGCAGTGAAACGAACGTTAAATTATCTCTTAATAACCATCCGTGATGGCCAAGTGGTTAAATGGTATTCTGACCCTGGGTATGAGGTTCTCACGGCCACGGCGACCGCATTCCGAAATGCAAAAGAGCTGGCGCACTTAAATTTTCGGCACACGCCAAAAAACCACAGATAGTGAATATTTATCAGCAGTTCTCCGCTACGGCGTCTCTCACAGTGTGTGTATTCGCTTTGTGAAGTCAAACCCAATCAACCAACAAATCAATCAACCAGTCAGTCGAGGAGTTTTGCTTCAAAGAATTACTCCAGTACGTAGCGACAGAGACCCAGAGCCCATCGTGTTCAACGTCCAGTTGAAACTAATAGCGCGGAAACGTGAAACAAAAATTACAGTTCCTTCTCACGAGCGAGGCTGGCTCTTGACGTTGGCAGTATTCCAGGAACGGAATCGCGTTATGTCTTCGTGTAACCATTGTCGCGGCTGAAAGTACGGCGATGCATGTACACCTGTGCAGGGGGTGGCTGCAGCCACTGCACGTACGGGTGGCTCGTAACAACCTTTCTGGTCGCGTGGCAGCTTGATATAAATATATCTAAAGTGTCTAAAAGACGCGTTTAATGCGCGTATCGTGGTGGTCCTGGCAGTGGCATTGTGGCTCGGTGATTGATCTCCGTTGAATGGTCGCTCATTACCCTCATTTATGCGTGGCTGATCGTGCCTGCCATTTGGTTTCATAGCGAAAGGAAGAAAGAAAACCTCAGTGCATGAACTGAAGTGCCATGGCTCTTTGTAATGCGGTAAGCTTTAAACGCGATTAGCTTCGGGTCAATCTGAGCTGGTTAAAGCACGTAAATAGCTTCTTTCCACACCGCCAGACACGCACGGCAGAAAGGCTGGCGACAGAAGCGATGGTCTTACACACTTCAGTTGTCTAAAGTTATGCTGATAATAGCAGCTTTGGTGGAAAACATGTATGGCGAGTAACAGTAGCAAGTATCTTTGGCAATCTTTAGTGTATTCTTGTAATGCTTAAGCGCTGTGTTTTCACTTTCGTTTGGCGTAGGTTTTTTCAGCCCCATTTTTTTACTTCACGCTAACATTTTCATCTGCGGCAGCCTTCGTTGCTTTATCATTTTCTTAATAGTCGCTTTTTTTTTCTTTGTAATTTGCCTGTCACCAAAGTTTAACAGCGCCACAATGGTATGCTCGTCGATAAATGCATTTTCAGGAGATTTCGTACTGCATTTTTTTTTTCGATACATCGCCAATAAGAGCCTATTTGTGTGCTGACTCACGCAGAATCCTTCCGAGCTCCAACACCGGCACCAACGAAGCCAAGCGTGCCGCCATGAAGTTCAGCTTAAACCCCATCACGCTGTCGCACGAGATCCGGCAGATGGGCGACCCTAGGACGCGGGACTACCCACTCGTCATGGACCCACTCTTCGTCGTGACGCTGGTGGCCGCCTACCTCTACTTCGTCAAGGTGGCCGGCCCGCGCTTGATGAAGAATCGGGAGCCGTTCCGCATCCTCAACATCGTGCGCGTTTACAACTTGGCTTTGGTGCTCATCAACCTGCGGTTCCTCTACGTAGTGCTTCAGTTCACCTACCTGCCCGGCGGCCATTACAACCTCTGGTGCCAGGGCATCACCGGTCACATGACCGACGAAATGCGCGAGTACTACCGCACGGGTTACGTGTACACGGTGTCACGCTACATGGACCTCCTGGACACCGTCTTCTTCGTGCTGCGCAAGAAGTTCACCCACATCACCCACCTGCACGTGATCCACCACACCATCGTGGTAGGGAACGTCTGGTTCTTCACGCTGTTCGCGCCCGAGGGCCAGCCCGCGCTGGGCATGTGCCTGAACGTGTTCGTCCACGTCATCATGTACTCGTACTACTTCCTCGCCACGCTAGGGCCCGGTGTGCGGAAGTACCTCTGGTGGAAGAAGTACCTGACGACCATGCAGATCGTGCAGTTCGTGATCATAATCATTCACATGTCCGTTCCGCTGTTCGTCGACTGCGGCTTCCCAAGGAAACTCATCATCGTGGGGAATCTGCAGACGTTCCTGATACTCTGTTTGTTCATCAACTTCTACATCAAGACTTACCTCGCCAAGCCCAATCACCCCGTTCGACAGGACCTCGATGGCATGAAGGATGCCGCAGTCGAACCCTTAAGAAATGGGAAGAGCGACTAAAGGCCACACGCTTGGGCCGGATGACCTTCAGCCACTTGAACCATCACGATGACCTTGCAGGGCTGCTTGCCAGGAGCTTCGAAGACGTGCCTGTGGTGTGGATCGCATAAACGCGATTTCCGGAGTGCTGATAGATATCTTATGAAGAACTGACTGTCGGGTAGTCTTGCGCTCCTGTTTGAACATGATGCTGACTACAAACACAAACACGAAACAGACAGTGCTCGTAATTAGGGAGTTTCTGGCTTGTCCGTAAAACGTGCTACTTTTTGAGGAAAACATGGTTGGTCAAGACACGGATAACAGCCTCAACGCTGTCAGACATTGTCTCGTGAGTTATTGTCATGAGACAACGCGGTAGAAAGGTTTCTTTGTCGCATGAGTGTTCCCATACAAGGAAAAATTATGAAAAAGATCTGCCTGCGGACGAACAGCTCTCTGCTGGCGCTTTACACCAACATCTGAGTAGAATTCAGGCAGTTACTGGCTAAAAGCTTTGTGTCCTCTCTAGCTCTACGCGTGGGCCACTCAGTGGAAATGGAGCCACAGAGTGGCGTCACAAACACGACTGCTCACGCCTTCGTCCCCGCTAAGTCGATATTCTTTGTAATGTCATACATATGCGGGGGGATCCTTTTCAAGTTTTACCGTCTTATTAAAAACTGCGTGTGGAAGATAGCATAATTCTTGTCGTTGAAATGAATTATTCCAAGCGGCGGACATTACCAGCATTAGAAATCGAAACGCATATAACTAACAGAAATTGAATAATTAACTTCATAATGAATTACTTTACTGCACATATTGCAATTTAGGAATTGTATGCCGGTGATTTTTCAAGACGTCTCGGTCCGAAATGTATTTCCAGGATCACACCAGTTTCGAGATCCCAGAGTGAGGGCCCTTGAGAAATAATCTCTCGAAATATGTTGACGATAACGGTAACCAAAAGACCGCATAGTATATAATGTTTTCTTTTAAAAAATAACCTGAAGGGTAATTCTTTCGAAGTGGTAATAATGTAATGCATCTATAAGGAACGGAGTCGGGTAGATAATCACTTCTTTCGAGCCCGTACTCAGTGGATGACTGGCAGAAGCCCGAGCCAGCCACGTGCTTCGAAGCCTCTTTGCACCCGACGTTGATCCAAGAGCTTGAACCAACTGTAGGCAAAGTAAAGCACCTTTAGGTCACATTTATTTGTTCATTTCAGTGAGGCCTACACGTCTATCCTATAATATCGCCTGATTGTTTCAACAACTGGGACTATGCCGGCGTAACACTTGGCGAAGTCACGCTTCCCTCACTACTCCCTTAAGTTTTATTCTTTAAATTTTGAGTTTCGAGGGTTCCTATAAACGGAATTTGTGCCCACTGTGGCATGCGTATGGCATGTTGAATAACGCCGGCCGAGGCCGGTTTTTGGCAGTTGACCTGGCAGAGTTCCGAGTCTACAAATAATTTGTGCTAAACGGTCCTCGCAGCTACAGCTCTATTACAAAAAAAAAAACACGTATTTCAATTCAGATCATATGCCAATTACCTGAGTAATTACCTGCCACGTAAGAAGGAACCACCCAACCACTCCGAAGCGGTAAGTGCCGACAGGAGAAAAAAATATAGTAAAGAAAATTGAATAAACATGGAGACAGTGAAGCGCAACTTGTGCGAGCTCTTAGAAAATATTACTCTGTTGTAATATTATTACACCTAACTGTGCATTAATATCACTGAGGGCAGACTGATGCGCGACTCACATGCTTCTTGAATAAAACAAAGAATCTTCCATCAGTCGTCGATCAAAGTATGATTAGGCCTATAGCAAATAATTATCATATCTACGCACCTTCGCAAAGCATGGGACACCATGATAGTACTCATAATTTGCGCATAAATTGCTAACATATACCCTCAGCACCTTGCGTTTACGGAAGTTTTATCAGTGTAAACAATCCCGACAGACATGGTAACGCGGCTCAGTAGACGCCACTTACGATTGCACACATATCTTAACAAGCTGAATTGAGCATTTGCGATTCCAAGCGGACAAACGAAATCTGCAGCCCGAGCGGAATTTGCAAAAGCACTTTTTGCGTCACATGCAGTACCATGGCACCACTGCATACTACTTCAGAGTTCCAAACCTGCGGCCAGATATTGGGCTAGTCAGTGCCTTCGCCATTGGCTCACACGCCGTCGTTATCGACGGTAGTAGTCCCAGAGGAAGAATTGGATATTAAATCGATTGTTTCGAAATAAGGTCCGGGTTGTTCCCTATGTCTCCACATTATGCATGTGCCTGACTAAAATAGGGTGCAGCTGTGGGGTAGAAGTAGAGTATCCGCCTCGCGTGCAAGAGGACCATGGCTCGAATCCCCGGTGCCGCGCAATTATCCACCGGATTAAAAAAAAATCCGCGCGTTAATAAAATTGCATAAACAGGCCTGGAGTGTGGCCCGATCCCGGTGACCAAAACCAGTAAAGCGCTCCCTCACCAAAGCAGGATTGGCCACCCTGGTGCAGTACTTGGCCACAACCTTCTATATGAATACAACAATCAAACCCCGGCCCTCAGTCCCCAGCAGCTACGAAGCAACTGACCACGGCGGCGGTCAGACGTGTGACGAAGCAGAGGGTGTTAGAATCCCTGGATAAGGACAGGCCGCCATTGGAATCTGGACCTGGCAACGCTTAACGCTGGAACGTTATCTAGTGAGGAGAGTCTAGCAGTGCTATTGGAGGAATTAGAGGGCAGTAAATGGGGTATAATAGGGCTCAGTGAAGTTAAGAGGAAAAATGAAGCATATGCATTGCTAAAGAGCGGGCACGTCTTGTGCTACCGGGGCTTAGCGGAGAGACGAGAACTAGGAGTCGGATTCCTGATTTATAAAAATATAGCTGCTAACATACCGGAATTCTATATCATTTACGAGAGGGTAGCAGGTCTTGTTGTGAAACTTTATAACAGGTACAAATTGAAGGTCATACAGGTCGACGCCCCTACATCCAGTCATGGTAACAAGAAAGTCGAAAGCTTCTACGAGGACGTGGAATCGGCGATGGGCAAAGTCAAAACTAAATACACTATACTAATGGGCGACTTTAATGCCAGGGTAGGCAAGAAGCAGGCCGGAGACAAGTCAGTGGGGGAATATGGCATTGGCCCTAGGAATAGCAGGGGAGAATTATTAGTAGAGTTTGCAGAACAGAATAATATGCGGATAATCAATACCTTCTTCCGCAAGCGGGATAGCGAAAATGGATGTGGAGGAGCCCGAATGACGAAACTAGAAATGAAATAGACTTTATACTCTGCGCTTACCCAGGCATCATACAAGACGTGGGCGTGCTCGGCAAGGTGCGCTGCAGTGACCATAGGATGGTAAGAACTCGAATTAGCCTAGACTTGAGGAAGGAACGGAACAAACTCGTACATAAGAAGCCGACCAATGAGTTAGTGGTAAGAGGGAAAATAAGGGAATTCTCGATCAAGCTGCAGAACAGGTATTCGGCTTTAACTAAGGAAGAGGACCTTAGTGTTGAAACAATGAACGACGATCTTATATGCATCATTAAGGAATGTACAATAGAATTCGGTGGCAATTCCGTTAGACAGGATACAGTAAGCTGTCGCAGGAGGCGACAGATCTGGTCAAGAAACGCCAATGTATAAAAGCCTCTAACCCTACAGCTAGAACAGAACTGGCTGAACTTTCGAAGTTAATCAACAAGCGTAAGACAGCTGACATAAAGAACTATAATATGGATAGAATCCAACATGCTCTCAGGAACGGAGGAAGCTTAAAGGCAGTGAAGAAGAAACTAGGAATTGGCAAGAATCAGATGTATGCGTTAAAAGAAAAAGCCGGCAATATCATTACTAATATGGATGAGATAGTTCAAGTGGCTGAAGAGTTCTATAGATATTTATACAGTACCAGTAGCACCCACGACGATAATGTGAGTGACAATAGCCTAAAGGAATTTGACATCCCACAAGTAACGTCGGAAGAAGTAAAGAACGCCTTGGGAGCTATGCAAAGGGGGAAGGCAACTGGAGAGGATCAGGTAACAGCAGATTTGTTGAAGGATGGTGGGCACATTGTTCTAGAAAAACTGGCCGCACTGTATACACAATGCCTCATGACCTCGAGCGTACCGGAATCTTGAAAGAACGCTAACATAATCCTAATCCATAACAAAGGGGACGCCAAAGACTTGAAAAATTATAGACCGATCAGCTTACTGTCCGTGGCCTACAAAATATTTACTAAGGTAATCGCAAATAGAATCAGGAACACCTTAGACTTCTGTCAACGAAAGGACCAGGCAAGATTCCGTAAAGGCTACTCAACAATAGACCATATTCACACTATCAATCAAGTGATAGAGACATGTGCGGAATATAGCCAACCCTTATATATAGCTTTCATTGATTACGAAAAAGCGTTTGATTCGGTTGAAACCTCAGCAGTCATGGAGGCATTACGGAATCAGGGTGTAGACGAGCCATATGTAAAAATACTGAAAGATATCTATAGCGGCTCCACAGCCACCGTAGTCCTCCATAAAGAACGCAACAAAATCCCAATAAAGAAAGGCGTCAGGCAGGGAGATGCGGTCTCTCCAATGCTATTCTCAGTGCGTTTACAGGAGGTATTCAGAGACCTGGAGTGGGAAGAATTGGGGATAAGAGTTAATGGAGAATACCTTAGTAACTTGAGATTCGCTGATATTGCGTTGCTTAGTAACTCAGGGGACCAATTGCAATGCATGCTCACTGACCTGGTGAGGCAAAGCAGAAGGGTGGGTCTAAAAATTAATCTGCGCAAAACTAAAGTAATGCTTAACAGTCTCGAAAGAGAACAGCAGTTTACGATAGGTAGCGAGGCACTGGAAGTGGTAAGGGAATACATCTACTTAGGGCAGGTAGTGACCACGGATCCGGATCATGAGACTGAAATAATCAGAAGACTAAGAATGGGCTGGGGTGCGTTTGGCAGGCATTCTCAGGTCATGAACAGCAGGTTGCCATTATCCCTCAAGAGAAAAGTGTATAATAGGTGTGTCTTACCAGTACTCACGTACGGGGCAGAAGCCTGGAGGTTTACGAAAAGGGCTCTACTTAAATTGAAGACGACGCAACGAGCTATGGAAAGAAGAATGATGGGTGTAACGTTAAGGGATAAGAAAAGAGCAGATTGGGTGAGGGAAAAAACGCGAGTTAATTACATCTTAGTTGAAGTCAAGAAAAAGAAATGGGCATGGGTAGGACATGTAATGAGGAGGGAAGATAACCGACGGTCATTAAGGGTTACGGACCTGGATTCCAAGGGAAGGGAAGCGTAGCAAGGGTCGGCAGAAAGTTAGGTGGGCGGATGAGATTGAGAAGTTTGCAGGGACGACAAGGCCACAATTAGTACATGACCGGGGTAGTTGGAGAAGCATGGGAGAGGCCTTAATTTTTACCCTGCAGTGAGCGTAAGCAGGCTGATTATTATTATTATTATTATTATTATTATTATTATTATTATTATTATTATTATTATTATTATTATTATTATTATTATTATTATTATTATTATTATTATTAAAATATTACAAGACGACGTGAAACGTAGCGTAAAGCACTGCATGCGGCCACTCATTGCAACTTAATGTTTGTGTGGCTAAATGTACTGCGTCAATGCTGGGCTTAAGGCGGAAACTAACGCCCACTATGCCGAATATTCTGACATGCGATTGCACGAAACTTCCCGGCGTACACTTGCCCGAATGATTTTATTTGAATTGTTTGATGATATTGGGAAGTTCTGACAACTTTCGTCGGTGGCTTTTGCTTTTGTTTGTAGCGAGGTGGTCCGTGTTTTACTAACAGGCCGAGGTGTTGCCTCGTTGCCAGCAATGAACAAATACAGCTTCAACTTATGACACACACACAAAAAAAACTTTATAAAACAGAAATCAAAGCAGTGTCAAACAGCGTAGTGGCGTTGTGTCCACAACATCTCAACATCGATTTACGAAAAGGGTTCGTGGCATGCAAGTGCAAACCGAGGGCATGCAAGAAATCGCACGAGCTCAAAACACAAGCTAGTGGCTTGACGCCGTCCTGGCAATTGTATAACGTTAACCAGAGGGTCCAAGTTGATCTCATCAAAACTGCGGAAAGAAAAAGTTCACCGGTTGCTTCTCTTTATCCGGACGAGAAATCCGGAAGGCGTAGGCAGTGCAGTAACGCTTGCAGACGCTCGAGCACGGCCGATTCCCGCAGCGGTTATGATTACGGCTGGAGTCACTTATGATTACGGCTGAATAAGTATGTGAGGGAATTTTTCGTCAGTCCGTCTTCCTCCGATCACTCCAGCCGACGTCTGGCCTTGTCTTGTATTTCAAGCACTCGCGCGTACCCACTGTGGGGGATTGGCCAAGAAGAACGTGGTTTCCGGTATGTTTAGAGTTACAACAAATCTAAACGGGAATAGTAGAGCGTGGGAAGAAATAAATGTGATTTAGAAATAAAGAAATATGTTGTTAAGAACTTCGAGATCAAATAATTTCGCATAAATAACTGAAGTAATAGAAATAATTGATAATATTAAGAATTCAGCAAAGTACTTTTTATGTCTCTCCAATAAAGCTGTAAACTGCGAGAAAACCATCCCTGTGGCTGGATCCCAGTGAAGTCGCCCCAAAAGCAAGAATGGCTGGCGAGATTCGCGACAATCCAAGTTGTCGGAATGAGTTAGTTCTAAGAGTTTCCCGCCAACGTGTCACCTCCGGTCTCCGAGTCACGTGACCATAGAAAAACGTTCTCGCGAAAACACATTTCCCAGCGCTTTCACGCCACACCTACCGTCTGGACTCCCGCCCCCTTTTTCGGGAGGGAAGGTTGCGCGCGCGTGGAGGCGGGTTGACCATGCCCAACTGTTAATAAAATCCCGGCTTTACTTTTTTTACGTGGGGCGCGCTTATATGCTCGATCGTCTCTAGAATGAAGCTGACTCCTTTTGCCTGCTGCGTTGTGCGGGGATAAAGAGAAGGGAAGAGAAAAAGGGGTATGAGATGGCGTACAACCACTATCAAATGTTATCAGTTGTTATCGAGGTTATCGTTCGACGCAAGGTGCGCCTCTACTGTCCAACTTACAGTGGTTCGCAGCTTCGCCAAGCTGCCAAAAAAACAGCCTTTTCTCTCGCTTCATCGTATTGGTTGGTTGATTGTTACTCTGTGAAATGAGGCTACCCGCTCTGGCGAATCGGCAAAGAATTGGGCGGTACGGTGGCTCAAGAAAACTAGAAAGAAAAACAGAAATAAACGAAACAAAAATAAATAAACGGGTACTAGAACTTGGATTGCGCAACACTTTGTTTTTATTTTTCTTCTGTGTGTCCCGTCAAAATGTTACGCAATCCGACTTCTAGTATGCTATACCGACAGGCCCAGTCTTTAACTGTAATAAGTAAACGATTCTAGTAAGTAAAATGCTCTGCATCGCACACGAAATAATAAACTTCCACTGTATCCGTAATTTTTGGGCGCTGTCGTCTATTCCATCTTGACCGTGACCTGTCTAACCAAATAGCGCACGATCCGAATAGCGTTTTGCGTTCTCAAATGGGTGCGACTAATAGGGGTTAGTCTGGAACGTATATGGCGAGTCAAGTATTAACAGTGCTTCACCCATAGTTTTATACTCGACGACCGACGACTATGTTCAAGGCTATGTTTGTAATTCGAGCGTTGTTTTATGTTTTGGGCGCAAGTTCGCCTAATGAAAAGGCACGTTCTTAACTTTTGGGTGTGTTTAAGCTTATTCGCGGGCACTATAACGCGACGTCTGGTGGAGACGCTTCGTATCCACTCCGGTACCCTTCGAAATAAATGGAAACTTCATCAAATCAACACATAAAATAATGCAGAGCTCCATCATTATAGATTACACTGAAGCGCAGTATCAAAGCATGTCACCACTATCTATACCGTCGCACGCCATTCGATGGGTACAATATTAATTCGATTAGCATTAATGGGTACTTCACTCTATTTCCAGGGTCGGTCGGTCGGTCGTGATTTTGCATGCCCAAACCAGGACTTGATTAGGAGGCGAGCCATAGTGGGGGACTCGGGATTAAGTTAGACCACCTGGCGTTCTTCAACGTGCACCTAATGCACGGTACACGGGCGTTCTTGCACTTCGCCCCCACCGAAATGTGGCCGCCGCAGCCGGGATTCGATCCCGCGACCTCGTGCTTAGC
Source organism: Dermacentor albipictus (assembly GCF_038994185.2). NCBI lineage: Eukaryota > Metazoa > Arthropoda > Arachnida > Ixodida > Ixodidae > Dermacentor > Dermacentor albipictus. The sequence goes on from NC_091825.1 coordinate 65,085,104, forward strand.
AGCGCAACGCCAAAACCACTACACTACCGCGGCGAATTTCGAGCATGGCTTCCAAGATCTTCAGCACGCGCTTAAAATCTCTGAGGCAATAGCAACTTGCGCTTTCGTTGCATCGAGAGTAAGCGTGGCGGAAGGAAAATGGCTACTTGTCAATACGTCTCTCGTGGTTCTCGTAACCCGAACGACATCTGTCGGATACGACGGGGTAGCGGCATGCGTAGGGTTTCAAACTCTGCGTTCTAGAGTTTCGAGCCTTAGAGCTTCAGACTCTCTGTCTCGGTGGCCAAGTAGCACAGCTCCGTTCTTTTATTTTTTGTTTCGCGTTGTGTGCAGAACGGCACAGTACTGTGTACTGAGCAGCGTGTAAGCGGATCAATTTCGATACAGGATACTGTTTTTCACATCGTTTTTTTTTTTCTAATTTCGCCCCACGAAGGCGTGCGAGCGTCAGAGCGCATAGCACGTGAGCTGCGAGCGAACCGGGTCGGCGTCAGATCTCCAAAAGTTAACTTCAGCTTGTCTACAAGCAACTGCGCAACACGGCGAGCTTCACTCGTTGCTTGCAGGACAATGGCTCGGGAGCTCGCAAAGCACAGCGCTCGAGCCGGAAAGCGCGAAAATGACGGGGCTCGTCGCTTTTCATGAGGCACTAATGACCCTAGCCGGGAGAAAACAGGTCGCGGTTACAAACCCTTCGTATCCTTCGGCTTTATGGTTCGCAGTCGGCCCTCTGGCTCCCGAGCTGTATTTAGCAGCAATGATCATCTCGCGGGCAGCTTTCGACGCAGGATGCAAGAACAATAGCGCATCTCGGAAGGTTCACTGACTGGTTGCGTTCTCGCTCAGGCAAGGTGAAAAGTACTACAGAGCCGAATCTGGCACTTTAAAAAAAATTATGGGGTTTTACGTGCCAAAACCACTTTCTGATTATGAGGCACGCTGTAGTGAAGGACTCCGGAAATTTTGACCACCTGGGGTTCTTTAACGTGCACCTAAATCTAAGTACACGGGTGTTTTCGCATTTCGCCCCCATCGAAATGCGGCCGCCGTGGGAATCTGGCACTTAGCTCTCACGCTTGGCTAAAGTAAACTTGAAGATCAAATGGGGGCATGAGGTGTTAACATTACGTGTGCTTAACTGACTTTCGTCAGTTCGTGCAGTCTCCGCGTTACTCATCAATGCGCGCCAACTCGTAGATATGTGGAAGCACTTCCACAGAATCTAATTCTCAAAGGTATAATATGTATATGCACGTGTAACCCTTGTGAGTGGATGTCCGTGACAAGAAGCGTTCGTATAACAGTTAATCGTTTCCTTTTTGAACCGCTTGTGTTCTTCCCACTGCACATTAATGAGCACATAGTGTCTTCTAGCGTCCACTACTTTGGTCATAGATGCAAGCGATTCATGCGCTTTAACGCCAAATAATCCCCATTACGTGTGCGTGTTTCATTCTCTTGTTTCGTCCCGTCATGTGGGGTTCATATATGACTGTCACGATGTGCGCGAAACTGCTATGGACGATCGCCAAGGGCAGTGGCGAGTTTACGGCACCGCGCTTATGCGCGACGAAGACAACGTGCTGCGTGAATGTGACACAAACGCCCCGAGCGTCGCAATGGAATAAAATAGAAAAAGATATCTAATCGCAGAAGTCCACGGATGAGTAGAGAAACGAAGAGAATTATAGTGAGTCAACAAAGTGTACGTACGCGTATTGGACATGTATATATTAGCTAACCGTGCTACATACGTATATCATAGTCATCTGCCACCTACCTGTCTCTGTTTGCCTGTATCTTCCAACCATCCTTACCTCTGTGAGGAGTAGCAGGCTCTCCAGGCTCTCCAGGCTCTCCAGGCTGACCTCTTCTCCTTTCCTTTCATCAGAACCTCCTCCTCCTCCTCAAGCTCAGGCCAACCGTTCTGATATTTCAACTACTTTCTTTCAGTCACTCTGTGTATGACTGATGCATCGACAGACGCTAGACGTCTGTCCACCGGATCGGCCTCTGTGTCCTTTGGGCTTTCGACCAGGGCCGATATCCTCATTGAACGCTGCGCTCGCTACATTCTGGATCCACTAAATGTACTGAATGCACTAAAGCCCGTTTAAAGAAACAGGTAAAATCTGGCATGTACGTGTGGTATTCATGCACATGCAATCTTTTTTCTTGGCATAACGTGTTCCGTGTAACACTGTATAGACTGCAGAACTCTGTCCATACCTGCCTGAATGGAGGCATGCTACGTTTTGCTTTTCCCCGGGATTTCGAGCCAAAGTAAGATGCGTGTCATAAGGCCTTGCCGAGGCAAACCACACGCACCACGGAGGGGTGCGCGTATTTGACAATGCTCCCGGTTGCCTTTCGGAAGCCGCAGGCAGTTGTTCTATATCATCATCATAAACATCAGCTGATTACGCCCACTGCAGGGCAAAGGCCTCTCCCATACTTCTCCAACAACCCCGGTCATGTACTAATTGTGGCCATGTTGTCCCTGCAAACTTCTTAACCTCATCCGCCCACCTAACTTTCTGCCGCCACCTGCTGCGCTTCCCTTCCCTTGGAATCCAGTCCGTAACCCTTAATGACCATCGGTTATCTTCCCTCCTCGTTACATGTCCTGCCCATATCCATTTCTTTTCCTTGATTTCAACTAAGATGTCATTAACTCGCGTTTGTTCCCTCACCCAATCTGCTCTTTTCTTATCCCTTAACGTTACACCCATCATTCTCCTTTCCATAGCTCGTTGCGTCGTCCTCAATTTGAGTAGAACCCTTTTTGTAAGCCTCCAGGTTTCTGCCCCGTAGGTGAGTACTGGTAAGACACAGCTATTATATACTTTTCTCTTGAGGGATAATGGCAACCTGCTGTTCATGATCTGAGAATGCCTGCCAAACGCACCCCAGCCCATTCTTATTCTTCTGATTATTTCCGTCTCATGATCCGGATCCGCCGTCACTACCTGCCCTAAGTAGATGTATTCCCTTACCACTCCCAGTGCCTCGCTACTTATTGTAAATTGCTGTTCTCTTCCGAGACTGTTAAACATTACTTTAGTTTTCTGCAGATTAACTTTTAGACCCACTCTTCTGCTTTGCCTCTCCAGGTCAGTGAGCAGGCAGTTCAATTGCTCCCCTGAGTTACTAAGCAAGGCAATATCATCAGCGAATCGCAAATTACTAAGGTATTCTCCATTAAATTTTATCCCCAATTCTTCCCAATCCAGGTCTCTGAATACCTCCTGTAAACACGCTGTGAATAGCATTGGAGAGATCGTATCTCCCTGCCTGACGCCTTTCTTTATTGGGATTTTGTTGCTTTCTTTATGGAGGACTATGGTGGCTGTGGAGCCGCTATAGATATCTTTCAGTATGTTTACATATGGCTCGTCTACACCCTGGTTCCGTAATCCCTACATGACTGCTGAAGTTTCGTCAGAATCAAACGCTTTCTCGTAATCAATGAAAGCTGTAGATAAGGGTCGGTTATATTCCGCACATTTCTCTATCACCTGATTGATAGTGTGAATATGGTCTATTGTTGAGTAGCCTTTACGGAATCCTGCCTGGTCCTTTGCTTGACAGAAGTCTAAGGTGTCCCTGATTCTATTTGCGATTACTTTAGTAAATAGTTTGTAGGCAACTGACAGTAAGCTGATCAATCTATAATTTTTCAAGTCTTTGGCATCCCCTTTCTTATGGATTAGGATTATGTTAGCGTTCTTCCAAGATTCTGGTACGCTCGAGGTCATGAGGCATTGCGTATACAGGGTGGCCAGTTTCTCTAGAACAATCTACCCACCATCCTTCAACAAATCTGATGTTACCTGATCCTCCCCAGCTGCCTTCCCCCTTTGCATATCTCCCGAGGCTTTCTTTACTTCTTCCGGCGTTACCTGTGGGATATCGAATTCCTCTAGACTATTTTCTCTTCCATTACTGTCGTGGGTGCCACTGGTACTGTATAAATCTCTATAGAACTCCTCAGCCACTTGAACTATCTCATCCGTATTAGTAATGATATTACCGGCTTTGTCTCTTAACGCATGCCTAGTTCCTAGTTCCTAGTTTCTTCTTCACTGCTTTTAGGCTTCCTCCGTTCCTGAGAGCATGTTCAATTCTGTCCATATTATACTTCCTTATGTCAGCTGTCTTACGCTTGTTAATTAACTTCGAAAGGTCTGCCAGTTCTATTCTAGCTGTAAGGTTAGAGGCTTTCATACATTGTAGTTTACTAGTATCCTGCCTGACGGAGTTACCACCGACTTCCACTGCACACTCCTTAATGATGCCCACAACATTGTCGTTTATTGCTTCAACACTAAGGTCCCCTTCCTGGGTTAAAGCCGAATACCTGTTCTGTAGGTTGATCTGGAATTCCTCTATTTTCCCTCTTACCGCTAACTCATTGATCGGCTTCTTATGCACCAGTTTCCTCCGTTCCCTCCTCAGGTCTAGGCTAATTCGAGTTCTTACCATCCTGTGGTCACTGCAGCGCCCCTTGCCGAGCACGTCCACATCTTGTATGATGCCAGGGTTAGCGCAGAGTATGAAGTCAATTTCATTTCTAGTCTCACCATTCGGGCTCCTCCACGTCCACGTTTGGCTATGCCGTTTGCGGAAGAAGGTATTCATTATCCGCATATTATTCTGTTCCGCAAACTCTACTAATAACTCTCCCCTGCTATTTCTCGTGCCTATGTCATATTCCCCCACTGCCTTGTCTCCAGCCTGCTTCTTGCCTACCTTGGCATTAAAGTCGCCCATTAGTATAGTGTATTTAGTTTTCACTCTACCCATCGACGATTCCACGTCTTCATAGAAGCTTTCGACTTCCTGGTCATCATGACTGGATGTAGGGGCGTAGACCTGTTCACCCTTCAATTTGTACCTCTTCTTAAGTTTCACAACAAGGCCTGCCACCCTCTCGTTAATGCTATAGAATTCCTGTATGTTACCAGCTATATTCTTATTAATCAGGAATCCGACTCCTAGTTCTCGTCTCTCCGCTAAGCCTCGGTAGCACAGGACGTGACCGCTTTTTAGCACTGTATATGCTTCTTTTGGCCTTTTAACTTCACTGAGCCCTATTATATCCATTTACTGCCCTCTAATTCCTCCAATAGCACTGCTAGACTCGCCTCACTAGATAACGTTCTAGCGTTAAACGTTGCCAGGTTCGTATTCCAATGGCGGCCTGTCCGGAGCCCCATATTCTTAGCACAAATGGTGCTAAGAATATGGTGTTGCACAAATGCATTATGTTCCCTCATGAAAGTAAGAATACACTGGCGTATATATCGTGGGAAGAGGGGAGGGGAGTATTACACTTGCCTCCTCCTGTGCTTCACTGACTTCACATTCTGCGTTGAAAGATTAGAGGTTTCATTAATCTTTTTACACAACCGATTTGAATGGGTTTAAACGCTGCTGGTTCGGTACCACTAAATGAGTTCGATTGGTGGAAGTTGGCGAGCGTAGAAGTTCGGATTTAGAAACACCGCAGGTAAACAAGACAGATCCAATGTATAGAAGAACCTATATCTATATGAGCGGATGATCTCGTTCACGCGAATATATGAAGAAATCGCTCCCTTTTCTCGTGGCTTTCAGACCAGTGAATAATCCACGGCGGCTTTACGGTAGCACAAGGGCAGACGCACACTATTTGGCCTGCATAAGGCTCGAGTAATTGTCATCGCCGTGTCAACATGCGGCCAGGCGCGGTACGCATAATTTAGTTCTGTCACGAACGTCGAGAACAAGAAAAAAAAAATATATATATATATATATATATATATATATATATATATATATATATATATATGTGTGTGTGTGTGTGTGTGTGTGTGTGTGTGTGTGTGTGTGTGTGTAGATATACGCGCGTTATGCGTAGGTTGTGTGTTCGGCTGCCAGCAACAGCAAGATATCGTTTCGTACACTTTTAGTTTCCTTTTTTTTTATTATTGTGTTGCCGTTGGTGGGAGCCGAACCCACAACCTCCGCATTACGCGTGTGTTGCACTACCACTTGTACTACGGCGGCGGCTATCAGTCCCCCCCCCCCCCCCCCGCATTTGGGTATTTGTGTTTACTAGATCTAGCCTCAGGAGTGTTAGCCAGCGCCACTGAGCGCCACGGCGGCCGAATGTGGAACACGGTTTACTTTTTATATACGGCTGTGATTAACAAAAATCGAGCACCTCGCTTTCCCTTTGTTCATATATGTGTGTGTGAGCAGTTCCCATTTCGAAGTTCACATTTCAACAGACCTTACAAAAAATGATGTTGATGCGGTTACATTTCTCGCCAAAAATAAAGGCGAAAAGAGAGACGGAATACCAATGCATGATAGGTGCATTGTCACTGAATAAGGACTGCGGTTTTACGTCGCGTTCGAATGCCGTCGTGGCGCGGTGTCTCTTTTCTCGGTTGGTCTCAGATGAAAGCAGCCCGCTGTTACTGGTGTCTCTAAACCAACAAGTTTCACTTGTCCGATTAAATTCATTAAAAAAAATTGAGATCCATTCCTCTCTGCCAAGGTGGATGAGCAGCGAAGATGTTCAGCGCATGACACAGAGGTGACCCCGAAGATACAACAAAAGTACGAACATATTTGTTGTCCTAATCTGTGGTCATCATGGCGATATACGTACATGCAACACCTCTGTTATTAAATGTGTCCACTACGAAAGGTAATTAATGACTGCTACCCCCTTAAGCAATGGCTCACACCCCCGTAAACGCGGCCTCCCCGTTACGACAGCAGAAGATAAATTCTACGCTGCAATAATGAGCGGCAACAGCGCCATCTGTGTAAGACAACGCTTGAGTCATTGCTGATGATGATAGTGTGCACAGCGGAGCCAGCCGTGGAAGACGACGACGACGACGAACGCGCGAGCAGCAGCACTAGCGCGTTTGCGCGGTTGGCGCCGACAATTCTTTTACACGCCTTTTCGAAAAAGTTACAATTTTTTTTTCAAAAACATCTGTTCTTAACCTTGTACCTGGGACCTCTTTGGGTCCCACGTGTGACAAGGATCATTCAAGGGCGCGTTAGAGATCGCCGAGCCCACAGGAATATGTGCCACTGAGCTTGGACACCTTCTGCACTATCTCCAGGATCGGCCCACACCCTCTCGGACACTTTCCAGATCCTCGCCATAGACAGTTTCGCTGTAAAAAAAATTCACAATGTAGGCTGGGCACAGTCTCCGCTTACCCAACCAAAGAATTGCTGAATCTTTTATGCAACTTGAACGGGTTATTGCCCGGAAACGCTGAATTGAAAATACGCGGCAGCTGTTACGGCAATGTTTCCGTAGAGCGACGCCGACCAAACAGTGCCATTGACTTACACGAACCTCGAACACTTTCACTGCTCATTGTTTGCGCACAACGAATACAAAAAGCTTTATTTTCCTTCTGCAGTCACTAATATTAACAAATTCAACTATAGTAAACTCTCACGTTGGAAACCCAGTACAGACTCTTATATTAATTCTATAGCGAATGCGTACTCTCCAGTCTACAACTGCGAGTACACAAAGACACCACCATCAAAAGGCAATGTAAAGTTTTCATGAGTTTTCACTGTAAGCTATAGAAAGCCACGACTAAGTCTCAGACACAGTGCACGTCGTTATCCGGCCTAACTGTAGCCGATGCAGTTTGTGGTACTCTGACGTTCTATGCATTGCAGCAAATACGAACTGATAAGGCATAATAGCTAAGTGCGTATCCGTAAGCTAAATATAGAACGCCACTGCCCACACGTGATGTACACAATAAGAACCAATGACTAGCGCTATTAGTGCTGCCACATCGAACGCGTAACAGTAACCAATGGAGTGCAGTATTTTTCCTTAGTGATCAGCGGGCACGAAATCAGAAAGCGCTATTGAGTCTCCTACAAATTACAAAAACAACCAATAAAATTTGAAACACAACAACTCCTAAGTGAGCGGTGGAAAGTTACTGCCTTGATTTCTACGCGGTGGCTATGGAGCTGACATACGGCACAAGAAAGAGTGTCAATAAGATGAATATGAAGCGCGTAAGAAGATGCAGAACAATCAACACAAAACAGGGAACATAATTGGAAAACACTTCACGTTCACCACACGGCGCACTTGGAGCTAGGGTTCATCGTCTGGCCGGCCGAGCAGCGGAATGCCTCGCCGAAAACGTGAAAGAGGCCCAGCGGAACGTTGCACCACGCGGCTTGGCTGGGGCCGCCTCGGACGGGCACCGTTTCGTTCTGGCGCAACCTGCAGCTAGGAAAGCAGAGCGCCAGAAAGAAGAGCTGATCGGCGCTGTACTCTTCGAAGCCGCGGCTCCAGTCCGGGTATCCGGGACTCGCGGACAGCGCGTCGAACAGAGGCTTCAGCGACGCGACAGCCACCAGCATGGCCGCCATGTCTCTGGGATGGTCCCTGTACGCTGTGCCGTCGCTCTGTCGCCCATCGCGCGAGAAGGCCTTCCACACGCAAGGGGCGCTATCGTTCGCGTCGAGGTGGCCCGGCCACGACAGGTGGCTGGGTGCACTGTGGGCAGCAGGCGCCATCAGCAGCACCGCCAGAAGCCTGCGCGCCAGCAACGAGCCTAGGACGCCGTAGTTGACGCTCTCGTACGCGCCGGTCGGGAACACGGACTCCAGCATGTAGAGGTTTGGAAGAACAACGTCTTGGCTAGACGCCGTCGCCAACGGCGGCACTTCGTGCTGTCGCCAGAGGTCCTCCCAGCGCCGTTGCACCTCGGTCGTCGAAGACAGCGCGGCCCGGACGGTGCCGTCGGCCTCGGAGCCCGACGGACGCGCCTTCATCCACAGGTCCCGGTGATTGCTGTCCCAGTACGAGTGCGGAATGAGGCTCAGGTTTTCCAGGAAGTCATCACCCAAGTCTGGCAAGCTCATGGCTGCTGCATTGGAAGGCAGCTCCTTGCCCGATACTTCGCCGCTCAGCACAGCCTCGTACGTGAGGTTGCTCTGCTTGATTGTTTCGACCGCTTTCGGGGAAACGGCCGCGTTGAACCAGGCCGCATTGCGCAGAGATTTGACGACGAAAGATTTCACCGCGCTGAACACTTCGGTGGCCTTCGCGACGCGTTCGGTGTGGAGCAGGAGTGCTACGTAGCGTGCAGACAGCTGGTGCGGCAATACCTGATCCACGACTGCGTAGCACAAGTCCGGGTGGCGCCGGGCACGTTCGTGGTCGTCGCCGTAGATGAGAGTGGCAAGACGATTGCTGGCGAAGCGACCCAAGCCCTGGACCACGCAGAGACCCGCGACGCGAAGCATGTCAGTCTGAGGCTGGTCCGAGCCGAGAAACCTCTCCAGCTTGCGCATGTACAGCTTGTTATGGACTTCAATTGAAGTCCCAGCAGCACCGAAGCTCTCTCCGTGGGGCATGTATTTCCTTAAAAGCTCGAGCCAGCGCTGTGCAGAGACGGACGGCGTAAGTTCTTCGGCAAAGCTGTCCAGGCTGTCGTACGTAGTCCAGGACGCGTCGTTGTCTCCGAAAGGTTCATCGCCACCGGTCATCGAACCACTCAGAACCCTTCGCTGAAGTTCGTCAAGGTGCTTGCAGGAAACCGCCTCAGACTCCTTGTCGCCACGCTCTTTGAGGGCGTCGCGCAAGCGGCAGATATGCTCGGTGTTGTTCTTGCGCAGCTCGCGTTCCTGAAGCAGAAGGCGCGGACCCAGTCCCAGGAAGCCGCCTGTAAAGACAAGTCGCACGGAGGGCCGCTTGTATACTGATGGCGTCGATGGCTCTGGCACGGAGGAAATGCGATAAACATAGAAGAAGATTGGGAAGTGCCAGTGGAAAGACAAGTCCAGAGCCACGTCCAGCATGGTTACGCGCTTGTCTACCTTTGGCCAGGGCAAGTAGCGTTTGCGCAGGAACCGCTTGAACTCGTCGATTCCTTGTGCGCTCTCGGCTAGACAGCTCTTGTAGAGCATGACCGCCTTCTCGTAACTGTTCTGCAACTGTCGCGGCGGCGAAGTCCTGGCGGCGCGTTCGCCCACGTCTCTGCGGAAGGCGATGGCCGAGTCTTCCAGCATGGAGCGACCTCCGAAGCTGGGTCGCCAGCGGTCGCAGACGTAGCTGTGGAAGTCCTGGCACGGGTCCCGCGATGCGTTGATGGAGGCCGCCAGTGCGGCGACGAAGTCGAGGCACGGCTGGGTCCAGCACGGGACGTGGTGGTGCGCGCGCCCACTGCGCGGGAACAGCAGCACGACCAGCAGCAGCATCAGCGAGACCATGACGACGCAGCAGCACAGGGTGCTGCACGAGTCCGCCATCGAGGTGTAGGTACTGCGCATGCGCGATGTTGGCGTGATGGGCGGCCGAGACTGCACAGCGCAAGGGGACACAGTCTCCAACACTGCAAGAAAGGCTTGCGCAGGATGAGCGAGGCTTGACTAGTGATTACTTATTTGCTTTTGTATTTCGTTATAATCCGATAACCGAGGTCGCACTTCACCGCAGCCGAGCGCCCTTAAGGAATTTCGACGATTGTGACTTTTTGGCTTAAGAGGATTCCGCCACTTTTTAGAAGGGCTTGTTGCGCTCCGAGAAAACTCTATTAATACTTTTCTTTCTAAACATAGATCCATGGCGCTAAACATTGTCGTAATCGCCTTCATTGAATCAGTAAATGTAATCTATTCGCATTAACATTTGTCTATTCTAGCCTTGTTAGCAAGCAGATGACGTAAGGAAACGAGCCGATATAATACGGTTCTTCAAAATACAGGTGGAAGGCAATTCAACGTCTAAGTGAGGTCAACGAAAGACTCTTCCTGCGCAAGTTGGGTGTGAGAATAGCGTGTATTAACGGTGTAATTTATTGTGAGAGTCGCGCTTAAGCGACAATGTTAAATGGTTAAATCGCATTCCAACTTTTCTCCTCAGTTTTCATCATCGTCATAATAACCGTGTCAATATCGCAATAGTCTCATCATCATAAGCAGTATCATATTAAATGCGTCATCGTGAATATTATTACCATCATCATCATCATAGTCTTAACATATCCAGTGGGTAGGGTTGTGCGCATAGTAGTTTCTGAAACCGAATCGAATAGTGGCAGGACATAATCAAATGTTCATTATTATTTTTTAAGGTACTGCCAGTCCAACATCGAACCTAGATAGGAGTGGTGAGCAGAACATATGAGTGCGTCACTAACCAGATAGTCCTGTTTACTTTCCGTGCAACCGTCAATAAATTTTGGGAGAAAAGTAACGCACAAGTAATCGATTACATTTCAGTAATCGCTGAGGTACTTTCTTTGGGCAATAATTGGTCAGTAATATATAGTTTTATTGGAGTACTTGTAAATGTAACTGGTTAATTGCTTTTCTGCAACGTGAACAATTCCGTCTGAAACTGCCGCATTTCGCTGCAACTCTTAAGGAAACACACGATGAACACTTGCGGCTTTCTGGTTGCGATGTGGGCAAAGCGCTCTTCTGCCGAACACAAGGTTACGGGTGCGATACCTGACGGCTGCGGCCGCCGCATTTTGATGGGAGCGATAAGCAAAACCATTCATGTACTTAGATTAAGGTGCACGTTAAAGAACCCCAGGGGTCAAAATGAATCCAGAGCCGCCACCTACGGCTCCCCACATAACCCACAGTGCAGTTTATAAACGATAATCCACCCCCCCCCCCCCACTTCCTATATATCTGCACCACCACCACAGATTGCCTCGCAAATGCGCAAAATTATCTGGTGACAGTGCCCTTAAAACCCTGTAATGTCCACTGTATCGTACATGATACGCTCTAAAGAAAGTTCCGGGGAAAACGAGAGTAACTGCACCGTTAGTCCTGTAGAGGGCACATTTGTCTCAAAATATGATATGAAGAGACGAGCAATTACGACATGTCAATTCAACAGCAAGTCATAGCCATATTCAAGTAATATGAATACCTCGGCGTATACATAAACGAATGAGACTTACTCAAGCACCTACCAACATAATTTGAAAGTGAAGGGGTAGCGGAAAACAGCAATAATCAAACATAGAGCGCATTGGGCCCACAATAACTATGGGGTGGTGCGTCAAATTTGGAAAGGAATAATGGTGCCAGCGCTAACATTCACAGGTGCCATTCTATGCTTAAAATTGGACATCTTGTAGGGGTTGGAAGTTAATCAAATATCGGTAGGCCCGTTGGCTTCGGGAGCTCATGGTAAAAGCACAAATGAGGCAGTACAAGGGGACATGTGTTGGGCTTCGTTTGAAGCCAAAGAAGCACAGAGCGAAATTAGTTTTGAAGAAATATTCAGGAACATGGATGGAAAATGGGCGGCTAAAGTGCACAAGTATCTGCACCTGAAGAGGGTGGACACAGCTTGGAGGAAAAGGTCAAGAAAGCTGGCAACTAAGTACAGGGCAAATAAAAGTATGAATAGGCGACCAGGACTCATCAGAAAGAAAGTGACAGAAGCGGAGACAGCGAATTGGATGCAAAGAATGGAAACAAAAAAGACCATGGAGAATTACAAGAATGGGAAGAAAGAAATTATAAGGGAAAATTTGTACGATGACACAAACGCCGATGTCTTGTCATTTGAGGCTCGAGCTGGTTGTTTAAGGACAAAAAACATACCCGAGCAAATATACGCAACAACATGAGACATGTGTACGCTGCAGTAAAAATCAGGAGACCCCTCAGCACATCCTTATGGAATGCGAATGAATTCATCCAGTGAGACCTCTGGGTAACATACACCTTCCAGAAGCTTGGATTTAAAGTGGACGGAAGCATGCAGCGGTCGCCAGTCGAGATAAGCAGACATATGTTTTGAGTATTGGTGGGAAAAATTGCAGGGAAGATATTGATACGAATGGATTTGGTACAGGCGTAGGTAGCGATGTAATGCAAATAGAGAAGTTTTGAGGGAAAAATAGAATAAGGAGATGTCTACAAAAAGCTTAGGATGAAAAGCATGTTTAGCATACCTGATAAATCAAGCAGGCAAGGGACTGTCACTGCCCCGCCCCGTTTGAAAGGGGATGACAATAAATCATTATAGTGACAATTTGGACTATTGTAATGTTTTTTTTACTTTTTTGTTTCTTTCTATTCTTTTGTGACACTGCTATTTTGTTGTTTTAATTCTTGTTATCATGGCTAGGACGGAGCACTAGCATTCACCTGTTCCAAAGGGCGAAACGAAATCAAAATTATCGACCATCGACTAACTGGACGAGTATGCGTGCCATGTGCAAATTACGGAGGGCAAGGGTTAAGTCCTTTGTAGGAAAGAGAGCACTGGGAGTATGAATGACCGTAGTCAGTCGCCATGCACCACGCTGTCTTACATCGTGTCATCAAGTGAAGTGGAGGAAACGGAATTGCCATCCAGAAAACAAAGTTTGTGCCCAATCTAGGACTACATGCAGGGCAGCACTTTGTCTTGGTGAGAAAATTACACGGTACTAATTGGTACCTCAAAATTCTTATTTATGCGCAGGAAGCTAAACGCACGGCCTATAGTGGTGTTTATGATATACAGGAGTGAGTCTCCTCCCTCCCCCCTCAGTTGTGGATGGTTCAGCAAACCAATTAAAGTTATTGTACTAAATAGGTTCAAATAGAAATACCATATCAGTGTATTCTTGTTTTGGTACTACCCATCACCCGAAATAAAGCTGAACGATTTGTTCTAATTTTCCTTGATGTCGAATTACGTTTGCGCCTTACAGGCTTGTAGGCTCCTGGAAACGATTTGGGCAAACATTGTAGACGTGTAGATTATAGCTACAGTAAAACATTCACGCCACAATTTCAGTGAAGCGTCTCCTATTAAGCGAGCTACGGACGATTACAAGTTACCCATGCTTTTCCTCCTCAACTCGTGTGCCGACCGATGGGGGCTAAGCTCGACCTTCACTCGCTCTGCGTCCTGATGTGATGTCGTGTTGTCTACTTCCGGTGTATTGGAGCCAGCGTGCGAAACTATATATGGATAGCGAAGTCTCTCCGACCTCTCCACTAGCCGCCTGGCCGTCGATCCCCAGCGAGAGCTATCCAAGCAGCCTGCGTTGCGAGAGTCATGTAGCAACGCCCAGCGTGTCCGGTATTCCCAATGCGAGCTGTGCGTTTTGGCGGATGGGCGGAAACAAACGTGAGTGCCCGGCACGGTGCAACCACCTAGTGGTGCAGAGCTCAACCAGCCGAACAGAGACACGGCCGCCTGGATTGACACGGAGATATTTTTATAGCATGTGTAAAACATTTTAAACATGTAAAAAGACAATGTGTTTCTGATTATGCTGATGCCAAAAATTTAGACCAGCAGCAAAGTAGAATACACTTGGTTACTGGTATATTAGATACGTGTTTGTCTCGTATCTAGACGCCACAAGGTTGCTGCACCCTGCAGGACGTTCAAGTTTGCGCTTCCGCCAATCTGGCAAAACGCCCAGTCCACCTGTGCTTACCGGAACACCAGACACGCTAAAACTCTCTATTGCGGTAGAAATCCTCCGGCGTGAAGTGACGGCCGCAAGCGTGTAGCTATCGGATACCTAAAGCCCGATGCGCTGCAACCACTCCGCTCGCCTGTTGCCTTGCAGATGGGCACGATGACGCAGCTTGAGAAGTCGCTAATTGCTAGGTTTGCAGCCCACAACGCAACAACAGTGATTCATGGTGCTCGCGAACAGAAGGCTCGAGACCAGCGCTGAGCGCGTAACTCGCGTCAGCACAGAGCACGTCACATGCAGACGACGCTTCCTGTGTGCCAGAAGTGCTAAAGTGTAGTGAGAAATTGTCGTCTATTCGCTTCAGGTTACATTATTTATAGAAACAAATTAGCCAACATTTTAACTATTACAAACAAAATTATTGATGACGCAACATGAGCAGCCAACCTAACAGCTCGATATAGCTCGACCGACCGATGTCACGCCAGACTGAATATTCAGGGGAGCGGCGTGCTCGGTAGACATACACATTTTTAAATATTCATACTAAGTTACGCGCTTTACGCGGAGCGCCTACATATGTGCCACTTATTGGAAGGGCCTACCCTAACGACTCAGCACGTTTGCACCAAACCTTTTCAGTGTCCCTTGGGCGCTCCCGGATCGAAGAGCGGTCAACAGGGGGCCGTGTGTACTCACGCTGGAAGACACTTCGTCGGGGCCAGTTTGAACTCGGTCGGACCTCTTGCGCGAGGAGTCGACGAGTATGGACCGCAGTGTGGCCGGAGAAGCCGGTTGGCCGACGGACATGGCGTCGGCAGCAGTCGCAGTTGAGGGTTCTTCCCGACGAGCCACGGGTCCTCTCGCGTTCTCCTTCCACGGGGAATCCTCGGGGGCACTCGAACAAGGGGGTGGAAGGGTTATCGCCGTGCTCAGCCACTGCGCATGGAGCTCGCGACGGCGTTTCTTCTTCTTCTGAGTGCACGCCGCACGCTCACGCCCGCATTTCGTTTCGTTTTCTTTCCTCGATGACGCCCACCCACTACGGGGGGATAGGCCGAGATTTGGGGTGGTATTAGGAAATCGCAGTTATTACTGAAATCGGTAAAACATTTCAGGAAGAAATAAAAGAAACATAGGTTATGAAGAACGTAGGAAAACCACCCTGAATCTAAAAAAAAAAAGAATTCATCCAAGGCTGAGCATACATGCCGTCACTAAGGCAGTTTCCAAGAAAAAAAAATTTGCAGCAGGATTAAAAAATAGACGTGTAAATCATGATTCTAGAGCGTATTTAATTAAAGAGGAGAAACGGCGACACAATAAGGAAACGAGATTTATAGACGTCTACACCACAGATTGGGCACAAAGGAGAGGGCACCAGACCAGCCCTGTGACGGTGAATGTTTTACACAGGCATACGACAACGTAGTCGGGTAAAAATTACTTCTTGTTTGCTGGTGTGTAAGAAATTTTTGTGCCAAGGGAATAGTAGGTGTCTCTATACACTGGAAACTTACGTATAGCTTTGTTTGGAAAATCATAAATAATAGCATGTCTATTGAATCTAGCAGTCGTCAGGTAAGCTTACGTAGGTAGTGTTGATAGTGCAAAACCACTGAGGGCGAGACTGGCGTCCGCGTTCAGCGCGATATCTTTTCTTGCAAACGATGGCTTTTACCCACTATTGGAGATTGGCCAAAAACTTGTAAAGTGTTCGTGGGTGTATATCGATAGATGGTATTGTCTTGTTGTTCACTGTTCTTATTTTATTAATGCGTTAGCATTCTAAGGGTACATCACGCACTACCCGGTGCTATCTATCTATCTATCTATCTATCTATCTATCTATCTATCTATCTATCTATCTATCTATCTATCTATCTATCTATCTATCTATCTATCTATGTTGATGTCTAACCGTTTTCCCGCCTATCTAGGTCACTGGGTGTCAGTGCCGAACAGATAGAGCATCGGGCTACTGTGATGAGGTAACAGTGTTCAAAACCAACCATCGTGCCTACTTGAGTCAGTGGTGGTGGTGAAAACTTTATTGAAATGCAGAAGGTTAAAGGGGGACGTGGCTGAGGGATCGGGCTCAAGTAAGGCCCTGGGCCTGCTTGGCCTTCTCCACCCAGTACGCCAGTTCAAGTTGGCGAGAGGTTCATTGAAGAGCGGCACGCATGTGCACATTGGCACGTACATGCCGCTCTTCAACGAACCGCTCGCCAACTTGGGTTACCTTGTTTGTGCCACTGGGTGTGCGGCAAGCAAGGGAACAACCCTCAGCGTTCGCACGCACCGCTGCCCCACGCCTCTCGTCTCGGAGGCGACGCGCGTGCTTCGCGACAGTGACACTAGATGGCGCGGCATGTCAAGAAAGAAGCGCGAAAGAGGAGACTCGTTGCCACATGGCGCTTTGCGCAGCGTTTGCATGCATTGGTGCACCATGCATTTCGGAGGCCACATGGTGGCTTCGCAGCGGCGGCGCTGGGTGGAACCGAGTGTTCATAGGTACGGCGCGAAAGAGAACTCCCACTGCAGTATACACGCCTCTACACACCTCGTTTCGGCAGTGGCAATACGCTGGGTCGCTATATTGATTCAGCGCTAATGCATTACCGTCGACAGTCATCGTGAGGTGGGTGCTGTCGCAATTTTTTTTAATTAGTAATGTATTTGCAATCTTAGGTTAGCCGAATATGACGAAGCATAGCTTCCAACTTTTCTGGGACCCGTAAGCGGTATGTGTTTTCACGGCATCCTGAAAGAAGTGGGTCACACACCGAGTTTATAGTTAGAGCAAGTGGGGGACGCGTTAGAGGTTATGCGCAAGGAGATTTTAAAGTGTGCGGGCTACTTGGGGGCGCAATTAAAATAAAATATTCGTTTTCTGCTTGTTTAGAGATGTTATGTATGAAACGCTTTCAAGTTTTCCCCGCTGCCATCAGAGAACCAAAAGGGGAATCAATTTTATATTTGCAACCAAGGGGGTTCAAGATATGCGTCACGAGCCCTGATGGTTCGAAGTGTGCAGGTTGATTACGTGCCTCGAAAATATTTACTGAATGCTACTTTTCTCATTATTTTCATGTGTTATACGAGGCCGTGTGTTCCTTTTCCCAGTCCTTCTGGTGAATTGCACCACGCAAGTTGTTTATATTTCGTATATAGTGTATCGGAGAGCGTTGCCAGACGACATACTTCTGGAGTCCTGGTGCATCCCAGTAAAGGACCCCAAACATTAGCTCTTCGGAAGCTCGCCCGAGAATTCGTGTGCAACGTCTGAGACAGATCGCCGAACCCCTGCCGCCACCAGGAGCAAGCAGGAAACACTTATAAGCACCGCTCCACCTTTAGACACCTCATCCTTGAGGAAGGAGCCGGACCGGCTCCAAAACGTCCGTTATTTAATAAATATTGACTGGAATTCTACATGAGCTTTAATTCATATATACACGGTGTTTCTACGAACACGTCAACTAATATTTAAATATAGCCGTCTGAAATAAAATGATCGTTCCTTCGGAGACTTGCCGTCAGTAGTGGCGACCGCGGGGTTACGGGTGATACGTGGTAATTGACGTTAATTAACGAAAATTCATTCATTTACTTTTAAACTTTTAGTTTCACCGGGCTCACCGTGATTGGGAAATTGCAGTGAGCTATGCCCCCGTACAAGGCAGATCAACTTTTGGATACCGAGAAATGGGATTACCCGGGGGACTGTGGCGCGAATATATGGGGTGTCAGTGTGCGCGAAGACGAAACACTGTGAGGCTGCAGCGAAAGCAAAGCCGTGCCCTTCGACGCGACGTTCTGCTTACGTCGCCCAGCAGCGGGCAGCAAGCGCGCTGCGTTTCCGTGCCCCGGCCTATAGCAGAACACGGAGGAAGGAAAAAAAACTGGAGAGGCCCTACCCAGTACGCTCGTTAGGAGATAAGTGTGTACGAAGTAACGTGATATTTGTTGTTGTTGCTGTTGTCGTCGTCATCGGGGCACAATGGCGGTTTTGTTATGGTGGTGCGAGCTCGTGTATGGGTTGCTCCGGACATCTCGTACCACGGCAAAGGCGTCGTATGTGTAGGTTTGCATTAGCCTCCGTGTTTCGTGCCGCCGTGTTAGCCAGACGGTGCTCTCCCGGCTGTTGCGCGTCCAGAAAGTACGACTGGAAGTAAAAAGACGCAGTTTCGCCCGAAAGGCGAAGCATCGATTGCGAGAGCAAGTTAATGGACACCTATACGAAGTAAGCATAGTAGTTTTATCGGCCGTATACACTTGTAAACATGGACATATACTAGCTAAATTAACAACCATGGTGTCCCTCACGCACAATCAAACATGAGCACATCTCACTCGATGACCGTGGAAACTCGCTGCTAAAACGCTGGAGCAACGAAGTGCGGCAGCAACATCGAGCGAATTGACCGTCGTGCTGCGTCCCGCATCAACGCGAACTAAGCCGCGGAAACAAAGCGCGCGGTGATGTGATGAAATTTCCTAATTTCGTCACACCACCTCGTTATCTGCCTTCCTCAACTGCATTTTCATTCTCTTGGCACCCATTCCGCAACTACACCACCGGCTATCCCCCCTACGCATTACATGGCCTACGTAGCTCTTCACTGGACAATCGCCCCTTGACGGAGGAACATACACGCAGAAACTCCTCTGGGGAGCAATGCCATGGCTAGGGAAGTTCTGAACAGATTCTCAGGCTGGGGAAAAGCAGCTTTCTAGATGTGCACCGATTATCGCAACGACTAAAGTATGTGTAGGCTAGCAGTACAGAGTGTCATAGGCATATATGCACATATACTGGGAGGAGGGTTTCCACTTTTGAAACTGAGCACTGTTACGAACGGCCTGCAAGGGTACCGACCTACAAAATTTTCCCAGCTAGCTGCAGCTGCGGAGGTGGCGAGCTTCCCAGAAGCGACCATGGAACCCTTTTCCACCTGCTGCGGCGACTCGTACTGTAGGGGTGGCGATGTGCCGCATCAACACCTCCTCGGCGCCGCTATGACTAAACGCGGTCGGCGGACCATGTATTGTTAGTGGATTCACCGTCGCCGTAACAGCTTGTTAGAAGCGGTGGAAATCCTGCGAGATGTCTTGCGGCCGTCTCATGGGGCTTAGAAGTCATGGACAGACATGGCGGTCATTGTCTCCAGGGTCAACACTGGGATGAAGAGGCGCCTGCTCGGGGCAGGACCCGTGTCTGCGAGAACCCTCTCACCTCGGTGTGGTCAGTGAAACCTGTGCGGAAGTGAGTGCGTAAACCCTCCCCTACTATAACTTTGAACGCTCCGTTTGGTCGAGTGCAGGTCGTCCGTTGTCTACTGTTTGCCCATATCATGTGGAGAAGTATACATCGGCCACACGGTTCGGTGTGTAAACACAAGAATTTTGGAACACAAAAGGTCACTGGGGGGAAACACTCATTCCCACATTAAAGGGCATTGCTCACAACATGGGTGCTGGCCGCTTTACAATGACACTACAGTTTTATCGCACCATAAGGATCAGCTGGCCAGGGAAATAACCGAAGCCTTTCACATTCACAACAGGGGAGAGGGTTGTATCAGTCAGCCATCTGTACATCTAAGCCATGGTGAGGTTGCCTTTTTGGAAGTACACTAAAGGAAAAGAATTGTGTAAAAAAATGTGTGTTAAGGGGTGCAACAAATACGATAGGATATCACACCACGATAGGTAAGTGCCATATCTTTGACGCTCGAGTATGCGCGGGCAAATAATTTTTCTAAAAATGCCTTTAATCTGGCCTTGATTTTCTTTGACGCCTGAGGGTGCGGTGCTCAAGTATATAAATATGAAGTATGTGTTCTGAAGTAAAAAAAAATGGCTGTGGCTTAGCTAAGGTTAAGCCCAGGATGCGAAGCATACTAGCCTTTATTTTAGTTGTTGAACCACGGTTTAGGCTGGTGAACTGCTGTTGCTTGGCTATATTTGGTTCGGCTAGACGAAGAAACAACTCATGCGTTACTCTGCTTCGCCTTCAAGAGTGGAACGCGACAGCGTTCCCGTCGACCCGCCAAGGGGTGTAAGACAATGGGCTACGGCGCAGCGACTACGCGCCCCGCATTGGACGCGGCGAGCGTCGAGCAACGCAGCGTTCGGCGCGGCAACGAAATGTGCGCCTGAGCAAGCGACGCACGCCTGAGCCTTAGAAACAGCTCGTTTCTAAGGCAACACCGCATTCACTAGAGGCGCTTTTGTACCGCTTTGAAGCATCGTACTCGTGGCTCAGTGGTAGCGTCTCCGTCTCACACTCCGGAGACCCTGGTTCGATTCCCACCCAGCCCATCTTGCAAGAGTTGAGCCAAAGCCACCCAGAAAATCAGTCTCTGTAGCACGCCGCAACCTTCGCTTCTCATTCCAACGAGCAGCTCTGTCTCCAGGAGGCATCTCACCTCGTGAGTGTCTAGCAGAGGCAAGCGCAGCTGCTTATATACCGCCGCGACGCCGCAAGCGACGGCGCGAGTTGGAGCCCCGTTTCTCCTCTGTCGTGACGTCACGGTGTCACGTGGTATTGAAGGCGACACCGCCGCGCCTGAGGAGCTGGGTTGAGCTCTCGTAATATGCTTCGCATAAAAAGTTACGAGTGCAAAGAGTGTCGTCTTGCGTGTCTTCTATGTGTCCGTGTCGGTGAGCTGCTTCGCCGGCAAGGTATGATGATCAATCACCAACTTTCCACATTACTGAAATTCTCTTTTGCACTTTCTCGGGACGCACTGTTAAGTACGACACGCGGGATTTGCCGTACACGCTCACATTGCAGAGGAAGCCTGGCGCTACACAGCTCGCGCCCTAACAAATTTCCGCTTGCGCTACTTGGTAAACTGTGCGGGTTACGGTGTTTATATCTGGTCAAAGTACGAAGCAATGTTTTGAGGAACGGGCGAATAATGTTTACTCTGTGTAGGTTCATTAAATCATTCGCAGAAAGTTTCTCATTCAAGCGTTCCAGGGTGTCATACTGTCAATTTTCGAAATGTTTCCCAGACTCCTAAAACAACAGCACGAGATACGGACTTGAAATTGCGTGAAAATAGGGAAAATATTAAGCGCAGTGCGTTGCAAAACTTTCATTTTTCCGCTTTAGGTGCACGTGCTGCATATTAATTGGGAAACCATCGTTTTTCCATGTGCATTGGTGGGAATGGCCAATAGCGTTTTGTAGAAGACATTGTAGCAGTAAAAAGAATGATTTAAAGCGCATTTTGTAGCAATCAACAATGATAATTTTGAATGTTTGCCGGCCGGTCACTATTCCTGAGTGTCAAAAAAGGCTCCAGAGTACCAGCGTACATCATTGCAAATATCGCCTATCAATCTCTCTTATTATTCTATCTTAGAGACATAGTATGTGCATATGCCTTTTCAATATTACAGTACCTCTTCTGATTTGTTTTTTAATTCCGTTGTACACGTATTAGAACTACCTGCCATACTTCCCAGCCTTGCACACAAGCTGTTGCTTATGCGGGCTGGATATGTAATCGTGAAGAAAGTGGATGTAATAAAGATTATTATTATTATTATTATTATTATTATTATTATTATTATTATTATTATTATTATTATTATTATTATTATTATTATTATTATTATTATTATTATTATTATTATTATTATTACAAAGGATAACCTACGTACGCGACCACATACGAACAAATTACAAACGTGAAGCAGCCACACTGAGTCTACCAGAACGCTCGCAAAAGAAACTACTACTGCGCGTTCCCAGCGATAAAGCGAGCCACACAAACGCACAAAAAAAACTCACCGCAGTACAGCCACGTGGTATGCGGCCTAAACATCACATTAGTACTGAATACATATACCCTAGTAAAATGGCCAAGCTACAAATCCGCTGCCTTACGAGAACACGCATGCAGATAAACGCGACACCACAAAGCAGCTAATAACGCGCAAATGGATAAGTTTCACTTTTTCCGAATGCCCCGTGACACATCTACCTTACCGAATGCGCGAAGTTCGCATCATCAGTTTAAGATCAAGACCACGTACACCAACGGTATACAAACTGCGAATGCAGTACATGCCACCAATGCCTAATAGGCAAAGCGCGCACAACAGGTCCGACGGAACGTCATGCTAAACGTATCCCCACAAACCGCGAATAGACTTTCCATACGACTGATCGTGGACACGCGCGAGCTTGCACTGGACTGGACTAGCTCAGCGACCCTTAAGCCCATTTACCTTTACGAGTGGCAGGAGATGCAATGGCACACTTCGCATTAAACTTCGTAAAGTAGTGCTACGCTTTGAAGAATGCCGCATCCTCCTCGCGCGCTCTGGCCGAGGCCGACGCCGCGTCGCTATTGGCCTAATAGCATCACGTGGGCCCTCGCGCCATGCATCAGCGCCATTTTTGCTCGAGAAGCGTCTACGGAGGGGCGAGGAGCACATGTTGGCGCCGTTGCTACGCTCGAGCAATGTAGGCGGCGCTACGGTCGAGGAGGGAGCGTAAAAGAGAGGAGAAACGAGGAGGAGTGAAGGCCGAGGAGGAGAGTGTCGTTACTTTATTAATGTTAAGGGGCTTTAGCATTAGGAGGTCACGACTGCCAACAGATGTTCAGTACAACTCCTCTTCGCCGTGGCCTGAGAGATTCCGAGGCGTACGTGGCTCCTCCTGGAGCAGTTTTGGAGCAGTATCTCTCAATTATGTGGAAAGTGTGGCGAGTTGGTGATTAATTATCACACCTTGGTGGTGAAGCAGCGCACTGACCAGGGCACCGCGAGGACACACAAGAAAACACAACACGAGGGTGCGCATATTGGTATGTAAATATGAAGTGTTTGTTCTGAAATAAAGTATAGTTGCGAGTGCAGCGAGTGTCGTGTTGTGTGTTTTGCGGTTTTCTTGCCACTGCGCTGCTTCACCACTAAGGTATGATGATCTCTCATATTTAAGCATGAATTGAGCAACTTTAACAGAATGTAACAGATATTCACACCACTGCATATGTTTTCTTGCATCATACGAGATTCGAAGTTTGTTTCTCCGGTGTCCTCGGTGAGCCAAGCAATGTATCTTATCTATATCTGGGGAAAATGATGGGCACGGTATTGGTAAAGCGTAGGCAATGTTCCAAATGGGTCGCTTAAATGCGCTTTCTTTTTCAGCAGAATACATATCCAAGCGGTCCATAGCGTTATTAGTGTGTTTTAAGACCGGTGTAAAGCGCAGACTGGTGCGTTGGCATATTAACAACTACAACTCAGTTGAAATTTCGGGAACATTTCGTACGATGGGAAATGCGTGTTAATCAAATACAACATTAAAGAAATCATACGCAGGTGATCGAACATATATCATGCTGTTGTTGTTAGCCAGGTTTCCCAATGTCCCAAGAGAAATCTTCTTTTCAGAAATTTTATACTTTGAAGGAATAGGCAGCATTTTAAGTACAACTTGTCGCGAAGTTTTTACGTTCCCGGCTTATTTAGATGCGGTACGAATAATTATTGAACCCTCAATCTTTTCTTCTTTTTTTCATTTTTAGGTGTGATATGCCAAGGCTGTTAGAAAAGTATCCGACCTTTGGCCGAAGAAAAAAAAAACTGGCATAACTGGAGCGTTGGAAACCTAATCGCCCTCAAAGTAGTCTCCATGGGACTCCACACACTTGTCCCAGTGGTGCTGCCATTGTTGGAAGCATTCCAAGAGGCTTCTTTCGGAATGGAGTTTAGTTCAGCTGTCGCTGCAGCCATAATGTCTTCTCTTGTCTAAAATCGCGCTCCTTTGAATGGCCTCTTTATTTTGGGAAACAGCCAGAAGTTGCAGGGGGCCATATCAATAGATTAAGGAGCCTGCTGAACTGCAGGAGTCTGCTTTTTCCCCAAAACATGTCTGGATCAAGTGCGAGGAATGTGCAGGAGCATTGTCGTGATGGATGATGCCAATTTCCTGTTGACAACAATTCCGGTCTTTTGCGCCGCACAGCATCACGTAGGTGACGGAGGACATCCCTGTAGTACTGTTTGGTGACTGTTTGACCCTGTGGTGCGTACTCGTGGTGTACCACACCGCGAGAATCAAAGAAAGCAGTCAGCATCACTTTGACGTAGCTGCGCACTTGGCTTTGGCCACGTCGCCAAGACCATCTTTGGTTTTGGTGACGTGGAATGCTTCCACTGTGACGGCTGGGATTTGGTTTCCGGGTCGTACCCGTACACCCAAGACTCGTCACCAGTGATTATGGTGTTCATGAAGTCGGGGTCACTGTTTGTGGAATCCAGCATGTCCTGTGAGACTTCAACACGAAGTTGCTTTTGCTCCCCCGTGAGCAGCTTCGGCACGAATTTCGACGCAACTCTCTTCATGGCGAAATATTGGGTCATAATGGAGTGTGCGGAAAAGGTACTGATGCCCACCTCTTCTGCAATTTCTCGGACAATCACACGATGGTCCCGCATCACCGCAGCGTTCACTTCGGCATGTTGATGGTGTTAGGAATGGCCGTACGGGGTGGCAACGTGCCAGCTTTCAGCCCGCTGCACGTGTTCCAAGCCCACCAGACGAGGCGCCCTTCCGAGAACTGCGGATGACCGGCAGCCACGTGGCGCGCGGTCAGCTCAGGAATGTGGTACGGAGCAGAGTTCCACGAAGCCCTCTGACGTCAACACCGAGAGCTGTGCGGCACTGAAACCTGTGTGGGTGTGCAGGCCGAACATTTGCGTCCACGGGGCACTCGAACGTGTGAGCCTTTGTGTGTGTAGGCTCGAATGTGTGTGCCTTTGTGTGTGTGGGCCGTACTGCGGGGCGGCGGCTAGTTTACAATGACAACACGAACATTTCCGTCCACTCCGTCCACGCCGTCCACGCCGAACGATGACGTCGAACTATGACGTCAAGCGAAGAGCTTGTAAGCAGCGTTTGCCGGTGGCTAGAGTGTGCTCGTGTCGTGCTCGTCGTCGGGAGCTGAGTGCTCGTTGTCATGCTCGAAATGTAGTAGTGAGCTGTGTGCTCGTAAGCTGTTTGCTGTATGTTAGTCTTGCGGGCTCCGTATGGGAGTCGCGCTAGACTGCCAATGTATGTCTTGCCTAAAATGTAAAATATGTAAATAAATCCTGTTCACCGAGTTTCTCTCTACGACCTTCAACTCCTTCAAATGGTGGCAGCGGCGAGATAGTCCGACGAGTCCTACATCTGCTTGACAGCGGTGGGATCGTCCGACGAATCTTACAATGGCCGACCCGAGCGTGGCTCGCTCTTCAGCGATGCGCGCCGTCTTTAAACCGGCTGTACCACTCCTTAATCTGTGTGCTGATCATAGCATCATCGCCAAAAGCCGTCTGAATCTTCGCAATGGTTTTCATTTTGCTGTCGTTCAGTTTCTGGCAAAATTTGATGCAGTAGCGCTGCTCCAGTCGGTCGGTCATTTCCCTTGCAATAAAAAACTACCTCACACAAACGCTGCGTCCCAGCGACTGACGCTATCGGCAGGCGGGAAAGAAATTCGCGCATGCGCACAAAGGTTCAAGGTCGGCTGATGCAAGCGCGCTTGTTTCATATCCATTAGGCGTTTGCAAAAAAAAAAAAAAGTCGGATACTTTTCTAACAGACCTCGTATAAGGTTCGCCTGATATTCTCACTGAACTAAAGGAGGCATCTTCTTTATGTTTGGTGACTGTAAGGACCAGGTAATGGGTGATCTGTAGGTAAAGTTCGAAATGGATAAGTAATTAGGGCTTTGACACTAAATCACGTATGCAAGCGCTCTATAGAGCGTTATGAGCAGGTCTAACGAGCGGGGCAGGGCAAATAAAGCCCGCTGCCGTGGTGGAACTGTAAATGCCACAAAAAACAAACTAAGCGAACATTTGGTGGTACACTATGCAAACTCTCTGCGCGAAGTTAAATGCGGGTGGTTCAAACACAGCCTCTCTGAACAATCCTTATTGAAGTGCTGGAGCGTGTGATGTGACCGCTATCAGCTATGCTTCCCTGTGTCGCGATATCGATGTAGGTGGTTACAACAGATTTATATTTCGTGGAAGGAGGAGGAGGTTGATCTCAAGTACAATGTGCGACAAGATTTTTGCTTTCCTGCATGGTCCAGTTAGAAGCTTTGCGAATAATTAGTCAGCCATCGTTTTTCCCCCTTAATGTCATATGCGCCGTAAGAGTTGGTTTCAGCGATGTCCTCGGTGAACTACACACAGCACGTTATCTTCGGCGAAAATAAAGGGAGCCTTTTTACAAACATAGGTAAACTTCAAAGTCAGGGGTCTAAGTATGACATTCACAGTGTAGCGAAGAGAGACGCTAGTGGGTTCAGCGCTACTGGCTCTAAACGCTAGTGGGTCGAGCGCTCCTGCTCAGCAACGGCTCTCGTGCTTGAAAGTTCTGACTGCCCTGCCCGTCGACGTTGCGCTGCTCCCGAGCTCTGCCAAATAAACACCTTTAGAATTGGTGGAGGTGCGGGGTAAAGTCAGAGGCAAAAACAACAACGTCGTCGAGATAACATAAGCACGTGTTCGACTTCAAACCGCGGAGAACTATGTCCATCATGCGTTCAAAGGTTGCTGGCGCATTACAAAGTCCAAACGGCATGACATTAAATTCGTATAAGCCGTCGAGTGTGACAAAGGCTGTCTTCGGCCTACGCGCCGTGGTTGCTCAGTGGCTATGGTGTTGGGCTGCTGAGCACGAGGTCGCGGGATCGAATCCCGGCCATGGCGGCCGCATTTCGATGGGGGTGAAATGCGAAAACACCCGTGTGCTTAGATTTAGGTGCCCGTTAAAGAACCCCAGGTGGTCAAAATTTCCGGAGCCCTCCACTACGGCGTGCCTCATAATCAGAAAGTGGTTTTGGCACCTAAAACCCCAAATATTATTATTATTGTCTTCGGCCTATCGACGTCAGCCATGGGCACTTGCCAATAGCCGAAGCGTAAATCTAGAGATGAAAAGAATTCTGCTCCTTGTAGGCTATCGATGGCGTCATCGATTCGCGGCAGAGGGTGTACGTACATCTTTGCGAGTGATCTTGTTCAGGCGCCGATAGTCTACGCAGAACCGTACCGAGCCGTCTTTTTATGCGAAGCATATTACGAGAGCTCAACCCAGCTCCTCAGGCGCGGTGGTGTCGCCTTCAATGACCTTTGACCCCATGCCATACCACGTGACACCGTAACGTCACGACAGAGGAGAAACGGGGCTCCAACTCACGCCGTCACTCGCGGCGTCGCGGCGGTATATAAGCAGCTGCGCTTGTTTCTAGGTAGCTTTGGCTCAACTCTTGCAAGATGGGCTGGGTGGGAATCGAACCAGGGTCTCCGGAGTGTGAGACGGAGACGCTACCACTGAGCCACGAGTACGATGCTTCAAAGCGGTACAAAAGCGCCTCTAGTGAATGCGGTGTTGCCTTAGAAACGAGCTGTTTCTAAGGCTCAGGCGTGCGTCGCTTGCTCAGGCGCACATTTCGTTGCCGCGCCGAACGCCGCGTTGCTCGACGCTCACCGCGTCCAATGCGGGGCGCGTAGTCGCTGCGCCGTAGCCCATTGTCTTATACACCCCTTGGCGGGTCGACGGGAACGCTTTCGCGTTCCACTCTTCAAGGCGAAGCAGAGTAACGCATGAGTTGTTTCTTCGTCTAGCCGAACCAAATATAGCCAAGCAACAGCAGTTCACCAGGCTAAACAGTGGTTCAACAACTAAAATAAAGGCTAGTATGCTTCGCATCCTGGGCTTAACCTTAGCTAAGCCACAGCCATTTTTTTTAGAGCGCAGCTCTTTGGCGTCCGTTCCTGGGTTTCGCGTCGTCGTCGGCGTTGTCGTCGGCCTCGTAACCAGCTCCGCCCCCCTTTCATCCCCCCAGCGCTAGCAGCGACCGACTGATACCGCTGGATGCCGCTGACGCCACTAGAGAGTCAAGATAACGTGACTGCATAGAACACCGTCGCCGCCATGCAGAAAGAGGAGGAAAGGGTCCCCCCCCCCCCCCTGTTCTTGTGTGGCGGATAGGGTGCTCTTCAGTTGCCGACGCGCCGGTTATTTCACGTAGGCCCCGGCACGTCGACGAATACGTGACCACCTTCCCACGGCTAGACCTGGTTCTTAGCGCTGCGGAAGCGAAGGTATCATATTGTTTGTGTCGGCATCGGCGGCGTTGTCCCTGAAACCAACTCCGCAGCTGGGGTTGACTCACTATCGGCGTCAGCGGCATCAGTCAGTCGCTGCTATCTCTTCCCTCCTCCCTTTATCGTGTTGTCCGCTTGCTGCGCGCGCTTCTGCCCCCATCGTTTGCCGCTGGGTGTACACGCCGCCCCCCTCCCCCCTCTTCCTGCGAGTCTCCGGTTGTCAAAGCGCCGGCTCGAACTTAATTCCTTTCTTCGCTCCTCCTCCAATGCAACCCCTGTGCGGTGGCAATCAGAGAGCCAGATCGGTGGCGGCGGATCTGTATATGTGCACCGCCCGAGCCGAAATTGCCGCTGCCGTTCGCCCTGTGCGGTGGCAATCAGAGAGCCAGATCGGTGGCGGCGGATCTGTATATGTGCACCGCCCGAGCCGAAATTGCCGCTGCCGTTCGCCACTGCGAAATTATCTGCCAGTTCTTTCTGAGCCATGAGCGAGACGACCGATGGAAGTCCTCCGTCTGCTGCTGCTGCTGCTGCTGCTGCTGCTGCTAAACGAGCTGCCAGAGCAGAGGCCCAGCGCCGTCGCCGTCAGAATCCAGAGGTGCGTGCCGCCGAAGCAGAAGCTTACCGTCGCCGCCGTCGAGATGATCCAGGAGTACGCGTCGCCGAAGCAGAGGCTAAGCGCCGCCACCGAGAAGACCCTGCCGTTCGCGCCGCCGAAGCGGAGGCTCATCGCCGCCGTCGAGAGCAACCAGCAGTAAGCGAGGCTGAAGCAGAAGCTCATCGCCGCCGCCGAGAAGACCCTGCCGTTCGCACCGCCGAAGCGGAGGCTCATCGCCGCCGTCGAGAGCAACCAGCAGTAAGCGAGGCTGAAGCAGAAGCTCATCGCCGCCGCCGAGAAGACCCTGCCGTTCGCACCGCCGAAGCGGAGGCTCATCGCCGCCGTCGAGAGCAACCAGCAGTAAGCGAGGCTGAAGCAGAAGCTCATCGCCGTCGCAGAGAAGACTCTACCGTTCGGGCGGCCGAGGCCGAGGCCAAACGCAAACAAAGGCTCGCAAACAGTCAGGGTGCAACAAATGCTTTCCGGCGACAGTTTACAGACAATCCGTTTGGAAGTGTGTGTTCAGTGTGTGATCGGCTCTGGTTCCAAAATGACGTGAAACCGCTTCCGGATACGTGCCGTGAGAATCTCCGGTGTGCGTTTCCCAACTCGGACTTGTGTCAATTCAGACTGTGTTCTTCATGCATGCAATCTGTGCGGAAAGGTGACATTCCTCATTTTTCGACAACAAACGGTTACAAATATCCCTCGAGGCCAGCGCACCTTCCACAACTTAATGCGGTGAGTGTAAGACTCGTATCTCCGCGAATCCCATTCATGCAAGTGCGACGACTGATGCACGGCGGAGGCCAATATGGCATTAAGGGTCCAGTTGTGAACGTTTGCGTTGACGTGGACGAGATGGTTACGTCGTTGCTCCGTGCCATCGAACAAGACCGCGCTCTCAATGTGCATCTGAAGCGGCGTATTCTCGCGAAGACGACCTACTTGGCGGGGGCAGTGAGAAAATGTGATTTGCTGCCGTGGCTCAAGGTGCTTTGCGATAGCACACTATACAAGCACTACAACATCAAGTGCGACTTTGCCCGTTTGGGTGATATCACTGAAGTGGACAAGCAGGACGAAATTGAGTCGCTCCCGGAATGCGCGGACCTCAACGATCCCATCCAGGCGGCCACAGCCATGACGTTGGCTCAGCACACCTTGATATGGGATGAAGACAAGTTTCTTGTCATTGCTCCCGGTGAGGGAAAGAAGCCCCTGAGCATTCTTTACGACGAACATGCGGAGTAGCTCTCATTCCCACAGATTTACCTCGGTGAACCACGCCGAGTGGACGCCAGTGCCAAACCAACCGTCTTCACGCACGCCATGAGCGAGATCCGCAGGTCTGATCGTCGAGGTGCCACCCCACAACACGTACTGTACATGGCCATGAAAGTGTTTAGGCACCGAGTAGCCAGCGACATGTCTGTGGCCTTCCACAACGTCAGAGCGGTGGAAACCCTAACGAAACAACAGCTACTCGACAAGGACTTCGTTCAGGAAGCGGTAGAACATGACATGGCTTTTATGCATGGCATACCCAATACCGTGCAGTACTGGGCCAGGCGCAAGAAAGACCTCTTTGCCATGATCCGCCAACTGGGTAAGCCTACGGCGTTCCTCACACTGTCTGCCTCGGAATTGCACTGGCCCGAGCTGTTAGTGTTGCTTCAGCGACTTCGCCTACAACCTGATGAGACTGCGCTTGCCGTAGAGGAAATGAACAGCATTTATCGTGCCCAGCTAGTAAATGACGATCCCGTAGTCTGTGCCATCTACTTCGACCGCCTGGTGCGCATCATTCTAAACATACTCCAGAATACCCGGATATCCCCCTTCAGACCATACGTAGTGGTCGACTACTTTAAACGCATCGAATTTCAACATCGCGGGTCGGCACACGCGCACATTCTTCTCTGGCTTGATAATGCCCCCGATGAGGACCTCTCCATGCACATGCCCCGAACTCTGGAAATGGCCACTACTCTGCTTTCGCTGGACACCACGTACTTGAAGCGGGAGCGCACGCAGGTGCACCAACACACCCACACCTGCTACAAGCGCAACAGCCCCAAGTGCCGCTTTAACGTCCCCTTCATGCCCATTGATGAACCCATGGTCGTAGTGCCTTTCCCGAGTGTGGAGAGTGAGGCGCAGAAGAAACTCATCGAGATGCTCCAAATCAAGTACCAAGCCATGCACCAGGCTTTGGAAACGACCAACCATGATTCACTACAGCAGTTCTGGGAACATCACGGCATCACGGACAGGGAGCAGTACATTTCGGTTCTCCGAGCAGGTACACCTCGTCCCACCGTCATGCTACCCCGTACCGTGCAGCAAAAGCGGGTTAATTACTTTAACCCATGGGTGGCGTCCGTTCTAGATTCAAACATGGATCTTCAGATCGTGCTCGACACGTACGCGTGTGCTGCCTACGTGGTAGAGTATGTAAATAAGGCCAATCGAGGTATGTCCAATCTGAACCGTGTGGTGCAAGAAATTGTCAAGGATAAGGGGGACATGGATTACACGCAGGCACTGAGACACTTGGGCGTGAAGATGCTCAATGCGATCGAGCTCTCAGCACAGGAGGCCGCCTGGTGTTTGCTCGAGCAGGACATGTCGCAGGCTAGTCGCAAAATTGTCTTTGTAAACACTGCCTGGCCTGAGGAAAGGACGCGCATCCGGAAGTCTAACGCTCAAATGGAGGAGGAACGCTTGCACGAATCTAGCACGGCCGTTTGGAAAAGGACGAGCGCTACGAAGACCGCGCGCCTGAATTGGAAGCCGTCACTCTGGCAGAGTTCGCTACAGACTACAACATCTACACCTGCAAGAAGAGAGTTCAGCGAGTGATACTTCGCTACCGCGGTTACTCCATCGACGATTCAGTTAACTTCAAGAGAGAACATGTCCTACTCTTCTTTCCGTTTCGTAAGGAGGTGGACATCTTAGACCAAAATTGTTTCGAGCGGCTATACGAGGAAAACACTGACGTCATTCGGGAGCACAAATCACGCTATCAGAGTGATGTAAATATTGAAGACCTCTGTGCGGTTTGTAATTTCGACCCAATAACGAGGAACGGGAGACGGCTTCTGAGATTTCCGATGTGACCGTGCACCCGGCAGCCATGGAGAACGACGACTCTGATCTCCTAGACATTGGTGCAGTCGAGTCCAATGCCCCGTTTAAACAATGCCCCGCCATGTGCACGCGCCAAGACGTCATGAGCAGAGATCAGTACCTGGACACCATGCGGAAGACAAATGATGAGCAGTACGAGATCGTCCGAGAAGTCCTACACCGACTGACAACTCCGAACTCTCCACCACTGCAAATATTCTTCACGGGAGTGGCTGGATGCGGCAAAACATTTGTACTGCGCCTGATCATGGACCTCTACAACAGGTACTGTAACCCTGCTGGCCCATACAATCTAAACGCATATGTGGCTTGCGCTACAACAGGAAAGGCGGCGGTGGCACTAGGCGGAGTAACTGTGCACGCAGCGTTCAAGCTTAGCCTCAAGAAAGACAGCGGACTCAGGGACAACGAGTTGAACACCTTCCGCTATGCTTTCAGGAATGTCAGATGCGTGATTATCGACGAAGTTAGCATGATGTCTGCTGATATACTTCACAGAATCGACTCGCGGCTCCGCTCCATCACCTGCAAATATCTGCAGCCCTTCGGAGGGTTGGACGTCATTCTCTGTGGGGACCTGCGTCAGCTTCCCCCCGTTCGTGCAGCTGAGGTGTTCAAGGGCGTCAAAACAGACGACGTGTTTAACACAGAAATCGCGTGGCACCATCTCGCCTACTTTGCACTCATTAAAGTGGTACGACAAAACAATCTCAGGTTCTCCACGTTGCTTTCCAAAATTGGAGATGGTGTCGAATTAGACCCCGAGGAAATCTCACTTATCGAGAGTCGGTTCGTTCCACAGCAGGAAGCAGAAGCTTCTTGCCCCGGTGGCATACGCTTGTTCTACTCCAACAAGGAATCTGATTACTACAACACAACAAAGGCCATAGTAGCACAGGATAATGCTGTACCATGCACGGCACAGGATACAATCGTTGGGTGTAGGTCTATGCAAGAGCAAACAGAGGCCATGCGTAAGGTCGAAACGTTACCCAAGGCCGAAATAGGAAATTTGCCAGCAAATATAATGCTGTGCATTGGCAAGCCTTACATGATCACCCTCAATGTGGATGTTTCCGATGGCCTTGTTAATGGATCGGTGGGAACACTGAAATTCATCGAAAACGACACCCATGGGAAACCGCTACGCATATGGTTGCAGTTCGGGGAGCTTGGCTCCAAACTTGCGATCGGAACCGTAGCGGCCGCAAAATCACACCAGTTACGCAAGCTCAACAGAAACATTCAACCGAACTGGATGCCGATTGAAAGGCGTACCGTCACCTGCGTTATCGATAAGAAGACGAAGGTATCGGTAAGAAGATGCCAGCTTCACGTTGTGCAGGCGAGCGCCATTACCATTCATAAATCCCAGGGTGGCACATATGATGAAGTCGTGTACTCCTACGCCAAGAATCATCCACAGAAGTTGGTATACGTGGCACTGAGTCGCGCTACAGACATCAACGGACTCTACCTGACCAATGTTGACAACGACTTCACATTCTACCACGGAAAAGCCAATCCGGACAGAAAGCTAGCCGATGAATTTCGTCGGTTGCAGTCCCACAAACTTGACACCATCACCGCCAAGTGCCTCGCCATGACTGAACAGCCGCACTACTTGTTGATCTCCGCTCTTAACGTACGCTCCCTTGCCGCACATGCCAAGGACGTACACCACGATCACATTCTGCGCCATTCCTCTGTACTTTGCTTTGCTGAAACCTGGATGGATCCCGAAGAGCCTCTCGAAATCATAGATTTCCTATACTGCTGTGGTGCTCGCAGAGACCACAACAGAGCGGCGGGAGTCGCTATCTACTTGCGCACAGGTCTCTCTGCAATACCAGTCGAAATGTTTGGCACGTCACATGAAGTTGTCGAACTGTGCGCCGCAAAGTTGCCCAACGGCTTGCTGGTAGTAGCTGCCTACTTCGCCCCTACCGCACTCACGAAAGACGTCGTGCACTGCCTGCAACTCGCATTAACCGTCCATCGATCCACACCGATGTTAGTAGTGGGGGACTTTAATGTTGACATAAAGACAAACAGCAATTTCCTAACACTTATGCGGGAGAACATCCCGTTCCTCTCGCTCGTAACGCGTCCCACGGCTGTGACAACCTCGCGAGGCACTTGTATAGATCTCGTCTTTGAGAATCAAGCATTGGTGTACCAAGTCGAACATATATCAGTCTATTTCTCCGACCACAAAGCTTCCTTCATGACTGTCAAGAACTGTTAGTGGAGTCTTTGTTAAAGGAATACGTGTGAAAAATAAAAAAAAATTCTGTGATAGCGCATACATGTGTTGCTCGATTTCTTTGCCTCAATCTATCGAAAAGGTGAAACAGCTTATTTGCTGCGCTCAAATTTCGCATTAGGAAGTAACGTAATCGTCGGTAATTTTTTGTAACAAGGACGACAGGGGATGCCCATGGACTGTTCGAGGGTCGGATCACTTCGCGGCGAATACAGCCATATCGTCCACTTGCTCATTAATCACACTGCGTTCTGCGGCAGAGCCGCGATATGGTCTGTTGCCGCAATGGCGGTTGGGAGTCAGTGTCGATATGGTGCGTGACAGCAGACGCCCGGCCCAGGGAAAGGTTCCCGACATCAAAATAAGAACGAAATTCTTCTAAGATGCGCAGAAGCTGCGAACGCTGAGGTGGGGTGAGGCCATCGGCAATAGATGAATCGAACACACCTGTGGGCAAAGGGTCCGACGTAGAGATAGAACCGAGCGTGTTGTAAATGGCGCAGGACGTGTCTTCGGGAACATCCGTAATTTGTACGGCGTCGATCACTTCCACGTGGCCAAGACATTCGCCTTGAAGCAGCATCACAGGGTATATGAGAAGGGGTTACAGACAAAAATAGCTGTGGAGCCCTGTTTGACGATCAGTCGCAAAAGGCAGCAGCAGTCCTTTTCGAGAATAAAAGTGGCCCGACGGAGAAAGTAGTGCGATGGCGTCACAGAGGCTGCTGCAATGCATTGATACAATTACTGACGAGTTGGGAGGAACGTTTGTGTCGTGCCTGACGAGTAGTTTGTTCGCAAAAGAAGCACTATCGGCAAGCGTCATATCTGAGATAAGCGACAATTCTAGTTCGGCCCGTGCGCAATGAATGACGGCATCGTGGCGGGCGAGAAAGTCCCACCCCCAGCATAACTTCGTGGGAGCACGAGGAAATCACAATAAATTCGACGGCGTATACAACGTCCTCGATGAGAACACGAGCGGTGCATGCCGCAATCGGGTGAATGCGCTGTGCTCAGGGGCGTAGCCAGGGGGGGGGGGTGGCTTATGGGGCTTCAGCCCCCCCCCCCAAATTTTTTCGTGCTGTCATGCGCCGCCGACCAAAACAACTCCCGGCGCCAGAAATCATGCTCGATTTTGTCTAGCATGTCCTTCATTCACGCTCGAAAAGACATTTTAGCGCGAACACTGCTAAATCGGGCTGGATTTCGGGGCAACGCCCATGCATCGGGAGTCACATATCGTAACGCAAGGAGCCCCACCGGGCACAAAATTTCAAGGGCGTTTTGAAGGCGAGCGGGCTCGTCTCGGCATCTCGCGGAGGCCGCGGAATCTACGGAGCGCTTGGATTTTAATTCTGAAACGTTGTGGGTATAAAGTTCTCATAACATTTTGATGCGAAAGGTCCATTGACATTTTCAAAGTCGTGCTCTAGATTTTCAATTCCGGAACTTTTTGGGTTTAATGCTGTTGTAAACATTTGACGCCAAAGGTGCATCGACTTTTCTAAAGTCGTACATCGGGCTATACAACGAGACAAGCCAAATCAACATACTATCAGACAAGTTGACAAAGCACGCAGCGATGTCCGATGAGACAAAGCGTTGTGGTGGTTCATTTGTGCCGTCAGGTCACAGAAAAGAATATATACATTTTTTTCACCTGCGCCAAAGCATCCATGTCAAGACACTAAAGCCACCATTGTAACTAAGTTCTTATTTATTTTTCTACCTGGACTTTTATTCGCGAGGATATATTGAGCCTCTTTCTCATTTCTTTTTCTTTTTTTTTTTTCTCGCAACCCGCGGGCTGCCGATCCAGCCAGAGTGCATGCGTTTTTTTCGTGCTGCATCGATAACCGCGCGGCCCACTTGGATGCGCGTTTGTTTTTCTCTGGCCGACTGCATTTTCGCTTGGCAGAGTTTTGGACGCTTTCTGGCTAGCAGACGAGAAAAAGAAACAATGCATAGTCGCTCGCCGCCAGCACTGCGGGGACTCGATGGATTGCAACGCGTTCGCTTGAGCTTGAGCGCAATTTTGTCTCGCCGGTCTAGGATACCGAGCAGTACGCGTATGGTTTTCTGTGGACCAAGCGTCACACATTTTCTTCGATATTCCTTCGGTAGCCACACTAGGGTGCCCAAAGTAGGCATTCGATTGTAGCTAACATGCTTTCCTTTGGGTTATTCTATTTCGCCGCCCCCCGCCCACAAAAAAAAAGAAGACATTGTTGCGGCGCAGCGAATTTTAGCATGGTGAAAGTTCGATTTTGTTACTTTTTTTGCGGAAAGTAATGGGCGACGGGACGCTTCAGTTGCCGGATACTATTTTATTATTGCAATAGCAGCTCTATGAAGAATCCAGGCGCATTCCTGTCGTTGCCCTCATGTTCCGTATAAATAGCGGCCAAGGGCGATAACATTGTGACCGCGCGCCGCATGCTCTATGTGCGAGTGAAAGCGTGCGGGGGGGCAGGGAAGGGGGTGAGCCGACGATGGTGGCTGATGAGTCTTGTGTGTGCAAGGGAGAAAAGCGGGTAGGAAGCGCGCCGCCTTCCGTCGCACGCGATACATTTTGGGAGTGGAGGGGGGGGGGGGGGGTGCTGTGATCTGTGAATCTATGGTTGCGCAAACTGTTTATTTGCCTTGTTTGACGCATTATATATAGTGACTTTTTCTTAGGTACGTAGATTTATTGGTGACTTATGCGTATATTTAAATATCTTGTTGCGAGGTTTTGTGCATATGCGCAGTGAACATTGCTTCCAGTGACAATTTTTTGCCATCAAGCTGTATCTTCACATTTGTGTATTCCATTGTATCTTCGCATTTCTAATGTGCGAAGGCGAGTCAAATGAAAGTTAGACAACCCGCCCAGCGCAATAATGGTTCAGTTCATTATTTTCGAGGCATGCGCGTAGCACATACGCATCTCATTTACAAGTGACATGCAGATGTGAGGTTAAATGTTCTTTAATGCTCTCATACACGGGGTTGAACATGGTTGCGTGACATAATGGACACTTCAAAAGTTGAACAGCTTGGTGCCGTGAGGTTTTTGACAAATGAAGATGTTTCCCAAAAACAAATTATTCGCCGTATGGCTGCCGTATGCGTTGAACATTGCGTGTCATTGGCTACTGTGAAGCGTTGTAGCAAACTGTTCAAAGAAGCACATAAAAGTTACAAAGACGATCCATGGCCGGGCCAAAGCCACCGTGCAATCACCCCCAACACAGTTGAAAAGGCCGTGGTTGCTCAGTGGCTATGATGTTCGGCTGCTGAGCACGAGGTCGGGGGAATAGAATCCCGGTCACGGCGGCTGCATTTCGATGGAGGCGAAATGCGAAAACACCCGTGTACTTAGATTTAAGTGCACGTCAAAGAACCCCAGATGAGGGTGACGACTTTTTGTCTGCAATTG
Organism: Dermacentor albipictus; assembly: GCF_038994185.2. Classification (NCBI taxonomy): domain Eukaryota; kingdom Metazoa; phylum Arthropoda; class Arachnida; order Ixodida; family Ixodidae; genus Dermacentor; species Dermacentor albipictus. The sequence goes on from NC_091825.1 coordinate 65,123,143, forward strand.
TGACCGGGGATGACTCATGGTGCCGCTACTACTTGCCTGAAACACTACGGCAAAGCTTACAGTGGAAACATTTGAATTCACCACTCCCAAGGAAAACAAAGGCCGTCATTTATGCCGGAAAAGCACTGACTTCTTTTTAGATCGTTAGGGGCCACTATTGATCGAATTTTCTAAACCTGGAGAGACTCTAAATCGTTTCAGATATTGTGAAAGATCGGATCGGCTGCGTGTCGCAATTAAGAACAAACGACGTGGAAAATTGACCATTGGGGACATCTTGCTTCACGACATTGCCCGTTCCCACGTCGCTGATGTGGTTAATACAAAACTGGCAAAGTTCAAGTGGGAAATGCTGCAACATCCCTCATGCAGCCCATACCTGTTGCCATGCGTCTTCCACATTTGGTAAAATTTGAAGAAACTGCTCAAGGGAACCAGATTCATGGCGGAAGATGACGTGTAGTCATTTACAGATTTTCGAGGCAGCAACTCAAGGAGTTTTATGAGACGGGAATTACGCGACTCGTTAGTAGGACATGTGTCTAAATACTCATGGTGACTAATTTTAAATAAAGTACCCCGTTTGTCATATATTCGCATTGGCTCACTTTCATTTGACTCGCCCTCGTATATGTTGCAGAACTCCTGCTTTTTATATGTGCTCTCTGTTGCGACTATGATTTCGGAGCAATTACTCTCAATGCACAACCGGTGACAGCTGCTCCTGCGCAATACATTCTAACAAAGAAAAGCGTCATTGAGATTTTCCCCTGGTCGTTGCATATGTACCAAAATGTAAACAAGGTTGTTGAATGACAGACATATATATATATATATATATATATATATATATATATATATATATATATATATATATATATATATATGCTTTGCAGCTCGGCCTGCTCCTTATAAAATTAGTCGAGGGATCAACACACACACACACACACACACACACACACATATATATATATATGTGTGTGTGTGTGTGTGTGTGTGTGTGTGTGTGTGTGTGTGTTGATCCCTCGACTAATTTTATAAGGAGCAGGCCGAGCTGCAAAGTGAGCCCCCCCCCCCCCCCCCCCCCGAACGAAATTTCTGGCTACGCCACTGGCTGTGCGCTTGCTGTTCGGAGGGCGAGTCCAGCAATGGGCGTCGTAACCTTTCGAAGGAAGCGACGTAGCTTTGCGTCCATAACTGATACAGCGGCTCCAGTATCCACGAGGGCATATGTACGCACACCGTCAACACGTCTATCACATTGGTCGGGCTACGTTGAGGACTTCCGCGTTTCGACGGGGTCGCAGCCCTTGCCTCATGGACTGCGACGATTAATTTTCCTCATACCGAGCTTCGGGACGAGGCCGCATCGGTGATGGGGAGCGTCGGCGTGGAGAAGTTGAGCGGCGGATGTTGGCGGACCGGCGGAATGGTGGTGACGCAGCCCGAGGTTCGTCGCCGTAATAAGGGCGCGGAGAACCCGCCATAGAACTTGGCCCATTTGGTGTAGCGCTAGGCGACTGCAAGCGACTACAGTGGCGTGCGACGTGGCCTGCGTAGCCGCACGCAAAACATATCGGTCGATTGTCCGCTGTACGCTACCGAGTCGTTGCGGCAGGTCCCATCCATGTGGAAGGACGCGTTCGACGTGGTGGCTGGTGAAGTGATTGCATAGCAGGCTGTTGTCGGGGCATAGCGAGGACTTCGGCGTGCGTGAGAGGTCCCCGTTGAGGGAGTTGTTGAGGCTGGATGACGACTTCCGCGTAGCTGAGTGGCGCAGCTGTCGGGATCTGCTGGGGCCTGGCCATGACTTCGGCGTAGCTGTGAGGCGCAGCCGCAGGAACACGCTGGTGGTGCTCAGGCAAAACCTCGTGCAGTTCTTGCGCTGTGACGTGGCGAAGCGGAGGCACAAAACTTGGTGTATGCGCGTGTACCGACTGCGGCTGTGCAAAATCCATCAACGAGAGTTGCCGGGCAACTTCTTCGCGGACGAACGCCTTCATTTCTGCGAGCAACGCTGCCTGGTTGGGCATAGCAGCCAAACCAGCGAGGTGTTCGTCACGCGGTAGAGATCGACGGGTCAGTGACCGCTGCCTGCGGAGTTCTTCATAGCTCTGACACAGTGTGACAATTTCAGCTACAGAGCGTGGACTTTTGGCCAGCAACATGTTAAAGGCGTCGTCTTCTATGCCCTTCAGGATGTTTCGGATTCGATCAGACTCCGCCATGGTCGAATCGACTTTCCTGCATAGGTCCAGGACATATCTTCGATATAACTGGTGAATGTTTCGCCTGGCTGTTGAACTCGTTCTCGCAAACGTTGCTCGGCACGCAGCTTGCGAACAGCAGGGCAACCAAATACATCGGCGAGGGAAGTCTTAAATTCCGACCATGTCTGGAACTCTGCTTGATGGTTGTTATAGCACGGGCTGGCCACTCCAGCGAGGTAGAACAGAACATGGCTCAGTTTGGCCGCTTCGTCCCACTTGTTATGGTCGCCTACCCTGTCGTACGTCGTGAGCCATTCGTCCACGTCAGTGTCGTTCGCTCCAGTGTAGATAGGAGGGTCGCAATGACGAGGCACCTCGGGACACGTAGTGGGTGCAGGAGGAGGCGTTTGCTGGGAGGCGTCTTGGGGCATGGTAGATGGTAGGGTACGGGACCGGAGTTCCAGGATGATCGTCTGAGGGTACCCCGCACACTCCACCAATTCTAGTTCGTGTGGCTCCACTGAGAGCCACACGAACTGGGACGCCGTCCTGCCATTCGTCACCTACGCGTATAATACCGCTACGCAGAGCACCACTGGATTTTCACCCTATTTCTTGCTGTATGGTCGACACCCTTCGCACACCATGGACACCATTCTTCCGTACCGGCCGGATGCATCCGAGTGCGTGCCTATTTCTGCCACGGTCAGACATGCAGAAGAGTGCCGCGAGCTCGCACGGGCCTTTACTCCCGCTGATCAAGAGCGCCAGAGGAGCACTTGCGGTGACGCCACTGCCACGGTCACCTTCGATCCGGGAGCGCTCGTGCGGCTCTCAGTTCCTTTAACTGCCCCTGGCCTCTCATCAAAGCTGGTCCCTAAGTATGAAGGCCCTTATCGTGTTCTCGAACGCGCATCTCCTGTGAACTATGTCATAGAACCAGTTGAGCCATCTTCAGACATGCGCCGCCGTAGACGAAACATTGTCCATGTCGACCGTTTATAGCCTTACTACGACCCGCTCATCGTGACGAGCTGTTAGGTCGCCGGACGGCTCCCTTCTCGCTCCCGGGGGGTGATTGTAGCGAAGAGAGACGCTAGCGGGTTCAGCGCTACTGGCTCTAAACGCTAGTGGGTCGAGCGCTCCTGCTCAGCAACGGCTCTCGTGCTTGGAAGCTGTGACTGCCCTGCCCGTCGGCGTTGCGCTGCTCCGAGCTCTGCCAAATAAACACCTTTAGAATAGTACATTTTTCGTGCCCCCATGGTTCACCATTTGTGATTTATAAATAGGTCTACGCCTGTTAAATGTAAAAATAGGTGACAGACGCATTTCCAGGCCCTTTCACTCAATATAATAATAATAATTATTATTATTACTATTATTATTATTATTATTATTATTATTATTATTATTATTATTATTATTATTATTATTATTATTATTATTATTTCCACAAAATATACAAAACAACACAAGTAGGCCAGTCTAAGCCTCAGTTGGCTTGTAGGAACGTGCCTATGAATATGATAGACAAGGCAAAAAAAATATACATAAATTGATGAGACATGAAAAAAAATAAAACGAATGGCAAAAGAGATATTGAAAAGAACAAGATAACATTTGGTTATCTACTTACAACAAAAGAAGTTGAAGAGGTAAATACTGCGACGCAAAAATGTTCTAGAGGTTAATTTTACTATAGGTGCTTTAATAAGTGTTTCAGCGTGCTTTCTGATGTGGCGTTAAAAATTTCTTCTGGCAATTTGTTAAATATGTCAGGCACATACGCACAGCGTCTGGCCGTGTCATCCCTTGTGGCTGAACGAGGAACTACATAACGGACATGTTTTCTAAGTGATCTTGTGGCGGCACTTTTTTGTTTGAAAGCGGAATTCCAGAAATGTTTAACGACAACTGTTTCTACAATTAATGAATGAAAATACGGTAGACCAAGTACGCGGAAGATATTCGCGGATGTTACTATTGGGGAATTGTATGCAACGTACTTGAGAATGTTTTTTTTTTTACTATTATCCGGTCTACCTTGCATCTCCAGCGATCCGAACAGAAGCCAAAGACTGTAGTGCCGTATCTCAACACACTGTAACCTAGTGCGTGTGCTATAATCTTTTTTACAGACAAGGGTGCAATACTTCTGATGTTAGACAACAGCCAAGCTACTGACCTCAGTTTAGAACAAATAAGTGATAAGTGATGCTGCCACGATAAGTTACTATCGAAAGAGATTCCGAGATACTTCACATATTCCACGTATGGAATAGGCGCACATTTACAATAAACGCAGTCCGACTCATGTGAGTAGGGAGGCATGTTAATAACAGCAGTCTTGAGTGGGGAGCGAAAACAAACAAGTTGTGTTTTTTGGGCATTAACAACAATTCCGTTATTAGAGAACCAAAGCATTGCCTTGTACACGTCATTTTGCAACATTTCCGTGGACCTTCTGTAAGAGAGGTGTTTCGCCAATAATACAGTGCCGTCAGCATACTGGAATACTGAACATTTCGAAATTGCCAAAGGGAAGTCGTTAACGAAGGTATTAAACAACAATGGCGATAAAATGTACCCCTGAGGAACTCCAGCTTTCAGTGACAGCTTAGAACCAGAAACGCCCTTATCATTGGTAGCGACCACCTGAAATCTGTTGCTCAAGTAATTTTCGAGAACTTTGTAAAAAGGCACACGAAATCCCCAAAAATGCAGTTTAGTGAACAAGATATTTGATGATTCAGGGTGTCGAACGCCTTCGCTACATCTATGAACAGCGCACATGTGAAAAGATTCTGATCGAATGCCAAGAACAGTTCATCGGAAAATTCCTCAAGCAGTTCCACAGTACCACGCCCTGAAACAAAGCCAAACTGTCGATTGGTCAGGATAGAAAATTCGTTAAGAAAAGAAGGCATAGTGTGGAAAAGAATTTTTTCTAATACCCGAGAAATAACCGGCAATATAGAAATTGGCCGATAGTTTTCAATACTATCTTTCTTCCCTGACTTGTGTAGTCGTACAACAACTGCAGTTTTTAGGCATTCTGGAGTTTCGTCACCTTCCGAAAAACCATTCAATATATGCAGTATAATATCTGACAGCGCATTGAAATTCCTTCTGATGGTGTGTAAAGAAATTCCATCATATCCAGTGGGCTTGTTAGGACGGAAACTGAAAATAATTTCTTCCAGATCAACCCTCAGAATTCTCGGAACAAAAACTGACGCAGATACGGAATGCCCTAACGGCCGAGCGTTTGTGGATGGAGAGACAGCCCTCTGGGACGCTTTAACAAAGTGCCTGTTGAAAGCATCAGCCACTTCTGTGGGAGGTTGCTGAAAAGCACCGAAAACAGGTCGTTTAATTACTAGAATTCACTCCTCTGAGATGATTTACCAAAGACCAAGTTTTGCTTACATTATTTGAAGATTGTTGGAATTTTAAAAAAGATGTAACGGTGTTTGGCACCACGCAGAAGATCAGCAACTCTATTTCTTGCCGACTTGTATTCTAATCGCAGTGCTTGGTTTCTGGGATTTCTTTTGCAGCGTTTACACAAGCTGTCCCAATACGAAATGGAAGCAAGAATTTCCGTGTTCATCCAGCAGAGGCCCTTTCTTATCGGCGTAGCTATCAGCTGCGTGCAACGTAATTCAAATTTTTTCACTTGCGTACAGAACCTTTCATACACTTTGCCCGACGAAACTTCTTTGGTTAAGCATACCCAGTCAAACGAAATGATAAGGTTATCAAGCTTGGATTGATTAACAGTAGAGACGAGGCATTTACGCTGCCCAGATGCAGTTTTCACCGATGGCGTTCCAGACGCGTCTGGTAAAACAAGACGGCATGCTACAAAGTAGCGGTCAGCCCATCTTTGTAGAATAGTACATGACCTAAATGAGCAGCTGGGAGTTCTGACCGCTATGTGATATCTAAACAAGATTGCACTAGGGTATTATTAACTAATTCCGATCTAGTAGGAGCTACCATTGTACATTCCAGACCATAAGCGGACAACGTAGATAAATAGCCTTAAACGGTCACTTTTTCAGAGCATAAAATGTTGATATTCAAGTCTCCGATCAAGCAGAATTGGTCCACTGAGCTCCACAGACACAAAGTTTCATCAAGCTCTACAAGAAAGCGTGAAAGACTGTATGAGGGTGTTCGATAAATCGATAAGATATGCACATAAAATGACCTCTTACAAACTTTCGCCATCATAGATTCGGCATGCACAAAAGATGCATCAGCACAAGAAACTTCACATTTGTCGTTTATAAAGAGAGCAATATACCTCCGCCACGACGCCCGCTTCGTGTAACAAAATGTGCGGAAAAGCCCCGCAAGATAAACGTATCGAGGCAAGCCTGGGAAACATTGATTTCTGTTATTACAAAAACGTCAACAAAGCCAGCTGCCGATTCAGCCAGGAATTTAAATTCGTCCCAGTATTTACGCAGACTTCGAATATTACCGTTCACAACGGTGAAATCATTATCAGAGCTGCATGGAAATTCTGTTTTAAATGAATTGAAGTCCGGCAGTTCGGTGAAAGAAAAGGGAATGTTGTCAAGGCAGTCTTTTCCAGGTCTGTTTGTTTCCCGATTCGAACAAGAGACGCTGTTTCATTCTTTTTCACGAAGATCTTGCCTCCTTTCGTAGTTCTTGCCTCCTCTCTCTCAACAAAACCGATAACCTTTCTCCTTTGCCTTCGATCTAGCTTTCGAGAAACGATCACGGTTGACTTTGGTCAAGTTATCATCGAAGTAGATCTTTGGAAATGATACACCTTCACGTAGTTGCTTCAGCTTTCCCCGAGCTTCGAACCACTTTTTTCTTCGAAATGACAGATTTAAAGCGCACCAGGGTGACAGGTGTACCACCGATTTTGACTTTTAAGCGGTGTAGTGCCGCAAGATCGTCAGAGGAAAACCCCGACAGTTCCAGATTTGCTGCCATTTGCGTGATCGTTTGTTGAAGGAGATTGAATTGCACACACACGCGCTCTTATCCCACCGTGTGTCTGCTCCCTCCCCCTTCACCTTACTAGGGCGGAGGAAGTTTTGCTTAGGAGGCTTCGGGCCGGGGTGGCATAATTTATTTTCCCTGCTGCATAGCCGCATCGCTTTGTGGAACTCGGAAGAGCGCAATCGTGCAGCACGTTTCGGCGTCAACACAATTGTTGAGCCAGATGTCGTCCCTCTCGAAAAAAAAGAAATATATTAGGGTGAAAATAAAGAAAAAACCCAAAACTCGCCGAATAAATGCCGATCACGCTAACCACAGACATGAGACACGTGACTGGTCCATAATGTCCATCTCGCCAAGCGTCCGCGTGGCCTAATGGATAAGGCGTCTGACTTCGGATCAGAAGATTGCAGGTTCGAGTCCTGTCGCGGACGAACCTATTTTTTTTATTCTTTTTTTTTTCTTTTTTTAAATTCAGCAATTTGGACATCGTGCGCAAGCGAGAACGCGAAGTCTTTTCTTGGTGATGTTCAGCAGTCCTTCAATTGTGAAAGGCATGTCATTTTACTGGGTGATTGTAATTGTGATATGCTTTCCAGAAGATAAATCTAAGCTGACCATTGTTTGTGATAAAAGTGCCGTGCTTTTAAGTTCGATTGTAAGGGAACAAAATGCTGAAGACATTGGTTATGTGTTGTCTAGCAAAAATCATATGTATACGCACTACCAAGGTGATTGTCATAGCAGACTAGACAGAATGTATGTTCCATTAACCTTTGTACCTTCATTTTCAAATGATCAATTCTTACATGTTAGTTGTAGCGATAATTGCCTGGTCATGTCAACCATAGGAAAGAAACAAACAACATCAAAATTCAGCTGGGACTTATGGAAGCTAAATGATAAGCTTTTGCAAGACTAAAACTGTTTTCCAAGACAAGACTGTTTTCCAAAAGACAGTGCAAGAAAAGCTCGAAAATTTGCTCAGCACAACTACGTCAGCGTTCTTGATTTCAGAATGGGAACTCTTCAAAAGAGACGTTAAATTCACCGCAATTGAAAGAGCATGCGTAGTCGAGCATAAAGAAAGAGAGCATGAAAAGGAATCACACCATAGGTTAAAATACATGCTCTGCGCAGAAAGCTCTAATTATTTTCGAAAGCAATCAAAGACAAGTCTGAGCTTGAAGTCACGGATAAAGAAAAGTGCAGGGGTGCAGTATTAAGGGCATGGGGCCAGAGTTTATGGATGGGAGAGACACCTACCAAGCGAGCAATAAGCGACGAGAAGAAACAAGCGATTTACAAAGAAATAACAGAAATAAGGTATTAAGGGGAAGTAACTAATGATGTCGGAATGATAGAGCATGCATTTGAGTCTTATTATGAAAGTTTGATGGGGAAAACCCCATGTGATATTGAAAGCTTTAGGACTGACTTCTTGCCATTAATGCCAACATTTTTAGACGAGGTCTCTGAAGTGCTCAACAGACCAATAAACCTTTCGGAACTTGAGGATGCAATTGACGAACTTAGTCCCTGCAAGTAGCTGGGGCCTGATGGTCTTGGAGGGGCTTTCTATAAGAGCTTTAAAAGTGGAATAGATGTAGCATTACACCGAGTGATAAGGGAGATGTGCGCGAGAACAAAGAAGTGCCTCCTTCTTTTCGGGCATCGCACGCTATTTTAATACCTAAAGCGAAAGACCGTGCAAGACTTTTGGCACTTGAAGCATACAGACCAATAAGTTTGACAAATAAGGACTATAAGTTTACGCTGAAGTACTGGTGCATCGATTGCAGACTGTTATAAAAGAACTTGTGGACCCCCATCAGACATGCGGTTTCAATGGCAGATCAATCTTTTCGAATATACATACTGCAAGGGCCATACTGGAATGCTGCGATGAAAAGGTCACAGTCACCATGATATAAATTGACCTCGAAAAGGCTTGTGATAGAGTCGTCCATTATGTCATATTCTGGCTTTTAGCACATTTTAATTCCGGTGCAGTGATAATGGATAGAGTATAAGAATGGTGTACAAAGGTTACACTGCAAAGTTAGTAATTGATAGGAAATTAGGCGCCAGTATAAAAGTGGAATCATCAGTAAAATAAGGATGCTGTTTGTCGTCTCTTTCATTTGCCTTGTATTAAGAGCCCTTTTATTTGAAAATAATTAAAAGCCAACCTATTCATGGGTTCATCTATGCAGAAATTGAGACTAGTTTTGGCTCATGCAGATGACGTGGCAATTTTCTGCTGTGATACTGACAATGTGGATAAAACTACGAGAGGTTGTTTCTTTTTACGCCACAAGTGGAAGTGACATTGTCAGCTGGACTAAGTGTCTAGGTTTGTGGCACGGCAGCTGGCACCAGGCACCCGAGTATTTTCGCAACATGAACTGTACCCCTGGAAAATATCTTGGGGTGCCCTTGCAACATTATCGTGACAGTGCAATGTATAGGATCGAAGAACTAAAAAAAGTTAAGGATCAGACAGGGGGTGGGCGGGCATAATTCTTCGATGTGTTCGAGTTAGTGCTTGCAATTTGTTTTTAGCTACAAAAGTGTATTACGTACTGCAAGTGCTATGCATGGCAAGTATTTTGGTACAGAAATTTCACAGAGTGTGTGGGGTATACTATATATGGGGATCCACTTAGGAAAGAACTAGCCGGTGTAACTTGTTTCATTCGGTGAAGAATGGGGGACTAGGGCTAACACATTTGTTTTTGAAAGATTGTTAGTAGGTTCTTTTTCTTAAGGGACCAAAGCAATATATTTCTGTGTGCTGTTATTCAAGTGAGATTCAGTTCTTCCTTGCCTGAGTGGGATGTCTCATCAACAAATGGACAAACACCAATTGGTTTTCTGTGGGAAGTTATGTCCTTTCCTTTACTGAAAGTACATTTTGCAAACAAATTTTTTCTTCTCTGTGACGTGTAAGAAACTATTGGGATCTGGTTGATGTTTTCTTGCCGCTTCCTGTGTACTGCACAATGTATAACTTAAGACATGAACACAATGTGCTGAAGTGCGTTAAGATTCCGGTTAGATCTTCAGCGAAAACCTTCTTTATTCAGTTGCGTTCTAGCACTCTCCTTGTGAAGCCATGGCTAAAAAGCAAGAGCTTCTTTGTTCCATGGTCTGTTAAGTGCATAACATGTAAGAAACCTGAAACTATTGAGCACATCTTCTCGGATTGCCATGACTCCGTTTTCTCGTGGGATGTTCTCAAATGAACTCTGAAGAAAGGACTGCCGATAAGTCCTTTCGGTATTCGGTTCTTACCATGCGCAGATGCAGGCGAAGTGCCGGCTTACTTGACAATGCTTTTGTGCATGAGCAGCGTGCAGAAAATGCACATGGATGTCAAGAATACTTGTGTGGATGAAAGGACTGCGAGGCAACGCCTACGTGAAAGTACAAAGCCTTTTAGTACACTGTAGTGAAAGTCTTAGGTACATGCCTGATGCCCTCAAGCACATGATTAAACTGCCAGAGTAGTTTCAGGAGCTTGACACTGCTGTTTGGTGCCTGTGATATCCTCTCTGAAGGCCGTTTAAATCAGTGCAGTCTCTCCAAATGATGTAATAGTACTGCTCTGCACCAAGTGGCCAGCTTTGTACACGTTTACGTGGTGCTGTAATGAAGGTAATAAGAGACGAGAAAAAAAAGTCTGCACGGCCTAATGGATAAGGCGTTTGACTTCGGATCAGAAGATTGCAGGTTCAAGTCCTGTTGTGTACATATTTTCTCTCTCTTTTTTTTTTAATTAGCAACTCGTGCATCGTTGCCATGTTTGCTAACACCCGCTGTAGCAGGAGCACACCATTTCGGCTTCACAGATGTGACGACTACGTGGACAAATTTGTTTTTACCCAAACAGGCTATACAGAGAGCAGCGCGTCCAGGTTTCCGTATGCTGTAAAATCTGCCCAGTTTCGGTGATTTAAGCAGCTGCAATGCTGCCACACGCCTTAGTGTGCACGGTCTGGGTACAGTGCATTAGTCGGGGCGCGTGCTCGACTACGAGTGCTTCGTCGAGGAAAAGAAAAAATGCGGCATATATATAAGCACATCATGCCCCCGGCGTGCTTGGCAGAAAATTATACAAACGTACCCGAGAATAGGACCCAATCGGTGAGGAAAACAACGTCTATCTCGTCATAGAATACTATGGCCTCGTATGCTGCTATTTTAATTCTGGCATTCCTCTATATTATCCTCGTCTCCAGCAGGCGAGGAGGACATCAAGGCACCCTATACGAATCTACAGTTGCTCTCTTTAGGGACTTCCCCAAAGTAACTCTATTTGAATGCAGTGCCACTGTGGCGATTGTTGGCGTAAAGCCTGTGTCCATTATTCGCCACCACGCCTACCCACGCATGGATGGCAGTGGCCACTATAGTGACCGACACAATCGTCTGTACGCGGTGAAAAAAATCAACTCCTGCCTGCAGTTCATGTGTGAGCTAGGTTGTCACGATGGCTACAAGAGCACCACCGAGAAGCTGCCGAAGGTGGATCTTATCGATTTCCCTGGGAATTGTGCGAGGCTGATATTGGCGCGCACGCTAAGGAATTCTGGGGTTTTTACGTGGCAAAACCACGATTTGATGATGAGGCACACCGTAGTTGGGGTTACCGGATTAATTTTGACCATGAGGGGAAGCTTCAACGTGCCCCCAGTTCACGGGACATGGGTGTTTTTGCATTCTACCCCCATCGAAATGCGGCCGCCGCGGCAGGGATTTCATCCCGTGATCTGGACATCACCGCTTATGCCACTGTGGCAGGTGGTGCGCAAGCTATGAACAAACATTTTTTTTTCTCTTTGCACGCTTTCTTCTGCTTGCTCCCACAGGTATATTATTAGGACATAGTAATGTCACTCAGTTGTTTTCTGTTAGCGACACTCCAGCCACTCCATACGCAGCTGCAACGAGCAAATACCTAAGAGCTGAGCCGGCTGCACCTGCCATTGTTTGGTCTGATATGGCGCCATGAGCTCACTTTTAAGCTGAGGCTCATGCTGCAATTGTTTGTAATCGAAAATTCCAGCCAATCCTGATGTCATAAATAGAGGAACACATTATTAGCGACAGCAGTTGCCAGTGGCAAAGAGCACCGGCGAACAAGAAGCTTTCTTGATTTTCGATCAGCCTCGGTTCATCGTCGTGCCGGGCTCTTTCTGCTAGCGTCTGGCCCGAGCCTGGCCGCGAAACTATGGTGCTTACAGATATACTGCGCCACGCGCATACCTTTCGACCCAGCCACTGCGTGCTAGCTAATGCGTGCCAAGTTGGCGATAACTTTCTAAAATGCAGGCACCACGAACCAGGTACGTGTTGCGATAATAACCGGAACGCATAGATAAGAACTTGTGCGCATTACTCTAAGCGCCCGCCGTATGCAACGCTTTTCATTCGTGCCACGCACATTCCGAATATTTCTGACAGACAAATGGCACTGCCGATTTCTTATTCCCTCATGCAATACACGTTATTGATCAGCTGCTAGCTGTGTCAAGTCTGCACTCCACACGAAACTGCTCCGTTTTAAGTGCTCGTCAACGCTGCTTCTCCTTCTGGACAACGGACTGGGAAGGGAGCACAGAATATACGCGCGACCTCACTCCAGAAGTTCACCATACACTTCGAAAACTGCCATAATTTAGAGATGAACACTGATTAATTTTGGCCTATATATTTCGCTTTCTTTTTATTGCGAGAGCAATTATATGGGCATTCCAAGCGCATTTCTGCCACTAGCGTCGCCGTGAGATCCTGTTAAAGTCCAAGGGCGATAACACCATTGCTGCACGCCCTACGCTGTACGGGCTAGTGAAAGCTTGCGAGGGGAGACGACGATTGCGGCTCAATCTCGCCCGAGCGATAGGGACGGAAGCGGAGAGGAAGCCTCTTCCTTGGCGCCCAACGTTGCGAGTCACCAGGAGAGCATTTTACTGTGGCTGCACGTGGTCGCGAGGCTGCATCTTGACGGTGATCTGCGTTGCGGGCAGCGTCTAGGTGCGTCGGTGGCTCGTTGCTTTGTGCGCGCAACGAAGATCACTTCGGTTGCTGCTGCTGCCACCTCTCCTCACGCGTTTTGACAGCAAGTGTCCTCAGCCATCAAGTGTGATGCATTCATGTTTGCTGTGCGCGCGACACCGTGCTTGTTAATTCAGTTATCAAGCGAATGTTTACATGTTGATACGGCTGATAAAAATGCTATCCTTACTTCGCATGGCTGTCTGCTAATTTGCTATCGCAATCGATGCTTCGCCTTTCAAGTGAAACTGCAACTTTTTTCCCTCATCATCCGTGATGCAGTGGCCGATCCTGGCGAAAACAGCGGCGATTTGTTGCACTCCGATCCGAGATAACAGCAGCAGGTCTTCGACTGGGTGATACATATGACTGCATGACTGCATGGATGTACTAATGCGATGCCACCAGAATTTTATCTTGTCATGATACCCACCTTGTTAGAATTCATTGTGCATCTAGACGTCGGCGTGCCGCTGCTATGTCTGAAAACGGCATCAATGCGAGAGATGCAACTTGTTGTGAAATAGAAATTATCAGGGCAATGCCTGCATTACTAACTTGCACTTTGTTCATTCAAACCGGTGACGACGAGTCAAAAATTGAGCAAATTTGTTTTTTACCGCATCATAACATATCTCTGCTGCAAAAAAAAAAAGGAATTTTCATTTATTCTTTTTTTCTTCAAGGAAAAAGAACGTTATAAGAAAGGTTACTTAGGCAAAGGGTCATTAATATTCAGAACAAGTGATTTCACTTGTGTCTAGTCGGGAATGTGCGTTACGACATCTGCTGATTGGTTGACAGCTTAAGGGAACTCGGCAAAAGTCGGTCATAGAGATTTTTTTTCTTTTTTTTTAGGTAAAGCATACTGCAAATACAATCTCATTCAGAACAAGGGGAAGAAGGTTAACATATCTATAAAGTGTCATGTGTGTCAGTGCTGGCTTAGCAATTCTAGAAACACACTCAGCATGCAAGCCTTCAGATATGTAGTCATTTTATTTTTAATATATCGGCTGAAAAACAAAATACTTATAGAACATATCGTATTTTGCTTGCAACACCTCTGCATTCGATTCTCTTGGCCCTTAGCATGAAAAGCCAAGAGTTTCAATGAGTTTAGCAGAGAAGGATGTAGCAAAACGTTTCTTTTTTTTCATTTCCATGGTGGCAGCGCTACAACGCCGCCGCCTAGAAGCGACTACCGCACCACCGCTGGTCAAAACCGACATGGCGCACACCTCTACCCTTTGGCCCAACTTCGCATGCGCTGTCGACAGCAGGCAGTATCTTTGTTCTGCTAAAATATTCAAGAGTGCCTAACCAAAAAGGTGGTGATAATGACGCCTATACTGCAAGACGGCACAACAGGTGAGAAAGAGCAGAACGGTATGTGCATGCAAAAATAAATGACAACAAAGTGCATACGCACGATCAGCGGCATTTATTGTAACTTTTGCTCAGCCACTGTCATCCCCCTCCCCCTTTCTTCTTTGCACTGACTCAAAGGTCACATGAATCGCAACCACCACAAGGCAGACTTTAATCAGGTGGTGACGGGTGCGCTGAGGGCATTCGCTGACGTCATGCATGCACCCGTACACCACGTGTAGAGCAAAAACGCTGACACCAACGAAGAAACGCTAGACGTGTACTCGCATCGCGTATCACACTTACAAGGAACACTTAAAACGAGATTCTGACAGGCTGCCCATTTATTACAAAGGTCAGCAGGCCAGCTTTTAACTTTTGTATCGGTCTGCCATATACTAGGGTCATTCTCAATGTTGCCTGCTAAATAACTGTTGAGATGCAGAAGCCACACTCCGTCTGAGCATATAATTTTTACAAAGATAGACATTTTCTAAAAGTAACAACCTAGCTGGTTTTGGATGCTTTTCATGAGGTCTAAAAGCATAATCACATTGCAAGTAAAATTTCCAGAAGCAGCTTTTAGTAATTGCGGCAAGAAACAATGCCTGGCATCGTGATGCCAAGCATCTGAACCTGGACCTATCAACATATGCCTGGCATCACAGTTACTAACAACTTGCTCCTGTAAATTATGGTGAGGCTGAAATGACCTTTGGAAATGCAAAAAAAAAAGGCATTGCAGCTGAATACAGTTATTAAGCACATCGGCATGGTTCCTGTATACAAGTGTAAAAATGTGATAAGGGCAGTCTCAGCCGAATGTCAATGAGGTGTTCCTGTTAAATGCGACACGCACTACACAACACACAGACACACAAGGTATAAGCACAGGTAGACAGTTGTACGACCACCACGTCCGGTACACCGGGGGCAAGGGAAAGCAGAAATGACCGACTCAGGCTGTACAGTTGAAAGACTTGCATTTTCATATCCCTCCCCTACACTAGGCCATCCATCTCTCACGTCCTCATCCTATGCCTGTGCCGCAAAACGGGTGAAGCAATATAATGTAACAAAGCGGCTGCCATCACAGTACAAGCACACACATACATACATTGTTCAACAAGGACCAAGAAAAAGGAGGTTATCACCGGGATGACAAGATAGGAAGCTGGCATACTTGAAAATTATTTCATTGGGAAAATAAACAAGAGTTGGAGGCGCGGAACCCAACACATCGGCTCCACCAGCCATCTCGAAAATTCAAAGAAACCCAGATAACCAGCCCGTACCCTCATCAGCAGATGTCAGCCCCCAGCTTTCCCCCATGTTCTTGCCTCAATTTTACAACAGCTAGCAAACATTGTTTCTACTTGAGGGTGTTCTCGTGTGACTCCACGTTAAACAAGAATGAAATGGAATTGTTTCAACAAGTGATGCACAATTGTGGTTCGAAAACTGCAGGGGGATCTGTTACATTTGCAAGCGACGATACATGTAGTCTTCTTCAAAAACTTCGAACTCACTTTATGGATGATCGGAATGTCTGTTGTTAGGTGTTGCTTTGAAGATCCAGAGAGAGAAAAACACAAATATTACTCAGCTTTCGTGAGCCTCTGGCCTGAATCAGGAGCCAAGTGTCTGATAGAGAAGGGTTTTCTGGAATTTGATCTCCATGTACAAGTTACACATGGTAGACTAGAAAATTTCGAGAAAATTTAGAGGCTGAAACACTTCCCTTCTGCCTCTGCCATGCGCGAAACAGGAGCGTAGTTGAACGTTCCCATGGCATATCCAAATGGCAGAATGGCTTCGAAACTCCACGCAAAGAGTATCTCGCAAGAGCACCACATGTTCAGATATGTCCACCTTCCTACTCAATTCGCGAGTACAGCATAATGCGAACACAAGTTTCTCTCTGACAGTTAACCTGGGTGCTCCAGAGGGAAAAGCATGCATGTGCTGAACACAAAGTTTATCAATAAACCGAGCCAACGTGTAGCTGCACCCGACGGTCACAGCAAGTGTTTCCTGCAATGTTGAAACAGCCATAGCTAGCACATGTGCTGGGTAGCTCAGCAATCTGGGGAATTCTAGGCACCATACAACACATGCGCAGATTCCAATAGAGATGTCCATGCCATAAGTGCAGCTGTTGAGCCAAGACGCCTCCATTTGGTGGGTTCCAAGCTTAACTTTCACTGCCTGCACTGAAATACCGATACATGGATGTTTTCCAGCTGCCACAGCAAATTATTACTGCAGCACAGAATTCAACAGATGTCAGTAGGATACCAAACCAATTTCCAGCAAGAAGCAGTTAATTGGTTTAGATAACCAGGTTTTCGAACAATGGATGTCGGCTGAAAATTTCTTGCCTCGGTTGTATTGCACAGCTCTCAAGCAATGCCATGTGGACTTTTTCACATGACTACCTTCACTGCTTCCAATTGGCAGCAACACTATTAGGCAGGGGTGTCTGCACTAACAGCCTAAAGTGGCATTTCATCTTAAGAGTTATTCTGTGCGGCAACGCAAGCGAATAAAAAGCAGCACCCATGCTGTTCAATTCAGGTCATTTGTAGGGAGTTAGGAAGTTTCCGCAAATCGCGAGGAAAGCCCGTAACAGAATAACGGGTCTGCAGTGTATGGGAAGGACATCTTCCACATGAGCTCCATTAGCACTGCCAGTGTTGTTGCACCTTGTACAGAAAACTTGCACATTGCAAGCTTTCTATAAGACTGAATGTGGTCGAGCCACCAGAGGGCGCCACTGTTGTGAGCTGCTACTGCCACTCTCAGCGGGCAAAATTAGTCGAGGTAAATCATCTATTGCAGCAGATGAAGGTGCACTTGAAAGGTGATGAAAAGATATTGAGCTCCTTTCGAATTCAGTCTGATAACGAACTTCACAAGACAGCCAACAGATCGAACCAACACATGGAGCATTAGATTCAAAGTTTGTAAGTTTTGGGGCACCACGGAGAACATATTTCACTCCCACATTGCTTGGACACCTAACATTCCATTTTTCCAAAGGAAGAACATGCACTGTGTACGATACATTGTGATGTTGCCACAATAAATGTATGTGTGCCACATTTCTATTTTCGAAGGTTAGTTTCCATGTTCGTTGTGTGTCACTCACAGTTTACAGATTAATGAGAAAGCTCCTGCTGCCAAACAGCCAAGTCTGAAGTAGCATTCAGCATTGCTGTTTCCCAACCTCTTCCCGGTTTCATATGAACTGATGCACGTAACACGCAGATATACTTTTGCAAATGCAAAACCAGATGTCTCACTCACTGTTTAAACAGATAATGCTCAGCAACGACTGGCACATGAACTTTTCAGGCAGTCAACCACACCATGAGGAACACTGCTAAGTTCTTTCCATAAGCTCTACGGCACTGTTAGAATGCGTCCCAAGACAGAGGCTCGGTTAAGGACATTATTTAAAGGGCCACTGTCTTAGGGCAGAAACTTCAGCACGGCCTGTGCTTGAGACCCCTGCATTGTACTGGCATGTTCGTATCGGATGCTATGCAACACAGAAACACATTTTGCAACCTATTTCCACACTGCGTCCTTATGATCCCCCTGCATGTAATGGACGATCTTACGAACTCTCACTGCGCAGAACAAAGAAGGCAGAAAGCACAGTTGCCAAGTATGCTGACAGTCTTTATACAAAACCCTTGCAGCAGAACATGGCTTGACAAAAGTTGCAAGCAACTGTCACTGCTGCCAGCACAGAGAATTTATAATGGAAACAGACAAAACAAGACCTGAGCTGAGGCAACACGCTGAAATCTAATTCAACACTGTAACAGTGACAACTAAACAAACCAAACTTTAAAAAATACACCACAAAGCTAGCCACAAGACTAAGCCTGCCAATTCACGGTGCATTATAGCTAAGAGACGCAAGAGCTTTGGGATCCTTGTGGCACAATTGCCAACACAAGCCTTAGTAGTAGGCATAAGTAAAACGACAGAATAAATCATTAAGACACGTGCACACAGGGCAACTGACATTAAAAAACATTTGTAAAAACACCAGGGCAAAAGTTTATGTTCCAAGTGCAACACTCGCAAAAAGCATAAAAAAATAGGCTGGCGGGGGGGTGTTGACGTGTAAAATGAACAATACATTAGAGGAGTGGGTACACACACAATATCTACAAGAAAACAAAATGACAAGGGGCAGCTCTGGGCAATAAATAACACACCACACAAAAAACGAGACGACCACATTCAGCGATCGGTAGATTTGAGACCAGACATTGCGCATGCATTCTTTGGGAGACAGGCTCGAGCAATCAAAACAGCTATCGCGTAAGAAAACGCGGTGCGTGCTGTTGCGGTTCCCAAGTTCACCTAGTTAGTCAAAATAAAAGCGACCACAAATATCTTGCGCTTTAGGCCTCGGCAGTGAGACAAAGGCAGAGGGTGCAACAAGTTACTATGCAACCATCTCATGCATGCCATTGAAAAATTAAAACTTGCACAACATTTGCGATAACGCAAGTCCCAAAACCAGGCACATGAAGTGCAAAAGTACATTTGCCCACTTTAAATTGAACTTAGTTTTTTTTTTTTACAAAAGAGATAAAAAGAATAAGTGTCACGATGAAACAAGTTTTTGGCTGCATTCAAAAGCCTAAAAAAGTGCCAACACCCAGAAGCGTAATACCAAAGTACAAAACAATACTTGTCTCCTTCCAGGCTACATTTAAAATAACAACATTCCAAAAGGAAATACTAAATAAGTACTCTGTGCAAACAAAGCCTAATAAACACGACAATTCACCGGCCAAGAGAAACAAGGTGTAATGACATTCCGCACAATAGCCAACACTGCACGTTCGAGAATCTGAGCGACCTATCCCCACAGCAGCTGAAGCAATACTTGAAAGGCAAGAAGTTTTCGAGAGGGAATGCACCGAGTAACAATGCTTGCTTCAACAATTGTTCCCAGTGGTGCTGCACACACCCCGTGTATCCATATTCTTGCCACATGCTGTAGCTTCCTTGCATGGAACTAAAACACAGATTCAGAGAAAATGTCACCTTTAAAAGAGCAGTTTAAGCCAACGGTACAGTTATCAAGAGCACTACCTCAAGATGTGCTCACACAATGGACCAAATTGCAATATGGACAGCAGAGCATTTCATCACACATCTTTCTTGACTGCTTTCACCTTATATGAGCCAACAGATCCACGGTAAAATTGCAGTAAAATCGCACCTTAAGATCCTTTGCAGAAGAACTTAGAAACTTAGCTCTCAATGTGACAGTAAGTCTTGCCTGTTCCAATATCTGCTTTTCTTCATCGTATAAATGCTTTCACCAGGCAAACTGTTTGTGTGCTTGAGGTTGTGCGACCAATCCTTATGCTGTTCGGTCCACTGAGGGAATCCAACTTTCCCTCTGACAGACCCTGCTCTGATCAAGCAACACTAGCATGAAATCTGTTCATTGCATTGCCAGATCAAGTCGTGCAAAGCTGCACGGGACAGAGAGTGTGGCACTGCCGAGGACAGCGCTGGGCATGTGGGAACGAGATTTCTGAAACTAACGACAAATCGCTGCCACAGTGAGACGAGCAGGTCTTGGGATATGTTACTCCTTCACCACCTTCAACAGGATAGCCCCAAAATAAGATTATCGAAGTTGCATTGCAATCTATTGGAGGAGTTTAGCCAGTGGCTGTTGAAAACCCTTTCTGTACTTATTAACAGAGCAACAGCATAAAAGCACAGATTCACACAGTACAGAACTTGGCCATCTGCCCCGCAACATTCACCTGCTGCAACAATCCACACACAAAGCAATTCCTGGGTTCTGCTAGAAGTGTCTTATGCATCCACTTCTCTTAAATCTGAAAATCGATACCATCACTACATTACAACTTGCCCAAAGAGGGCCTGTGAATATTCACTTTAATGATTGCATTGCATGATGCCTGCACGAAAATTTAATGAGGCACGCCAATGTGTACCAACCCCATTTTAAGAGGATCGTCCAGCAACGTCGGGGGAAATAAAAAAAGCTGCCGACATCCATAATGAAAAGACATGCACAAGCACAGGAAGCGTTTCACACACTCACACCTGCTACAGCGCAACTAAAGCAGACGGCGAATGCAAACTCCGACTTTGCAAGCAGATGGCTGCACAGCGGTGACCAGAATGTCCTAGTGATTGACCAAACATAAAGCTCTCGTCTGTCTACACCGCTCAAACTGGCAGCAACATGCCTGACTTGAATGGCACCACTGAAGAACTTATTAGGATTGCCTGGCTTTCTATCAACATGGCTAAAACATTCACACATTGAGGTACTGGACTCACTCGCAATGCAGAATGCTCAACAAGCACAACACAGCAACTTGGTGAACCACCTATACAGAGCTTGCCCCCAAAGATGCGGCAGCCGCTGATGCTCAGATTGTCGACCTCTCTCACATCACACTGACAGATGGCATGCTGATGTCGCAGCAGCCGCCGTGTCACACTTCACTATGAGCAACGAGGCACTCAATAACGGGACGTGGATGCACGGCATCCACCATTGAAAGACTTCAGTTTCATGTATTGACTGTTCCGAAACCCCATTACGCATTCTTTTGCGGTATTCTCTAGCACTTCTGCTCCACAAAATAGCTCTGAACCATACTGCAAGGTTGCTATCACACACCAGTTCGGTGCAGGGTGTGGTCCTCTTCGTGCGAGCCACCAACGCCGATGTTTCTGACCTTCCGCTCCATCCCAAAAAGCATGGCACTGTCTGCAAAATTCCATTACCCTTCCATCCATGACATCAGCAGTCTTATGTGGTGCTCAATCACTTGTGTCCCTATTAGATGTTCACCGGTGACGTGCGACTCACACTGACAACACCACACATTCCATCGACCGGATTTGTTGAGCTACTGCTGTTTGAGGACCATTATGTTCAATGCCTTAATGTGGGAAGTTGGCTGCACCTTTGCACAAGAGTGGAGTTGTGGAGTGACCACCCCGAAACATAACACGCGGAATAATTTAGCCTAAAACTGCAATGTCTAACGATTTCCTTTAGACAAGCAGAAAAAGAGGTTACAGCCTTATTTAATGATGTTTTGTTTCATAAAGCTCAGTTTCCTTTTTTTGAACCTAGCACAACATCACAGCATTGCTCTAGCTCAACAGGAACACACTACAGAGAAACGGCAGGAGAGAGTGCAATATGGCCTACCCATTTCTTAGAAAATAGACGAGGCACGCTAAATGCAATAGAAAGAGTTCAACGCAAGATGTGTCTGCCGGACAAGACTGACCAAAAGCATTTGACCGCAATTACAGCAAATGTTAGACGTGCACAGTTATGTACTGGAGAGAAACTGTAGTTGGCAGTGGTGACCCAACAAATGCATCTTTTTTTCAACTTGCGCTCAAAGATTTCACAGCACTTGTGGCGGACTCTTACCTGGCAAGAACAATCACCATCCAATTCCCCAGGTGATAATCTCATCACGATGCCTACGAATTACGATCAGCGAAGCTCAGATTATATGCCATGCCAGAGAAAGGACATAACCACAAGGACGGTGATGACAACTGCTGTGCGACAAAAACAAAGCTTGAGAAGCTCAAGTGTTCCAACGTGTGGTATCCAGAATTAGAGTTGCTTTCAAGTTTTTTTTTCAAGCGTCACTCCTCACTGAAGAGCCAGATAGGTCCTCAAACAAGATCTAAATTTCCTCAAAGATACCTCATTCCAAGAAGCACATACCGCGTGTTCAAGTGCACCTCTCAGATTCACTGGGCAGCTGTCTGTACGAGCACATCAATGACCCTGAGACATGACCGCAGTTCGAGCATGGTTGCCGTACGGAAGTACAATGTGCACTGAATAAATGGTTACAAACAACAACACACTTCTTTTACTGCATTTAACCTAGATGCAAGATCCACAGACTAATAAACTGTGCCTACAGAGCGTATCATTAATCCTCTAGCATCAGCCACATTTTATCTGTATGTAAAAATAAGCTTTGAAGAAAGCCACAAATAAAATAGGATAGCCACCACATTACTGCATACAGCACATGATCGATAAATTCGACTGCTTTTGAAAAGCACAAGCGCAAGTGTGAAAACTTAAAAAATACAAGAAATTATGCTTAAAATTCTACCTTAATTACAACACTGCACAGGCAAGTATAACATAGCAGCCTTGCAGCTTGAGCTCTTAGTTACTAGCTTCTTTGCATTACTATATTTGTTCTTAACAACGTCCACGCAACTGAGAAGCTTATTCACAATAGGTTACTCACAAAAACTGAGTAACGATACTGCTATAACTGCTTCAAGAAAATTGCAGAAAAGAAAAAAAAAGAAAGACGGCCTGACGCCTCTTGAAAGCACGGGACGAGAAAAGTCCTGCTATGTTCTCAGGGAGCCTATTCTTGAGAAGACCAAGGACTTGGAGAAACAAGTGCTCAAGGAAGAAATAATCTATCACTTTTCATACCAACGAGCGCACACCAGCAGTACACGGAACGAAAGAACACCGCAATAGCCCGAGCACAAACACAAAGAACTCTCCAATGGGCTAGACACACCAGTTTCCTAAAGGCTAAGTTTTGTACATGAGGAGCACACATGGCAGGATAAATCTTGTGTACCTCGCCATCAGCTTACGGTCGAGCAGCACACACTTTTTTTTCTCTTCTGGATAAAAGGTACCGAAGCTACTGCTTCTTTAATGCACCCATGAGGTGAAGCTAAACAGCCCGAATATGGGTGGTTGGTAGCTCCATCACCGGTATCACTTACCTCACCTCGTCTTACAAGGAATCCTAGAGGAGATTAACTGAGCAAGCCTCGCACAGACATAATTTCTAGTCACTCGTCCTCTGCCACGCCACAGCACCAGAGCCAAAGCAGCCCCAGATTAGGGCAAAAGATTCGACCAGCCACCTGAGCCGACGCTTTGGTCAGTGCAAAAGCAGTCTGGCACTCACTTGCCGCAAAACCTCTACAATGCCTCAAAATATTTGTGCATCAAACTTCAAGTGATCCATATACCTACACCATTTGTTCTGGGGGGTGGGGGTGTAGAAGGGGGTCTGCAGAAGCCTGCATCGTAGTCTTCCATGCAGGTTTGAGAAGGCAACTCACTGTCATGAGAACATGGATGGTGACACAGAAGGTTTAGGCTGGGCACTGATGACTCGCTGATCAGCCCGCCTCTCCAATTAGGCTTTGGGAGACCAGGTTACACGAAAACTGAGCAGAATAGCTACCATACTTGCACAGACACATGACTGATTTCCTCCACTTCTGAAAAAGGTCTGACAAGAAAGTGACAATCAGCTGGCTTCTAAGACCAGACAGACGCTTCCTATCTCCCATGTAGGCCACCCTGATAAATGAAATCTGAAAGAATTGCCCTGCTTTCTCCATTAAAAGGTGCTAGTTGGTAATAGATACTCTAAAAGCAGCATGCTAAAGCAAAATGCCAACCAAGCCATTCAATGACATCAAAGGAGAAATAAATGGAGGGAGGTAGACGTACCTGTGCTCCAGTGAGCCATTTAACATATGAGCAATGTTCAGCAAAAAATTAAAGCACCAAACTCAGGAGCCACCAGCACTCTTTTAATACAACTGTTGCCTATGGGTTCTAAATGCTGGGTGCCGCCACAGGCTAAAAATGAGGCCCACCTCGCGTCCTGCCTTAACTTCCATCCGAAAGGTGTCGACCGCGGCAGCAGTATTTCTTAATTTGACGTACCGTGCTAATGCTTGCACATCTGTGCTTTCCATCTGTCCTCTTTCCCAAAACTGTGAAATTTCAAGATTTCACACATATTCCTGAACCTCCTGGCTTCACACTCGCAAACTGCCTAGAAGTTTGTGTCATGGGTGGCCACACTTATTATGGTTCGATACAAGAGATTACGATCGTCAGCAGTTGGCCACGGATTCTTCCTGGGCCACGTGCGGAATACCAGCATGCTTCAGAATTTGCTGCAGATACAGCTGGACTCGAGACGCAAGGTTTGTGTCGCATGACATAAAAGCGTTGCATGCTTGGAAAACCTCCCGCAAAGGTTCGCAAAACAAAACTAAAATTTAACTTGAAAACATGGCGGCAAGCTGGAAGGCAGAGCATGCCACATGGCAGTAAGGACATAAAACAAACATAACGAGCTAAAACTTGAGTCTCTGTTCCCGCTTTGGCCTTTTCAAGCACAGCACACACATTTACATTGTTTGCCACGCTCTCATGACCGCACAAAATTTCTGTGTTTTCATTTAAGCTTCCAGGTTACACATCCAGTAGTCGTTACTAAGAAACCAAAAAGCGTGAGTCAAGTTTTTGCCCCGCATGTAAAAAAAAAAATTAAGAATTATTTGTACTAGAGAGCTCAAAATACTGCCATTCATGGCTTTTTTAGGTGAATTTAAAATAGGTCATTAGTTTTTGTGTGACTGCTATATTTTTTTGCGTTATGTCCTACACAACTGCAAACTATAGCGAAGCTTGGAGGCACTCCCTTGCATATAAAATTTTCGCAAAAGGCATTGTGCTGTAGCTTATTTAGTTCGTTGTAGACTGCAAAGTGTCCATATCTATCCAAACAGCATGTACAACTACTGGAACCATGCAAAAGAAAATTAGGACACCTTAATTAATTTTTGTCACAATCCCATGAAATATAATCTTGTACTTTCGCAGCTACTGCCAAGAGATATTGCAATTTCATGTAGATATCGGCATTCTACACATCTTGAAGAGTATGTGTGCCACATTTCATTAGTACAGGACAATTATAAGTGCACAAAGTCATTCTCACGAAATTGCGAAAAAAATTTGATGAAGTTTACTCATCTTTTTTTTTACATAGTTCCAGTAATTATACCTGCAGTTTGGATAGATATCAGCACTTTGCAGTCTACAAAGAGCTAAATAAGCTACAGCATGATGCTTTTCGTGAAAATTTAATACATCAGGAAGTGCCTCTAAAGGTCACTATATTTTGCAGTTGTGTATGGCATAACTAAAAAATATAGCAGCTACACAAGAACTGATGACGTATTTGAAATCTACATAAAAAGAAACTTTATGAATGAAAGTATTTCCAAATCTCTAGTACAAATATAAATTTTTTTTTTTCGAGTAGCATGTTCCCTTGTCAAAGATGTATAGAACCAGTGCCTGTGTTCCTGGATAACAACAAATAATTTTTGACCATGGAGCATTCAAAACCCGACACTAAGCTATCCACACCAGGGTCAAGATTTTGCACCTCTGAACATTTTTCATATGTTTACAGTTGGAATTCCCTGAAACCCTCTGCCTGCCTTTGGCTAGCCTGATGGAATCATCCTATAGTGACAAAGAATTGCAACGGAGGCTCCAGGACGAAAAGACCACGGTACCACGGTATCATTCTTAGCAGGGACCTGGACTCCGAACTTGCTTTGAGTGCTCCCTGCAGCACAAATCTGTCCCACCGGTGACAAATCACAGGGGTTGGGGAGAGTTCCTACACTTTAAGTGGAAGCAAACAATGTAAAACGCCTATGCTAGCATCGGGACGACAGCCTTCTTCCGAGAAGCCGTCTCACTCCGCCCAACGCAGAGGCTTCAGAAAGACCGAGGTGCCCAAGCCACACGGAAAGCCGGGAGCACACACGCTATGCCGGCAACTATGGTTGCAAGAAGCCGCACGGCCGGTTTTAAAACATTCCACGCTTGCACTGTACCGCCACGTCAGCCGAGGCGCCACAGATGTGCGCAAAGTTGTTCCAACGGATCTGGAGCCGCCTCGGTGACAGGCAGGCGGACCAGAATGGGCAGATATGTGTTCTTATGTGCTGTTTTTTTTTTTTCACTGTTGATCTACTCTACTTTTGGAGGCTGCGAGTCGTCTTCCCTAGTCGACAGTTCCCACGGTGGTGAACGGAGTGGAGACGGTAACGGGTGCGACGGTTGTGGTGGTGGTCGGGTGCACAGAAGCCGCATCGCCGAGTGCGTCCAGCAGGCAGAAGGAGGCAGCAAGGAGTGCGATCCCGAGCAGGTCGCCCAGGGCCGTTAGGTAGGGGATGGCTGCATTGTCTGGGTCCACTCGACGGCTCCACATCCAGTACACCATGCAGCGTGCCGTGTACAGCAGCAGTGCCACCTGCAGACATTGCACGGGACTTTGCATTGTACAATGCTGATAACTTTCAGAGTAGAACAACAATGCATTTCATTAGAGACTTGGAAGATGTATTTACCAGAACTGGGGCTAAGCACGGGGTTTCTGCATAACGAATATTACTTCAGTAGTACTCAGATGAAATTCCACAACTGGAACAACAGAACTAATATGATTATTTACTAAGCGAATTAGCCATAACTTGTTCTACATTGAATGTAGTTCTCCCGTTTTCGACTGTGAACACATCAGAATGGTACACATGCTGATAGGATGTTGCACAAAATTTCAGTATAAAAAAATAAATTAATTAATTAATTAAATTTTTTTTCAGAATTTTGTTGAGGCACACGGGACTGAACCTTTTGGTCAAAATGGTGCCCGCACAGCTGGCAATTTGTGTGCACCTCGGATTTTGTGCACACCCTTTCCCTAGCCATCTAGCAGTGGCATGGGGAAATGTGCTGCATGCGAAAATTCACCTATGTGCGTATGTGGCACCGGAGCGCCAAACATAATTGCTTCTCCATTGGAAATTTTTTTTCCCCAAATTTTCCCTGTCAATATGGGTGCAGCCCTTATACGAGTCGATGCAGTGAATTAGTGAAATTTAGCAATTTAGCTAACACTATTCCATAACTTGTTTTGCAAGTACCTTTTACCTCTTAAAGCAATCCAGCTGATGTGACAAAAATGTGATATCTACCACGAGGGATGTTCCCATAAAGTCTGTTTTTCTTGATTTAGATAGCCCTGCATAGTGAAAAACTTAGCTTTTCCAGTAACAGAACAGGTCACGCCTGAAACTGTGACGATGAAGTACAGTAAGCACCATGTTCTGCCTGAAATGTGGATGGCACCTATCCCTGTGCCACAAATGAACCCAACAATCTTTTAAGCCAGCATTGCCGCAGATTAATAGCACATTCTTGTAAGAGCTTTTATGCCAAAATGGTGCAGCTACAGCTTTTGTGGCACATCCTCTTTTATCGAATTACTGCTTTAGATCAAATTTTTCTGCCATTCTGTTCCCTTTGTACAACCATTTGATGCTCTGATGACACTCCAGTTAACTGCTACACATAAGTTCATAATGCACGCATGACTGGATAATACCATGGCAATCTTATTGACTGTGCCACTTTTCCTCTGACAAAGGTAAAACTGCCCATCTTTGTGCCACATAAGTGCACTGTACTGTACATTTAGTGGCCTCGCATATAGCCCTTGTGCATTGCAAGGACAGATGCAAACAGAAAACGGATGAGATCGGCATCAAGTGCCGTCCAGAGACGGCCGTCTACTGCGAGAAGAGAATGTGGGGAGATGATAAGATTACAAAGAGATCACTGCGAGAGGCCGCCATGCTGTAAAGGACATGAAATAGGATGATGATGAAGCAGACTCCTCACCTGAACGAGAGCAGCTGTCATGTAGCAGGCCAGGAACATGGGGGTGATCACAGTGTTGCCAGAGGTCAGGAGCCGAATGGTGTACACGAAGATGAGGTGCCCTGGCAGCACCATCAACATCAGGAGCCGGGCCGTACGAGCATGAGAGTCTGAAAGCGGCCCACAATGATCCCAACATGTAGATAAGAGGAAAAAAAGCAAAAAGTGTGCAATACACAATACTTTTACCTATGATTAGACTGATTAGCGCTTAACCTTCTTTGCGAAAAGCCTGCACATTTACCAGCCAGATGCTGAAGGTCTGCATTTCTGGCATTGCCACTGATTCGCTTGCAACAGACGCACACGGAGACAACACACCGCACACACAGATTTCCCCGGCTGTCATCAGTCGTCACATTAGTATAGTGTGTCAATTGTTATCTAATCTAAAACTCTTACACAGTGGTAATGACTGCTGAGGAGGCAAGCAGCCGTTGAGGCAGATGACAATAGACAGAATTTTAAATGTTTGTTTCATCACTGCTGGTAGCATATGTGTAGTGTTTTCTTTCCCTTTCCTTCACTCAATCTGCAATCTTAACACTACACAAACGGAACAAAATTACAATGATGCCGTATGGTTCGATGACTGTTGTGTTTTTCCTGCTAATTTTTCACCACCAGCATGTGTTCAACTCTTGAAGTACTAACATTCAATAACTACTATGGTACAGGTGCCGTATTTGCATGTAAAAAACAAGACTTCAAATATAACGTGAGGGGGACTTTCCCTTTAAAGAAAAATTAAAAGTACACATTACGATTATAAAGAAAATCAATGCCACAACGAAACTGGAAATGACAGGTAAATGTGAATGCCCAAAGGGCATTTTATTCATTGTCACTGCGAATTGTCATCAAAATATAATGAAGGGCAAGTGCATGCACAATTTAATCGTCACTACTAACGTCTTTGTCACTGCCAGCGACAATGGCATTGCCCTCTACTCCACCAAGGTTATTAGACATACAGCACTTAATATGTGACCACGACGAAATAGAATACGGTTCCATATGTGGTAGCGATTGCTGTGGTTGCCTAGTGGTTTAGCCCACTGCAGCATTAAGCATAAAAAAGAGAGAAAGAAAAAAAAAACATGTAATACAGCTCGGACCGCTTGTAACGTAACCACGTAAAGTGCAGGACCA
Source organism: Dermacentor albipictus (assembly GCF_038994185.2). Lineage (NCBI taxonomy): Eukaryota > Metazoa > Arthropoda > Arachnida > Ixodida > Ixodidae > Dermacentor > Dermacentor albipictus. The sequence continues at coordinate 65,152,579 of NC_091825.1, forward strand.
GATATAATGCAGCCTTTTCTGACTCGTTTATCTTCCCACAGAACTCAAAGTATATGCATAATACTTATAATGCAGCCGCATGAGACGAAATGCCAGTTATACTAAAGTTGATAAAAAATCATGCAGACAAGCCAGGCAGTGAGTGCACTTGATTAAGTGATGAAGTGCATTAATTAACTGATGATGACAGTGATTAAGTGCACTTCTTAATGAGGTCGATCAGACGAGGGGAGAGTGACAAGGCCAATGCAGAGAGGGAGACGTGGAGTGAGCGAACGAACAGGGAAAGGAAAAAAAAAAAGCAGGGGAATCGTGCTGGCTCACTGAGTGCGCAGGAGTTGCCTAGGCAACGGAGAAGCCGTTTCCTCCATCTGCTTGTCAGCGGTGCGCAGTCCACACAGAATGTGTACACACTGTCGCTCTCTGGCTCTTCAGTTGGCGTGCAGAATACAGTCGTCAACTGATATTTTTGCACACAGACGGAGTTGCAAAAAATGGCAGTCATCAGGCAGGCCGGAAAAACTAATTTCAATGTAAAATTAATTCATCGTTTTTTTACCACTCAGTCGAGTGGTAAAAAAGATCAGTCGATCAAAGATCAGTCGAGGCCCCGAGCGCGTGTTGTGCTTGCCCGTCACAATGCGTGTCGCTGCAAAGTGCAAATACCATGCCTGCAACCTTGATATCGCGACGCGGACAGTTTTAACCGTATTCTGCAAATTTATCAGTTTGGAACGTTGTCCGCTTGTGAGATTTTGCCGTTCTCACCAGTATGTGTACATACAAACTCTTGCTAGAGTTAAACCTGGATATAACAAACTTCTATGTAACAAATTCCTGAATTTAATTTAATTTTTTCATTCTCGAAGGCCAGCCCCATAGAAACCTATGTATTTCGGACCTGTAAGTAACAAAGGCATTGTGGCTATTGACATTGTAATAATTGTCTATGCTTATCATTTATTATCATGAGTAGTAGCTCTACCAAAAATTCTGGTAAATAACGCATAACTGTTGTAATTGACAAATAAGGCAAGTGGCCAATCCCAAGAGGAATGCATGCGATCGCAGCGAGCGAGAGCAATCGATTCAATGTGCCATGATGATGATGATGATAGCTGCTAGCTCCCCTAAAGTCAACTCTGCAGCAAGCCATAGAGTTTCCTACAAAATTACTAGAGGGAACTCTGGCGCTGCCGTCGTTGTCCTACCATGGGAATGATGGGAAGTACATGGATTTGTCTGATCTTCATGTTTGTGGATTCAGACGTTCTTGTGGCTTTGTATATTACGCTATATAAACCTTATTGTCGTATATTTCGGCGCAATCTATATTCTTTGAAGTGCAGAAGATGCCGGGAACGCGTACAATTGCTATTAATTGCAACAATTGAGCTTGTCCAGATGGCCAAATCGAAACGCGCCAAGCGTCTCAACGCACTGCCATGCCCGCGATAAATTCATAAGGGCATTTCATTCGCTTGTCGATACGTGCGTCCGTGGCTTAATGGTTTCAATACCAGGCTTCTGTGCTGGAGTCCCTTTGTTCGAATCCTGCCGTCGGGCAATCTTAATGATGTTTATTTAATTATTTATTCCGCAATATACTGTTGAAAATGACGAGTTAACAAAGTCACAATGCCGTTTGAAGCCAAAAGAACGAAGTTTAGGCAAATCCATGTACTTCCTATAATTCCCATGCTGGGACAACCGCTCCCACTGCAGCTCCCATAGACACTAGCGCCAGAGTTCCCTCTAGTAATTCTTGTAGGAAACTCTATGCAGCAAGCAGATCAGCCTCTGTATTTCTCTCTTATGTGTTGTGACAACAGGTGTCAGCGCCGTAGTTTTTTCCTTTAGGCTATACATGTTGGCGTGGCATGGTGGCAGATGTATCAATGTGGGAGTGGACGCAACGTATGTGTTCACTTAGCAGGGTATCGCACGTTTCTGACGTTGTTTGCTCACTTCGAAAATAAGTTCAGCGAGTAAGTACAAGGTTTTGTCTTCCAAGGACAATCTTTCAATTGTGAATGCAGTTGCCTAGGGTGTGGAGAAGAAGAATGTCACTGCCCAGTTCAACATCCCAGCTCGCCCCCTAACGACTACCCTGAATGTGAAAGAAAGCATTGGCAGTGCAGTGGAGTCGGGCACAAGTTTGAAGAAGAAAAGGACGAAGTTCTCGACTTACACCGATGTGGACAAAGGCGCGTTTACATGGTTTTTGGACACATGGGCACAAAATGTGCCCAAAAGTACTGCAATCTTGCAGTAGGAAGTGAAGGATTTTGCATGCATCCTAGGCCATGAGGACTTCAAAGCTAGCAACGGCTGGTTGCAAGGATTTAAGAGCCGGTATGAAGGCGGGAAAATCATTAGCAGCGAGTCTGCCTTTGCATACAGCAAAGCTTCTGCATTCTGGGTTGCCGAGAAGCTGCCTTGATTTTTCAGCCACTACTGGCCTGCTGACAGCTACAATGCTAATGAGACGGCTCTGTTTTATCAGATGTTGCCAAATCGCACGCTGGCGCTTAAAAGAGAAGACTGCCGCCGTGGCAAAGCAAAGCAAACTCCGCGTGACTGTTTTGCTTTGCACCAACAGCGATGGCAGTGACAAACGAATCCCGTTAGTTATCAAGATAAGTGCCCAGCCCAGATGCTTCAAGGGAACGAAGCAAATGCCAGTTACCGTATTTACTTGAATCTAATGCGCACCTTTTTTTTGATAAGACGGGTCCAAAAATTGCATGCGTGTTAGAATCGAGTACGACCCTAAATCGGCGTTACTATATCGCCATCGGCATTAGAAAAATGGCTGCCTCATATGCGGTTCTAGCCTAGCTGCCGTAGCTTCTTCCATGTGCATACCTCTATGTTGTATGTGTAACCAGCCACTGGTGTAACCTAGTCTACTGCCTGTCTTCCCGTTTTCTGCGTTTATTCAATCAGCATGGAAGCACCGACTGCGAAGACACGCCGAGTCCACCATGACGCCGCATTTAAAAGGAAAGTCACGAGCGTTCGGAGTTCCCAAAACGTGCGTGTGGACTGGCGCAAACGGAAAGAGAATATTTTCACCAGCAAAGCAACGAGGAAGGTTTTCAGTGGACCGAAGCAGGGCCGCTTCGCTGAAATAGAAGAGCTGCTCGCAGAATATGTGCAAGAGCAGCGAGCGGCACAGCGGCCTGTGACGACTGATCTGCTCAAAGTATGGGTGATGCAGTTAGCCCTACAGAGAGGATAATGCGGAGCGACTTCAAAGCGAACAGGTGCTGGCTATCAAATTTCATGAAAAGGAAAGGCTTTTCTCATCGAAAGCGGACAGGAATATGCCAAAAATTGCCCGAAGAATATGAAGAGAAATTGCACAGTTTTCAGCGGTACGTTTTGAAGTTGCGCCACAGAAACGGCTACCACTTCGGACAGATTGGAAATGCCTATCAGACGCCGCTCTACTTTGACATGCCTGCCACCACAACCGTTGGAAAGAAGGGCGCGAAGCAAGTGCGCGTTTTGTCTTCCAGCCGTGAAAAAACTAGAGTCACCGCAATGCTTTGTTGCACTGCGGATGGGCACAAGCTGCCCCCGTATCTTATCTTCAGACAGAAGCTGCTCCCGAAAGGAATTGTGTTTCAGAGTGGCGTGATTGAGTGCACAAATGAAAAAGGTTGGATGACCACAGACTTGGTTGCTGACTGCATTGATAACACTTGGTGGAAGAGACCCGGCGGCAGTTTGGGTCTGCGTGGGATGCTTCTGCTTAACACATTCAGGTGCCATGTTGACCAGAGCATCAAGGACAAGCTGGCTGCATGCAACACCGACCTTGTCGTGATACCCAGCAGCATGACATCGCAGCTCCAGCCGCTCGATGTTTGTTTGAACAAGCTAGTGAAAGGTAGAATTCTGGCTCTCTACACCAAATGCCCTGTCAGTTCCTGCCACGAGTTCAAGCCCGCCAATAAAATGAAGCGTGCCTCGCTGTGGGACTTTTCTGGATGGGTCAAAGATGCATGGTGCACGATCCGGTCTGCCACGGTCAACAAGGCCTTTAAAGAGTGCGGGATTTCGAATGCCATGGATGGCACCGAGGATGAAATGCTTTGGTCTGTTGATAGCGATGAGTTGTCTGATAGGGACGGTTAGTGATACCTATTGCCCCACGCGACTCGTACCAGCACAGTGAAAATCTTGGCAGCAAGGTACGCCGCTTCCATTTGTGTTTTTATTCATCGCAACTTTACCGTATTGGAAATAAATTTATTTTTAACAATGAGAGAAAATAGTATTTCTATATGAAAGCATGAGGTGTGCGGCATAGTACTCTTTCTTTCTGATCGTGGAAAACGGGTGTGTGTTACAATCGAGGGCGCGTTAGAACAGAGTAAATACGGCAAATATGTGGCCAATTCTAAACCATGGATGTCGCTGGCAATCTTTTCCGTCTGGTTGAAAGAGTTCAACACAGACATCAAGCGATGACGGTGCTAAATCTGCTTGCTGCTCGACTATTGCTCCGTGCACCAAGTCGATGGCCTTCAGCTGTCAAACATCGAGTTGATGTATTTTCCTCCCAAGTGCACATCCCTGACACAGCCATGGCACAAAGGAATTATCAACAGTTTCAAATACTGCTACCACTGTCGGGTGACAAAATCCTTCTCGACATCCGTTTCGAATGGAGGACAAAGATAAACATATATCAAGTGATAGAGATGCCTGCTGCGTCGTGGCGGGAAGTTGGAACCCAGACAGCTTCAAATCGTTTCACCAAGGCGCAAATAAAGGCAGTTTAAGCTGGAATCTGCGCCAATGAAAAGGAGCCTGAAAATCCACCTGATGTCACCAAAGTGTGGGATACGCTACGTGTGAATTGTGGAGTGCTCGCCAACGTCGAACTTGGAGTATTTTTTGTGTGCTGACAATGGCGCCATATGTACTGAAGAAATTTTAGATGCAGCGCTTGTTCAAATCATGCAAGATTGTGGCAGGTAGGTGCATCAGAGGCAGATCCGCTGTTTGCAGTGCTTGCTGCGAGAGAGGTGCAGGACGCATCGGGCGTCTTGCACCGTTCCATCAGGGCACAGGATGATGGAAGCCGCATTGCATGATTTAGCTTCTTTGGAGCACTGCTTGATGCCATCAATCATGCAGAAGAAACGAGCTAAAATCATGCAGCTTTTTTCTCCTGAATAAATGTTTGAGAGGTGCACTCACCTGAAGTGAAACTCATTTTAGTTTTGTTTTTGAATGATACTTTCCGGTTTTCTCGTGAAACTGCATGCAACGAAAACCTGTTATAGTATAACGAGATATTGCATGATCGCCTATTAACCCCATTTCACGTGCGCTGCCGTCAGTTCCGCCTGTGTGTGTGAGCTCATGCCAGATCTCCGTGCATTCTTCTAAGGGTACGAACATTTATCAAGGGCAAGCTTTCCGTGACAGCATACCGCTTCACATCCCTGCAGACTAAGCCTAACCAGCGGTGTCCCGTCAGGAGTCGGGATTCGGTGCAGGGTTAACGAAATGCTTTGCAGGGGCTGTGTGAGACTCGGATGACGGAGAAACCACATAGCCAATGAAAGTGAAGGCACTTCCCGGTTGTATGCTTCAATTCCCCGACATCGCGGCTGCTTGGTTAACTTGTTTTGCATGTGCAAAACCTTCGAAAGAAGTTTGTTTTAGTTACAGTGCGGTACCGTTTATAGCGCGAAAATTCGCAACTTCGGTGACTAACGTTATAAGTGGTCTATGCTGTATTTGTTTAACGAACCCAAATGTGCGGGGCATGTTTGCAGGCGAGAAATTCTGCAAAAGAACTCGCGTTATATTCCTGAAGGTACGGTATATTATTTACATACAGTTAAACATCAATATAACAAACTTCAATATAATGAATTTCTCGATATACCTATGTATTTGCCTTTTCATAACTTCTTGTTCATAGAACACTATGTATATAGAACTTCAATATAACGAGGTGTGTTTATAGATGATTTCATTACAGTTGACTTCTTCTAATTCGACCCTGATGGGACCAATGAAACTGATCGAATTATTTTGCAGGTCGAATTAAACAAGACGCAGAACAAATATCAGTAAATGCAGCTGGTTTGCCCAATTCTATCACACCCGTGAACCAAATGTGCGGCCACATTTCATGAGACCAAAGTAGAACACTAATATAGAGATAAGATTAATTAAAGCTCCTAAACAAAGTGGAAATTTAAGACGCTTTGGCTGCCTTTCAGGACTCCTTCAGCCGGTTTTCTTCATCTAGCTGGGCAGCATCCATATAGACCAGTGTACAGTATGGTGGGTGCCGTATGAACATGCACTACTACAGCCATCTTATTATTATGGCTAGCATCGTCTTCAACCAATCTGCTTTGCCAGTCGCCATTTCATGCATACATCTTCTTTCGACTATGGGAGAGCCAGCAATTTTTTTTGTGAACTATCTACGAAATTTCACATTAAATTACATAAAATGATACAATTTAGTGAGAAAGAAATTATTGTTCAGCCGCACTTCTGCAAGGTGCAATAGTCCACCATACCTAGGTGTCTGCATAGCCATAGCTATACCATAGCCATAAGCATAGCTTTCCTCAGTCGCCATTTTCGTCAAACGTGTGAACTGTCACATGTGATCCGTCGTACAATGAGTCAGAGCCCAACTTGCCGTATACGACAATTCGTGACATACGGTACGAGTGGGTGAGTGGCACATAGCTCTGCCCAGAACCAGCACCCCTGCATGGAAGCTCGGAATACTGCTTAACTTCGCAAAGAAAATTAAAACACAAGTGTTTGCACAGTTCTCTCATTTTAAACAAATCACGCTTATACAGTTAAACCTGGATATAACGAAGTTGACAAAAGCTCGCAATTTTTCGTTACATACAGGTTTTCGTTACATGCAGGTTTCGCGTGAAGGATCGTACGAATGATGCAGAAACGAAACCAAATAGCTCAATATATCCGCGAAGGTGAACTCACCCTTCAAGCATTTATTTTACACCAAAAAACTGCGTAATTTCCGTTTGCTTCTTCGGCACAAGTGACGGCACAACACGCCGCTCCAAAGAAGCTAAATCGTGTAGAGCTCCTTCATCGTCGAGCGAGCCGACGAAACGGCGCATAACGTCCATTGCGTTCATCACCTCCTTTGCAGAAGGCACGTCACACGGATCTGCCTCACAGGCACCATCATCACCGCCATCGGGATTTTGCATGCTTTCAGCTACTGCTGCATCAGACATTTCTTCTGTAGCCACGGCGGCGTTGTCGGCAAACAAAAAGTCAGTCAGTTCAACGTCGTCGGGTACGCCACCGTTAGTGCATAGCTCGTTCCACGCTTCGGCCACATCGGACGGAGTAGAAAGGTCTTCCTCCTCCTCCTCGTCGGCACCAGACCGTGCGTTTTTGGCTATTCCGGCCTTTAAAAAGCAATTCGCGATAACTTCTGCCCTGACCTCTTGCCAGGAGGCAGCAAGCATCTCGACTGCTTGATAAATGTCGATCTTCATCTCCCGTTCTAGACGGATGTCGAGAAGTATCTTCTGGATTAGTCGGCGCCGGTAACAGCATTTAAAACTGTTAATGACCCCTTTGTCCAGGGGCTGTATTAGAGATGTGCAGTTGGCCGGGAAGTAATGCAGTTCGATGTTCGACAGCTGCAGGCCCTCGACGTGGTGCGCCGAGCAATTGTCCAGCAGTAGGCAAACTTGACGGCCTTGCCGCTTGACGTCCTGGTTAAATTCCTTCAACCACTCAGAAAATATTGGCCGAGTCATCCAAGCTTTGGAATTCGCCACATACTTCAAGGGCATACGCTTCGTCCCCTTAAAACACCTGGGACGGGCACTTTTGCCGACAACTAGCGGGACTCGCTTGTCTGTGCCGTCGAGGTTGGCACACAGCAGAATCGTTATGCGGAGCTTGCTCTGCTTTCCACCGCGGCAGTCATCGCCTTTTAACGCTAGCGTGCGGCCCGGAAGCATCTGATAAAATAGAGCCGTCTCGTCGGCATTGTAGACATCAGCCGCCTCGAAGCGACTCAGGATTCCAGGCAGCTCGTCAGCCACCCACGAAGCAGCAGCATCGCTGTCTGCGGAGGCAGATTCGCCGCTGATTACTCTTCCGACGACACCATGCCGGCTCTTAAATCCCTGCAGCCACCCGTTGCTTGCCTTGAAATCATCATGGCCCAAGATACACGCAAAATCCTTTGCCTTCTGTTGCAAGATCGCACCACTTATGGGTACATTTCTGGCTCTCGTGTCCGAAAACCATGTGACCACTGCCTTGTCCACATCAGTGTATGTGGACAGCTTCAGTCTTTTTTTCTTCGAGCTTGTTCCCGACTCCACTGTGTTTCTGATGCTGTGTTCCGCACTCAAAATCGTTGATAGTGTGCTCGCTGGAATGCTGAAACGGGCGGCAACGTCCTTCTTCTTCTCGCCCGCGGAGACAGCATTTAAAATTGCGAGTTTGTCTTCAAAAGACAGAACTTTTCGTTTTCTGGCAGCAGAACTCATCACGACCAACCGACGACGTAGTTAGAAGCGGAGACGCACGACTACACGCCGACAGGCAGGCCTAGCACCTCCAAAACAAGTCGGACAAACCAGTACCAGGGCACAGTTGACACACGCACACGTGCAGAACGCAGGACAACACTCAAAATGGCGAATGCAACGCATCCACAGAGAAAGAAAAAAAAAGTGACGCATGTCGTTCGTCATCGTCCCTCTCCCTTCTCGCGCCCTGGCAATGAAAGAACCGGCTATCAGCGTTGCTTTTCAAGTGAATTCTTACACATAAGTGCGTCTAAGCCGTTGAAACAAATAAAAATCACTAAATAAGAATGCTTGTCCTCAAATCCATACGAAACAAAATAAATCTGAAAGAGAAATCAGCTGCCGATACCAATGCCACCTGGCGTCACGCTAGACAAGCAAAGCCTGAAAAGACTGCTACGTTAGGCACGGAGCGGCGCTAGTTGCCGCCATCATCATCATCATCGCTAACTTTGCTCCGTCGCGGCAATCCCTGGCGTTCGCGTAGCTGCTGGCTCCTTACAATATTAATATTCAATAATCTAGAGCATTTCTTCGGCCGAATTTTCCTTAAAAGTGCAAAACGTAATGACTGATCAGCTTTGGGAGTTCGTTACATCAAGGCTAACCGCCGCAACGCGTTCGTTACATCAAGGTCGAAAATACATGGGCTTCAATGGGGGCAGCGTTGGGGAATTCAAAAATTTCATTAAATCAAGGAATTCGTTACATATAGGTTCGTTACATCCAGGTTTAACTGTATAAGCATGACTATGTGAGCAGCATAGAGGCATTTCCCCAAGGCCATTTCCGCAGTGTCAGCTCCATTGACAGTCACTAGCAGCTAGCTAGGAGCTGGCAGGCCTAGCTAGCTGGGCTGTCGAATCAGGGACAGGTAGAGCTTGCGTCAAGACTGCACACGGCTTGTAATAGAGTGCTTATGTTGGTCAGCACAACGTGTAGACAATCATGTAGCACTGACATTGCAGTACGTTTGGTTCTATCAACACCGATGGAAGCAAACAAGCAAGCCAGGCGAGCTTGCGATTGCTGGGAGCTCGCTGGCTGCGAGGCCGACAGCACTTGAATTTGGGTCCGCAACCGAGCAAGTGCTGTATTTGCCACTTGAATTTTGATCCGCTTTCCCCCACCCCTTTCTTAGATTATCATTCACCATAAGGGGAGGAAGGGGGGGCTTGCTTGGGATTTTACAGCAAGTATATTATGTACTCGTATATTGGACCTGTGCTTGGGAGCAATAAAGAGTTGAGTTTGCGCACATGTTCGTCCATGTCCTCTGCATCAACCTTCGCGCGGAATACCAGGGTAGTAACCCAGAAGAAAATTTTCCAAGTACTGCAATGACCTCTTTTTGTTTCTGAGGATTTACCCGCAGCAGTGAAGAAGACAACAGGGAGCCTTGGTCATAATTGAGCCAGAGTTAGCAAACAAGAAAGTACAAGACAGTTCAGACTCTGCACGTGCCCTCCACTGTCACTGAATCAGGCAAAGACTACACTAGGCTCTCCTTCGGCATACGCAAGCAGTTTGTGCCTGTTATTTCTAAATTTCTTGGACCATGCAGCACCGGTGGCAGAGAGAAACTCACTCTTGCCGCAGAAAGCGGAGCAGGGGTCGATGCAGCTCTGGCTGTCTGAGCTCGGGTGGCTGCCGAGCTTGGAGCGTTGGGCCAACAGGGTGGTCAGCTTGCATGACTGGATGGCCACCAGGTTGCCCCCAACCCCTGCACGTACACACATGCAAGCAGTCAACATGGCATTTTGGAGCAGCTTGGAGTGCTCTGATAAATTCTAGTTTTGCAGCAGTCTGGAGCATGACATCATAGAAAAGTATACAGCAAACAACTCCCGTTAAGATGAGCTCGGTTAATTAAGCCGAATTCTCGGATATACCGAACAACGTGGGAACATCTGGTTAGTTTTCCAGACTCACTGTAAAAGGAAAAATATGCTTAAGAAGAAGCACTTCGTATATGTTCTACGGTTAAGACAAACTTTTGCAGTGACCACCACCACTGGTGATTCCACACAGCGAGTATTGCAGTACTGGCGGGGAATCTGCGGGACACGAAAGAAGAAAAAACAATATTGCCCCCTGGCACAGTGGCACAATACGAATCCACTCTCCGGAGGGAAGAAGTGATATAAGTGAAGAAAAGAAAAAAAATCGCAGTTCCACCCGAAAGGCAAAGCACCGGCTGCGATAGCAAATTAGTAGATAGCCGTACTAAGTAAGGATAGCAGTTTCATTAGCCATATAAACTTGTAAACATTCACTTACTAACTAAATTAACAATGATAGAATGTGTAAGCAAGACACAACGAGGACGTAGAAAGAAACAGAAACACAGCAACAGCGCTGTCTTTGTGTGTCCGCTTCTTTCTGCGTCCTTGTTCAGTCGCGCTTACACATTCTATCATGGATTCAAACCAACGAGCCTGTCAACATGTTTTAACTAAATTGACCAGCACGGTGTCATGCACGCACAGACAAACATGACCACATCTAGCTTGATGACAGCGGAAACTGTCTGTGAAAGCACTGGAGTTAGGAATTGCGGCAGCAGCCACGAGCCCATTGACCTCTGCGCATCTGTCACTTCAACGTGAACAAAACATCAAAAGCCCAGCGCATACGAAGGGGTTTCAGACCGCTTTGAAGATGAGGCTCGCACAGGTGCACACTTTGGCCACATTGCAGATCGCTTTCAAGGCACACTAGCGCTGGCAATGTATCCCTACGGCGCCTGCCAAAGACGTCTGCTACGGGGTCCGCGATTCGCGTGGCCTATGCCATAGTAGACGCCGTGGTTGCCTTCACTCTGTACGAAGTGGCGGGCGAGGAGGACATAGAGGCACCCTGGCAGCCACCGGAGAACGCCCTTCCTCCCTTCTCTGACCCCTCTGCCTCGCGCACCACAGGAGGGGGCACGCAGCTGGGCGGCGTTCCTCGCTCGTGCACATGAGATTGAACCGCATTCACCGGCTCACTTTCACGGGCTTTCACTCATACGGAACCTCATGGCGACGATGATAGCAGAAATGCACCTGGAGTGTTCTTATAGTTGCTATTTCAATATAGAAAGAAGAAAAAGGAAGAAATAAAAGAAAATACTCTAACGCATTGCGGCGAGTCTCTCAGTTGAGTAGAAAAAGCAATAATTTTGTTTTTATAAGTCGCCAGCATGGTCGCCGGCCATGTTGTTGGTGCCTCCTTGAGACCGAAACTAGCGAAGCCTAGCCGATCTAGTATTATTCACCAGCTGCACTCAAACTGCAAGAAAAGCCAAGCTGAGCCACTAAGCCGTAAAGGCTGCATTTGTGATCTGCACTATTTGTCACGCGAGTTCCATTTAGTCTTATTCACTATTAATGACTGGCTGGTGCCATTAATAACGCAGGCAGAGCGTCACTCTAACCACTGACAAAGAGCAAAAAGGATGAAAAAGAATAGCATAAAAGGTATGCAGTAGTCCCAAGTGGTCATAAAAAAATTGGAGGCTTATCAAGGTTAAGCCCAGTGGATGCGAAGCATCCACTGGGCTTAACCTTAGCGTATCCTTAGCATTTGGAGGTATCTTGACCGCATACACGCCCGGCGCAAAGATGCTGGCGCGGTTGCGGGCACAGAGACTGACGCGACGGCGGGCGCGCGCCGCTTCATCCCTGGCGTGACGTCACATATCATGTGATGCAGCGATGGTGGCGCCGCCGCCGCGTCGCGCGCGACGCCGCGAACCGAAGCGTGGAGGCCGCCGCCGGGCGACGTCCGACGGCCCGATATGAGGCCCCATCTGCAGCCGGTGTGACGTCATGTCACGTGACCTACTTGAAGGTCACTTGAAGGTCAATGGTGGCCACCGCCGGGAGGCGACCGACGGCGCGATATGAGGCCCCATCTGCAGCCTGTGTGACGTCATCACGTGACGTCATGTGACGTGACCCCACTTCAGGGTCAATGGTGGCCACCGCCGGGCGTCGCGCGAAGGCCCGAAACCTACGTTAATATGCTTCGCATAAAAATGCCACGTGGACACCACAACCATCACGTCTCCGCGCAGTCGGTGTGCTGAGTCCATTTGTGCTCCAGCACCCACTTTTTGCCTGGCAGGTATGTGTAACGAAGCTCATGAGCTGTGACCTGCTTTTGCTAAACCCACGAAACGCACAGCTTCGACACACTGTTCAGAAGACAACGGCACGCCATGAGAACATGAAGTCTTACGTACATTACAACAAATAAATCTCGATACAAAGAAGTTGCTAAAAGTGGCAATGTGCGTCATCATGTAGAAATATCATTTTGGACTTGTCACGGCATCCTGTGGCAGCCGCGGTATCTAGCTATGTAGCATACGACCTCTAAAACCGAAAGTGACACTCAAAGTTCCCATAACGCCCTTGGCACCACAAGTGCCACTGACTTCTCTAAAGTCGTCTATTGTGCAGTACTGTGCGCAAAGCCAAAACTGTTACTGGGCTCACACTGCAAAAGTCTCATCTTTCCTCCATTAGAATGAGACAATGCACCAGAAGAGGCCTAGGTTCCGCGTTAAGTCTAACTGCATTAAATGTGCGAGGGTGAGCCGAGAAGGATGGTGACTTGACGCACACCGTGCTCCCGCGTGCCCAATGTTGGAGATGACGTGAAAGAGGGCAACATAGGGGAGTGCGCACGCAGTAACGTGATCAAGCGCACGCTGGGAGCGCCTTCTTGCTACCTTTCAGCCGAATGGAAAAGAAGGGTGTGCGCTGCTACGCTTGCTCCAGTTCAGCCTTGGCTGCCCGCACGCCTTTCGTCATTTTTATGACACGCAACATTATGGTAGCTAGCGATGCATCGAACCTTCACCTTAGGCTTGGTTTCGACCGAAGAGTGGTGCACGGGAGCGAGAGATTTCGTTCAAAATAACCATTGCATTGTTTTTGAAGTTCAAATCTGTGGGAGTTTTTCTCTATTCAAATACAGTGAAAGCTCGTTAATTCGAACTTCAATAATTCGAATTTATGGATAATTCGAACTGTACGATTTGGTCCGGCCAAGCTCCATAGAAGTCTATGTATAAAAAAGTCCGTTAATTCGAACGCGAGAAGGTTTCCTCACGGATAATTCGAACTACGCTCGCCTGGCACACGGCCAGAGAAACGCGCCTACTGCCTACACACAAGGCTGTATTGCCTCCGAAACGGAGAGAACGGCGAGAGAAGGCAAAATCGGCCAAAAATCTAACCGACGTGGGGTCAGCCAGAAGGCAGCGGTGGCTGCCGCCTCTCCGTTCTACGTAACCTCCGAGACTTCTTGCCCGTTGCGAATCTCGGAGGCTTTGCAAATCTTGTACAGCTGTTATTGTTGTGCGGAGATGGCACGGCAAGCTCCAAAACACAGCGAATCAAGTACGTCGCAGCTGCGCTTGCAATCAAGAACCAACGAATCAGGGCCTTGGCCACCTTCACATCTTCAGCGTTTTTGTCTCTCGGCAGTCTTCATCGGTTGTGCGCCTCTGTTTTCAGCTTAGGAGGTATCGGCCGTCGCGATTCATTGTGATGGTGTTAAGTCTCGGCTAACGTTCGTTTCGGTGGACATCGGTGGTGTGGCACAGTCGGACCCAGAGCTTCGACTTGAAGATGGCGTGTGCCCGCGGCACACGCCATCACTTTCTGACACGCCTAATTTCTGACATGCCCTACTGCTTCCAAATCGCAATGTACTGTTGCCCTCCTTCACTTTCGTTAGTTCGAACTTTCGTTAATTCGAACTGAAGCGGCTTCCCCTTGCGGTTCGAATTAACGAGCTTTTACTGTACATGGGATGTCGCTGGGACCAATAGAGCAGTTAGAATTACCCGCCAATTCGAATGAAGAGATTTCGAATCATCAAGATTTCACTGTATAATTACGCATAATTAACGACTGAATACCCACCATTTATCACAGGTTGAAAGACTGCAAGGCCATGGTACGTGGTGACAGCAGCGTCCAAGATGCAACCACCAACACTGCAAACGGACAGCAACAACAAAAGAGCTTGTTTCAAGGACATGAAACAGTCAATCACTATTAATAGCACAAGAAGTTTGACTTCAAAATGCTTTTGTACGACACTGGTCTGACAAAATTGACACAGTCACTATGAAAAAAAATTAAGGAGAAACTTTCCCTGCGGAAATATTATGTCCACAAAGACGATGGATGGCCATGGGGGGTCATACGCTGCTATGGCTACGAGTGGTGCTGCTAGACATTCCCATGGCTGAATCTAGTACACATATTGTGAACATCCAAGATGGTGGACGTAAAGACAATCGCTGCTGTCCCAATTGGTGGCAACATGGGCACAACTTGCACTGGCAGATAGTTATGTTATTGTCCACATTAATCTATCTTTTCCTATTTGTTCCTACATTTCAATTATATGCCACAATTATTTCTTCTATGCTTTCCTTGGCGTCACTGTCTGTTGGCTTCATACGGTTTATTATCAAGAGAACATCTCTAGTGCAATATATCAAGCACTTTTATAGATGTTTTCATTGGGGAGGGTGAGAACCTCCTCTCTGGGCTGTGGCGCGGGAGTACAGAGGAACACGAGGCAGCGTCTGCAATGCTCATGTACAGGGGTTCATGCACAATTGGCACAGATCTTGGCAACGCCCAGAATATTCTCGTTTAAGTCTATAGAAATCAGTAGTTTTCAAAATCTCATTAAATGTATACGGTCCACCGGCTAGGCAAACAAAAGACGGCCACCCACGAGTCTCACCTGGAGATTCCCATGGCACAGATGACGGGGACCCATCCGGTGCAGAGCACCTCCCGGGTATAAGGGTTTTGCTTGGACAGATACACCCAGATGGGGACGCCCGCCAGAAACAATGAGACCACCAGCGGAGACAGCCACACCACGTCTGCAATGAGGGACAACGGCAACACAACGTGAACCCTTGCAGCAGAGGCCCAGTGTAACGTGACATGAGCAATGCAAGCTGTTGGGCAAGTTGGTACATGTTCACAAACAGGTAAAGAGACAAGTTTAAAAAATGGAAGACTACAGTAGACTTCTGTTAGTTTGACTGCAGTCAGTTCAATTCCAACTGAATATCGTGGCCAGTGCCCATGCATGCCTATAGGCCCAAAGTTTGGCTATTTAGATAATAAAATTAGTCCTTGCTGGATAACTCAAATGTGACTCATCAGAACACATGTGCCTGACAACAGCAATGGTGACCCCAGTAGTGATCCCAATAGTGGCAGCGTCTGTATTGGCAGTGCTTAGGGGACAGTGAATGTGTCAAACACATGTCCCCGTCCAAAAATGCCTATTTTCAGCCTGCCCAAACAAGATTTTAAAATGAGCGTTAACTCATGATGATTGACTACAGCATGTTCCCGATTATTTGAGTACATTTTTCCCCCCGTGAAAGCTGCTCCAAAAATTGCATGCACAGTGCAACTGGATATGAAACCAAAACCCCATTCACAGTGTTGGCAACAGCCTACTGTATGAGTGAGCCTAGCCAGCCTCCCAATCACTGCCGTCACAAGATGGCGACAGAAGGACAGGTCTCGCTTTTCTTGCATTTCATGTTCACGTAGTGCAATGGCAATGAGGTGCCGCTATCAGCCTTCAATTACAAAACCTCCTTCCAAAGATAAGTTATTGAACATGGGAAGCTAGTGGCAATACGTTGCGTAACGTCTTATTGACATTCAGAACTGCATGCGTCGCAGGATGAACTTGTAAAGTCGTTAGTCTAAGCATGGACCATTTTCTTGTTTGCGACTGTTCCGGAGTCGTTTGATAAATACAGAACCCAGAACATGCAATGGACCATACGGAGGACATGCGTTTCACAGAGAGAAATAAATTGCTGTCTGATAGCGATGACGATGGACACTGTGAAATTAAATTTCTACTTTGTGAAGGTCAAATTTGCTGGTTGTGGCTTTTCCTTATAGCCAGAAATGGAAACATGCTACATTCTTTTGTGCTAAAATATCGGAAGCCCACTAGATTTATTCTTTGTTTATTAACTCAAATATTTTTGCTATAGTTTCCTATTTTGAATACACAGAAAGTGGGTGGGAGTTCGATTCGGAGGCGTGTCATAATCGGCCAATTTCACCCAAATGAACGAGCCGTGTGTTTTGGTGCTTTTCCTGCCTCTTGGTTAATGGGCCCGCTGGATAATTCAATTATTTTTGTCTGTCCCATCAGGATCGAACTAACGAAAGTAGACTGTACTTATACATTTCAATTAAACACAATTAACTTTCTCAATGCTGTCACTGGCTTCATTGTTTTCTTCAAATGGTTGTAACCAACAAAATTTGAACCCCTTGGATCCTCTTATTCTTCTAGCTAATTAAAGAGAGAGAGAGAGATAAAAAAGAAAAGTCACAGTTTTGCCAGTTTTTGTGCGATAGCAAATTAGTAGACAGCAATACGAAGGACAGTAGCTTTATTGGCTGCACACTCATAAACATGACCTTACTAATTAAATTAACAAGTGAGGCATCACGCGCCCACAGGCAAACATAAAAACATCTCACTTGATGAGCGCAGACACTCACTGTTAAAACACGGATGTGAAGAAGAGTGGTTGCAGCAACGAGTGAATTGACCTTGGTGCTGCCTCTTGCTTCAATACGAACTAAGCAGCAAGAACACAGTGCACACAAAGCTATAAGCCCTTGGAGCGCCTAGGTTCTGTACTCATTGCAGATCACTTTCAACACAGGACCCGTGCCGCCACGCTAAGTTGCACCATACGCAGTCGCCACCAGAGCAGAATGTTACCTTCCCCCTCTCCTACTCCCGATGCCTTGTGCGAAGTGAAAGATTTGGTGCGCTTCCTCCCCACCTTTCTCCCTTGCACGCGTGAGATCAAGCCATCGTCGGCTCACCCTCGAACGCTTTCACTCACACATGCAGCATACGCACGTGGCCACGGTACTATTGCACTTGGATTTTATGCGGGACGTCATGGCAGCGGTGACGCCAACACCAGAAATGTGCCTGGAATATTCATTTAATTGCTATCAGAATAAAAAGAAGAGCACAAAAAATATATAGACAAAACCCAATAAAGATGACAGTACAAGTTCACATCCTGTTGTCATTCTTGCCTTACTCAATTTCTCCTGCTAGTTCTTTTTTCCTATTTAAAGTGAGACAGTCTGCTTTATTTATAAACCTTCTCCACGTTGAATTTTCACAGCTATATGATGCCTGCCACTGCGCACCACCACCAACGTATCACGATTAAATCCCGGAAAAAACTGCTCCCTTTGAACAGCCTGCAACATTTTCTTGTGGCAATCTTCATATAAGTAGAACAAGTCTGGTTAGGTTATGATCGGCCTTTCCGTTGCAGTAAGAAAAGCTTCCCAAGCTGCACTCAGTAACATGACCAAACAATTTTGGGATAGCCCAGTGGTGGTCCTCAGGTTAATTTTGAACATTCAATGCCAACATTCTGACATGCTATGGTCACTCTTATGTGACTGTTATGCAACCAAACTGTTTGCACATAACATTCACAACATCACAATATGAAAACCTGTGTGCACCAACACTTCCTCAAAGAAAAAGTTGATTCCACCATTTATTGCAAAGAGAGATTGGGCAAAGATCAGTGCCAAAACTTGTCAACATAAGTAAATAACTGCACACTTCTAGAAAGCTATGTGCTTTGTTAACAAAATGAGGCATTTCAAGGCACACATGTGTTGCAGTGAGGATATTCAGGTAGCGTTTGTCATTTCCCAGCATGACTTTGTAGACAACAGAGCCGTTAACCACATCTGTAATGGTACCAGAGCCCTCTACTGCAGCTGCCACAAGGAGAGGGGGCAGAGGGAAAAAAAAAAAAAAAACAACTAGGGCAATGATTTCCGAACGCTCCACCACAGCATCTAAACCTTCAGATGCCCTAAAGCTCTTACGTGACAGCACACGCTGGTGGGCTTGGCGACTCGCTTACACATACAAGATGGTGTCAAGAAAGCATGTCTGCAACGGAGCAGAGTTCTACCTTCGTATTGTCGCCCATTGCCTGTTTTCACAACCTCTGGTTGTTTAACAAAACTTGCCAAAATGGTAATCTTAATGTTGCAGATGCCGTAGCTATAACTATAACACTGAGAGAACTACGTTTGTATAAAAGGTTTTTTAATCTTATACATTTTTTGCTGGCATTCTGTTATGAACACGTCCTGCAACTTAGCTGCGGGACAGCGTGTCCCCAACATTGTCACCTTTGTATCCGTGGTGAAAGTTTGACTACCGACCACTAACCACCAACGGAAATGGGCAAAAGAGCAAAAGAAAGCTATCTGCTTTGAAAAAAGACTAAAGGAAAACATCAATGCTTACTGATTTGTTGAAAGAGCAGGCTGCTGACGCCCGCAAGCAGTGCCAAGGTGGTGAGGTCACCAAGCGAGGCTGCGATGGGTGTGGCCACGTTGTCCGGGTTCAGATGCCACTTCCGAGCCAGTATCACAACACCTACCATCAGGGAACCTGCGAAAGCAGACGGAAGATCAATTGATTGATGGATGGAGGGCCTAATTCTGAAACCTTCAATACCTCAGGCCACTTCTTAACCTTACGTGAGCAACCATTGATGCCTCCTTACCATGAAATTATGGATGGAGGAAGCAAGTAAATTCTGAACGCTCCCTTCACCCATCCTTGACATAATTAACGTAAGGCGGCCTAACCTTAATGATGGCTTCTTTACCGAGGTAAGGAACACTTCAACCCTGATGAATGATCAGGTTTAACGTCCTTAGAAGCAACACAAGAAGGTATCCAAGATGCCATAGTGGATGGCTTTTCATTTTCTGCCATTATAGGCAAACTGCAACAAAATTTTCGACTGTGTAAAAAGGCCAGTTTCATGTAATTTAGACATACAGTAGCCTCTGTGCAAAATTTTAAGCTTGAAAAGTGAGATGGTGCATCACAACATACTCACAAAAACCGATGTGTTTTAACACCAAAACTGAAAAAAAAAAAAGTGCCGTTATTACCAGTTGCCAGAAGTGACGTTCGACTTAGACTGTAGAGCACCATTGCACGTCTTGTTTGCTTCGCTAGCTTGTACCTTGTTCATGTATCAGCAGACATGTCCCACACATTCGCTAGCAGTGGAGTTATTATACTATGCTAGCTGCTTTGTCCGCTGTGCCCGTGCTGTGGTGCACTAGCAATTTTCTTCTAATGTGAAACATTCTTTTTTGAGCCAAGCTGGTCTTCTGTATCTGGCTGCCTAGTACATTTCATGAGCAGAGCCTCGATGCGTTCCAGCTCTGCTCGGAGATGAAAAGTACATTGGATTGACCCAGCTAAGTCCGTGGATATAGAGATATGCAGGCCTTGGACATACAGTCAAACCCACTTATAACCATATTCAAGTGCCATGAAAATTGCATTGTTATAATCGACGATTCTTATAACCGGGCTGCACGAAAAAAAAAGGGGGGTGGGGGGGAGAATGGCAGAACTGTTGTGCAAGAACTATAATGGCGGGGAGGCCAGTGCCCCTCTCCAGCACCTTCCTTTATCCGACTACTGATTGTGCTAAGAGGAAGCTTTAGCTCAGGCTCAACTCTGACACGGCGTATTCAAATACATGTAAAATGCTTAAAACGTTTATCCAAGATAACCCCTGGACCCATTTTAATAAAATATTATTTATTTATTTATTTATTTATTTATTTATTTATTTATTTATTTATACATACTGCAGCCTCAATGAGGCTATTGCAGGAGTGGGGTGAACAACAAACATACAAACATTTATAAACAAGCTTGTGTGAATTGTTTCAGTGGTAGTGAACGGATGTTGCCCGGTAATGGATTCCAGACTTCAATTGTTGATGGAAAAAAATTGTTTTTAAACGAATCAGTGTGGGCAAAGAAGACTGAGATATTCAGAGCATGGTGACTTCTCGTACATGAGGGTTTGGAAAAGTCAAATAGTTTGACTGACTGACTGAATAGTTTGATCCACAGATCTCCGGTCGCAGACAGCCAATTATGCGAACACCCCCTGGCACGCTTCGTACCCCGCAGCCCCAACCCACGGGCCGCCCTGCTTCCAGCTTTGATCCCTCCGCTACCCCTTGGGTGCCCCGAAGATCCTGTGCCGCCTGCTTTATTATAACCTCAGGTGCTGAGGCCTCCGTTTGCCAGTTACATGTGCCTTCCTGGAGCAGTGCTTGTAAAAAATACAATCTATCGTCGCGATGAAAAAAGTGACCTGTGGCTTATACAACACCAGTCAGTACCTTGCCCCTTCAGATACAGCGATCACCAAATGGGGCGTCTGTGCCCACTGCCTCGCTGCACGGGCAGCCAGCGGCGGAGCGTAAACAAACTCTACTGCACTTCGTAATTCCGGCATGTCTAGGGGACAAACGCATGCAATATGCACTTAGAAACCTCCTCTGTAGTGCCTAGGCAGAGTCCCATATTCAAGGAGCAAAGGCCCCCAGATTTTCTCCCTCACACCTGCTCATACTAGCGCCTGCGCATAAACGTATAGCTCTGCAAAAAACGCCCCGCCCCGCTGTACCTACTAGCAATTGTAAAGTTGGGTGTGGGACTTGCATAAACAGAAGCTTTCTACTCTGGCGGCTGCTATGTACCGTATTTACATAATTGTAAGTCGACTCGAATGTAGGTCAACCTCCCCAAAATCGCATGCCTCAAAGGTAAAAAAAAAAGAACATGTGAGCGCATTTCACACAAGAGAAATTTATTGATGCGGTTGATGAAGACTACTCATCGTCACTGGAGTCGTCCTCACTTATGCTGTCTGCCGTCATAGCTGCTGCAGTCCCACAGCATGTCGTCATCAAGCGCGAGTCCACATTTGGCAAACGACTACACCACAACATCGCGCGGTGCTGCCACCCACGCAGAGAGGACCCACCCGCACACAGTAGCCAAGGAGGCCCTCCTCACACGCCCGCTTGGGGCAAGTTCGCGGTTTTCTCTGGATATCCACTCGTATTCGCAGTGCAGCAGGTCCTTAAAACGCTTGTTGACCCCCACATCGAGAGGCTGAAGCTGCCCCATCAAACCACCGGGGATTACGAGCATGTCGGAGCACCCCTTGAAAAGCACCGCTTTCACCTTGTCGATGAGGTGGCCCCGGAATGAGTTTAACACAAGCAGGTTGGCGATGTCTGTCCTGAGGGATGCCCCCGGCCTCAGGAGCCACACCAGACGGTACCACCCCACTACCATGTAATCCGTCATAAAACCCTTTGCATTCACCTGTACCACAACACCTTCAGGAAGTACTTCTTTAGCACTGTCTTCCGTTTGAACGCGATGTACGGGCAAAGCTTGGTGCCATCCGCCAAGCATGACATGACAGTAAAACACAGCTTTTCATTACCCATTGTTAGTAGACTCACTTCGCATGCTCCTTTAACGCTCACTGTCATATTGCTGGTCATGTCAAAGTATACAGGAATCTGGTCGGCATTGCCGATGTGGCCGAGAAAATACCGTCGGGAGTCGCAAAGTTTCAGGAAGTGCCAATGGAAGACGAGGACCTTCTCCTTGTATGCGGCTGGCAACTTCTGGCACACGCTGGTGCATCTACGTAGGGTGAAGGCAGCCCTCTTCATAAATTTAGATGCCCAGGCCCTGCTAGCTTTGTTTTGAGTCCTTGGTATCCCTGCTTCCAAAGCAAAGGAACGAGCTTGTTGCGTGATCATTTCACACGCGACCAACAGTGATCGATCGCGCAACTCAGTCACGTATGCCGCAAGCTTCAGCTCCAGCTCCAGAAAGCGTTCCGACTTAGGCCCGCGAAAACCACGGCGCTTGGAGTGGCATGAGAAAATTCCCTCGAGCTGAAGCCGCCACTGCCGCACCACACGTTCACTGACACCAAACTTGCGTCCTGCAGCACAGTTGTTAGTTTCCTCGGCATGGAAGATAGCAGCTTGTTTCAATGCTGTTGTGAACGAGCGCCGAAAGTTCTTTGGACCCAGGGCAGTCATGACAGGCCCAACGATTCAGCACAACCAGCACAACCAGCACAACAGAAGCACAGAAGTGACAGAATCACGTAGCCGTTGAAAAAAATCGTATCTCAAAGAGAAGCTCTTCCGTCAACTACCAATACCCCCCAAACAGCGACTCTTCCTTTAAAGGGAAGCTGAAAGGTTTTCCAGAAAAAATGAGTGAACATGTGTACATAATGGTTTTCAACCCTCCGAATTCGAATATCGTATCGAAATTGAGCGAAAGAAAGCACAAATATATTTTATTTCGACGAAAAGTGCAGCAGCGGACCCGCCCAGCTCGCGCGTCTCGTTTCCGCCTGTGATTGGTCGGGCGACCCGTGACGTCAACTTTAGCGACCGACCGCTGCCGCTCCACATGAAGCGCGGTGTCGGGTAGTTTGGTGCCGTAATGGAAAATTAAGAGGTAATAGAAAATTTTGAGAGACTGCGTTTTTCTGAAGAGTTCGGCGTTGCTCCCTACATGTACAAGCCGATTGCAAAGAGCCGGACTCTCGAAGAAGCAAACGATGCTGGTGCGAGCAGTGCTTTCGACGAGAACGAAAGCGAAGTCTTGGGATCTCCTCGTGTTGGAAATACTCTTTGGTGAGTATGTTTTTTGCAAAGCGATCTAGTGATCTCGCCGATCTTTCGCCGATCTAGTGAGCTCGTTTCCGGTCAAACAACTGCAGTGTTGTGTTCCTGCATGCCTCCTCGTGGAACGTAAGCGGGGATGCGATCGTCGGCATTTGTGCGCTGTCCAAAGCTGTCGGCAACCTACAAAGACGGTTCAAACGCGTGAAAAGCTTCCCGGTTCATGCAGTACGGTTTCATGCAGTCGGTTTCTCGCTGTGCACGAGAGACGGGGGGAGCGTAGCGTCCTGGCGTGCGCCGGCTTTCCAGCACATGCAAACTCTACATTTGCACTGCGTTATGGTAGCTGCGTGCAGGCTGTTTTACAACACACGTGCAAATAGAAAATTCGCGGCGCTTTGCGACGGAACCTACGTCGAGGGCGGGAAATAAACATGCACCTTCCGTTCAGCGTGCTAGCATGAAGGAGCTCGCAGTAGATCAAAATCCAGGTTTGGGCGAGTTCGTGTATTCATAAGGCCTTCCAACACCAGTTATCATCAGTCAGTCCGCACTCGTGCCGTCTTTGTTTTCGTTGCTCCGATCTTTTCGCGCTGCGTTTAGAAAGCCTGCTAGTGGAAATTCTGGTGATAATCGTCGTCACGGAAGTGGTTGGAGCACAGCAGTGTTGTTCTTGAGGGCTTGAAATTCTTTCGCTTTACAGCAGCCTCCCACTTCCTTAAAAGCTTCTTGTCTTGTGGGAAGCAATGGAAGACAACATTGTCGCGGCCGCTGGTGTTCGTGCAACCGTAGGCTGCACGGAAAGACGGCATGATTGGCCCACCACATCAGTTGATGCTGCGCACGTTGACCACCACTCTACATGCACACAGACACGCCAACAAAGAATCGCAGGGTCGATCGAAGCAGATTACGACGGCACGCACGCAGAAACAAGCACGGTCAGGCACGGTCGCGCAGGCTGCGAAGGAGCAAAACACTAAAGTTGACGTCACAACACCGCGGTTTCCGGTCTCCGCTCGCATCGTCAGCGTCAGCAGCAGCGCGCGGCATTCGACGGGGGGCGGAGCTACAGCGCAATTTCAACCGACGATTACGTCGCTCCTATTTAAAAAAAAAAAAAAAAAAATTTGACCTACATGGTTTATAAGGTTCCCGCATCCGTATATGAGCGTCTTATTGAATTCGACAGACTCTTCAGCTTCCCTTTAATGATCGATGCTACCACAAGAGCCTTGCACTTGCGGTGCACGCAGTAAACGATAAAAAAAAAAGACAATAAATTCTGTACCAGCTCGTGGAATAACCATATGCTGTGGGTTGAGCGTGCAACTTTATTCGCAAGAACACATTCACTACGAGATGACGACCATTCAAGCAACCGGAAGCGGCCACTGCCGCACTGCAGCATACCAAAAGAAACGACATGCGGCTGACGAAAGCGGCCGCGCACCATTTCCTTTACCTTGCGAGTGCATTACTCGCATTCAAGGAGTGTTTTGTTGGTCTCTAATAAACAAAATGAGCCTTAGCGAATCCATTGAGTCAATTCACGGTGCTAACGTAGCCACGATTACATCACACTGTGCTATACATTCCCGAACTCGAAGGTGGGAGGTTTGTCGCTCTAGGTACGGTGGCCAATGGGCACAGATTGGGAGCGCCAACTTTCAAAGTGGGCATCGCCTGTATTGACACCAAAATGTATGCGATATGGTAACTTAAAGGAACCATGGAAGCGTAATTAATGGAACCGTAACCATGGAAACGTAGGTGAAAAGTTGTAACCATGCCGTAGCGTCCCTGATTTCTCATTTCTCTAGCCGTTACTAACAGTTCTTGGTCAATCGCGTAAATACGGTATGGCGCAGCCTCGTGGCCCCTATCTTGAAAACAATCTGCAATCGAGACAAGATTCTACACAGCTAGGCACAGCGCGATGTGTTCTCGTCGCTTAGTGCGCGTTGAAGCGAGAGTCCGCACAAAAGTCAATCTGCTTGCTCCTGCTACTGCACTTTCCCACTCCAGCGTTTTGATAAAGCGTTTCCGCGGTCGTTGCGTGAGACGTGTTCATGCTTGCCCGTGCGCGCGTGACACCATGCTTGTTAATGTAGTTAGTAAGCGAATGTTTAAATGTTTATAGGGCCGATAAAACTGTTATCCTTACTTTTCGTATAGCTGCCTACTAATTTGCTATCATAATTGATGCTTCGCCTTTCGGGCGAAACTGCGACTTTTTTTCGTCTCAACTTTAGCGTATCGGGAGTAAATCTTTGTTTTTCCAAATGAGAGAAAGTTGCATTCCTTAATGAAATAGTGAGGTGAGTGGTACTGTAAAAAAGCTTTTCTTTTTTTAGGTGGCGACAAACGGGTGCATGCTAAAATTGAAGGCGTTTTTCTTTTTCTTTAATTTAGTCATGAAAAATGGGTGCGTGTTACAATCGAGGGCGTGTCAAAATTTAGTGAATACGGCATCTTTCAGTGATGTCAGCTGCTGCACACGCAGTTTTTTATATACGTGATACCATTGAAAATATAGTCATCCCATCCGTTCCTTCCCTTTCTGTTTGCTGGTTTCTAGTTTACTCCCTAGCAGCAGGTGAGTACAAGGGAAACTTATGCCTGTAGCTCGTGTTTGAGAAGGAATTTCTGACTTCATCAGCAATTAGCCCATTCGAGTCTGGGCTTCTTCGATTTTCCACTTCTGGCTACCCGCGGGCTGCCAGAATCTGCCAGGACGATTTCGGCCTGGCTGCTCTCTGGAAGTTCTCTGGCTAGCAGATGACTAAAAGAGGCAATGGGAACTTGCCGTCATCTTTGCAGGGACTTCACGGATTGCAACGCGGGCACTTGAGGACTTAAATTTACCTCGCTCAGCCAACTGTCTATGATCATCTTTGGATTTGCTTACTTGTAGCATTATCTTTTTTGGTGCTAACGCTCCGTTCCGCATTGCGAAGCGGTGTGATACGAGCCGTGGTGAACCGTTTGAAGCTTTTGTGTGTTTCCCCTGCTGATGGCTTCTTCGCGGCGGTGATTAGCGGTGATCAGCACGCCGCGCTCTCATGCGTGCATGTTATCTACATCGTGTTCCACGCAAGTTGTAGACGCTCATTCACACATTGCGGTACATTGTGGATTCGTCTTTCTCTGGTGGCGTTCCTTTTCACATATTTCGCGTATGTATGCGGAGATATCTTCTTCTGCAGTTAGCGAAGGCTTTGCGGCAAGCCCGTGTTCGCTCCGGCTCTCCGTCGTATGCTCAGGTGGCAGCTCGAAACCGATGTGTGTTCGAACTGCAGGCCGTTGATCTAAGAATGCACTGATTAATAGGCACATGTACATTAGCCACACGTACATTGGCTAATTGCTCTCATGATCACGACCAATGTTTTTCGTGTGGAACATTTCGCTGGTCACAAGTGGTTTGCATTTTCATGCGCAAGCCGTGTCCCCAGCTCCTAAATTAGGATCAAAATGAGAAGCACCCTCAGTCAACAAACTTTCTGAAATCGAAGATCAAGGAGGTCGGCACGAAACTTTATACGTATGAGACGTACCCGATAACCTGCTTTTTCATGTCTTGTGATGACAACGCTAACTCATCAATGTCGCTGATGGGCGACGTGATCGCAGCGAGCAGGGATCCTTGGGCTATCGTTTTCGAGTTTACAACCACTTACGCACGATTTCGCATCTTACCATCAGCCGTGTTGGAGGCCATCTGTTGCACTGCGCAAGGTGAGGTTGGCCCAGTGCGTGTCCTGCGCCGAGTCGCGCGAAAGTGATCGTATCCCTGAATGCAACTATATATTTTCAAGCTGGCAACGCATAAATGGGCCGACTACGCCGAGCGTGCGCCGGACTCGCCGGGCGCTGCCATGCTGGTGGCATGTTTACATTTGGCCAGCTGTACCGGCGTTCGATTTGGAAACTTCAGACAGGTTTGGGTTGTCTTGGGATCCCAGCCCACGTGAATTCCTATCAGAACCGGAACTAGCTGGTTGCGAGCGGGCTGCCAGTGGGCTGCCAGAACGCCGAAAATTGAAGAGGACCTCTGTTTCCTGCTGTGGCCCTTCTGCCTAGTTCAAATACATCCAAAGGTTTGGAGAGTTGGTTCACAATTTTTACCAAGATGTAGCACTGCAAATAATGTACAGACAGCTTTGTGCACGTGCCATCATCATGTACCTTTCTTTCTGCCCCGTGGTCATCCTCAGCACTCCTTTTTCAGTGATTACACAATTTGTGAAATTGAGTGAATCCCATTCTCTGCTTTCTGTCTTCCATCATCAACCAGCCAATCAAGGATGCAGGAAAGCCAGCTAAAGAGAGACAGATCCCCTTTTTTGACCAAAGTGGTGACTGTGCTTCTAAGAGTCTCCACGGTGATTCTTGGAACAAAAGTGTTGGCAGCTTGGATCTCACAGCGGCTACATAAATGCACCACACTGAATGTGCGTCCTCAAGCAAGTCCTCATTGTAGGAATTACTGAGGAGTGTTTTGGGAGTTTTGGAAGTGTAGCGTCTTCAGTCAAGGCCCAGTGAAGCCATTGTAGGGCAAACAAAACAAACACAAAGAACAGAAGACTGGACACCACAGGTGCTACACTAACAAATGGTCTTGAGACAAAAAAAAAGAAGGATGAAAAATAAACAAGTAAGAGGGCCCCCTGTAGGAGAAAACTAACTCTTTTGCTCCCAAACGTTCTGCAGCAATGAAGAGAAAGCTAGAGGGACTGCGCCTCTGCATGCGTGTTATTGCGCCGAGTATTCAGGCTCCATTTGACAGCAGTTTCGGTGTCTTGGAACAGACAGTGAATAAGCACACCTTTCATTTGTGACTGCATCACATTTGCCCTGGACATGAAAGAGAAAAGCAGAAAAATAACTCAAATTTAACACTAGGTGATCCGCTTTGCGTTATTTTGCAGCTGTCGATAACATGTTTTGTCTTCTCTTCCCCTTACATACACTAACGAGGATGAAAGTGTGGCCCTTTTCCAGAAGTGCCCTTAGGTGCATGTTGCCTGTACAGCTTTGTTTGCACTGCCACAGAATGTTGTCCACGATAATGATAAGCTAACCTGTCTTTGGGCAAGTTGGTTGGTGAAGCCATTGTAGAGCAAATAAAACCAACTGAAAGAACAAAAGAGCGGACGTGCAACCATGGTGTCCGGTCTTTAGTTATTTGTTTGATTTATTTGCACTACAACAACTTCATGAAGTATCAACCAACTCGTCCAAGGACAGTTTATTTTGAGCCAAGGCTTGTTTGTGAGTACAGGAGAGAGTGGCCGCAGGAAACGGGGACAATCCTCACCGAGCAGCAGGCTGGCCACGCTGGCGGTGACCATGCTGCTTGCACACAGCATGACTGCCTGGGCCGAGTCAAAGTGGCTCTCAGTCAGGTATCCCATCAGGACAGCAAACAGGGACGCTAGGAACGCCACCACTGTCGCCTGGCACTGAAAACATACACAAGCACAGAGAGAAAGCTTACTATAATGCAGTGTTACTTTGTAAACATCACCTAAAATAAACATAGTGAAACCTCGATATAACAAACCTCAATATAACAAAGTTCTCAATATAGCAAAGTATTTACCTTTTCATAACCCCTTGTCCATAGAACACCATTTGTTTAGAGCCTCAATGTAACGAATTGTGTTTGTATGCCATTTCAGTATAACGAAATTCCACTGACGTCATAAAGGAATGCCAAGACAATACAGTTAAACCTGGATGTAACGAACCTATATGTAACGAATTCCTGGATTTAACGAAGTTTTTGAATTCCCCAACGCTGCCCCCATTGAAGCCCATGTATTTTCGACCTTGATGTAACGAACGCGTTGCGGCAGTTAGCCTTGATGTAACGAACTCCCAAAGCTGATCAGTCATTACTTTTTGCACTTTTAAGGAAAATTCGGCCGAAGAAATGCTCTAGATTATTGAATATTAATATTGTAAGGAGCCAGCAGCTACGCGAACGCCAGGGATTGCCGCGACCGAGCAAAGTTAGCGATGATGATGATGATGGCGGCAACTAGCGCCGCTCCGTGCCTAACGTAGCAGTCTTTTCAGGCTTTGCTTGTCTAGCGTGACGCCAGGTGGCATTGGTATCGGCAGCTGATTTCTCTTTCAGATTTATTTTGTTTCGTATAGATTTGAGGACAAGCATTCTTATTTAGTGATTTTTATTTGTTTCAACGGCTTAGACGCACTTATGTGTAAGAATTCACTTGAAAAGCAACGCTGATAGCCGGTTCTTTCATTGCCAGGGCGCGGGAAGGGAGAGGGACGATGACGAACGACACTCCATGACGAACGACATGCGTCACTTTTTTTTCTTTCTCTGTGGATGCGTTGCATTCGCCATTTTGAGTGTTGTCCTGCGTTCTGCACGTGTGCGTGTGTCAACTGTGCCCTGGTACTGGTTTGTCCGACTTGTTTTGGAGGTGCTAGGCCTGCCTGTCGGCGTGTAGTCGTGCGTCTCCGCTTCTAACTACGTCGTCGGTTGGTCGTGATGAGTTCTGCTGCCAGAAAACGAAAAGTTCTGTCTTTTGAAGACAAACTCGCAATTTTAAATGCTGTCTCCGCGGGCGAGAAGAAGAAGGACGTTGCCGCCCGTTTCAGCATTCCAGCGAGCACATTATCAACGATTTTGAGTGCGGAACACAGCATCAGAAATGCAGTGGAGTCGGGAACAAGCTCGAAGAAAAAAAGACTGAAGCTGTCCACATACACTGATGTGGACAAGGCAGTGTTCACATGGTTTTTGGACACGAGAGCCAGAAATGTACCCATAAGTGGTGCGATCTTGCAACAGAAGGCAAAGGATTTTGCGTGTATCTTGGGCCATGATGATTTCAAGGCAAGCAACGGGTGGCTGCAGGGATTTAAGAGCCGGCATGGTGTCGTCGGAAGAGTAATCAGCGGCGAATCTGCCTCCGCAGACAGCGATGCTGCTGCTTCGTGGGTGGCTGACGAGCTGCCTGGAATCCTGAGTCGCTTCGAGGCGGCTGATGTCTACAATGCCGACGAGACGGCTCTATTTTATCAGATGCTTCCGGGCCGCACGCTAGCGTTAAAAGGCGATGACTGCCGCGGTGGAAAGCAGAGCAAGCTCCGCATAACGATTCTGCTGTGTGCCAACCTCGACGGCACAGACAAGCGAGTCCCGCTAGTCGTCGGCAAAAGTGCCCGTCCCAGGTGTTTTAAGGGGACGAAGCGTATGCCCGTGAAGTATGTGGCGAATTCCAAAGCTTGGATGACTCGGCCAATATTTTCTGAGTGGTTGAAGGAATTTAACCAGGACGTCAAGCGTCAAGGCCGTCAAGTTTGCCTACTGCTGGACAATTGCTCGGCGCACCACGTCGAGGGCCTGCAGCTGTCGAACATCGAACTGCATTACTTCCCGGCCAACTGCACGTCTCTAATACAGCCCCTGGACAAAGGGGTCATTAACAGTTTTAAATGCTGTTACCGGCGCCGACTAATCCAGAAGATACTTCTCGACATCCGTCTGGAACGGGAGATGAAGATCGACATTTATCAAGCAGTCGAGATGCTTGCTGCCTCCTGGCAAGAGGTCAGGGCAGAAGTTATCGCGAATTGCTTTTTAAAGGCCGGAATAGCCAAAAACGCACGGGCTGGTGCCGACGAGGAAGAGGAGCAAGACCTTTCTACTCCGTCCGATGTGGCCGAAGCGTGGAACGAGCTATGCACTAGCGGTGGTGTACCCGACGACGTTGAACTGACTGACTTTTTGTTTGCCGACAACGCCGCCGTGGCTACAGAAGAAATGTCTGATGCAGCAGTAGCTGAAAGCGTGCAAAATCCCGATGGCGGTGATGATGGTGCCTGTGAGGCAGATCCGTGTGACGTGCCTTCTGCAAATGAGGTGATGAACGCAATGGACGTTATGCGCCGTTTCGTCGGCTCGCTCGACGATGAAGGAGCTCTACACGATTTAGCTTCTTTGGAGCGGCGTGTTGTGCCGTCACTTGTGCCGAAGAAGCAAGCGCAAATTACGCAGTTTTTTGGTGTAAAATAAATGCTTGAAGGGTGAGTTCACCTTCGCGGATATATTGAGCTATTTGGTTTCGTTTCTGCATCATTCGTACGAGCCTTCACGCGAAACCTGCATGTAACGAAAACCTGCATGTAATGAAAAATTGCGAGCTTTTGTCAACTTCGTTATATCCAGGTTTAACTGTAAATGGAAGCTTCCGCAGACACAGATGGTCAAATGATTGAATTGCAAGCAGCTGTTTGCAAATGCACCTCTCAAATCGCGCCTTGCCGCAAGAGTGACTGCTGAAGGGGAGCTACATCATGTTCCACGTAAAGTCCAAGTGCGATGGGCGAGGGGATGTTGGAGCGCATCTTGGCCGTCGCTGCGTATGGATGTAAGCACGGCTGAGTGTGTACGCAGGCCGTGCACTCTGCTTTAGAGGTAATCTGCCGCATATGCAAAGAGTGGTCGTGCCAAGACAGCATGGCACCATGTAAGTTGCCTTACCACATGTTTAGTATTGGAGGTTACATAATTTCGAGCTTCGGCGATCCATTAGAGCAAGAGGCAGACGAAGCATTTGTTCCCCACTGCCGGCACTTTTCATGATAGCATCGTCCCAGTGCGGGTGAGGCTATCAGCCACGGGGGGTGGAGTACACATGAAAGTGTGGCTGGCTTTGCTTAATTTGTACCACCAAGAAGATATCATCGACGTACATGGCATGAAACCAACGCAGTAGTTCTGCGGAAACCCGCAAGGTGGAGAGAAGTAATGAATAGAGGGAAAATCGGACATCCACCCGTTCGTAGCAATTGCTACAAAGGAAACCCATACGGGTTCCTCGAAAGAAAAGCCTCATCATTCATCACCGACTCCCAAATTCATCAAAATGAATTGTTTTCTCATTCAGCTTTGCTTTTTCCGATCGTCTGATAATTTGGAAAATTCTGCAGCCCCTTTCCATGCAAGAAAAATTGATCACCAACTGTACTTAGTTGCATAAAAAGTTGAATTTCAATAGAACAAAATTTCAATATAATAAAGGAAATTTCTGACTTTACAGACTTTGTTATATTGAGGTTTAACTGTATAATGTGCCTAATGATTCATCTATTAACACTGCCATCAATTCAAGCTGACATGTTCCCTCCCTGCGTAGAAGCGCATTGCCAAAGTGACACCCGGTGTGGGAAAGTCAAGGTGACACCGAATTTGCCCATGCGGCCAGGTTACGAGTGAGTGAGCAATCAAGCAAGTTTATGTGTGCGCGTGCATGTGGATGTGTGCTCGTCAATCTTGGTAAGAGCCGTGCTGTGCAATTCCCCCACTATGCAACTCTGCACAGGAAGGCAGGGAGCGTACCTGAATGAGGGCCATGTTCCCGGCGGCCATGGCCACGCATTCGGCAGCGGTGTCCATGTTGCCCAGGTTGGCCTGCGTTGAAAGGCGGGCGGCCAACGTCATCTCCAGATTGCCCTTGAGGCCCAGCAGTGCCGGCACCAGAATGAACAGCTCAGTGACGTGCTTGAACGCCGGCCACTGCTGTACCGCATCCAGCACTAGGCCGGCGCCCACCGTGCCAAAGCCAGCCGTCAGGAACGGAACAAAAACCTGCACAGCACACAACAGGTCAACCGTGTGAGTACTGAAGGCTTGTTTGATTTCATTTGAGAGACTGAGATGAGATAATTGAAGACTAGAAGGTGTCACTAATTACGGCACTATCCTGGATCAAGAAATGCTGCTGCTTGTTTCTGAGAATGGTTGCGCACCTAAATGAATGCACTAGTCTAGGGCACGTGAAAAGACTCGTAATGACAAGAAGAATGCAACAGATTAGGATCCTTTGGAATGTAACACCATGAATGCTAACAACCCACACATCTGCGAAAAACAGCTCGAGAAATGCACAAGTGACTCACATTACGCACACAATATGCACACTATGCACACAATACAGTGAAATCTCGGTACAACGAACTTCAGGGGACCGCGGGAAAATGTTCGTTATTCTGAAAGGTCGTTATAGTGAAAGCCCAAAAATTAGCCATAACAATAGCATTTCAGTAACGCAAGCGTCCTACCTTTGAAACGGTACCTCCTTGAACTCCTTTCTCACACAATGCACACGTGATCGTCAGACAAGGCACATTTATTTGAAATAGTCCGTGATCGTCTTCTGACGGGTGCAGCACAGACTCTGCAGCACGAACGATTCCAGACCGTCCGCATTCTTATGCACGCCTTCGGCCGCTGTGCCGCTTTTGGCTATAAATATGCGGAGTTTTCGCAAGCAGTCCAACGCATCTGTGGCCGACACGGACTCGTCGCGGTCTTCGGGTGCTGCTGTAACGTGCAGCAAGATTCTTGCTGGTGCTTAAAGATTTTCTCCTTATCTTTGAGAATCATGGCGATCGTCGACCGCACCACTCCACGTTCTTTAGCCACGACGGTTTGTTTCTTCCCGTCTTCTATCTCGCGAAAAATCTCTACTCTCTCGCTCAAAGAAAACTGCTTTCGCTTCTTCGCCGTGCTTAGAATTGTTGAGCTCATGGCAACGCGAACGCCGGCACGCACTTCTAACACAATAATATAACCAGAAGAAAAACAAGATGGACAGGCCTGATACGGGTGACAGCACGCGAACAACTGAGAAAACAAGCAAGAAAAACGTGATGCGTCGTCACCTCCGCAACAGGAAAAAAAAAAAAAAGGCCCACTTCAGCGTTAATTACTACTTTTTTTTTTCTTCTGCCGCACCGTCTCAGGTTTTACGAGCCCATGCTCCCCGCCTCTCCACTCACAAAACCTGGTGCGTCGTTGCCTCCACAACGGAGAAGGAAAAAAAAAAAAGTCTCCGCCCGCATCTTTCTCCTTCCGCGCCATCTCAGGTTTTTGCAGGAAGCAAGTTGCAAGGCGGCCCGCTCTTCGCGCTGCGTCGTCTGCTAGCTTAGAGCTCCGACTGCCGTGACGGATACACGGAAACCTAAGAATCCTCGCATTTCGGGATATGAGTTCGTAGTACTGAGGTGTTGTTAAGATGACACGGAAATTAAATAACGATCGTTATTCTGAAATGTTCGTTATTCTGAAGTTCGTAGTAGTGAAATATTTTTACATTGAAACTATAAGCAGTCGGCACGGGATTTCATAAAAGTTCGTTAATCTGAAATGTTCGTTAATGTGGTGTTCGTTGTAACGGGGTTTGACTGTAACACCAAATCTGCTGTCTATAAGTGGAAATGGTCAACAGATGTGTTTCACTACTGGGGAAAGCAGACAACTGAGCCTTTCATGCCTGGCTGCATAGAGTTTCTAAATAAATACCCTAGAGGGAAATGTGGCGCTAGTGTCTACTGGGGCTCTCATGAGCGTTGCCTCAACCTACATGGGAATGATGGGAAGTACAGGCTTCGGATTGACTTCGATCTTTAGACTAGTGGCGTTTGCTTGCGGCGCAGTAAACGAAGCTATACTCAAATATTATCGTGTAAAATCTAATTTTATTTACGCAGTGTGTTATATAATGTACAGCACGCTACATAAACATTGTATGACTTTGAGATGGAAACGTGGTTTACTATGGTTTATCACCAGGGTATGCATTCTTGTGCAATTCTGTTCCCAATTTAACGCCAGAGAATAATTATTTATTTATTTTTGAAACAGCAGTAACAACCGTGCATGTACTTACATAAAAATACTCATCAAGTATTTATGGAAATAAAAATGTTGTATTGTGGGAAAGTGTTGCACCCTTGAGCGGAATGCTACAAGTGTCGTCTGCTACGACGCCTGCTCGCTGCAAGCGCGAGACTTTTCTCGCAGACGACAGGCACTTGCGAACTCTCTCGCTCTTTCGAAAGGCAGCGTCGGCTGTCACGGTTGCTGAACGTCTTCAAGTACACTTAAGCACATCTGCTGCGGTGCTAGCTAGGACGCTAGTGGCCTCCTACAAGCATGCTTCATCATATTTTATATTGACGTACCGCTTCCGAAGCGTTACGGCATGGCTTTGCACGTACACATTTTGCGACACTAGACTACAGCAAGGAAGCAGCAACCCTTCCTACCACAAGTAAGTTTGTGTTCTCAAAGTCCTAAAACACGCATTTCCATGAGCACATAAACGAGCAATGCATAATAAAGCCCTCAATAAAATTTGATTGTCAAGCCACTAGAAGTACAACTGTATATGTGTTGTATCAGTAGTGCCTTCTTTTTTCCTATTCTCAAGTTTCATATAGCACGTAACGCTACAGCGCCAACCTAACACACTTACCTCCAGAAGACGGTTATAGCGCCGAAAAAACACAACACACAGCAAGCGAGACGGGACAGCCCGTGAACTGTTGGAGGCCTACTATATTGAAAGAAACTGTAGCGATTGTGTTAGCGCCCCATCTATCTCCATTTATAAGAATGAAACTGCTTTTTTAGATACACGGGCGTGAGATACGTGTGTACCTCACCTATCTTTATCCGGTTTTTGTAAAAACCTCATGCGCATGTGTGGTTCTTGCTACCCATCTTTGTTGTCCTTATATTCATTCGCATACGCGGTGAATAAACAGTTGGAAGTAGTGGTGGTGGTGGTGGTGAATTGTAGCAACAGGCGGGTTTAGCCTGGCGAACAAGGCCGGCAATTGCTCCGCCCGAGTGTCTCGCACAATACCGCTGAAGGGTTTCACCATATGTCCATCAGACCGGTCTCCCTTAAAAAGTCAATGAGGAGACGTGAAGTTTCTTTGCGGGCTATAACTGATCCCTCGGGAAATATAAGGTCTTGCAGGCGTGCATGCGGAAGGTCCTTGGTTTGCAGATTTTTCAGGAGAGTGTCTCTTTCATCTTGGAATTGCTGGCAGGACCACAAAAAGTGCTCAATGTCTCCTGTCTCGTTGCATGCCGTACAGTTCGGAGAACTGATTCGCCCCGTTTTAAATCACCAGGCCGGTGTATAAGCAGATCCTGTCCTTATTCTATATAGAAGTGTGGCTTCCTCTCGGTGCAATCTCTTGGTTACGCAGGGCATATGCGGTGGAATCCAAAGCGACGCAAAGTGATTTCGAACGTCAGATTTTTGCACTTGATTACTCTTTGGAGCCTTGATTTTGGGAGGATGATAGAGTGCTGCGCATGCAAGCGCATCAGCTTTTTCGTTTCCTGAGATGCCAATGTGGGAAGGAATCCACTGAAACTTTACGGTGAAGCCTTTGTTGTTGAGTTCTCTCACGATGGCTAGTGATTTGCGTGGGAACTTGAGGGATGGCAAACCACGGTATATTTGCTGTAATGCGGCCTTTGAGTCCGTAAGGACCACCACATTCTGTGGAGGCAAAGTCTTTAGTTTGCGCAGAGCAGAAGCGATTGCTACGCCTTCCACAACTGTCGACGAGGCTATACAGTCCAGACGGCCAGACCACGTATATCTTAGAGAGGGAATATAGAATGCAGCTGCACAGCGGTCTTCGTCTGCCTTGACAGAGCCATCTGTGTATACTTGTAGGTGATTCGGGTAAATCGTGCTCAGGTGCTCCAGGACCAATGACTTGGCTTCTGCAGATGGAATGCAGCTCTTTGATTGCAATCGTGGTACACCTAAGTTGCATGTGATGTCCTCGAATGTCCAGGGTGGTTCTATCCTTTCCCTCTGTCTCGAGCAGCGCAATCCTAATACGCGAAGCGTGTTCAATGCTGCATAAAAATGTGAGCGTGGCCTGTTACCTATACGTCTTAAGAGGGCTCTACCGGGCGTAGACTCACTCAGTCGTAGGAGCTGGATCATCAGAGCCTGGGAAGCCTGAAGTCGTAGAGGGCGTGTCTCAGCTTCGTAGAGCACTTTCTCGTTTGACGCTGGCTGAGGGACTCCAAGGCAAAGTCGGATACCTTTTCTGTGGATGGCTTCTAAGCGCTCGTATTGGCTGTCTGAGGGTGACATCAGAGGTAGCTGATACAGGATTCGACTGGTAACCAACGCTGTATTTAGTCGTAGCATCGACGTCGGGTGGTTGCCCCAGCGTATGCCAGCGACTCGCTTGAGCACGTGTAGCCTGGGTGACGATGACGCCACAACGTGGTCAACACCGCGGCGCCAGAGTAGCCTGTGGTCTAAGGTAACGCCCAGAAATCGGACGTTGGTGACTTGTCGAATCTGGTATCCGTCCAAATGCAGCGTCAGGCGTGTAGATTTTCTTTTCACTCCAGGAAACAGTACGAATGATGATTTCTCTGCTGATAGTGATAACCCAATCGTTGCCAAGTGGCCCTGAATGGCTTTTACTGCTCCCTGGGCTATTCGTGCAAGGCGGCGATGCTGGTAGCCGGAGACCCATATGCAGATATCATTGGCATATATGGATATCTTCACTGGTGTGCGATGGTTTAGTACTCTTGGGAGGCTACTCATGGCAATGTTAAATAATAAGGGAGATAAAACACTCCCCTGTGGCACACCGCGAAATATACGTATTTCATCACTCAAAGTGTCGCCAAGACGAACTCTGATGCGACGATCATTGAGGAACGTATGTATAAAGTGCAAGAGATGCCCCGTGACGCCTATAACTTGCAACTCGCTGATGATGGCTCCTTGGGACACGTAGTCGTAAGCCTTAGAAACATCCATGAAAACAGCAAGTGTCGACAGGCCATCCGCACTGTAATGTTCTATGTGGCTTAGCAGGTCCAGCACATTGTCTTGAGCGCTTAGACGCTGCCGAAACCCAGTCATGCACGATGGTAGTTTTCGACCCTGCTCGACATACCAAGTGAGTCTTGTGCACGCCATCTTCTCCATTAGCTTCACTGCACACGAGGTCAGTGATACCGGTCTGTATGAGTCCAGAGCTGCAGGATTCTTTCCAGGCTTCAGAACCGGTACCACCCATGCTACCTTCCATAAATGTGGAATAACCCCACTGGCCCAGACTTGGTTAAAAAATGCCAGCAAATCACGCCGTCTCTCAACCGGTAGGTTAGTCAGCATCTGATTACTGATAAGGTCAGGTCCCACCACACAGCGACGTCGTAGGCTGCTCATAGCTAGTTCCAGCTCTCTGAGTGTGAAAGGAGCATCCATTAGAGACGATAGCAGCGGGGGTGGGTTGGTTGTGCCGGCTGACCTTCCGGAAGAGTATATTTCAGCGAAGGCATTCGCAAGACAAGCGAGTGTCTTGCCTAACTTCAATGCTAGGGCTTCAAATGGCTTGTTTGGTCGAAAGGTGCCAGCAAGGTTATTAACGACCCACCATATCCGTGGAACTGGCGTGAAGACAGATAAGCTTGCACAAAATGATGCCCATTGATCTCTTCTTAGTTTCCTTGTATAACGTCGAATTACTGCGTTAATCCTGTTATATATAGTCTTCATTGGTGGGTCGCCCTTCGTCCTCATCAGCCTCCGTTCCGCTCTTCTACGGGCAGCGCATAGATTTTTGAGCTTTAGATCCGGAGCGGGGAAGTGGTCGGGTAGCTTCAGCTCAGCGGTAGCCAATCTTTTGCTACGTAACATGTCCGCGAACAGGTCTCCAGATGATTCGCTTAGGCCGTCCCTGTACGTATCCCAATGCGTCACAGGACAGGATCTTCGGCCGTTGGTTCTATATCCAGCAATGTTAACGAAGACAGGAAAATGATCACTGCCCATTCTATCTTTGCTAGTCGTTGACGATGCGAGGATGTCCGTTGAGTGTAACGTCAAGTCAATGACACTGTAAGAGGCCGGTGGTCGAAAAAACGTTGGCTGTTTGTCATTTGCCACGCAGAGTCCCTCGGTGTTTAAAGCACTAACAATTTGCTTTCCACGTGCATCAATCGCCTTGTCGCCCCAGAGAGTATGGTGCGCGTTGAAGTCACCACATATAATCCTAGGAGCTGGGCAGCGGCTGCAGAGGTCTCGTATAAGTTCTCGCATCGAGACCTTCAGGCGAGAGCTCACATACACGGAGGCCACGCTGAGGCTTCGGTTTCCCAGCCGCACTTGTACAGCAGTGACTTCCAAAGCACTGCTGCAAAGGTCTTGCACTGGTAGAACGTAGTGCGGTATTTCGCGTCTCACATATAGCATGGCGCTTCCGTTCGGAAATGTCGGAATACTTTGGTTTCCATGTGCGACATAACCAGCAATTGATCTTGAACTTGGAAGACCAGCCTCGGACAGGGCCAATATCGGCACAGGCATGTTACGCAAGAAAAGCGACAGTTCAGGTAAATGGCACGCAAGACCCGCACAGTTCCATTGCATAATAAGTGGCACCTGTGGACGAGATGGTGAACATTCTGTCCTGACCGCATCCATATTGATAGGTGCTTTAAAGAGAGGCAGAGCTGAGAATCACTGACTCGAGAGCCAGGACTACTTCGAGCATTTCCTTCATCGAGCTCGCCGGCATCTTCTCTATGTGTGATCGCAAGGCCTTGAAGAGAGCACGTAGCACCTGCTGACAGTCCTTCTGTGGTGTGTTTTCATCGCAACGCGATTGGGGTCGTGCAGTACAGACACATAACTTCGCTGTTCCGGTTGTTCAGCAGTCTTCTCGTCTACGGGGCCTCTGTTCATTGATTTGTCTGTTGTACCCGGTCCGCTGCGCGATGGCACCACTGTGTCCTGGATTCCTGGAGAAGGCTTCAGGCTTGGAAAATCAGTTTCACTCTTTGAGCTCCATCTCATTTCGTCTGACTCTCTTTTACTTTCTGTCTTTTTCTTCGTCGTATTTTTCTCATCGTTTCCTATTGGCCCCAAGATAAACGTTTTTTTACGCTTTATTGCCGCTGCCCGCATAGGACACTTGCTATAGCTAGCTGGATGACCACCACTACAGTTTGCACATAGAAAGTTCTCTCTGCACGCGCATGTTTTGAAATCGTGGGGTCCTCCACATCTCTTACACCGCTGCTCACCACGGCAGTACTTGGCCACATGTCCATAGCGCTGACACTTGAAGCACCGAGGTGGTGTCTCAACGTAGTCAATGGTCTCGTGTCTTGTGAAGCCCAAGTTGATCTTCTCTGGGCGGTCTGTATTTGGAGCGAACGTAAGAACCACGGAGCTGGTTCGCCTGGACTCCCAATCGGTTTCGGAAATTTGGACGCGTCGCGTGACTCTCCTTGCATGGTAGACTCCTTGTGGTTTTAGGTATAGCAGCAGTTCCTTGTCAGTGTACCACTTCGGTACTCCTCTAATAATGCACGTGTTTTGCAGGTACGAATTGGGCACTCGTGCTGAGATTGCAGTCCCTGAGATTGACTTGCAGCTGAGAAGGGAATTCACATGCTCTTCTTTCTGTACATCTAGAAGCAGGGCTCCTTGAGCAGTAAATCGGCTCCTAACTGGCGATGCGCCAAGAATTTTTTCAATTTCTGTAGACAGAACAATCGGATTTACTTTTTTCAGGTCGGCTCCTTCTGTGGCAGGCGTAACAATCACTGGGATTCCGACGGTCCTCTTCTTGCGGTGACGCACAAGCCTGAAGCCTTCATCGTCCAGATCTGTGATGTCAGCTATGTCACAATCGTCAATAAGCGTAGACTCGTCGTCTGTTTCTGCAGCCTTGTATCGCTTACAGTCACGGTTGCTCTCGGGGTCAGTCGGTGGCCTCTGTCCCGGTGTCAGGTCAGGCGTAGTCATGACGGAGCTCTCGCCGCTACCAGACCAGGCTCTTCTGCAGGCTCCTATCGAAGCGGCGGGAGGCGAAGGTCCCCCCGGCCTCTGGTAGGAAAGGTACCTTGGCGAGTCGTCCGACGTCTTCGACAAATCTATTTGACAAAACGTCGAAAAAATTTAAAAACACTATGGAGCGAGACAGCAGTGCGACTGTGTCGAACCAAACTTCTTCTTCCTCCTTCTGTTGGAAGTAAAACTTGCTGTGTGTTGTCAGGGTGTCTACCAAGTTGACATTTCCAAATTCCCTGAGTTTTCCAGGTTTTCCCTGAGCACCTTTGCGAAATTCCCTGAATGAGCCAGAACTTTGTTTTATGTCAAGACAGGCTGACACCACGTTTCCCGATGCTGTCACTCTGTAGTAAGCATGCTGAAACAAAAAAAATGACTTAATCCAGTTTGAATAGTAAGGAGTAATATCTATTTTATTTAAAAAGAAAACAGAAGGAAGGTGTTAGTAAAATGCACAGCGAAAGAAATGGTAAAGCCCATTCCAAATTGAGTCGAACATTTTCAAATACGAATGAAAAGGAGATGCATACATAAGTAAATATTTTTTAATATCAGCTATTTCTATCAACTGATAGCAAGCTCATCTGTATGAGGTCCTGAACTTTGTCACAACTAAGGTTCTCTCTCAGCAGCTGGGAAGTCAACCTCAACTGTCCTGACATACTCTCAGCCCGTACACAACATCTCAGTGTTGGGTTTCACTGCTTAAACAATTTATTTTGGTTTGGATGAGGGACACCTGCGTCTCAGCGTCAGCCAACACTTAGTTTTTTTAGCTCAAGCTCCTTCAAAAAGGCGGCGGCACCCTTCCTTTCCCGTTAATTCCTCAGTGCGTCGGTCCTTTCTGTTCTCATCCTCCTTCTACCACGCTTTCAACACATGGATCATCTGAAGCATCCTCTTGGTCAGTTGTACAATCAACATTTGATTTTTCGGGCTTCTGAGGGGCCGCAAAAACAGTTGAAAAAAAAGGGCAGTCTGAAAAAAATTAATGCATGTCTTTAACTGCCTTTAAGGGCTAAAATTACCACAGGCACGTCTGAAAAAGCTCTGAAGGCCTGCCAGTACGCTTATTAGGCATATTAGGGCTTGTACTGTGACAGGAGACGGGGTGCACGCATGTGTAATTAAGGAATACATACTGTGTACCGTGACAATTGCCCCCTTCCCACGCTAATTATGCTTCACCGCCTAACACTACTGCATTGAGGCGAAGCTAACTTTCGGAGACTGGCATTACGCAACGCGATGTGCTCTGCGAGCTTCAAAGCCAATTGCGAGGATTACGAAGGCGGGGTCGGTGCCATTGGTGATAGCGGCGAATTATTTCAATGAAAAACACGGCACCGCACGGCAAGAAGCTTAATAGCGAACATAGAAGCAGCTAGGCCTAACGTTACCGCGGTGGTGGTTACGGCTGCCAGCGGATCTGCCTGCGAGAGTGCCGGTTCGAGGCGGCCAGATAATCAAAATAGCGGCGGTGGCGGCTTTGATTAATGCCATTTCAGACCTGCAGTCAGGGCAATATACATTGACTATATGGAGTACGTGGTGGTGCCGCAAAACCGTGCAAATTATTGGGCATGTCCGAAAAATCGGGCATCTAGAAAATCGGTCGTTAACTACTCTGGCAATACATCGTGCCGATGACACGGCGTCAATGACGATTCGTTGCGATTCCTCTGTTACTTGAGCCAGCATTAACACGACTTCCGTTCCCTTTCAATAAAGTTACAGCTTATTTTCCCTGATAGAAGCACAAATTCCCTGAGTTTTCCCTGAGTTTTT
The DNA here is from genome assembly GCF_038994185.2 of Dermacentor albipictus. Taxonomy (NCBI): domain Eukaryota; kingdom Metazoa; phylum Arthropoda; class Arachnida; order Ixodida; family Ixodidae; genus Dermacentor; species Dermacentor albipictus. The sequence continues at coordinate 65,195,269 of NC_091825.1, forward strand.
CCAGACTGTTCAAATTCCCTGAGAATTCCCGGTTTTCCCGGTTTTCCCGGTTGGTAGACACCCTGGTTGTGTTTTTTTGGCGCTATAACCCTCTTCTGGAAACATGCACCAACTAGCCCCCCAACAAGTATTACTCAGTAACACACTTAACAAACCAAGGTCCAAACGCTCAAAACATGTTCTTTCAACGTTTACGATGCCGTCGCTTTCTTTTCAGGGCTTTGACACCACACCGCGACACAAACATTGTCCCAGTCGCTGGCCCAGCGCGCTATCGCCACTCCGAGCAACATAACAAAAGCAGAGAGCTTTGCGTTGCACTGTCCCACTGCAGGTTACAGCAACTGCAGTTGGAGCGAAACCAAAACTGCCAAAAAAATACTTGTAGACTAGTTCGCCAGTCAACAGAATGCCAATCCGAAGCCTGTACTTCTCATCATTCTCATGATGGTTGAACGATCGCATTGCCAGATTTCCCTCTAGGTATACTAATATGAAACTCTATGCCTGGCTGACAGGAAAAGCACCAAAGTGGTTTGACAGCCCTTACCTTATCTCATCGGTAGCCTTTATCACAAACCTATCCTTAAAACCTGATGCGGAATATGCAGTTTTACTTGAGAAGCTTCATGAAAAAAGTTTGCCAAATTATTCACAAAACATGAAGGGGATTGTTCTACGCTCTGTCAACACATATTTGTAAAATAAACATAAGTGCGTTTGCACATCAAGGAGAAGTGATATGGTCATTAACACTACCTGCGCTTCAGCCAAAATTGCTTTCTCCTTACCGGCTACAATGCCTGTCACCGCCCTTTGGTCTATCTCAAGTTGTTCTGTTGTCCGCACCTGAATTGCTACAACGCGAAGTCGTTCTTTGGTGATGGCAGTCTCTTCCTCGGTGGCTACGTCGGCAGCTACATCGGCCACGATGTCCAGGCAGATAGCTCCACCAGGGGACAGCGGTCGATCACCGCCACCAAGTGCCACCTGGTGTGAGCATAACAAGAAACCAGGCAATAAACATTTATCCAGTACACAAATCATCACTATTTTGCACAGCTCAAGCTCAATAGCATTTTTTTTTTATTTAATTCAATGCACTCGCTTTATTCACTGTCTAAAAAGACCCTAGTGCGCATTTTCAAGTAAACGTTTTCATGCACACAAAAGCTTTCTGGGTTCTTATGGTGAATTATTCATGTGAAAAGTTAAACAGTTCTTACATTTGTTCTTCATAGACATTCCCAAAAGTAAGAGAGAGCTTGATCAAGCATGAAAGATGAGTGCATGAAAATAGTGTGTGAATGGCTGCTAGCATACTGCACACCTGGTCAGAGAGTGGAGCTAGAGAAGATCCCCGTGGTGATGGAATGTGCGATTCCTTTCTGCAGCTCAAGGTCACAGGGTACAAATGCAGTTCACTTTCTTTAACTACAGCAGCAATCTTACACCTAGTGCCCAGTTTTTTTATTTCAATGAACAACCGGCGATCATAACTGATGCGTAAAAATGTACCTCAATTCATTTTATCAGTGGCATTGAATCCCACCTGCTGTTTTCTACACGGGAATAGAATATGTTGTGCTGGTATAATCCCCAAGCATCATATTTTTTACATCATATGAAACATTTGTTTTGTGTAATGACACTAAAGTGCACTTATTCATTACACTAAGTACTCCCAGTACATCCACAAGCAATTGCACATTTTCTCATTCAATGTCCTATGTCGTGTTGCAGGTGAACAGCATGTGGGTGGAAGGGCCAATGTGAAGCAGTGCTTTCCGCCTCTAGCTTTGTGTCTAAAGCAATAGGTGAAACGAAACGAAATGAAATCAGGTACGAGAAATAGGAAACCAAGCATGCTTTGTGTGTGCAGCCAACCTTGCTCGGTAGGCAGGAGGGGTCCTCTTCGTCCAAGAGCTCGGGCCGGGGCTTGCCCTCGAGGGTGGTGAGGCGCGGCAGTTGCCCATTGAGCAGGGTGGCACTCTCCGAGTAAAGACTGCCATCAGGGGTGCTTGCCGCCGGCACGACGGCAAACAGGGCCTCCGACGGGGTACGGCTGAAGCCCTCGTTGGCAACGCCTCCTCCAAGTGAAAGTCCATCAGGCGTCACCCTGCGACACCACAACAGGCAGTCAGAGCAAGTGGCATGACACAAACCCAAAAGACAAACACTGAAGCTTCTGTGACTGCGATGGCTGCAGCCTGCTTGGATTCAGGCAGAAGTGGCAAAGCTTGAGTGCCATTTCCGAAAAGGACAATGGTTTGTGACGAGGTTTTACACAGCCCGTTTCCGCTGGAACACCGCTCACAGGCGGGACACTCTTAATGCTTTCCTTTAAGCTTGGTCTGCAGTTTCCCAGTGGTCGCTCTTCAAAATAAATGTGAAGGGATCCTGGAAATATGTTAATTTGATCAGGTATAAGGCCTAATAGAAGCCCACTACGGTTATGCAAAACCGATCAGGGGTCCTAAAGCTGTTATAGTTATCACACAATGCTGCTTACTGACTTTCCTCAAATGTTGTATGTAGCAAGGCATTTCTGTTCCTACTAAAATGATGATGCCACGTGCTGCATACTGTATGTCACTATGAAGCGATCCGCAAACGTGAATGCGTGCCTAATGCCCACCTGCCAACTCTCCTGAATTTTTCGTAAGCTTTACCAATCTGGGCACATTCTATGATTTTACAAAATTACGTCATGCTTCACCTCCCCTGTCTGCAGCACTTTTACAAATTTTAACATTCACAGGTTGGCAGGTACGACCTAGTCACTAAATGTAACCATATTTCATTAGCTTTTGCAATGGATAATTCAGAATGCCTTTTGACTCAACAGTGTTCAAAAGTGCTCAACGACAAAGTGGCCCTTGCTTTAAACACGTCCTTTACGTAAAATTTTTAGATAGCTTAAACCTATATTGCAGTTCCTGCAGCAAATATATGTGCCTGCATTTGACTATTCCATATTCAGTATAATTTTCCATTCAATATGTAATAGTATTCATATTTGAAAATGTTGATATTAACCCACCTCTAGTCTGGAGTGAACATAGTGGCCTTAAATAAGTGTTGCAGGACCCTTTAAAGACCCTAAAGGGAAACAATATGTCATTGCAGCTACAGTATTCTCTGAAAATTCTATTTTCATCAATTTCACAGTAAAAGGTTGATTACTCGAACAAAAATTAAAGTCAAACATCCCTTTCTTGAACATTGCGCAAGAACCCCAATGACAGTAGTACTGTCACTTTCTCTCGTATTTGCACCATTGTGGTGCAATACAAGTTCTGCAATCTTGTAATGTCTGTGGCTAATTTCGAAATATGGAAATAAGCAATTTACTAGGCCCAAGCAGATGCCGTCAAAATCTACCCCCTCGCCCCCCATTGTAAGCTGGTGCGGGTATTTCAATGCGGAATCGCCTTTCTTTTCTGCATGGTGGTGCAAGACGACGACGATGGCAACTACACACGCGGCACGAGGATCGGTGGCAGAAGAAAAAGGAAGAGGAAGACATGAGTGAACGGGCAGCTGCAGCCATGAGGGCCAATCAAACGAGGGCCGAGCGAGGTTCGTGGAAGGAGTCCTGAGAGGGCTACCCAGGTGTCCTGCTGGGCAGCCTTGGATGGGTCGCGAGCCACCAAGCCGAGGTCCTGCCCGTGTCCTGTGCCTGGCCGGATCTTGAGATCTTGCAGTTCCTGTGCGCCCGGGAGTCTGGTGCTCTCGCAGTTCCGGCATCAGAATCTTGAGCCGCCAACCAAGCGGCTGTTGCTGCGTCCCCACGACTGCCTATGCAAGCCGGCTCCAACACATACGGCATGCCAACGAAAGTTCCTACCACACGTGAGCGACCACTGGGGCGGGGGGGCATATGCCGCGATGCCCGGACTTTGCGCGTTACTGGGCGAGTGACTGAAACTACGTAGTATGCCGCGTCGTAAGACTTTATACACAGTAGAAGATAATCTGTGCTAGAGAATTTCACTTGTTTATGTGTAAGAGAATAGTGTGAATTATATGTCCGCCTGTGCAACCCGTCCCGTTACCGCCTTCGAGTCTTTTCTCACCACATCGCACGTCAACAAACGTGACGGTCCAAGTGATTACTTACATGCATCTTTTCTGGCTTACCAAGCCTCTTTCCTATCGAGTTTTTCAGTATTGTAGAAAGGTAAATTAATTTTTCTCTATAGTGTCCCTTTAGACAGATGTTTCTTTGCAAAGCTCTTAGGCACTGCAGTGCACTCACCTTTCCAGGGGGTGCTCCCTAGCAGGGTTGACTTCACGGGGCGTGGTGCTCCCCTGACCTGCAGCCATGGTGGCCGGATGAACTGCTGTCTGGCAGCCTCTGCAGCTGGCTCGCCACACAGGTCGGAGGGAAGTAGCTTTCACACAGCCCTGCACAGGCCGGCCCATTCATCAACACACATACTCTCTCGAAATACTTGAACTAGGATTCCTGAACAACTAGACCAATCTACCACTTTGATGAGAGTTCTCATTCTTACCACAGACAGAGCCAGCATGGTATCGCTAACTGTGAAACAGCTCCTGGTATATCGACCATGAGCCTTCTCCTGGTTTACTCAAAGAAAAAAAAAATAGATGCTTGCAAGAGAACAAAAAGCAGGCGACAAACACAGACTCTCTGGTGCTTGTTCTCTGTCGTTATGTCTAACTACAAGAGCTGTTTCTTTCACTGACTGAGACTAATGCATCACAGATTTTACCTAGTTGTTCTAGTGTAGTTGTAACAATTAGGAAATTCCAATATGTTTTCACCATCATGTTTGACTGTGTGAAAGATTCATTCACCCTGCTAGAACTACAACTGGCCACAGCTTTTGTAGTGAAATTTAATTAATGCTGGAGATTTAAACCCTGCTACATGCACAGCTCGTATGACACCTGTTGCTAACAATAAGGTGGTATGGTGGTGGCAATGACACATCATGTTCAACATACTCGGGAAGCTCCACTAGCATTATGACACTAAATAAATCTATCCACTCTTCCCATCACGCAACTGTGACTCCAAAACACGACTCAGAAGTTAAATGCTTTCAAAGCCACTGTCACGCACACAATTTTCCCTTAATTAAACACAAATCAACTTCAGAAATAACACAGTGCCTTGACAAAACTGGAACGTAAAGAATAACAAGCCATGCTAACAACCAGTCCTACGCCTAGTGCGGTGAGTGGCTTCAGTCTTGGTTTTGACGGTAAAAAAATGACCCAGCATTTGTGTCAATGTTTTGTTCAACACTGCACTGAGTGACCAAAATCTACTCTGTTCTGAAGCAAGTTGAATGCAAAATGAGACGCTTACATACCTTTGGTGAGCAAACTGACGTACATTCTATGAAGCTCGGGAAACGTCTGCAATTCAGAGAGAGAATGAATCATCATAACATAGCTAATAACCCAAAGGCTTATAACGAACTGCACAAAAATAATAACATTAAAGAAAAACAAAAAAAAAGAAATGCAGCTGCGGAAGTATCCTTCCGAGAATGAGCCCCTGCTCTTCACAGCAAGAAATGCCAGCTGTTCGCCAAACAGCTGCAGGTACGAGCAGCAACCGTACACGGTAAAAAACAATGCAATGGCAGTCAACTCGAAAGCAACGTCACTTCCAGCTAGTTTTCCCCAGATGAAAGAATGCAAGTCACCGTCTCTTTTTAAAAATATTTTGCAACTGCGCTGCTTAACGTATGAGTTCACAGCACCAATGTGCTGCCCTTTCCACGTGCGAAAGACATGTCTCCACCTGAGAAAGCATTGCTTGAGAGAATATTCGATATGCTGCAGCAAATAAACACAGCTTCCAAAGAAGTATACATGCTGACTGTAAATATGACAGCTCCAGACAAAGCAAGAATGATGGTAACATCAGGATCGAAAAAGCCTGGCAAAATTAACCGCTCACTCCCACCTAGCTCATTTTACTGGCATTCTAGCATTTACACACATTACACACATGCCCATCCAAGTCCTACAGGGAAATTAACAAGGAAGCCTTAGCTTGGGGCCTAATTTGGTGCCGCCTATTCAGATACATGTAAAACGCGGAAATGCCTTTATGGTATAAACCGTGGACTGACTTGAATGAAGCTTGTTGGACTTGAGTGAGGAAGTTAAATTCTAGTGACTGCAAGAATCTGAGTTTGGTTTACTATCTGGGATTTTTTACACAAATAGACAAACGTTGGCAAAAGAAAAATAAATAAACAATGCACGAGGTTTACAAATCTACAACTGTGCTCCTAGAACATACATCGAAGTAATGTCACTTTTATCCATCAGAGCATCTAAAGCGGACAAATCCAATATGTGAATTTACAGCTTACGTTAACTTGTTATAATGTTTACGTGAGCTTTGCAAAAGTCTTGCAAACTAGCGATACACTTCAGAGCGGTGTACAATACACTGATTTTATCCACTTTAGATGTATCATTAGGTGTAGTTTAAAGAACTCGTATCGTTTTTCATTTGCAAAGTTATGACTTGTAAGCTCTAGTCCTTTCTTTTCTTTTTCAATTTTCAACAATTTTTATAGAAACATCGGTGCCCTGAATAAAAAATCTGCTTTCAACAGTGAGTAGATTTTGACAACAGTGAGTGAGTAGAATAGTAGAGTGTGAATTTTAAATAGCCAGCACAGAGGCCATTAATGCAGCCCATGGTGCCGAGTGTGAGCTGTCGCAATAGATCAGTGCTAAGGCTTTTTTTCCTGCATCTAATTCTGTCATGTCAACAGGAGAGGGGGGGCTGTGGTGGGCCGTCATCGCAAGAACAATACCCTCTTCACCTGTCAGTTACTAAATATCAGCCCTGTATATCATTTGCACAGACACATCAATGATACCGTTTTTGTGAGCTCAGTCTGGCTGCGTCTTGAAGTGAGACACATGGCACTGACAACATGGACGAAGCAAAGCAGTTGACAGACGGCACAATGCGAGCCTACAAAGTTAACAATATGTGCTTTATGCTCGATTCATTTACGTAGCTTATGGGGCCACTGCCATACGGAAGTCAAAAACAAAGTGCAAATGCAAGTTCTTGCTCAACATGTGCCATGCATACCTGACTTCTTAAATGCAGAAGTCAAGTTTCAACACGGATATCTTTCTTCAGTGCACTTTCTGCCTCAAAAGTTTTAGAAGTTCCATTGATCAAGTGATTGATGGTAGCGCATACTCTTGATGTTACAGTCAAACCTCGATTTAACGAAAAACAACTAGATGTATTAGATTTAACAAAGTGCTTGCATTTCCCTGACAGATACTCATAGAGCCCAATGTGTTCAAATGTTGATGCAAAGAAAGGAACATCTCGCTTGATTCAACGAAGTGTTGTTGAAAGATATGCGTAAAAGAACATGTCACAGGAAACCTCTTGAGCTCAATATACCTTGAAATTTATTTAAGTATTACTATAATAAACTCATCAAAAGCTGGTTTGAAGTGAGCTGCTCTGCCACAGCCGAGCCAAAATTTGCGTCTGTGAAACCTCGGTCTACCATACCTTAGTTTGATGCAGGCAAAAATTGCATCCTTTTTTCCACTCCTGAACAAATATGTTATTCAAATGAGTGTTTTAGAGAAATATGTCTTCGGTCCCATTTAATTACTTAAGGTTCAATTGTATAATGACTGTTAAGTGTTAAAGATGTCTCTTGCTTTTTCCTTTTTTAACAGAACTGGATTGCCTAGCAGAAGACTGAAAAGTGCAAGAGAAATCAAACCACCTTACTTCAGGAAAAAAAGAAAGGATTTCAACAAGGTGATGGTTGGTACGAGCTAATAACTCGTGATTCCTGCACTAAACGAAAGGTTTGACGAGCTGAACTAACCTTGCTCTGTGTGTTTCATTTGCTTTGAATGTGGAAAGCTCCACAGAAGCTAGGTACGGTGAAAAACAGCTCGCAGAAAGGAGTCACATCCATTACTCATGTGGTTCATTCTAATCTGCAAAATTATAAGCATTATTAGAAGGCCCAAGGTCCCAGTCTGTTTGCACAATTCCCACAGACAAAGGCTGCCTGCTGGAAGAAGTCACTTTCCCCTTTCAGTCTCGATAAAATTACTTGCTACATGGGAAACACTGCACTGGAAGCAAGCAACCACAAGAGGTCACTGATATTAACCACGCAACCTCACTAAAGAGATAAGATTGATTGTTGAGTGAGAGTGTTATCCTCCAGCAATAAAATGCGCATGCATATGTTGCATGTATGCACGCAATAACTTCACCAAAACGCTCGTAAATGCAATGCATGCCAAAGATCTGTACATCGGAGGATGATGTTCGGTCTTTTATCTTAAAAGCAGCCTTTATCTTTATGTCTTTACGACAGTATTCATTGCTGGAATGCAATGACAACCTCTGTTACAAGCAGCACATCCCTACTAACATGTGGCGCTCAGCTCTGGCATGTGACAGAAGTCAATAAAACGGCTTTGCTAAGACAGGCTGAATGGAAGCAGGCAAAATTTGTCTCTATGAAAATGTGATGCACCCAGTATATTACTTACTTAAGTTTGTCCTATCACTTTAGTGATGATCGCAAGTGACGTAGTGTATTGGGACTACAATTAAGGCTAATTCAAGCAGCCCACAAGCTCGTCGATAGATGCGGTCAAGACCTAAAAGCCCACCTGTAGCACTACCTTTAACTATGGCAAAGGGCACAGCAGCGATGCAAGTTTGTTTCAGAGCAATTCAAATCACACAGCTTTCTTTGACAGGCTTGATCTGTTTTAGAGGTCCTCATGATAAGGTAGCAAAGAGATCTGCTTAGGTGTGAAGACAAAAGATGCAGGCTTGCATTCAAACACATGTTAATTTTGTCCTCTTCCTATAAATGAACTTCTGACAACAATGCATGCACTTTTGAGCATTACACAGACAGAACTCCAAAATTGGATTACACATATCAGGAACTCATCACTAAACTTTTGCTAGCTGGAGTTAGATTTCTTTTATGCAATGCATTACTATGAATTACATTTTCAAATTTGACTTGAGGCTCTAAATACAAGCTTGAACAAAGCGTCTTAAGCTGTGATACTGCAAATGCACCTCACAGAAGTGGGCTGTAGAGGGTGCGGAAGGGTCAACAAGCTAGAACAACGACAGAATGAGATGAACAATGACAAGCAGATTTCGACACACTGCCGCAAGGATTCTTTAATTCATTCCAAAAATCAGTGTATTTCTGACTTTTTAAACTTGCACGTAAGGCAGCCGGAAGGCCTGAATTTCTGAGGGGTCTTCACTGTATGTCAGCATACTTCATACGACAGCATGCCCACTTTTTTTTTGCCAGCATTTTAGTCATCCACCGCTTACTCCGAATTCACTGGGGAAAAGCATATGGCTAAGGAAAAAAAGTGGTTACGAGTGACACATAATACGTGAACAGCGGCTGAAGGACATGACAACGTTGACTCTGACGTAACTCCTGCGTGTTTGAAATAAACAGATGATCTTTTTTTTTTTTTAAGCACCAAGGTCGAAGACACCCAGGGCAAGGCCTCCACTCGGTGATAACCTTCGAGGAACTATATGGGACGCGCGGCGCATATTCCCGCACATTCTGGGAAATAAGCTATTGTTGGAGGCACGAAATTACGGCTGCGATAACGGCGCCGTGTGTGCCCAGTGATGTTGATGACCAGATTGTTACACGGTCCTTGACGCGTCACCCACGCTCATGAATATGCGCTTTACAAGCAGGCACCGCACAGCTGGACGACCGCGCACTGGCGCACAATAAGACTGCGCAGCTGTTGGCAATCGGCCCAGTACGCATAAGATGCCCTCTCCAGTGAAACACCAGGTGGAAACCCGCAGAGCCCTCGACTCGTGAAGTCCTCGGCAAATATAACGACACGAAGACGATAAGACGTGTGCCAAAAAAGAAGCACAATGGAAACGTCGTTGACGCCACCCGTACCTTTCTCGGAGGAAAAGAAAAGAAATCCTCTCCCCAGAGCTGAACGCGTCTTCGCACTGCGCGCAGTTTGTTTTATTTTAAGCGAGGGGGAACGCGCCCCAACATATGTGGATCAGGGCACGAGCAAGACTTCATGCCGTTACGCAATGGCCCGAAACCAAACGCACTTATTCGCCGGCCGCGGAGCCTGTCACGACAGCCAACAAGGCTTGAAGGACGGGCGATGTCGACTGTTTTTTAGCGCGCGTGCCGCAAGCTTCTTCCACAAACTCGCGTCATCTAGGCACCCTCGTTTCGTGGTACGAAATGAGAGAAGCAGCAAGCGCCATGCCAGTTTCTAGTTTCTTTCTTTCCCCAAGTCTCGATCCACTCCTCTCTTCACACGATTCATGCCGGCCACTGAGAGAGAGCGCACCGTGCGAGCGAATGAATGAATGAACGAGAGACCGCCGCTGATGAGGAGGCAGACGACGCTCACGCGCGCTAACTACGCGCAAAAGGGGTCAACTCGACGCACGACCGAGCCCCGTCGAAATTCTTGCGCGCGGGAACCGCATCACGACGGGGTGTGCCAAAAACGCCACAGGAAATGTGGACAAACAGTGGTCTCGAAAGCGTGAAACGCGGCTCCGAGACTGATGAATTCTGATGACGCAGAAAGACAACGTCGCCACTGCGACGCCAACACGCAGACATCGCGTCGCGGTTTTCCATCTAAGCGAGTCTTCATCAGCCAACTTAGTCCTTTGTTTTGTACCAACGAAAAAAAAAAAAGTCAGGCTGTTTGCGCAGCTGTGCAGTCGAAAGTTCTCACGTGAAGCACGGCAAGGCGGCCGAGCCACCCGACAAAGCGGTTGAGAGAGAGAGAAAAAAAAGAAGCGTTTTCTTTTCTTTTTCCGCTACCGTCGAGGCTCGATTTCAAAGGCAGCGCCGTAAAAAGACTCCGCTTAGGTACGCCAACGTCAAAAGAAAAACGCAGCAGTTCACTCGATCCACGGGAAACTTGCGCAAATGCACCTAGACGATCAGCGCGACACGACCCCAGCGTGTCTGGGCAGGCCACGCGAGAACCCGAACGAGACAACTTACCGGCGGTTTTTCCCCGCCGAGGATGGGCATGCACCTCTGACCTCCGCGGCGACGGCACACCCCAAGTACCAAGCGAACGGATGACCACACGGCGATTAAAAAACAAAACGAAAAACACAAGATATGCGAAATAACTGTAGGGGCACGTCGCACGCAGAGAGAATCCTCAAAGGTTACCACGCGACTGGTGGTACCGTTAGCTTGTTTCCATTAGGTAGCGGGAATGTCCACGACTTCCAATTGTTGGCACATTCGCTGCTTCAGAAACCAGCGTCCAGAACAATTCCAAGTCGTGGTTAGTTGGGGCGCAGTTAGCCAAAATCCCATTCAATCGCGTTCACGTCACCGTCCCTTTGAGGCAGCAGTCGCACGGAAAGACGAGCCGGCGCGGCGCACCACTTTCATCTTTCTTATTCCCAACAAAAAAGCGGTCATCGTTCACAAAAACTGAGCACGACAACTCCCAGAGTTCTCATGTCGTCGTTCTATATCCCGTACGATTAACGAAATGCAAAATTCAGGGAGTAAAAGCTAGAAAAACGATGGAAATGCGGACTCACCGAGGCCTATCCGAACGGACCGGTTGCTTCAGTCACTTGGCCATTGACGGCGCTGACAGCCGTAGCCATCGCAACGCGACAAACCCTACGTCACCGACGACCTGCAACGCGATAGGTCCTTACGCTGCGTCGTTTGTGCGCATTTCTGCTATTGGTGGAATCGATTCAGAACGTCACCGGAAAAATAGTGATGTCACGTTTAAGGGAAACAACGTATTAAAACACTAGTGCGTCAAAAAAAAAAAAAAAGCCTACGCGAGTGCCAATGAACGCCCTGCGGCGCACAACAGTGGTTTTTGAAACTAGATTGGAAGAGTTCAAAAACATCCTACAGATATGAACAAGCGTTGAACAACTTTCAAGTGTTTGTAGTGCTGTCAGAATTATCAGTCATTTAATTGCAGCGCTTGCGCTCCAAATGAGGCAGTCATTCGAAGTGTCACCAACGTTGAGTACAGCTAGAAAAACATATCTGGATTTATTTGGTTTGTGAAAATTTATAAGTATGATGCCCTAAGGCTTGCTCGATGTAATATATAGTAATCTCCCACAGCATTTGTTGTAAAAATGACAAAAATCTGCTCAAGAACAAACTTAAACCAACCTTCCATTCTAATATTACCACTAAACGATTGTCGCGACACCTGTGGCCAAAAAAAATAAACATTTTCCGTAGTCCTGCAAAGTTGAAAAGCAGACTAAAACGATAACAGTGTGGATGTCCATTTTCTTATCTGCATTTCCGTAGTTGTCTTTGACGCCCACGGGTCACTGCGTGTGGGATTTCCGCAATTAAATGCAATTACATTCTAAACAGGTACTGCGAAAATCGCTAGCGGTGTGGGTGAGCTACACCTTCCTCTTATGGTACGTCTGCTTTCCAGACTCCGCCACTGCTACATCAAGTTATGGGTGCACGCCAGAGCCTTAACCGGCCGGAGGGAGGGTTTGTGGGTTCTGACGCGCCCTGAAATGATTATTGGAGAAATATACGGTCAAGATGTTGCAGCGATATAGCGTGCAAAATTACACGTGTGTTATTATATGCATATGTCAAAATGTATTCTAACATGTTTATTGTTGGTGATGTACTAATCCACAAGCAAAAGTGAATTAATATTTTTCGAAATGACTGCCGGCTGCCTACGCAAAATTCTTCCCGAAAATAATGCCTTCTTAAGGCCCTAACGGATGCCGTTTATTATATACATGTGGCAGCAAGGGCCTTGTACGGAAACTAAGACTTTGCAAAAGCTTTTCGCCTCCTTAGGGAAACACGCCGAACGTAAGCATTTTTGCGAAGTGCGCCTCCTGTGAGTGCGCTTTTCCAAAATGCACCTTTATCACATGAAGCCCCCACACATGCAGTAAAAATGGGGTGCTGGCCAGGGAGGTTTGCCGCGTGTTGCCCGCTACCAACGGCCAACCTCCCTGACCGGGTGCCTTCTGCAGCTGCCGGCATGTGGCGACACAAGTTTATACTATCGCCGTCGCTGCAGCAGTTCGCATAGCCAAAAGTATTCTAGCCACTGTACCAAAAGTGAAGGCAAATCCACACTTCTTTCTTTAAAAACACCATGCAGTTAACCAACAAGTATCTAGTAGCGATGCAGTTAACTGTGGTAAGGCTATACTAAACGAAGTAGGGTCAAAAATGTGATCTTTCAGCGGATTTGAGCAAGAACAATGCAGGAGTGAGCGCCAAACCTTCTTTTTTTTTTTCGAACAGGCGCAGCGAAATGTGCAGGACCCTGTATAGTCTTCATATGATGGAATGATTTTTTTTTTGTCCAAAGACAGAAAAGAACACCGCAACTGTCTTCCAAATGCTCTGCGAGAATTGGCAAGCACCATCGGAAAGGCCAGCGCCAAGCGTGGGATGTTTAAATTTTGCATTTGTGCTTCCGCGAACATTTCAATAAATAAATAAATAAATAAATAAATAAATAAATAAATAAATAAATAAATAAATGTTACGTAGCAGTGATGGCAAATAGCACCGCAGCAATACTCTGAATGTGGAAACTTTTATTGGGCGAAATTGTGCCCTCAAAAACAGGCTACACTTAAGAGGAAGCTTTAGCTCGGGCCCAACTCTGACGCGACCTATTCAAATACATGTAAAACGCAAAAACGTTTTTCTGATTTAATGGACCGATTTAATGAAATTTGTTGGATTTGAGAGAGAAAGTTATATTCTAGTGACTGTTGGAAGCGGAATTTCGATATATGGCCTGAATTTTAAAAAAAAATATTTTCAAGAATTCGAAAATTTGAAAAACATAGAACCACGAAGTTTACAAATTCATAGCTCTGCATCAAGAACAGATATCGCGGTTCTGTAAACGGCCTCCATTAGATCATTCAAAGCGGACAAATTCTATATGTCACTCTATAGCTTACGTGAATTTGTTACGTTGCGTACAAGGGCTCTGCAAAAGCTGTATTTTCACATTACTAAATTTTTTGAGATTCATGTGTAACATATCAATTTTGTCCGCTTTAGATGTACTATTAGATGCAGTTCACAGAACTGTGATATCTCTTAAAAGGACACTAAAGGTTACCATGAAGTTAAGGTAAAGTGATAAAGCAATGCTCTAGAACGTTTAAGGCGTCAATATAATCGCGAACAGAGCTTTAGTAACCGAGAAATCGAGGTAAATGCATGACACGATTAGAGACCCCCCAGCGACATTCTGGTACTAGCCCGATGACGAAGGCACTCCCCATCACAATTTATGTCACTAGTACTCAACTACTCGTATTAAGAAGATCATTTCATTAGATTATAAGGCGGAAGAAGATGCTACTTGTCCACTTCTATTAGATTCTAAGAAAAAAATAACATTTTGACGTTACCCTTGAGTAGTATGGGCGGTCGAAAGGTTTTGTTATCGCTCGACCCTGCGCCGCGCGCGCTTCGGACTTTCAGTTGTTTCGTTATCGCGTCGTGCTGCGCTGGTTCTGCTGGCTCGCGAAACTTGCATTTGGAACAAGCAGCGAAAATGCCACGTCCATGTGACGTCGTTAAATGCGCGAACGGTCCGCGGAACTTGGCCAAGGGCAGTTGCAGCGGCGAATCCAACGTTACTTATCACCGTGTGCCAACGAGTGAACCTCTCCGTTCGAAGTGGTTAAGTGCCGTACCTCCGCCACAGCGCGTTGGCAAAGAACCGAAAATAACATAGTGCGCTCGCTGCACTTTCGCCCAAAGGATTACGAGTTCAACGCCGACTTACTGAAGTCGTGTGGAGTGCCTTTCAAAGCAGGCAGCCGTCGTAGTACAATTTCTTTCTCTATGGTAGTACTACGCAACGACGCCGGCAGCGCGAGCCCACAGCAGCAGGTCACGTTCATCAGTGCTTAAATCGCTGAAATCGAGCCCGGCATCGCGAGCCAATGTGTCGTTGTCAGGGTCGTCCATTGCAACGAGCGTCGAAGTTGGCGTCATAAAATAAAGAACCAGCTTACCGACGCGTGCTTTCCCTTCCGCTAGCCACCGTAGTTCCGCTTTCGCGCTGCTGTCGGCTCTGTCTTGGCTCTGTTTCTGGCCGCGCGTTTGCGTTTTGCGCAGAAAAGCCATAGCGCCGTCTGCGGGCGCCATTTTACTCACTGACGGCGTAACGTCACTATGAAACCACGACGTCAGCGCTCCTCGATCGAAGGGCGGGCGATTTGAACTGCGCTAGTGACACGCAGACGCTTCAGAACGCATTTTCTCTTAAAATAAATCTCTTCTTCGCACGAAACAAGCGTTTCGAGGCTTCTGGGATGGTATTTCAACAGTCCACATTGACTTAATATTAACCTTTAGTGTCCCTTTAAAGCTTCCTTTTAAATAACAACGCTAGCGGCGAACTCAGTCGGCGATCGTCGAAACTCAGATATGTCGGCCAAGCGCGTCGGCTTTTATACACGAGCCATCGAACGTTCCAGAGCTATCGCCGGTGCCCGCGTGTCTTCCAGAAAGTTCTACACCATTCGCGTCGCGCATACAAGCAATCAGATTACACAAGGTTCGGTAACAACAGACAGCGGATAGAACTATCGATAACATTCCAGAAACTTCCAATACACGCAGAAGCGTTCCGCGCTGAGCGATAACATTTGTTAGACGGTGAAAAGCGCTCACCCGAAAAAGATAAGTCCACATGTCAATGCCACCCTTTCAATAAGCATCGTCCCAATGCTACAAACAGGAGAGCAAAACACAAGAGTACACTCATCAAAGAAACAATGTCCAAAGTAACACTGTCCCCCCCCCCCCCCAAAAAAAAAAGAAGTCCGAAGGTCCAGCTACGCAAAGTCCCAAAGTTCATTAGCAATAGTAAAACGGCTTTAGTCGCACAGCGTGGACTATTTCAGGTCGTGAGCGGCGCCGCTGTGATAGTGAAGTGCCGTCTGGTACGACCTCATAGTAGAGTGCGCCAATACGTCGGATGACCTTGTAGGGTCCGAAAGAGTGGCGTAAAAGCTTCTCGCCAAGTCCTCGTCGGCATACTGGGGTCCAAACCCAGACACGGTCGCCGGGCTGGTATTCGACGTAGCGTCGTCGAAGGTTGTAGTGCCGGGTGTCGGTCCTCTACTGGTTCTTGATCCGCAGGCGGGCGAGCTGTCGGGCTTCCTCGGCGCGCTGGAGATAGATAGCGACGTCAAGATTCACTTCGTCGGTGACGTGTGGCAGCACGGCGTCGAGAGTCGTTGCTGGGCTCCTGCCGTAAACTAGCTTGAACGGCGTGATCTGTGTTGTTTCTTGCATTGCCGTGTTGTAAGTGAAGGTTACGTACGGCAGGATGGAGTGCCAGGTCTTGTTTTCGACGTCGACGCACATTGCTAGCATATCGGCGAGGGTCTTATTCAGGCGCTCCGTCAGACCATTCGTCTGCAGGTGGAAGGCCGTTGTCCTCCTGTGGCTTGTCTGGCTGTATTGCAGAGTGGCTTGGGTGAGCTCCGCTGTAAAGGCCGTTCCTCTGTCGGTGATAAGGACTTCCGGGGCGCCACGTCGCAGCAGGATGTTATGGGCGAGGAATTTCGCCACTTCTGCTGCACTACCTTTCGGCCGAGCTTACGTTTCAGCTAAGCGGGGGAGCTAATACGTCGCCACGACGATCCGCTTATTGCCTGATACTGATGTCGGAAAGGGTCCCAACAAGTCCATCTCGATCTGCTGAAATAGTCCGCAAGGCGACTCGATCGGCTGTAGTAATCCCGCTATAGGCGTTGTCGGTGGTGTCTTGCGTCGCTAACAGTCTCGGCATGTCTTGACGTAGCGGTGGACGTCGGCGGTCAGGCGCGGCCAGTAATACCTTTCCTGTGTCTCCGGTAGTGTCCGAGAGAATCCGAGGTGCCCAGCGGTGGGATCATCGTGTAGGGCGTGCAGTACTTCTAGGCGCAGCGTTGAGGGAACAACAAGAAGGTATTTGGCGCGGACTAGTGAGAATTTCTTTGCGAGTTTGTTTTGAAGCGAGAACGAAGACAATCCTCGCCGAAATGCCCTAGGGACAACGTCGGTGTTCCTTTCCAAATTCTCGAAGAGACCTTTTAGCTCTGGGTCTACTCGTTGCTGTTCCGCGAAGTCTTCCGCGCTTGTTATTCCAAAGAAGGCATCGTCACCCTCGTCATTTCGTGGTGGCGGGTCAATTGGGGCGAGTGATAGGCAATCGGTATGACAGTATCTTCGTCTGGATTTGTAGATTACATCGATGTCATATTCTTGCAGTCTGAAGCTCAACCGCGCCAGGCGTCCTGAAGGGTCCTTCAAATTCGCTAGCCAACACAACGCGTGATAATCGCTGATGATTTTGAATGGCCTGCCATATAGGTAAGGACATAATTTCCCTGTAGCCCAAACGATGGCGAGGTGTTCCTTTTCGGTCGTAGAATAATTGCCTTTCACTTTTGCTAATGACCGGCTAGCGTAAGCTATATCACCCGTTCAAGTCTGTTCTGCCTCTCGACTAGAACGGGACCGAGGCCTAGGCTACTGGCGTCAGTATGGATTTGTGTATCGGCGTACTCGTCGAAGTGGGCAAGTACCGGTGGCGGCTGCATGCTTCGTTTGAGCTCTTGAAATGCGTCGGCCTGTGACGTTTCCCACTTGAACTCGACATTAGATTTATTTAGATGTGTCAGTGGCTCAGCGATGCGTAAAAGTCCTTGACTAAGCGCCTGTAGTAGGCGCACATGCCAAGGAATCTACGCACTGCCTTCTTGTCAATGGGCTGCTGGAACTTTGCGATGGCAGCTGTCTTCTGCGAGTCGGGGCGGACTCCGGATTTGCTGATGACGTGGCCCAAGAACAACAGCTCGTCGTAAGCGAAGCGGCACTTTTCCGGCTTCTGAGTGAGCCCTGATAACGTGATGGCTTCTAGTACTGTCGAAAGCCACCTGAGGTGATCATCGAGATTTTCAGCGAAGACGATGACGTCATCCAAGTAAACAAGACAGATCTGCCACTTCAATACTGCTAACACCGTGTCCATGACGCACTGCTACGTTGCAGGCACCGAGCACAGCCCGAATGGCATGACCTTGAACTCATAGAGGCCGTCTGGCGTGATGAAGGTGGTCTTTTCACGATCCCTCTCCTCGACTTCTATGTGCAAGTAGCCATTCTTGAGGTCCATTGATGAGAAGTATTTAGCGTTGGAAAGCCGATCCAATGCGGCGTCTATCCATGGGAGGGGGTATACGTCTTCGCGATTTTGTTCAGTCAACGATAACCGACGCAGAACCGTAGGGTTCAGTCCTTTTTCGTCACCGAGAGAACAGGAGATGCCCACGGGCTTTTCGACGGCTGGATGATGTCGCGAAGCATTTCGTCGACTTGTTGCCTATATAGCTTCACGTTCTCTTGTCGAAACTCGGTAAGTGCTCTGGCGGAGTGGTCGAGCGCACTCTTCGGTTATTATGCGATGCTTTGCGACTGGTGTTTGTCGAATCCTCGATGACGTCGAAAAGCAGTCCTTGTATCGTCGCAGAATACTCCTGAGCTGCTGGGGCTTACTCACGGGGAGACTTGGATTTATGTGGAAGTCTGGTTCGGGATCTACGGTCGTCGGGATGAATGCGGCGGAAACTGGGAGGACAAGCGCATTGCTGGTTTCTTCAATTTCCTCGATATATTCGATTGTCGTGCTCTTGTTGATGTGCTTGAACTGCTGTCTGAGGTTGGCTAGCATCAGTTCTGCTTTTCCTCCATGCAGTCGAATGATCCCTTTTGCGACGCAAATGTCACGACCGAGCAGTAGGCTTTGATCGCCCTCGATGACGCCGTTTACGTCGGCGGGTGTTTTGGTGCCGGCGGAAATAACAATGCTGGAGCGAGGCGGGATGCTCACTTGATCTTCGAGCGCACTCAAGGCGTGGTGACTACGACAGCTCCCCGGCAGTGTCGCTTGGTCTTCCGACAGCGTCATCGACTTCGACTTCAGGTCGATCATTGCGCGGTGTTGGTTCAGGAAGTCCATGCCGAGAATGACACCTCGTGAACGATGTTGGAGGATAACGAAGGTCGCAAGGTATGTCCAGTCATGAACCGTAACAACTGGGCTGCGATGGGTCCACTCATCACGGAGTAGCCGGCTTCTGTGTCCACTAAGGCGGTGGCTGCGGGGCCGTCGAGAAGCACGTCGAGGTCTGTGGTTCTTTGTTTTGCGTTGCACTTATAGGTCTTGGTGTCGGATCACGGCTGCATCGCGTTGACATGTGGCTGGAACGTCGCGTCGTCAGGCCTTTGGTCGGTGCATTCTTCGCTCACAGGCTTCGTCGGGATGGCGGCGTGCCGTTGTTATGTCGCCGAGATAGTGTGTTCGACGTCTTCATCGGCGGCGGAGGATTTCGGCCAATTCGACGAACAGCAACCGCACCTAGCTCCATTGGTTGCTGCTTTTAGTTTTCCGGATATGGGCTCGCAGACAGGCCCCGGGCTGGGCCAATGTATGGTCGGCATTGCGGCGACAGGTAGCGGCCTGGTGAGGGGGAACGGGACGGTTTTAGAGAACTCCATGCACTGAGTGGCGGCGAGGTAGTCGCCGATGTCACGTGGGCGCTCCCCAAACTGTAGACGCGGCGCGTTGACGGCGAACCTTCTCAGTCCCAAGTCGCGGCACAGGCATCGGCGGTACACATGGCCGGCTTTCTCGCAGTCATAGCAGAGCGGGCGGTGGTCGGGGGCTCGTCAAATGTCCCGTCTTCCTCGCGTAGCTGCGCTGGGCGACGGGTGGACGTGCTGGCGGCGGCGGTGGCGGACGACGGAATTGCGGCGTTACAGGGCCCTGGCGCGGTTGCGGAAGGGGACCTTGACGGCGGGCGACGGCTGCGTAGGTCATCGCTTCTGGCTGTGGTTGCGGCGATAGGGCTTGCACCTGAGGAACACCAAGTGATCGCTATAGTTCATCCTTGACCATGTCAGTGACCGAGGCCACCTGGGGTTGCGACGAAGGCTACATCTTGCACAGTTATTCTCACACAAGGGGCGTAATGGTCTCTTGAAGGTCGTCGGAACCCACTGCTTGAATGGTACACTGTGGCATGAGCGCTTGGCTGTTATATTGCCTAGTGCGCATTTCTAGAGCTTTCTCAATCGTCGATGCCTCTGTAGAAAACTCAGCTATGGTCTTCGGCGGGTTGCGAATCAGTACGGCGAAAAGTTCTTGCTTGACGCCTCGCATCAGGAAGCAGACTTTCTTCTCCTCCGACATTTCCGGGTCTGCGTGCCGGAAAAGACGGACCATTTCCTCCGTGAAGATCGCTATGGAGTCATTGGGCAGCTGTACTCGGGTTTCTAGTAGAGCTTAAGCGCGCTCTTTGCGCACGACGCTTGTGAATGTCTGCAGGAAGCCGCTTCAGAAGAGGTCCTACGTCGTTAAGGTGGCTTCTAGATTCTCGAACCACGTCCTGGCGGAGTCTTCCAATGCGAAATAGACATGTCGCAGCTCGTCTTCGCTGTTCCAGCTGTTAAACGTAGTGGCCCTCTCATACGTCTCCAGCCAGCTTTCCGGATCCTCGAATGTTGAACCGCGGAACGTCGGCGGCTCCCTGGGCATGCTGCAGCACGATCGGTGTTGGCGACACTGGAGCTGTCATTGCTGTCGCGGCTGTGCACTTCCTGGTCTTCTCAGGCAAGAGTCCGTGCTCTGGGAGCAGTACTTGCAGCCTGCGGCTATCTCGCTGGCCGTTGGCGACGTTGGTGTTGTCTTTGTTGCTCGGGCTTGGACCACGGCTTTAGCACCTCCACCTCCAACGCACTAGCACATCCACCAGATGTCACGTAATCGTGACGGTAGAGAACACAGTAGCAATACTGTGAATGACGAAACTAACTTTTATTGGGCGAACCTGTGCCCACGAAAACAGGCCACACTAAAAGCACAACGATAGCGGTGAACACAGTCGGCGATCGTCGAAATTGGATCTTTCAGTCAATCGCGTCGGTTTTTATACACAAACCATCGAACGTTCCAGCGTTATCGCTGGTGCCCGCGTGTCTTCAGAAAGTTCTACACCATTCGCGTCGCGCATACAAGTAATCAGATTGCACAAGGCTCGGTGACAACAGACGGCGGATAGAGCTATCGATAACATTCCAGAAACTTACCATATATAAGTGCGCGTCCCGCGCTGAGCGATAGCATTTGCAAGACGATGAAAAGCGCTCACCCGAAAAAGATAAACAAGTCCACGTGTCAATAAATATCCTGGAAACTATACAGTGGGTAACATCAGACGTCTAAGTAAAAGGTTTCAGATTAATTTTGACTGCCTAGGGTTCTCTAACGTGCATTTTAACGTGCAAAGCACACGACACCTTTTGCAATTCGCCTTCATTGGGATGCAGCTGGGCAACTGAAGCCGCGATCTCGTGCCCAGCAGCAGAACGCCCGTAACTATCGAGCCACCGCGCCTGGTAGCATGCACTTGATTACCACATATTAAAAAACGCTCACTAGACATTACTGCACTTTCTTGAATATTTGCGGAGCTTGAGCGATCGGGTTTCCTCCCGCAAAGCGCTCGAAATTTTCTTATGGGTTATTGTACTCTTTGGTCTTAGATTCGTTACAGTATACGCACAAGCTGAAGCATATCTAATCTCGCTCTCTTGCGGCGAACATCAACTACGATTAACGATGACACAATAAAGCCTGGCTAAGGAGGAGGCGGATGGTGCGATGGCGCTAGCTACAGTGGATATAGACACGTGCGAGGATGGAGATGTCGCTGAGTCAACCGCGGCGTGAAGCAGGTCTATACAGCGCTGCTAAGACAATTTAAGCTGACTATACAGGACCAGAGGTATAGAATGACGGCACTCCACCAAGTTCGTCCCGTGCCCAATGAAAAAATACTCACTACATATGGCGACTGCTGATGTTCACCATCACTTTTGCGCCCCCGTTCGCCGAAGAGAAGGCGAAACAGCTCTCTCCCGAAAATCCATTGCCCCCCGCGAAGAGGTGACGTCTTCCACGGCTGCGCACGGACGCATTCTGTGTTGGAAGCTTGTCAGTGGGAGTCGCGCGCTTTTCCACGAATTCTGGGCATCATGAGCCGGGCACAACGAACACGTCGGTGAGCTCGGCAGACCTCGTCTCGCGTCGCCGCGCCGCCTTTCGAGCCGACAGCGTGCGAATACGGTGCAGTACGGCTTTGAGGGGCACAGGCTCAACTTCCGTACCATCTGCAGTACAGGCTTAAACCACGTCAAGTTAGACAACATAATTAAGTTGGGCACGCGTATAACGGAATGAACAAGGCGTGGCACAGTTCACCGCTCGGTTAAATCCAAAGTCAAAACAACTCAAGTTGAGCAATTGTTGGATTGAAAAAAAATTCTCCACACTTAGTAATGAGGACAACAGTTCAAATAAATATTCTGATGCGGAAGAAGAAAAAGATTATATTTAAATATCCAACCCGCACAGACATTATAGATGCACCTTGCGGTCCATCGCATTCATTGCAGTGAGCACGAGCATACTGAGCTAGGGGTGTGCGAGCGTTATACATTTTCGAATAACGAATTGAATAGAGTATTTCCCTATTCTATTCGGTTCTCGAATCAAATGACAGCTGTTCGAAAAGGTCAATGCTTTTTGAAGTTTTGGAATACTTCACATTGTCAACTGTGCTTGATAAAACACAAATCCGAAGCAAAAATGTGACAGCAATAATGCCCATTATTACGCGGTGGGTACAAAGCCTTAGTTAGATAAGAGCACGCTGCGTAGCTGAAAAGGAGCCCAACTTTTCAGGTTAAACTGCGATCATTCGCACTAAGATTTCACTTGCACAAATCATTCGGAATTTCCTACTCATTTATATTATTATATCCCTACCGGTTATATATAAACGAGCTTCGTTCCAATAAAACAGTGTCACCACATCCCTCACGACCCTTGCAA
This sequence comes from Dermacentor albipictus, assembly GCF_038994185.2. Classification (NCBI taxonomy): domain Eukaryota; kingdom Metazoa; phylum Arthropoda; class Arachnida; order Ixodida; family Ixodidae; genus Dermacentor; species Dermacentor albipictus. Next base: position 65,218,306 of record NC_091825.1, read on the forward strand.
AACCTACAGAAAAAGAATATGCTACAGAAATTCAGAGAATTGTATAGTAATGCGCAATCATTCTTTGGCTCGGCTGCTACTTCGCTTTTGCTTACTTATTCAGCTAGCTCATGCATCTCTACCCTTGGCTACCAATCATCTAATATTACACTATGATAAAGATTACATGTGTTATCATTACCAATTATTTTGCAGATATATCGTATCAACTGAGCCGAAACGCCGTCACATCCGTTTTTTTTAATTTTTTTTTGCCACACCAAAGCTTTTTCTTTTATTTTACTTTTTTGGCACGACCTTGACGCGGTGACGGCGACCTCGCAAATTTTTTTATGGCTACTAATCCTCCACTATTACACTAATATCACATCTACCAATCAGTTATTGTATCGTTTTTTATAGACCAAAATACCAAAGTGGGCTTCTTTGCACGAATATCAGTAATGCGAAAAAGTAAGCTTTCAAGGAAAGTAAGCTGTCGAGGAGGCATGACGAGAACGTTTATCTCTTTCGTTTCTGCATTTTCCATTCCTTTCTTGTCAGTTCTAAAGCTACCAATCATATACATTCACACTATTATAGCGTTTATATGTCTTAACTTCGCGAATTATGTATTTCTGTTGCAGATAAAGGGCGTTACATTTTGCGCGTTATGGACAGATTTTGCACGAGTACTCGCCAAAGAATGCTTATATTCCGATTCAAATTTATTACAGTAAAGTGGCACATGTTAACATGAACAGCATAAGCAGCACGAAAGGGTGTCCCAAGGTTAAACAATTTCGGGGAGATACCCCAATAAAAATTAACTTGGAGGACGCTTAAAGGGAAACTCCGGCGATTTCTCGATGTCGACTGATCCTAACAAAATTTTGAACATACGTTCTCTTTTGCACTCTGATTATCTGTGCCAACCAATATGGCTGCAAGTCATTTATTTTTCGTGAAAAGGAATTTTAAAGATTGGTTGCGTGTTCCCCACTCATGACTTTTTACTGGCCACCCTTTGTTTGTGACGTCAGAGACTACACCGTCACTGTCGCTGTGTCTAGTTTGGAAGATTCCTAAAAGCTCCCTGTGTCGTCAGGAGTCATTAGCAGCTTTGCTTCATTGGCGTTAGATCCATGTGTAATGTGTGGTTAGCACACGCTCTGCGTATTTACATCATGGTAGTGTAGGATCTGATGTAATCGACTCATCGTGACGTCACACGAAGCAGCTACCCGTTTCGGTTTCCGTATCTCGTTTATCGGTTATTTAAAATCATTGATGAATTTCTAGGCAAACTGAGCCACCCTACCGGTGACAGGACTGTCAATTGCCATTTTAAAATGGCAATATCGTTTTAAAATAATGCAGGAGTTGCCCTTTAAGCTTCGCCTTTAAAAAAGGAAAGCGATAGTATTCAAATATCCCTGACTGATTCTCACGCTTCCCGGTCACTGCAGCTGATGTAACGTTAACGTTTACCAGGAAACACTGGCGGCGAACGCTATGCACGAATGCGAGCTTTCTGGTGGAAACGCGTCCTGTTCCGTGAGCCGATCCGGGAGGTAGTGGACAACCGCTCCCCCCCCTCCCCTAAAAAATAAAAAAACAAAACAAAAAACGTCATTTTCAGGTTTCTGTTCTTGTTTCGCACTTTTATTATTTGAGAGAGAGAGAGAGAGAGAGAGTGAGAGAGACAGAGAGAAAGGCAAAGGAAAGACAGGTAGGTTAACCACAGATTATCTCCGGTTGGCTACCCTGTACTGGGGGAGGGGCAAGGGGGCGCGATATTTGAAAATTTAACATAAAAGGCATGCACTATCAGTGTTTTACCCGCCGTGGTTGCTCAGTGGCTATGGTGTTGGGCTGCTAAGCACGAGGTCGCGGGATTGAATCCCGGCCACGGCGGCCGCATTTCGATGGGGGCAAAATGCGAAAACACCCGTGTACTTCGATTTAGGTGCACGTTAAAGAACCCCAGGTGGTCGAAATTTCCGGAGTCCTCCACTACGGCGTGCCTCATAATCAGGAAGTGGTTTTGGCATGTAAAACCCCACAATTCAATTATCAGTGTTTTATCTCGTGACATTTGTTTGTGGGCTGCCATTCTCAAAATTCTGAACAATAACTTTGTCAAGAATGTAAGACAAGGTAGGAGCATCTTTAGTGATAGAATGGTGTGACAAAATAGCCCGCGTTTACCACTATGCCATATAATAAGGCGTGGCATATACACATATCTAAATATACACGGGAACTTTCGTTCACGGAGACGTCGGCACCGGGCGCCGATGCCGACACCGGATTTTCTGCGACAAAGGGTCCTCAACGCTATCCCGTGAATATGAATAATGTTAAACGTTAACAAGAAACAACCATTTGCTTACTTCATTATACGCACTGAAAGTGTTCTTTTTTGTTTCGCTCTACCGTCGTGGCAGACAAGGCGCAATTATGATCAGTCTCGACGTCTTACACAAGTGCTGAGTGGCCCACAAGCGTGCAAGCAAACTCGGTATGCGAACAAACTGCTTACGTGTCCCTAATGTTTCATGTTGTCACGCGCACAATGCTTTTGTTTTTGCGGGCGGCCGTTTTTCACTGGATTAATTGCCACTGTTATCAAGCTGTCGCTGGCCGTCACACGTGCGTGCTAGTAGGTGCGCGACATTTCTCGAATGCTGTGCGGTATCTGCAGTACATGAATGTGCGGCACACGATGCATGTATGAATAGTGGACGAGCCGACCCATCAGATAAGATGCGGCGACCGACGACTGTGATCGCCGCTATCATTGCGCTTTGAGCGTTGCTGAATTGTTTTCTTGGCTCATTAGAGCTCGTTCAACATATTTAGATTCTGAACTCGTAGTTCTAGCAGTGTTTGATTCTTCATCGTGACCACAACGGGACAGTATGTGGGCTATCCATAAATAGGCGTGTGCAAATATTCGAAATTGAGGATGTGAACGAAACAGTCCTTGCTGTTTGGATGTTATTCTGTGTGAGAATTCACTGTTCAGAGTTGTCGAATATTCATTCCTGTTCGAGCATAGTGCAGGTGAAGGCTTACTCGAGCCTCGGGGGAGACGTAGCGATGCAAGAAGAGACAGTACCGAATGGTTATGCGGCACATATAAGAGTCTCAGTGGCTATAAACAGAGGCGCCAGATCCTGAGCGAATGTATTGTTCCGCTTACTTACGCTCAATAATTTGCAGTCATTCAAGAGGGATGACACGCTTTTAGGCAGCCTTTTAATTGTGTTGTCAATTTGTTGTCCCTATTTACGAAAAGCAATATATCCTTTGGCCCCACCTCAAGCATGTTTGCATCCTTTCAATAGAATGTGCCGAGCAGTATGTAGGGTCACCTTCTCTTGCTCAACGAACACAACATTCCACGTGGACCTGGTAGGCGCTGTTCCCGTGTTTCATCACTGTGATCTTGATGATGCACCATCTAAGTGAAAGCAGCTATTTCTTATTTCAAAGCTCCCTGGTATAACGGACGTCCAGTTGCTGATGGCATTACAGACATGCGTGTATCAAATAAAGTAAATGAGCCTCCTTTTTTTACCAAGTGGACTCCACAAGGACTTCATACCTTACTTCGTTTAGGAACGAAAAAATATTCCACATTCGGTTAACTAGTTAGATGTTGTTTTTTCTCGAATATACTTTTCAGATTCGGAAACCTTAACTATATTCGAACAGCCCTATTATAAACCATGAGCATCGTAATGTGAAGTCTATAGTAACAGAAAACTTGCTAACGTTGCGACTGCTCGGATACGAACATTGATTTATTTGAATAATGGGAAATGCTCTATATTCACTGTTTGAAAATGATTCGATATTCGATTCGTTTACGGTACTATTCCGTTCCTTTTCCAATTAGTCTCAAGATAGATAGATAGAATAAACTTTAATGTCCAACGGAAAAGGTGATCTACCCACCCCCCGACGCACAGGTCAGGGGGCGAGTGCCGCCGCCTCAGATGCAGGCTGGGAGGTCTTGGGTCCCAGCAGCCTCTTCGGCCAGTTGGACGAGCCGGAGCTGGAGCTCAGGGTCCGAGCTGCGCAGCAGGGTCTCCCAGGTGTCTCTACTGTCTATTTTGTGCGTTCCCCCGGGAGAGTACGGACATTCCCATATTATGTGGTCGAGGGTCCCTCTCGCCCCACAAAGATTGCATTTATCGCTCCTGGCCTCGGGGAACATGTGGTTCGCCATAACCGGGTGCGGATATGTATAAGTTTGTAGTCGTCTCCACGCGACTGCTTGTCTGTTGTTTAATTTTGGGTCTGGCGGGGATACCAGTCTACGAGCCAATCTATAATGCTGCGTGATCTCCCCATATTTTAGCATGCGCTCTCCGCTCCCTCGGTCATCGAGGGGCCCCGTAGCGGCTCGGCGGTAGAGATCTCGAGCCAGCTCGTGGGCCGCCTCGTTGCCGGGGACGGCTTCATGCGCCGGAGTCCAAATTATTTGAATTTTTCTATTTAGCTTTCTCTGGCCTAGGATTCTGGCCGCTAAGGGCGAGATCCTTCCCTTGCTAAAATTTTGTATCCTTCCCTTGCTAAAATTTTGCAGTTTTGCTGTCACTGATCACAAATTTCGCGTCCGTTCCAGCGCAAGCTAATGCGATCGCAATTTCCTCGGCAACTTCTATGTTGCGCCCGCGCAGAGTGACAGCAGTCACGGGAATACCCCGGCCGCTGACGGCCGGGGTATTCAATTAGTCTCAAACATTCACACACCTTTAGTCATTCACCAATTAGTCTCAAACATTCACACACCTTAACATTCAGCGCTTACTCGGTTCTCTATGGATGGCAGCACGGGGTTGCTCCGGGACCCTAGCCCCCTCCGGAGTTTTCCAGGAAGGGGGGGGACTAAGACCCTTCCCCCCCCCCTCACGCACACACCTAAAGTGCCATTACCAGAGCTTTGTCACCCATGCACATCACTTGAGGTTTCTTGTGACTTTCCTCGACCTTTTCACTTGAAATTTTACTGAGGCTAATAGCTTAGTGAATCATTGTTGGCGCAGACGTGCACGACTTTTAGTTCATACTTTCGCGTTATTTCTGCAAATCCTAACAATAGGTGGACACGCACATTAGAAGTACGAGCGACGGCTGTCTCATCCGTATTTTCACAGTTCAACATTCTTTTAAATTTCCCTGTAGACACCACGAACATACACAATATATATAAATATACACACAGGGCAAAGTTTCTTAAATTTTTCAAAGAAATGGAGGTAGCCAATTAAAAATTATTTCTAAGAGTATGGATAGCCTGCGCCTAGAGAAGGAATATGTTGCTGTATGTTCGCCACGCTTCAAATTGTCTTGCGTGCTTTTTGATAATGAGAAAAAAACTATAGGCTTCCCTGATCCCTTCGACAGAGTCTTTTATCAATGGCGTGGGAAATGCACGTGAATGTTGTGTATCTTAGTACTGCTTCTCTTTCCAGTAAGAAATGCTGACGACTCATGAAAAAAAAACATTTCTAATAATTTACAACATTTATTAGGAATGGAAACATCGTCAGTTGCATGCACAAGGTTATAAATATAGGCAGGGTGTCCCAATTAACTATCATGCACCAACATTAAAAAAAAAAGAGCAATGGGTTACTCGAAGAAAACCTAGCGCATATTGTTTACAGTACAATAAAGTAGCTGCCCGTAATTGTTTCGTTACTGAGAGTTTATTAGGTAATCGTAATTATCTAACTCGGGACGTACTATCCTAATTATCAAGGTATCCGCGGAGCAATACTTGTTGGGAGGCTAGTTGGTGCATGTTTCCAGAAGAGGGTTATAGCGCCGAAAAAAACACAACACACAGCAAGCGAGACGGGACAGGCGCAACTTCCAACTGTTTATTCACCATATATGCGAATGAATATAAGGACAAACAAAGATGGGTAGCAAGAACCACACATGCGCACGAGGTTTTTACAAAAAGCGGATAAAGATAGGTGAGGTACACACGTATCTCACGCCCGTGTATCTAAAAACGCAGTTTCATTCTTATAAATGGAGATAGATGGGGCGCTAACACAATCGCTACAGTTTCTTTCAATATAGTAGGCCTCCAACAGTTCACGGGCTGTCTGGTACTTACTTCTGTTTAAAACCTTTGCTTCTTTCAGCCTTGCCACACACTTAATCTTCCTTTCTTCTCCGCAGGCTTTGTAATGATGCGGCAGATGAGAACCAGTGCCATTTTTTATATCGGTCATTCATACAACGGCCGGTTTGACCGATGTACTTCTTTCCGCATGTGAAAGGTATCTGATATACTACTCCCACGGCGCATTTCACAAGCGGGGCTGCATGTCTCTTTTCACAGTCAGTTTTGTTTACCTTGTTGGGATCAGTTTTAACGCACAAGCCAGCCAGTTTCTTTGGGGCGGAAAAAACCACAGGAACCTTATATTTTGTCGCTACATGCTTCAAATTGTGCGCTACCTTATGGATGTACGGGATGACAACCGGTCTACTTTTGCTTTTGGGGACGTCATCTTGGTCGCCCTTCTTTGTACTTTCTTTTTTCAATTTTCGCAGCAAGGCTCTCGCTACTCCGGCTAAGATCGAGGTTGGAAAGCCTGCTTTTTCCAACTTTCGAATCTGGGTGTGAAAGCTTTCCTCTGCCTTATGTCAACAAGATTTCTTCAGCGACGCTTCCAGGCACATCTGAGCAATGGCGCGCTTTACTGTCTTTGAATGGGAGGGATCATAGGGCATTAGTTCTTTTTGTGCGCGAGGGCGATACATCCAGCAAAAGCTTTGGTCATTAAGGGTGATGTCGATGTCTAAAAACTGCAATCTGTTGCCTTGGGCAAGCTCATGGGTGAAGTCCAAACCTTTTCCAAGTAGTTTAAAACCAGATAAAACTTCTTCCACTATTTGTGGGTAAGATGAGGAAACCTGTTTCTTTAAAATAATTAAAAAATCGTCAACATATCTAAAAGCTTTCAGCACTTTGGCTTCGTCGAAAGTATCCGCTGGTGACCTGTCCATCTGCGCGAGAAAGATCCGCGGAGCCTTTGAAGGCACAGCCAAGGGGCATCTAACTGCGGTATTTTCAGCGACGTACTAATTGCGTAGTATTTTTTAGGACTGATAAATAAACCCCACGAAATATGCAGAATGCTACGTGACTGCCCTCCCACCCGGATCATAAAGCAGTGCCCTCGAGCAGGCTCCCTCTGAGTTATCCGGAACGAAATAAAGGAAATAAAGAAAAACACTGGGATCGGGCTGCTGCCTTATCTGCTACGCTTCGGCCGAAGTAACACGTCGTGTTTGGAGTTGGAAACGAACTGTAATAAGTGTTGTCTTAGCATAGATAAAGTGCGCGGATGCTTTTTCTGCCACAAGACTTATCCCCACAAAAGTTAATTGACCAAGTCAGTGCAAAGGTATAAAGGTGCGTTTTGTTTCCTTCCAGTCGCCATGTCTTTCTCTAATGAGCATAACGTAAACATGATCCTTGCCTTGGGATCTGCAAATGGCAACAAGAGGAAGGCCGCAAATATATATCAGTCATGGAAGTGTGGCGGTGGACCTAACGCATCGACTAAAATCAGAAATTAAGAAAATCTGAGCCAGACCTCCAGTTTCCAGAAACAGCGGTGCAGGACTATACATACATCTTTGAGTCCTAGCGTATACATGCGGATGTTCTAACATTTATGGCCTCAAACCCTGATGATATTGTGTGGGACATGGCTGCCCAGATACTAATTTTCAATTCATCGGTTTGTAGGATTCTAAATCATTCAGCCTTTCACTCCTACCAGCTTAACCAACACCAATGCTTGGAAGATAGGGACCTGTATAATCGTCTAGATTTCTCGAATTGTGTCCTCAGAAAAGCCGATGAGTTACCAGAATTTTTGAGCAACATCATGTAGACAGATGAAGCCAATTTTCATAGGAACACCCACGTAATATTGCGTAATGCACACTATTATTGGAGGGAGCTCCAATCTACACTGGGTTAAGCGTAATCGGCACCAGTACCAGTGGTTGCTCAATGCGTGTTTCGGAGTTTACGCCAGTCCTGTAATCGGTTCGATCTTCTTCGATCACACACTGACTGGACAGCGTTACGGGGACGAAATCCTTAAAGGAGTAGTGGATGAGTTTCTCACCGAATTCCCGCTGTCACGTCTTCTACTTCTCTGGCATCAGCAAGATGGGGCGCCAGCACACAGCAGCAGCCGAGCACGAAACTGGCCATGCATGCGAATTTTCTTGTGAAATAAATTAGAAGTCACGGGCCTGTAAATTGGCCGGCTGGGTCACCTGACCTCTCTAAACTCGATTTCTTTATTTAGGGTTATGTGAAAGCTTGTGCTTACATTATCGAGACGGGTGTCAGATTACTTGAAGGCAAGGAGAACGGATGTCTGCCGCAGACATTCCGGTGTCGGTCATCGAGAAAGCCACTGGTGGGATAAAACGGACACAGTACTGCGCAGCTGCAAAAAACCAGGCCTATTCGAACACGTCCTCTAAGCTGGTGTTCAACGGAGCTTAAGAATTCATAGATAATAAGGGAACACTGAAATCTGACGTTTTTATTTTTTATTTTTTGTGCAAACATCCTGATTGCCAATTCGGCTTATTTAGAAGCGGTATATTTACTTTCTTGAACGCATCGGTTTTGCCTTTTTTCTACTCGTTGGTAACCCGCCGTGGCTGCTGCTGAGCACGAGGTCGCGGGATCGAGTCCCGGCCACGGCGGCCCCATTTCGGTGGGGGCGAAAACACCTGTGCGCTTAGATTTAGGTGCAGGTTAAAAATCCCTATAGGTGGTCGAAATTTCCGGAGTCCTCCACTCGGCGTTCCCCATAATCAGAAAGTGGTTTTGGCATGAAAACCCCATAATTTAGTTTTCTACACGTTGGTCGCTTCCCGGTCTATATATGTCGCTTTTATCTTTTGGCACGAATCTCTTTTTACAGCCCGTACAACTTTCATGAAAAATAAAACAGTCACTTTAATTTGGCTTTGGTCCAAAGCAAGTTTCTGGCGCGACATATAGCTTCGCGCGCACTCGATCTTTCGATGCGGTGGGAGGAAAGCTGGGATTTTGAAACATTCTATGCCTATAACACTGCTTTTCGCATTTCGTGCGTGGTCAGAGCGGCGATTTGGCCGCGTTATCAAGAGGCTTTTGTTATCAATGTGATCAGTCGCCCTTGAGAGACGGATAATAAGTGTGACGTAGAAATGAGAGGGAAGAAATAGCTGCGAAGCCGCGAAACCTGCCTTTGGTGCTCCTTCCGTGCCATTATCAAGGTGATGCGCTGTCTCTTCGGGTTTGCGACAGGTAATGCAGTGGCCTTCAATCAGCTTATTTGAGGGCACTGCTTTTTGATGCGGGTGAGAGCGCACTCACGTAGCACTGTTCATACTTCGTGAAGTTTCTTTGCCAGTCAGAAAAAAAAAATGAACGCAATTAGTACGTCGCTGAAAACACCGCAGTTAGATGTCATTTCGGGGGGCCTACACGTGCCCCATTGACACATTGAAAGTTAGGACAGTATTTATGGAGTTAGATAATTAATTGCAATTACTCAACTAAATCTCAGGAATAAAAGAATTACTGGCGGCTACTCCACTGTACTGGAAACAATAGGCGTTAGGTTTTCTTGGAGTAACGCAACTGCTCGTTTTTTGTTTAAGTGTTGACACATAAATGTTGGCATACCCTCTATAATTCAATCAGCAATCGAAATGAGCCCACGCCGGATTCAGTCTAAATAAGAATCAACAGCAGTCTTGCGCAGCAGTGCTTATACTCAGACTCATAAAAAAAAAAGTCAGAGAGAGAGAGAAGCTGCAGTTTCGCCGGAAAGGTGAGAAGCAGCATTAGTGATAGCCAAGTGTGCGACAAGTACACGAAGGAAGATGACACCACCGAGAGGAGTGGGGCTGTGGGACTGAATTGTCCTCTACTTGAAGGTCTTGTATATAGCGCCGTCATATAACTCATATAACTTACAACAGCGTTGAATTCTTCGAGGTCACACGAAGTTTCTTCAAGTGTGCTATATATATATATATATATATATATATATATATATATATGGGGTTTGGAACACTGGTCGGTCCCCAGGCACCTCCCCCCCCCCCCCCCCCCACCGGAAGAAATGAAAACTCTCCGCCTGTGAATTGAAGCGAATTGTTGTCCACAAGGGTTAAAGTCAGTAAGTGACCTCTGTTCTTGTCCACGCTGTATATTTACAGGGTGGAGCGGCAAGGGTGTTGCAAAGTACTTGACAGTCGTTTCCCCCTAAAATACAAGGTTCCGCAGGTCAATTCTTACAAAGGAGGTTTACACAGAAGGCCAGGAGAGTTGCTTCTGTTCCCAAAGTGACCCCCACAAGATGACCTATATGTGACAATACTATGGGCTAATTCTGGATTTTTACCGAGTTTCACGTTATTTATAATTATTTACGTTCTCTTAATTCTCTATACCCATACCGTCATGTTACCCACAACGCCGCGCAGAGTACTCAAGCGGAACTATTCGTTGTTTGCACACGGCAAACGCACCCGGTAGAAGGCGAGGCCGGAACCGAGGTGTGGCGTTCATCGCGTGAGAAGCTGACAGGCCAGCACGTGCATATACAGCGACGGTTTCAGGGCCGCGCTAGGGAAATCCGGTTGATATCAATTGAGGTTAGATTTCTTACATCCGGTTATATCGACCCATATAGGTATGTTTTCCTTTTCATTTTATCGTAAGATAGGTGCAGTGGCGTAGCCAGAAATTTTGTTCGGGGGGGGCTACGCCACTGGCCCTACGTGTGTATATATATATATATATATATATATATATATATATATATATATATATATATATATATATATATATATATATATATATATATATATATATATATATATATATATATATATATATATATATATATATATATATATATATATATATATATATATTTATATATATATATATATATATATATATATATATATATATATATATATATATATATATATATATATATATATATATATATACATACATATATACGGGGCCAGTGGCGTAGCCAGAAATTTTGTTGTTGCATTTAAAAGTTTAATTCTATAGTGACTACTGCTTTCAAATTTTTTATTTAGGTGGTCAATTATTTATTAAAAATTGGCCAAATCGAAAATTTTCAGAAAACGAAGCTATCAAGTTTAAAACTCCGTGACTCAACAATGAAAAATGATATCACAATTCTGTGAATTGCATCTAATAGTACATCTACAGCGGACAAAATGGATATGTTACACATGATTCTCAAAAAAATTTAATATTGTGGAAATACGGCTTGTGCAGAACCCTTGTACACAACGTAACCAATTCACGTAAAATACAAATTGACATAGCAAACTTGCCCCCTTTGACTGTTATAATAGATGCCGTTTACAGAACCACAGTGTCTGTTATTCATGCATAGCTATTAGTTTGTAAACGTCGTGCTTCTATATTTTCAAACTTTCGAATTTTTCAAAATATTTTAAACAACATTCAGGCCCTAAATCGAAGTTGTATTTCCAACAGAACTAGGATTTAACTTTCTCTCTCAAATGCAACAAATTTCAGTAAAAGCGATTAGCAGGATTATCTAAGAAAAGGGTTTCTGCGTTTTACAAGTATTTGAATAGGTCGCGTCGGATTGGGCCCGAGCTAAAGCTTCCTCTTAAACAATTTGTCAAGGGATCAAATACATGAATAACTGCATTGTCATTGCCAAAGATGCTGCAAACGAATTCTTGAACGCTACGCACAGTCAAAACAATAAAATGTGTATTTCTTCATAAAAGAATATACTCGTATGTGCCAAAAATATTGCCCAAAATAACTGATATCAATGCTTCCATATTTTTGTCTATTTAAGTAAAGAAAATATCACACGAACTTTAGAACTATATCAGTTCGAAACCAGGAAAGCAGTGCATGCCACTGATATGAAAAATTAAAAGGCAATGAACTGAACAAGTTGAGGACAAATATGTTAATGAAACTTTGTCATGCAAGAACCGTGCTTACATTCTTGTATATATGCAATGGCCAGTGAAAAATCTCAATGACGCTGTAATTTGTTTTAATGTATTACGCAGAAGCAGCTGTCACCGGTCGTGTATCGTGAGTAATTGCACCGAAATCAGTCGCAACAGAGGGCACGTATAAAAAGCAGGAATTCTGCAAGATATACGAGGGCAAGTCAAATAAATGTGAGCCAACAACGAGGTACTTCTTTTAAAAGTAGTCTTCATGAGAATTTAGACATTTGTCCCATTGACTAACGAGTCGCGTGATTCCCGTCTTATAAAACTCCTTGGGTTGCTGCTTCAAAAAGTCTGTATCTGGTTCCCTTGAGCTGTTTTTTCCATTGCCCCAAAATGTAGAAGTCGCAAGGTGACAGGTCTGAGCTGTATGGCGGATGCTGAAGCGTTTCCCACTTGAATTTTGCCAGTTTTGTATTAACCACATAAGCGACCTGGGGACAGCCATTGTCGTGGAACAAGATGACCCCATTCGTCAATTTTCCACGTTGTTCCTTCTTGATTGCGACACACTGCCGTTCTGGCGTTTCACAATATCGGAAACAATTGATAGCCTCTCAAGATTTAGCAAATTCTATCAGTAATGGACCCTGACGACCGAAAGAAAAGTCAACAACACCTTTCCAGCGGAAATGATGGCCTTTGCGTTCTTTGGGCGTGTAAATTCGAATGTTTCCACTGTAAGCTTTGCCGTCGTGTTTCAGGCTCGTAGTAGTGGCACCAAGGTTCGTCCCCGATCACAATTGCAAACATGAATTCATCATCCTCATTGTGATAACCGATCAGATGAGTCAAGGCAGCGCGAAAGTACTCCGTCTTCTCGCTATGGATCAAAATCTTGGGGATCCATTGCGCTCCAAAGAGCCGAGAACTGAGAAGCTCATGAATTAAGGCGTGAACCGAACCGTGACTGATGTTCAGACGGTCTGCCAGTTCATCGATGCTTATTCTCCGTTCTTGTTTCATCAGCTCCTGAACCTTTGAAATTGTGTGGGGGGTGATTGCACGATGGTTATGGCCCGGCCTTGGAATGTCTTTACAACGTCCTTTGAACCGTTTGCTCCAACGCTTCACAGTGGTCAATGAAATGCCGTGTTCAACGTAAACGGCAGCCATACGGCGATTAATTTCTGTTTCGGAAACACCTTTAGCTGTCAAAAACTTCGCGACACCTAGCTGTTCAACTTTTGAAGTGCCCATTATGTGACGCAACCATATTCAACCCAGTGTATGAGAGCATTAAAGAACATTTATCTTCACACCTGTGTGTCACTTTTGTAAATGAGACATGCCGTTCTCCTACGCGCATGCCTCGCAGATAATGAACCGAACCATTATTGCGTGGTTAGGGTAGGCGCACTTTCATTTGACTCGCCCTCGTACATTAGAAATGCAAAGATACAATGGGATATACAAATGTGAAAATACGGCTTGATAAAGGAAAAAAAAAGTGTCACTGGAAACATAGTTCACTGCATGTATACACAGAACATCGCAACAAGATATTTAAGTATACGTATAAGTCTCCGATGAGTCTATGTATGTAAGAAAAAGTAACTGTATGTAATGCGTCAAACAAGGCAAATAAACATGTTGCACAATCATAGATACACAGAATCCTGGATTCCGCCCCGATTCCATCCACTCCCCCCGATGTATTGCGTGCGACGGAAGGCGGCGCGCTTGCTCCCCGCTTTTCTCCTTTGCGCACACAAGACTAAGCCACCATCGTCGGCTCACCCATTCCACCTCCCCCCCTATGCTTTCATTCGCACATACAGCATGCAGCGCGTGGTCACGATTTTATCCCCCTTGGACTTTATACGAAACATGAGGGCGACGGCGACGGCAGGAATGCGCCTGGAGTGTCCTTATAATTGCTTTCGCAATAATATAATAAACGTATCCGGCAACTGAAGCGTCCCGTCGCCCATTACTTTCCGCAAAAGAAGTATCAAAATCGAACTTTCACCATGCGACAATTCGCTGCGCCGCAACAATGTATTTTTTTCTGTGAGGCGGAGGCACCGAAATGGAAAAAAAAACGCATAGGAAAGTATGTTGGTCAGAATCGAATGCCTACATCGGGCACCTAATGGGGCTACAGAATTAATTGGCGGCGAGGAGTTACGGAGTCGCCATCTATCGGAAGCGCCTCGCTGGCGTAGTATGAGGGATCACGTGGCGCGCTCCTCGTATCCGTTATGCTGTCAGCGCTCACTGAAAACACCACGCGCGAGCTCTCCCGGACATTTCTGTAAGTACTTTCGAAACGAGAAAAGTTTGTTACAGTCTAAATAATAATCGTGGGCAAACTAAAAACACACAATCGTTTACAGACGCCATCTCTTTACCGAATACGTAAAGTGAACGCCACTGCGCGCGGTCGCCGCGATGGAGTCTCCCGAACCGGCTTCTTGCGTGAAAGGTACGTAAACGCTGAGAGCAAACTATGTGAAATATGTTCTTATAGTGTTTGTATAACTAAATGGAGTGTAATAGAACGAAGCCTCAATGCAGCAATCGCGCAGATTCGCAGCGACCGACTGCGCGTCGGCATGCTTGTCCGCGCACTGTTTCACTTTCCCCGCGCGCGCGTTTTCGCACCGTGCCATGAGCTTTAGGCCGCAGAATATGAGCATTTGACAGTATACAAGCAACCATTGTTGCGTGGGCGCTATCACAGCTGTTCAAAAATAATTTCATTGTAGAGACTTCGACGCCTCTGTGCCGTCGCGACGATTCAATCTTTTTTTTTTCTTCTAAATTCTTTGACCTTTCAATACTATTTCTCGAGTTGCGTCGCACTGCATGTTTATCGGTGTTCTCAGCGTGCAATTTCCCGCTGCTCCTTTTTTGTAATCCAGTGCATTAATTCATAGCACAAACATGACCATATGCCATGCTTTTTTAAAATGTGCTTCTTACCGCTGCCTTTCCACTCCACTGAACTTACCAGTATCTATAGCATCGACAAGTTCATAGACCAAACCGTCACGACATTAGTCGGGCAGCGGACTCGGGCGAGCGTCTCAGTGCGCGTTTTCAGAACATCGCAGACCGGGCGCCGTAGCAGAAATCTTCCTCGCGTCTGTGCTTGCTGCATACCCGAGTTGTAGCCGATGACTATTTGCCGGTTTTATGTTTCGCGAGCCAAGCTTCACGCAGCTTCTTGTCCTGCGGCTACGTGTGAATAAGGCTGACACCGGCCTCCGTTACGTGCGTTCGGCCCTGCGGCACCGAGCAGTAGCCTACCATGTTGCGCGCCTTCAAAGGCAGCCACTACCTATTGTAGTGCTTTCAAGCGTTGTAAAGGAGACACTCGAAGCGGGAAAATTTCGCCACTAAATGAGGACCGCAGCGTACGAGGGAATTTAAACTCGTTTTCAGCTTGCTTCGGCGCGCCCGAAGCAGCCGACGCGGCCGCTATGTCCACGTGATCCCTCCTAGCACGTCACGCGGACGGTGGCGCCAGCTTTTCCAGTGGTGGAGCTCGAGGCCAATACCGAAGAAAACATGAGACGATTGGCCCACTGAGATCCATACGCATATTGCTCAGTATCATACACCGGCGAAACAAGACTTTCCGGAAAGGTTCCGCTCAAGGAACGCGGTGCAATCCTGCGAGTCCCCACAGTGATGGCGGCGAGCGACCATTGTTTTTTTTTCTCGTCTGCTAGCCAGAAAGCTTTCAAAACTCTGTCAAGTGAAAATCCGCTCGGCCAGAGCAAACCGAATGCCCACCGAAGTGCACCGCGCGGTGGTCGGGGCCGTACGAGAAAAACATATGCACTCTGGCTCGCTCTGGCAGCCCGCGGGTAGGGTAGCGAGAACAAAGAAATTGAAGAGGCTCAATGTGTTCTCGGCGAATAAAAGTCAAAGTAGAAAAAATAAATAAGAACGTAGTTACTTTGGCTGGCTTTAGTGTCTTGACATGGTTGTTCTGGCGTAGGTTAAAAAGTGTTGATACTTTTTTATGTGACATGACCGCACAAATGAACCACCCCAACACATCGTCTCATTGGACCTCGCTGCGTGCTTTGTCAACTCGTCTGCTAGTGTGTTGATTTGGCTTGTCCCGTTGTATGTTCCGATGTAAGACTTTAGAAAAGTCAATGGACCTTTGGCGTCAAATGTTTATAACAACATTAAACCAACAAAGTTCCGCAATTGAAAATTTAAAGCACAACTTTGGAAATGTCAATGCACGTTTCACATCAAGAGCTTATGAGATTTATACCCATAAAGTTCCGCAATTGATATCCATGCGCTCCATAGATTCCGTGGCCTCAGTGAGATGCCGTGGCGAGCCCGCTCACCATCAAAGCGCCCTTGGAACTTTGTGTTCGTATGGGACTGCTTGGCGTTATGTGACTGCCGGTGTATAGGCATTGCCACGAAATCCAGCCCGAGTTCGCAATCTTCGCGGTTAAATGTCTTTTCGAGCGTCAAAAAGACATTCTAGACAAAATCCAGAGTGATTTCCGGCGCCGGGGGTCGCTTTGGTCAGCGGTGCATGGACAGCACGAAAAAATTTCGGGGGGGGGGGGGGGCTGAAGCCCCATAAGCCCCCCCCCCTGGCTACGCCCCTGGATAGGTGCGAAACGTGATGTTGCTTTTCCTTGTCTCTGTTTTACAGGGAAACAGCGGGTCAAGGAGCAGATACCGGCCGAGGACAGCATCACCATCTCGCTCACTCGCTCGCTCACTCGAAAGAGAGAGAGAGAGAACTCTGAATAAAGGAAAATGAACGGAGGTTAGAGGAGTACTGAAACAAAATTTTTTCGGCTCTATTTCTTGCGCTTAATCAGTCGCTATTGACCTAGTAATCATGTTCACACTCGTTTGTTTCTACTCGCGACGATTGCTTAGTTATATCAGAGTCCTTCCATGTTGGAAGGACTCTGACATGGAAAAATAGAAGGACTCTGGTTATAGGCTCGTAACTCACGACGAGTCGCGGTTTCGACGTCGAAGAGCACTTCGTGCACCGTGACGAAAGAGGCATATGCTTGTAAAGAGGAATTATCACGTGAGCGCGTAGAGCTGTGACACATGCTGGTGCACCGTCTGCATCTGTGCTCCTGTTTCGTCTGCTAGTTTAGTGATAATTTGGTGGCAGGCACGTGCATTGCTACAACCATATGGTAATGCTTCTTTGGGCACAAGTACGCTACTTGGTGTGATCCTGGCATTAGAGAGTTTTAGCAGCGTTTTAGCAGTTTGATAAAAAGTTTGCGGTTTACTGAGGAACCGGTGATTGACACCGCAGAAACAACGCTGATAGTAACATCGGGTGAAGCAGTATCTAACCAAAAAGCAGAGGCAAAACTAATGCTGCAACTTACTTATTGTACCTAATTGTTGGTGTAAAGCGCGGGTAGCAACATCATCGTTAACGTACCGTACCTTTATGATAATTCCCTCCGTCAATAACACGGACGCGATAAAATAAATTAATCCGCATTGTAGTTTGACAAATTGTTACCAGGTCCCACCACCGGCTTTGCTACTGCCCGCCAAGGCACCGATAGCCTGTTAATCCGTAAATTGCAAGGAGTTTGCACGTACACTTCGTGCGCGCACGTACGTATATTCGTTTCGGGTGCGGCCAGTGCAAGACACCCAATGCAAATAGTGCTGAAACGTCTTCCGAATGGCGGGAACCGCCAGAGACATCACACGTCACTAAAATCAATCGCTGGAACGCGTGGCGTAACACTGTTTAGAAATAGGACCTACGTTGATGACTACATCGATAGGTGCTGCCACCTTATCCATTCGTCGCTTGCACAAACTTCAAAATTAAATTTGAAAGCCTTCAAAGCTGTGTTTGCTATTGATACCTTACAGATAATTTTTTTTATTAAATTTATTTAAGGAGGGGTTGGTGCCTATGTGTGGGGTCGGCTACTCCTCTTCTCTTACACGATAGTTGTCGTCGGAAAGTTGTCAACAATCACAAAACTTGACTAATAAGCACGTGAACGAACATTGACGTACTGTCTTAGTACTGCGATATAAATAAATCTTCGCGCAACGGAAGAGTTCACATAACATAAGTACTCAAAAAACCGAAGTGTTCACAAAACCAAGATGTTCACGGATAAAATGTTGGGCACTAGCAGATAGTATCGACGAGCTCGTAGCAATGTAATCTACAAGTTATTCGAAGTTAGAAATTTCGTGTCAGCACCCCTTACCCTGCGCTAGAAAAAGAAAAGAAAAAAAAGGGGGATAAAAGCCAAAGTAAGAGAGAGAGGGTGCCCCATATATGAGCGAGCACAGCACGCTCGAAAAAAAAAAAAAGATTGCCCTGAAGTGTTGCAGACGTTCGCACAGGCTGCAGCTGCCGAATGAAGTGCACCGCTTTTTGTGTTGAGTCGCTTAAGTTGCGACGCCTCTCTTCTGTGCACAAAAGGATGTTATCTTGTGGAGCATTCCTCTATTGGCCTCGAGGATAAAGTCCCTCAATGTGTATAGACCCTATGTCGAGGACATATGGTGGCGCCATCTGCCGGAATCTCTCCATGACGTAGAAAACGTCACCACGTGATACCGATTGCGAAGTGTTCACCGTCTGCAGTGTGCAACGTCTGCCCATTCAGCCCCCGTTGTTTTCGTGTTGCAAGCGTTGAATGTGTGCGCCTTAGCTGCAAAAAAAAAAAAAACCTGCAGTGTGCAGGCCAACGTAGGTACTTGGCGAGCCAAACGTGCGGCATCGTCCACTCTCGTCGGAGCGTGTCCGCAAGCGGCGCCATGGACGACGAACGTGAAGAGGCCACTCGCGCATATATGGGAGCCGTTACAAAATTTACCTAGTAATCCACAACTCGAAGCACACACACACATCTCGTGTGCAATTATGTTTAGTGAGGCAAGCGTGATTGCGCGCACCTGTCTCTTGCTTTTACGCGCACGGTGCGCGGACGAGAGGTATAAGATATCGGTTTATGTTGATTGGCGTGCATGATTCACGGCAACACTTCGCCCTAGTATTGAGCGTGCCATTAAATTGGCAACGCACATGGTGCTTTGACATTGGTTGTTAAGTTCGCATGATCTTTAATAAAGGTAGCCAGATACGAACTCTTGGCGCAATAACAGTACTTTTCGCAGCATTCGTCGTGGCGAGTAAGGCGTGCCACTTTTGCCAGAATTATCGCGGGACGATGATTTATCGCCGATATATTTTAATCAGCGGAACTTCAACCGATCATATTTTTTGTGTCCTCAATTCACGCTTCCACTATTTGCGCTTCTCTGCGCAGGGTATTTTTCAATGATGTGGTATCAAGTGAACGCGCTGCAAGCCCAGTGTGCATCGCTTGCTCGACCCTTAATTACGATCACCATATTTCGCTTTCGGTGACTCTGCTGGTTTCTAGCATCAACCATTTCGTTGACCAGCAGTTCAGCCCATCACGAGTGCTAACAGAATACAGGCAGTGTATGAGGCTGACCACGTTCGAATATGCAGCGTAAGGAAACAGCACGAGGACGTATTCAGCCTAATTAAGTAATCAGTTAATCAACTGCTAAAATATTATAATTCGACTAAAAGTGTCAATGGGGAAATTGTAGAGCAACGTGAAAAACTGCCGATACAGCTTTCTGTTGCTCAATACATGCTACGTACATAACATTGTTTTTTCGAGTGCGAAAGAAGCCTGTGAATACACGCAAAGTGCCTTGAGCGGCCAGACCCGTGGCAATTTCGCGTAATCTTGCACGGTGAGGGTGTTATGCCCTTGGTCTTTGCATGGAACTTCATGGCGACGGCGACAGCTGAAATGCACCTGGAGTGTCTATATATTTGCTCTCGCAATCACACCGAGCGCTTCACAAAGGCTAGCAAATCGTCAGGTTCCGCATTGCACGTTGCGCGTAACCTCCCAGACGTCACGCAACCCGAAGGAAATCAGCCGCGAGCTTATCTCCAGCTCCCGACTCCGGCGACGCTCACTGTGTTTTGGAAGGTCCAAGGACCAGACAGTATAAGGTTCTGCGACGGCACTGCTCCGGGAACAAGGCATCGTCTTTCCCAGCCTGGCGCGAATAAACGTCGTAAATTCTAATGCGTACAGCCCCGGGAAGTTGCCCGTCGTAGTAACCGAGCATTTCAGCTCCAACGCCGTACACAACATTTTCGCGGAAGTTCTTGCTACACACGCGATGATGAATGGTGGGCTGCTTCCCCATTCTCAGTTTTATCAAACATGCATCCTGCTGCTGCTTGGTTTTAAGGCACGCATGAAAACTCGCACTGGGCTCCGTCGAATAGGTTCGGCACAGCGGCACCGAGCAGTAAACCATGCTGAAACGATAAACGAAATTACTGCCTTCTGGATGAAGGGCAGCGAGCAGCGCTGGCGTGGCTGGCGGCGGGAAAGGCGAGTCATGTGATGGCGTTTACTACGTCACAGCGATAGCAGCGCCGGCCTCTCCTGTGGTGGCCCTCGAGGCTGCCAACATGCACTCAGTGTGGCAGATTGAGTCGACGTAGAGTGCTGGTTGCCTAAAAGTACGCGGAGAACGTCCATGTGAAGTGTAACGCGCAATATCCGTAAAAACTGATTGCGAAACATTCGCTCGTCAATATGTGATGCGTGTAGAGGGCGACAACAATCAAAAGAACAACACCATTACTTGTCCTAATAATAATATTTGGGGTTTTACGTGCCAAAACCACTTTCTGATTATGAGGCACGCCGTAGTGGAGGACTCCGGAAATTTTGACCACCTGGGGTTCTTTAACGTGCACCTAAATCTAAGCACACGGGTGTTTTCGCATTTCGCCCCCATCGAAATGCGGCCGCCGTGGCCGGGATTCGATCCCGCGACCTCGTGCTCAGCAGCCCAACACCATAGCCACTGAGCAACCACGGCGGGTATTACTTGTCCTGCTCTGGACAGTTATAAAAAAAAAAAATCAGAATTTGTTGTTTTTTGTCAAATAAAAAAAAACAATTCCTGTAGCCTTTAGGAGAATGACGAATGCACTCGTGATTAGAGAAAAATATATCTCTCCTGAAAAAAGCTATACGCAAACAGTGGTCAGAAAATTGGAGCAATTGGAAATTATTTTAGCTGTTTTCCAACGCACACTTCACTCAGCAAATGGCAAATACGACTGTAAGCCTTTTGATTTCCTGTCAAAATAGTACATCGAGCTTGTACTACTTAGTTTTGTTCTTCGGCGGGAAAGCGCTTTTAGGACCAACTGACTGTTTACCTCTGGCTTTACCTCGTGATGAAATAAATGAGGCATTCAAGAAATTTGCGGAGGTATCAGAATTATATTTTCTCCTCGTTTGTCAATAAGGAAGTTTATTTTATCATCTCGATTGTCAACTAGTTCCGGGCTACGAGTTTCGTCGGATGTTTTTGTAAAGATTTCTGTTAGAATAGGATGAGGTTGCGGGATGACTGCCAGCTTCAATTCTCAGTCCGGAAAGTGTAACAAGTGCTACGTTACAAGTTTTATTTTAAAATTTTCCTGATCATTTACACGCATGGAAGATTTACAAAATAATTAAAATTCCAAAGAACTACGGGGAAGAATATACAAGTGATAACATTTATTTATTCATTTGTGAGATACTCAAGGTACATTGTATTGCATTGCAGAGGGGAGGGGCGAGAATGCAATGCAAGACTAAAAAAAAAATAAAGGATTATTTCTAAGAGTTCGCAGTGAAGGGAACAAGAGTTATTGAAAAAATATTATTATTGTTTACATAACAACCGTAAACGATACGCTTACATGATATGAAGTAATTAAATACATAAAGAGTACGCTTTACCAAGCCGGCAATGTCCACAAATAAGTACGTAATTATATCGTTTCGTACCATACATTATTTCATTAGTGAGCTATTAAAACGACTGGGGTCACCGATGCTTACTAAATATGCAGGTAGATTATTTGAGTCGATCGAAGTCCTAGGAGGGAGTGATTGTGAGCAGGCGACAGTGTGGTGACGAAGTACGTAAACTTCATGTACGTGATCACGAGCTGAGTTATAAGGCGATGGGTAGAAACATGATATCAACCTCATATTTGGTTAAGTTATTTGAAGGAATGATGTACGCTCGTCTTATGAAATTTGTACAGGACAAACGCGCATGCCGTTCGTGACCTGGAAGTACCGGGCACATGGCCTTAAAGAAAGGAAAGGCACCCAGGATAGGTGACGATTGTTGTTGTAAGGCAAAACAGGCCCCAAAGGGTGCAAACTTTTCTTAGAGTGTAATTTCGCCAATTATAGACCCCTCCTATTCCCCATTGCTTAAATTTCTTTTACACTCTAAAAATTGGAAGTCATTTTTCTCTATCACGCGTTGTCCCGTATACCTGCCCTAAACTGTTATCGTCACGAGGGTGGTCTGGGGCCTCTCCTGTGCCTATTCTGGGAAGACACGATTTTTATTTTATTTCGTGGCCCTTTTACATCTTTAAGGCAAACATTCTGGAAGAACGTTTTCGACAATTTGGAGTGAAATGTTCCATTCCAGACATACTTTCTTAGGGAGCTACCTCACTTGGACGCTATCGTAGGGATGCTTGCTCATTCATGCAGGGGATAAACGAATTTCTGCGTATTCAGGACAATTCAAAAGTACTCGTACTTCGAAGTTTCTTGTAGGCGCGCTTGCACAGTATTTATACAGTCTCTTTGCAGAAATCAGCAAATTTGTTAAATGGTCCAACAGCACGGAAATATTTCACTGGCAATTGTACCTAAAAGAAGAATGTGTTTTAAGCAATTATTCGTACAAATAGGTTTATAGATATGCACGAATATTTGATACAGCAAGTAATTGAAGAGAAGCTAGCAATGTCGTTTATGGGATATGCAAGGTTATAAAAAAGTAAACTACAGATTATGTTTGCTTGAATTCTTCATGATATTCAGAACTGAGCGAAGAGACGTATGAAGATTTGCATTGTTAAAAAGGCTGTTTCAAATTGTCAATCCTGTGAATGCTGAAGTTTGACGACCGTAATCAGTGTGTTTACATTAGAACGCAAAAAAGCGATGGCATGAAGCGTAAACGTTAGTGTGAGTTATGTTATTTTTCATCCGTGCGACTCTTCCCTTTTGGTAAATTATAGTAACATCTGAACGTTGTTTTTTAACGCCATACGACTATCACCCAGTGGTGCCACAGCCATTTAATTATCATTAGGTGTGCAATTTTTTTGAAAACGTTTATTAGTAATCTAGTGATTAACCTTCGGAATATGCTGATTCTGGCATGAAAAAAAAACGATAGCAGAATTTTCTAGTTTTTGTACTGCTTTCTGCAAAATTGCTACTTTTTATACAGATAATTGCTAAAGCACGATAAACTTTCACTTCGCACATGCAACAAGCTATGTGTGACGTTCTTTTTCATTAAAATAAAAAAAAAGGAACGCTGGGCTCCTTAGGCTTCACGTACTAGATGTCACCTGATGCAGCTCCACTAGAAGGTTGAAATAATACAGATTTTTAAAAATAATTATGGAGCTCAAGAATCTCCTGTGCACCATGTGGTTTTCAATTTTGGAGGTCATTGCATTTACGTGCAGGCAAAAACTTCGTTTAACATACCTCTTCTGCCAGCATGGTTGCCAGCACATTGAAGCAGCAATATCCGGTGCTATTCTGCGTTTCGTAAATGCAGTTGTTTATGTTAAGTTATGGAGATACTACATAACCGAATCATATGCTAAAAGACGGAGCCCTTATTCTTCGTCCTTAAACATATACGATTATGCCTCTTCTTGAGTTTTGTGCATGACGACGGCGTGGTAATTGTTGCTGAAACAATGGTAGTCTTTAGCTTCGCGCCCATCAGATATGCACGAAAACATTTTGTTTTCTCGCGGAGGACGAAGAATATGGGTAACAGGCTTTCTGTGACAGTGCGAATGCGAACCGGTATCCTTGGTATAAATGAGCACATCTTGAGAACATTCCAAATTGTAGTAATATGCTTAAGGAGTTTTTGCAACAAACGAAACTGTTAACGGGTTTGTGCTTTATTTTGAGAAAGATGTGGGCGTGTACCCGCGTGACACAACTTACGACAATGGAAGGAAATTCTATCCTACCCCTTTGTCTATTCGCTTCGCTCTTGGAGAGTCGCTGTGGTTATTTGCGTTCCTCTGGTGCTGTACCATGGAAGCGAGAAGTTGTAGAAATTCGAAACAAGTGCGCCAGTCGTACATTGATGTGAAATTGCGCGGGCTCCTGGCACTTCCTGCGCCGTGAACATAAAGACTTGTACATTTACCTCCTGCTTTCATCTGCCTTACAAACGTTTCATTGAAACCTTTGTTAAGCGACTCGCTATTCAATTCTTTGCCCTCAAACGGCCGCACCAATTCTTCACTGCCTCCTACCTGACGCCCATGTCTGTGGGACAATAGGCGCACACAAAGACATAGTTAGTGTCGTAGGAGACAAAGGTACTCCGAGTTAAGTAATATTTCCCCATTATTTCATGTACCAAGGCCTTCGCCAAGCATCTGAAATGAAATGAATGGGTGCGCAAGAGTGATGGCATTGCCACACGATGGTACGAAGCAAAAACAGCGAGGCTGATTTCAATTATGCAGTTATGTTCATTTTGAACTTCACTTCTGAAGTAAATATCAGCATTTGAAGTGTTCGCCATGTGTGCGATGATTACATCGAGCTGCTCCTCTCAGCTGTCTCTGGTGCCTCGGCGTGAGTCGCCTCTCTGAGAGGCTATACAGCGAGCGTAAATTTAGTGGAACGTGCGAAGTCTGCCTTTTGGCCAGCGCCTGTCGTGGACTTGTAGTAATGTGCTTTCCTGAGGTGCATAGAACCACGGTGACTGCCATCTGTGAAACGTGTTGAAATAGCTGATAGGTTACTGGCAAGTTAGCGCGGATTAAGAGCCTATGGCCGATAATCCAAGTTTCAAGGCAAAGCTGCACGGCGCGTGCACTATAGTGTGTGAAAGCAGCAAAAAAAAATCAAGCTCGCAACAGCACGATTCCGTATAAGAACAGCGCTTCATACTGAATGAGCATATTCCAAACCGTATTGTACGTGCACGCCTCATTGTTCAAAAAGCACTCTCGATCCATTTAGTATGTAACGCTCCTCGGAAAGCTAATTTTCGTGAAGTATTCGTTGAATTTTTCTTGGTTACAAAGATAAAAAGTAAACTTTTCTACATACTGCAGTACAGTTTTGCGTGCTGTGATGCTTTTTTCTTTTTCTTTTTTAGTTAGAGTCTTTAGTTTCGGACGCCCGTGGAACTTTGTTTTCCACTTATTGCCCGTGCGATGTTCGCAATAAGTAAACACAAACCGCGGTGTATTTCTACTGGTTAACAAGCATGCCGGCTGAAGTGCAAAATTAACGGCGGAAGATTTATTTCTGTTCTTTCACCTGCAATTGTCTTGAAATATCTAACATGTGTGGCTTAGTGTCAGTATTTGTATTTTTTCTTTTGGCGACGGCATACAGTATATCTGGAATTTCTCATGCCATTTCGCTTGACCACCCCGATAACGGCTCCTCACCGTTTGAGTACTGGGTGGACGTTCACGACGATTTGGTCTTTATTACCTGTTCTATACATGGTACAGCCACGGCGAAGCAGATGATATAAACGGATGTATTTGCGAAAGCAGCGACGTGGTGGTCGTGCAGATGCCGATATCTGTACAAGCTGCTGCGACGAAACGCTGATTACAACGTAAAGACCGCAGTTCTTGCATTGGCCGCTCCTTTGAAACAGGCAGGATGCAAACAAGACAATCTGGGCAATCCACTTATCCGTTATATGACAGATTGGATCACCCTTCCGATTAACTATTACCAGACTAATTTGACAACCGCCGTCATGTCAGACCAAGTGCCCCAAGTCTGCAAGCGCACGTCTCACAGATCGCGCTCTCCTGAAGCAGGGCTGATATATTTGTCTTTAAGTGGGGCGACAGTGTCCACTGAAAGAAGCGGGAACGTAAAGGTCGCCAGAAAAGCGTGGTTTCGCTCGGCATTCAGTGGACAGAAGGTTGTCATCGCCTGTGATGCAGACAGATTTGGAAAGCGCGTGACTTGCGCGGATACGAGCACATTTCGTGAATTATTAAGTGTTATGTACGTCTTAAATGCCACTCTGGAGTACAAGATGGTCGGGGACAGAAATGCCGCTTTCCTTTCTGTCATACGGGGTGATGCTGATATACTCATATGACACGCGTAAAAATGTAGGAACAGACTTTCAATTATGCCCTCTATCCCCACCCGTTAATATACACATACGAGACGTTCTACTTGTCGAAAGATGGCCAGGAAATGTAGACCGCGTTTTTTGCAGCTTTAAACCAGTCGCAGGGCGCCTTGCTCTTTCTGCTGATCGCGATGCTTGGCGTGTGGGCAGCGCTTAGCCTCGGTGATTCCGTGAATTTCGGTGTCGTCCGCATGGACACCGCAATGTTCCTGGTTGCTTCTTTTCTTGCCACTTCCGCGCCCATAGACACTCAAATGAGAGGACACGCGTTCGACATGCACAGCGCGAGGCGTACGGCGATCTTATGCGCCTGGATGCTGGGTATTCTGCCCTTGAGTGCTTATTACCGGAGTGAACTAACTTCTCGCCTGAGTGTGCAGGTGGAACCGGATCTTGTCGATACACTTGAAGAATTGGAAGCCGCCCTGGATAAGAACGAGATCGAACCTTGCATTCTGAAAGACGGTTGCTTGCATGCACTTGTGGATGGCACACTTCCACACGGGAACCACTCGCTGGACCTAAGGTTAAAAGAAGCATTCAACCGCCCACCTGACGGTAGCCATCGTGTTTTCAATCGTCAACGCGGTTGTCTTGAATGTGCGGGGAGACGTGGCTTTGCCTGTTTTCTGTGCATGCGGTATTGAGTACTGTGATTCGAGGGAGCTAAGACGCCACTGCGTGCACTCGAAAGGACCACTCAACGTGGCCCTGGTCATCACGCCTGTGAGAAAGGGATATCATCTCGCTTAGTCCTATAGCCAGTTCCTGCAGAGATTGTTTAAGACAGCACTTCGCCCTTTCAGCAACAGGGGCCAGTATTGCGTCGACGCTAATTTACGACTACACCGTTTCGACAGCGACGACATTAAAGAAGAAATCTCACAAGTGCTTGGACTATCGGCATTTTTCAACATTTTCTTGTACTTGATGTGCGTGGCATTTGGCGTATTTTGTTTCGAACTCACGTTGGGTTGTCCTATTGCCAATGGGTAGTATAACGCTCTTAACCTAGAGTGTGCACGTTTACAGAATACACGTTAGTTGTTTTTTTTTGCATTCTTGTTGTTATGTAGCATAGGTGCTCACAATTAATCAGACGCCGGCAGCAAACATCCGTTATTTATGTAAGTTGGCATTGCGGCGAATGCACTCCTTCTGATTTTAATGAGACGTTCTCGTGTGCCAAGACTGGCAATTGCTTTAGTCGATTCGCTAATTATCAAAGAATGATCCATGCGAAACCTTTTGTTCTTATGAGCGAACAGCAAAACTTTTGGCAAAATAGAAAATTGCCTCGTCTTAGAATGGAATACGTTGCATAATGGCTCAGCTGGTAGCAAACCGTATATCACAAGGTTACGCCATCGTAAGCCATAATGTATATTATTGGATAGTACATTCACAGGCCTCGAGTGTTCAATGTAGAGGGTGCGGCGTGTATTTCAGAACATACGTAGTCATCATGCCATATCTGCTTGTGAAATGTGTAGGCATTTAGACTGATGAGTGTAGGACGGTGATGTGCTGGAAATTGGGGCAGAGCCTAAGACTTAGCTAGCCACCCAGGGACGACCATACATGTTACAACAAGACTGTGCGCTGGCGTACGTGGCCTTACTCCTGAAAGAGCGACTGCCTGAAAATTTTAATGAATATGTCACTCCGGAAACAGCAGCACCCAAACTCTTTGGCGCTGAATACGACAAAGGGATGTGGGGAGCTGTTGAATGGGAGCGGAAAGAGTAGCCTCACAGCACCCAAAATTGTTGAAGCCAGACGGTTTATGAATGATGACCAACATTCATGAAGAGTCATGAAGACGTAGAGGCTTTCAGAGCCGAATTGAGGCGTGATTGACGCTAATGGCAGTTTCATTGAAATAAATTAAATGGAAAGGAGTTGGCGACCTGTGCAACATACGAAGCCAGGGCAGTCTGCTTAATCCTTGTGCTTTGAAATACCTGCCGCAACCTGTATATCAGCCACTTGATTAAAGTTCAAGAGATACCTGTTAATTTTGCCTACAGCTGATGTTACGATTTTGTTCGCTATGCAGTGGTATCTCTTTGCGGTAATTGCTAAACAAGTGCACGCGATGCGTTTTGCGATGTCTTACATACAAATACGTTGAGGTCTCTACTGTTACTCGACTTACCTTCACTTGTAGTTGTCTGCAGGGAATATGGTCAAACTTTGGTCCAAGTATTTTCTTACGTGTGCACTTTGCAATGCTGTTGAGCCTGCCGCAGTGATGGCAAGAATGTTGTGCGAATGTAGCCAAACCCCATTCGTTGCTGTGGCCCAAGTATACAATGGGAACCCTGCTAACGGACATTGATAGACAACCGATCTATAATGAATGTTATGTCTTTTAACTCGCTTATGATATATATGATATATGTTTATTTCGGACAATCATGTACGAATTCTCTGAGGACGCTGGCTTATTGGTAAGGCACTCGCATGGGTATGTGAAGGCAGATTATCAGTACTACTCTCTGTGTTTCATTTCGCAGCTGGCCAATAATGACACAAATGTGATATTTTAGTGCACTGTTTTATTGAAAACGTCGTCAACCGCGAGAGATGCGCATAATAAGTAATGCAATATGCGTAACTGTGACCAATGTCTTTTGGCAGACAACAGTGGCAAATAAATTAAACTTCGTACAATTAGAGTCCTGCCATCCATGATGTATTTGCCTTGAGTGTTCGGCACCGAACGTACACCTTGGACCCGCGTGGCTCAAAAGCCTAAGGTTCGCAGGCAACACACCAAAAATGTTTGTGCTGTGCTGTTGCAATCGGAGCATGTACATGTCATCGGAAAAACGACATTTTCGTAGATTAATACAATACACGACATGAATTCTTAACGTCTGGCGTATAAAAAGAAAGGCGTGCGAACTTAGCGGATCTCGTGTTTGGTACAGATAAGAAAGACTCACGACCACTGAACGTATTTTCGTCGTGTTACCAACGCCCAGGCCGCATTACTTGCGCATCATTCGTAACATGCTACTCTTAATTCCATGATACATTTTAAGGAGCTCGTGATATAAAGTGACCAAGGCTCGAAAAGGATCGTTTCTTGATGCTAGCTCGACCAAACGCGGATCCAGGGGGAATGGCCGGACGTCCTGACTCCCAGCAAAATTCGTCTGCGCAGTGCAAGCGCATGGCACGTGAAAAACTCGTGAGGTCCTTCTTCGCCGCTGTCACAGT
Organism: Dermacentor albipictus; assembly: GCF_038994185.2. NCBI lineage: Eukaryota > Metazoa > Arthropoda > Arachnida > Ixodida > Ixodidae > Dermacentor > Dermacentor albipictus. The sequence continues at coordinate 65,247,895 of NC_091825.1, forward strand.
CTCCTTTTTTTTTTACTCTGGAGAGACAAGAAAGGTTTAACGATTGTTGAAGAGAACCCGCCAGCACGTAAAAAAACCCGCCGTAAGGAAAGCTGGCATGGATGTTGCGGAGACCCTCCTTTTCGTATTTGCCCCAGGACCGCGCGCACGACCGAGTTGCAAGAGAGACATATGGGGACGTTCGTCTCTCGGAATATGCCTTTCACTAGGCCCTAAAGTACCACGGAAGAGGATGCGTTTTGCTCTGTTTGTTTCTGTAGCACAGCTGCACTGCGGGATTGCGGATTAAGACTCCGGAATAAGCTTCCTCTCCGCTTGTAGTGTTGACGTAACACTATTCTCAATTCGGTTTTCGCCTTTAAAAAAATACCGAGGATCCCCCATACGACATGTTCGTACTCACTGGCTTACATATTCTCCGAAAGAGGAGTATGTGCGACAGGCATGCAGAAACCGTGCTGTCAGCGAAAACTTTTTTTTTTTCAGGGAACAGTGGCTCATGTGCAGGCGGCTCAAGAGCCGCTGCCCGATTGAATGTCTTTGTAAGAAGCACGTGTTTGCGCGCAGTTAGTCTAGACGCAGCAGATTTATTTTGTTCTCACCTACATGGCCAGTTGATGAAGTCTGGCAAAGATTGTATCGTCGAACACAACGATGAAATCGCTTTCGGTAACAGCGGCTTTGGTAAGTGCTGAAGCCTTTTTAGAGCTCCTAATCTTCTATTTGAAGTGCCCCTTTGTGACATGGGAAGGCGACTTGTTTATTTAGAAGTCCGGAGTGTGCATCGGTTCTAGGGTGGCGCTGATATTAAGCGACTTGATTTTAAGAGCTGTAGACCGATCGGCTAGCGGAATGTGATGCTCGTGGTCTGTATAGTAGCGAAGATGTTTCGTTTGGTCGAAGATTTCTTTTTTGTTCTTTTTAGGAGGGTTTGTCCACCGTTTCCCCAGGTCAACCTGTTGAAGATTTTCAAAGAAAGACCTTTCGGGTTAAAGTTCGCTAGCGGAACGACAAAAAACATTACAGTACAGTGCAATTTTTATTCTGCATAAAGGAAAACAAAATACAGGTAGCAGGCCTGCCAAAGCCTCAGAGGGCTTGACTGGCAGTGCCAGACCGCGCGCAACCTGTTACAGAGGCCGTACAAATGCGAGTTCCATAAAAGCTCATAGTCAAAAACCAACGCAAGGTACTTAACCGAAGATGGGCATTTAACAGCTTGACATGTGCGTGTATAACAGTTAGATGTGTTTAAGGATAACGGTTTCAAAAGCAGGATTTTTTTTTCATGGGGTGATCGTCCAGTTTCTTGACCTTTGTGCTTGTTTTTTCAACATGTCCAAGTTTGCTGGTCTTTCGCCCCACATTACAAGAAAGCACCATTTAGTAGTTCGTCTGATCATTCAAAGATTATCAAGAACTCTATTGCTCTAAATTATTTTCACTGCGCCCTTATGAAGTCCTGCCTGCACAAATGTTACGATAGTTTTCAGCAACAGGTTCATTTAAAAAACACAAGCTATCCTGGGCATATGCTTGTGTCGGCGTCCGAGAGACTCATCAACAAGTGCAAATCTCGTCCTGTTGAAAGCGACGTCATAAGTACTAAGAAGTGTAGTAAGTTTGCTGTCATGCCATATGCTCGTAGACTGTACGATCGTTTTAAAAAGAGCGCAAATGGTTTTGACAAGGATGTCGTTTTTTTCAGTGAACCGTAAAATAGGGAAGCCTTATTGTGCTGCAATTGAGAGAAAGGCAGGTGGATCAGATGTTGTTGGTTGCCCTGTGAATCGTTGCAAACCATTCGTTTCCTGCGCCGCAGGCCTAGTTTATCGACTTCCCCTTCCTTGTGGTAAAGCCTTCATTTGATAGACGGGGAACTGCATCAATGAGCACCTGCGCCAGCATAAGAATAGGACAGACAATCGCTCGGAACATGAGTCGAGATATTCCCGCAACTGGAAAGATTGCCTATCACCGAGGCTAAAACAAGCCATGTTTTTCTCATTAAACGTATATTTATATGCTTAATTCTTCTCTATAAAAGTAGCGATAAACGACCTTTGGCGCCCCACGCGGCAATAACATGATCTATAAGAGACCTGTCACGTGATCCTCTATTAGTGTATGCGGATCGTGGTCTTTTTATTAGAATTTAAATGCAGCAAAAATCTCTGATGTTATAAGCTTTTTATGATTTACAATGTGCAGATAGGCCACTCGTTCATACTGTATAGAAAGGTGGCGCTGCCGTCGCCTTCGTTTCCGATTACTTGTCTTGGCTCATCTATCGACAGAATAACGACGACGGGGTCCAGCCAGCCATAACGTAGGCGTGTACGCGGAGAAAAACGCGGTACAAATATGAGAAATGCCTGTACAACAACGCCAACTTATTGTACCAGTTCTTATTTTCAAAAGTGGTTGAAAAGGTCAAAATTTAGGTGGTTAACCACCGTTAAACTAACACATGTGAAAGCAGAAAGATGGGAGACTTTCACAATTTACGAGGTGGGCTATCTACATCGCTTTTACTCCTCAGCGTTGCTGGAGCAGGGAGTCTTACTTTTTTAGAGATAGAAAAATAGAAACAGATAAAAAAATTCTGCTTGCGAAATATCCACGCGCTTTTGGAAGTGACAGCTGCAGGAGTAAACACTATACCGAGGGTGAGCTTTGCGTTGCGCCATAAAAGATTAGGTCCTTAAAAATCGGTTGTCACTCCCTTTAAAAGGAACGCTGACCTCTCATCCTTGAGCGCATTGGAGATCATGCGGGCGCAACCCTTACTTAAAAAAAAAAAGCTGGCGTCATCATTAGGCACAAAGACGTGAACTTGCTGAAGCCTTCCATGTATAAACGTTGCGCGATTATTGTGTTTCTGGGCCATCCGCCGTTTTGCTTGATTGCGAAACCCACTTGCTCAGTAACTATTCTAACGCGACGTAGAATTCCTGCACACACAAGTAGTTTTCGCATGTTTTCTTTTCCAAGCGTTTTGTTCGATAAACAATTGTTAGACTGCGCTAGTTTTGTGTCCTTCTACCTCTGTGTCTTGCACTGCTTTCGCGCTGAATAATAAGTACGCTTGAACAAAGCATTCCTTATTTCGAGTTACCTCTTTAACATGCTTGTGTGGTCCCCGCGACGACGAGAATGTAAATCACGTACACATCAAGAGAGAGAGAAAGAGCAAATAATAAATGAAAGGTAGGGAGGTTAACCAGAACTGAGCCCAGTTGGCTACCCTACGTTGGTGAAAGGGAAAGGGGACGGTATGATTAAAAGAAGTGAAAGTTCACTGGGGATATTATTCGGTGACTAAGTTTGGATCACAGACGGTGACTCAATCCAGTAGCTTTCAAGTATTGCAGCAGCATTTTTGTGGCTTTTTTGCAGCTGCGATATGCGAGGCCCTGGTCCCGAGATCTTGTTCAAGGTGAACGGTTTTCTATCTAACTGATTGAGAGCTGTGCAGAGGTCATGTCTCTCATTTTCAAAAGATGGGCAGTGGCACAGTACATGTTCTATAGTTTCCTCGACACCGCAGGCATTGCACTCGGCGCTGTCAGCCATTCCAATCAAAAACGTATATGCATTGGTGAATGCGACGCCCAAGCGTAAGCGGCACAGCATTTTTTTCCTCTTTTAGCGGAAGCCCTGGTAACAGCCGCAGTTGCATAGATGGGTCGAGGGAATGCAATCGATCTTGGGTGAATTCAGGTGTGTGCCACTTCTCCAATGTCATACGGTGCGCTAGCTTGCTTAAGTGTTGGGCTGCGTCAGTCCGCGATAAAGGTACAGAAACAAGGGTTACTCCTTCGTGTGCTTTCCTAGCAGCTTCGTCAGCGAGGTCGTTCCCAGAGATATCGCAATGGCCAGGCAGCCACTCATCTACTCATCAACAGACGCATATGCACATTACACATAGACAGCGTCTCGAACAAGAACTCCGGTAACTCGATTCACATCGAACTGTCTCGCAATTGCCATCAAAAAGTACTGCACCACAATGCAATGGAATCACTTCAACGCATCTTTGAATACACTGGAATTTACGACGAATATTGGGTCCACTGCATTGTGTGTGCCTCATTCTTGCATCTGAGGGTTGTGTACTCCAGACATTTGCGGATATTGTTGCATCGAGAACTTCGACAAAGACTTTTAGTGTTGGTGCTGCTACAAATTCTGTTTTATTTAGAAATCATGTAGTGAAGGAATTGGCACATATTTCTTTATTCCTATAGTATTAACTAATTCAAAAGGGGTTAGCGTTCGCCCCAAACGGCGACAACTCCTCCGTTTTTTAAGAGGACACCTGTCTTCAAGAAACCAATGACAAAGTGCAGCGTCGTGGCATGGTGTGTCGCGACAAATCCCTCAAGTCTGGCTGTGAATTTGGCTGGAGACCATTCTCACAATATGTAGATTGGGTTCAAACCTCTGTGTGCGGCAGCAAAACCATGAATAATTCATGCGGATTTATTTACCCTGTACGTGCGCATGTGCTGCTTTCACGAAAGTTTCAGTTGTGTGTTAATTTTTTTTGTTATAGTTTATCACCCTACATAACCAGTACTATTCAAACGCTTGAGGAGTGTTGACAGGCTGTAACATCTCGTAAGTGTTGAGAAAATTTCAAATTTTTGTGGTCGATGAATATAATATTAGCTTTTTTGGCCCTTGACATGTATAAATAATGCGCGTATCTGGTGCGGCGGATGGACAGAGCAACTGCAGGAAGATAAAGAATGGTGAAATTCGGCGCGAGCTCTCCGGACGCGTCATCTCGGCCAACAGCCAACCACAAAAAGACACGGTTTCTGGAAAGGGGAGTAGAAGAAGAGAAAGGGAAAAGAAGCAAGGCTTTGTTGTTCATTTCTTGGAGGAAAGCGCCGCTGTGGGCAGTGGAAGAAGCGCGAGTCTGTTGGGCTGCCGGCCCGAGCTTCCAAGAATTCAGTGACGATCCGGCCTCCGTGCTACCTCCAACGTGTGGTCTTCGCTGGTCTTGGTTACATGGGGCTGGAGGCAAGAACTTCGCACTGCCCTCCTGCGACGCCTTGGCCGAACTGCGGATCGTCCTTAAGAAGCAAACAGCGACTTAACCTCATGCGACCGACGCCCCGCAGCTGCACCGACGAACGTCAATCGTGACCGGTCACGGAGCTTACTGTTTTTTAGGCCAATTCTTGTTTTAGGCCAATTTTAGACCAATTCTTGTTGTAGCTATGTCCCAATTCGTGGACCTACGTGGTTGAGATTTTGACAGGTACCATGGAACGAATGGCCGCGCAAGATCGATGACACTGTCACTCCGCCGGGAAGAAATAACAGCGAGGCTGGTTTCACCTGAGCATACTTTTGAACTATTGCTTCTGCCATGGTTCCCAGCATTGGAAAGTATACGTAACTTGCGCAATTTCTGTGAAGCTGCTCGTCTTAGGTGCGTCCACGTGGTATACTCCGGGGTTTCGGTGTGGGTTAGTTGATCGCCGAAAGGCTGGCGAGCGTGGATTTTGTACGGAAGGTGCGCAGGCTGAATTAATCAGCACCTGCTGTGGCCTCATTCAGCAATACGTTTTCTCTTGTGTGGGACCACACCAGTGCAGAGGCTGCGCTGATCAGCACCTGTCCTAGACTCATATAGCTTTTTGTTGTGTAGAACGAACTGTAGTTGTGCGGACGCTGCGATAAACGGCACCTGTTGTGGACTTGTTCAGTGACGTTTTTTTTTTTTCGTCGTGCAGAAGCACACTTGGGCAGACCCCCGATAAACAGCACCTGTTGTGACCTTATTTCAATTTTATGTTGTGTAGAACCGCATTTGCTCGGAGGATGCACTGTAATATCAGTTCCTTTTGTTTACTTATTCATTAATATAGTTTATGTTAAACACGATTAGTAGGGAATTGTAGCATTCGATTGAAATAACTGTAACACTAATACAAAGTTTACACGAAATAATAGAGCGCAGTCGACAATCCAAGCTTCAAAGAGAGAGAGAGAGAGAGAGAGGAAAGGGGAAAGGCAGGGAGGTTAACCAGAGAAAAAAAAATCCGGTTGGCTACCCTACGCTGGGGAGAGAGGGGAGGGGGAGGTAAAGTGGAAACAAAGTAGAGATAAGGAAAGGAAGGAGCATAGACACACAATCACAATCGGTCACTGTCACCGAACACTGTCATCGCACAGCACACTGACACTTGTAGCAACATTAACATCTGTTCAGGCTACAGTCGCCTGTCGAGTTCTGTCGCCCTCAAGAACCGCAACAGTGCCCTCGTCGCCCTCTGCTGCGATGGCTTATGATGGCGGTATCTGAAAATGAGTTCCTCTGTGAGAGGTCTGTGGTCAAAACGCGCTATCGCGGTTGCAAGTGATTGTCTCTGTAAATTATATCGAGGACAGTCACAAAGAAGGTGTTGAAAAGTCTCTTCGTTACCACAGTCCTCACACGAGGCGTCGTCGGCCCATCCAGTTCGGTAAGCGAAAGACTTGGTGAAAGCCACCCCTAGCCATAGGCGACAAAGCAGGGTAGCTTCGCGACGACAGAGCCCAGCTGGAATACAAAGGCGTAGGGAGGAGTCAAGCTGGTGGAGTCGGTAGTTGTGAAAACTTCCAGCGTTCCACAAGGATAACGTGATGTGACGGCTGATCATTCGAAGTTTTCGAGCGGCATCGGTCTTTGATAACGGTATCGGCTCCTCTTCGTCCCCTTGAAGAGCCGACCGAGCAGCGTTATCAGCGTGTTCGTTCCCTATGACTCCGCAGTGACTTGGAAGCCACTGAAATGTCACGTGGTGTCCTTTCTCAGTTAAGGTATGAATGAGTTCTCTAATCTCAAATACCAGTTGTTCGTGTGGTCCGCGCCGCAGGGCCGATAGCAAAGATTGCAGTGCAGCCTTGGAGTCACTGAATATAGACCACCTTCGAGGTTGTTCTTGGTTGACGAGACGAAGTGCAGCGCGAAGGGCTGCAAGTTCCGCGGCCATCGGTGTCGTGGGGTGACATGTCTTGAAACTGATGGTGGTGGCTTTTGCTGGGAAGACCACGGCTCCAGAGGAACACTGGGGAGTTGCCGATCCATCAGTATAAATATGTACGTGTTCGGCGTACCTCTCGTGCAAAAGAAGCAGAGTTAGTTGTTTAAGAGCCGGTGATGACAGCTCAGATTTTTTCCTGATTCCTGGTACGGTGAGGTGCACTGCGGGTCGAGCCAAACACCATGGGGGAATCGATGGCTTAGTTGCGGGGGTGTAGCCTGATGGGAGGCAGGTGTAATACTCCGAAATCGTAGTACTAAAGGCTGCCTGCGGCCTTTCTGATGGTAGTGTTGCCAGATGGTGGGAACAGGCACGGGCAACGTGCCTAATGTGCACTCTCAACACTTCTACCGCAATGTGTGTTTGTATAGGTTGGTCCTGAGCAATCGCAATAGTCGCTGCTGTCGATGTGCATTTTGGCAAACCAAGACACACCCTGAGAGCCCGAGCTTGAATAGCCTGTAGAGCACGAAGATTTGTTTGGCAGGTGTTGGTCAGTACGGGCAAACTGTATCTCAAGAAGCCCAGAAAAAGAGCCCTGTACAATTCCAACATTGCGTGCACTGACATTCCCCAAGTCTTTCCTCCCAGAAACTTGAAAAGTTGGGAGATTGCTGTCAGACGCTTTTTCAAGTAGGTAACGTGCGGGCTCCATGAGAGATCTCTATCAATGATTATGCCAAGAAATTTGTGAGTCTTCTCATAAGAAATTATCTGGCCATTTATTGATATGGCGTAGGGTGTCATTGGTTTGCGAGTGAACGCCATCAGTGCACATTTGTCTGATGAGATTTCAAGACCTCGGTTGCGGAGGTATAGAGCTGTTAGAGTAGCAGCTTTTTGAAGTCTTGCACGTATCTGAGGACGTGTCACACCTGAGGTCCATATACATATGTCGTCGGCGTACATTGATATCTTGATCGCTGCTGGCAGATGATCAACGAGACCAATGAGTGTGAGGTTGAATAGGGTAGGGCTTAGTACACCGCCTTGAGGTACACCTCGGTACGTGTAGTGTAGTGCGGTTTTACCATCACCGGTACAGACAAAGAACGATCTCATAAAAAGGTAATGAGAGATCCATTGGAAAACTCGACCACCTAGGCCAACCATCTCAAGAGCATCGAGGATAGCCTCGTGAGATACGTTATCGTATGCCCCCTTGACATCCAAGAAGAGAGCTGCAGATAATCTTTTGCGTGACTTTTGAAGCTGGACGTACGTAGCGAGATCAACAACACTGTCTATGGAAGAGCGATCTCGACGAAAACCAGCCATGCAATTCGGTAGCATGTTGTAGTGCTCCAGGTACCACTCCAAGCGGGCAAGGATCATCTTTTCCATTATCTTTCCCACACAGCTGGCCAGCGCTATAGGGCGGTATGAGGTGGTTTCAAGTGGGGACTTGCCTTGCTTCAGGAGAGGGACCAAGCGGCTTATCTTCCATTCTTCGGGAACCATGCCATCCTGCCAAGATAAGTTGTAGAGATGTAACAGTTCTCTTCGTGCGCCATCACTCAGGTTGTTCAAGGCGCGGTAGGATATTCCATCTGGTCCCGCGGATGAAGAACGCCTGCATAGAGCAAGAGCCGCTTCTAGTTCCTCCATTATGAATGGAAGATCCATGCGGCCGTCACGTGAAACAGGGATGCGACTGGGGGCTGGAAAGCCTGGACCGGTTGCTTGGCCAGCGATCCTTGCACAAAAGTCTTCTGCAACATCAGCCTCTAGCCGCCCCTGGAAGAGCGCCAGCGCCTTGAATGGGAAGCGTTGTTCAGGGAAGGAACGTAGACCACGTATGGTTCTCCAGATGTGGGAAAGTGGCTTTCGGGGGTCTAGTGACTGGCAAAATCTTGCCCAACGTCGAGATGCCAATCTATCCATGCGACGTTGAAGTTTCTTTTGTAGTCGTCTGGCTGTCCTAAGGTCTTCGATGGACTTTGTACGCCGGTAACGCCGCTCCGCACGACGACGGAGCGCACGAAGTCGCTCCAACTCTATATCGAATTCCGTGTGCTTCGACGAAACCGTGACCGTGCGCGTGGCGTGTAGCATTGCAGACTTGATTGCTTCATCTAATCCAGAGGACAAGCCCTCTCGACAAGCATCCTCCATGGTGGAAGTAAAAGTGGTCCAATCAATTAATCGAATGGTGTTCCGTGGGGTGGGACTGGACATTCCTTTGATGACAAGGTATGTGGGAATATGATCACTCCCGTGTGTCTCGATATCCGAAAACCATTTAACATATCTTGTGAAAGTGCTGGAGACGAAAGCTAGGTCAAGACAGCTGCCATAATTCACGCCTCGTATAAACGTTGGGCTGCCGTCATTCAGGAGTGAAAGGCCGTGGTTACAGGCGAAGTTTGCAAGTCTTTGCCCTCTTGCATTTGTTTTTGCGCTTCCCCATGCTATATGGTGCGCATTAAAATCTCCAATGATGACATATGGGGCAGGGCACACAGACAAGATGTTCGTTAATCGTTTGGGATCAAAGATACTTGAAGGCGATATATAAACGCCTACAAGTGTAAACATGAGTTTGCCCTTTTTAATGATGAGACAAACGTATTGATTTTCATCATGAGGCGGAATCGGCTGGCGAACATAGGTCAGTTCTCGACGAATAAAAACGATGACTTTGCTGCATGCATTAGTTGTTGCGGATATAACAGCTTCGTATCCCGATAATCTGACTGGTTTTGACACATTAGGCTCACATATGACAATGATTGGGAACAAATTAGTATATATATACTGACGAAAGTCCGAAAGGCGTGATTTTAGTCCTCTTGCGTTCCACTGTATGATTGACGCTGCCTTGACTTCCTCTCGAAACGATGGGCGATGGCTGGCCATGTCTCTATTCGAGGGACTCAAGTACTGGGCTCAAGGCGTCCAGTACTTTCAGCGCATTTTGAGCAGACGTAGTTTGAAGGTTCGACAGAATCACTCGAATGGCATCTATGAGGGGACGCAGCATTGAAAGGACTTGATCTGCTTTGGGCGTGGCATCAGCGGCAGGAGTAGGCTCCCGAGCGGGCTTGACAATCTGTAGTTCTGTGGGAGATTGCTGGCTCGGAAGCGCAGGCCATTCTTCTTGAGACAAATTCCTTTCAGGCGACTTCCATGTGCTGTTCAGCCCCTTTTTGGCCTGATTGGAGAATGTGGGTGCTACACTGGAAGTGGCCCTCTCCTTTCGCGGCTCTGTCTTTTTTGAGGAGGTTCGGTGACGCCGACGCCGACGCCGGATCGTTGCAGCAGCCTCCCTGTGTGTCGAATTGTCCCGAACCATTTGCTTGAGAACAGCGACCTCTTTCTTGATGCGAGGGCAGTCCCTAGACGAGGCAGCATGGGAACCATTACAGTTGCCGCACTTGAGGACAGTAGCCCGGCACGTCTCCTCCGCGTGAGGTTCAGCACAACGGGGACACAGTATCGAGTTTGGGCAGACACCCTTGACATGTCCTAGCCTAAAGCACTGATGGCATTGAAGAGGCCTTTGTACGAATGGTCGAACAGGGTGTCGGAAGTGACCGACTTTGACGTGTGTTGGTAAGGAATCTCCTTTGAAGATCAGTTTGACGCAGCGCGATGTTCCAAGGCGGCTCACACGCGTGATGACAACACCCTCACTGGCTGGTTTGACGAGGATAGGCAAGTCCGCGTTGGGAATGGCGACATCGATGTCATAAATGACACCTGCTGTGGATGCGTCATCCATCGGGATATATGAACGCACTTTGATGCGCCCTAGCACCGAGATTTGCTTCAGTTTTTCGAGCGCACTCCCGTTGGTAACATCGATTGCGAGGACATTTTTGCGAGTATTTATCCGAATGTCCTTAATTTCATTCGGCACGACCCCTTCCAAGAAAACAGATAGTTCTTGCCTGTTTAGCAGTCGGAGGTTGTTTGAGGGCTCTTCGGGTACGAACACGATGGCGTGAGGCCAGCGTTCAGGCCTTGACTTCAGAGTCGCCGTGCTCGCTTGCGTTGATGGGTTCGCGTTGACAGTCCTCCTTTTGGCCCTCTTTCTGCGGACAGTGATGAAGCTATCATCCGATGAGTCTTCATCCGACATCGAGTATAACTCAGTGTCCTCGGTGTCACTGAGCACGCTTCCTCTCTTCCTCGTGAGGGACGGCCTTGATGACCTCTGGCCAGGAGGGCCTCTGGAAGGCTCCGCGTCCATGGCCACAAAACCGGGAGCCGAGGCACCAGGAAATTCCGAAGAATTCGTCGGAAACCAGAGAACACAGATAGAAGCGTTCTAAGAAGAAGGCACTTCGTCGTCGTCTCCCAAGCTTCAAAGGGAGAATGTACGTAGTTCATATTCATATTCATATTCATATTTATTCATATTAGCACATAGGCCGTACAAGCTTCAAAGGGAGAATGTACGGCCTATGTGCTAATATGAATAAAGCAAACAAAAAACAAAGTCACTGCGCTCGTATAATATGATGACTACAAGATAAAGTAATCTTTTCTGCATATTCTTTCTGTAATAACTCCGTACACGCTGCTACATCAAAACGTTGGTAACAACGCCAGGACCACAAATTTGTGTTTGCCGCTCCTTGGGAACAGGTTGAATGCGCACAAAACAATGAATATTTCAAGCGTATCTTACATGCACACATTTCTGGTGAGGAAGATTTCTCTCTCCATCTGGTCCCTAACGCTACTCGGAAGTTCGTAATTTGAGTCAAGCATTTATTTAATTCTCCACATTCACAAAGATAAAGCAATCTTTTCTGCATATTCCTCTGATATTCCGCCAGGTAGTTCGTTTCCGTCTTGTTGACAGGGATATTTAGTTTCTGGCGTGTTGTAGTGGGGCTCACATCAAAGCCAATCCGAACATTTACGTCTGGTGGCCAAACCGAAATTTTACATGCGGTTAATAAGGCTCATTTGATAAAGCACGATGTCGGCGACGCTACTTATCTTTTATTTCTTGGTTGAAATTGTTTATCTTGAAATTTTTAATGTGTGCGGCACACTGTCAATGGTCGCATTTGTTCTTTCTGTAGTAACTCCGTACACGCTGTTACATCAAAATGTTGGTAACAACGTCAGGACCACAAATTTGTGTTTGGCGCTCCTTGGGAACAGGTCGAATGCACACAAAACAATCTGAACAAACTCTCCATGTATTGCGTGACCAAATGAATCACTTGTCAGATTGAGTATTAATTTAACAACCATCGTAATGTTAAATCGAGTATCAGAATGCTGCAAACACTCTTGTCACAGATCATGTTGTCGGGGAGCACGGCTGATAAGCTTGTAAGTAAAGGGGGGCAAAACTGTTGCCTAGAGGGAAAGGGAAAGAAGTGGGAACGTAAATTCAGACCGGAAAACTTCATTTCCGTCGGCATTTGCCGTCCCTACCCTGCACCCTTCTTGCATCCCGCACCACAGAGCAGTGCAAGGGCGTCCTTCGTGATGGCACCTTCGAGGTCCGCCGGGCACTGATCTGACGGGCACGGGCCATCGCCGATGACGGCATAGGATCCGTGAACTATAGGGGCCCCTTCTCAATTTCCCCCACCAGTCAATAAAAATGTGCTCATCATCGGCGTTCAGTGGACAGCAGGTCGTTATCACCTGCGTTGCAGATAGCTCTGTAAAGCGCAGTACTTGCAAGAGACGTACAAATCTCGTGAAGTTTTACGTGCCCTACATGCCTTAAATGTATTCATTAATGTATTCAAATGTAATCATGCGCCCGCTTCAATTGGTCGCAAAATTGCGACAAAAACCGTAATAAATGATGGCAAAAGTGAAGTATAGCTTCTTATGTGGCTCTGCTGACCTCCATGCCACCTCGTGACACGCGGCAAACATTATGCAAGTAGTTTAATACAGAATGCTATTTTAGTATAAAATGAGCGAAAATGTTGCAGAAGATAGGTTATGCAATAGGTTCGTCTTGCGCCGAGGGATAACTGGATAACAGCGGTAACACGGTGAAATACGTGAGGATATCGCATTACCACGCACGATATACCTGGCAACTTACACCACTCACAAGCTGACGAGGCACAGAATTCGCGTGATCTTGGTAACGCCACCCCAGTCCTGGCGGTGTCGCCCACGCCACTCAGTTAGGCTCCACTCTATGTCCTCCTCCTCCTTACTCTTGTTATCCTTGCCAGTTTCGGTCCTCTCCAACTGATGGTGAGAGAACACCGTCCATTCAACAATGCAAAGTGCGTGAAGTAGACAGGGAAATCTGTCACTTTGAATATTGATTTTTCCTTGAGAGATCACATTTTAATTTGGTCTAGCGGTGGGTATATAGCTACGCGGGGTTATCATAGTAGCAAGTACACGGACGCGTTTGTCTTGCTGTACGAACAAACTGTTGTCCCCATCGCTGTGATCCAACGTTGTGATCATATAGTTGTTCACAGGGAACGCGGTTGTACTTTTGTTCTTTCTGACATACTCCTTAGGCGCACCTATTGCGAAATGCCCTTGAGTTAGCTAAGGCGACGGCAAGACTGTTATGCGATTATTCAGTTGCGCGCCGTTCCTGCGGACCACGTAGATAATTAAAGCAGTCGGTTTGTGTCAACTTCTTTTTCTCAATTTCGAGTCGCATATTTAACCTGTCTACTGACTTCAGCAGGGCTCCATTAGAAGCTACTACAGCGCAACGGGCACATCTTAGCGAAAATTCCTGTCATCTGTGCAGGTTAGTGGTATCGCCTTCTCAGTTATCCCTACTATACAGTTCCCTGTCGCTGCTTATATCCCAGTGAAATTTTATTGGGGTGCTTACATTTGTGTGTGAGAGTGAACTGCTAGGATGTGTCTACGAATGCCGAGCTCGCGAGAAAAATTTAGGAAACCGAAGCGAAATTCAGCAAGGAGACTGATCGCTCCCCTCATCATGGCTTCGGCAAGATTTTGCTAAGGGTGCAGTCTTCAGTGATTGATCCTAAGGAACTCAAAAAACAAGACTGAGGATTTAAAAAAGAGCATGGGGATCTTGAATGGCGCTGTCGAAACATTGCGCTCTGAAAAGGCTGGGCTCGCGCCCACTACAAAAAGCTGAAGGGTGACAACTGCGGGCTCTCAGAGAAGGTCGAAGAACTCGAGTAGCACTCGAGAATTAACAGTGCAGAAATCACGGGCATTCCGCGCACGCAGGGGGAAAACTGTGTAGCAATATTGCAGAAGTAATGGGGGAAAAAACTGAGTGCCCTCTTACGCCTGTGCACATTGTGCATTGTGAATTGAACACATTGCGCACCGTGTTCCCACGACAGTACAGCATAAAAAAAGATGTCATTGCTCAGTTCTGCTCGTGTTCAAAGAAAAACGAATGCATTAGTAAGGCGCGTTAAGCTAAGCTGTGCCTTGGCGATCTCTGCATCACAGCCGCAATCAACAACCCAGTCTACGTAAATAATCGCTTGACGCCGAAAAACAAGTCACTATTCACCAAGGCTCTGGCTCTAAAGAAAGCCAAAAATTGGAAGTTGCTGAGGTCTGAAATTTGTCTAATCAAGGCCAGGAAAACTACCCACAGCCAAGTCTAGCGTATCACCAGCGAATCCGACCTCTCTTTTAACATCTAGACAAACCTTTTTTCTTTCGTTTATTACTGATTTTGATCCAGCATGTCATCGTACCTATCACCAATAGATCTATAACAGTTTCTTTCTAGCAGTTCCTGCTCACTTATTCATTTCAATGCACGTAGTATGATAGTATCCGAAAGCATTATGATGCTATTCAGATTCTTCTTTCCGTTCACCAAATCACATTCCATCATTTGTGTCACAGAAACTCGGCTATGTGACGATGACAAAAATATATTCTGCTTCCACAATTGCTCATCAGAATACACACATAAGCAATAAAGTAGCCATGGCAGAGCAGCCATCTATCTTTCAGCAAACTTAGCATTCAAACGATGACACAATCTCGCACTAAACTTATATAACTATGAATCAGTTTGGGTAGAATTTGATCATTCGTTCCCGATAATTGACAACAAGAACATTATTTTGAGTGGCATTTATGGTTCACCTTCCACCTACATCAGCAATTTCTGTAGTGCCTCAGATAATGCATTAAAATAATTATAATCTGAAAACAAGAACGTGATAATTATGGGTGATATGAACGTAAATTAACTGCACGACATATCCCAGTTGTTATCATAGTTTTGGGTATTAGTGTCTAATTGCCCAAACAACACGTTACTGTCACGATGGCGGAAGCTCACTGATTGATCACACATTTTCTAACCTTTTATTGCAGCCTGACGCTGGAATTCTTACAAGTGACATCCCAGACCATTATCACATATTTCTTGAGATCAATTCTATTCCTTTTTCCCGCAACGTATTCTACTACAAACTTGTTCTTGATAACGAAAAATTTTTCGAAGCCGTAACAAAGGTAGACTGGTTCAAAGTAAAAGAAACGAACGACCCTCGACAAGCTTTGTCGCGCTTTTTTTCTATACTTCTACAAAACTTCTATTTCCATTCCCACAAGAAGAAATGCAAGGAGGTACCAGCCTCACCGCAAAAATTGTGGCTTACAGATAGATTACTCAAAGCAATGCGAAGACACGAGAATCTTTATCAAAAAACGAAAAAAAAACAGCTTTAATGTTAGATAGATAGTCTGGTAAAAGAAATACTGCACCTATATCTGCGCGCAGCTGAAAAGAGCAAGAAGAAGCTACTTTCAGCAAAAAATGTTGGGCTGTGGGAACAAGTTTGATAAAAAGAGGAAAATAGCAAATTCTTTCCTAAATAGAAACAGCAACAAAGAAACCTTAACTAGAATAAACAAAGGTGGCTATGAATATTCAAACCCTCAGGACATTGCAGGAGTATTCAATGACTTGTTTTTCTCGAACAATTAAGCTTCGGACAAGGTTTTCGATTACCAGTTGGCATGCCTCCCGCATTCCTTTTACATGTTTCCTACTGCTCCCGATGAAGTGATCTCTGTAAATAATATTCTAACTATAGCAAGTGCCGGTCTCGACAATATTAGGCTATGCCATAGAAAATAAATTGCTTATCGAATACGTAATATACTTGCGAATGTTAATTATTTAATATCCAAAACGTGAAAATTTACTTCTGAATAACTCAAGCACGCCAATGTTACGCCAGTTTTTAAAAAGGGAGATCGTTCATTATTAACGAACTACCGACTCATCTGCGTGCTACAATTCTTCAGTAAAGTAATCTAAAAACTAACTGAGAAACGCTTGACAAATTATTTCAACAAATTTAATATTCTTATGCGTTGTCAGTTAACTTTTAGATCAGCATATTCTACAGACCTTGCTATAATATTTCTCACAGATTACCTGAAGAAAGGTATTGATGATGTAGCTGTGTCGGCTGTATTTTTGTTGACCTAGCTAAAGCATTTGACACTATAGATCACCAGATACTCTTTCTAAAACTAGAAGCAATGAGAATATCTGGTCCCGCCTTGCTACTAAGCCGCAGTTACCTCCATAATAGAAATCATAGGGTCAGCGTTTCCAGCACCTACTCATAGAAAAAAAAAAAACGACTAATATAGGGGTACCACAGTGGCCTATTCTGGGGCCATTCTTGTTTTTAATTTATATAAATGACCTGCCTAATTTAATCACGCACTATAATGGTTTCCTGTATGCTGACGATACTACAATATTTAACCCTGATAAAAGCGTGAACTGCCTAGTAGACAAACTTAGTACGGACCTTCTCAACATGTTACACCGGTGTAAATTAAAAAGATTATAATTTAATCCAGCTGAAACTAACTTTATTGTTTTTACGTCCCATAAACGATCATAAGTTCATCATCATCATCATCATCATCATCATCATCATCATCAGCCTGGTTGCGCCCACTGCAGGGCAAAGGCCTCTCCCATGCTTCTCCAACAACCCCGGTCATGTACTAATTGTGGCCATGCCGTGCCTGCAAACTTCTTAATCTCATCCGCCCACCTAACTTTCTGCCGCCCCCAGCTACGCTTCCCTTCCCTTGGGATCCAGTCCGTAACCCTTAATGACCATCGGTTATCTTTCCTCCTCATTACATGTCCTGCCCATGCCCATTTCTTTTTCTTGATTTCAACTAAGATGTCATTAACTCGTGTTTGTTCCCTCACCCAATCTGCTCTTTTCTTATCCCTTAACGTTACACCTATCATTCTTCTTTCCATGGCTCGTTGTGTCGTCCTCAATTTGAGTAGAACCCTTTTCGTAAGCCTCCAGGTTTCTGCCCCGTAGGTGAGTACTGGTAAGACACAGCTATTATATACTTTTCTCTTGAGGGATAATGGCAACCTGCTGTTCATGATTTGGGAATGCCTGCCAAATGCACCCCAGCCCAGTCTTATTCTTCTGATTATTTCCGTCTCATGATCCGGATCCGCCGTCACTACCTGCCCTAAGTAGATGTATTCCCTTACGACTTCCAGTGCCTCGCTGCCTATTGTAAATTGCTGTTCTCTCCCGAGACTGTTAAGCATTACTTTAGTTTTCTGCAGATTAATTTTTAGACCCACTCTTCTGCTTTGCCTCTCTAGGTCAGTGAGCATGCATTGCAATTGGTCCCCTGAGTTACTAAGCAAGGCAATATCATCAGCGAATCGCAAGTTACTAAGGTATTCTCCATTAACTTTTATCCCCAATTCTTCCCACTCCAGGTCTCTGAATACCTCCTGTAAACCTCCATAAGTTCAGTTCTTCCCATTTGTATGTCACAGTACTCGATCCAGGTTATCGATGAATGCATGTATTTGGGCGTCAGACTAGATATAAACGTAAAAATTTCATCACCACGTTTAACCCATAAAGTTGCCTTATGGTGTACGCATCCTCATTCGAGCTCGTCCCTTTTTTTCACATTATGTCCTATTATTGCTGTATTATGCATTTATTCATTCACATATCAACTACTGTATAATTACATAGGAAAATAACACATACAGTAATCATCTTGCGCCACTACAAATCGTCCATAAATGAACAATCAAAATAATAACTTCTATATTATACCACACCAACACCAAACAATTATTACAAGCCAATAATATCCTCACAGTGTCCGACACAATTAAATGTAATCTAGGTATCTAGCTATGTAGGCATATCAGCAATCGAGTCCCCTTTTCTTTCATCCCGCGTTCTTCACTAGATAAAACTAACAGTGCAAGATTTGTTCTTAACAAGAACCTCACCTTACCCAAAGTCCGAACTAACTACGTCAAGCAAACTGTTCATTTCCACGCTTTCTTTATTATGGAACTTAATACATTTGTTTTAACAATAAGCACGCTACACTCATTCATTACAAAATTTAAAAAGTTTATTTTAAACTAACCAAGGCTTACGCAACATTTATTCTTGTATATGTCACATATAATGTGTGCATTTTTGTTTCCACTGGTAAATAGCGCAGTTTACTACATCATGCTCATCAATCCCCTAACAAACTGTTTAAACATTCCATTTTTTAATTTGTTCATATTTCATACGTTGCCTAATTGTTTTAGTTCGGGTTCTACTGTTTCTATATTTACTGCCGTTCTAATCTGTTTATATAGTTTTTTTTTTTGCCTTCGTTGCTATAACTAAGTTTACTTTTCCATTTGTGTATATACGTACAGGAGGTCCCAATCCAGTCTCCGACTCCGGGACGTCCTCCTATATATTGCATTTTGTAACAACTTCTAATATGGAAATAAATTTAACTTTAATTCTAAAAAAACCAACCGGGCATACCTACTACAGCAATGAAGAATGTAATAGTCCTGTTATTTTTCATCGTGGTGACAAAAATAACCTGAGTAAATATTGTCCTATATCTGTTCTTCATGCATTTTCTAAGGTCTTGGAAAAGGTGATGTTAATTCGCCTTTTTCATTTTTACGTGCTGCCTTTTGCCGCACGCCCCTGCAAACGTTTTGGAAGGATGCCGGGGCTTTCGCTGGTTGATTAGTGCATGGAGTTCCCTGCAGTTACAATAGAGGGAACTCTGGCGATGCGATCGTTCAGCAACGAATGATGGCTTGCGCATAGATTTTTCTGATTATCGTGCTTGGGGCTTCAGACGTTCTTGCGGCTTCGTTTTTTTTATTTGCCTCTTCGTTCTACTTCTCCCGACGCAGCGTGCAACGCCGCGTCAGGGTGTGGTTGAGAGATAGGAGAGATAGGAGACGAGATAGGTGACGTCAACGACGCCTCGGCAGGGCGGACCCACAGTGTCCTCTGACATGCCCTGGAGGACGCCACAATACCTTCTGAAGTTTCCTGGGGGATGCAACAATGCCCTCCGGACGCCGTAATTAGGCATGAGCCCCCGCATTGCAGGAGCTGCCTCGCTTGCCTCCGAGCTCACGCTCAACAGCACCGACAGTCCAGGGCGGAGGTAGAGAGAATGTTAGGGAGAAAGTGGAGAGAGAGGATGCGGGGAATGGGTACGACCGGATCGCGTGCCGACGAAGTCGAGAAACGGGTGATTAACCTTACCCCTCGACGCTCGTGGTAGTTCATCTAACGTGACACGGGAAAAAGCGTCGTCAGAAAGCATTGCTCATTTGGTTTGTTCAGTAAAGCAATGAGTGAGTGAAGGATAATTCTCTCTGTGTTCTGTGCCCGAGAACTCAAATTGAGCATTGCGAAACCCTACATGATTACAGCCAACATAGATGTCTCTGATGGCTCAGTCAACTGCAATGTCGGCTTGCTAAGAAAATAACGAGAACGACGATCCACAACGTATGTGGCTCGAGTTTCCTAATGCGGCAGTGGGTATTCATCGCAAAGAACCCAGCAAAACATGCCAGGTTGCACCAGCTCATAGCCAAGCGCAATGTGACCGCGTAACTTTGCACAAGTTCGATAACGTTGCTTGCAAGAGGTTGAACTTTTTTCTCGCGTGAGCCAATGCAATGACCATACACAAATCACAAGGTGGCACGTATGCACAGGTTGTGTCCGACTACAATAAGACACCCTTTGCGGCTTGTGTAAGTCGCACTATTGCGTGCAATCACTCTAGAAGGCTTGTATACCAAACAAAATAGAAACGATTATTTCACATTTTAGCATCGCAATGGCACCACAAGTCTATAACTCTGCGTTACTAGATGCTTCTGCTGAATAACCGGAAATTAAGCATTCGTTTTGATCACACGATCGACAAGCTGGAACAAGTCTCAAGAAACAGAGATGTCTCAGTCAGACACTTCAGAGTTCAAAGACTACAAGCTCACGCACCGGACGTTGCAGCGAATTGCTTATTACCGAAAGCGGACATTATCACCTTGTGCGGAGACAAGGAGTGCCGACCCGCAACCGATTGCCGGCTTCCAACGAATGTTCTACTGGAAGCGACAGTCTGTGAGGTGGTCATATAAAAGAACCAGATGGCTGCCCATGTGCCCATTGCACCGGCAATGTTATCATTACCATCAGGTTGCTAAAGCAGGTGCGCAATGGTTGACCCCATGATTTCTGACGCATGCGTTGTGCAACTCAAGTACGGGGACGTTTCCGTCGCACTGGCCGCTGTCTACATCAGTCCCACGGCGACGCAAAAAGAAATCAAACACTTCCTTGCACTCAGGTACGCTCAATATGCACCCGAAGGCATTGATCCCTGGTTGCGACAGCTCCAGTGTAAATACGATACCGTTGAAATACCCGATACCAGGGATTTCAACGCCGATTTGAGGAAACCCGAAAACCTCTGGCTGCCAACGTTTGTGCACAAGTTGTTCGGTGTGCGCCTCGTGAGCTGCGACCCCTATACACATTGTTATCAACTTCCAGAACTGGTGGTGCGATCGATCACGTTTTTGCCCGGGGAATCTAGACGGCCAAAGTTCAGCGCTACGTTTCGCGCTACTCCGTCCACGCGCACTTGCTTACCATTCTACCGGCGTCGCAGCATCAGGATGACACTAAGCAAGCGCTCGTTTAGCATATGGACACTTCTTTCACGACGTGATGCGCCGTGGGAACCGATGCCAGTGCTAACCTTCTCGCTGGCTACGAACAACTGCGCACAACACCACCTCCGGCAAGCAGATCTATATGTGCGTTATGGGCACTACGTGGACAAAAGCAAGCCGCGCAGGCAACGTAACACTACACGTCACGGCTGTCGAATGCCGCCAACATCACCGTCCAAATACCGTCAACGAACGCAAACAGCACAGAAAGCGTCGCTTACACAGATTCCCACAGAGCGTGGGATCTGCATACTTTTTTTCCCCGGGGACTTTCCCTCGAGATCGGGCTGCGCGTGTGACCCTCCCAAAACGTTTCGTGACTAAGCCGCTAAGAAATGACTCATGCGCCGTCGCGCCGTGCAAAAAAAAAAAAAGGCGAATGGAGAGGTTTTATCGAAAGCACCTCTTATTAACAAAGAGTTAGTTTGAGTAATTACTTAAGGGTAGTCCGCTGAATCACGCCTGACATTGCAAGAAAGAACTTATTTTAGGCAACACTGAAGACACTAACACTAGGAGCATTCGTGGATGATGAAAAAAATATACTGGCTGTAAGTACAGTCCACAGCAGAAGTTTGCGGGATGGGCGAGCGCGTGGCCAAGCTACCCTCCTCCCCTTCTAGCGGCGAACCCCTGTTGTCGAGACCGACGCCTGCACGCATGCGCGTCCCTCCGAGACTGCAAGCGTGCATGTTTCCGCACTTGCTTCTTGCGCGCCAGCGATATCCGAATGTAGCCGCGAGGTAGCACTCTTGCGATATGCGCTGTGGCGGCTTCGACGGGCGAAACTAGCGAAACTAGCGGAGCGGAGCGGGCGAGCGGAGACGCGACTGCGCATGCGCACCACGCTGAGGCGGCCAGCGGTTTTACGGAGCAGAGTTTACGCCCGCTGGAAAGCACTCCCCAGCGTAGGGCAGCCGCGAACATGAACGCCGGCAGTTCTGCATCATAGAGTTTCTAAATAAATACCCTAGAGGGAAATGTGGCGCTAGTGTCTACGGGGGTTCTCATGAGCGTTGCCTCAACCTACATGGGAATGATGGGAAGTACAGGCTTCGGATTGACTTCGGTCTTTAGACTAGTGGCGTTTGCTTCTGGCGCCGTAAACAAAACTGAACTCAAATATTATCGCGTAAAATCTAATTCTATTTCTGCAGTATGTTATATAATGTACAACACGCTACATAAACTTTGTATGACTTTGAGATGGAAGCATGGTTTACTATGGTTTGTCACCAGGACACACCAGGGTATGCATACTTGTGCGATTCTGTTCCCAATTTAACGTCAAAGAATAATTATTTATTCATTTTTACAACAGCAAAACAACCGTGCATGTACTTATATAAAAATACTCATTAAGTATTTCTGGAAATAAAAACGTTGCGCCCTTGAGAGGAATGCTAGAAGTGTCGTCTGCTACGACGCCTGTTCGCTGGAAACGCGAGACTTTTCTCGCAGACGACAGGCACTTGCGAACTCTCTCGCTCTTTTGAAAGGTTTCGTTGACTGTCACGATTGCTGAACGTCTTCAAGTACTTTTAAGCACATCTGCTGCAGTGCTAGCTAGGACGCTAGTGGCCTCCTACGAGTATGCTTCATCATATTTTATATTGGCGTACCGCTTCCGAAGCGTTACAGCGTGGCTTTGCGAGTACCCATTGTGCGACACTTGACTACAGCTAGGAAGCAGCTATCTTTCCTACCACAAGTAAGTTTGTGTTCTCAAAGTCCTAAAACACGCATTTCAATGAGCACATAAACGAGCACATAATGAAGCCCTCAGTAAAATTTGACTGTCAAGCCACAAGAAGTACAACTGTATATGTCTTGTATCAGTAGTGCCTTCTTTGTCCTATTCTGAAGTTTCATAAAGCACGTAATGCTACAGTGCCAACCTAACACACTTAACAAACCAAGGTCCAAACGCTCAAAACATGTTATTTCAACGTTTACGATGCCGCAGCTTTCTCGTCACGGCTTCGACGCCACAACGCGACACAAGCATCGTCCCAGTCGCTGGCCCAGCGTGCTATCGCCACTCCGAGCAACATAACAAAAGCAGAGAGCTTTGCGTTGCACTGCCCCACTACAGGTTATAGCAATTGCACTTGGAGCGAAACCAAAACTGCCAAAAAAATACTTGTAGACTACTTTGCTAGTCAATAGAATGCCAATCCGAAGCCTGTACTTCCCATCATTCCCATGATGGTTGAACGATCGCAGCGCCAGATTTGCCTCTAGGTCACGGAGCTCTAGGTATACTACACTCTAAGAACAGTTTACACCCTTTGGCTTGCCCCTTCTGCCACACAAAAATAATCGTCATCTGCCTGGATGCGTTTCCTTTCTTTATCGCTGCGAGCCCGGAACTTTCCAGTAACGAACGGCACGCGCGTTATCAGCATAGAACAGTTTACACCCTTTGGAGTGCCTCTTCTGATAACGCGCGTGCCCTTCGTCACTGGAAAGTTCCGGGCTTGCAACGATAAAGAAAGGAAACGCATCAAGGCAGATGACGATTATTTTTGTGTGGCAGAAGGGGCAAGCCAAATGGTGTAAACTGTTCTTAGAGTGTAATATGAAACTCTATGTTCTGCATCGAAGACGGCGACTGCCGCGCTGACCCGTACATTAGTACTCAGTACATTATTAACAAATAATGCACTGAGAACATGTAATATATATTTATTCAACATTTCTTGCATAATAAAAGCAAGCGTAATTCAATTTCATTTCTCAGTAACTCCTATTCGAACCACTAGGTGGGGCAGCAGAGCGCCCCGCTCTTTACCCCATATAGTAACTCTATGCTTTACCCCGCTCGAGCGGGTGATCCGCTGGGCTAAAATTCTTTTTTCGCGAGCCGCTCCGCTGGCCGTAAACCCGCTGGGCTAAAACTCTCTACTGTGTCAAACGTGTTTAGAATCGTGGACTTGAGGGTGCCACTGCGGCCGCTTTTTGTCGAGTCACGAGCGCTGACGCATAGGTCTGGTCCGGTTGCGAATGCAACCAATCATTTTTTTTTTCTGGGCTGCACCTTCTCGTGGCCAATATTCGTTGTTTCTTTCTTTTTACGAACGGTGCGTTCTACCGCAGAAGAGCATGACAGAAGACGCGCTCTATAGAAGGAGACCGGCAAGATGAAAATGGACAATTTATTTCCGTTGTATAAACGAAGTGCTGCCCATCGAAGCCGCCACGGCGCATATCGCAAGAGGGTACCTCGCGGCTACATTCGGATATCGCCGGCCCGCAAAGAGAAAGCGCGGAAACATGCACGCTTGCAGTCTCGGAGGGACGCGCATGCGTGCAGGCGTTGGTCTCGACAACAGGGGTTCACTATACTAGAACGGGAGGAGGGTCGCTCTGCCACGCACTCGCAGATCCCGCAAACTTTTGCTGTTGACTGTACATATGACTGCCACTACCATGCGGTCGGTACGATTTCTCTAGAACTTACCTTTTTTTTTAAATCTTGGTCCAAGTTAACTGGGACACCCGGTATATCTTCTTCGGCAACTCCACGAAATCGCCATCCATGCCTTGTGCCTTCGTGCTTGAGAATATGCCCTAACAACGTTACGTTGTCTACGTTGCCATAGGCTCCCTTACTATGTAGAAATGCTGTCCATAAAGGTCTGTTCTGAGCTACTGATATATCTATGTACTGAGAACAATAATATCTTCTAAGCGTTTGTCTGGTCGCCGCACCACTGCGGCCAGGTCGAGAATATTGTTGAGAAGGACTTGAGCTTGGCCTTACCGCACGTGTCGTTGTTTTGCGTTGTCTTCCCCTGTCTTCGTCTTTATTAGCGGTCAATACGATATGCAGCCCGAGAATATACTCTCTGCGTTCTGATCCCCGCGCGTTGCCCGAAGTTAGGTGCGGTGGTTGGCGCCGTGATATATAGCGGCATCGCGAAACCAACTCGGCTACGGAAGCATAAGCAACATTGACGAGTACTTCAAACGCACAAGTCTGGTCCGCGTGCTGACTTATGTATACGCTGCTAATTATCCATACGCTGCGTGAGGAAAAATAAAACAGTGGCGTCGTCGTCGGTTTGTCCGAAATCTTCGGAAAGTGAGTGGCACCAAGAGTGTGGAATACGACGTGCGCGTAGAAGCACGCGAGCGCAAGGTTTTGTTTCTACGCCTTCCTGTTATTAACGTCGCACCAGTTTTATAGAGCTCGCATTTCATAAATCTACGTCTGATCACCAGCTTTGCGCGAACGCTTCGCCGACGCGTGGCAAGCATCAGCTATAGCACCCGGTGACGTAGCCATTGGTTACCGTCAAGCCCAATGCGGGCTTGGCGCTGCCACAAAGCTTGACAACCCGGCCCGACGAAAGCGGTCACCTGCAGGGTCTGGCCTGAATTCGCCGATCTTTTCATGTTACAGTGCTCGTTGCCATCGGCCGGGCACTGTCGCTAATAATACGCGCCAGGAAACGTCATAAGCGATATTTTCAAAACTCCTTTGGGCAGTAACTATATAGCATATGTATTGCGGTTCTATGCAAGGAGTACCCGCCGTGGTTGCTCAGTGGCTATGGTGTTGGGCTGCTGAGCACGAGGTCGCGGGATCGAATCCCGGCCACGGCGGCCGCATTTCGATGGGGGCGAAATGCGAAAACACCCGTGTGCTTAGATTTAGGTGCACGTTAAAGAACCCCAGGTGGTCAAAATTTCCGGAGTCCTCCACTACGGCGTGCCTCATAATCAGAAAGTGGTTTTGGCACGTAAAACCCCAAATATTATTATTTATTATTATTCTGTGCAAGGAGTTGGGGGCCAGAGACAGCATGTCCATACCTTTTGACTGGTTGCGCGGATGATCTCGTTTTCTTCCCACAACTTACCCGGATGTTCTCGCTTGAGTGCCTGGTCGCCGACTACGGGAACAATAAGCCATTTCATGCTTAATACAAATAAAGCTTCAGCGTATACTAGAAGTTGCAGCTTGAGTTATATTGTGAAGAAGCATTAGGAAGAACTCGGAAGCAATATTTGGTTCACCTTGTTTCGGAGTAACTAGTGCATGTAATGCAGTCCTGTACAAACGGTGGGGGGATATCATTTTGCTCTCGCAAATTGCCAGAATCTTCTCGATTGAGTGCCCAGATAACGGCTCTGGCTTTTGGCTCAAAGTCGAGTGAGCAAAGCCCCCCGCACAGTCAACCCGGGTAGAGGGGGAGATCCGCGGTCAATGTATGGAATGATGCTGGGTTGATGAGTACGTGTAAGCTCATGGACGCGGCGCCTTCACAGCTGCCAAGACCTCTTCCCATCTGACAACGGCTCATGTGAAAGTCAACGAAATCGCCGAGAAAGAAACGAGTTATCAATGATCGAGTCAGACAGAATAAAAGAAGCCGCGCGCGGCACATGGTTGCAGTTTGCTCCATATGTATCAGGAAAGACCACGTCGCAAGCGCCTGAGCAGTACCTGAGGTGACTACGCTTATATGACGCATGTCGTATGTGTCCGCGTTATCTGCTACTGTCGTTCCGACGTACGAAATGTTCACGGCCTGCATATGAGACGTCACTCGTCCACTGATTTTTTTATATGCGCAACCAGCCCTGAAATGTCGCGTGCAAAGAGCAGTGACGTAACACACAGCATTGCGAGCTGTGGACGCAGTTTAATACAGCAGCAAACGCTACGACTTTGCATCAGCCAATTTGCCGCTCATCTTAAAGCAAACGCGTCCAGCTTCTGGCCTCTCTGGGCAGCGCATGCGCACTAGCACTAGCAGCGCTTGCGCACCTCGCAGCGCGCATGGCTCTCGACATAACTCGGAAGTGCGCATCGGGCTCAGCAAACGTTTCTGCAGGCGCGCGTCTGTCTGCAATATGTCGGGCTGTCTTCCCGGTGTCTCGCGGACGGAGTCGGTATTTTCAAGGCATGCGCACTCGAGCATCCGTGTCGAGTGCTGGCCAAGCACTGGCTCCCCATACAGGTATGTCGGTATGCTGTTTGCATGCATGATTATAAAAGTTGTTGCGCTCGTCATCGGAGTGTACGCTCGGCATACGGCAACGGTCGCAACGCGACAATAGGCCCCTTCGGTGTTCTGCACTCATTTTTACCGAACAGCTTCAGAAGTTCCGCCCACCAGTCCGAGAGCTGCCGGAGTCGCGTTCGTTTTTCACGGACAGGCAGTCGCGGGCTGTCCGCGGACCCTCTGAGCTCTCAGCAGATTTTTGCCCTCACAAACAGAAGCAGCTATATAGCAGGACTACCAGCTTAAAGAGAGGCGCGCAGCGTTTCACGCCATGCATGTTGTGAAAGCGCCATCTGCTTCTGCATACTTGGCGCGTTCCAGACGGCATGTACTGCGCAGTAGGCTGTCGCTCCTGTTACATTGGTGCTTTGTGTGCCATCGTGCCAGTTTTTTCCCGAGCGGTCTAATTGCTGTAGCTTTAGTCTTCTTGTTTCTTTAAGCGAGAAGCACAGCGAGGAGGCGCACATATGATTATTTTCTTGCTGTGTTTCACGAAATTTGTCGTGCTCATTGCTATATGCATAGCAAATAAGTAGGTTTCGCTTTTCATGCGAGTGAAACTGGTGTACGAGGAAGCGTATCATACTGCATGTGGCTATATCATGCAGGTGGATGCGGTGGTATGTAATTGAAGCTTTACTGATTGCTGTTCATATATACGTATAATATAGTCACGTTACTATATGTATGACCAAAACTGTTGAGTTTAACCAAATGGAAACAGACAGTTCCCGTCCGACACCATCACTGAGTGCGTCGTCGTCGGCCCCAGCTTCTGCAGGAGTGGCAAAATTCCTACACAGCCAACTGTGCTAGTGACAATGTGTTGATTCCTTCTATTGCCAATTAAGTTCGAGCGTTTGCTTCTCTACGTGCGGGATTAGTAGATAGTGTACATGTGCTGCGTCCAAGATCCGCATCAGGTCTTTGTGAGGCGGTCTCACGAGCTTTGGGGATATCGGCGGCTGCTTTCTGCGTGAAAAGCGACGTGGCACGACCGTGATTTTGCATATGTCCGTGTTGTCATTCCGCTTGAATTTCGCAGGCAATGCCCTAACTTAAATGAAACCGATAAGGGGCATGAAGAGCGAGAGTGCTACGTAAACTGCGCTTTGCTAACACGTTCTATTCGCTCGGGTTGCGATTCCGCTACGCAAGCTTTTACGGTTGGGTCGGCTACGTGGCCTCTGAGAGTGCACCATTTAGGAAACCATGCCCCCCCGCACCCCTCTCCCTCGTAACCATCACCCCGCTCCCCTTCTTAAGATCTTCCGTTAGCTACTGTCCCACTCTTTCACATTCACCGAGTTGTTCAACAGCGCGGCGGCCCCAAACATTCCTAAATTTCTGCTTCTGCGTGGATTTCGAGGCCACTTACCTGCCGGTCCTCCAACCTGTATTTTTTTTTCTGGCGGTTTCTTGGCTTTCCTGGCTCTGCAACTCCTTCCTTAATATATATTTGCCGTTCGAAAATCATTGTTTCCTTGTCCTGTTTTCATTCTTACCAGGGTGTACAAAATGGTCTAACAGCAAGCTCTAAAGTTTATTAACACCGTGAATATCAGAGACAAGGGAAAAAAAGAAACCATGCGGATCCCACGCACTGAGCGTATCGATGTAAGCGTAGCTTCCTGTGCTAAGTGCGCGAGCGTTTTTTATTTTGCCGCCGTCCACATGCGGCTGCCGCGATCGGCATCGAACCCTCGAGCAATGATAGAGCAGCAAAGCTACGGAGGCGGGTACAGAAGTGTTGATTTGACGTGCGACCGCTTCCGCAGTGTCACCTAGACCCAGCGGCGCGCTTTAATTAAGGCAGCTCTGCTTCTGCATAGGTTGCCCGCCTGACATACTTGCCTGCCATTTTTTTTTATGCGAAGCATACTAGCCGCACAACCACGCTCTTCCTTGCTGCGCCACGCGCGGCCGCGTAGCTACCATATGACGTCATAACAGCTGCAAAAGCGAAGGCTCAACTCGTGCGCTCGCTTGCGGCCGCGTGGCTACATAGCCGGGTCTCAGCTCGTGCGCTCGCCTGCATGAGTTGTTTCTTCGTCTAGCCGAACCAAATATAGCCAAGCAACAGCAGTTCACCAGGCTAAACAGTGATTCAACAACTAAAATAAAGGCTAGTATGCTTCGCATCCTGGGCTTAACCTTAGCTAAGCCACAGCCATTTTTATCATGAAATAGCAAGTACGTACCGGAACATCCCTTTAACTTAAATTTATTCCCGTTTTCCAGCAATTGCTGTCGTTTCTTTTCCCTGCAACCCCTCCGCCCCACCCTTTGTATGAGACATGGTGGCGAATTAAGGATGGCAAGGTTGATGATATTCACTCGTTTCGCGACTGCGTGGCCTCTACCCGTTCCCTGCCTCCTCTCCCCTCATCCCCACCATTCTACCTAGCTTCCTTCTGCACTTGCACGTTAGTAGAAAGATAAGCGCTGCAATTCCTTCAGTGCTCTTGTGGGGGTAGGGTAGATAGCGGGGGGGGGGGGGGTCACGGATAATTACAGCTGTTAAAGCGCCCCTCACCAGGCTTCCGCCCCTCACCCGCACGTTTCATTTTAATTTATTCAAACCTTTCTCGGTACTGCGTGACGTTGGAAAGAACAAAAGACGAGAGTCGTCGATATAAAGTTTTCATACTAAGTGCTGCCGGCAGTTTGAGTAGGTTCATCATCATCATCATCATCAGCCTGGTTACGCCCACTGCAGGGCAAAGGCCTCTCCCATATTTCTCCAACAACCCCGGTCATGTACTAATTGTGGCCATGTCGTCCCTGCAAACTTCTTAATCTCATCCGCCCACCTAACTTTCTGCCGTCCCCTGCTACGCTTCCCTTCCCTTGGAATCCAGTCCGTAACCCTTAATGACCATCGGTTATCTTCCCTCCTCATTACATGTCCTGCCCATGCCCATTTCTTTTTCTTGATTTCAACTAAGATGTCATTAACTCGCGTTTGTTCCCTCACCCAATCTGCTCTTTTCTTATCCCTTAACGTTACACCTATCATTCTTCTTTCCATAGCTCGTTGCGTCGTCCTCAATTTGAGTAGAACCCTTTTCGTAAGCCTCCAGGTTTCTGCCCCGTAGGTGAGTACTGGTAAGACACAGCTATTATACACTTTTCTCTTGAGGGATAATGGCAACCTGCTGTTCATGATCTGAGAATGCCTGCCAAACGCACCCCAGCCCATTCTTATTCTTCTGATTATTTCTGTCTCATGATCCGGATCCGCAGTCACTACCTGCCCTAAGTATATGTATTCCTTTACGACTTCCAGTGCCTCGCTGCCTATTGTAAACTGCTGTTCTCTTCCGAGACTGTTAAACATTACTTTAGTTTTCTGCAGATTAATTTTTAGACCCACTCTTCTGCTTTGCCTCTCCAGGTCAGTGAGCATGCATTGCAGTTGGTCCCCTGAGTTACTAAGCAAGGCAATATCATCAGCGAATCGCAAGTTACTAAGGTATTCTCCATTAACTTTTATCCCCATTTCTTCCCAATCCAGGTCTCTGAATACCTCCTGTAAACACGCTGTGAATAGCATTGGAGAGATCGGATCTCCCTGCCTGACGCCTTTCTTTATTGGGATTTTGTTGCTTTCTTTATGGAGGACTATAGTGGCGGTGGAGCCGCTATAGATATCTTCCAGTACTTTTACATATGGCTCGTCTACACCCTGATTCCGTAATGCCTTCATGACTGCTGAGGTTTCGACAGAATCAAATGCTTTCTCATAATCAATGAAAGCTATATATAAGGGTTGGTTATATTCCGCACATTTCTCTATCACCTGATTGATAGTGTGAATATGATCTATTGTTGAGTAGCCTTTACGGAATCCTGCCTGGTCCTTTGCTTGACAGAAGTCTAAGGTGTTCCTGATTCTATTTGCGATTACCTTAGTAAATAGTTTGTAGGCAACGGACAGTAAGCTGATTGGTCTATAATTTTTCAAGTCTTTGGCGTCCCCTTTCTTATGGATTAGGATTATGTTAGCGTTTTTCCAAGATTCCGGTACGCTCGACGTTATGAGGCATTGCGTATACAGGGTGGCCAGTTTCTCTAGAACAATCTGCCCACCATCCTTCAACAAATCTGCTGTTACCTGATCCTCCCCAGCTGCCTTCCCCCTTTGCATATCTCCCAAGGCTTTCTTTACTTCTTCCGGCGTTACCTGTGGGATTTCGAATTCCTCTAGACTATTTTCTCTTCCATTATCGTCGTGGGTGGCACTGGTACTGTACAAATCTCTATAGAACTCCTCAGCCACTTGTACTATCTCATCCATATTAGTAATGATATTGCCGGCTTTGTCTCTTAACGCATACATATGATTCTTGCCATTTCCTAGTTTCTTCTTCACTGTTTTTAGGCTTCCTCCGTTCCTGAGAGCATGTTCAATTCTATCCATATTATACTTCCTTATGTCAGCTGTCTTACGCTTGTTGATTAACTTCGAAAGATCTGCCAGTTCTATTCTAGCTGTAGGGTTAGAGGCTTTCATACATTGGCGTTTCTTGATCAGATCTTTCGTCTCCTGCGATAGTTTACTGGTATCCTGCCTAACGGAGTTACCACCGACTTCCATTGCACACTCCTTAATGATGTCCACAAGATTGTCGTTCATTGCTTCAACACTAAGGTCCTCTTCCTGAGTTAAAGCCGAATACCTGTTCTGTAGCTTGATCTGGAATTGCTCTATTTTCCCTCTTACCGCTAACTCATTGATCGGCTTCTTATGTACCAGTTTCTTCCGTTCCCTTCTCAGGTCTAGGCTAATTCGAGTTCTTACCATCCTGTGGTCACTGCAGCGCACCTTGCCGAGCACGTCCACATCTTTTATGATGCCAGGGTTAGCGCAGAGTATGAAGTCTATTTCATTTCTAGTCTCGCCGTTCGGGCCCCTCCACGTCCACTTTCGGCTATCCCGTTTGCGGAAGAAGGTATTCATTATCCTCATATTATTCTTTTCCGCAAACTCTACCAATAACTCCCCCCTGATATTCCTAGTGCCTATGCCATATTCCCCCACTGCCTTGTCTCCAGCCTGCTTTTTGCCTACCTTGGCATTAAAGTCACCCATTAGTATAGTGTATTTAGTTTTCACTCTACCCATCGCCGATTCCACGTCTTCATAGAAGCTTTCGACTTCCTGGTCATCATGACTGGATGTAGGGGCGTAGACCTGTACAATCTTCATTTTGTACCTCTTATTAAGTTTCACAACAAGACCTGCCACCCTCTCGTTAATGCTATAGAATTCCTGTATGTTACCAGCTATATTCTTATTAATCAGGAATCCGACGCCTAGTTCCCTTCTCTCTGCTAAGCCCCGGTAGCACAGGACGTGCCCGCTTTTTAGCACTGTATATGCTTCTTTTGGCCTCCTAACTTCGCTGAGCCCTATTATATCCCATTTACTGCCCTCTAATTCCTGCAATAGCACTGCTAGACTCGCCTCACTAGATAACGTTCTAGCGTTAAACGTTGCCAGGTTCATATTCCAATGACGGCCTGTCCGGAGTAGACGGCCTGTCCGGAGTAGGCCTGTTGAGTAGGTTAAGAGACTTTTATTGCCACGGAGGCATAAATTCGTTGGCGAGCTACAGCTAGGTCGTGAATAGCAGCAAGCGCTAAATCTTCGACACTTGACCCCAAGCATGATTTCCTCCCATCTTAGGACAAACCAACGTACGCTCTGAGCGCAAGCTCCGTAGCAGGGTTTTAGATCTTGCGCAACCAAACTTTGGCGACGCAAACCGAGTGGTTTACGAAAGAATGCAAAAGGTATACAAAAGGAAGCAAATTGAGTACACGATTACGCGAGTAAGTCGTAGTGCTTTGGGTGCGCCAAATCTAAATGTCCCTGTGCTGCGGCTCCAATCGTTTTCGCCGCTTTATTGGTGTAGGCATACACTCATGGCAACGTTCAGTAAAATGCCGATGGACACCCATTCCCTGTGGCATCCACGCCTAGATTGGTCTCCGCTTCTTTAGCGCAGCTTGAAAGACGCGAACGCGGATTACACCATCCACAGGATCGGCCTTCTTTACTCGGGGCCAAACCGACCGAGCGCACGCGACAAATCACGAGGTGGAAGTAAGTTTCGCATAAATAACTAAATCATGCTCTTGAAGCCATATAATTGTCCAGGTTGAGGACATTTCGATAAGATTTGTCTTTGACTGCGGAGTTTGGTAGAGAACATGAGTCAGTCTTTGGCAAAACTGTGGTAGTTCGGGATGGGTCATAAAAAACGCTTCGCATTAAAATTTTGCACGGGTGCCAATCTTCATGCTTTGTTCCTTTGGTAGACGCTGCACCCCTTTCACGTACCAGGAGCGGCTAGTGTGAAGTAGGCACGTACTATGGCACATGCGCCATTCTCCGGTGATCCCCCCCAACCGCCTCGTTTGTTCACCGCCACGCCGATCTGATTCTGATGCTTTGGGGGGCCCAGACGCCGCCGGCACCTCTGCGCAGGCAGATCGAGGAAACATCGCAGACGAGGAGCCGACCCCCGAAGCCGTTGGTCCGGACGACGGCACCTGTCCGCAGGCTGGGTTGTCCGTTTCGCCACGCTGCCCACAGCCGGTACGACCTTGTCGCTGCTCGGATTGCTACATGGGGCGAATGATCCCGGTCCACTATGAAATTTAATAGCGCGCTTCGTTCCTGGAACGAGAACGCAACATGTGGTGGTGTCAGAACACGAAAACGCGGCGGGCAGGCTACGGAACCAACGGGTTTCCACGGGGGCGTCGACGGGGGGCTCGCCGCAACGTCTTGGAACGGCAGCCGCCGCAGTCCGAGTGCTAACATGGTACGTGGTTGCATTCTGTTTCCAAGTTCCTCGGGCTCAGTGTGCACCTCCGATACGACTTTTCGTTATTTTGAAGCGAAGGTTCGTTTGCTTCTTCGTTCGACTTTCACACTGCCGCCGCCGCTGCTGCTGCCGTCTGGCACACTGCGTCGGGCGGTCGTTCAGAGCGTGTGTATACATGACAGGAGCGTGGCAGTGAGGAAGGGAGGCGCGATAAGCTGGTTTGGAGCTTTGGACGGCGTCGAATGGGCACATCGCACTCTGGAGGCCCTTCGGCGTCGCCACATTAGCTGCTAGATAGCTGTAATTATCTGTGACCCCCGCAAAGCATTGCCGAAATCGCAGCGCATATCGTTCTACTAATCTGCAAGTCCAGAGGGAAGCTAAATTTGATGGCAGAGAAAGGGGGACAGGAGGCAGAGAACGGTCGAACTGAGGCAGTTGCGAAACAAGTGAATAACAGCCTTGCCACTCTTCCCTTGCAGTTTCCATACAAAGGGAGGGGGAGGGAGGAAATTCTAAATGTGACGCGAGAAGGCAAGGAAACGCTACTACTGTTTAGACATAGAATTTATTGACAGGAAAGACAGAGGTTGACCTGAGCCAGGACGCTCTTGTCTGCTACTCTGCACTGGGGAAGAGGGAAGGGGAGCGAGTGTAGTAAGTTGGGTGATGATGATAAATGAAGTGGCGAGCACGTGCTTATACGAGACAGTCGCCCTGCTAGAGACACTCGTCTAGCTTGGTATCCTGCAGAAACTTCAACAGCGATTTCGTTGCCCTCATTGAAGTTGCAGTGTCAGGCCATGGGCCGAGGATGGTGTACTCCGACAGTGGTTGCCTGCCAACGCTGGCTAGGGAACTCTCCAACGTCCTTCGCTCCAGCATATATGCTCGTCAATCGCACAGTATGTGTTCTAGCGTTTCAGGCGTCTGGCAGTGTTCACAATCAGGGCTGTTTGAGTGGCATTTTAATGCTATCCCTTCTGTAGATTGTCGCGATGAAAGTGCTATTGCTGTGATGTCAACAATAAGGCTGCAATTACAGAAATTCTGCTTGCAACAAAGCCCTCAAAAGCGTGAAAGAAATGTGTGGTTTATCATCAATGCCATGCTTAGGCCTTGCAACGCCCTTGTGTTTCTACGTCAGCATTGCAATATTTTGCAAGTGGTCGCCCTTAAGCAATAAACGTGCTTCCTACTACGCCCCTTCAAATGGTGCCCTTTTAACTGATTGGTTTCCTACCACCAGCTGCTGGACAGCTTTTTGCAAGCTTCCCGCTCACTGTAGAAATCTGTGGCTGTAGCTATTAATTACATATGAATTTGTCTCGTCGCATTTCTTTGTGAGTCACCTGCAAAAGCAATTTTCGTGCTCTAAAGCACCTGGACATAGGGTACCTTACCCGAACAGGAAGTTTGACGCTCATTTTCTGGAAAGCATTTAAGTATATATGTGCCTTCGTCAGCTTTTTCACAGCACACAGTCCAGATTGCTGCTCTTAGTATTCTAGAAGTTCTGCATAATGATGACGATATTGTCATGTAATAATTATGTTACGCATTTTGCTGGGCCAACCTGAGCCCTTTAAAGAGGCTACAGTCAAAGAACGGCGATGGTGGCGAACACAGTCGGCGATCGGCAAAATTCTGACCTGTGGTCAAGCGCGCGGGCTCTTCTACATTGGTCTTCGAAGGTTCCAGAGTAATCGCTGGTGCCAGCGTGTCCTCGATAAAGTTCTGCACATGCAAGCGATCAGGTTACACAAGCTTCGGTGACAACAGACGGCAGATAGAACCATCGATAACATGCGAGAAACTTCCGACACATGCGGGCGCATCCTTTTCTGAGCGATAACATTTGGTAGACGGTGAAAAGCGGTCATCCGAAAAAGATAAGCAAGTACATGTGTCAACATACTTCCTGGCCTTGTGGTAGCTGCAGGAAGAAGTAAAATATACGTCTGATAAAACCATACGGGAGTGCACATCTAAAAATAACGGAAATTCTTTCGCTTACCCGAAACTCTCCAACTTGCGGCACGTTACACCTAATACACTTAAATATGTGCGGTTGATCAATGGTAGTGTAGAGCATCCTAGAGGGGTCACACGGGTGCTGAAATGACACCTGTTGGTTCCTTATGTCGCCACAAGTGGCTGCAAAAAATCTTCCTGGCCGGCCTGCAGCACAAGTCGCATGTTAAATATTTACCTACGGGCGTCCATGCTGACCGATTGGTTGTCGAATTATCCCATATAACGCCATCAATATCTCATCCAGAATCCGCGAAGTGTACTGGAGTAGGAGCTTTGCAAGTATTGATCTTGGCTTGGCGCTGAATGCGCAGAAAGTAGCCACAATTTGTGATCGTCAGAGAAAAAGGGTCGAAACAGGAAGACCAATAGGTGATCAGCATCTTCTCCATGATTTAATGGTCTTGCGTGTTACAAAAATGAAATTATGGGGTTTCACGTGCCAAAACCACTTTATGATTATAAGGCACGCCATAGTGGAGGACTCGGGAAATTTGGATCACTTGGGGTTCTTTAACGTGCACCTAAATCTAAGTTGCTTTTCCTTGCCTTCTCATATCA
Organism: Dermacentor albipictus; assembly: GCF_038994185.2. Classification (NCBI taxonomy): domain Eukaryota; kingdom Metazoa; phylum Arthropoda; class Arachnida; order Ixodida; family Ixodidae; genus Dermacentor; species Dermacentor albipictus. The sequence continues at coordinate 65,284,400 of NC_091825.1, forward strand.
CGTTTTCCCTATCCTCCCCCTCCCTTGTATGGGAACTGCGAGCGAAGGGTGACAAAGCTGTGAATCGCTCGTTTCGCGACTGCGTTGATTCTAGCCATTCTCTCCCGCCCCTTCCCATCTTCCATTCTACCTAGCTTCCCTCTCGACTTGCGGGTTTGTAGAAAAATAAGCGCTGCACTTTATCCGATGCTCTTGCGGGGATAGGGTGGGTAGCTGGGGTCACTGATAATTACAGCTGTCACGCGGCTAGTTTGGCGATGCCGAGGGAGCTCCAGAGAACTTTTGCACATTCGCCACAGTGCAAAGGTCCGAAGTAGTTCCTCACGTTCCCTTTCTCTTTCGCGCTCTCTTACGCGCAGTCTTAACCACTTCCCTACACGGTGTGCCAGACAGTAACAGCAGCAAAAGCTGCAGCTGACGAGGGAAAGTCGAAGGAAGAGGCAAAGAAAGCTTCGCTTTAATAGCTCAGGTCGTGTCAATACCTGGAAAGCCGCGACAGGCGCTTTCTCCAGATCTTGGCTTGTAGCGCGAAGTGAACACGGACACAGAAAGGAACAGACAGGACGAGCGCTAACTCTCAACTAAATTTTTATTAAAACGAAGAACATATATACAAGTTATTGCAAAAACCGCAGCATAAGAACATGACAAGGTAAAAAACAGCAGTTAAACATATCAGGAGGTATGGAAGTTAAAGAAGGAAAAAAAATTACTTCAGATTAGTACACGTATTGGGAAGGTACTGAAATTCGCAATCTGACAGACAACGATGCATGGCTAACGCAAGTGTCTCCTAATGTTTTGATGTGGAATGCCTCGATAATTTCCCGTGTGGTTTGGCATTTATGTCTGGAAAGAATTTTTGTCTTCAAAGAAAGGTTTACAACCACAATCGAAACAATGTGACGCTAAATGTGATGCATTAGGGTTGTTTAGTGAATGTTTGTGCTCTTTTAGTCTAATGTTAATGCACCAGCCGCTCTGTCCAATGTAAGCTTTCCCGCACTCGAGTGGAATCTGATAAACTATACCGGTGTTGCAAGGCACTAAAGGGGACACATGTTTAACGTCGCAGTCATCTTTTCTTTTTTTGCTACCCTGTTCAAGTTTCATAGGGTACATGCTACACAACTTGCGAGGGGCCGAGGAAACTGTATTGACGTCTTACCTATTGGCCACGTTCCTTAAACCATGGGATGATCTATGTATATAGGGTACCACAGCAAACTTTGTTTTTTTTTCTGTTTTTCTTGTTTCTTACCGGGGCTTTTTACCCATTTTAAAAGTTTTCGGAGGTTAGTGATAATAAATGCACGGGATAGCTAGCCTTTCCAAGCCTTTCTACCTGTTGTGAAAAACTTTGTTGCATATCGTGCGGACATGACTTAGTAATGGCAGACCTAAGAGTTGAATAAGCTATCCCCTGTTTAAAAAGTTTAGAATGACAAGAGGAAAATTCAAGCAGTGGCTTGTTAACCCTAGGCGAATAATGCCAGCAGACATGCTCATCCTGGAACGTTAAGCACAGGTCTAAAAACTATCATTTGTTGCCCTGGATAAGCTCAAGCGGGAAACCTAGGCCCCCACCACATTCCCTAAAAACTTTTAAAATATCCGTAGCTTTCTTGGTGTAGTTATCGCGAGAACAAAACACTAGGTAATCATCTACGTATCTGAACGCATGCACCACCAATTCCTTAAGATTGTTTTGCAGTTTTCTATTGACGCGACTTAGATAAATATCACTCAAAACTGGCGCAACTTTTGAACCAATACAAACTCCCGATTTTTGTACATACATAGAACTACCCCGTTTTACAACGGTATTGCCTATGTAAAACAACAAAAGTTCTAAAAACGATTCCACGGGCATCCCACAGTCCTGAGTAAACCGGAACTCATCATTGTTGAGCGTCACTGCTTCGTTAACACTACACAGTAGTTCCGATTGCGGAAGCGAATAAAAAGTCTTGTACATCAACACTGATCACCGAGCATTTACCTGGATTATTTTCTGTTAGGAACGCTACAATTTCTTCCGAATGTCTTATCAGGAAGGGGTCATTAAGACGAACTGAAGACAGTACATTATGCAAAAATCTGCTTCCTGTGTTTGTGTTCACTTCGCGCTACAAGCCAAGATCATGTTACCGTACCAACTCGCCCAACTGACTATCCTTTTGCTTTCTCCAGATACTGGTACAGTCGGCTGTCTCTGCCTTCTCCCTACACAGGACACGCCCACTAAGGTGAACAAATGCATCAAGTCACGAATGCGGGACTGCGGACAACCAATAGAGAAGCAGAGAGACAACTATAACGTGACCTGATCGGTGGTTGCCGAGCACTTTTAGGGTCACTGCGGTAGTCACTGGGGCACCTTCGCCATATCGCGAGACCCTTGTGGAACCAAAGCAGTCACCACCGAGACCACGTTGAAATGGAAAGCGAGAACAGCGACGAAGGCACCAAGGAGGATTACCTCAGCACCGACTTGCAATAGCTCCGTTTGAGTAAGCTTCCTTTTTCAAGTTTGCCTTTCTGAGTGCGCATGGTTAGAGTATTGTCTCCGCGTATCGACTGGCGTTACTTGACTGAGAATGAACCTGCTGATGAGGTCGAAAGAATTTATTTTCTTTCCTGACATGTTTGGAACTCGACCGATTTGAACGGGGTTTGTTGCGTTAGGAGTCTAGTTTGTTTACTCTTCACTTAACTTGAAAAGCTTATGTGTACAACGTTATATTGCAAAGAAGTGGATCATCGCCACTGCACTCATATTCTAAACATGAGCTCAGACACAGGGCCACCTCCAATTTGTTTAAATTTGTAGGTATTGCGGAAACGCCGAATATTACAACTAAAATATTTTTACAACGGATAGCACTTATAATTTTAATGAATTCCTTAATTACAAGTGACTTACCATTACACACTGCGCTCGCTACTTTTCTGTCGGGACACCGTGTAACGTGCACGCCTTTAGTAACCTGAAAAGTACCGGGATTAATTACACTGTTAAAGCAACTGTCTACCGCTTAGAACGTCTTTGAATTTTGGTTAAAATGGCAATAAGCAGGTTTTGATTCATTACACCAGGAATGATATTTCTGACTTTGTCTCTGAAGTGGGTGCAAAATGACATGTGGAGTTGCTTGACGGTGTAACAGTGCGTACCAAACGTGTATTTAGGGTCACGTGACCCAAGACTTGTTCAGTGAGAGCAACCGAAACCCATGCATTAGCAATATATTTTTCAAGCTTACATGTCCACTCGTATAATATATATACACAAACTCATCTCGCGGGCGCTGCGCTCCCAGCGGTGCAGTTGCAGTGCAGTGACGTCACTCACGGTGACACGTGATTTCGAGGGGTATTCGAGGCAACATCACGTATTCGTTTGATCTGTTGCTTCAGTATGTCGAGTGCGCAGAGTCGAGCGAAAACGAAACCTTTCGATCACCCATACTACTCAAGTGTAAGGTCAAAATGGTATTTTTTTCTTAGAATGAAAGTAGACAAGTAGCACTTTCTTCCGTCTTATGATCTAATAAAATGACCTTTTTAATAGGGGTTGTTGAGTACTAGTGACACAAATTATGATGAGGAGTGCCTTCGTCATCGGGCTAGTACCGGAATTTCGCTGGGGGGTCTCAAATCGTGTCATGCATTTACCTCAATTTCTCGGTTACTAAAGCAGTGTTCGGGATTATATTGACACCTAAGACATTCCACAGCATTGCTTTATCACTTTACCTGACTTCATAGTAACCTTTAGTGTCCCTTTAACGTGTCCCAAACTCTAAGGGCGCGTGGGTTTTCTTTTTCGCCCCTGTCGAAATGCAGCGGCCGCGATTGGGATCGAATCCGCGACCTCTGGCAATACCGCAGCCGTAAAGCTGACGCGGCGGGAACAGAAGTGTTGATTTGACGGTCGACCGCTTCCTTAGGGTCGCCTGGACCCTGCGTTGCGCTCTGCTTCTGCACGCCCTGCGTAGTTTGTCCGCTTGACATAGTTGCACGGTGTTTAGTTTTCAGAAATAGCAGCAACATACTGTACCGTACCTTGAACTTAAACTTATCCTGGGCCCCCGCGACCACTGTCGCATAAATATTTTGTTTAGCGCAATACAACGGACACAAGAAAGGCGACAGGACAAGGCGCTGTTGCCTAGTAGTGCGATTTCGGTGCATCCTCGTGTCAACCCCCCCCCCCCCCCCCCACCTCCCTCTTTTATATGGTAACTGCCTCTTATTCTGCCTCTCCTCTTCTCTCTACAGTTCTATGTACGTCCCCTCTGGACTTGCACCCTAGTAGAAAGGGAAGCGCCATAGTTTTTGCAATGCTTCTGAGGCGACTCACGTATAATTACAGCTGTCAAGAGGCTAATGCGGAGACGGCCAGGAAGCTCCGGAGGGCATTGTGCACATTCGACGCGGTGAGGTGAAAACGAACTTCTAGCGTCGTCTTTTCTCTCTGAGTCACTCCTGTCATGTATGCACACGCCGTGACCCCCCTTCCCCCGACGCGATGCACCTGACAGATGCAGCTACAGCAGCAGCAGTGGGACAGTCTAACGAAGAGGCAAAGAACGCTTCGCTTTAAAACAACTAGCATTCTTTTGACTCATGACTTTTCGAATCAGCTGCAGTTATGTCATAACTAAAGGGCCCCTCAACCAGACGCCTTTGAAAATTTTAGTTATACAGTGGCTATGCGGTAGCGCCGACTAGGAAGCGTTTTACCGGAGACTTTTCGACATTGCCTCGTTGTTATAGTGAAAGTAGGAGCAATTGAATCACCGCGCTATTAGTACTGTTGCCATACTGACATCCGTACTCTCCCCCCTTTTGCCTCGACTGGGACCTGCCTTAATCCTTACAAAAGTCTCGGGACCGCGTCATGTTTACATTGCCGAGTTTCGCCTTCTTACTTTTTGCTTATTGCTACGTGTAGTGTACTGTAGTGCGTGCCGACTTATGGCATTCTGCGTTCTGCACTGGATGATTTGACGAATTCACGTGTCGTGATCGGTGACGTTGCAGGCAGTGCGCATCAACGTTAAGATAACTTGTTTGTTGCGTCTTAAGTGGGGGAATTTAGACGTCTGAACTTGAAGCCGACCGAAACGGGGCTCCCTCGAGAGGAACAGCGCGCGGGCCTAAGTCTAAAATTTCAGCTGTCTTTGTGCCGTGTAGCCACTTAGTAATTTGCAGAAGCCATTGGCACCGCGCTCGTGTGCTGTCTGTTGACTCTCGACCACACCCTTGCAGCTGATCGCGCCAAGTCGGAGAGACTTGGAGCGAGGGACGGCGCTGATGCAGACGTCACGCGGCGCGACGGCGTCAACGACGAGCAGTCGCGCAGTGAAGCCCGCAACTACGGTGACATCGCCTGGCCGAGCGGCCAGTATGACACCGTGCCCCCATGCCCACCGCCGTCTCCGCAGCAGCTCTGCCGAGTGCACAGAGTTCGACTGCTGTGTCGGAGAATACGTTTCCAACCGTTCTAGGAAGTAAAGTGCAAGAGAAGGCGGTAGTGTGCTAGGGGCGGCACGCTGCCGTGCATGGCCGTGGGACCGAGAGCGTGAAAGTTCCGGCACCCAGATGCCAGCCCATAGACGTCCGCACGCCAAGTTTCATTTTAGACGCCAGCCCTCGTTCCTCCCCTGGCGCAACGATTTCCCCTCCCACGGATGTACATTTCCGCCGCTGCCTTGCAACTGCGCCTCTTCAGATGACTGGGAATGTTAACTGTCACGACAGCAATGTAAACACAAAACCGTTGATTCCACCTGTGAAATTCTGCCGATTTAGAATAAAATGCTATGAAACAAGCAGACGACAGACGGATTACTGCGGTGCCCTGAACGAAATAAACTGGCAAACGAAGTGACCTCGTTCATTGATCACTCGGGAGTGTATGACGGTTTTTACATGTAATCCACATGAATTTCATGATTACTGGTTATATAATCCTTTTATTGAAATAAAAACTTTCAGTTGTCCGACCAGCGCCTCCCCTGTCTTCCTTGTCGTGTTTCTTTTGTGTGTGCGCTGCCCAAGAATGGAAACCATTTCTGTTGCATGCGCTAGCTGTGGCCGGAGTTCACGCGTGCCGAGAAATTGAATTTGTGCACGATGAATTGAACGTGACCGGAGTTAATTCCTGCATCACCACTGTACCGTTAGATCGAATTACATAACGATACATGCCCGCGTCTTGGTCGCGCCGACATTGCTGAAGCAGAAATGATTACTCATACTTTCAACTTCCGTCACTTGAGCACTGTTAAAAAATGGCCAAGCTATTTACATTGCTGCCTCTACTTTATATTGTAGGGAATGTACTAGTTAAAGTTGTGTGCGCATGTCGTATTTGTGCAGTGCGGCGGTATATTTCGTTTATTTTCGAAAAATGTCGATGGAAGTCTGTGGTCGCCAACAGAGGCAACACGGATTTGTAGGAAACATTTTGTGGGAAACTGCAAAAATGACTATAGCTAATACCCTCCGTGGTTGCTCAGGGGCTATGGCGTACGGCTGCTGAGCACGAGGTCGCGGGATCAAATCCCGGCCATGGCGGCCGCATTTCGATGGAGGCGAAATGCGAAAACGCCCGTGTACTTAGATTTAGGTGCACGCTCAAGATCCCAAGCTGTTCGAAATTTCCGGAGTCGTCCACTATGGCGTGCCTCATAATCAGAAAGTGGTTTTGGCACGTAAAACCCCATAATGTAATTTTTTTTTTACTTCAGCTAACGCGCATCGTATGTGCCGCCAATTTTTCCGGCGGCACATAAGATGTCGTTTCCAATTACCTACACAGTGTCACTTACATGGCTAAGCAGACGCTGCCCTTTCGCCACATTGCAGCCATGAAAAAAATAATCGTCAAGCGTACCGATCTTTTTAAAGGCAAATAGAAGCGTGTACATCGTACTTCGAATGAAACGTCCACGCTCACACACGTAGGCACACACCGCGCGTGGTACCAAACGTTCCCAAACACGCGCAGTGCAAGAGGCAATCAAGGCGGTGCGAACGAGAGATGGGAGAACGAGAAATTCAACTAGCAGCCGCTAGTTGAATATTGTCCCGCATGCGGCGCTCTCACGCCGGCGTGAGAAACTAAACTACTAAACTAAATAACTTAGGTAGGACATTAAGCAGAATAATAGCAAGAGCTTAGTGGCCCAACCCACCGCCCCGTTCCAAAGCGGACGCTCATAACATCCATCTATACCTACATCCGACTAAAGCCCCTTAGTAAAGTGGTGACACTCTCCTCCTGCACCTTCACTTCTCCTGATTTCTCCTCTTTTATGGTCTAGCCACCATATCTCTTTCACCCTCCCTCCTCGACCATGGCATAAAGCCCCTGAAACTTCGTAAAGTAGTGCCACTCTCCTCCTCCACCTTCATTCCTCCTCGTTTCTCATCTCTTGCACGCTCCTTCCTCGACCATGGCTCCGCCTACGATGCTCGAGCGCAGCAGACGACCTTTCGCAGAGTGAATGCACGCATAGCAAGGCAGTGCTCTTTAGGCGTTCACGTTGGCTTTCCAGCTCCGCGTAACTTCGGGTACAGCATAGAATTTCTAGTCGGATGCTTATACAAATTCGGTAACAGCAGCTTTTGTTTCATTTTTTGATAACTATTTTTTTAAAAGTATCTGAAGGAGTGTTAACGCTGTGCGTTAATGACTGCGAATCTATCGCGTGCCCTACAATTAGGTAAGCAACATTTGTCAAGGGCGTGTCGCAAGATCTTGTTGCGAATGGTTGTAAATAACACGTTTACCATCGAATGACAACAAGCCCTCCAGCAGGCTTCCAGCAAGCCGGGTTCTTTAGGCTTCCAGCAAGCCCTCAGCCTAAAGAACCCTCGCCGCCCTTACCATGTGAATTCGCGGTGCGTATCAGCTATGACGTACAAAGGCTGACGGAGATCACTGCTCTGGAGGTTCGAAAGTGTATTACAAGCTACAGTGCCGCCAACGTGCGTGCTTGCCAATTTAAGCGCGCGCAAAGCCTCAGAGGTGGGCGCTGGTGCTATTTGTTTCTCGTGTCTCAACGCCGACAGAAATACCGCGGCCGATCATCGAGTCGGAACTGTGCGTACACAAGAAAATAAAATGAGTTTTTAGCATTCGTGCGCGAAGCGGGAGAGCGATAACATGCTTGACTCAATCTCAAAGAAGACCACTGTGGCCTTCAGTAATTTTTTCAGGTTAATGACTTATCACGAATAACACTTCATCGTGCGTTGGTTCGTCCGTTTATTCAGTGACGTACTTGTCGCGAACCGAGTTGCACTGAGGTGCATGCATTGAGGACGGTTGCACTCCCATCGAAGTAACATTTGCGAGACATGACTTTATTAGTGAAGTCATGATCGCGCCAAGAATCCCCCCGCCATGACACGGCCGAAATTGCGGCAAGTGAAATAACGTTTTATCCATAGGTTAATATGATATGAAACGGCATTCGAGTTGCAAGTTAACAGTTTATTTTCACATAGATGCATCACAGATTTGCCTTTGAAGGCACAAGTCCGTGTGCACCATTTATTGTGTCATTGCGTAAATAAACGCACCAGCCTAGAGTCCTACAGCAAGCGCGTCTCAATTAGGCATAGTGACTGTAGAAACTAATAGTGGCATAGACGAGCAAGCGAACGACTATATGAGCGCGCGAACTAAACGAGCGAGCAAACAACTAAACGAGCGTGCGAACGAACGAGCAAACGACTAAGCACGAACGACGACTAAACCAGCCAGGGAACGGGCGGGCGACCGCACGTTTTCTTTGCTAGTGCTCCACCGCCGCATCTTAAGCTTCGCACACTTTAAAGCTCACGCGAATTAGCACATACGTCTCAATTACCTATGATGCGGTCGCTCGACGACGAACGCACCGCGTAACACGGTTTCGGGAGAGCACGCACGCTTTTCATCGGTGCCTCTGTATCGCAAATCCACCGGGTGACCGCCAACGAGGAACACGAACAAATGTGACAAACAAAGCTTGTCTATCTAAAGAAGGCTAGTAAGTAACCACAAAAGGCAGAGAGTTGCTCTCCTGAGGCGCTTTCATGATCGAGACTGAAATTTTATCAAAAGGACTGCGCTGAATCTTAAAAATTTCGTAATCACGTTATCGCACGCAACCTCGCGTGTCCGCGAACTCAAGCCGGTTGGCGTTCAAAACGATTAAGCGCACCAAATATGACTAACGCGACCACGTAGAGCGCATATAAGCGAAGCAGATGTTGCGTAAAAATCATGTTAAAGCGTGCGTACAAATGGCAACATGCACAGTGAACTGTGCAATATACTACTACGTTATTGCCCGCTGCCCAATACGCAAGCCTGGCACATACAATACTCTGAGAGAGCCACAACTTACATCGCATAGTCGCACGGAGGAAGTTGTTCGGAAGTTCTCCCTCCCGATTCGGTGAAGCCATGTCTTTCTTCTTAATCCGTTGCACTTACCGGATGGTATCGCGAACATATTCTTGCCTTTGCTAAAACAATATTGGCATCCAAACGCGCAGCAGGTCATGGTAACAGAAAATGGCGTGAAGCGACGGCGCACTTGCCACAAAACATCCTTCAAGGCGTTCACAAGATCAAAACAACGCAGAATAGGAACGGAAGGAATGCCGCCAACAAGCGCCGCTTCTCGAGCAAAGATGGCACTGAAGCGCGACATGCAGTAAACAAACGAAGCCGGCGCAAGGGGCCACGTGATGCCATTAGGCCAATAGCGACGCGGCGTCGGCTTCGGCCAGAGCACTGGAGGAGGAGGCGGCATTCTTCAAAGCGTGGCACTACTTTACGAAGTTTAAGGGGCTTTACCATGGCACTGCCTTCCCTGCTCGAGCGTAGCAACGGCGCCAACATGCGCTCCTCGCCACTTCGTAGACTCTTCTCGAGCAAAAATGGCGCTGATGCACGGCGCGAGGCCCCACGTGGTGCTACTAGGCCAATAGCGACGTCGGCTTCGACCAGAGCGCGCGACAAGGAGGCGACATTCTTCAAAGCGTGGCACTACTTTACGAAGTTTAAGGGGTTTTTAGCGCGACAGCATGGACTAGTTTTGAAGTGAGGGAACCGCAGAGTAAAATTGATTACGAAGAATGAGTGAGGATTATGGAATACAGGAAGGCTTGGAGAGTGTTCAGGTATCTGTACAGGAAAAACATTGATTCACTGTGGAGGAAAAGAACTAAGAGAAGCTTACCAGCAAGTATGCGGCGTGTAGGGTGGGCAACCAAAAACAAAGAACGTCAAGCGGAAAGTCAGAGAGGCTGATATAATCTCATGGGTGGCGGCAATGGAAAAGAAATCTGCCATGAGTTACTACTTAAGAGGAAAAAACTAAATTGGTTATTGGAAGCGCTCCGTACAATTCACTCTGGATGGGTTGCGCGTAAACGAAACGTATTGCATACAGGACGTTGTTCATGATGATTTCATGTATCCTCCGATGTTTAATAACCACGCCGCGTTGCAACATGTATCGTCACAACTTTATAAAAAAATTAATGCACACGAACTGGTAACCGGATTTGATGGCGCGGTTAAAAGATGTATATTATTTGATGCCGATGGCGAATTGAAAATACACGACGGCGTGTCTGAATCTCCGGTAGAATTTTTTTAGCGACAAAGAATGGAAGGTTGGGACGTCTTACGAGATCTTGTTCGCAGTATTATATACACAATCTGGTTTAAGCATAGCGTGATAATTCTATTACATGCTTAGCGTTATCGGTCGATGAATAAAAAAATATATAACATCATAATGATCATGTCTTAACAAAGCTTCAACGCACGGGAAAAGTCATGAGTCACACGCCTTTAGTAATTGTGGTGGCATGCCAGTTAACATAGAAGTTTTTTGGAATGAGTAGCGCACCAAACGAATATTGTCTAACGAATTTACCAAAGACGTGATACCTAAAGATATGTAAATACAAATGCAAATGTAAATATTGATAGTCTAACAAAAAATGCTTCTGTTCAAACTAATGAACAAAAAATGACGACGCTAAAAAAATGTGGCCATCGCTAGACAAGTTACTACCAACGTGGCCCCCCTACCCCGCCCGGGGGGAGGGGGGGGGGCTTAATAATGTTTTTTTGTGAAGGCATCGGGACATCCTCCCTATGCATATAAAAGTGTAACAACACGGCGCAACCGTCAAGTTATCCAAACTAGCAAAAATGTTGAACCGCACATTCCACTGATGAAGCTGCAGTAATGACGTCAAATTGAAAAAAAAGTATAAAATTAACTACTAATATTACGCCATCCAAACTATCAAGAATAAAGCAATAAAAAATCGTGTGGTAATTGTGTGCTTGTGTTGTGCTGTATACGCAGAAATATAGGTGCCAGGCAAATTTTCGTCATTAGTGCATGTTGATAACGTTGAGACGCAATATGTACCGTCGTCACCGTGGTCACGCTGGTACCCTCGTCGCTGGCTTAGCGACATACAGACCTGTAGATACCCCACACCCACTCGTGCATATATGATTCCATTTTGTGATGGAGTATCATTCGATTACATTGGTTGTGTATATCAGGGGTCGTTTATTCTAGTTTAGCTACCCCAATGTCATTCCAAGCGAAGTGACTAATCGCAATAAAGAACGTCTTGGCATATTCGAAGCTAATAGAAACTAATATGTCATATAAGTACGTGTATGGTCTTTTGCAAGAGCTGTATTCAATATTAGCAATGCTTGAACGAGATGATGATATGTTTGTCTTTTTTTCGTTTTGTATGTGTGGTTATGTAGGTCCGCCGACGGCAACTATTGAGACATGCCCGGAAGATGCTACTGCATGCACAAAGGATCCCACCATGTTAAAACGAAGAGCGAGCATAAGTTCATTGGAACCATCTTCTAAATTTATCAAATTGGATGATTCACTTAATTTTGTAGCGCCCATTACGTTTACACATGCATGATTACAACCGAGGAGGGAGAGCGTATGTACTGGAGGGAAGCCACGCCCACGACCGCCTATATATATGACGTGTTTCGAACACATGACCCTGATGCTAAGCGTATATATACACATCTACTGTCAGGTTGCTCCACTTGTGCTCTTCCCTGCTCCCTAATAGAACGCGTCACCACAAAGGCGTAAAAAATAATCTTCTCTAACGACCTAGTCGATGCTTGGAAACTGCCCAATCCTAGCAATTATCCACTGGCATGGTTTACAGATTTCTTAATCAATCCGGACAATATGTGGAAATTTCACCCGGAAGACACGCCCAAGTCAAGAACACATCTTAAATGCAATTTCCACGGAAAGAGTAAGTGCTCCATATACTTCAATATGCGCTACGCCAGCTGGACGGCCATCCTGCACTTGAGCCTCGTCGATCACGAAGCGTCGACGCTTGCCTACGAGTATTTTGGACTCATACTACGGTGTTTCATATTGTGTAAAAAAGGTATGAACGTTTATCATTCCGGAGTGATCGAATCTTCCGATATCCCTGATGATTTGGCTAGAAATATTATAGTAAAAAAAGCAACGGGGGACATGGTCGTTATTCAAGACCCGCAATATCCTTCTGCGGGAATACCCCCGCAAATGTCTGGAAAGTTCAAAGACCATGTTTATAACAGATTGCTAGCGGACCAATATTCATTTGTGCCTTTTAAAAAACCGGACAAAGAAGCAAATAATAAGAAAATCTACGAAGATAAACACAGCCTGAGGTCCACCGATTATGAAAGATCACTTTCGAATGCTCCTTTCATTCATAAAGGAGCGGTTACGTCTAAGGAAGAGCATTTGTATAACATGCTGATTAAATTAAAGACGGTAGCTATACGGAGCAAAACCACCCGCATTCAAGGTGGTATAGAAAAAACGTTTTTAAGATTTTTAAACTTTGTAGGGGAAGATGAATCCACATTTACTGGGATGAATATAATTTTTCCCGAGCCGACGATATTATCGGGAGGATTACATTACATCATGTGGGAACACAAAACGCCTTCGATCACGACGGTGCCGTCTAAGGACTATTATTGTTTGATATCGCCGAGATTTATTCCCGGCGTAGATTATATGGCGTGTGCGAATGACTACACAATTCCGGTTATTTTGTATCTGGGACTTCACGGAGCCGTATTTGTTGTAACCGACCCTGCTGTGACACAAACATCCTTAAGCAGTCTCCAGCATCGGTACAACAAATTATCTGCACTCTTACTTGGCATTGCTAAGCAAAAAACCCTCAAGCGGACGTTCATTGAACTCAAGACCATGCCAGCCACCAGGGTTCATAATGATAATTCAAAAGCATTACGAGCACCTGCTAAAATTCAAGAACAAGCGAAGATAGTCGCAAAGATGCTTAATGAGACGTCATTGGCCAATGAAGCTTCACACGAAGCAAGCTCGATGATTAGACGTATAAGGGGAAATTCTCATTTGGAGATCTTTATTTGTGAAACTACACTTAATGATAAGAAAGTATACTATGAAGAGTATGGGCCATTATTTGCGGGAAAGGGTGATGCATACGACCCTCAAAAGCGATAAATTGGCTTTGCGAACTTGGGTTTCGATCCAGTTCTCCACAGTGGGGCGCCAACTATGAGGCTCACGTTTGGTAGTTGTGTGATGAAACCATATACGACTATCTTTGATGAGAGTAATTTCATTGGCTCAACGTTCGAACTACCTGAAGAATTAGCTATGGATCTCCCAGACAACTATAATTTTACGTCCTATAACAGTGGCGACCGCAATGATGATGATCATGATGTTGACAAAGGATCGATTGTTCCGGAAACATTAAGTGAAGTTTCGGACGAAACAGATTTAGACAACGGAATTATTCTGTCACATATAAAGATGATGAAGACATGCTGGAAATTAACATGTCCTCAGCATTTAAAGATCGAATGGAGATATTGGAACAAAAACGTCATACCGAAGACAATGATACCAAGACGGAAGTTAAAAAGCTCAAGGCGACGTGTACTGCAAGACTTAATTGAAAGCACGTGTTGTCCTCATCACCTAAACATTATACACAAACATGAGTATGCACTTGTTCATTTGTTATCTGGTATGATATTGCAGCTATCATTGTATTGGTAGCCACTATATGTATAGCCGAATTGCTTATGCGTGTTAGTATTAGCATGTATATATATTGACACGTGTACTTGTCTTTATCGGGCGACACATTTCACCACCTAACAAATGTTATCGCATGGTGCAGGACGCGCTTTCATGTGTGGGAAGTTTCTGGAATGTTATCGATGGTTCCATCCACTGTCTGGGACCGAAACTTGTGTAATCTGATTGCATGTGTGCGCGACGCGAATAATGTAGAACTTTGTGGAAGGCGCGCGGGTCTCAGTGATTAGTCTGGAACATTCGACGATTGATGTATAAAAGCCGACGTGCTTGACCCGTTGATCAGATTTTCGACGATCGCCGACTGTGTTCGCCGCTCTCGTTGAGCTTTAAAGGGGTGGAGACATCAAAAGTTTCGTTCATGCGTTTGTTGATTCAAACGTTGCGTCATGCTTCAGGGAACACGATACACACAGCGGGATTCATATATACCCGACAAATAATTTAATAATAGCGTTATTATACCGAGCGATTTCGGTTTCGGTTTCGGTTTCTGGGCTCCCGGGGATGCTGTGACGTCACAGAGGAGGAAACGCAACATGGCTTGGTCACGTGGGCCACAAAAAATAGTGACGTAAAACTATGCTGCGTCGTCTGCTCGCGCATACGCGTGCTCTGCCAGCAGAGGTCAACAACTGGCGATTCGAAGTGCATGTCGCGATTATTATAATTATTGCGAAGAGCGACAACAACTGGCGATTCGAAGTGCATGTCGCGATTATTATAATTATTGCGAAGAGTGACAACAACGGTAAGAATATTGCGGCTTGTGAGAGTCGGTGATTCATTGCGAAGCGCCGTAAGCTTTAGCTTTGAAGTGAACCGGAAAAGGCCTAGCAACGATATCGGCGGCGCCGAACGATCAGAGGCGGTGAAGCTGCCGTCGGTGCCAGAGTGACCACTCCTCGGTAGCTGATTGGCCGCTTCGCCGTACGGCTGCCGCACAAATGGATCCCGGGCCCGTCCTCTCTACGGAAAGGAAATCTCGCCATTCGCGAGCAAAACCACCGTCTCACGGAGGCCCACGAACAGCAAACATGCGCGAGGTTCCGTGCCGGTACCGTGGACGGGCCCTCAGATTGAGAAAGGCCAAGCGAACGAGAGACCGCTCCGAGCTGCCGAACTATGCGACTATGCGAGGAGAGAAGCAGACAACACGAACGCCGCATATCCTGGTCCCTTTCGGAGTCGGCCGCTGAAACGTGTGAAAGCCCGTCCGCACGGCAACTCGCCGCACGCAGTTTGCCGTTCGCGGGCCGCCGTGCGGCGTTCGTGTTGTCCACTTCTCTCCTCTTGTGTCCGTGTCTGCACGCCTTACCCCTTCGTTGCATTAAGAAAGGATTTATATATGCCTCTAGCTCGGTCATAGAGGAGGCTATGCTCGGTCGCTCGGCTCAGCAGGCTCCGTAATCGACAGTTCATCGCTACTCCTCATACGTCACGTTTTTGTGCTAGTGTGCTATGACGTCGATATTTTCGTTCCTCCTCTGTGACGTAGTAACTGCCGCGCTAGCGATGGGTCTCGACTACGAGAAGGCGTTCTTAATGACTTTTTGGAGCTGAATTAAAATTATTTTGATATGTTTGCAGTGTCCGATACCTCGTTCTGGGTGTCCTTGCATACGGAAGCAGCCTACAACATGCTTTTTATAGCTTCAAAATTTGGTGTCCCAACCCCTTTAAGTGAAGCCTTTTTTGTGGGCACAGGTTCGCCCAATAAAAGCTAGTTTTGCCTTCCACAGTATTGCTACTGTGTTCTTCAGCGTAACCCCCACGTGACAATATATATTGCAGCTATCATTGTATTGTTAGCCACTATGTCCATAGCTGAATTTATGCGTGTTAGTATTAGCATATATATATATATATATATATATATATATATATATATATATATATATATATATATATATACATATATATATATATATATATATATATATATATATATATATATATATATATATATATATATATATATATATATATATATATATATATATATATCGCAGCTATCATTGTATTGTTAGCCACTATGTGTATAGCCGTATTGTTAGCACCCATGATAGGTATTACATTGTAGCTAATATTGTATTATTAGGCATTACATGCATAATGTCACCATCTACTAAATAAATGTATTCAAATTGATGAGTGCTCATATGAAATGGGAATAAAACATATATTTATTGAACATGAAAGAAATGTTTCTTTATTGGACATTTGGGTCGAATCGAGGAGTCTGATCAAACGGTACATGAATGACAGTATCTGTTGATGCGTCGGATTCTGATTCTGATGTAATAGATTCGCGCTCTACATCACTCCAATCAATCTCGCTTGGCCCATATATGCGGATGCCAGGGGTTCCAACTGAAATTGGTTAAATCAGATACGGTTTGTTTAATTACATTCATTATTCCAGTAGACTCAATCTCCATATCCCTAGAATCGGTTTTTGTCTTTTCAAACTGTTTTATAACTGTTCCTCGTATTGGAATAACGCTGTTCTTTAAGTTTGATTCGTATTCGGCTTTGTGATTTGTAATCACAGTTGCATGTTCAACCTTGGGTTTAAAATTCTTTACTATGTCTATGTCCAAAAGTTCAGATGGTATAGTAGTTGCATCATTATATTTAATAACTTTAGTGACTGGGTCGTATATTGGGGATTTTTCTGAAAACATTCATCAAACTTATAAACGCGTGTGGATATATCGGAACCGACTGCCTCTATTCTGGTGACACGTTCGAGAAGTTTATATTCGGTCAGCGACTTCGTATCTCTTAAAGTGAATAAACACATACAGTGCGCAAATACGTGAACTTCAGGCTTCAACTCATACAACTTAACACAATTGCACATCCCATTATATACGTTAGACTTGTTGATATTTCCTCCAAACAAAAACGTTTCCAAGGAATCAACACTCAATAATTAGGTTCTGAAAGTTGATGCAGACTGCATGTCCTCGCTACACATTTCTGCGAGTACTATATGGCAGCTCCAATCATTAAATCTACAATAGGCAATTTCATAACTGTTTTTATACTTTTGTATGCGTCATTTTCTTCGATAGTATATGTAAGATTTATGGGATCATGTGCAATGCATTTATTTATTAAATCATTAACGTCTATATTTCGGACTTTACTTGAACGTTGCTCATGTTTTTTTATCGTGGCACGAAGCTTCATTTCGAGAATATATGCGTCTACGTGGATATTACGCGCGAATAAGTATATTAGTATCCTCATGAAATAAGAATGACTTTCCGATAGGTATTGTATTAAAGAGCAGGGTTTCGTATTTTTCATTATTCGATCGTAATCATTCATCCAATTTCCAGGTGCGTACATATGGCAAAATGCAGATAAGTACGATGCGGAGGCAATGCAATCTGGTGTCATCGTGGCATTATGAGACAGGGCAGGTGTGTTTGTGAAAAGTCTTAATATCAAATATCATGGGGATGTGAGATACCACTTGTGATATGCATTTCTAAACAGTTTTTCCGTTTGATTTACTAGGATCGGAAGATCCCATCAGCATAGGTAATTATATATTCATACGACCAAGTTCCCATCGCTGGCTTGGTGTTAATGTTAGGGGAGGTTTATTTAATGCAACCAAAAAGTTTAGCATCGAAATATACGTTGGGTCATACAGTTAATATTTTGAAAAACATATTTTAGCCTGGGATTCGATCTCCAATTCGAAAAGTGGTGTCATGGGTGTAAAAATGGCTGCATTGTGTTCGCAGTGTTCTCCAATGCCATTTGGTTGCACGATCTCATTAGGACGCTTTGAATAAAATTGTCATACGTATATTTCATGATACCGATGGTTTCTTCTATCTGATTGCCATATGATATCACTTCACCTGGGTGTATGGGTATTCTGTGCATATTGTTTATATTTGCCATGCATCTTCGCTTGCTGGGAGCATCTCGTGCGTGAAACAACGGGATTGGGTAAATATTACTGTCGATTAATGTTATGTCCGTCGGGCCTACCACAGGCATTGGGCAGTCTACTTCCCACGGTTTAATGTGTGAAGAATAAATGGCACCCGAACGCGTTATGTAGGTACCACAAGGTTCGAAACCACCGGATGCAGCCATGAATTCGAAAGGTGGCAGGTATGGTTCGACCTTGCTTATAATTTCAGTAATTTTCGTAGACACTGAAATTTTATACGCATAAAGTTTTATCAATGCATTGAAGCGCCTGGCACAATCAGAATCTACGTGATTATTAATTATCATAACTCCTATGCTTGACAAATGAGCGTTCCAATATCTAACCATCACCGTTCTTTTAGTTATAATGTCAGGGAGATGCATGTATGGGTGTACAAACTGCCGCCGTCGTATTATGTGTTTAGTCGCTAGTGAACACATGGTGTAATGACCTCGCATGTCTTTGTGCATTAAAGGCACGTTATATAAATAGCTGTTTACAACGTGTATATCATCTTCGGACATGTACTCTTGGTCGGGCTGCATGAAATCAAAATAATATAGCCATTTGCAAGGTATTGCTGACTACTCTTCTCTGGTGGGAATAATTACAGTACTCGCAGCAATTCTGACAACTTCCTGACGCATACAATATATTACAGCCCACGCATTAATGTCATCAGGGTCGAATCTTATGTCAAATTGTATGTCTAGGGGTACACACTCTATAGTCAATATAAATGGTTGCGTCACATTGTCTTCTGTGAGCGGAAATACTCCTTCGTAAAAAAATTGAAATATTAAAGAATGTTCTAAAATATCAATTTTTTTTTTCAATTTCAGCGTCGTATGCATGTTGTCCACTCATTAGATGTTCCATCACTTTGTACCAAGTATCCAAAACACCTTCCACATTAGTATCAATATCCACATTACAACGTCCTAAGGGTATGTTATTTTCAACCACTTGTATCAGTACTGCCTTTGCGTTTTTTAGATTTATGTTCGCTTGTGGATGACTAATAAACGTGTCTGGCAATGATGCCAACGTGTCATAATATATATGCGGTTTAATCGTAACGTATACGTGGAATGAAGGTTTCATGATATCTTCTATTGCAACAGTATTAAAATGGTGATGCGATAGTGCAAGATCTCGCACCCAGTTCTGTTGCCTCACCGTGTTAATTTTTAACGAACCGAAACATTTTCCAAAATCAAATAATGACATTGAGGGAATAACGGATGCAATCGATTTGAATTCGTGTTTAGTCTTGGAACGTTGCACAGTCTTGGCCATTTCAGGAAGTGATATTATATTGCGCATCGATTCTGTTTCTTTCTTTAATGGATCTTCTTTAAGCGATTTATATCGTGCTTTCACGTTGATTTTCACAGGTATACTCAATTTACTGGAACGTGGCGCATATCCTGTTTTTGTGTATTCATAATTGCCAGCGTGCTATGCTCGAATTAATTTCTTTTGTTGTTGGCGTGCCTTGTTTAGATAATAAGTATTGTGGTTTACTGAAAACGTCATCTTTATGGGCCGCTCGCCTCGCGAATGTTTATAATGTACTACACTCATTGCCGGCACGTCTTGTATAGATTAAGATAGAGGTAAACCCCGCGTCTTACGCGTCGTAGTATGACTGTTTTCAGGTACCTCGTCTGTTTGTGTCATTATTTTTGTAGCTTTTGCTCGCGTCGCCAAATCTGCGTTGTTTTTTGCGTGCCGTATTTCAGTTAACAGTACTTTATGCGCCTTCAGATCATACTTGAACTCTCTATGAAGATGCCTTCTGCTTCCTGCTGAAGTCGAAGCGGCTGAATGAACCGATTCTGTTTCTAATCTATCATCGTCTCCTTCTGAATGTACTTCGTCTGCAAGCGGCGGTCCGTCGTCATTTTCTTCATGGCCGCTTACCACGGGATCCCATGAAATGCTTTCTCTTAAAAATTGTGTGTCCTCATCGCCACTACCGTCACCGTAGCTTTTCTCTATATCCATAGAGGGATTTCTTCTGTGAGCCATATTGGATTTCACATGTTCTGTTAATGTTTCAACATTTTAGATTTCTCGCGAGGTTATTAAATCATCGCGCATTCTACGTTTCCTAGCATTTACCCGCCGTGGTTGCTCAGTGGCTATGGTGTTGGGCTGCTGAGCACGAGGTCGCGGGATCGAATCCCGGCCACGGCGGCCGCATTTCGATGGGGGCGAAATGCGAAAACACTCGTGTGCTTAGATTTAGGTGCACGTTAAAGAACCCCAGGTGGTCGAAATTTCCGGAGTCCTCCACTACGGCGTGCCTCATAATCAGAAAGTGGTTTTGGCACGTAAAACCCCAAATATTATTATTATATTTCCTAGCATGTGCCTCACCAATTTCAATGTCTTTGTTATCCTTGTCCATTAACAATGTTGCATCGTCATCTTCCGTTGTTTCACGAATACTTAGCAAGGCATCTGGAAAGTCTATTAATGTATTTTCTCTCAAGTCATATCGTCTGCGCTTCATGTCCAATATCGCTTTATTTCGTTCGTCGTCTGACTATGCTTTGGCATAGCGTCTTTTTTTCATTTGATTTAGAACGGGTCCAGTGATTAGTTCGGGAATTTTTTTCTGAATTGTCGATACCTCGTTCTATTGGCCCAATATTATAGGTAGCTATTTTTAATGGTTCGGTGACGTCCACATCCTGGCTCGTTACGTGCGGTCGTGCTATGTTGGTTGTATATTTTGACATCACAGTCCCACTTTCTATTCCAATATAGTAGCTTATAATGGCGTCGCTTTCACTCAACCCAATCCCTTGTATCGGAACGGGTGGTGGTGGCCTGTTGGTATGTGTAATCGGTCTATGAATTCCAATGGGGGGCTTGGGCTCGTGTGGGAATATTACACCTGCGGACTTATAATGCGAGCGCGCGATAGACACGTTGTCCACATATGTCGATATTACATCCGGTACAATGTAATGTCCACTCGTATTCAATTTCATACCGGTCGCGCTCACATCCTTTATCATTACTATGTTTTCGTATCCTAATCTACTTGGGATACGAAATCTACTGTGGATCTCTCCATCTTTCTCGGCACCCCTTAATATTATTCTTTGGGCAACGCTTATTAACAGTGACTGAATGCACAGTGGACTATTATACATTTTATATAGAACTTGGACATGCATGCACACATATATTCAATATTTGGGGTTCGATATCGACAATGTAACACGTACAGCTCCGTAATAATGATCTGCTCTCATTTAGAGGATATTTGCCTGCACGTAGACATAGTTTGCGTGATGTGCACAGTGCGTAATTCATGTTCACATCACCTCTTGGCATACAGAGGGCCTTGGTTTGCAATAGTGTTCTTTTATGTTTGGTGGCATGCTTGCGCATTTAAATGAAATTCGCACCCTTTTGACAGCCTTATTTTGAAGATTAAGTCAACTGCACTGTACACATACGTATCTACAAGAAAATAGGTTTCTGACCTTGCCAAATCCACGCACATTGTAGAGCTACTTGAACTTGAAAGCCGATTTCGGGTTTGATGCGCGCGTATTTACTACACTGAAGGAAAAGTTGCCGATTTCCACTGAAAGATAACGACAAGGTTGGAAGGCGCATCCCTTAAACTACAAGTTGTGCTTGTGCATTTCTGAAATTATTCAAATGACACTCCCACCATGGTTGCTCAGTGGCTATAGTGTTGGGCTGGTGAGCACGAGGTCGCGGGATCGAATCCCGGCCACGGCGGCCCCATTTCGGTAGGGGCGAAAACACCCGTGGTACTTCGATTTAGGTGCACGTTACGGAACCCCAGGTGTTCGAAATTTCCGGAATACTACGCCGCGCCTCATAATCAAAGTGGTTTTTGCACGAAAAACCCCCCAATGTAATTATTTTAACACATGAGGCCAGTGAATCATGAAAATGCTGATCACATATTGGTCTTCCAGTTTCGACCCTTTTTCTCTGGTGATCACAAACTGTGGGTACTTTCTGCGCATTCAGCGCCACTTCAAGATCAATACTTACAAAGCTCCTACTCCAGTACACTTGGCGAATTATAGAGCAGGTATTGATGCCGTGACATCTCATAATTCTACAACCAATCGGTCAGCCTTGAGTTCCCTAGGTAAATATTTAACATGCGACTTGTGCTGCAGACCAGCCAGTACGATTCTTTTGCAGGCATTTGTGACGCCATCAGAAATCAACAGGCGTCATTTCAGCACCCATGTGACCCATCTAGGATGCTCTATACTGTCATTGATCAACCGCACATAATTAAGTGCATTAGGTATGACTCCGGAAATTGGGGAGTTTCGGGTAAGTGAAAGAATTTCCGTTCTTTTTAGATGTGCACTCTGTATGGTTTTATCAGAAATATATTTTACTTCTTCCTACAGCTGACACAAGGTCAAGAAGCATATTGACAAATGCACTTATTTATCTTTGTCGGACGACCGATTTTCACTGTCTACCAAATGATACCGCTCAGTACAGGACGCGCCCGCATGTGTTGGAAGTTTCTCGAATGTTATCGATAGCTCTATGTGCCGTGTATTGTCACCGAAGCCTCTGTAATCTGATTGCTTGCATGTGCGACGCGAATTGTGCAGAACTTTATGGAGGACACGCGGGCACCAGTGATTACTCTGGAACCTCGGAGGACCCAGAATAAAAGCCGATGCGTTTACCGGCAGATCACATTTTCGACGATTGCAGACTGTGTTCGCCGGCGTCGCCGTTCTTTGAGTGTAGCCTGTTTTGAGGGCACATGTGTCTCACAAAATCTGCGATGAAAACATTTTATTTCCAATTCACAGCTGCAGCCACGGATTTCTACAGTGAGCAGGAATCATGCAAAAAGCTCCATGAGTCTGCAGCAACATCTGAATTCACCAGAAGAATGAACAGGTTATTTGACTACTTCAACTCTCGGAGGGCCATCATGTGCAGTAAAACGAAGCTGAGCAGGCTTAAGGATTAAGCTTAAGGAGTAAGGATTACGCTTTTGGCCTCATACATACCTCTGATTTTTTGCAGAAAACTATTACTTCACATACACTGAAAGAGAGCGTTGCATGGATAGGCAACTGCTGCCACTACAAATTCTGCCAAAGCAGAGGCAGATCTGCTTTGCCCACATCCGAGGCTCTAAGATTAACCCTGTGAAGTACAGTATCCCTTGTTTAGAACCTTCTTGCAGCAGGTTTTCGCCTTGTACTGGTAGCAAAGATTGGACAGGACCCATTAGAGGCAAACAAGTGCATTTTCCAGCCTGTTAGGTAAATACTGAAGCATTTTTTTTTTGTTTCGGAGTTTTTTTTTTTGTCATTGTCAGACATGTTGCCGGAGTACCTACAGCAGTCGAGCAATCCCTCTTTATATCTAGGATGTTTTCTGTCAGGAGTATTGTCCAGCCGCCCAAGCGATTCTCAGTAGCTGGAGTTAGTCCACAACTGCTCCTCAAGCTGCAAGATCTGCTCTACTGCATGTTACGTGAGCAACAAAGCCTGCTTGTTTTCATTCTCTTCAGAAGGCATTACTCAATATATATATGGAGCAATGCCTCCTGAAGAGAATGAAATCAAGCAGACCTTTTTAAGAATTGCCTAAGTTTGCAAGTAATAAATTTTGTTTTGCATAGAAATATGTCAAAGTACATTCTTTTCAGGCCACATTAAGTTGTATGGAAATCACATGTATAGCAGGGGACTATGCAACTGTGCAATGCATGCAGCATTAATATGGGAAGATTTTGCAGCTCCTAAATTTAAAAAAAAAGCCATGGTGATTTTCGATGAAACCTAGTGGGAGTTGTGGTTATCTTAGTAAAGCTGCAAAACAATACAATGCATCCAGTACATCTATTGCTCTGTGTGCAGCTTGCTGAGCACACCAACGTTGTGGTTTCCATTTCCACTTCAGGCTGACTCCTTCGCTATTCTTCTGGGTGAAGTCCTCTTGGAACCTGCAGAAACAGAGGAGGAGGCGTAAGTTCTGTACAAATGGCAGTCTCCAAAAGAGGGAACAATGGAATTCCTTGCTGGCTATGTGGCCAAAATAAGGTTTGGATCGTTGAGCTGCTCAAGCTCTGTGGGGATTCTGAGAAGTTCGGAACGAGCGGCAAATGGCGCGATTCTTGCCAAATCCAAAGGTGGCCTACAAGTGCCCTCCAGCCAGCTAGTCGCCCTTCTCAAAATTGTGGAAGATGAATAAAAACTGTACACAGTTGACAAAACTGCCCGCTCTGACGTGTACATGAACATTTGCCGGAATGTTTCGATAGACAGTCGCACTCCTACAGCTGCTGTAGGCTGCATCACACTTGCTAAGCATCACTGTAAAAGTAGTTCAGTTTAGTCCTAAGACCCGCTTGCATTTTAAACGAGAGAAAAACAAGCAGATGCGAGCCAAGAGGTGGGCTTCATGTCTAGAAGCAGGTGGTAGGAAACCAACAAGTTAAAGGGGCGTAGCAGGAAACTCCTTTATCGCGTATGGGCGACCACTTTCAAAAAATTGCAATGCTGAAGAAGAACAAGGATGTTGCAAGGCCTGAGCGGGGCATTCATAATAAAACACATATTTGTTTCATGCTTTTATGAGGGCTTTGTTGCCAGCTCAATTTCTGTTATATCAGCGTAGCCTAGTTCACATCACAGTGATGGCGCTTTCACCCCTTACAATCGGCCATGACGACCTACAGAACAAATAGCATTAGAATGCCTTTAAATACCAATTCTAGAATAATATGCATTGCTTTACTTTCCATTGTCCTTTATGTTGGCTATTGATGGGCTAAAATTCATGAACTGTATGTGCTTTTAAGTAAAGAAGAAGATTATTAGAACACTGTTAGCTATATTTGCATTATGCTTTGATGAGCAAGTAATCTGCACATGTTGAGGTAACAGTTGAAGAACTGGAATGATTAGATCGCAAACAGGCCATTTTTAAAGAATTGTTGCAGTAAAAAAACTGATATATTAGCACTGTGGCTACATGTGTTCGTTTAAGAGCTTTTTTTTTGCCGTGTGATGTGTTATGAAACGCTTATGCTTTACGGTTTCCTGTGCACAGAAACAATCAATAACACATTCTGTATTTACTTCTATTCGTTTGTTGGTGCTTCCTGCCCCCCCCCCCCCCCGATTCATATCTCCATGTTTTGATTCTTTTTTTAGATTCTTATATCAGTGCCATACTTCTAACAAACTTCTTGCTTTGTGAATGGTCGACCATACGCGACTGGACGTCTATTTGTGCTGACGGTATGTCGCTAATTTTACATAATAAATGATCGTGCGTATATGCGGTTTCAGCACGAACACGTCTTATTTCTTTTTCTGATTAAATTAGAATGTTTTCTTTTTCCGATTTTTCGACCATGATAAGAATATCAGGACCGGTGATTAGATTATTTTAACCACTTGATAATAGTTGTGCATTGCGAAGCAACATACCTAGTCTCGTTTCTGCGTCAAAACCACGAGCATCGTGAAGGGTTGGGATTACTGACGCTTCTAAACGACCGCTTGCTAAGACAGTTGCCTAATTATAATACAGTTTCAACTCTCCAGGTCCTTGCACTTCATGGACGGCTTAATCCCATCGTATTATAGGTCTGAAGTTAAGCACAACCGCACATATTCACACTGATAGTACCGTCTTCCCTCCCTCTTTTGTTCCCTTTAAGCCGTTCCTTTGTGCAGGGTAATAAACCAGACGTGCGTCTGATTGATCTCCCTACCTTCTTTCTTTTCCTTCTCTTTCTCCTCCTCCTCCTTAATCCTATGCTAAAAGCCGCACCAAACACATTTAGTCGTGAGGTTTGTATTACAATTATCTAACCTGAATCGCATTACGGAATGACATCGCTTTGCCGAGCGATCTAAAGCATACGGAGCAGCTTAGCTTCCTTTCTTTGTCATTAAACGAAGTCATTCTACGGCAATAGCCCTTGCAGGCAAGGACATCCGCACAATTTTTTGCAGGAGGGGGGGGGGGGTGTTGGTTGTTAGCGCCGGAAAGGGGGGGGGGCAGCGGTACGTTCGCAACAAAAAGGCACTATTTGCGGAGGAATTTATTCATAAATAAATTTAGTGAAATACACAGATGAAAGAACAATTACAAACAGCAAATTAATGCGAGTCTTGGAGAGGTACATTAGAGTTTATTAACGAACAAACAATGAAAACTAATAAGAAATGCAAGAAGATACTATCGCTTCGTGGAGAAGAGTGCTCTGTCTTGCTGCATGCGGGTTCTCGACTCACCCGAATTGATGAGCAGCACACAGCACAATATGTTCACAAACACGCAACTACAGTTACTCAGTCAGTCTCCCTTGAACAGCAACTGCCGACGCCTCGGATTTTTCTGGGCGAATTGCGTGAGGACACGGCTGATGAAGTGATTTCTGTGCATCATTACGCGCTCTTGGCGCACGCTCATCATACAAAGGCCGTACACCCTATCGTTTGTCATCGTTGAGTGTAGCCAGGTTTTCACTCTCCTCGTTTTACTGAAGGAGCGTTCGACCGTACAGGCAAAGTCAGAGCCACCTCAATGGCTTTTGCAGCACCGCGGAAGAATGTCTTGGTCTGATGTAGAAGCTCGCAGTAAGTTATTTCTGACGGCTCCCTAGTTTTGTTGCACCACATCTCGTACCAAGAGATGGCCTCTTCCTTGACGTTGTCGATGCCGTAAAAGCGTTGGGGTTCTTCGGCGAGGGCAGCGAACTCAACACGGCTCAAGTGCTTCATTTTTGATGGATGCGGCTGTAGAAGTTTCAAGCTCCTCCCATTGCTTTCAGAAAAGCGGCGAGCTAAAGAAGCAATGACAGAGTCCAAGTCCGGCACATATATTGCCACATGGTAGTATTCCTCCGGTTACTGAATGCCGTAGTTGTCTCGGTGTGCCTGACAAGAGACTTGTCTTGGAACAGATATCACCACATATAGGTGATTGGCTGCCTCCCTTGCTGCATTCATGATGTCAGAGAACTCCTCTACAGCGTTTGTCCGGTGGCCGCGAAAATCACGTTGCAGCTCAGTGATGTGGTCATGCATAGAATGGAAGTTTATGGATACACTTTGTGGCACGTTCGTAAGTGGTTCGATTCACGCGCTGTACTTCGCTACACTTTGCAAGCAGACGATACAATAGTGCTTGTTGTTGCGCAGTAGAGGATGTGAGCTCGTTGTCTTGCTGCAGCGTTCGAGCATGATTCCGTTGACGCCAGCTCCTCGAGTGCTTCGACTATGGCCACGTAATGCTGAGAAAAGACCCTAATAGACTTATATTTTGCAGACCACCTGGTCTCGCACAGCATTGGAATATCGGGCACCAATTTTCTCCGGAGCACGCTCTCGCGGAAGAAGTTTATGGTTTGTTTCATTATCCCAATTGTGCTTCGAATTTCAGAGACGTCGTTGAAATCGTAGATGGCGAGATTTAGTTTGTGACTTGCGCAGTGGAAAAATAGTTCCTTCGGAAACTGTTTCTGCATTATTTTGTTCACTCCAGCTTCTTTCGAAGCCATTGTAGAGCATCCATCGTACCCTTGTCCAACGAGGTTCGAAAGACATCCCGCCACTCGTCAAAAGCTTCAAGATTGCCGTGGCGATGCAAGCGGAGTTTAATTGCTCCAACTCTACTAATCCCAAAAACTGCTCTGGAACGCACACTTCGGCTCCCGCCTTGTTAATAAAGCGAACCCCTATAGACACATGCTCCTTTCCTGAAATATCTGCAGTTTCGTCAGCAAGAACGGAAAAAGGAAACGCTGTGTTAGCTTCGGCAACTGTCTGCTCTCTCAGGATGTCGCCACAAATTTTGATGAACTCGTTGTGGACGCGGACAAAAGTGTACTTAGCATTTCCAGCAGAAGAAACGAAGTGCTCCTGAAGTCGAGTACCTCCAGCTTCTACCCGAAAGTGAAGGAGATCGTTGAAGACTCCACTATCGAACTGCTTGCCGCGAATTGGCAAGTCATGCGCCGCGCAAAAGACAATGGTGGAAACTATTGGAAACAGTTTCTCACGATTCCTTTCAACTTGCTCGTGCAGTGCTCTGTTCAGCTGCTGCCAACGGGTTGCTGCTTGCCTTTTATCACATCCATAAAGTTATGCGAGGCCGTCATTGCCTCCTGGTGCCATTGGGATTTTACGTGATCCCTGCACGCCTCGTGCATTTTTCTGTAGTTACTGAAAGCGCGCACGATAAAACTACCTTGAGTACCCCGGTGAACACGAGGAGCAAAAGTCACGCCAAAACGACAAAGGGCGCCTTTCGCTGTCGCTGAGTACGCAAGCCAAAGGGAATAATCTCCATGCAATTGGCGGCGAAAAGGCCTCTTTCCAGGTGTTACATCGTTTTTCAAGTCGTATGTAACATTGGCGACCATGGCTTAGTAAAAAGACGTAACTACAAAAAGTCCGGGATGCCAGTGAGTTTAGCCTTTCCTAGAAACTCTCATAAATCATATTCTTGAGGCAAGCTACTTGCTTTCTTGCGGTTGTCTTCGGACTTCAATCCCAAGAGAGGAGAAAGGGAATCGTCTCGGCTTACTGCGTGACCGGGGCTCGCTGTCGGTGGAGTTCCTTCCATAGAGTCGACGACATTGGCTACTGTCCGGTGATGAAAGCTTGCATCACTCTGGTCAAGTGCTACACCGTTGTCACATGTCACACCAGAATCTTCAGGGGCGCAGTTGGATAACGCTTCGTCAGACACCCGCTGACGCCTAAAGAAGCGTCGGATGTCCATCATTCGGGAGCGCGCCAGACAAAGCTGGCTATGCAGTTCCTCGTGGTTGATAGCGTTAGAAAATATATACACATTGATTGGAAAAAACAGTTGAACGCATTCGTAGAAAACAAAGAAAAAATACCTACATATACAACGAAAACTCATTTACAGGATGAATGCACGCTCGCAGCTTCATACACCTCGCTCGATCTTGCTCGCGCATCCGCACAGTCGAGCAACCGCACACGTGCTGCTCGCCGCTCTCTCGTCCGCTGTCCTGGTTGTTCTCAGCTCCGTTGACAACCGGCCACTTTTAAAAACGCCGAAGCACAAACAAACACAGAGGCGCGCACACGTGCAAGGGCTTACTCGCCGCAAAGTCCGCGCAAGCGTTCAACTGTTTTTCCAACCAATGTGTATATATTTTCTAACACCATCAGCCACGAGGAACTTCATAGCCAGCTTGGTCTCGCGCGGTCCCGAATGATGGACATCCGATGCTTCTTTAGCCACAGGGTTTGTCTGACGAAGCGTTATGTGCCCCTGAGCCCAACTGCGCCCCCTGAAGGGCGAGTGTCTGCAACAGGTCGTCCTTCAGCAGAGATGGCGTCGTTTGGAAACGGCGGAACGACGCGTGCCCGGGCGCGGCACTGCGCAGGTGCGACCGCGTGGAAGCGGGGCTGCTTTTACCCTTTTGGCTGAGCGCGCCACCGCCCCTGGCGTGCGGCGCTTTTCCCTACGTTTTCTCCATCGCCGCAGCCATCACTCACGGTTCGAGAAAGGAGGCGCGTCGCAGTAGCACGCAATGCGAAGATGACGACGGCGATATGCGGGTGGGCGAAAGAGAAGGCTCCCGACAGGAGAGGGCTCGGATGTCTTTTCGGGAAAGAGGGATCATGTATTTGGTCACGGTGTACGAACATACTGCACCGTGTATTTGGTTTTACTTTGCTTTGTGTTATTGGCGGGGTGCTGGGTTTGAGGCTGTAGTGTGGCGGCCGCTTCGAAAGCAGGATCTGCTCGTTGTCGGTCCCCTCGGTTCCCTGTTAAGACGCCGACACTATAAGCGTCCTGGCTTTGCCAGGGCCCGTTCTCGAAGAGCGCCACCTATGTTTAATGCCGTCATTTCCCCTCTATTGCCATTTCATATGATTTTACTCGTTCTCTCCGAAGCCTAGCTGCGGCGTTCCTTTATACCTGTTTTCATTACAGTACGGAAAAAGCGCGCGGACCTCCATTTTTGGTGTTTTTCTCGAACACTTTTTATATATGAGAAAAAACGTTGCCTCCTTCCATTTTCTCCGGCAAATCATGCCGCGGACGCTCTGCAGCCGTTTTCATGGCAGTGTGGCTCTCTGGGTGTTTACACTATCAATTCATCCGAAGCACTTGGCAATCGTTTTCATAACCAGAAAATGACGCAATGCATAGACTCCTACGAATTACACTCTTCCATTAACAAAAAACCTTCTTTAAGTGACTATCCTATTTTGATAGGTAGCCATACACAAAATTTACTTGCGATTGTATTCATCTGGGACCAAAGTAATTATGTGGTCCTATCTCAATTCGTTGAAATGGATTGCATAATGGCACTACTGGCCTCGGCTTTCATTGCACTACAAGCGTACAAGCTTTTTGAGGGGTGGATTTATATAGGCTTGGTTTGGGTGGCGGGGTGGTCGAAATTTCGTCATTTCGGCAAGGAGTGCCTACAAGTAAATGTGACGCCACGGGAAGGTGTCACACTTTTCTTACTAGGTGTGGCGGTCTTGACTTTTTCCTAAACGTAGCCGGCAATTTATGACAAGGCGGAAGTTCTCGCCATAATACTGCGTAAATCTCGAGGTTCGAGATAGGAAACCTCAAGCGTTCCTCTCACAATTGTTCGCTATCTTCAGCCTGTCATTCTTTCACTGCCGTGCCATCACCAGCAAGATTACGTTATAGTGTGCAGAGTGCAAAGTTTGCTCGCAATCCTGAATGGCGCTTCTACAGATATGAGGAACCTGAGTGGGCTAATAAACTTTTTAGCTCGAACGAAAAAAATTATTGACCAAATTTCCAGGGGGCTGCGGCCGCCCCCTCTTGACCCCTCCCCCCCTCTCCCTCCGGAAGCCCATGCTTGCAGTAATGGCTTCACCGTTTTGATCTCCTAATAAGATACTGCTCACAGTCTGACGGAAGGTGAACAGTTGTGCTCGGCGAACAATCTGGCGCTATGCGCAACCGAGAGTTGGCGCTTACTTACGGTTGAGTGAGGTTGCAACATCCCAACTGTTTGCCTCCGTTTACAAGTGACATCACTGGCGCTTTGTTGCGAATGCGTGGTGTTTAATTTCAGGCAAATATTGAAAAGCTGAACCTATCGAAGCGTTGAGCTGAACGGCGGCGAGAAAGAAATCCGGACCGAGCACCCAGCCACGGCGGCCGCATTTCGATGGTGGCGAAGTGCAAACAAAGACGAGTTTATTCAGGTTCAGGTGCACTTAAAAGGAACCCAGGGTGTAAAAATTAATCCACAGTCCTCCACTGCGGCGTGTGTCATAATCATATCGTGGTTTGGCTCGCAAAATTCCAGAAGAAAATAAACTTTCATTAAAAAGAATTTTCCACCAGATTTCTTTGTAGTGGCCTCAGGTGGTGTCTCAAAAAAAATTTCACACATTTTTTTTTTTTTACTCAGACCACCGCAAGCTGCATGTTGAGCGGCTATACCCCCCCCCCCCTTTTTTTTTTTTCTGCGGGCGCTCACTTCATGGTAGAAGATGCGCTCAGCAGTTGTTGATGGATGTGGAATATTATAAGTCAAAGTATATTATTCGTCAAAGTAAATCAACGATTCTGGAAGTTTAGAAATCCATAATACCGAAGGTGCCCTCCACACGCAGCCTCAGCGGTAGCGGCGTTCGCATGACCGCTGGCGCACACTTGCGCCTCTTGCGGCGGGCGCTGGCTCTATACGAAACTGAGGCGGCAGTTTCGTGACCAAGAAAAAAAATGGAAAGACTGTTAGTACCTAAATGTTGTCAAGTATAAAGATAGCTCGATACACAAGTCACGAGCGATCTCTGTTCGGGGCGTGCGCTATTTATTTAACGACATTGCAACAACAATTGGCCTGCGCTTCAACACTGTTGAAACGCAAATATTTCGCAGCGGAGTTGCGATAATGATTAACCGGCAAAACAAAAGGCACTTTGTAAAGACAGGTGACGCTGCCCAGAGTACAAGAGTGCATCAACGTCCAGTAGACATGTGCTTGGTGGACATAGCGTCTGTGAACAAGCAAAAAAAAAAACAGAAAGCTGTGCGCTACCGCGAAGTGGTAACAAGTACGTTTTCGACTATAGCAATGTTTAATATTTCGAGTCGATCCACACGTGGTGATATCGAGGGGAAAAGCGAAATTGTAATCCTAAAGCAGTAGTTTCGCTCCGTTTTTGGATGCGCGTGCGTTACTCCAGTAGGCCAACGCAAGTATTTAAAGTGCACTGTTATTTAAAGAAAGGACGCAGAATGCTTCGAATAACATTACTTTTCGACGTCCACTACGGTTGTTTAAGTTTAGGAATTATTTTTGCGCTAATATATATGTAATTCTTTAGCGCTCGGCTGTCATTGATCGCTAATCCGAACCTTGATCTGGCGAAAGAGTTTGGAGACCCTTGCTCAAGAGCAATCTACTCGGCAAAAATATTCTACATAAGTTCATCATTTCTGATTTATTCTTTAAAAAAAGAAAAATTATGCGGATCCCCCGCACTATGGGAATCGATGTAAGCGAAGCTTCCTGTGTTGTTTGCCTTGGCTGACCAAAATTAGGGGCGATGTTGACGACGAATGATTAATAAATGTTTCTTCCAACATGAAATTGGTGAGCTGATGTTGAACGTTACCTCGCATGCCCCAGTGCTATTTGTCTACATAGTACACAGAACACACAGGAGGAGGTGTTTGCTTGAGGCGTTGTTGTGCGGCATATTTCGTAAACTCTGAGAGGGTTGAGCATTTTCCTGGTCTCACATGGCACATTGCGTCATTGCAGAAGTATTAAAGGGGTTGGGACACCAAATTTTGAGGCTATAAAAAGCATGTTGTAGGCTGCTTCCGTATGCAAGGACACCCAGAACGAGGTATTGGACGCTGCAAACATTTCAAAATAATTTTAATTCAGCTCCAAAAAGTCATTAAAAACTCCTTCTCGTAGTCGAGACCCATCGCTAGCGCGGCAGTTACTACGTCACAGAGGAGGAACGAAAATATTGACGTCATAGCACACTAGCACAAAAACGTGACGTATGATGAGTAGCGATGAAATGCCGATTACGGAGCCTGCTGAGCCGAGCGACCGATACCGAGCATAGCCTCCACTATGACCGAGCTACAGGCATATAGAAATCCTTTCTTAATGCAAAGAAGGGTTAAGGCGCGCAGACACGGACACAAGAGGAGAGAAGGGGACAACACGAACGCCGCACGGCAGCCCGCGAACGGCAAACTGCGTGCGGCGAGGTGCCGCACGCAGTTGCCGTGCGGCGCGTACACTAGCCGGCCGACTCCAAAAGGGACCAGGATATGCGGCGTTCGTGTTGTCCGCTTCTCTCCTCGCATAGTCGCATAGTTCGGCAGCTCGGAGCGGTCTCTCGTTCGCTTGGCCTTTCCCAATCTGAGGGCCCGTCCACGTTACCGGCACGAAAACTCGCCGCACGCCGTCTGCCGTTCGCGGGCCCCCATGTGACGGCGATTTTGCTCGCGAACGGCGAGATTTCTTGCCGTAGAGAGGACGGGCCCGGGACGCATTTGTGCGGCGGCCGTACGGTGAAGCGGTCAATCAGCGACCGAGGAGTGGTCCCTCTGGCACCGACGGCAGCTTCACCGCCTCTGATCATTCGGCGCCGCCGATATCGTCGTTAGGCCTTTTCCGGTTCACTTCAAAGCTAAAGCTTACGGCGCTTCGGAATGGATCACCGACTCTCACAACACGCAACATTTTCTTACCGTTGTTGTCGCTCTTCGCAATAATTATAATAATCGCGACATGCACTTCGGATCGCCTGTTGTTGGCCTCTGCTGGCAGAGCACGCGTGTGCGCGAGCAGACGACGCAGCATAATTTTACGTCACTATTTTTTGTGGCCCACGTGACCAAGCCATGTTGCGTTTCCTCCTCTGTGACGTCATAGCATCTCCCGGAGCCCAGAAACCGAAACCGAAATCGCTAGGTATAATAATGCTATTATTAAATTATTTATCTGATATATATGAATCCCGCTGTATGTATCGTCCTCCCTGAAGCACGACGCAACGTTTGAATCAACAAACGCATGAACGAAAATTTTGATGTCTCCACCCCTTTAAGGCGCGTTCACAGTGGCGGGAAAACGCGCAACGCAGAACGTTTTCCGCGCGCCGCTTCCCGCACAAACCGGTCTTTCTCCCGCAGACAGGCTGCTGTGCCGTCCCGCAGAGCGATGGGTCCGGTACCTATTTTTCCCGCGCCGCTGACGAGAACAGCCAATGGGGGCCGACCGTGAACCGTGAAGTCGGTCCCAGTTCAGTGACCCCGTCGGCGGAGGCTGCGCGCGTGCTGCGGGACACTCGGCGGTTGCTTTGCCAGCATGAACATGCGACTTGAGGCAACAGTGCAGAAGCAACGAACAAGCAAGTATGAGTACGTTTACCGTAGCCAACAGCTCATCGTTCGAACCAGCCATCCTCGTGAAAAAAAGGGTGACGGGAGGAGAGCTAGCAGACGATCAAGACGACGACGCGGGAAAAGGGCGCGCTTTCCAGCCTTCTCTGGTGTCACGTGACCATCTCCTTCTCTCTCTGCTCGTTAGGGTCCTCCCTCAACGCCTCCTCTCTCTACATTCCAAGACAACCGCAGTGAGAAAACGCGCGCAGTGAGCGTCATTCGGGGGAGCTGCGACGCAGCTTCGACGTTGACGCTGTGCCACTGCGGGAAGTCTCCCGCTAGTGTTAGCGCGCCTTTAAACTTCAATTGAATTGCGAGCCTGTACGTGGTAAAACCACAATTGGGTTATGGGGTACGCTGTAGTGGCAGACTTCGGGTTAGTTTTGACCCTCTGGGGTTCCTTAGCGTGTCGCCTTAATCTAAGTGCACGAGCGTTTGTTATTTCGTCCCTTCGAACGGCGGCTCCCGCGGTCGTGATCAGATCCGCGAATTCGAGCAATGCAATAGCAGCAAAACTACGGCGGCGGGCACAGAAGTGTTGATTTGACGTGTGACCACTTCCTCAGTATCGCCTAGACCCAGCGGTGAACTTTAAGTAAGGCAGCTGTTTCTGCACACCCTGCCTAAGTTGGCCGCTTGAGAAATCTGCATGGTGCTTATTTTTCAGCTACAGCGAAAACGTACCGTAGCTTGAACTTAAATTTATCATGTTTTCTACACAGGATTCGGCTGGGCGTTGCTTTCACCCGTCGCTACGCACACCTGATCGGCCAGTCGAACAGCCCTGATTGTAAACACTGCCAGACGCCTGAAACGCTATAGAACACATACTGTGCGATTGACCAGCACATATGCTGGAGCGAAGGACGTTGGAAAGTTCCTTAACCAGCGTTGGCAGGCTACCACTGTCGCAGGACGCTATCCTCGGCCCGTGGCCTGACACTGCAACGTCAATGCGTGCGACTAAAGCGATGTTGAAGATTCTGCAGGACACCAAGCTAGACGACTGGCTCTCTAACAGGGCAACTGTCTCCATATGCATAAGCACTCACCACTTTCATCATCATCCCCAATCCCAGTACTTTCGCTCCCCCTCCCTCTTCCCCAGTGCAGAGTAGCAGACTACAGCGAACTAGCTCAGGTCGACCTCTCCGTAGTTCCTGTCAATAAATAGTAGTAGCGTTTCCTTGCATTCTCGCGTCACATTTTGCCTTCCCTCTCCCCCTCCATTTGTATGGGAACTGCAGGGGAAGAGTGGCAAGGCTGTTATTCACTCGTTTCGCGACTGCCCCAGTTCTACCTATCTCTGCCTCCTCATTTCCTTCCCCTCTGCCGTTCAATCTAGCGTCCCAAAGGACTTGCAAGTTAGCAGAAAGATATGCGCTGCAATTTCGGCAATGCTCTGCGGGGGTCACAGATTATTACAGCTATCAAGCAGCTAACGTGGCAACGCCCAGAGGCCTCCAGAGGCATTGTGTCCTTTCGACGCCGTCCTAAGCTCCAAACCAGCTTATCGCGTCTCCTTTCCTCTCTGCCACGCTCCTGTCATGTATACACACGCTCTGAACGACTGCCCGACACAGTGTGCCAGACAGCGGCAGCAGCAGCGGCGGCGGCGGCGGCAGTGTGAAACTCGAAGAGGCAAACAAAGCTTGGCTACAAAATAACGAAAAGTCGTACCGGAGGTGCACACTGAGCCCGAGGAACTTGGAAACAGAATGCAACCACGTACCATGTTAGCACTCGGACTGCGGCGGCTGCCGTTCCAAGACGTTGCGGCGAGTCCCCCGTCGACGCTCCCATGGAAACCGCGTGGTTCCGCAGCCTGCATGCCGCATTTTCATGTTGTAACGCCACCGCATGTCGCGATACCATTCCGTGAACGAAGCGTGTAGGTAATATTGAGAGTGCACTCGGAGCCTTCGTTCGATGTAGCAATCCCAGCAGGGAACGGGCGGTGGTCGGTGTGGGCAGCGTGGCGAAACGGACAACCCAGCCTGCGGACAGGTGCCGTCGTCCGGACCAAGGGCTTCGGGGGTCGGTTCCTTGTCGGCGATGTTTCCTGCATCTGCCTGCGCATCGGTGCTGGTGGCGTCTGGGCCCCCCAAAGCATCAGAATCAGATCGGCATGGCGGTGAACAAACGAAGCGTTTGGGGGGATCACCGGAGAACGGCGCATATAGCATAATACGTGCCTACTTCACACCAACCGCTCCTGGTACAGGAAAAGGGTGCAGCGTTTTCCAAAGGAACAAACCATGAAGATTGGTACCCGTGCAAAATTTTAATGCAAAGCCTTCTTTTTAACCATCCCGAACTAGTACAGTTTTGCCAAAGACCGGCTCGTGTTCTATACCGAACTACGCAATCAAAGACAAATGTTATCGAAATGTCCTCAACCTGGAGAATTATATGCCTTCAAGAGCATGATTTAGTTATTTATGCGAACCTTCCTTCCACCTCGCGATTTGTCGCGTGCGCTCGGTCGGTTTGGCCCCGAGTAAAGAAGGCCGATCCCGTGGATGGTGTAATCCGCGTTCGCGTCTTTCAGGCTGCGCTAAAGAAGCGGAGACCAATCTAGGCGTGGATGCCACAAGGAATGGGTGTCCATCGACATATT
This sequence comes from Dermacentor albipictus, assembly GCF_038994185.2. Taxonomy (NCBI): domain Eukaryota; kingdom Metazoa; phylum Arthropoda; class Arachnida; order Ixodida; family Ixodidae; genus Dermacentor; species Dermacentor albipictus. The sequence continues at coordinate 65,321,655 of NC_091825.1, forward strand.
ACTGAACGTTGCCATGAGTGTATGCCTACACCAATAAGCGACGAAAACGATTGGCGCCGCGGCACAGGGAACTTTGGTTTGGTACACGCAAGGCACTACGACTTTCTTGCGTGCTCGCGTACTTACTTTGCTTTCTTTTGTATAACTTTTTTTTTTGCATTCTTTCGTAAACCTAAGTTTGGTTGGGCAAGATATAAAACTCCCTGCTACGGAGCTTGCGCTCAGAGCGTCGGTTGGTTTTTCCTAAGATGTGAGGAAGTCATGCTTGCGATCAAGTGTCGAAGGTTTAGCGCTGGCTGCTATTGGCGGCCTAGCTGTAGCTATCCCGCGAATTTACGTCTCCGCGGCAATAAAACTCGCTTATCATACTCAGACTGCCGGCAGCACTTCGTATGGAAGCTTAATATCGACGACTCTCGTCTTTTGTTCTTTCCAGCATGACGCAGTTCCGATAAGTTTCGAACAAAGTAAAATAAAACGTGCGGGTTCATATCCAACCAAAATAGAGAGTTAAAACCAGTTGTTCTGACGGATAACACATCTCTCTTCGTCTCCGGGCACTACAGGCAAAGTCAAATCGTTGGCCGCAGCAGTTGTAGCGACTTTAGAAACACGACAAGCGATGTCCAAGGCCAAGAAAAAAAAAACGAAAAAAAGCTCACCTAAACGCAGCCGTTGCAATTCCCTACTGAGATCACGCTCCATAGATGTTGGATGTACTCCGTTTGGGAATATGTCCGTTCTCGAGGCTGGCGAAATTCTGCTTGCTTTTCGCACTGGCTTGGTCCGGCGAATGTCAGAATAGCCACTGGTTCCTTCCTCCCATGTGGGAGCACGGCCCAGTGACTAGAGAGGGAGTGAGAGAGGGTATAAGGTTAAGAGGTGAGAGAGGGGTAGGAGGCAAGCATCATGTGCATGACGCTTGTGTACGCTGCCGGCTCAACACAATCGCGTTCCCTCTCCTTTCTCGTCTCTTTGTCAAACAACCCCAGCGAGAGAGATTAGCCTGCCCCGCGCCTCACCCTTTCTGGGGGGCATCCCCCTTCCACTGCATCGCACAGAAAGCCCATCCACCCACGGGCCTGTCGGCGGTGGCTGCCTTTATTCACAGACGCCTCTCCTCGGAGTGCGCGTGCAGGTGCGGTAGGACTTGAAGGGCACTTGTTGCCGGCAGTTGGTTAGGGAAGGCAACGCCACTAAATCCACACCGGCATCGAGGAATAGAACGGAAGGGAGCCGCTCTGGGACAACAAAACGCTACAGCAGCAGGGCGCTGCTCCTGTCCGAGGCTCGCGGGTGTGCGTCGCGCAGCCTGGAATATCGCCACGACTCGATCCTGCTCTCAATGTTCAGATGGCTCTGTGCCGAGCCTGCGCAAGTGCACCAGAGAACACGGGATGTTGCAGCACGCGAGCTTGTTGCTTTTGGCCATATAAACAAGGCCATCAGATTAGCTCGGGCGCTTTGTTTCACAGTGAATAAGTGTCTTCATACGGTGTCCATGTTGTTGTGCCCCCCCGCGCGAAGCCGCGCCTAGAGCAATGGAGAGCGGTGGTACACAGCCGATGATCGTCGCCAACCACGCAGGGCAGTGGCTCTCGGTGACGAATTGCTCCTGAGCTCAACAAAATGGGCAGGAACTCTGGAGGGCCAGCAGGCTGCACAGAGCGTGCGTAAAGTTGCTACTCACTTTATGGACAAAGACAGCAGCAAGCTCGGAATGTGCACAGCAGTGGCGTAGCCAGAAATTTATTTCGAGGGGAGGGGGGAGGGGACGCTCTCCATCGACGTACACCCCAGACATATATATTGTGCGTGTGTTTGGAAAGGCTGTACACCACGCAAAGACAAACTTTCAGCACTCCCCGGACAAGAATGCCTTAGCTATCAACGAGGATGCACGTTTATGCGCTGCCGGAAGAGCTTAACTTCATACCAAAGTTTTTCATTGCTAATGCATGCCGCTACCTCACATCGAATTTCATTATCGTTCTTTTGCTATCTTTAAAAATATGTAAGGAAAAGAAACTAAAATTTAATTTACTAGCTGATGCCATTGTACAAGCTAAGTCGATTACCTAGCTGGTACATGGAAAAACGAACAGCGTTAAAAACGGGGCCACACAAAACCAAGGGCGCACACTATCGCGACTTGTTTTTGGCAGAGCAGACGTATTTCGCCGCGGGTAAAAGGGGAGATAACCGTTGTTTTCCAGCCAGATCTTCTAGTACGGCTACATACGGAAGAGGGTGGGCACTATTTTGCAAGTCGTCTATCATCCAATCACTCTTTCGGCGTTGTGGGCATGTTGTACTCTTCTAGATTTAAAAATACGGGAACGAAGGTTCGCTCTAGAACTTCCATAGTATATGTGATGCAAGTTTCACTCACTTTCGGTGACTTCCTGGCTGACTTGTTTGAAGAGATATTTTGAAGTAACTTGCGATGACGGTATTGTAGTCACCACGCGTCGCGTATTATTATTTGATCACACTCGGGAATCGATGAGTCGCAGTGCGAAGCAAAGCAGCTTCCTGTTCAGAAGCCTCTCTGAAGCTTAGGCTACCCGTAGTTCGCAGTAAAATGAGCGCCGCTTGCTCCGCCGATAGGTTTCGAAGTGCAGTGTCTCCCGTCACCAATCTACTCCCCGCAGCAAGCAGCACGTGTTTACGACGGGAAGGTGAGCCTCTGCTCAGCGACGGGCCAAGGCCACCTGGTGCTGAGTCATAGGGCAGTGACGAGACGCTATCACTGTGTCCAACTTCGTTCCCGGCGCCTTTTATGCGCTGCCCCTCCCCGCCCCCTTATCTTCCATAAATTCTTAAAACTTTTTATTAGTCACTGTCGCACTCTTTCACATTCACCGAGTTGTTGAACGGCGTGGCGGTCCCTAACATTCCTGTATTTCTGCTGCTGCGTGGATTTTGAGGCAATTTGCCTGCAGGTCCTCCCACCTTTCGTCTGTGCGGTTTCTTAGCTTTCCTGGCCCTGCACCCTCGTCCTTAGTACATTTTGCCGTGCGCAAATCATTGTTCTGAAGGTCTTTCTTGTCTTATTTTAATTCTTAACAGGGCGGACAAACTAGTCTAAGAGCAAGCTCTTCTCAAGTTTTTTGACACAGTGAATGTCAGAGACAAAGGAAAGAAAAAAGAAAACCTTATGCGAATTCCTCGCACTGTGGACATCGATGTAAGATAACCTTCCTGTTCTGTTGGCTTTGATTGACCATAATTAGCCCTACCGTTGACGACGAATGTTTAATTTCTTGAACGTTTAGACCAACACGAGAGTGGTGAGTTGGTGACTAACATTCCCTTGCGTGCACCACTGCTGTTTGTCTGCGTAGTACACAGAACACACAGGGGAGGTGTTTTGCTTGACGTATTGTTGTGCGCCATACTTCATGACCTGTGAGAGGGCTGAACATTTATTTGCCTCACATGGCGAATCGTGGCGGAAGTATGAAAATTTATTTACTTATTGGGCTGTATGCGCGAAAACTACAATCGGGTTATGAGGCACGCTTCAGTGGTGGACACCGGAGTTATTTTGACAACTTTGTGTTCTTTGACGTGTCCCTAAACCTAAGTGCACGTGCGTTTTTATTTTGCCGCCGTCCAAATGCGGCGGCCGCAGTCGGCATCAAACCTACGACCTCGAGCAATGCTATAGCAGCAAAGCTACGGAGGCGACCACAGAAGTGTTGATTTGACGTGCGACCGCTTCCTTAGTGTCGCCTTGACCCAGCGGTGCGCTTTAAATAAGGCAGCTCTGCTTCTGCACACCCTGCATAAATTGGCCGCTTGGCAAATCTGCATGGTGCTTATTATTCAGAAACAGCAAAGACGTACCCCACCGTCCCTTGGACTTAAATTTTAGCCCCGTTTGCCAGCAATCGCTGTCGTTTCTTTTCCCTACAACCCCTCCGCCCCCCTTTGTATGAGAAATGCTGGCGAATGAAGGATGGCAAGGCTGATGATGTTCACTCGTTTCGCGACTGCGTGGGCTCTACCCGTTCTCTGCCTCCTCTCTCCCCTCATCCCTACTATTCTGCGTAGCTTCCTTCTGGACATGCACCCAAGTAGAAAGATAAGCGCTGCAATTTCTGCAATGCTCTGGCTGGGGTAGGGTAGATAGGGGGGAGGTCACGGATAATTGCAGCTATTAAAGGGCCCCTCACCAGGTCTGCCCATTTTGAGCTTACACAGCGCAAAGCATACATTGCTTGATAACGATCGTGTCTGAAAAGTATCACATCGCTAAGCCCCACGGAAAGACGTAAAATTTCAAACCGAACGCAATTTTCCTTTATCCTGGCGACCGCCGCGCTCCAAGCCGGAGTATGGCTTACACGTGCTGGTGGACCTACGTGCACGTGTTTGCACTGTGAAGTCGCTCGTGGGGACACGTCACTTAGGGAATTATTCAAGGCAACATCTGTCATTTGTGTAACATTGTTGCGTATACCCTGCTGCGGTATACACGCTGAATGACGATCCATACGTTTGCACTTTACGAAACGTAAGCGTCGATTCGCGATGCCGAGATAAACCTCGTTCTCCTCTTCTTCAGTCCCCTTGCTGTGCCAAACCATGTGATATTACCCCCTCTTCAAAAAAGAAGCTTAGAGTAGTAGCAATTAAAGCAATTAGAGTAAAAAAAGTAGCAATTAAACCTTAGAAACATAATAAGACACAAACCGAATGTATGCATGTTTCACAGCGAAGCTGTACCATCTACCGTCCAAGGAAATTTTCGTGTCATAAGCAAACAAAAACTTCCCATGCGTGGGCCGATCCCGAAATAAGTGCAATGCCAGCCCGACCCGCGACGGAGGTGAAGCAGGTGTTAAGCACTCCCCATGCGTGGGCTGATCCCGAAGATGGTGCAATAGAGGCCCGACTCACGGTTGACGTACAGTTCACCATAAGGGGACCACATACACAGCTTCGCTGGTCATCCTTCTTCACAGAGTGGAAGGGCACTTAGATTTTTTGTTTACCTCTCACGGCAGCGAGACAGATGGACTCCTGTGTCGTCCGCTTGTTGCCACGTCTTGAAGTCGAGCCCGCAGACACCGAAACTATGTCATTTTGTACCGTGTTCCAGTGTGGCATCATGATCTGTGATCCGCTTGTGTGTGACTCAGTTTTCATGTAGCACTGACTTAAACTGCTAGACAGGTGTCCACGTTCACAGTGCGAAAAATCGTGCGCTGCGCGAAACGAGACAATCAGAACAGATCGTGCGCGACGCCGTTAGTGGAAGGGCGCCGCGCCGCAAGAAAGAGAGGTGGGGCCTTGACGTATGCGTCACGAGATCCTCGAGGTCCTGAATAGGAGAACGCAGGGAAGGAATTTCGCTTGGAGAAGCTTAGCCGATGTGAAAAATTTTTGCGGCAGAATGCTCCTAGAAGGCACGTAACAACTTTCGGCGTATAAAAAAATTGGCTATGGGGCCTGGCGAGGGGCATGATGAAGAGGCTTATGTGGAGATCAACGCCCAGGGAGCTCCAGAGGCCATCGTGCAAGTTCGACGAGGTGCAAAGGTCCAAACGAGTTTCTCGCGTTCTTCCTCTCCACCACCCTTCTTCCATGTAGAACCATCCCGGACAGGGAGCAACTTTCGAGAGGAAAGAAACGCTTCGCTTTAAACGAACGCTCACTTGCGCATGGCAATATATATCACGGACGTGGGTGTGGTGATAGGGAAGCAAAGAAACCGCCACAACAAACAGGTGGCAGGGCAAGTAGATAACGGCCTCGAAACACAAGCAGAAACGGAAAATAGGAATGTTGGCGGCCGCCACGCCGTTCGACAAACCTGTGTATGTTCGAGAGTGTGACAGCGACTAATGGAAAATAATGTTAACAAGGGGAGTGGAGTGACGGACACGAGGAGGGGGCGACGCACCTTAAAGGCGTCGAGAACGAAGATGGCGGATAATTATGGACACAGGGAGCGCGTCTCGTCACTCCCCGATCGCTCAACACCACACAGCCGTGACCAGTCGCCTAGCTGAGGTTCACCTACCACGTGGTAACACGTGCTGCTTGCTGTGGAGAGCCCATCCTAACTAAACGTCTCAGCCATTTTCAGAATAGACGGAATTGACAGGAGACACGAGAGAGAGAAAGAAATTTAATGACACGAAATGCCGAGAGGTCGGCCTGAGGTATATTCCTCTAGTAAGCTACTCGGCATTGGGGGAAGGGGAAGAGGGAAAGAAAGAGGGAAGAAAGAGGTGCATGATGGGTGACGATGACGATAGAAGGAAGATGTAGAACATATGGCAAGCAATTTGGCATGCTCAAAGTCTGCAATCCAGGTCCGTAATTTTTAAAAAGTTCAGTAATGCCTTGATGGCCTTGAAACTCGACTGAGCGTCTGGCCAAGTGCCTAAAATAACGTCCTCCGACAACGGTGCACTGTCGAGACGCGTAAGGTCTTTGACCAACCTATCACGCTCTTCCACAAACTTAGGGAAGTAACAAAGCACATGACCTATAGTCTCAGTCACATTGCACACCTCACAGTGTGGAGACTCGGTGCGTCGCATGAGGTGCACGTATCCGCGCGTAAACGCTACCCCCAGCCTTAGTCTGTGCAGAAGACTGGCACAGCTTCGCTGAATTTTCGGTGGGAGCCTAAAAGTCATGGTGGGATCCAATCTCTGGAGTCGTCTGTGGCGATTACCCGTCAGTTTTCGGATGACACTGGAGAGGAGACAGTTGGCGTCCGCTCTTGAAAAAGGAATTGAAAGCAGTGACTCTCGTTCTTCGAGTGCTTTCTTCGCTTCGGCGTCGGCCAGTTCGTTGCCCTGTATACCACAGTGACTAGGAATCCACTGAAATGTGATCTGGTGGCCGTTTTCTTGCGCTAAAGTGTAGAGCTCGGCAGTTTGAAGAGCCAACACTATGTAAGCGCTTTCTTTCCACACCACTCTAAGTAGTTGAAGAGCCGATTTTGCGTCACTGAAAACTGTCCATATTTGAGGAGGCTGTCGCGCAATATATTGAATGGCCTCTCTTATTGCCATTAATGCCGTAGATGTTGTATTCGTCTTGTTATGCGGACGAAACCGTCGAATGACTTGATGCGCAGGCACGACGAAAGCCGCACCAGACGCATACGACGAGACCGAGCCGTCTGTATACACGCTCACCGAGGAGTCATATTCTTTCGACATATATTCAAGTGTGAAGTGTCTGAGGCCGACGGTAGGTATTCGCGATCTTTTAGAAATTCCGGGAATATATAGGCGTACCGGTATTTTGGACATTACCCATGGGGGCATATGTGGAAGGTCAGCCGGGGCAAACTATGCTGGTATGGCAGATGCTTGGCATTTAACGGCTCTTGAAAAAGTGGAGTCCGGCCGTATATCGGGTAGTTTCGATAAGGGATGACGTCCATGACGGCAAAGCAGTCGCAGGAATACTCGAGGAGGTTCGCATCGTAGATAGACAGGTAAAGGGTGACGCGAGCCTCCTCAATCGTTCCGTAGGTTGAGGTGCAACGTGGAACACCGAGACATGTTTTCAGCATCTGCGCCTGGGCACTTTCCAGCGTACGCAAACATGACGGGCTCATGCTTGATAAAACTGGCAGGCTATACCGAATGTATCCGACGTAGAGAGCCTGGTACAGCCGGAGTAGCGAATGCTGAGATGGACCCCATTTCATACCGGCCAGAAAGCGAAAAACTTGAGCAAGCCCAGTTAATTTTTTCTTTAACATTGCCACATGTTTCGACCATGAAACACCGCGGTCAATGACAACGCCGAGGTATTTGTGGTGGGTGACATATGGGATGGCATTTCCATTGATCATAATTCGATACCAACACATAAGCTTCCGTGTGAACGCTATCGCAGCGCACTTGTCTGGGGCCAGTTGCAGTCCTTGGCACTGCAGGTACTGGTGGATCCACACGACGGAGGAAATCCGTCTTTTTCGCGACGGACGGCGCATCACGTGACTACGCGTCACGGATTTGTGCCGTCCGCGCGTCGTCCGCGACCCCCACGGACGGAAAATGCCGAGCTATTTTTCGCATCCGGATTTTGGGGGTCGAATGCTGCGGATTTAGCCTAGCATGCTCTACAGTCTGGCAACAAGCGCGGCTTTGGGATCTCTCTGAAACAGCTTCATCGCTGCTAACACCATTAGTGTCCAATTCGGACAAAACACGGAGGAAGGAAACTAAGGAGAGGCCCTACCCCCTCCGCGCGCTAGGAGAAAAGTGTGGCGGAAATGACGTAGTAGGTTCTAATTTTATTGCTGCTTTTTTATTTTTTTTGCTGCATGGCCACGCCTTTTGGGCCACAATGGCGGCGTTGTTCTGATTTTTTGAGGCAGTGTCTGCTGTGCCCGGGGCACAGCAGACGAAAGGTGCCCGAAATGTCTACGTTCACCCATGACGTCACGTCCGCTATAACCCTTGATGTCACATCCGCTCATTTTCATGGCGTCTGTCTTACGGAGCCGGCTGAGCTGCGAAGCGGTTCGTATTCCGTGCCCACTTAGTGCGTGAGTAATTCATCTTTCCACGCTATATGCGTGTAATAAAGGATTGGGGCTGTGAGCTGTTTGATGCGTTACCATTAGGTACCTTGTGCGCATATTCTGCCTCATAGCCGTGTCAAATTGCCGCCGGCATGTGGAATGGGCTGTGACATCTTATATGGAGCTGCTCATGTGAGTGGTATTGCCTCCATCAGGATCGTCAGTGCGTGCACAAAACCATTCAGTAGTCTGATTCAGGGGAGGGTGCGCGTAAGAACGAGGACGTAAGAAAACACTGGCATGACGAGCTGTTCCGTCAGATCGCGTTACATCGCGCTTTTTTTCTAAGACCATCTCGCTCGAGCGAGAGGATCTTAGAACAGCATTACTACTGCTTTTTTACAGCTTTGCTGCGGCTCATTTAATCATAACCTGCATTCTTTTAATAATACAAATGGCATCGCTGCGCGGAAGAGCGTCTCTTGAAGTTTACAAACAAGAGCCAATGCCGCCGTGCCTGCTGCATGCATACACGCTTACCAACGCAGCTACGACGCTGCACTAGCTCTGCTACTGCGTGATACAGGGTCACTGTGATAAGAAAATTAATAGGAACAAACGAAATTAATGCAGAAAATGTCAAACGCTGCCAAGCGTGATAAACGGACCTGCCTCGCTAGACGAGTTGAATAAATCGGCGTCCTGAAGTCAGCTTCGCCGCAGTAGACTAGTGTTACGCGGTGAAGCATGTCAGAACTGAAGAGTGACCGCTTTCACCGACATATATAATATGTGTTCCTTAATGGTGTACGCGTGCACCTGCCGTCTCCTATTACATTACGCGCGCCGAGGCGCCTAAGTGTACTGGCCGGCCTTCGGCGCTATTTCGGACGTGGCTGTGGTGCTTTGAACCGTTGGTTTGTCGACCTCGTAAGCCAGTTAATGTGTACACGGCTATTTTTTTCTGAACTGTTGATTTCTTCCATCTTTCTTGTGTGTGAAAAGGTGACAGATACACAATATAGGGAGAACGCATGCACTTTCATATTTTCTCGCGCTCAAAAAAAGCCGGAGGAATAAGGTTTCTTCATTGTGCCATAGAAACTATATGTTTGCTCTCAAAGGTAATTCTGATTCATTGGATATGTACCTGTGCTGTGTTTATTTTCTTGAGTGTGCTTTAGTTTTTGCACGTTAATGTTTCAAACTCGTTTTTATTTTCACAGACTGAACATCCCACGTCTTGGTTTGACTCCCTGGTACAGGATACTTGCACTTAGCATGGAGTGATGAAGCAGAGCAGTGTACTTTTATTAAATGTGCAGATTTTAGCAGTATAACAGCCGTTCATTTAAAAAAAACATGTGTGCTGAAAATAAAGTGTCCTTACCCACATTCCTCGTTGTCTATTTATTTATTTATTTATACTGTCAACTCTCATAGAGGGTCATAACAGAGGGGACAATACAATTACATAAATCAAATATGGACAATGTCAGTGTACGTAAAGTTGCTTAGCACTTGTCAATTCACAGTGAATAAGATGTTCACTTGAATGCTGTTCAGCACACTTCTGACATTTATCAAAATACGTACAATGAATATCAAGTTGCACATATCACTTGGCACTTCAAAACTAAATCGAAAACTCCCATAAATATGCCTCAGCAGCATTTTTAAAGTCGGTGACATCTTTTAGGCTAACAATAGCGTTTGGCAATTGGTTCCACATTTCTATCGCATCCAGGAAAAATGAGTATCGATATGTATCACTGTTGGTACGGTCCGGCTTCATGACGTAGTCGTGGTTATTTCGCGGGTATCTTTTGCCTGGAGCATGTAGATATTTGAGCTTATCAATCTTAAGTTGATCCTGCATTATTTGATAAAGCACCTTCAGCCTATATTTTTTCCTACGTACCTCAAGAAGATAGAAGTTACAACGCTGTAACATAAGCGTGACCGATTCCTTCCTTCGGTATGTCGAACAAATAAAATGTGCCGCCAGACTCTGTATCCTTTCCAACTTCCTCTTAAGCGTCACTTGATGGGGACTCCAAACAACGGCTGAATATTCTAGTATCATCCTAATGAAGGCGGTGTATGCAATAAGTTTTACATTACGCAATACATGTTCCAGTTTTTTTTTCTCAGAAAATATAACTTTTGATAGGCAGTCATGCAGACGTTATCTATATATCGGTTCCATGTCAATTTTGCTTGTATTTCTGTATTCTCATCAGCAAAACCACTTATATGGGGAACTGATCATGATAAGTGCTCATGAGCATTTTAAAGAACAGCCTTGAACCCTACTCATGTATGGTAAATTGTATAGATGCAGTGAAATTGAAACAAAAGGCAAAATAGCAAACATGATGCAGTATTTGTCAGACAATTATGTCAGCAATCTTTGCATAAAACAATTTACTTAGAGCATACTAGCACTACAAAGTACCCATCTTTCTTGTTAGGCATACATTACCACAAGCTCTTTAAATGTGGTCACAAGAGAGATGCTGGCTTTAATGAGGAACTATAGAGGTTATAGGCAGCCATGAAAATGTATTAAGAAATAATGCAATGCATAGCATTTACTCAGTTCAGAGAGCTTCCAAAGTTGCCAAAAGGCCTTGATAGCTGTGGATGAGGGAACAGTTGTAGTCCAATTGGAGTATGAGAAATGAACATTAAGTTCGAAACAAGTAACAACTTGTAATGCAATTTAAAAATCTTGCTATACCTTTAAAAAGACAGTGAAATAAAATTAGTGTGACAATTTCCTTTTACTTCATTTAGGTTCAACATACTTATTTTAGTAGCACAAAAAAGCAGAGGTGTGAAGCACATAAGAAAGATACTAGTCTGTTTTTATATTCTGCCTTCTCTAAATTCAAAGTTCAGTAAAGTTATCTTAGAAAGCTACAATAAATCCATTGCATCTGCCTGTATGGTGTATAACAGCAGCAATCGCCAGCCTAACTGCTTGGGTTTACAGTGCCTTATTTGTATTGTATACCTTTTAAGTGCTGAGCTATAGGAAGATTGATTAAGGTGGCCAACATGCTGAACCAGTAGTTTACTGAGTAAAATACATGGAGAAGGGTGGAAAGATAGGACAGAGCACAGGGGATGTATTCCGTGTCCACCTAGTGGAAATGTCCATTTCATCCGCTGCTGAAGTTCTGATTGGCTGGGCTGGGGTATGCACGAGAAGGAGACATGCTTCCCCAGCTGATTCAGCAGAAGAGGATATGGAAATGTCCACAAGATGAATACTTACAAAGCTATTTAATGAAGTAGTTCTGTAACCAACATGCCTGCTATGCCATCATTGCTTTCAATGTCTGTCTTAGTAAAAGTGTGAAAGAACCAGGTTTGTGCATAAAAAGTTTTCCTGAGGGTGTGTGCCTTGAAGCCCGTAGTGGTAATCGCAGGAAACGGGGGTGGATCCAGAGTAGCACCAAAGGGCAAGCCTTCATCGAAACAAATATGGAGGAAAGTGACTGCATGCTCAAACTTGTCAGCTCACAAGTTTGCCAAGACCAAGTGATGTCAGAAGCTGATGAAGCCTACATGGTTAATGTATAACCGCTAAGGCCAATATTATTTAGATACTTTTTATGAGGACTACGTATTTACTGGAAATCACAAAATAATTATATTAGTGCAGAATACCTTCCACTAGGTGTGACGTCCTTGAAAGAACGAAAATGTTTGAGTTGTACTTGTGTGGTGCATTAAGGTATATTAAAAAAAAAACTCGGCAATGGAAACAAAATGCAAAGAGTAGTATTCGAAATAAATTGCCACCTCTTGAGTGCTAGATGAATTCAAATAATAATAATAATAATAAGCAAATGAAGATCGGGCATACAAGATAGATGCTTCGGCTCCCACTTGAAAGCCTTGTTCGCAAAGATTGTGAACAAAGCTCCAGTTGAACCAGTTCTTATTTTTCATTTTTATGGTAAGCATCTAATTTTAAACTACTTACCGTGCCTCTTTTGACCAAACCAGACAGGCTGCCGTCAAACTCTTCACTACTTCAATGCAAATAATTGGAGGTTGGCAAATACATTTTTCTAATAGGAATAGTAGGTAACGAATAGTCAAACACTGATGCATACAGTTACAGCAGGCATACTTATCTTGGAATTAAGCACCATGCTTATGTTGTCTAGTAAAAAAAACGACAGCTATCAAGGAAGATTAGGATTATTTTTAAGCAAAAGCAATTATACCTCATATACTTGAAGCAGATGTAGTGCTTCTCAAGAATCACGTCCAAACTGCACACACTAAAACATTAAGCTGGGATATTCAAAAACACAAGTACGTGTTTTGCTTGCCAAGTGACTTTTAATGTGCTCAATTACGTAAAGTGTGCTATTATATGATTAATGTAGTTTGCTAATGTAAAGAAAGAACAAGCCAAGATCTCTTGCTTCATATATATGCGCTGAATCAAGAAAGTAATTAAGGAAGAAGAACACCAGAAATAAACACAAATATTTGTGTGCTTTCTGGCATAAAATAATTCTCATGTAAGCCACATACCTACCTTAACTTACAGCTGCATCACATGAAGGCACTTTCTAAGAACACACATGCTTCATGATCATTCACTGTGTTAGTGACTCCCACTGAAGTAGACTGAGAACATATCTGGGCATTACATTCAATAGCTGATGTAAAGTGAAAAGACTGCTGCTTGTAGGTACGAATGAACCAAGTGAATAAGTAATATAAGTTCTCAAACTTCTAGTAGTAAGTGTGGCAGCACTTAAGAAGAACATATTGCAACTAAAAATTGCAACACATGATGAAATAGCTGAAATAGCTAGGGAGAGTTTAATAGACCAATAAACAGGAAACTGCAAATTCCCAACATTTCTGAATACTTTTCTTCACATGTACTCACCTCATAAGTATGACTTCCCTTAATGCTCGAACCTCTGCCTTAATTTCATAATTCCCCATTCTCGCTGCTTCGCTCATGCTGATTGACATCTAGCACAAAGGTTGGCAAAAGTAGCTGAGCATGTGCATGTGTTGTGAGGCAAGCTGCCCACATCTGGTAGCCGCATGCCAATTTCTCAGAGTAGATGAAAGGGAAGCCTTGAGGGTAAACCATAGAGAAGACGGATACCTTGGTTCAATGATAACTGAAAACACCAACATGGAAAATTTGGACAGCCCACAGAATCAGCAGAATTGACATAGTTTGGAAAAACTGAAAAGATGCATTATCATATTTATGTTAAACAGGTTCCAGTCAAGTTGAAGATTTTCACTGTCTAATAAACTTAGACAATACATGACCAGCAATACTGTATGGAACCTAAACAATTTTAATAATGTCACCTAGAAGTCAGGATGGAGAAGTAACTGAATTGAGGATGCTAAAATGGATGAGGTAGAGGCAGATTGTGAAGACGTCTTAAAAAATTAACATTCAACACACTTAAGTTGGCAAAGATTGGACTCAATGTTCAAGAAGAAATTGACTAAGATAATTGATTGGTATACATACATGAGAGAGCAGCAACAATACAGCAGAGATAACTGTCATGCAAGAGGAAAGGATGTCAGTCTAAAAATTAACATTTGATCAGAAGAATGGTTATGCATGGGCTCAGGGTCACGTACAATTCTGTATGGTACGCATGATGTCAGAGCTGCATCACATAAGGAACTATGGCCTTACATGCCTTGATTATGAAATGATGTGGGCCAAGAGTGGAACAAGGATAGCATCAAGAGGGGGCCTCCTCCAAAAGGAGAACGGTACGGAAACGGGGCGAGAGAGATTTTCTACGCAACACATACAGAGTCATATGAGTCATAGTCATAGAAACCATGACCCACGGAGCTGCACAAGGTATATAAATTCAACCCTCTATACAGTTAAGCCTCAGTATAACGAAATTCTCGATATAGCGAAGTATTTAACTTTTCATAACCTCTTCTCCATTGAACACCATGCATTTAGAGCCTCAATGTAAAGAAGTGTGTTTGTGTGCAATTTCAATATAACGAAATTTCGCTTCTGCCGCAGAGGAGTGCCAAGACAATCAATGGTAACTTCCGCGGACGCAGATCGTCAAATGATTGAATTACAAGCTGCTGCTTGCAAACGCACCTCTCAAACTGCGTGCAGCGCGACAAGAACAACAGCGTGGAGCCGCATCATGTTCCATATAAGTCCAAGTGCGATCAGATCCTATCGCGCCCCGCGCACTTGTGCTTTAGGTGCGAGGGTGAGACAAGAAAGATGGTGGCTTCGTAAGTGCGGCCTTCCCACGCGAGCAATGGCAAAGTGGGGAAGTAAAGCGAGCTCGCGGTAACGCGATCAAGCGCGCGCGAGGGGGCGGAGTGGGGGGGTAAGTTGGCGCGCGTCTCGGCCATTACTGCGCGTGGCTGTAAACGCGGCTGAGCGCATACGCAGCCGCGCACCCCGCTCTAGAGGTAATCTGCTGCGTGTGGAAAGAGCGGGCATGCCAAGACGGCGTGGCATCATGTAAGCTGTTTTCCCGCACGTTTAGTATTGAAGGTTGCGCAATCTCGAGTTTTGATGACCCGTTGCAACGAGAAGCAGACGAAGCATTCGCTCCCAGCTGCTGGCGCTTTTCATGATAGCGTCGACGCAGTGCGACCGGGCGACGCTTTGGGGGCGGAGTGCACGCGAAAGCATATGGCGTCACTTAATTCGTACGTACCGCTGATGTGAAGATATCAACGTGGCATGAAACCGTATCATTCATCACTGACTCCTATATTCGTCAAAATAAAATGTTTTCCCATTCAAACTTGCTTTTTTTTATTGCCTAATAATTCGGAAAATTGCATGGCCCCTTTCCATGCAACAAAAATTGATTGGCGACTGTACTCATTTGCATAACAGATCGAATTTCAATACAAGGAAATTTCTATATAACGAAGCGAATTGCCGATTTTACCTACTTTAACAAAGTTTAAATGTATAACGAAATTACTTGTTCTCTACACGGGGGCGGCATGTGGGCTTGTTCGTTGATCATCATGGAACAGCATGTAGTGTAGCGCAGCAAAAACAAGAACACAAGAAGAAATGAAACACAGAAACAAGTGCCTAATTATGTCTGTGTTTTGCTTTTTCTTGTGTCCTTGTTTTCGTTCCATTACACTACATGACATTCAATACTTTCACTGTCACATTCATGAGCACTGAAAACCTAGAATCAACTAATATCTTGCCCGATTTGCCATAATTAAAAAGAAAAATGTGGGTATAGTAGCATGGTCTAATTGAGTTCTGGTGATTTTAGTATCACTGACATATAGCTTTTAAAATGTTTAATCGTTTCTTCTGTTAAGGCAGAGTACATGCTCAACTGTTACAATAAGTGTGAACGTAGGCAAAAACGACATTTTTGGCTCTTGCATCAATTTTATGGCATGTTGCGTGATCTAATCAAGTGGTTTCAATTTGACGAAGTTCTCGATTTAACAAAATAAAACCTCACATCCCAATAAAATTTATTAACTAGACTTACTGTACTTTATAACCAAAGTACTGTATAACTATAAGCAGCTACAGCTGCCATGAGTGGCGAGCAGAATTGAAATGAAATTGCTTTAGTCGAAACACACCGAGCGCTGCTGCTAAAGTACGCGCCACATGCATTGGGCGACTGCGGGAACCGCGGTACCACACGCAGTTATTCAAAGCAGCACATAAAAGTGCCGCGGACTCAAATTGGTTAGTAAATGCATTTGGAACCAGTCTTTCGATTACTCAATTGATATATCAGCCACACACTCGCATAGCACGGCCCACGTGGCAAACGCGGCCATGCGGACGCTTCACTATGCACGGATCGGCTGGTTGCAATATTGGGGCACTCTATGGGTGCATGTTTAAAGCACAGCGTTTTTTGCCTATCGTGTGATCATTGCGGGTGCTCCATGGCTGAGTGTATTGCATGGTACAGAATTGGCCCCAGTACCAAAAGTACACAGGTAGGGTGGTCCGTGTAGATGAAGCGTGAACGCGAGCTCAACATAACCACGTCGTCATTATTCTGTAGCGATTATTTATGCGAAAGCGCCAAATGGCCCATTGAGCAAAAAAGCCGGCATCTGTCGTCTCAGCGAAACAGCACCTCAAATCTCATTGGCTGCGACCACGTCACAAGCGCACTTCGACGAAACAGAGCGGGTGAAAGGGTACACTTGCTGTCGCTATAGTGCACCAGGTGTTGCGTGAGGGGAGAGGGCGTCGCCGCGATGCCACGTTATCCTTGCTCTCGCAAGTCGCCGCCCGGTCCGTATCTCCATGGAGATACGGACCGGGGTGCACCAGGGTGCACCAGGGTGCACCCTCCACTGGGCTTAACTGCTGCGCGTTCCTGCCAGCCTTGGTGGCCACTGCTGTTTCCTGGTCTCTGGTCATGCAGCACGTCGGTGGCATGCGGTGTTGGCACCGCAGGCTGCTGCTGCTTGCTAGCTCGGGCCCAATTTAGCTCTAGGGTGCATCACTTGCAGCGTAAAACTCGAAGGACTGCTCAGCGGCGTTCAATTGGGCATTAATGCTTTCGCAATCACAACTCAGATAAGACATGCTTAGCTGTCCTCATATGTTTTTCTTTAGTTGCCAAGTGGACGCATCATTGTTCACCATTCACAGTCTTCAATCTGTCGTCGTCATTGCATTGTCATTTCAAATTATTTGTAATATCACGCCGTCGGATGCTGCCGCCTTCACGCTGTGTAGTATATACGCAGTCGTTGCCATGCATGCACTCATCATCCCAAAGTTTTTATGCCTCAATCGTGATGACTCTAGACTGGTCATCCCATTGTCGATCATGCCATCATTGTCACCGCATCAGCATCGTACTGTTGTCGGCATTCAACAGATGCATTACACAGATTAGCATTACCTTTTCAGCTTCTAGAACAGAATGCACATGGTGATCTACTGCAGTAATATTATGAGAGACACTTGGGCGGAACAATTGCTGGCCTCAATTGCCAAGCCTCCCTGTAACATCATTTATTTCAATCTCCATAATAATCCTAAATTGTGTCACAAAACTTCTACAACAAATTTCAACATGGTTTCCATAAGACCTTGTCTCTCATGAAAAACACAACTATATTGTCATGTTCACTAACTTGATCTCCTCCATTGAACTTAGGTCTTGCGTTGAATGGATGCTTTTAGCGTTTTAAATTCTGCTACGTGGTGCCACTGCCTCCTCCTCCTGAATAAGCTAACTTAATATTGATCCACATGCAATTACTAAAATTCACTGAATGCTTTCTTCATGACTAAACACAATTTTTATGTTAACAACCCCAATTAACAAATCTGTCTTTTGTCACTTCTGGCATGCCACAATGCTGAGTGTTTAGGACCTTGATTTTTCTCATTTTAGATCTCGCAAAGAACTTAACGTAGAAAACTAAACTTTCTGTTGATGACTGTGTGTTTTGTCGTGAAACAACCAAACTCTGGCAGGTCTGTTTCTGTTCAAACAGACTAAACAAATGGCCCACTGAGTAAAAAAGGCAGCGTCTGTCGTCTCAGTGAAATGGAACCTCAAATCCCATTGGTTGTGACCACATTGCGAGCGTGCCTCTACGGAGCAGAGCGGGTGAAAGGGTACATCTGCCGTCGCTCTAGCGAAGGCCGGAGTGCTCGGCGAGTGACGTCACGGGCAAGAGGCCATCGGCACGCTCGGGGATACGGGTTCAGTGAAGGGATCGCGGCTTGGTTCACCTAGCAGCCGTATGCTTTTATTGAACACTCCACACGTTTTCTTCAGTCGAAACTGCGGAATGAGCAGCAGGCACCTTACAAAGCATTTGTTAAGAGGCACAGATACAAAACAGCTTTGTAAAGCTTGCAACAGCGTTTTATAGCGCCGCGCTTTGTCGTCCTTGTAATGTACGTTTTTTGTGCTTTATAATAATTATAGTGATTTATTGCACCCCACACTTCATACCTATTACTTCAAATAAATTGAATCCATAAAAGCTTTTTCTTCCATATTTTTGTACTTATGGTTTTTATGGCGCGGCAATGGTGAATGCAACGCACTCTATCAGCTTCACAATTGCGTATGAACAATCTTATTGGGGACACATGTATTTATTACAATCTAGATTATGCTCAAACGAATAATTTCTCTTTCGATGCACTAATTACCGCAGTCCACTAAATTACAACCACTCAAATGAGTTTAGAAATGGGATATAAAACATTTGTGCAGCTATTTACACGAAAACAGCGGCCTTATTGTGCAGAGTTTCAGCTTTTCTCTTCCTTGCCTTAGCATTGGCATCCAATATTTTGTCATTCATCTTGCAGCAGTAGTTCTTCAATAAAATATTCATCCTACACCACAAAAGGTGCCTTAACACAAATTCAGATGTATGTCTATCTTCGCAGGCGTCGAACTCTGAGGAATCATCACTTTCTGTAAATGCACTTGCTGTAATTGAGCAATTAACCTTTCCGTATTTTTCAGAAGTAACTATTTAAAGAAGTTCTGAACATCTTACCCTGGAGTGCGCTAATACAATGAAGTCTGCACGTGGTAGTGCCCTAATCCAGGCACTCTGGGCTTCTTCATCTTGCGGAAACTTGAAGACATTATTTTTCTGCCTTGATTTGTACATGTAATTGCTCCGGCATTTGGGCACGCAGCACATAATAGGCATATCTTGGCATGGCACTCCGCATTCCGGGGCAATCAAGACTCGCGGTACACACAATCGCAAGCACAGCACAAGTGTTGAGACTACATGCACTGGTCACGTCTAGAAAAAATGTGCGTTCGGAAGCATGCAATAGCATGGCCGAGCATGCCGGGACTTAGTTTAACCCCGAAGCTATTCAAGGAGCGGCAGGGCTCCTGGAACTAATTGAATTGTTGTCGCCGCTTTTGTCCACTCGGTCTTCTCCGAATAGCCGGGGTTAACCATTATCTTCCGCGCTTCATTTTCAAAACTGGTGCGCCGCTCGTAGCTTCGTAGCACGCTGCACGGAACTTCTATGTTGGCCTCTTGTGCGTGACGTCGCTCAAGGGGAGAGGGTCAGCCAGAAGGCCTTAAGTTCTCTAGAGGGTGTTGCTCTAGCGCGCCAAATGTTGCGTGAAGGGTGAGGGCGCCGCTGCAATGCCACGTCATCCTTGCTCTCGCAGGCGGGCGCAAAGTCCATATCTCTCCTCCCCCCACTGGGCTTAGCTGCTGCACGTGCCCAGTGGGGCAATGTCTCCACTATATGTCTCTCCAGAGTGCCATCACTAGTTAAAAACCTAACATCAGTACCCCAGCAAAAAAACTGATAGAAATTTCTATAGCCTCTTAGGAATATGTATAGGTTGTACAGGTCCTTCTAAGAGTGATATATATTCCTACCTGACCCATAGAACTCTTTACCAGACTGGCAGGCAGCAGATAGATCTCACTGTGCTGCCTACAAGCCCAAATAGCATGATGTACGTATCAGTATTTTAAACCCAGATAGAGATCATCATATGACATACAGAAATCTGATTGAGGCACTGATAAAGCATGTTAGAAATAGCACACATGCCATTGCCCACACGCCTGAAGAGACGTTTTTAAAATGAACTGAATATACAACCCTGAATGCATTGCCTGTCACGTGAACAGATTAACAAACACAGTTGGGATATTGGAGTATCAAATAAAAATGAAGTGTGTAAACTGTGCAATTATCAAAACTTTTTACAGCTTGTATGCAGATATATTATCCTAAACATGTTTCAACATAAATTAAAGCACACATTTTTAAAGCACAGCAGCATTACTTAGCCTGTGAAACTACATTGGGGAAGTTGCATGAGAAAAGTATCAATTCCATCATTGTAGCAGGTGTGCTCCAGTTCTATTTATACAAAATTACATTTACAAATTTTGCGAGACGGATGTGCAACATTTAATGCATATCCAAAACAGGATTACTATCATAATCATCATCATTATATTTATGTCCACTGCAGGACGAAAGCCTCTCCCTGCGATCTCTAATTACCCCTGTCATGCGCCAACCGCTTCCAACTAGCACCCGCAAATTTCCTAATTTCGGCGCACCACCTAGATTTCTGCCATCCTCTAGTGCACTTCCCTTCTCTTGGTACCCATTCTGTCACCCTAATGGTCCAACGGTTATCTAATCTGCACATTACATGACCTGCCCAGCACCATTTTTTTCTCCTAATGTCTATTAGAATATCATCTATACCTGTTTGCTCTCTTGTCCAAACTGCTCTCTTTCTGTCTTTTAAAGTTATAGTTAGCATTCTTCGTTCCGTCACTCTTTGCACGGTCTTCAACTTGTTCTCAAGCTTCTTTGTCAGTCTCCAAATCTCTGCGCCATATGTCAGCACCCGTAAAATGCACTGATTGTATACTTTCCTTTTCAATGATAATGGTAAGCTCCCAGTCAGGAGCTCACAATATCTGCCGTATGAGATCCAACCCATTTTTATTCTTCTGTGAATTTCCTTTTCATGGTCAGGGTTTCCTGTGATTAGTTGACCTGGGTAGACGTACACCTTCACAGACTTTAGAGGCTGACTAGCGATCTTGAACTCGTGTTCCTTTGCCCGGTTATTTATCATTATCTTTGTCTTCTGCATATTAATCTTCAGCCCCACTCTTACACTCTCCCTGTTAAGGTCCTCAATTATTTGTTGTAACTCGTCCGCAGTGTTCCTGCATAGAACAATGTCATCGGCAAACCGAATGTTGCTGAGGTGTTCGCCGTCGATCCCTACTCCTAAACCTTCCCAGTTTAATAGCTTGAATACTTCTTCCAAGCACTGCAGAGATTGTGCCTACTTGTCTGACTCCTTTCTTCATAGGTACCTTCCTACTGTTGTAATAAAGTTTATTTACAAAAGCAAAACAAAGCACTTTCAAGACTGTGGATACGAACTGTAGCTCTAACATGTCCGGCTGAGTTTGTGAATGCCATAAATTAGACACTGTAACCAACGTGATTTCATTAAAGCTACTTTCTAGGCTAGTTTGTGCATACTTGATTTGAAAATTAAAACAACGCTAATGCATCCATCCACAAAGGAACAAGGACAAGACACAAGCAACATGACTACAAACATGACTAGGGTTTATTTTACACTCCACTATCTAAAGAATAAGCAAGCAACTTTAGCCACATTTAAACAAACACATAAGAGGAAGAACACAGACTGAAGTGCCAACTTCACCATGCCCATTTGTGCTCACAGATGCTGTATAGAGCACCAGGTCTGATTGGCATATGCTTTTATAATATTACAACTTCATGTGAAGCTATTTTGTCTAGACTATGCATTTTTGCATTCATCCCAAAAGTGTTGTGATATGTGAGAACACAAGTGAGCTTGTGCAAAAAGAACAAACTGGCATGGCACACTGACAGGAAGCAAGGAAACAGGACAAGCATCGCTATTGGTACAAGATCTACAGCAATATATCAGAACATGACAATACAGCAATATCATTTAAGCAAAAGTGAGTACAGATCTGAGAACTTATTCAAGTAAGAACATGGATTTACCATTTTTAAAACCACATTCATGAACAAAAACAGCTAAACATCAGTGTACATATTGCAAAATAAGAAGACACAATTCTTCACTGGGTGCTAGTTCAACCACTGCACCTCGCAATGTGTAAAAGTAGTTTAACCTGTGAAGCCTTCAGCATGCGAAAGCAAAGAAGACTATCAGAACAGGCTTCATATATAGTGTTTGGAGTCTTTGATTCAAGCCGTAATACATTGTCAAAATAAAATTTCAGAGTTTGCTTGTTTCATTCAGAAAAAAGATAGTGTCTTAGTCATGCTGCCAGAGTTAACGGATAAACTTGCACCAGCTACATTGAGTCAAAGGAGTAAATAAAGTGAGGCAGACAGATGCATGGTGTGAAAATGATGCTGTTGTATCAAGTAGCATAACTGTTCACTTAACATTCAGCTGCGTTCCATGCCTCTGCGTACAGACTGAGAAGCTTTACCTCTTCACCATCTGCTAGTGAAGCACTGTTTGTTCACTGTGATCACCCACTCAAGGCAGTCACGTGGTTAAGTAGGGCCCTTCGCTACATGTAAGAACACCGACCCGAAACTGTGCATAAGTCCTGTAAAATATTGTCATTTTTTGGCTACTGCAGCTGTTCATCAGCAGCTGCATCACTACTGCCAACATGCAGACCATGCAATTCCCCAAGCACTTAATCAACAAGAGTACAATAATGAAGAGTGGCAAATTGGGCTAGCTGGTTCATTAGGAAAACAAGAAGCTAACGCATGAAAAAATAAACACTCTAGAATTTTGATGGCTCTGGCTTGGTTAATATATTCAAACTTCAAAAAGCTGATTATTACAGAATGCCATAAAGTGTAATGCACTGTTACCAACTGTTTTTTTTAAAGCTATAACCTGTTATTACCAGACATTCATGTACCATGGCTGAAGACATACTGTTCATCGTTGCCATGTCTTGAGCATGGGAATTAGTCGCTTTCATAAAGGTTTCGTATAATCCATTCAAAAATATTGTTGTCTATTTCTATATACACATAAAGGCGCATAACTTCGCTGGGTGTTACGTAAACTAGTGGCTCCTCTCTTCTGACGCAGACTGAAAGGTGCTTTGCATGGAGAATTTCAATAGGAAATAGTTTCTTGCATTTCAGAATTATACAAGAATTCACTCCAGTAAGAATTCTACAAATGAGAGAAAACGCACTTGAGAAGCTGACAAATGCACTGTTTTTAGTCTTTATAGTTCAAGTGTACTGGAGAGAGTGGAATGTTTGTTGGTTGATGACCATTCGCTAATATTCAGTGACACTTGTTGAGTCACAGCCACGGTTGTGGACTACAGCCTGTTTTTCACTTTCATCCAAGTTCAGGCACAGCTTTCCAGTGCCTAACAAAACTGTCTGCTGACCAGCTCTCCTCTCCTGTACACCAAAAAAACTCACTGCTTCTGGTGAAAGATTTAAACTAGCTTTAGCTGCCTGTAACTTTCGAGCAAGTACATAACATTCCAATATTTGCAAAGGAACATCATTAGCTCCGCTGACCGATTTCACAAGAAGTTCATTTCCGCCTTCAAATACAAATGAAGAATGCGACCAATGAGGTCCTAGTTTAACCGCACATTTAGGAAGATGCAGGATTTGGTGTACATTGTATGTCATTGCACCCAATCCAAACAAAGACTGTGCTCTCACAACAAACTCCGAGAGAAGATCAGATGATCTCATTATGGTCATCTGAAGTGACGGTGTCTAGTAGAAGTATATAGACACCCTCCACAAGCAAACTGGAATGTCTGACATACTTATCTGGCAAAAAGCCATGAAGGCATGGTAATGAATAATGAAGAACCCACCACTTCCATTCACTGGCTTTCCAGATTGTGAAGTCTAATAATCTTTGCGGTGTACGTGTGAACCAATTCGGTGGCTTGATTGCCAATAACCTCCTGTTTGAAAAGGCTAAACTTTGTTGTGAACCAATCTAAACATCTTTTCTCTTTTAAATGTGATCACATTTTTATTCTTTTTAAGCTGTTGTATGGTGTATATTTGTTCCAACAATCTTTCCTTTCTGAATCCTGGGCTTCATATTTGATTTATATGTATTGTCTTTTCTGATAATATAAATGCATTATTTCTGACTCATTTTTTGGGCAAATGAGGAAGCTTGCTTCTCCTTGAAGCACATTACACCTATACAACACACATAGATACTGATAGACTAAAGATCTGGCAAACTAATATGAATACACTATTACACTAATAAAAAGAATACACTAGTAGACTTGTACAAGCAGAATAGCACAGATACGTCCAGAATAGAACTGAAAGTAATTTTATCAGTGTATCAGTTGTATCGTTTCATAATGCAGCAGAAACAAACTGATTTAATTTTTATTAGGTTGCCCTATCAGATTTTTCGCTAGTGATCTTTCAGTGCAAATGCATATCAACTTTTTGACTAATGCTAATAACTGAACACATGGCTTTTTTTGCTGCAAGTTTTCTTGGACTCCTGCTTCCCTTAAACTTATGCTGTATAATATGCTTGCAAGATCAAAACTGGAGTATGCTTCATCAATCAGGGATACACCGACAAAAAACACAACTCTCATATATTTAGTTGAAGCCATACAAAACCAACCTGTACATTTTATTGTAGCTGCTTATTCCCATACCGCAAGCATATCAACAATTACAACTTGCCTTGATTGGCCAGGCTTGTCAACAAAAAAACTTACCCATTTATTTCAGTATAAGTTTAAGGGAAGCAGCAGTCCCAAGAAAACTTGCAGCACAAAAAGCCATGTGTTCAGTTATTAGCATTACTCAGAAAGTTGATATGCATTTGCATTGAAAGATTATTAGTAATATGATTACCTATGTACAAGGTGCTTAATAAGAACAGAGTGTTTAATTTTGTAGGTAAATGTGTTAAAAGGACTAGTCATGATGTGAAAATCTCATTTTACTTTTACCACCCCACCTTACCACCATTTTACCTTTACACACACAGACACACACACAGACACACACACACACACACACACACACATATATCATGGCACCCATTCCGTACCTCTAATGCTCCATACGATAGAAAATACGATAGAAAATTGGGCAAGTTGTTGAAGCTTCATGGCAGCTACTGCATGACAGATGCCGACAAAAGTAATAGAATGGGACAGGATACAGCACTATCAAATGAAGTTTATTGAAAGAAAACAACCAATATATAACACACATCACGTGACCAACACCCGGCCCCCTAGCATATGCAGATACATACCAAAGCAACCTTCACATCACCGAATGCACATGTTTTGACGGCAACACACATGTCACGGCTGATTAATCAATGTAAAAAAAACAATTACTAAGGCACAATGCAACTCAGTGGCTTTACTTAAGATCTAACACGGCAACCTCGCTATCCTACAGCGAGATGGATGGCTGGCAAGCACATAGTGAGCCTTTCTTTCTAATGTGATAAGCCTCCATTAATTCATGTGAGAGCTTTTCACAGTGTGTGAACAGCAGAATAGTACTTTCAAAAACTGGATGAAGCCCAATGCTGCAACAATGCACAGAAAGGTGTGGATGCGCAAAAACCTTTAAAAAACTATGGTACTTCCTTAGTCGAATGTTTAAGCACCTTCCAGTCTGACTGATATACATTTTGCAGGCTTCAAGAAAAAGGAATCGAATAAACAACATTTTGTGTGCAAGAGACAAACTGTATGCTATATTTCACTTTGCAGTCCTCCCTGCTCAGACACCCGTTGTGAAGAATGTGCTTGTTTATTGCTTCACAAATTCCCTTCAGCTTATCTTTAAATGAAAACCCAATCCTCTCCTGGAACTTAGAAGCCACCTTTTTCTGCCTGTGCGACAATTAATAGAGGGGATAATGGCAACTTTGTTCCGCTCTTGCTCCTTAAGCTTCTTGCACCCTGGTCGCACCTTAAGTTCCTTAATTAACGAGCTTCAATATAAGGAAACCAATGAAACTGAATAACCTGCCTCATTAAGCCTTGTCACCAGATTCCATACACTTTCAAGGATAAGGTGAGGATAGCTCTTGGTTGGGGCATCTCTAATTGCATGAGTGGCAATACTGTACTTAATAAGTTTTGAATGGCTAGACCTATAATCAAGAAGGAGCTTAGAAGTTCTCAACTGATATCCCCAGCATACGTGATCCCACATAAAAGTAAGCCTGACATAAGAAGTTGCAGCACATTTTTTTTCTGGAACTTCTAAAGTGAAGTTGAAACCTTGCTATTGTTCTCTAAATAGCTTCAGTACTTCGATGACAGCTCTGTGAAAGTTATCATTTGCTCATGAAAAACAAATAATCATCCACGTATCTGAAAATTTTAAGAGCAAGCCCACTCAGGTTTTGATTATCTTCTGGTCAACATAACTTAAGATATTACTGAGCACTGGTGCAACACCGGAACCTATGAAGATGCCAGCATTCTGGACACATATTTTACTTTCCCACCAGACCAAAATTGACCTTAAATAGAAATAAAGAAGCTCCAGAAAGTTTGCAAGAAGAATTTTACACCTTTCAGCAAATTCCAGCTAACCTGTTTGCTTGTGGAGGCAGTCCTTAACAAACTGCAAGAGACGCACCTGCGGCAAAGAATTGTATAAATCTTCTGCATCTATACTAAAGCCTGCCTATTTTCCCAGATTATGCTCCTGCAGGAAGTGTACAACAGTCTGAAAGCTGGCAGCAAGAAATTGGTCGTTGATTCCCAGCCTGTCAAGGTGTGTCTGCAGAAATTCTGAAACATGAAGCCATGATTTATATTCCGACACAATGGTTCTGAAATGGATTCCCTAAGCTTGTGTGTTTTGCACTGAAGAAGGCGCATAAAAGAAAACCTTTTTCCACCTTAACATCATTTGAGACTGTTGTCAAACCAAACTGATTCAACTTCGTGACAGCTCAACATTTTATGTCAGCTATATTGGTATAAATTTCATTAAAATTGATGTCAGTGGCTGACACACCCTCCTCCGGAAAAGTGCTTTCCAACATGACAACACAATGCCCTTTTTTGTCTCCAAGAAACCTCCAAGTTTCTGCCCCATACGTTAGCTCAGGTAGAAGGCAATGATTCTATGCTTGATTGTACGAAATTATATATATATATATATATATATATATATATATATATATATATATATATATATATATATATATATATATATATATATATATATATATATATATATATATAACTTTGTATTCACCATCCAGGGCCAGGGAACAAGAGAAGCCAGACACCACTGACCAATTTCTGACTAAAAGAATTAATTTTTGACCTTATACATCTTGTTTTTACTGTACATGGCCCTCACCTCCATCCAGGTTCCCAACATTTATATCTAAAAAGCTTGTCTATCACCACATACAGGGTCTGTCCTGAAAGTAATGTCAGTAAATTTATTGTGATGTGACTGTATGTCAGAGCGGTCTAACTGGTTGAAACTAGTAGTGACGGAATCCAGCTAAGCAGCGGTCTGTTAGTCAGTGTGCTCCGAACAACGGAGAGTGTCGGACGGGCCCATCGGTGAGGTGTTTTTTATTCTTGTGCAAGTGAAAATGCAGCACTCATTAGAACAAAGATTTGCGATCAAGTTTTGTGTGAGACTTGGCAATACCGCTGCGGAAACTGTTACTATGCTCAAGACTGCTTATAAAGAACATGCCTGGTCAGATCGGCAAGTGTTTCGGTGGCACAAGGCCTTTTGGAAGGCCGGAAAGAGGGCGACGACAAGGACTGCGCTGGATGGCCATCCACGACCACTACGACTGACAATGTGACACGAGCGAGAGAACTGTTGAACTCAGACCAACGATTAAGTGTTCGTTTAATGGCCGACATGTTAAACGTTTCGAAAGCCCAAGTTCATGAAATTGTCACAAACAATATCGGCATGCGGAAGGCGTGCACAAAAATGGTTCAAAAAGTGCTCACTGACAACGGAAAGTCATGCGGCATTGAAACATGCCAAGAAAATCTCAACATGTGCAAACGTGAGCGAAAATTTTTGGACAACGTCATTACAGAAGACGAGACTTCGGTATTTCAATATGACCTGGAGACCAAAAGGCAATCATCTGAGTGGCACACACACTCGTCCCCTCCCCAGAAGAAAGCCAGGATGAGCAAATCAAACATCAAGATCATGCTCATTGTTTTTTTTTCGACATCCACGGACTGGTTCATCATGAGTTTGAAGAACCTGGAACCACTGTGAACTCCAAATTTTATGTGGATGTCCTTGAAAGACTGAAACGCAGGGTTCAACATATCCGGCCGGACATTGCACACAACTGGAAGTTGCACCACGATAATGTGCTGGCCCACAGTGCCTTCATCGTCACCGACTACCTGGTT
The DNA here is from genome assembly GCF_038994185.2 of Dermacentor albipictus. NCBI lineage: Eukaryota > Metazoa > Arthropoda > Arachnida > Ixodida > Ixodidae > Dermacentor > Dermacentor albipictus. Next base: position 65,350,156 of record NC_091825.1, read on the forward strand.
AATGCAGTGGGGCCAACGATCCCCCAGCCCCCATACAGCCCGGGCTTGGCTCCCCCCTGACTTTTTTCTGTTTCCATGCCTCAAAACACCCCTGAAAGGCAATCATTTTGGGACAGCGGACGTGATTAAAGCAGCTAGCACCACAGCATTAAAGGCCATTCCGGAGGAGGACTACCGCAATGCATTCGAGAGCTGGAAGTCTCACTGGAGCCGATGTATTGACGCAAAAGGAGAGTATTTTGAAGATTTTTAAACTTTTTGTAACAACAAATTCAATAAATGATTTTTAATCGCCTTACTGACATTACTCTCAGGACAGACCCTGAACATGGACCTTGAAGGTATGTATGTGGAAAGCATTTCAACCTCTGCTTGCTTTTCTGGCATGGAATAAGACGGCCTTTTGTCTCTAAACCACTTACTTTTAAACTATTCCATTTGGTTAATTTTTCTAACTTCTGCAGAGTTGCAGTCACAACCTTTATAGTTAACCGGCTCTGTTTTCATTTTTGCTTCCTAAAATATGCCCTCCTGTCATGCATAACTTGGAAGGCCTCCTGTTAGCAATGGGTATTGTATTTCAAGACTATCAGTGCAATGTTGCATGAAGAAAACTATACTTGGAGTAAATTATTGTTCAGCTTGATATCATGATACTGCTGCATGGTTGTTATTTAACTCTGCAAGAGATTGGTCCTGCCATCTTACCAAGAGTGCATTTCATGGGTATTACTCTCTTTCTTTTGACATTAGTTTATGAGGCTCACAGATATGTATCTGTGTCAACAATAACACCTGACATCTAATTTTGTGCAACATGCACTACATTTAATCAGATAAAAGTTGCATGTTTTGTCTCTTGGACCAGTCTGCTCAGTGGTAGGAGGTCGAGACCACAAATGAGAATGGCTGGTCAAGATCTGTGGTGTATTTCCCGTGTTATGCATCTGACAAGATTTCATGGTGGCAAGGAGACATGTCGGACCTGATGTGATCTAGTTATTGTGCACTGAGTTATCAGCATGATAATATCCTTAATGCTATAAAGAGTACCTCCAGCAAGCAGTCTATATGCTTATGCCTTTTTGTTGCTTATGGCAACAAAATCCAACATCCTTTGAAACATGCTCACTTGCTGTCTGATGCACAAAATGAAGAACGCTGCCTTCTCTAAACTTATTAGCAACAAGAAAGCCACTCTGGAAGCAATTATATACATACACAGCAACACACAATAAAACCTACAAGTGGGAGAAAAAACACAAACTAGGCTTACAATAAAAGAAACCTGACACCCAACAAGTGTTACATGTTACTCAAGTATGCACATTCAACCTGAGTTAGAGAGATAGATGGTCGGCTCCTGCACTCCTGTGCATGCATGTGGATATGTTAAAGGGGTTGGGACACCAAATTTTGAGGCTATAAAAAGCATGTTGTAGGCTGCTTCCGTATGCAAGGACACCCAGAACGAGGTATCGGACGCTGCAAACATTTCAAAATAATTTTAATTCAGCTCCAAAAAGTCATTAAAAACTCCTTCTCGTAGTCGAGACCCATCGCTAGCGCGGCAGCTACTACGTCACAGAGGAGGAACGAAAATATTGACGTCATAGCACACCAGCACAAAAACGTGACGTATGATGAGTAGCGATGAAATGCCGATTACGGAGCCTGCTGAGCCGAGCGACCGAGCATAACCTCCACTATGACCGAGCTACAGGCATATAGAAATCCTTTCTTAATGCAAAGAAGGGGTAAGGCGTGCAGACACGGACACAGGAGGAGAGAAGTGGACAACACGAACACCGCACGCCGGCCCGCGAATGGCAAACTGCGTGCGGCGAGTTGCCGTGCCGACGGGCCTTTGCACGTCGGCACGGTGCAAAGGCCCACTTGCCGGCCGACTCCGAAAGGGACCAGGATATGCGGCGTTCGTGTTGTCCGCTTCTCTCCTCGCATAGCTCGGCAGTTCGGAGCGGTCTCTCCTTCGCCTGGCCTTTCTCACTGTGAAGGCCCGTCCACGTTACCGGCACGGAAACTCGCCGCACGCCGTTTGCCGTTCGCGGGCCCCCGTGCGACGGCGGTTTTGTTCGCGAACGGCGAGATTTCCTAGCCGTAGAGAGCACGGGCCCGGGACCCATTTGTGCGGCAGCCGTACGGCGAAGCCGCCAATCAGCGTCCGAGGAGTGGTCACTCTGTGCACCGACGGCAGCTTCACCGCCTCTGATCGTTCGGCGCCGCCGATATCGTGGCTAGGCCTTTTCCGGTTCACTTCGAAGCTAAAGCTTACGGCGCTTCGGGATGAATCACCGACTCTCACAAGCCGCAATATTTTCTTGCCGTTGTTGTCGCTCTTCGCAATAATTATAATAATCGTGACATGCACTTCGAATCGCCAGTTAACCTCTGCTGGCAGAGCACGCGTATGCGCTAGCAGACGACGCAGCATAGTTTTACGTCACTATTTTTTGTGGCCCACGTGACCAAGCCATGTTGCGTTTCCTCCTCTGTGACGTCATAGCATCCCCCGGAGCCCAGAAACCGAAACCGAAATCGCCCGGTATAATAATGCTATTATTAAATTATTTATCGGATATATATGAATCCCGCTGTGTGTATTGTGCCTGCTGAAGCATGACGCAACGTTTGAATCAACAAACGCATGAACGAAAATTTTGATGTCTCCACCCCTTTAAGCCTCAGCTACTCTTTCTATATCATAACTGTCCCCATGTTTGTGAAATCTGGTGTACAACTGCAAGAACAATGATGGCTTGACAGGTGGTTTACCTTTCAATGAGTTCTATAAGGAGGATGCATCAACTCTTCCAGCCAATGTACACATTACCACATGAAAGCAGCAGCTTATAAACAGCACAACACCATACAGCACAAATTATATATTTGCCACGTGTTATTAAACTTACATCATTAAAGTACATTAGAATTGGTGCTAAGGCTGGTGCACAATATATGCATATACTTTAAACAATCATAAATAATGCAGGAGCTTGGAATATGATTGGCTATTCTCGGAACTGCTTTGATAATACAAAAGTCAATGCTTTGTTTTTGGCATCACCCACTCCAATTCGTTTTCTTTCTTTTTCCAATTGAAGCATTGGCAAGGTTTGTGCCATGCGCTTCGACCATGATTTTTCCTTGTTCGCGCACGGCCATGACCATAATACAATAAAATCGCCCCAGTAACGAAGTGGTCCCTGCCTACTTTTTCATATACTTTACCGCAATACATTACGTATGCTTCACCGCATAACATGACTGTATTGCGACAAAGCTGATTTTATGGAACTGACATTATGTAACGGACCTTTTGTTCTACTGCTGCTCGAATGAGCATAAGCTCGAAAAACCACAAAATAAAGACTTGGCTTGCTGCTGGTTGATTTCTAGCTAACATTTCGAGACGTCCACGTTGTTTACAAAAACATCGTTGAAGTTTCTCGCGCTCGGACACGCTTCAAAAGGCAGCGTGACCACCTATAATTAAGGCAGTCATAAGCGGCAACGAAATCCACACAAGGTACATCAACTTTCGCAAAGCTACTGGGCAACGCCATCAATAACTGGCACACGGGCCACCCAGGAGCTGGCAAACGCTGCGATGACATCCACACAAACCACGTCGCTTTCCACAAAGCTATTGGGCAACACGATCAGTCACAGGCACAGGTGAAGTCCGCAAAACACTACATGGGCAGAACTACTACGGCCATACTCAATCACTTCGCCACAAGCTCTCACATTTAACGACATCAAACAGCTACAATCACTTCTCCACAGCCACTGACACAGGCGAAGACCGCACGGGCAGAACGGAAGCACAGATTCAGGGCTCGATCGTCGCGTTCATCGCTTTAGCGCCACCTATTTAAAAATAATATACGGAGCCAAGCCAAACCATTATTTAGCGTCTATTTGGGTGAACCTAACGCTTTCGGGCCCTAACCGTTCGTACGACCAGGGCACTATAACGGTTACCCCCCCTTTCCACTCCTACGACCGGGTCGCAGGAGTGGCGGCCTTTTTTGAGCGCTCACACGTGTTGCTCTGGTAGGTTTCGTGCCGTGGCAAAGGCGCTGTGTGGGCGGGTTTGCGTTCGTCACCGTGTCTTGTTGCGCTGTGTTACCTGCACCGTGCTCTGCCGGGTGTTGCGCGAGCGCGCGCGAAACCACGCGCAGCGCGGCGTGGTTTCGCGAAAGATGTAAACAAGAGAGGAGGGTGGCACAAAAGGCGGAGCATCGACATGAGCAACGCCAACTTCCGGCTTCACTTTTGCTTCACAAAGAGTGACGTCAGGGCCTCTCCTTAGTTTCCTTCCTCCGTGGGACAAAACAACAGTCATTGCGGCCAACCATCGTTTCCTTTCGATCTCCATTTTCATTCAGAGTGAAAAACATCTATGACAAAGTGTTTGTTAAACCGATGGCGCCATCTGGAGTGAGTAGAAACAAGCAATCATGTTAACTTACGGCCACTGAGATCCGCCCGGGCCGCCGCAACATCTTTGAGGCCATGTTCAGCCAATACAGCCATTCTAAGCCTACACGCCGAGAATCTGGGTCTTTTGGGGGTTAATATCTAAACCAATTTTCCTGAAATGATGCTGGGCTACCTCCAGATTCCTTGTCAGTGAGTATCGCTTTCGGGAACGGTGCCCACTCATCACGAATACATTGCTGTCGAAGCTTCTGGACACAAATTTAAGCCAAATACAATCCTCAGTTTGAAAGTTACGGGCCACACAGTGGACGACGACGACTTGACAGGTTCGAGGCGGACGGCAGTTGCTTTGGGCCAACGTTACTAGATTACTTCTTGCTTTGGGCGGCGCCGCCATCTTTATTTTTCCGGCGCGGTCGTCTGCTCAGGCCGTCCGTCGTGTGGATACACCATAAAAAAACAGCTCGCTGCAATCTGGCACGAATTTGTGGTCGCGTGACTGCGGATGCCCATATGCATATGTCATCTGCGCAGGTACTGATGCGTACTGTATCAGGAATTATTTCCGCAAGGCCAATAAGGGCAACATTGAAAAGAGTCGGGCTGAGAACTCCTCCTTGAGGCACTCCACGGACCACAGCGTGTCTTGTCGTGTCGCCAGCATTCGTGGACTTGAAGACTGTACGACCATCTAGGTAAGTTGGAATCCACATGTAGAGACGGCCGCCGATGCCTAAATTACTGAGGGCATCAAGAATGGCTTCGTGCAGTACATTGTCATAAGCTCCTTTTATGTCTAAGAAAACTGCACCTACAAGTCGGTGGCGCTTTTTTTCGTGTTCGATCGTGGACACGAGATCAATGACCCCATCTATTGCAGACCGGCCACGTCTAAATCCGGTCATCATTTCAGGATAAAGCGCATTCTTTTCCATGAACCATTCTAGTCTAGTGAGTACCATCCGTTCCATCACCTTACCGACACAGCTAGCTAAAGCTACTGGCCGGTAAGATGACATTTCGTAAGGCGATTTTCCTGGCTTTAGGAGGGCCACCAAACGGCTGGTTTTCCACTGCTTCGGGACTGTACTGGATGACCACGTGGCGTTATAGTATGACAGCAGGACTTTCCGACCTTCCATCCCAAGGTGGCACAGAGCAGTATACGAAATACCGTCAGGTCCAGGGGCAGAAGATCGTCTAGACGCAGCAAGTGCAGCTTCCAATTCCGGCATCGTGAAAGGAAGGTCAAGACGATCATCTTTAGGAGGTAGCACAGGTCGACGCAATGTTGGACATGCTGAAACATCGGTACGGGTTACTCTCTTACAGAAGTCTTCGGCAACCTGCACTTCCGTCAGGCATTGGTGAAGTGCTAGAGCACGGAAAGGATGTTTTTGCTGAGGAGGGGCACGAAGGCTTCGTACTACCTGCCAGATCCTAGAAAGTGGCTTTCGAGGATCCAGAGACGAACAGAAGGTCCTCCACCGTTGTTTTCCCATTTTTTGAAGGTGACGCCGTATTTTTCGTTGAGCTCGTCGACATAAGACAAGGTCTAATGACGATTGAGTTCGCCTAACCTTCCTTTCCGCTCTGCGACGGATCGCTCGGAGTCGTTCATATTCAATATCAATCGCCGTTCTGGATGTAGGTGCACTGATGAACTTAGTTGTCTTCTGCATTGATGATACAATAATGTCTTCTATATCAGATGGTGAAGTGATGGCTCCGCAGTACTCTTCGACAGATGTAGAGAATGTGGACCAATCAGTGCAGCGTACAGCAGATGGAGTTGATTGCACAAACCACTTCATCTGTAGATATGTTGGTATATGATCGCTCCCATGCGTTTCTATGTCCAAGCACCAGTTGACTAAGGGCAGGAGGCTCCGAGATACAATAGTGAGGTCTAAGCAACTTCCGTAGGTAGTGCCGCGGATGTAAGTTGGAGATCCATCGTTGATGACAGCCAGACCTTCACTGTCTATGAAGTCCATCAAGTTCCTACCCCGACAGTTCATTCCGGCACTTCCCCAGTAAGGATGATGAGCATTGAAGTCTCCAATAACAACATGAGGGCCTGGGGAGCTTTGTAATACAGTGGATAGATAAGAGAGTTCAAGTCCTTGTCTAGGAGGTATGTAGGCGCCGATGATCGAAAACACATGTAGTTTATGTTTTAGTGTCACACACACATATTCATTGTTGTCATGTGGAGTGATCGCGTTCCGCACAAACGTCATGTCACTGCGTATACACATTAACACTTTGCTCTTGGGTCCATCTTCACGTGACCAGAGCTTAACGTATCCGAAAAGGCGAAATTCCGACGTGAGATTTGGCTCGCATATCACGATCACTGGGAAGCGGTATTTGAATACTCGTTGCCTAAAGTCAGACATGCGGCCGCATAGACCTCGAGCATTCCATTGCATTATAACAGAATGATGCATCTTCTGTTCCAATGTCCAGTGTTTTATCGTGAGAGCCATGATTAACACCCTTATTTTAGAGCCGCTAATAGCGGCTCCATACCATCTAACGCCTTCACGACCGACAGTGCAGTTGGCGTTGCCAATCCGGAGAGTAATATACACATAGTGTTTACTAGGTGTTTAAGCATGTCTATCACCTTGTCATTTCCAAGCCTTTCATTACCCTCCCGGCACTTGGGGAGCCCCGAAGGAGTATCTCCTCCGGAAGCCCTCAGTGGTAGCGAAGGCCACTCAATAGCCGAAGAGGTTGGAAGCACGTTGGATGACGCCTCGTTCCTTGACGGGCGCGGAGATACTGGGGGAGGCGCATCTTGTGTGTGTCGGCCTTGCTCTCTCTGTGGCACGGTTTGCATCCAAGAACTCAAAGGAAGTGCCTCTTTACCCCGAGGCTTGCTCTGGGTGCGGCGACGCCTTTGCCGCGACCGGCGCCTTTTCTTGCGGACGGAATCGGCAGCCTCCTTGTGCGCGGAGTTCTCTCTCGCCATTTTTCTCAGAATTTGCCTCTCCTCTGCCATTTTGGGGTAGTCCTTGGATGTCGCTTCATGGGCTCCGGAGCAATTTGCACATTTCATGGCGTCACTATCACTGGAGTCTATACCTGATGAGCACCACCACATCTTCGGCACGACGTAGGATTCTTACACACAGCACTCACGTGGCCCAGTTTGAAACACTTGTGACACTGTAATGGTCGTGGTACATATGGACGCACTGAGTGCCTCACATAACCTACTTAGACCGATGCTGGCAAAGAGTCTGACTCGAACACCAACTTGATGCACCGGGAGCAGCCGAATCGGTGGATGTCGAGGATTCGCACTGTCGCGATAATAGCGATCGCAGGTCGTCATCCTTTATGTCAATGTCCACATCTGATATCACACCAGTGCAGGTATCTTTGCCGTACGCTAGGAATGAGCGAACTGGGATGTTGCCAACCACTTGAATGCCTTTCAAAGCCTCCAATACTGCTTGAGAATTCACGTCCACCGTCAGAATGTTCTTCCGAGCATTAATGCGGATCTCTCTCACATGTCCTGAGGCTATTCGATCGAAGTATTTGGTCAGTGATTGTCTATTCAACGAATTCATATTCGTACCTTCCGTAGTTGGGGTGTAGCCCACGGAGAAGACCCGTTCGTCACATCTGCTTTTATGAGTAGAATCACTGCCTGCTGACGTCCGGCGAAGCTTGCGCTTCAAGTGGCGCGATTAGACTAGCGTGTAATCACTGTCCGAGTCCATCTCTGCCGCTGTTGAGCTGTCAGATGAATCGGGAAGCCTATAGCCGGTGATGTCGCGGTTTCCCACAGACAGGGCTACCGCCGCGGGACTCGCCTTGCCATGAGGGCGCGGAGGTCCTCCGTCCTCCATTCTGGAGGACGACGTCTTCGGGGAAGCTCCTGATATGCAGAAGGCGCACAACTTTGAAGAAGTTGTTGTTGTTGTTGTCCTGAGTGGCCGTGGCACATACCCACAGTGGGGGATTGGCCAAGAATCGGGCGGTTTAATTAGGTGCCTAAAATAATAATGATAACAAGGGAGTTAACAATTTGGGCGTGTGAGTTTAAAAGTAAACGTTTTGTGTTTGGAGAAAAAAGAAATAATCAGATGAAAACCGGGTATAAGATAATAATAATAATAACAATGATTATTAACAAAAGATAAGAAATAAAAGAAAGGTATGGTTGGGAGGGAGAACGATCAATCTAACATGAAAATAGATTAGTTTCAATGAGGTAACTTTGAAGAACCACAGAACAAGATCTACCGTTCCGCACTTCTTCGTCTTCTTCCATGTCAGGAGACACGATGCTTTCATATCTCTAGGAGCAACTGGCCCTCATTTCACTGCAAACAACGGATTCCGGGATGTTCACAAAGGGTTCTAAACAGGAAGCAGACGTACTGCGGACTGTCTGCCTCATCGGTTCCCGAGTGTGATCAAATACTGGTGTATTGCGTGATGACTACAATACCATGATTGCAAGTTACTTCCAAACATCTCTTCAAACAAGTCCGACAGCAGGTCAGCAAAATTGAGTGAAACTTTCCTCATAAACTATCGAAGTTCGAGCACAAAGCTTCGCTCCTTTATTTTTTAATTCAGAATAATATAGCATTCCCACAACGCCGAAAACGCGAGTGGGTGATATGAAACTTGCAAAATAGTGCCTGCCCTCTCCCGTACGTTACCGTGGCCGTACCGCTCACTAGAATGTCTGGCTGGAAAACAGCGGTGATGTCCGCTGTTACCTGGGCTGCAACAAGTCTGGCCTGCAAACGAGAAGACACACGATCGAGCGCTGTCTTGTTTTCGTATGGCCCCGTTTTTAACGCTGTTCGTTTTTCCATGTCATGTACCAGCTAGGCCATCGACATATATAAATCCGTAAGTTTGTAAACAAATTATAATTTTTAATACCATTAATTTTAATATTGGCGTAAGTATGATAGCACAATTCAATACGAAGTGGCTGAAAAACGTGCATCCTCATTGTTAAAGCACTCTTGTGTGGGGAGTTTGCGTGATGTACAGCCTCCACACAAACACATGCGCGCGCACACACAAACAGGCCCACACACGCACACACATCTACACACACACACACACACACACACACACACACACACACACACACACACACACACACACACATATTTATATATATATATATATATATATATATATATATATATATATATATATATGTAGGAAGGAGTGATAGCTGTCGGTGGAACCTCCCCCCCCCCCATCCCCTGCAATAAATTTTAGTTTCAGGCTACGTCACTGCTTCGAGTACACTGTATAGCCTGGCGGCGTCGAACTGTCGATAAGAGCACGTCAAAGGTAATTTTACTACAGCTTGGGTAGAACATTCGCATCAGGGCGCGTTTGCAATTTCTTTACGTTTGAGTGAATTTATTGATTCGAACTACAACGTAAGATTGTCGCTACCTTTTTTTTTTCATTTCGCGACGTCGTCTCCAGATGGACACTCCGCTACGCGCCTCCCAGGCGTCGGCCTGTCGCCTCGCCTGAAAATCGCATCCATGTCCGTGGTTGCCGCGTAAACCACTGCCGGCAACAAGTGCCCTTCAAGTCCTACCGCACCCGCACGCGCACTCCGAGGAGAGCCGTATGTGGATAAAGGCAGCCACCGCCGACAGGCCCGTGGGTGGATGGGCTTTCTGTGCGATGCAGAGGAAAGGGGATGCCCCCCCAGAAAGGGTGAGGCGCGGGGCAGGCTAATCTCTCTCGCTGGGGTTGTTTGACAAAGAGACGACAAAGGAGAGGGAACGCGATTGTGTTGAGCCGGCAGCGTACACAAGCGTCCCGGACATGATGCTTGCCTCCTACCCCTCTGTCACCTCTTAACCTTATACCCTCTCTCACTCCCTCTCTAGTCACTGGGCCGTGCCCCCACATGGGAGGAAGGAACCAGTGGCTATTCTGACTTTCGCCGGACCAAGCCAACGCGTGAACCAAGCAGAATTTCGCCAGCCTCGAGAACGGACATATTCCCAAACGGAGTACATCCAACGTCTATGGAGCGCGACCTCAGTAGGGACTTGCAAAGGCTTTGTTTAGGTGAGCTTTTTTTCTTCGTTTTTTTTTTCTTCTTGGCCTTGCACATCGCTTGTCGTGTTTTTAAAGTCGCTACAACTGCTGCGGCCAACGATTTGACTTTGCCTGTAGTGTCCGGACGCGAAGAGAGATGTGTTATCCGTCAGCACAACTAGTTTTAACTCTCTATTTTGGTTGCATATGAACCCGCACGTTTTATTTTACTTTGTTTGAAACTTTCTCGGAAACGCGTTACGTTGGAAAGAACAACAGACGATAGTCGTCGATATTAAGCTTCCATACGAAGTGCTGCCGGCAGTCTGAGTATGATAACCGACTTTTATTGCCGCGGAGACGTAAATTCGCGGGCTAGCTACAGCTATAGGTCGCGAATAGCAGCGAGCGCTAAATCTTCGACACTTGATCTCAAGCATGATTTTCTCACATCTTAGGACAAACCAACCGACGCTTTGAGTGCAAGCTCCGTAGCAGGGAGTTTTATATCTTGCCCAACCAAACTTTGGTTTACGAAAGAATGCAAAAAAAAGTTATGCAAAAGGAACCAAAATGAGTACGCGAGCACGCAAGAAGGTCGTAGTGCTTTGGGTGCGCCAAATCTAAAGGTCCCTGTGCCGCGGCGCCAATCGTCTTCGCCGCGTTATCGGTTTAGGCATACACTCATAGCAAGGTTCAGTAAAATGCCGATGGACACCCATTCCCTGTGGCATCCACGCCTAGATTGGTCTCCGCTTCCTTAGCGCAGCTTGAAAGACGCGAACGCGGATTACACCATCCACGGGATCGGCCTTTTTTACTCGGGGTCTAACCGACCGAGCGAACGCGACAAATGACGAGGTGGAAGGAAGGTTCGCATAAATAACTACATCATGCTCTTGAAGGCATATAATTGTTGAGGACATTTCGATAACATTTGTCTTTGATTGCTTAGTTCGGTATAGAACACGAGCCGGTCTTTAGCAAAACTGTACTAATTCGGGATGGTTAAAAAGAAGGCTATGCATTAAAATTTTGCACGGGTACCAATCTTCATGGTTTGTTCCTTTGGAAAACGCTGCACCCTTTTCTTGTACCAGGAGTGGTTGGTGTGAAGTAGGCACGTATTATGGTATATGCGCCGTTCTCCGGTGATCCCCCCAACCGCCTCGTTTGTTTACCGCCACGCCGTTCTGATTCTGATGCTTTGGGGGGCCCAGATGCCACCAGCACCGATGCGCAGGCAGATGGAGGAAACATCGCCGACAAGGAGCCGACCCCCGAAGCCCTTGGTCCGGACGATGGCATTTGTCCAGAGGCTGAGTTGTCTGTTTCCTCACACTGCCCACACCGGCCACCGCCTTGTCGCAGCTCGGTTTGCTACATGGAACGAATGGTCCAGATGCACTCTGAAAGTTACCGACACACTTCATTCCCGAAATGGCATCGCGACATTTGGAGGGATTACAACATGACAATGCGGCGTGCAGACCGTAGAACCACGCGGTCTCCCTTGGAGCGTCGACAGTGCGCTCGCTGCAACGTCTTGGAACGGCAACCGTCGCAGTCCGAGTCCTAGCATGGTACGTGACTGCATTCTGTTTCCAAGTTCCTCGGGCGTAGTGTGCACCTCCGGTACGGCTTTTCGTTATTTTATAGCGAGGCTTTGTTTGCCTCTTCGAGTTTCACACTGCCGCCGCCGCCGCTGCTGTTGCTGCTCTCTGGCATACTACGTCGGGCAGTTGTTCAGAGCTTGTGTATACATGACAGGAGCGTGGCAGAGATGAAAGGAGTAGCGATAAGCTGGTTTGGAGCTTTGGAGGCGTCGAATGGGCACAATGCCCTCTGGAGGTCTTTGGGCGTCGCCACATTAGCTGCTCGATAGCTGTAATTATCTGTGACCCCCGCAAAGCTTTGCAGCGCATATCTTCCTACTAACTTGCAAGTCCAGGGGGAAGCTAGAATGAATGGCAGAGAGGAAGGGAAAGGAGAGGCAGAGAATGGTTGAACTGAGGCAGTCGCGAAACGAGTGAATAACAAACAGCCTTGCCAGGCTTCGCTTGCAGTTCCCATAAAAAGGGAGGTGGAGGGAGGGAATGCCAAATATGACGCGAGAAGGCAAGGAAACGCTACTACTATTTATTGACAGGAACGACAGAGAGGTCGACCTGAGCTAGTGCGCTGTCGTCAGCTATTCTGCACTGGGGAAGAGGGACGGGGAGCGAAAGTACTGGGGTTGTGGATAATGTTGAAAGTGCTGAGTGCTTATGTATATGGAGACAGTTGCCTTGTTAGGGAGCCAGTCCATAGCCTCCTATATTTTTTCATGCCCGCTCACTGAGTGGGGGAACAAAGCGCGCCGTCCGTACCGCCTAGTTCATGCGCCCGCCACCAGACCGCGCTGCCTTCCCATACCCTGTCCCAGAGCAGACGACGCGACGCCGCCGCTTGCGCACGCGCTCGTGGAGACAAGTTTGGCGTTCGTATTTGAGATGGAATTATAAAATATAATCGCACGTTAAATTGATGTTCGTACACAATGTGCAGTGGAAGTAAGCAACACAAAACATGTTGTGGAGAGCCAGCCCTTCACCAAAAAGCGCCGAACTGTGAGATCATAGCTCACAGTTTGAGGGTCTTTCGTGACAGCGGTTTTATTTCAAACACTTTAGCCATGTCGTGTTTGTCTGTCGCCTTCATTGCAAAATTTGTGAATATTGGGCGAAAAAACTTTGTCAGCAACAGTTGCAGCAGGTTCTCTTGGTGTCCTGGCGTCGAGAACATCAAGGTTTTGTGCTCGCGGAGTATTGCAGCGGCATTACTCACAGCCTCCTTCAAAGGCTGTCTTATGTGCCTTCTTCTGGCGAGAAGAACGTCGATAAATTTCTCTAATGCGTAGAGAACCGCTAAAAGTTGTCCAGATGGGTAGATGAGTCCACCGCGGTCTTGGTGCTTTATCAGCGAGTCCGAGGGCGCCGAGGCGTTTGGCTTTTTTAACAGGCTGACGCACTCCTCGCAATTGATATTTTCTTGTACAGCTCTTGCCAAGTAGCCGCCGACCATAGCCAATGCTGCGACATCTGGAGTAGGAAGCAGAGGCTGTCCTCGCTTGAGTCGCTCTGTGAGCTCTCTACATGCATCTGCAGGGAATTCCTCGCTGGTTCCTTCACTTGTGTTTTTCTGTTGCGGCAGCGTTAACAAGTAATCGCTGCCTTCTGCTGCCATTACGTTGCTCGTACCAGCCGCCGACGCGATGCCAGTCTTCAGAGTCTTCTCAATACCTGACAGAACAGCTCGGGCATCCGTTTGATCATTTGAGCCTGCTGACTTCCTCAGCCAGCCAAAAAACGACTCGATTGGGTCAGACGACATTTTTCTCGTTAAAACAAAGTGAAAGCGCATCTCTTCAAGAAGATATCGAATGCACTCAACATTTGAACGAGTTGTCATCACCAGGCCTTCGTAAGTCTCCTTGGTTAAGAAGTTCTTCGCCAGGCACTGGCTTTTGAGATCGGCCAGGTAGTCGAGGAAGCCCAGGTAGTCGAGGAAGCTTGTTTCAAGCCAGATTAACCGTTCATCGCTTGTAAATTCGAACTGCTTGCAATCGGCATTGTTCTGGTGTTGCACAATTGCTCACGTCCATGAGCATGAACCAGCGGTGCACGGTGTCCATGGATTCAACCGTCGGTCCGACACCCGCGAAACTTGCGTCGCATGTGTGGCCCGCTTGCTCTTGCAGGAGCTTCAGTGCCGCTGTCACCGCAGGAGACAAAAACTTGGATTGCTCTTTTTACGTTCATTTTTTGGATGTTTGTGGGGAACACGTGTTTTCTCGTTAGAAATCGAACTGGCTTTACAAGGCTGCCTTGCTGCATTTTGTAGAGGCTCTTCAAGTGGTTCGCCGTTATTTCGCCGCCTTTTCCAATGTCACGCGATAAAAACTGCGAGCGCACGTTTTTGACCAAGTGGCACTGATCGAATGCTAAGAAAAGCTTTCGATTCGGTGTTCCTGGGTGCTCAATGCAATGCGTGAGGCTTCCGTTGCATAGAAGTTGGAACGCTAAGACATTGATTTTGTGGCTGTCGGTGACAATGCGTACGATGAAAAATCCTATGTTTTCAACTTCATTCAGGACGTGTCGCATGAGCGTGTGCAGCTCGCGGCCAGTGCAATTTCTCGTGAAAAAGTATGCCACGGGTATTTTAAACGAAACTGAAAGGCCGTTGAGGACGAAGCACAGAAGTGAGTTGGCTAGCACAGGCTCATTTGTTGTTTCCTTAGGAAAGCTCCCACCATAGTCTACTTCACCGATGAAGGCGTCCCTTTGTTTATGGTAAAGTAGCCTCTGTTTCACGCGCATTTCGTCGACTATTAGAGAGCGCGCTCTGGCTTGCGATGAGGGATGAGAAGCGAGCTCGGTTGACAGCCTTTGCTTCACGAGTTCCGTCACGCCGACTTCGCCACGTGATGAGCCCATAAAACGCTCCAGGGTGCTTCGACTGGGCAGCCGGAGAATGCCTGTAGTCCTTATGTGCTCGTATGCGCGAGTCGAGAGGTTACGTAAAACTACAGCATGGCGCACTGTCAGATCAGACCACGTTGGTTTCGTTTTCCCGAAATTCTTAACTTGTTCTACTAATACTGACGCAGCCAAGTCTTTCTCCTTCGCTTTCTCGACAACTTGGAGGAATGCATGAACAAAGCACTCTTCCTTGAGCTTTTGTATTTCTTGTTTATAATTGTCGACGGTATTCTTGAGCCGCTCAATATGCGCGTTTAAGTCTCGTTCTTTGCGTCTCCACTTTCGTTTGTCCACTGTCGAAACCGAGAATTGTGAGGACACCTGCACTGCTCTATCCATCTGCAAAGTCGCGGTGATGCAGCGCTCGCTAGCGCCGTTTTTCACGGGTGGCAACGGTTCGGTAGCGGTGCAGTCCACAGGTGACAAATCTTCAAAGACGACGTCGACAACCGGCAATTCGTAGAGCGGATGCGGACACGACTCCATTTGGTTGTCATCAATGACTGCTCGTCGCTTCGGCGGTGGTACGTGGGTTGGATAGCGCAGCAGCCTCGCGCTTTTTCACTGACGCGTAGCTTCTCTCTCTTTTTTTTTTTATGAGGCTGCAAGTACGCCGGATATTCTTCGAATGCTGGGAATAGCGTCTTTCTTAAGTTTCCGAATTTTGCAACCTTCCTTAAAGTCAGAGGAACTGAAGTGTCGGCTGCATACAGTCGAATAGCACGACGTCGTATTCGGTACCCAGTTTTCACGAGAAATGACTTTCAGCCATTTTGCGCACAGTTCCGGATCGCTTGGTATTTCGTGGAACGATATGCCCGGCGTCCGTTGTTTACTGGATGACTTGCAGCGTGGCACACAGCAGTACGGCATCTTGTCGGGTGCAGGACACCACAACCGATTCCACACTGCAGATAGAGAATTGATTGGGTATAAAAAAGAAAGTAACGCAAGGAAACGATAAGAACTGTGCATCGTAAATCACTGATCTTACACTAGTAAAGCAATACACGTTGCAACAACGCCAACAACTAACACGTGGTCGCGGAAAATCTAGTAAACAAACGGTCGCTTCATTTGTGTACACTGCTTACAAGTTCGATCATGCATCCCTGATATTTCAAGAAAATATATATATAAACATGCTGCTGTTGCAAAACGCATACGCTTACCTGCAACCAACACGACGGAAATCGAACAACTCTTGCTTGACGGATCGGTTAGGGTGCTTCGATGGGCCTCGACGCGTAGCTCGGTCTGGCATGTGAGGGCAGCATTTTAGGAAGTATGGGGTGTGAGCGCCTCTCGCGGAGAGCCGAGGCGTAAATCGAGGAGGAAAGGAGAGGGCAATGGACGGTCTCCGCGGCACCATTGCGCGGGCATGAAAAATATAGGAGGCTATGGCCAGTCGTCTAGCTTGGTGTCCTGCAGAATCTTCAACATCGCTTTAGTTGCACGCATTGAAGTTGCAGTATCAGGCCATGCACCGAGGATAGTGTCCTCCGACAGTGGTTGCCTGCCAACGGCGGCTAAGGAACTTTCCAACGCCCTTCGCTCCAGCATACATGCTGGTCAATCGCTCAGTACGTGTTCTACAGCGTTTCAGGTGCCTAGCGGTGTTCACAATCAGGGCTGTTCGACTGGCCGATCAGGTGCACATAGCGACGGGTGAAAGCAACGCCCAGCCGAATCCTTGTAGCAATAGACAGCGGTTGCGGGCAAACACGATAAATTTAAGTTAGAACTACGGTACTTTTTTGCTATTCCTGAAAAGTAAGCACCCTGCAGATTTCTCAAGCGGCCAACTTATAGGCAGGGTGTGCAGAAATTGAGCTGCCTTACTTAAAGGTCACCGCTGGGTCTAGGCGACACTGAGGAAGTGGTCACACGTCAAATAAACCCTTCTGTGCCCACCGCCGAAGCTTTGCTGCTATAGCACTGCTCGAGTTCGTGGATCTGATCCCAACCGCGGCAGCCGCCGTTCGAAGGGACGAAATAACAAACGCTCGTGCACTTAGATTTAGGCGACACGCTAAGGAAGCCCAGAGGGTCAAAATTAACCCGAAGTCTGCCACTACAGCGTACCTCATAACCCGATTGTGGTTTTACCACGTACAGGCTCGCAATTCAATTGAAGTTTATTACTTCTGCAATGACGCAATGTGCCATGTGAGACTACGAAAATGCTCAACCCTCTCAGAGTTTACGAAATATGCCGCACAACAACGCCTCAAGTAAACACCTCCCCCTGTGTGTTCTGTGTACTATGTAGACAAATAGCAGTGGGGCATGCGAGGTAATGTTCAACATCAACTCACCAATTTCATGTTGGAAGAAGCGTTTATTAACCGTTCCCCGTCAACATCGCCCGTAATTGTCGTCATCCAAAGCAAACAACACAGGAAGCTTCGCTTACATCGATTCCCATAGTGCGGGGGATCCGCATAATTTTTCTTTTTTTAAAGAATAAATCTGAAATGATGAACTTATGTAGAATATTTTTGCCGAGTAGATTGCTCTTGAGCAAGGGTCTCCGAACTTTTTCGCCAGATCAAGGTTCGGATTAGCGATCAGTGACAGCGGAGCGCTAAAGAATTACATATATATTAGCGCAAAAATAATTCCTAAACTTAAACAACCGTAGTGGACGTCGACAAATAATGTTATTCGAAGTATTCTGCGTCCTTCCTTCAAATAATAATACACTTTAAATACTTGCGTTAGCCTACTGGAGTAACGCAGGTGCATCCAAAAATGGAGCGAAACTACTGCTTTAGGGTTACAATTTCGCTTTCCCCCTCCATATCACCACGTGTAGATTGATTCGACATTATAAACAATGGTATAGGGGAAAACGTACTTGTTACCATTTCGCGGTAGCACACAGCTTTCTATGTTTTATGCGAAGCATATTACGAGAGCTCAACCCAGCTCCTCAGGCGCGGCGGTGTCGCCTTGAAACCACGTGACACCGTGACGTCACGACAGAGGAGAAGTGGCTTTGGCTCAACTCTTGCAAGACGGGCTGGGTGGGAATCGAACCAGAGTCTCCGGAGTGTGGGATGGAGACGCTACCACTGAGCCACGAGTACGATGCTTCAAAGCGGTACAAAAGCGCCTCTAGTGAATGCGGTGTTGCCTTAGAAACGAGCTGTTTCTAAGGCGCGCGTCTCTTGCTCAGGCGCACATTTCGTTGCCGCGCCGAACGCTGCTTTGCTCGACGCTCACCGCGTCCAATGCGGGGCGCGTAGTCGCTGCCCTGTAGCCCATTGTCTTACACCCCTTGGCGCGTCGAGGGGAACGCTATCGCGTTCCACTCTTGAAGGCGAAGCAGTAATGCATGAGTTGTTTCTTCGTCTAGCCGAACCAAATATAGCCAAGCAACAGCAGTTCACCAGGCTAAACAGTGGTTCAACAACTAAAATAAAGGCTAGTATGCTTCGCATCCTGGGCTTAACCTTACCTAAGCCACAGCCATTTTTTGTTTTCTTGCTTGTTCACAGACGCTATGTCCACCAAGGACATATCAACTGGATGTTGATGTACTTTGTACTCTGGGCAGCGTCACCTGTCTTTACAAAGTGCCTTTTGTTTTGCCGGTTGATCATTATCGCAACTCCGCTGCGTAACGTTTGCGTTTCAACAGTGTTGAAGCGCAGGCCAATTGGTGTAGCACTGCCGTTAAATAAATAGCGCACGGACCCAACAGAAATCGCTCGTGACCTGCGTATTGTACTATTTTGATACTTGGCAACATTTAGGTACTAACAGTGCTTCCATTAATTTGGTCTGGTCACAAAACTGCAGCCTCAGTTTCGTATAGAGCTAGCGCCCGCCGCTAGAGGCGCAAGTGTGCGTGAGCGGTCATGCGAACGCCGCTACCGCTGTGGGTGTGTGTGGGGGGCAGCTTCGCTATTATGGATTTCCAAACTTCCAGAATCGTTGCTTTGCTTTCACGAAACTGCATAAAACATTCCACATGCATCATTAACTGCCTGATCGCGTCTTCTGCCATGATATGAGCGCCCGTAGAAAAAAAAAATGGTAGCCGCTCAACATGCAGCTTGCGGTGGTCTAAGTAAAAAAAAAATGAAAATTTTTTTTGAGACACCACCTGACGCCACCACAACGAAAACTGGTGGAACATTCTTTTCAATTAAAGTTTATTTTCTTCTGGGATTTTACGAGTCAAACCACGATATGATTATGAGGCGCCGCAGTGGAGGACTGTGGATTAATTTTTACCACCTGGGTTCCTTTTAAGTGCACCTCAACCTGAATAAACTCGTGTTTGTTTTCACTTCACTAACATCGAAATGGGGCCGCCCTGGCCGCGCGGTCAATCCGGATTCCTTTCTCACCCGCCGTGGTTGCTCAGTGGCTATGGTGTTGGGCTGCTGAGCACGAGGTCGCGGGATCGAATCCCGGCCACGGCGGCCGCATTTCGATGGGGGCGAAATGCGAAAACACCCGTGTACTTAGATTTAGGTGCACGTTAAAGAACCCCAGGTGGTCGAAATTTCCGGAGTCCTCCACTACGGCGTGCCTCATAATCAGAAAGTGGTTTTGGCACGTAAAACCCCAAATATTATTATTATTATTCCTTTCTCGCCGCCGTGCGGCTCAACGCTTCGATGGGTTCGGCTTTTCAATATTTGCCTGAAATTAAACACCGCACATTCGCAACAGAGCGCCAGTGATGTCACTTGTAAACGGAAGCAAACAGCTGGGAAGTTGCAACCTCACTCACCCGTAAGAAAGCGCCAACTCTCGGTTGCGCATCGCGCCAGATTGTTCGCCGAGCACAACTGTTCACCTTCCGTCAGACTGTGAGCAGTATCTTATCAGGAGATCAAAACGGTGAAGCCATACTGCAAGCTTGGGCGTCCAGATTGGGGAGGGGGGGGGGGCAAGATTTGGTCAATATTTTGTTTTCGTTCGAGCTAAAAAGTTGATTAGCCCACTCAGGTTCCTCATATCCGTAGAAACGCCATTCAGGATTGCGAACAAATTTTGCACTCTGCACACTATAACGTAATCCTGCTGGTGATGGCACGGCAGTGAAAGAATGACAGGCTGAAGATAGCGAACAATTGTGAGAGGAATGCTTGAGGTTTCCTATCTCGAACCTCGAGATTTACGCAGTATTATGGCGAGAACTTCCGCCTTCTCATAAATTGCCGGCTACGTTTAGGAAAAAGTCAAGACCACCACACTTAGTAAGAAAAGTGCGACACCTTCCCGTGGCGTCACATTTGCTTGTAGACACTCCTTGCCGAAATGACGAAATTTCGACCACCCCGCCACCCAAACCAAGCCTATATAAATCCACCCCTCATAAAGCTTGTACGCTTGTAGTGCAGTGAAAGCCGAGGCCAGTAGTGCCATTATGCGATCCATTTCAACGAATTAAGATAGGACCACATAATTACATTGGTCCCGCATGAATACAACCGCAACTAAATTTTCTGTATGGCTACCTATCAAAATATTATAGTAAATTAAATAAGGTTTTTTTTATTCATGGAAGAGTGTAATTCGTAGGAGTCTATGCATTGGGTCATTTTCTGGTTATGAAAACGATTGTCAAGCGCTTCGGATGAATTGATACAGTGTAAACATCCACAGAGCCACACTGCCATGTAACAGTTCTGTCTAATGATGCATTTTTTTTCTTCCTTGTTATAACATGTTCTTTTGATGAATGAAGTTGTGCTCAAAGGACCAATGCTGTCTGACGATGTATCTTTCTTTTTCTTCATTTAGATAACATATTCTGATATCGACTGAAGTTGTGTTTCTCAGGATGTATATGTTGTGCCGTAAATTATTTTCCATTTATTATGAAAACTTGTACTGTTTGTTGTTTATACTCTTCCCCCCCCCCCCCCACTGTAATGCCTAGATGGCGCTGTGGGTTCTGTAATAAATACATAAAATAAAACGGCTGCAGAGCATCTGCGGTATGATTTGCCGGAGAAAAGGGCAAGGAGGCAACGTTTTCTTTCACATATAAAAAGTGTTCGAGAGAAACACCAAAAATGGAGGCCAGCGCGCTTTTTCCGTACTATAATGAAAACAGGTATAAAGGAACGCCGCAGCTACGCTTCGGAGAGAACAAATAAAAGCATATGAAATGGCAAAAGTGGGGAAATGACGGCATTAAACATAGGTGGCGCTTTTCGAGAACGGGCCCTGGCAAATGCCTGGACGCTTATAGTGTCGGCGTCTTAACAGGGAACAGAGGGGACCGACAACGAGCAGATCCTGCTTTCGAAGCGGCCGCCACACTACAGCCTCAAACCCAGCACCCCGCCAATAACACAAAGCAAAGTAAAGCCAAATACACGGTGCAGTATGTTCCTACACCGTGACCAAATACAAGATCCCTCTTTCCCGAAAAGGCATTCGAGCCCTCTCCTGTCGGGAGCCTTTTCTTTCGCCCACCCGCATATCGCCGTCGTGATGATGATGATAGCAACTTTATTGTACCGCCGGATAAGGAGGCCCCTACTCCCCGTCCCCGGCACACAGGCCTTGGGGACGGGGGCCGGAACCTCCGCGATTAGAAGCAAGCAAAGAGGTCTTGACTCTTCGCGGCTTCTTCCGCCAGGCGGATGGCGTGTTGCTGTGGAGTAGGGTCCTCGCTCCGCAGCAGGGCTTCCCAGGCCTCTCTACAATTTATGTTTGCTTTAGCCCCTGGTGAGCTAGCGCATTCCCAGATTATGTGATCGAGGGTCCCTCTCGCCCCACAGTGTTTGCACTTATCGGTTTCTCTGTCATGCATAACATGGTATGCCCAGACCGGGTTTACGAAGTTCCCAGCTTGCAGGCGCCGCCATGCGACTGCCTCTCTATTGTTTAGACTTTTATCCGGTGGTGGCACCAGTCTCCTGCGTAGCCGATAATTTTCGACAATCTCCGTATAATTTTGCACACGCTCGTCCATGTTCCAGCAGTTGGGCGGTTCCACAGCCACCCGGAAGTAGAGAGCTCGGGCTAACTCGTGGGCCGCCTCGTTGCCAGGAACGGACGTGTGTGCAGGGGTCCAAATTAGGCTAATTTTTCTGTTCAGCCGTCTACTGGCCAGAACCCTTGCCGCTTCGGGCGAAATCCTGCCCTTTCCAAAATTCCAGATGGCCGTTTTGCTATCGCTAATTATGAAATTTGCTTCCGTTCCCACGCAAGCGAGCGCTATCGCAACTTCTTCAGCCGTTTCCGAGTTGCGGCTTCTAATGGTGGCGGCCGATACGGGGGCACCTCGGCCGTCGACCACCGAGGCGACCGCCGCACCCGACTTGCCACTTGCCGCGTCCACGTACGCAACTGACTTGCTGTTCATTGAATCAAAGCGTTTGATTAGTGCTTCTGCTCTTTTTTCCCTCCTCTCCGTGTGGAATATGGGATGCATGTTACGAGGGAGGGGGGGAATGATTATATTTTCTCGGCAGTCCAGCGGGATGTTTGTCTTGCCTCGTAGTCCCCTGTCTGTTTGCAGGCCTACCATATCGAGAATAGCTCTGCCCGTGGTCGTTCGGCTTAATCTTTCAAGCTGCGAAATTCTGACAGCCTCCGCTATTTCGTCCCAGGTATTGTGCACTCCCATAGAGAGGAGCTTTTCTGTGGAGGTGGTAATTGGTAAGCCTAAGGCCCTCTTTATGCACCGTCGAATGAGCGAGTCGAGTTTCCTCCTCTCCTCTGACCTGATGTTTAAGAAAGGCGTGGCATAGCACACGCGGCTTATTACGTATGCTTGGGTTAGTTTAAGCAAGCTTCTTTCCTTCAGGCCTCGTCCTTTCAGCGCGACCCTTCTAAATATGCCAAGTGCTTGCGTGGCAAAGCCCTCTAGATTTTTGATTGTCCCATCATTATATCCGTTTTCCTGTATGAAAAGTCCTAGGATTCTGATTTGGTTAACCTTTGGGACTGGTTTCCCCTCTATTTTAATGTCAAATTCCCAGCTACGCTTGCACCGGAGCGACTTTGGGTTGTAGACGAATAACTCCGATTTTTGCGGTGAGCACGACAGACCCCTACCGGCAGCATAGTGCACGACAGTATCCGCCGCCGCCTGCAGGCGCTCCTCGATGCTAGCATCGCTCCCCTGATTGGTCCAGAGGGTGATGTCATCCGCATAAATACTGAAATTTAATCCCTGTATGTTTCTCAGAGCTTCGGGGAGGCCCCTCATCGCCACATTGAAGAGGAACGGGGAAAGAACTGAGCCTTGCGGCGTGCCCCTGCTTCCTAATTTCAGTGTTGGAGATTCAATATCTTGGAACTTCATGCAGGCAGTTCTGTCTGACAGAAAGTCCTTTACATAGTCGAATGTTCGCGCGCCTACCCCGATTTCTTGGAGACCGCGGAGTATCGCTTCGTGTTTAACATTATCAAAAGCCTTTGTCAAGTCCAGGCCGAGGATTACCTTGGCGTCTCTAGAACGTGAGTCAATGATGTCATGTTTTAGTCGGAGCATCACGTCCTGCGTACACAAGCCCGGTCGGAAGCCGATGATCTCGTGCGGCCACAGATCGTTCTGCTCCATAAAGTGCGTCAGTCTGGTCTGGACTACGCGCTCCATCAATTTCCCCATGCATGAGGTTAGGGAAATGGGTCTTAGATTTTCTAGTTTAGGGGGTTTGCCCGGCTTTGGAATTAGGATCACGTTTGCCATCTTCCATTGGCGTGGCAAGTGGCCTTTAGTCCAAATTTCTTGCATGTACTCCGTCAGAGCGCTGATGGAGGCATCGTCCAGATTTCTTAGAATTTTGTTTGTTATCCCGTCAGGGCCCGGGGCTGATTTGGTTTTTAGTCCCAATATTACTGCCCTGACCTCCGCCTCCGTGATGGGTGCGTCGAGCTCCTCATTGGGGGCTCCGTCATATTCCGGGAGGGGGGTGCTAAGCGTATCGCCAATGTACATGGTGATCAGTTTGTCCATAAATTCCGCGTCTGTACCCTCATACGCGTGCCTGGCTTTTGATAATCTAATTCCCGATAGGGTTTTCGAATTGGTCGGATCTAATAGGTGTCTCAGCAGACCCCACGTTTTGGAAAGGCTCATGCCCCTCTCCATCTCGTCGCATCTGCTGCACCAATTCTGTTCGCATAATTTAATCGCGTAATTTTCAATTTCTTTGTTATGTCTAGCAATCCGCCTTCTAAGATTACGGTTCCATTTTTGCTTCTTTAGTCTGCGCTCCATACCGCGTTTTGCCTCCCACATGTGAAGCAGTTTGCTATCCATTATTTCCGGGGCATCGTCCCCTTCAATCGTCTTGGTTGCCTCTTCAACGTGACGCGCGATGACCTCCGTCCATTTCTCTATGTTTGTGATTTTCCCTATGGCAGCTTTCTCTCGTTTCTCCCTAAATAATCCCCATTCGGTGATCCTCGGTTGACGCACACGACGCGTCTTCACCCCTTTTTTAAGGATCGAGGCCAGAATGAAATGATCACTTCCGAAATTGAGCTCCGAGTTTTTCCAATTCAGATCTGTCATATTTTTTGAGAAGGTCAGGTCAGGGGAGGTGTCTGCGCACACGCTGTTACCCACCCTGGTCGGACAGCTAGGGTCCGTGTGTAGGGTGAGTCCTAGCTCGTGCGCATCCTCCCATAGCTGCCTGCCTTTTGGATCTTGTTTAGCGTAACCCCATTCCGGATGCGCTGCATTAAAGTCACCTACTATTAGTAAGGGATTTATCCCGGCTGCCTGAATAGCTTTGCGGAAGAGGGCCCTGAATCGCACCTTTCTCTGCTGTGGAGTGCTGTACAAGTTTAATAGGAACACGCTCGGTTCCTCTTTTCGTCCCGTAATAATTTCTAGGAGCACTGCCTCAATGTCTCTCGAGTTGATTTCGTGCACGATTGCCGCAATATTCCTCTTAATGAACGTAGTGACGCGAGATTTCTCACCCCTGTCACTTGAAAAAGCTTGGTATCCCGAAAGTTGTGCTGCTTTGCCCGTCTCCTGCAGGGCTATAGCTAGCGGTTTCTCATCTAATAGCGTCAAGTACTGTTGCACTAACGCTCGCTTGCGTTGGAAGCCGCGACAGTTCCACTGCCAGATTAAAGACTCATTTTGTGCGCCTCTGGCCATGTTGGAGGTGGTCGAGTTGTTCCTCTGCTTTTAGTTGCCATTCTCCGATGGCTACTAATTCTGCCCTTTGCTTTTGTACTTCACCCGTAAGGGCTTGGATCTGGCTTTGAGTCTGCTGTATTGCTCCCATAATTTGGGCCATGAAAGAATCAAATTTAGCTTCGATTTTAGCTTCTAATCTTTTCTCTAGTGCCACCAACGGATCAACGTATTCCCCTTTGCGTTTCATTGGGGGTGGTCTAGCCGATTCAATAATCATATTTTCCTCCTCCGGTGCCGCAGGCTGCATGGGAGTCGCGGCCATAGGAACCGGGCGGGTTGGTTTCGATACCAATTTTGGCTGCGTGTTGTGGGTAGAGGGGGACCCCGTACACGGTTGTGATTTTGGTCTATGCAACTCTTGAGTGAGCTTATTAATGATCTCTTTAAGCTCCCCAACCTCTTTCCGCAATTTATCGATCTCCTCATCTTTTTTATCTTTTGCCTGGGAAACCCCACTGCCAAAGCTTACATTGTTTCGGTCCCTGCTCTGCTTCCGCTTCTTAGTCCATGGGTTCGCCGGGTCCCTGGAGCTTGATCTCCCCCTTTGTCTGGATCCGGAGCGGCCCCTGGTGCGGGACCGCGAACGGCCACGCTGCTGGTGCCCTCCGGTGGTCTCCTCCAGCCTCGGAAAGGAGTCGGTTCTGGCACGAAAGTCCTCGTTTCCGCGCCTGACCTTGGAACGATCCCTGGGATTCACCTCTGCAGTCGCTCCGGCTTGCTGCTGCTTTTGAAGTTGCCGCTGCTGTAGCATGTTGGTCTTCCGTTCCCACTGCCTCTTCTTCACCTCGTAAGGAACACGGTAGAGTTCTCTACATTTTCTGTCACCGAGCGGGTGTCCTTTCCCACACAGTTGGCACTTGGGCTCACATAAATGGTCTTGTGGTGGTTGCTCCATGCCACAGCCACGACACTTCACATTCGCGGGGTCCGGGCAGACGTCCTCGCGGTGTCCGAGCCGTCCGCAGGCGTTACAAACTTCGTACTTCTTGCGGTAGATTACGCAGCGTTGCGCCACGGGCGTAAGTCTCACCCACCGCGGCACCTCTTTGTTTTCGAACAGTATTAGGACTGTCCTCGACGTTCTTCCGAGTCGTCGTACTCCCAAGACCGGGGGATTCCCGTAGATTTGCAGCCTTTTCAAGATCTCTGCGTCGGAGAAGGACAAAGGGACTTCATGCACGACGCCTTTTCCGCAGTCCTCCGGCATAGCGACGTACGTAGTCATTTCAATTTTTTCCCCTTCGAACACGAGGAGCTTCAAGTCCGCGTATTTTCGCTTCCTTTCCGCGCTGACGGTGGCAACGAGAATGGAATGTTGCTTCACATTCATCAAGATGACGTCCTCTCCGGCGGCGTCTGGACTGACGCCAGCCGCCTTAAGTATTACGTCTGCCAAATACGCACTTCCATATTTCATTAGACGTACGAGACCACCGTGCGGCCTCATGACTACTTTCTCGGCGCCGTCCGGAAGTCGGGCAAATTGCCTTTCAACCGACTTAGCCGCCATCTTCCTTCCTGCGAGCTTCTCGGCGGCTCGCTGCCGTTCCATATGGCGTGCCTCGTTGTTCACTAGGGGGGCCGCTTTTCCTTTCTTCTTTCTAATGTACCATTGCCCCGGCACGTTCAATTCTTCCGGATCGATCTCCGTACCTTCTACGGTCTCCATCATAGTCTTCGAGCTGTGCCTCCACCGCCGCCGCCGCCGCCGCCGCCGCCAGTGGCTTCTCGTCGCTATGTCGAGCCTTAGGCTTAGCTCGCCATGCAGCGCGTAGAACGCTTCAAAGTCTCGATATCGTGGGAAAACGAGGGCCCACCCATATCGCCGTCGTCATCTTCGCATTGCGTGCTACTGCGACGCGCCTCCTTGCTCGAACCGTGAGTGATGGCTGCGGCGATGGAGAAAACGTAGGGAAAAGCGCCGCACGCCAGGGGCGGCGGCGCGCTCAGCCCAAAGGGCAAAAGCAGCCCCGCTTCCACGCTTTGGGTCACACCTGCGGAGTGCCTCGCCCGGGCACGCGTCGTTCCGCCGTGTCCAAACGACGCCATCTCTGCTGAAGGGCGACCTGTTGCAGACACACTTCAGGGGCGCAGTTGGGCTCAGGGGCGCATAACGCTCCGTCAGACAACCGCTGACGCTAAAGAAGCGTCGGATGTCCATCATTCGGGACCGCGCGAGACAAAGCTCGCTATGAAGTTCCTCGTGGTTGATGGTGTTAGAAAACATATACACATTGCTTGGAAAAACAGTTGAACGCGTACGCGGAAATTGCGGCGAGTAAGCCCTAGCACGTTTGCGCGCCTCTGTGTTTGTTTGTGCTTCGGCGTTTTTAATAAGTGGCCGGTTGTCAACGGAGCTGAGAACAACCAGGACAGCGGACGAGAAAGCGGTGTGCGGTTGCTCGACTGTGCGGATGTGCGAGCAAGATCGAGCGAGGTGTATGAAGCTTCGAGCATGCATTCATACTGTAAATGAGTTTTCGTTGTATACACAGGCATTTTTTTGTGTTCTACGTACGCGTTCAACTGTTTTTGCAATCAATGTGTATATATTTTCTAACGCTATCAACCACGAGGAACTGCATAGCCAGCTTTGTCTCGCGCGGCCCCAAATGATGGACATCCGACGCTTTTTTAAGCGTCAGCGGGTGTCTGACGAAGCGTTATCCAACCGCGCCCCTGAAGATTCTGGTGTGACATGTGACAACTGCGTAGCACTTGACCAGAGTGATGCAAGCTTTCATCACCGGACAGTAGCCAATGTCGTCGACTCTATGGAAGGAACTCCACCGACAGCGAGCCCTGGTCACCCAGTAAGCCGAGACGATTCCCTTTCTCCTCTCTTGGCATTGAAGTCCGAAGACAACAGCAAGAAAACAACTAGCTTCCCTCAAGAATATGATTTAGGAGAGTATGTAGGCAAGAAACTCTCCCAAACTCTCCGGCGTTCGTGTTGCCCATTTCTCTACTCTTGTGTCCTGTCTGCATGCACGCCTCACTTCTATTTTGCATAATGAATCCTTACCAACTAGCTCAGCTTTCTGTCGTTTTAGGCAAGACTAAACTCACCGGCATCCCGGACTTCTTGAAGTTACGTCTGCTTACTAAGCCATGGTCTCCAATGTCAGATACGACTTGAAGAAGGATGTAACAGTTGGAAAGAGGCCTTTTCGCCACCAATGACTGGGAGATTGCGCCCTTTGGCTTGCGTACTCAGCGACAGCGAAATGCGCCCTTTGTCGTTTTGGCGTGACTTTTCCTCCTCGTGTTCACTGGGGTACTCAAGGTAGTTTTATCGTGCGCGCTTTCAGTAACTACAGAAAAATGCACGAGGCGTGCAGGGATCACATAAAATCCCAATGGCCCCAGGAGGCAATGACAGCCTCACAGAACTTTATCGATGTGATAAAAGGCAAGCAGCGACCCCTGGTACAGCAGCTGAACAGAGCACTGCACGAGCAAGCTTAAAGGAATATCGTGAGAAACTATTTCCAATAGTTTCCACCATTGTGTTTTGCGCCACGCATGACTTGCCAATTCGCGGCAAGCAGTCCGATAGTGGAGTCTTCAACGATCTCCTTGACATTCGGCCAGATGCTGGAGGTACTCGACTTCAGGAGCACTTCGCTTCTTCTGCTGGAAATGCTAAGTGCACTTTTGTCCGCGTCCACAACGAGATCATCACTATCTGCGGCGACATCCTGAGAGAGCAGATAGTTGCCGAAGCTAACACAGTGTTTCCTTTTTCCTATCTTGCTGACGAAACTGCAGATATTTCAGGAAAAGAGCATACTTCTATAGCCGTTCGCTTTATTAACACGGCGGGAGCCGAAGTGTGCGCTCGAGAGCAGTTTTTGGAATTAGTAGAGCTGGAGCAATTAAACTCCGCTTGCATCGCCGCTGCAATCTTGAAGCTTTTGACGAATGCCGGGATGTCTTTCGAACCTCCTTGGACAAGGGTACGATGGATGCTCTACAATGGCTTCAAAAGAAGCTGGAGTGAAC
Organism: Dermacentor albipictus; assembly: GCF_038994185.2. Classification (NCBI taxonomy): domain Eukaryota; kingdom Metazoa; phylum Arthropoda; class Arachnida; order Ixodida; family Ixodidae; genus Dermacentor; species Dermacentor albipictus. Next base: position 65,379,349 of record NC_091825.1, read on the forward strand.
AAAATAATACAGAAACAGTTCCCGAAGGAACTATTTTTCCACTGCTCAAGTGACGAACTAAATCTCGTCATCTACGATTTCAACGACGTCTCTGAAATTCGAAACACAATTGGGATAATCAAACAAACCATAAACTTCTTCCGCGAGAGCGTGCTCCGGAGAAAATTGGTGCCCAATATTCCAATGCTGTGCGAGACCAGGTGGTCTGCAAAATATAAGTCTATTAGGGTCTTTTCTCAGCATTACGTGGCCATAGTCGAAGCACTCGAGGAGCTGGCGTCAACGGAATCATGCTCGAACGCTGCAGCAAGACAACGAGCTCACATCCTCTACTGCGCAACAACAAGCACTATTGTATCGTCTGCTTGCAAAGTGTAGCGAAGTACAGCGCGTGAATCGAACCACTTACGAACGTGCCGCAAAGTGTATCCATAAACTTCCATTCTATGCATGACCACATCACCGAGCTGCAACGTGATTTTCGCGGCCACCGGACAAACGCTGTAGAGGAGTTCTCTGACATCATGAATGCAGCAAGGGAGGCAGCCAATCACCTATATGTGGTGATATCTGTTCCAAGACAAGTCTCTTGTCAGGCCCACCGAGACAACTACGGCATTCAGTAACCGGAGGAATACTACCATGTGGCAACATATGTGCCGGACTTGGACTCTGTCATTGCTTCTTTAGCTCGCCGCTTTTCTGAAAGCAATGGGAGGTGCTTGAAACTTCTACAGCTGCATCCATCAAACATGAAGCACTTGAGCTTTGTTGAGTTCGCTGCCCTCGCCGAAGAACTCCGATGCTTTTACGGCATCGACAACGTCAAGGAAGAGGCCATCTCTTGGTACAAGGTGTGGTACAACAAAACTGGGGAGCCTTCAGAAATAAATTAGTGCGAGCTTCTACATCAGACCAAGACATTCTTCCGCGGTGTTGCAAAAGCCATTGAGGTGGCTCTGACTTTGCCTGTACGGTCGAACGCTCCTTCAGTAAAACGAGGAGAGTGAAATCCTGGCTACGCTCAACGATGACAAACGACAAGGTGTACGGCCTTTGTATGATGAGTGTGCACCGAGAGCGTGTAATGATGCACAGAAATGACTTCATCAGCCGTGTCCTCACGCAATTTGCCCAGAAAAATCCGAGGCGTCGGCAGTTGCTGTTCAAGGGAGACTGACTGAGTAACTGTAGTTGCGTGTTTGTGAACATATTGTGCTGTGTGCTGCTCATCAATTCGGGTGAGTCGAGAACCCGCATGCAGCAAGACAGAGCACTCTTCTCCACGAAGCGATAGTATCTTCTTGCATTTCTTATTAGTTTTCATTGTTTGTTCGTTAATAAACTCTAATGTACCTCTCCAAGACTCGCATTAATTTGCTGTTTGTAATTGTTCTTTCATCTGTGTATTTCACTAAATTTATTTATGAATAAATTCCTCCGCAAATAGTGCCTTTTTGTTGCGAGCATACCGCTGCCCCCCCTCCTCCGGCACCAACAAACAACGCCTCTCTCCCCCCTGCAAAAAATTATGCGGATGCCCTTGCCTGGAAGGGCTATTGCCGTAGAATGACTTCGTTTAATGACAAAGAAAGGAAGCTAAGCTGCTCCGTACGCTTCAGATCGCTCGGCAAAGCGATGCCATTCCGTAATGCGATTCAGGTTAGATAATTGTAATACAAACCTCACGACTAAATGTGTTTGGTGCGGCTTTTAGCATAGGATTAAGGAGGAGGAGGAGAAAGAGAAGGAAAAGAAAGAAGGTACGGAGATCAATCAGACCCACGTCTGGTTTATTACCCCTACACGAAGAGCTTAAAGGGAATAAAAGAGGGAGGGAAGACGGTACTATGAGTGTGAATATGTGCGGTTGTGCTTAACTTCAGACACATAATACGATGGGATTAAGGGGACCGTGAAGTGCTAGGACCTGGAATATGTGAACGAATATGTGTTTTATTATGGATGCCCAGCTCAGGCCTTGCAACACCCTTGTTCTTCTTCTTCAGCATAGCAATTTTTTGAAAGTGGTCGGCCATACGCGATAAAGGAGCTTCCTGCTACGCCCTTTTAACTTGTTGGTTTCCTACCACCCGCTGCTATAGACATGAAGCCCGCCTCTTGGCTCGCATCTGCTTGTTTTTCTCTCGTTAAGAATGCAAGCGGGTCTTAGGACCAAACTGAACTACTTTTACAGTGATGCTTAGTAAGTGTGATGCAGCCTACATCAGCTATAGGAGTGCGACTGTCTATCGAAGCATTCCGCCAAATGTTCATGTACTCATCAGAGCGGGCAGTTTTGTCAACTGTGTACAGCTTTTATTCATCTTCCACAATTTTGAGAAGGGCGACTAGCTGGCTGGAGGGCACTTGTAGGCCACCTTTGGATTTGGCAAGAATCGCGCCATTTGCCGCTCGTTCCGAACTTCTCAGAATCCCCACAGAGCTTGAGCAGCTCAACGATCAAAACCTTATTTTGGCCACATAGCCAGCAAGGAATTCCATTGTTCCCTCTTTTGGAGACTGCTATTTGTATAGAACTGACGCCCCCTCCTCTGTTTCTGCAGGTTGCAAGAGGACTTCACCCAGAAGAATAGCCAAGGAGTCAGCCTGAAATGGAAATACCACAACGTTGGTGTGCTCAGCAAGCTGCACACAGAGCAAAAGATGTACTGGATGCATTGTATTGTTTTGCAGCTTTACTGAGAGAACCACAACTCCAAATTGTTTTCATCGAAAAATGCCATGGGTTCTTTTTTAAATTCCCATATCTTCCCATATTAAAGCTGCATGCATTGCACAGTTGCACAGTCCCCTGCTATACATGCGATGTCCATACAGCTTAATGTGGCCAGAAAAGAATGGACTTTGAAATATTTCTGTGCAAAACAAAATTTATGACTTGCAAACTTAGTTAAGCAATTCTTAGAAAGGTCTGCTTGATTTCATTCTCTTCAGGAGGCATTGCTCCATATATATATGGAGCAATGCCTTCTGAAGAAAATGACATCAAGCAGACCTTGTTGCTGACATACCATGCAGTGCGCTTTTATTTGCAGAGCAGATCTCTTGAGGAGCAGTTGTGGGCCACCTCTAGCTACTGAGAATCGCTTTGGCGACTCGACAATACTCATGACAGAAAACATCCTATATATAAAGAGGGATTGCTGGACTGTTGTAGGTCCTCCGGCAACATGTCTGACAATGCCAAAAAAAAAACTCCGAAACAAAAAAAAAAATGCTTCGGTATTTACCTCACAAGCTGGAAAATGCAGTTTGCCTCTAATGGGTCCTGTCCAATCTTTCCCGCCAGTACAAGGCGAAAACCTACTGCAAGAAGGCTCTAAACAAGAGATATATTGTACTTAGCAGGGTTAATCTTAGAGCCTAGCATGTGGGAAAAGCAGATCTGCCTCTGCTTTGGCAGAATTTGTAGCGGCAGCAGTTGCCTATCCATGCAACGCTCTCTTTCAGTGTATGTGAAGTAATAGTTTTCTGCAAGAAATCAGAGGTATGTATGAGGCCAAAAGCGTAATCCTTACAGCAGCCTGCTCAGCTTCGTTTTACTGCACATGATGGTCCTCCGAGAGTTGAAGTAGTCAAATAATCTGTCCATTCTTCTGGTGAATTCAGATGTTGCTGCAGACTCATGGAGCTTTTTGCATGCTTCCTGCTCACTGTAGAAATACGTGGCTATAGCTGTGAATTGGAAATAAAATTTTTTCGTCGCAGTTTTTGTGAGACACATGCAAAAGTGATTTTCCTGCCCTGAAGCACCTGGACAGAAGGCACCTTAGGTGAACAGAAAGTTTGACGCTCCGAAATGCGAAAACACCCGTGTACTTAGATTTGGGTGCACGTTAAAGAACCCCAGGTGGTCGAAATTTCCGGAGTCCTCCACTAAGGCGTGCCTCGTAATCAGAAAGTGGTTTTGGCACAAACCCCATAATTTAATTTTTAAATGTTTCACGCTCATTTTCTGGAAAGCATTTGGGTATATATGTGCCTTCGTCAGCTTCGGCACAGCACGCAGTCCAGATTGCGGCTATTAAAATTCTAGAAATTCTGCATGGTGATATTTTCACGTAACTATGACGGCGAAGGAAGCAGCAAAACAGGAAATGACGAAACTAGCATGTTTCTGAGCGAACCTGTGCCCTCAAAACAGGCTACACTCAAAGAACGGCGACGCCGGCGAACACAGTCGGCGATCGTCGAAAATCTAATCTGCCGGTAAACGCGTCGGCTTTTATACATGGGTCCTCGAAGGTTCCAGAGTAATCACTGGCGCCCACGTGTCCTCCAGAAAGTTCTGCACAATTCGCGTCGCACATGCAAGCGATCAGATTACAGAGGCTTCGCTGACAACAGACGGCAGATAGAACTATCGATAACATTCGAGAAACTTCTAACACATGCGGGCGCGTCCTGTACTGAGCGATAACATTTGGTAGACAGTCAAAATCGGTCGTCCGACAAAGATAAATAAGTGCATGTGTTAATATACTTCTTGACCTTGTGGCAGCTGTAGGAAGAAGTAAAATATATTTCTGATAAAACCATACAGAGTGCACATCTAAAAAGTACGGAAATTCTTTCACTTACCCGAAACTCCCCAATTTTCGGAGCCATACATAATGCACTTAAATATGTGCGGTTGATCAATGACCCTATAGAGCATCCTAGAGGGGTCACAAGGGTGCTGAAATGACACCTGTTGATTTCTGATATCGTCACAAACGCCTGCAAAAGAATCGTACTGCCTGGTCTGCAGCACAAGTCGCATGTTAAATATTTACCTACGGAATTCAAGGCTGACCGATTGGTTGTCGAATTATGACATGTCACGGCATCAATACCTCCTCCATAATTCGCCAAGTGTACTGGAGTAGGAGCTGTGCAAGTATTGATCTTGAAGTGGCGCTGAATGCGCAGAAAGTACCCACAGTTTGTGAGCCCCAGAGAAAAAGGGTCGAAACAGGAAGACCAATACGGGATCAGCATCTTCATGATTTACTGGCCTCATGTGTTTAAAAAATTACATTCGGAGGTTTTACGCGCAATGATTATGAGGCATGGCGTAGTATTCCGGAAATTTCGAGCACCTGGGGTTCCTTAACGTGCACCTAAATCGAAGCACCACGGGTGTTTTCGCCCCTATCGAAATGGGGCCGCCGTGGCCGGGATTCGATCCCGCGACCTCGTGCTCACCAGCCCAACACTATAACCACTGACCAAGCACCGCGGGAGTGTCATTTGAATAATTTCAGAAAGGCACAAGCACAACTTGTAGTTTAAGGGATGCGCTTTCCGACCTTGTTATCTTTCAGGGGAAATCGGCAGCTTTTCCTTCAGTGCAGTAAATACGCGCGCATCAAACCCGAAATCAGCTTTCAAGTTCATGTAGCTCTACAATGTGCGTGGGTTTGGCAAGGGCAGAAACTTATTTTCTTGAATATACGTATGTGTGCAGTGCAGTTGGCTTAATCTTCAAAATAAGGTTGTCAAAAGGGTGCGAATTTCATTTACATGCACAAGCATGCCACCAAACATAAAAGAACACTACTGCAAATCGAGGCCCTCTGTATGCCAAGAGTTGATGTTAACATGAATTACGGACTGTGCACATCATGCAAACTATGTCTACGTGCAGGCAAATATCCTCTAAATGAGAGCAGATCATTATTACGGAGCTGTACGTGGTACATTGTCGATATCGAACCCCAAATATTGAAAATATGTGTGCATGCATGTCCAAGTTCTATATAAAATGTATGATAGTCCACTGTGCATAACTGTGCATTCAGTCTCTGTTAATAAGCGTGCCCCAAAGAATAATATTAAGGGGTGCCGAGAAAGATGGAGAGAGCAAGACCTATGACGGTGTGGATGATCCGCTCCCAGCGGTCAAGGATTCCACAACATTTACCACGTGGACCATTGTTGCTGTATAGTTCAATACTACGGAATCAATCCAGAAAGGGTGGAATCATGCAGAAAGAAATCAGTGTCATTTCTGAGTAATCTCGTATGTTGAATTGTATTTGAAAGTGACCAACATTCGTTCAAAACACACCCAATACGTAGCTTTCACTATTATATTTAATACACGGAGGCTCCGCTATGTACCTAAAATTAGCACGCGAAGACTGCTATATCCGTGATGCAGTGCGTCAAGATTACCGCAGAGCCCGTGCAGACTTTGCGCTCGAATTCATCACATGTTCATCAATAATCAATTTCTCGCGCTCTGTAAGGCTTTGAAGGCTGTGGTGTTGCCGTTTGTACTTCGCCCTCTGCGCTCGGAATTTGGCAAGTTTCGCTTGACATTATTGAAGCTGCGCTTTCGCGGCTCGAAGCTGGCGCTTCAACGTCTGTACTTCTGCACAGCTGGCACAGCCGACCACGCTGTCTGTTTGAGAAGCCGAGTCCATGCGCTGGTTTTCGACCGTGTCACTGGTCAGGGCCAAGTCTGTAGAAAGAAAAAAGAAAAACTAAGTCATGCAGTCTGAAACTCCAGACTCTGAAAGCTCTCCAGATGCCCTTCAAACTGGCAAGAAGCCGCAGGCGTTCGCGGACAAAAAGTTGTGCGTTAGTTACAGTAAGCAAGAAAATGTAAGTGCGTGTGCTTCATGGCAAAATTAACTTAGTGCGAAATACTGGTAGCGTAGCTGTAATTTATTAGGTGTGAGCGTGACCCACAGCAGCCGGCGCAACATCGAAATCTGCGTAGTCATACACATTTTCAGACCGCATTACTTGCTCAATATCTCTCGGTTTTGAAAAAAATAGGAAGCGTATCAAGGTTAAGCCCAGTGTCCTTAGCGTTTGGAGGCATCTTGACCGCATACAGGCCCGGCGCAAAGACGCTGGCGCGGTTGCGGGCACAGAGACTGACGCGACGGCGGGCGCGCGCCGCTTCATCCCTGGCGTGACGTGACATATCACGTGATGCAGCGATGGTGGCGCCGCCGCCGCGTCGCGCGCGACGGCGCGAACCGAAGCGTGGAGGCCTCCGCCGGGCGACGTCCGACGGCGCGATATGAGGCCCCATCTGCAGCCGGTGTGACGTAATCACGTGACGTCACATCATGCGATCTCACTTGAAGGTCAATGGTGGCCACCGCTGGGCGTCGCGCGAAGGCCCGAAACCTACGTTAATATGCTTCACATAAAAGTGCTACATCGCTAATCTGTCGAACGAACCCCTACACTCGAAGCCAACAGGCATGCTTCTAAATCATTGTCTGGTATAGAGCATAATTTTAATGCAGTACCGGAAGCAACGACGTGATCAAAAGAGAAGTGCGCGATAATTCGATTCACATCGCTCAGTATCAAGCTTTATTTACAGTAAACATACTTATGTCCTACCGTTTTTCTTGAGCGAGGATATCCGTACACAGATACAGAAAACAGAGTCTCGCACTCCGGACGTTCTCGCTGTCAGCACGCCACCGCAACGAAATTGGAATACACCATTCATATGCAACCAGCAAAGACGTCGTCACTCGAACAGTTGCTGCCTGCTGCGGCCATTGCTACGCGGTCCTTCAAACATTCCACCGGACGTTGTCAGCATGTACTCACAAGGATATAAAAGCCACATTTCACGTACTGAAGAACACAAGCCACGGTCACGCAGGACGAAAACATAGAAACCTGAGCCGACACCGCGAGTCATTGGGCAGCTTTTTTCCCGCACTTCAAAACGTTGCTCCTGCATGCATCGTTGTCAGCCAAGTGATCACATCCAACGTACTTGAAGCTGAGATACAGTGAGCTTCAGGCACGCCCACTTTCTGGAAGGAAATACGGGAAACAAATCGACGAAAAGCTGTCACGGAACGCCACAGATGTAAACAAACCGTCAGCCATGAGCACTGCCGACTCCGCCGAACGCGGCCGGTCGCTGGCGCGGCGGACAGCCTCATGGGAAGTGCCACGTGACTAACCTTTTTCGCGGGGCTAGTTTTTTAAAACTCCCTGTGCGGCGCTTTAACAGGAGAACAAGACTTTGAAGCGGAGTAAAATCGCGTCATGTCGCCTTAATCCTCCCGCAGCTAGGCAACGGAGTGAAAGGAGGGAATGCCGCTGTATTGCTCCCATAGATCGGAGTAAATATTCAAGGATGGGGATGTTTTAGGGCACATCACCTGTTAAAGACTCCCAGGTGGGCTTATTTTTGTTTACGTCGTAAGAGTGGTTGCGGCAGAAGATCCATTGGAAGAATGATCGCAGAGCTCGAAAAAAGTCAGCACTGAACAAAACTGAAAAAGGTAATACCCGGGAGATAATGATGCCGTATATCCGATAAAATTCTGCAGGAAATTGGTACTGCAAGAAATCTCCATTAAAATATGCGAAAGATATGCACTGTGCCCACTCGAAGTAGAATAAGTGCACAAAAGTGATAAAAGTAAAGTGCTCAGTTAGCATACGAACTAATTTTGTTAAACCCCTTGTGTTTGGCTAAACGGGGTAGTTTATTCACCCTAAAAGAGCTTTAAAATCACTGAAGTGGATAGAATGCAGCATGAATGTTAATACTGAATTGCACCGTTCGGTTTTGTATCCCAGATTTCCTAGCTGCTTCCTTCCGAAGCGTAAGTAAACCGTTAGCGGCTTTTGGAAACTAATTTCTAGTTTCTTTTGCTATGGTGCTGTACCTTGCATCTGAAGACATTTTTACCACTCGCCCGACAGCAACGCCAAATAATATGCATAGTCTGCAGTTTTACAACCCATCAGGTTCTCTTTCTAGTATTAGCCTCAATTTAATGCAAAGTTGTCCTATATACTAAAAGTTCGCGTTAGTCACTGCCCCTGGGCTCCCCCAATTTTCCTTTGCATTTAGAATAAGTTAAGTTAGAGCCTATATTCCGAGACAAGATGTAATGGCTTAGTTTTCGTGATTTCTATGTGCATGGCGAGGAAATTGTGCATAGTGAGAATATTGTGTAACGTTTTCAATGTGTCGTTAATTTGAAGGAATCCCCGCCCCCTTGTGAAGGCCTTCAGCGACGTCATCAGCAATAAATCCCTATCTTCCATTTATTCTTGTTGCATAAGCAGTTATATACAAACAGCAGTGAGGCACAAACAGTCGCAGTCATTCACGTCGTCGGCACTTTTTTTACAGTGACACGACCGGCAGGACACGATCCGAAAGAGACAGACTAATGCCGAAATCAGAAAGGTTACTAAGCAAGCCCTCGGCATTCCAACCAGCACCAGCAACGAGAAGCTGGGGCACCTGGGCATGCACAGCACCCTGGAAGAAATTGCCGAAGCCCAGCAGCGTGCCCAGCTTGCTAAGCTTTCGACAGCGCCTCCGGGGCGAACGATACTGGGGAATCTCGGCTTTGCTCAAGGAAACATAGAAAAAGACTTTGCGAACCTTCCACGGGGCATCCGCGCCAAGATCATGGTCCACCCTATACCTAGAAGCGTACACCCCGAAAACAGCAGGGGCAGACAACAAGCGAGAAGACAATTCCTTCTTAACCAAGCCTTGGCGAACCGTGAACGCTCAGCTTTTGTGGACGCGGCGGCATACGCGGGAAACAAAGCTTTCGCAGTAGCGGTTGTGAACGGCCGCGGATCCACAAGATATGCAGCCACGGTAATTTCAGGGAAGCCTGAACAGGCCGAACATGTTGCGATGACTGTTGCGCTCGCCGACGACAATCTTTCCCATATCTACAGCGACTCCATAGCCGCTATCAGAGCTTTCCAAAAGCGCACGGTCAGCGCACAGGCTCTCAGAATTGTTTCGGAGAAAGAGATTAAGAACCACATCATATACTGGTTCCCGGCACACTGTGGACCAAAGATCGGCGACGTCCCCAACCTTAACGAGGCGGCACACGAGGCTGCGCGCGCGCTTACAGACCGCGCGGCTTCACCCGACCACTCGGAGAATAAGGAAGCCCCCACTACATACAAAGAAATCACTAAACACTACTACCTACAACGTAGACAGTATAGCACGCCACACCGCACGCTCACTCGAGCTCAAGCGGTTACACTCAGAATGCTACAAACAGACACATAGCCCACGAAAAACAGATTACACCACTACATGCCTGAGCTCTACGACAAGTCTTATTACACCAATTTCAATACATACCTTAACATATATCATTTACTCTGGGCGTTCTCGCAAGCTCACATAAACTCCGAACCGGACAAGCGCAAGTTTGAATAAGCAATCCGGAGCGAAGAACCCGCTCCCCAACTCAGGGCCGTCCAGCAGGTCCACGACGCCGCCAGGAAACTCAACCTCCCGGTTCCGTCGTGGGAGACGCCCACTCCATGAGAGCCCAAAACTCTCGTGGCCTGCAGGACCTGAATAAAGTTGATTTCCTTCCTTCCTACAGTGACATTGTATCGTTTGTTTACTGCTCTGAGAGAGCACGAGAATTACAAAATCAACTTTGGCGCCTTCTTAAAGGTACAATAAGGGTTAATATTAGGTCAACGTGGACTGTGGAAATACCATCCCAGAAACTTCGAAACGCCTGTTTCATGCGAAGAAGAGACTTATTTTAAGAGAAAATGCGTTCTGAAGCGTCCGCGTACCTCTAGCGCAGTTCAAATCGCCCGCCCTCCTATCGAGGAGTGGTGACGTCATGGTCTAATAGTGACGTTGCGCCGTTGGTGAGTAAAACGGCGCCCGCAGACGGCGCTATGGCTTTTCTTCGCAAAACGCAAACGCGCGGCCAGAAACAGAGCCAAGAAAGAGCCGACAGCAGCGCTGGGGGATCTCAAATCGTATCATGCATTTACCTCAATTTCTCGGTTACTAAAGCTCTGTTCACAATTATATTGACGCCTTAGACGTTTTAGAGCAGTGCTTTATCACTTTGATTTGACTTCATAGTAACCTTTCGTGTCCCTTTAACTCCACGTTTAAGGTAGATGCGACAGTACTTCCATATCACCTTGAATCTGCTCAACCCTACAATTAAAGGGCTCATGGATTAAAGTCGATTAATGCGGATTTGTCGGTGACTGGGGTGGATCAGTGAGATGAGTGTGTGAGCTAATGTGAATTGGTGGGATTGGTGTGTTGATTATTTGGATTGGAGGAATTAGCGAGCCGGTTTAGGCGGATTAGTGTGTCGGATAAACCTCGATATCTTTGCGGTCCTTGGCATTTGCAAATTTTGCGGCGCTATCTTTCTCGGCCAATCAGAAAACTTAGTTGCGCACAAAGAAGCTGGAAAGCTTTTAGGTGACGACAACCTAAACGCTATAAAATGTGTTTCTTCATGCACGTATTGCGCCGTTATGTTGTTTCTAGAATAAGACTGACATATCCCATTGAAGTTTGTTGATAATTCCTTGATGCATCTTTTGTATACACCCAAGACTTTTCGAAAGAAAAATTTACGCGAGATAAGACGAGGAAGCAACTGAACTGAAGGAAAAAAATATGAGGGATTATCAACTGGTTTGATGCGAAGGAAATTTCTTCTTCTAGTTTTCCGTTCTGCAGCTCCGGATTACAAGCGGTCACTACCACTGCTTGTGGCTTCACTAAGCTACTATCTTTACTAGAGCCCAATCACTGTCGCCTGTCGCTGAAGTGTCACTAGCAAGTTGCTATCGCCAGTGTCCTCCTACAGTCAGTGAGTCATCGTAGCCGTTCCTTCCTTCTAGCCGGTCTGTTAGCAGGTGGAAGGTGGGGAGAATGAAATCCCTCTAAACGCCACCTGCCACGCTTGACAGGTGGAGGTTGATGCCCGACAGTTTTCGACCTCTAGCACTGCTAATGCCGTCGCGTTAAACTAAAACACCGTTGAAGCTATAGGTACATGAAAAGCGTAGCAGATCAACCATGTTTTTTTTTAATGTGGCAGCATTACTTGCCTCAGTGAGCGAAAGCGTGTGTGGCGACATTTTAGGGTACCAAAAAAAGACGGTGGACAGGCAGGCTCTCTTCTGCTCAGAGAAGTTGCCTGCCCTCCAAAGAGGCTGCCCCCTTGCCAGTAGGGTGCCTGCCTGCCAGCCAGCCAGAAGATTCAGGCGAGGATACATGGTTTGGAGAACGGCCCGTCATCGGCAGGCCAGAACAGGTTTGGGGAGGGGGGGAGGGGGGTTGTCGGCGGCCACGGGGCTCTGCCCGCTTCCCGGGAGGCTACATGCCTGCCTGCCAGAATATTGCGGTGAGGTTGCATGGTGAGGATGCGGCCCCGTCACTGGTGGGCGAGGGGAGTGGAGCACAAGGCGGCACCGCGGCGGCTACGTAGAGCCATTGTTGCTGTTTTCCTCAAGAAAACAACTGCGACGTATGAAACTGCGTGTTTGTGAGCCGAGAATAAAATTAAATTCAACGATATTATGGAACTAAAATAAATGAATAAACATAAAATTGGGGCCACAAGGAGTAATTCTTTCACATCCACACACGTAAGCAGCCTTAATTCTCACTGCGAAACCTTTTATTTCGCTTCAGTTAGTGTTGTAATCGTTCGCCTCCCATAGAAAACATCTGGCAGGGGATTGTACAGTTAAGTTGGCCAAGTCACAACATTTACAAGAAGAAACCTGCATTATGAATTTGTTTTTTTACTGGCGTGACAGAGAAACGAAAACGCAGCACTAAAAAAGTAATACAACAAACACTCTTGTTTTTTTTGTTTTCTTTTTTAACGAACCCGCCTGAATCCATCTTAAGCCATTTGAACCGGTTCGAACCGGAATGGAATGGTGCTCGGGAACCTAAACCCGGAACAGAAAGGTTGGAACCCGAACCCGAAAAAAATCCGGTTGCACACCCTGCCGCGAACCCATAATTACTGGAGATCGAGAGAAGTCGTTCGTTCTGTGTGTTCTGCAGCCCACGATTTCAGGAGGCGAACATCACCGCCACTTGGTCCCGTCTAGCCTTAGCAAGCGAAATTCCTACTCTTATATCGCGTGACGCATTTGTCGCGGGCCCGGCGCCTCTAGCTTTATTATTTTTTTCTCTCGCTTTTTTTAAGTGCGGCCCAGTTCCTTAGACGGTCTCGCGCGCGAGCTGGGCGCTTGTCTCGTTGAGCGCTGTGCATCTGGAACACCTGGCTGTAAGTCACTGCTGCACGAAGACTGAGGCAGGTGCAAGTGAGTCACACGTGGAGCATGATCGCGCACTGGAAGAGGGTCAAAAATTACGTTTTCCTGGTAGAAGGCCCTTTGTGCGCAAGGTGCCTGACTTTAACCCTCGCTGGAGAAGTCGACCCTCTTTTCGACGAATCCTGGGAGAAGGTCGGGCGAAATTCCTGTCGCCACGTGGTGTCAGACGCCGACCCTAACAGTGCGGGGCTAGGGAAGCAAGGAAACCGCCACAACAAACAGGTGGCAGGGCAGGTAGTAGAATGGCCTCGAAACAGAGCCAGAAACGGAAAATAGGAATGTCGGCGGCGGCCGCGCCGTTCGACAAACCGGTGTATGTTCGAGAGTGTGACAGCGACTAATGGAAAATAATGTTAAGAAGGGGAGTGGAGTGAGGGATACGAGGAGGGAGCGACGCTCATTAAAGGCGTCGAGAACGAACATGGCGGATAATTATGGATATACGGATCGCGTCTCGTCACTCCCCCATCGCTCAACACCACACAGCCGTGGCCAGTCGCCTAGCTGAGGTTCACCTACCACGTGGTAAAACGTGCTGCTTGCTGTGGAGAGCCCATCCTAACTAAACGTCTCAGCCATTTTCAGAATAGACGGAATTGTCAGGAGACACGACGCTTTCGAATCTCCAGGAGCTACTGGCCCTCATTTCACTGCGAACAACGGATGCCGCGATGTTCACAAAGGGTACTAAACAGGAAGCAGACGTACTGCGGACTGTCTGCCTCATCGGTTCCCGAGTGTGATAAAATAACATTGTGTTGCGCGATGACTACAATACCATGATTGAAATTTACTTCCAAACATCTCTTAAAACAAGTCCGACAGCAGGTCAGCAAAAGTGAGGGAAATTTTTGTCATAAGCTATCGACGCTCGAGCACAAAGCTTCGTTCCTTTATTTTTAAATCTAGAATAATATAGCGTTCCCACAACGCCGAAAACGCGATTGGGTGATATGAAACTTGCAAAATAGTGCCTGCCCTCTCCCGTACGTAACCGTGGCCGTACCACTCACTAGAATGTCTGGCTGGAAAACAGCGGTGATGCCCGCTGTTACCTGGGCTGCAACAAGTCTGGCCTGCAAACGAGAAGACACACGATCGAGCGCTGTCTTGTTTTCGTATGGCCCCGTTTTTAACGCTGTTCGTTTTTCCATGTCATGTACCAGCTAGGCCATCGACATATATAAATCCGTAAGTTTGTAAACAAATTATAATTTTTAATACCATTAATTTTAATATTGGCATAAGTATGATAGCACAATTCAATACGAAGTGGCTGAAAAACGTGCATCCTCATTGTTAAAGCACTCTTGTGTGGGGAGTTTGCGTGATGTACAGCCTCCACACAAACACATGCGCGCGCACACACAAACAGGCCCACACGCACACACACACACACACACACACACACACACACACACACACACACACACACACACATATATATATATATATATATATATATATATATATATATATAATATATATATATATATATATATATATATATATATATATATATATATATATATATATATATATATATATATATATATATATTTCAGTTTCAGGCTGCGTCACTGCTTCGAGTACACTGTATACGCTGGCGGCGTCGAACTGTCGATATGAGCACGTCAAAGCTAATTTTACTACAGCTTGGGTAGGACATTCGCATCAGGGCGCGTTTGCAATTTCTTTACGTTTGAGTGAATTTATTGATTCGAACTACAACGTAAGATTGTCGCTACCTTTTTTTTTTCATTTCGCGACGTCGTCTCCAGATGGACACTCCGCTACGCGCCTCCCAGGCGTCGGCCTGTCGCCTCGCCTGAAAATCGCATCCATGTCCGTGGTTGCCGCGTAAACCACTGCCGGCAACAAGTGCCCTTCAAGTCGTATACAGCACCTGCACGCGCACTCCGAGGACAGGCGTCTGTGGATAAAGGCAGCCACCGCCGACGGGCCCGTGGGTGGATGGGCTTTCTGTGCGATGCAGTGGAAGGGGGATGCCCCCAGAAAGGGTGAGGCGCGGGGCAGGCTAATCTCTCTCGCAGGGGTTGTTTGACAAAGCGACGACAAAGGAGAGGGAACGCGATTGTGTTGAGCCGGCAGCGTACACAAGCGTCACGGACATGATGCTTGCCTCCCACCCCTCTCTCACCTCTTAACCTTATACCCTCTCTCACTCCCTCTCTAGTCGCTGGGCCGTGCTCCCACATGGGAGGAAGGAACCAGTGGCTATTCTGACATTCGCCGGACCAAGCCAACGCGAAAAGCAAGCAGAATTTCGCCAGCCTCGAGAACGGACATATTCCCAAACGGAGTACATCCGACATCCATGGAGCGTGACCTCAGTAGGGAGTTGCAACGGCTTCGTTTAGGTGAGCCTATTTTTTTTTTCTTCTTGGCTTGCACATCGCTTGTCGTGTTTTTAAAGTCGCTACAACTGCTGGGGCCAACGATTTCACTTTGCCTGTAGTGTCCGGAGGCGAAGAGAGATGTGTTATCCGTCAGAACAACTAGTTTTAACTCTCTATTTTGGTTGGATATGAACCCGAACGTTTTATTTTACTTTGTTCGAAACTTTCTCGGAACTGAGTTACGTTGGAAAGAACAAAAGACGAGAGTCGTCGATATTAAGTTTCCATACGAAGTCCTGCAGGGAGTCTTAGTATGATAAGCGACTTTTATTGCCGCGGAGACGTAAATTCGCGGGCTAGCTACAGCTATAGGTCGCGAATAGCAGCGAGCGCTAAATCTTCGACACTTGATCTCAAGGATGATTTCCTCACATCTTAGGACAAACCAACCGACGCTTTGAGCGCAAGCTCCATAGCAGGGAGTTTTATATCTTGCCCAACCAAACTTTGGTTTACGAAAGAAAGCAAAAAAAAAAGTTATTCAAAAGGAACCAAAATGAGTACACGAGAACGCGAGCAAGTCGTAGTGACTTGGGTGCAGAAAATCTAAAAGTCCCTGCGCCACGGCGCCAATCGTTTTCGCCGCTTTATCGGTGTAAGCATACACTCATGGCGACGTTCAGTAAAATGCCGATGGACACCCATTCCTTGTGGCATCCACGCCTAAATTGGTCTCCGCTTCTTTGGCGCATCCTGAAAGACGCGACCGCGGATTCCACCATCCACAGGATCGGCCTTCTTTACTCGAGGCCAAACCGACCAAGCGCAGGCGACAAATCACGAGGTGGAAGGAAGGTTCGCATAAATAACTAAATCATGCTCTTGAAGCCATATTATTGTCCACCTTGAGGAAATTTCCATAAAATTTGTCTTTCGTTGCGGAGTTTGGTATAAAACACGAGCCAGTCTTTGGCAAAACTGTGCTAGTTCGGGATGGATCAAAAAGAAGGCTTCGCATTAAAATTTTGCACGGGTGCCAATCTTCATGCTTTGCTCCTTTGGTAGACGCTGCACCCCTTTCACGTAACAGGAGCGGCTAGTGTGAAGTAGGCACGTACTATGGTACATGCGCCGTTCTCCGTTGATCCGCTGAACCGCCTCGTTTGTTCACCGCCACGCCGATCTGATCCTGATGCTTTCGGGGCCCAGACGCCGCCGGCACCGATGCGCAGGCAGATGGAGGAAACATCGCCGACAAGGAGGCGACCCCCGAAACCCTGGGTCCGGACGATGGCATTTGTCCGCAGACTGGGTTGTCCGCTTCCTCAGGCTGCCCACACTGGTCACCGCCATTTCCCTGCTTCGATTGCCGCATCAAACAATTGTTCCTGGTGCAGTCTCAAAGTTACCGACACACTCCGTTCCCGGAATGGTATCCTGACATGTGGGGGTGTCACAACATAAAAATGCGGCGTGCAGGCTGCGGAACCACGCGGTTTCCATGGGAGCGTCGACGGGGGACTCCCCGCAACGTCTTGGAACGGCAGCCGCCGCAGTACGAGTGCTATCATGGTACGTGACTGCATTCTGTTTCCAAGTTCCTCAGGCCCAGTGTGCACCTCCGGTACGACTTTTCGTTATTTTAAAGGGAAGCTTTGTTTGCCTCTTCGAGTTTCACACTGCCGCCGCTGCTGCTGCTGCTGCTGCCGCTGCTGCCTGGCACACTGCGTCGGGCAGTCGTTCAGAGCGTGTGTATACATGACAGTAGCGTGGCAGAGAGGAAAGGAGACGCGATAAACTGGTTTGGAGCTTTAGACGGCGTCGAAAATGCACAACGCCCTCTGGAGGCCCCTCGGCGTCGCCACATTAACTGCTTGATAGCTGTAATTATTTGTGACCCCCACTGAGCATTGCAGAAATTGCAGCGCATATCTTTCTACTAACTTGCAAGTCCAGAGGGAAGCTACATTGAATGTCAGAGAGGAAGGGAAAGAGTAGGCAGAGAATGGTAAAAGTGAAGCAGTTGCGAAACGAGTGAATAACAGCCTTGCCACTCTTCGCTTGCAGTTCCCATACAAATGGAGGGGGAGGGAGGGAAGGCAAAATGTGACACGAGAATGCAAGGAAACGCTACTACTATTAATTGATAGCAAAGACGGAGAGGTCGACCTTAGCTAGTGCGCTGTAGTCTGCTACTCTGCAGTGGGGAAGAGGGAGGGGGAGCAATTGTAGTGGGATTGGTGGTGATGATAAAAGAAGTGGTGAGTGCTTATGTATATGAAGACAGTTGCCCTGTTACAGAGCCAGTCGTCTAGCTTGGTGTCCTGCAGAATCTTCAACGTCGCTTTAGTTGCACGCATTGAAGTTGCAGTGTCAGGCCATGGGCCGAGGATGGTGTCCTCCGACAGTGGTTGCATGCCAACGCTGGCTAAGGAACTTTCCAACGTCCTTCGCTTCAGCATATGTGCTGGTCAATCGCACAGTATGTGTTCTATAGCGTTTCAGGCGTCTGGCAGTGTTCACAATCAGAGCTGTTCGACTGGCCGATGAGGTGTGCGTAGCGACGGGTGAAAGCAACGCCCAGCCGAATCCTGTGTAGCAATAGACAGCAGTTGCGGGAAAACACGATAAATTTAAGTTCAAGCTGCGGTACGTTTTTGTTATTGCTGAAAAATAATCATGCAGATTTGTCAAGCGGCCAACTTATGCAGGGTGTGCAGAAACTGAACTGCCTTATTTAAAGGGCACCGCTTGGTCTAGGCAACACTGAGGAAGTGGTCACACGTCAAATCAACACTTATTTGCCCGCCGCCGTGGCATTGCTGCTATAGCATTGCTCGAGTTCGCGGATCTGATCCCAACCGCGGCAGCCGCCGTTCGAAGGGACGAAATAACAAACGCTCGTGCACTTAGATTTAGGCGACACGCTAAGGAACCCGAGAGGGTCAAAATTAACCCGAAGTCTGCCACTACAGCGTACCTCATAACCCGATTGTGGTTTTACCACGTACAGGCTCGCAATTCAATTGAAGTTTAATACTTCTGCAATGACGCAATGTGCCATGTGAGACTACGAAAATGCTCAACCCTCTCAGAGTTTACGAAATATGCCGCACAACAACGCCTCAAGCAAACACCTCCCCCTGTGTGTTCTGTGTTCTATGTAGACAAATAGCAGTGGGGCATGCGAGGTAACGTTCAACATCAACTCATCGATTTCATGTTGGAAGAAGCATTTATTAATCATTCGCCGTCGACATCACCCCTAATTGTCGTCAGCCAAAGCATTTGTTCTGGTCACTTCACAAACTACAACTCATGAACATTGACCCCAAACTTCTTGCTTGGATTGACTGTTTCCTTAAAAGCCGGGCGCAATACGTGTCAGCTAATAATCTTAAAGGGCCCCTGAAACGGATCGGACAAATTTTGTAGACGCGTAGGGCACAGCTTAAGTAGGACATTCGCACCACAATTTAAGTGAAGCGTTACGTATTAATGGAGCTACAAGCGATTAGAAGTTACCCTCCTCCCTAGCCATGCTGTTCCTCCTCAACTCGTTCGCCGAGCTAGCGGGGCTAAGCTCCGCCTTCACTGGTTTGACGTCACGATGCGACGTAACATCGTCCACTTCCGGTTGTTTTGGAGCCCGCCCCCGCCCGCGCGAGACGTCTCCGCTATCCGCTTGGCCGTCGACCCCAAGCGGAGCTATCGAAGCAGCGTGCGTTGCGAGCAATCTGTCGTAGCGCCGAACGTGTCTGGTATTCCGGTAACCACAGGCAAGCTAATCATTTCGGCAAATGACTGGAGGCATAAACTCAAGCAGATGAAGGAACTTTAGCGTAGACGTACGTGAGCGGCCTGATTGGTCTGCATGGTCCATACACTTGTTGGTGCAGCGCTTAACCAGCCAAACAAAGCGCTAATATTGCTCTAACCAAGTGTAAAACATTTTAAACATTTATAAAAACAACGTGTTGATGATTACACTCCTGCGAAAAATACACACCAGCAGCCAAGAAGAATACACTTCGTTGCTGCTACTGTGTATGGTTGAGCTCTGCGCCACCAGGTGGCTGCACCGTGCAGACCATTCACATTTGCCCTTCTGCTCATCTCATGGCTCATCCCGTTACGGAACAGTCAAGCGGCCAGGCCCTGTCCCCTTGCGCTTGCGTTTGCCCTAATACCGGACTCGCGAAACGCTATTGCGTTAGTAATCTTCCGGTGTAAAGTGACGGCCACAAACGCGCAAATCCTGGCGCCGATCGGATAGCGGCAGTCCGATGCGAAGCAGCCAGTTCGCTCGTACGCTGCACGAGGGACACGATGTCACAGCTTGACATATTGCCAGTCGCTACGTTTGCACTCCACAAGGCAACAAAGTCGAATCATAGTGCTCGCGAAAAGACTGAGACCGACTCTGACCGCGGAGCTCACGTCAAAATGGAGTACGTTGTACACGAGCAGACGACCATTGCTGTTTGCCGGAAGTGCTTAAGTGTAGTGAAAAATATTTCTTGTGCATTCTCTTTAGGTTACTTTCTTTTTATAAAAACAAATTCACTAACATTTCAACTATTACGAAGATCATTTGTTTACCATAAAGTTGGAAAAAGTATCGATCACGCGCCCTGGTCAGCCAATCGGATAGCTCGCCACACTGACGTCATATGGGTGATTTCGGTCATATGGGTAGGGGCGGCTTAAAATTCCGCCGAGCAGTGCACTGCGATCGGCAGCGATGTGCATTTTTAAAATCTTATAATAAGTTACACGCTTTACGCGGAGCACTTAGATGTGTCAATTAATGATCAGAAGGACCTACTCTAACGACTCAGTACGTTTGTAGAAAATCGTCAAAAGCGTTTCAGGGTCCCTTTAACTCTCACTCAAACCCTGTCCATTCCGGCGTCCCACAAGGTTCCGTCCTCGGGCCTCTTCTTTTTCTAATCTACATCAATGATTTGCCTTCTTCTGTTTCCTCTCATATCCATTTATTTGCGTATAACTGCGTAATCTTCAGAGAAATAACAAGCAGTGACGATGTAACCGCTCTTCAGTCTGACCTGAACGCTATTTCATTGTGGTGTAGAACATGGCTAATGGAACTTAACATCACAAAATATAAATCTCTTCGCGTATCCAGAACTTGCAACAGTATTCCCACCTATTCCTTAGATCATGTCCTTTTAGAATCGGTAGGCTCATACAAGTACCTTGGCATATACATCACTTCCACTCTCACTTGGTCTGTACATATCACATACATAATTAACAATACTAATCGTATGCTTGGTTACATCCGCCGCAACTTTTCTAAAGCGCCCTCGTCCATCAAACAGCTGTTGTACAAAAGGTTAATACGTCCGAAACTAGAGTACGCCGCATCCATCTGGGACCCTCATCATGAAAACCTAATACATTCACTAGAAATGGTCCCAAATAACTCGGTTCGCTTCATTCTTTCCAACTATAACAGGACCGCTAGCATATCTTCAATGAAATCAAGCCTTAATCTACCATCCCTAGCCTCACGTCGCAAAGCGTTTCGTATCTGTCTGTTCCATAAGATGTTTCATCATCCACACTTGCGTAGCGAATTAATCCCTCCCCCACGTCACCTATCATCGCGATTAGATCATGCCTACAAGGTCGGTATCCCATTTTGTAGAACTAACGCTTTCTTTAAGTCATTTATACCTCGTACAGCAGCAGAGTGGAATCACCTTCCCGCACTGACAGCCAGCTTTTCAAGAACGCCTTAGCTAATATTGTATGAGTAGACGCACCTGTTAACCTTTTATTGCAATACTCCTATTCCTTGTATCACATTTCCTATTTTCTCTTCTTTTGTGTGCCTGTAACCACTCCCCTCTCCAATGCCAATGGCCCTCAGGGTACATTAAATAAATAAATAAACAATACAGGCAGCTTCGCTTACATCGATTCCCACAGTGCGTGGGATCCGCATAATTTTTTCTTTTTTAAAAGAATAAATCAGAAATTATGAGCTTATATAGAATATTTTTGCCGAGTAGATTACTCTTGAGCAAGGGTCTCCAAACTTTTTTCGCCAGATCGAGGTTCCGATTCGCGATCAGTGACAGCCGAACGCTAGAGAATTACATATATATTAGCGCAAAAATCATTCCTAAACTTAAACAACGGTAGTGGACGTCGATTAATAATGTTATTCGAAGTATTCTGCGTCCTTTGTTTCACTAACAATACACTTTAAATACTTGCGTTGGCCTACTGGAGTAACGCAGGTGCATCCAAAACTGGGGCGAAACTACTGGTTTAGGATTACAATTTCGCTTTTCCCCTCCATATCACCACGTGTAGATCGATTCGAAATATTAAACATTGGTATAGTGGAAAACGTGCTTGTCACCATTTCGCGGTAGCACAAAGCTTTCTATTGTTTTTTTCTTTCATGCTTGTTCACAGACGCTATGTCCACCAACCACGTGTCTACTGGACGTTGATGTATTCTTGTACTCTGGGTAGCGTCACCTGTCTTTACAAAGTGCCTTTTGTTTTGCCGGTTGATCATTATGGCAACTCCGCTGCGTAATGTTTGCGTTTCAACAGTGAGGCCAATTGGTGTTTCAATGTCGTTAAATAAATAGCGCACGCACCGAACAGAGATCGCTCGTGACCTGTGTATTGTGCTATTTTTATAGTTGGCAACATTTAGGTAATAACAGTCCTTCCATTTATTTGTTCCGGTCACAAAACTGCCCCGTCAGTTTCGTATAGAGCCAGCGCCCACCGCTAGAGGCGGAAGTGTGCATGAGCGGTCATGCGAACGCCGCTACCGCAGTGGGTGTGTGTGTGGGCCAGTCTCGGTATTACAGCTTCCCAAAGTTCTGGAACCGTTGCTTTACTTTCACAAATACTACTTACAACATTCCACATGCATCAACAACTGCCTGAGCGCATCTTCTACCATGAAGTGAGCGCCCGCAGAACAAGAAAGGAGGTATAGCCGCTTAACGTACAGCTTGGGATTGTCTAAGTAAAAAAGAAAAAGAATTTTCTTTTTAGCCGCCACCTGAGCCCACCCCAACCAGAACTGGTGGACCATTCTTTTTAATTAAAGTATATTTTCTTCTGGGATTTTACGAGCCAAACCACGATATGATTATGAGACACGCCGCAGTGGATCAATTTTGACCACCTGGATTCCTTTAACACGCACCTCAACCTGAATGAACTCGTATTTGTTTGCACTTCGCCACCATAGAAATGCGGGCGGTCTGTCCAGATTTCTTTCTCGGCGCCGTTCGGCTCAACGCTTCGATAGGTTCCGCTTTTTAAAATTTGCCCTAAATTAAACACCGCGCATTCGCAACAAAGCGCCAGTGATGTCACTTGTAAACGGAGGCAAACAGCTGGGCTGTTGTACCCTCACTAATTCGTAAGTATAAGCGCTAACTTTCCGTTGCGCATAGCGCCAGGTTATTCGCCGAGCACAACCCTTCACCTTCTGTTAAACTGTGAGCATTATCTTATCAAGCGATCTAAACAGTGAAAGCATTACTGCCAGGGCTGCTTCCGTAGAATGACTTCGTTTAATGACAATGAAAGGAAACCGAGCTGCTACGTGCGCTTCAGATCGCTCGGCAAAGCGATACCATTTCTGAATGCGATTCAGATAGAATAATTGTGAGACACACCTCACGGCTAAATGTCTTTGGTGCGGCTTTTAGCATAGGATTAAGAAGGATGAGAAAGAAGGAAGGTAGGGAGATCAATCAGACGCACATTTGGTTTCTTACGCCACACAGGCGAAAGGGTTTAAGGGAGGAAAAGAGAGGAGAGGGAGGGAAGAAGGTACCTTCAGTGTGAATACATGCGGTTGTCCTTAACTTCAGACTTATAATACCATGTTATTAAGGTGACTGTGAAGTGTTAGGACCTGGAGAGTTGAAAGTGTAGTGTAATTAGGCAACTGTCTTAGCAAGCAGTCGTTTAGAAGCGTCAGTAATCCCAACCCTTCACGCTGCTCTTGGTTTCGACGCACAAATGAGACTAGGTATTTTGGTTATAAATGCGCAAATATAAGCAGGTTATAATAATCTAATCACCGGTCCTGATATTCTTATCATGGTCGAAAACTGAAAAATAAAACAGTTTTGTAATTGATTAAGAAAAAAGACATAAGTCGTGTTGGTACAAATACCACACACGAGCGCGATCGTTTATTTATTATGTAAAATAGGCGACATACAGACAGCTCAGATAAGCATCCAGTCACGAATGGTCCACCAGTCACAATGCAAGAAGTTTGTCAGAAGCATGACGCTGATAGAAGCTAAATAAAGAATATCAGAACATGGAGATATGAATTGGGGAGTAGGAAACCTGAGCAAACGAATGACAGTAAATGCAGAATGGTAATCGATTGTTTCTGAGCACAAGAAAGAGTAAAGCATAAGCATATTATAACACATTACACGGCAAAAAACTCTTAAATGAACACAAGTAGCCACAACACTAATATACAGTTTTTTTTTTTAGAGAATTTTTGGAGAATGGCCTGTTATGGATCTCACCATTCTAGTTCTTCAGCTGTTGCCTGATCATGCGCAGATTACTTGCTCAACAAATCATAATGCAAATATAGCTAACAGCATTATGCTAACAATCTTCTTATTTACTTAAACGCACATACAGTTAAAGAATTTTAGCCCGTCAATAGCCAACACAAAAGGAGAATAGAAAGCAAAGCAATGCATATTATTCTAACACTGCTTTTAAAGGCGTTCTAATGGTATTCCTTCCGTAGATCGTCGCGGTAGACTGAAAGGGGTGAAAGCGCTATTGCTGTGACGTGAACTGTGCTACGCTGATATAACAGAAATACAGCTTGCAACAAAGCCCTCATAAAAGCATGAAACAAATGTGTGTTTTATCATCAGTGCTCTGCTCAGGCCTTGGAACATGCTTCTTCTTCGTCGCCATTGCAATTTTTCAGAAGTGGTCGCCCTTACGCGATAAACGTGCTTGCTACTACGCCCTTTTAACCAGTTGGTTTCCTACCACCCGCTGCTGGACAAGAAGCTCGCCTCTTTTCTCGCACCTGCTTGTTTTTCTCTCGTGTAAAAAATGCAAGCGGGTCTCAGCACAAAACTGAACTGCTTCTGCAGTGGTGCTTACAAAGTGTGCTTACAAAGTGAGCTGTAGCATTACGACTGCCTATCAAAACATTCTCCACAATGTTCATGTACACATCAAAGCAGGCAGTTTTGCCAGCTGTGTACAGTTCTAAATCATCTTCCACAATGTGGAGGAGGGTGGCTAGCTGGCTGGAAGGCACTTGTAGACCACATTTGCATTTGCCAAGAATCGCGCCATTTGCCGCTCTTTCCGAACTTCTCAGAATTCCCACAGATCTTGAGCAGCTCAACGATCAAAACCATTTAGAGACGTAGCCAGCAAGGCATTTCATTATTCCCTCTTTTCGAGACTGCTGTTTGTACAGAACTGAAGCCTTCTCCGCTGTTTCTGCAGGTGGCAAGTGGATTTCATACAGAAGAATAGCCAAGGAGTCAGCCTGAAATGGAAATACCACAACGTTGGTGTGCTCAAGCAAGCTGCACATATTGCAAAAGATGTACTGGATGCATTGTATTGTTTTGCAGTTTTACCAAGACATCCACAACTGCAACTAGGTTTTATCGAAAATTGTCATGGCTTTTCTTAATGAACAGCTGCAACATCTTCATTTCTTGATACTGCTGCATTGTACAGTTGCACAGTCCCCTGCCATATATGCTATGTCCATACAGCTTAATGTGAATGTGGTCCAAAAAGAAGGAACTTGCACTTCAATTTATGAAAATAAAAAACTATGATCTGCAAACTGAAGAAATTTTTAAAAAGGTTTCCTCAATTTCGTTCTGTTCAGGAGGCATTGCTCCATATTACTGTTGCTCACATGACAGGCAGTAGGCTTTTCTTTGTTGAACAGATCTTTCAGCTTGAGGAGCAGTTATGCACCATCTCCCGCTACCGAGGATCGCTTGGGCGGCTGGGCAGTACTCTTAAAAGAAAACATCTTATACATAAAAATGAATTGCCGGACTGTTGGATGCCCTCCGTCAACATGTCTGACATTGCCAAAAAATCTCTGAAAGAAAAAAATGCTTCGCTATTTATCTCACAAGCAGGAAAATGCACTTGTTTACCTCTACTGGGTCCTTCCCAACCTTTCCCACCAGTAAAAGACGAAAACCTGCTGCAAGAAGGTTCTCGACAAGGGATATTGTACTGAGCAAGATGTGGGCTTGCTCAAAAAGCGGATCTGCCTCTGCTTTGGCAGAATTTCTATGCAGTTGCAGCAGCTGTCAAGCCATGCAGCGCTCTTTCAGTGAATGTAATGTAATACAAAAATCAGAGGTATGCGTGAGGCCAAAAGCTTAATTCTTACATCAGCATGCTCAGCTTCGTTGTACTGCACATGATGGTCCTCCTAAAGTTGAAGCAGTGAAATAATCTTTTCATTCTTGTGGTGAATTTACATGTTGCTGCAGACTCATGGAGCTTTTTGCATGCTTAATGTTCACTGTAGAAATCTGTGGCTGTAGCTGTGAACTGGAAATACATTTTTCTCGTCTCATTTCTTTGTGAGTAACCTGCAAAAGTGATTTTCGTGCCCTAATAGCAGCTGAACATAAGGTACGTTACATGGACCGCAACATTACCGCTCATTTTCTGGAAAGCATTTGGGTATATATGTGCTTCGTCAGCTTCGGCACAGAACGCAGTTCAGATTGCCGCTCTTCATATTCTAGAAGTACTTCACAATGACAATATTGTCGTCTAATAATAACGGGGAAGAAAGCACCAAAACTGGGAATGACCAAGTCAGCATTTTTCTGAGCGAACCTGTGCCCTCCGAACAGGCCACACTCAAAGAACGGCGATGGCGGCGAACACAGTCGACGATCGTCGAAAATCTGATCTGCCGGTCAAGCGCGACTACTTTTGTACACGAGTCCTCGAAGGTTCGAGAGTAATCGCTGGTGCCCGCGTGTCCTGCAGAAAGTTCTACACAATTCGCGTCGCACATGCAAGCGATCAGATTACAGAAGCTTCGGTCACAAGAGGCAGCAGATAGAACCATCGATAACATGCGAGAAACTACCGACACTACATTCGAATATCGCGGGCGCGCAAGGAGGAAGCGCGGAAACATGCACGCTTGCAGTCTCGGAGGGACGCGCATGCGTGCAGGCGTCGGTCTCGACACCGGGGGTTCCCACCCAGAAGGGGAGGAGGGTCGCTTCGCCACGTGCTCGCGCGCCCCGCAATATTAACGCGATAGCGTTAAGGAGCTCGTGTCGCAGAAAAGCCGGTGTCGTCGGCGTCGGTGCCGGCGTCGGCGTTTGCGGCGTTGACCGTGAGCGATAAATCACGGCAGGCACTTCATAAATAAAAAGCAACTTCCAAGATTGGCCCGGTGGGAATCGAACCAGGGTCTCCGGAGTGTGAGACGGAGACGCTACCACTCAGCCACGAGTTCGATGCTTCCAAGCGGTGCAAACGCGCCTCTAGTGAATGCGGTGTTGCCTTCGAAACGAGCCGTGGAAAGTTATACTGCGGTGTATATCGGTAATTATGAACATGTAACGTACAGAAGTCACAATTACACGAGTTGCGAAGTGCGTTTCCGCTGCTTTCCGCACACGCAGAGCCATCTTGCGGCAAACACAGAAGACCCCCTCCTCTCAATGTACGGCGCTGCCCCGACAGGAGGCGCGCCGCGCGCGCATTGGGACCGCTGCCAGGCGCGTCGCGGGACTCCCTCTCCCCTGACGACGCTTCGCCGTGCTCCCGGTTTAGATCACTATCTATCTCTCTGCCCGTGCCGATCACGACGTTTGGCTGGCGTAGATCGTTTCCCCTCCGAGACACCGAGTTCTTTGGTTCGTTCCGTTCGCTCAGGCGCACGTTTCGTTGCCGCGCCGAACGCTGCGTTGCTCGACGCTCACCGCGTGATAGGTGGGCGCTAAGTCCGATGCGGGGCGCATCGTAAGTGATCGCTGTGCCGTAGCGCATTGTCTTATACCCCTTGGCGGGTCGACGGGAACGCTGTCGCGTCCCACTCTTGAAGGCGAAGCTTAAGCGTCCTCCAAATTTTTAGACAGTTTTAGTTACACGTACGTAGAGACTTTGCGTACGTAGGGCTTCTACGTGTCAGCAGTGCGCATGCGTAAAACGTAGCGGCCGCGCGCTGGTCTCACGGACGTACGTGAGATTCATTTCTTTGCGTGCGTTTCTTACGCACGTAGAGAGCTTCGCGCAGGAGTTCCGCAAGATCACGAACAAGCGATAGCGGCCCGCGCGTGCGCAGACGGCTCGCATCGAAACACGGCGACAGGATTGAATTGGCTACCGCCATGTTCACATTTCCCGATTGGAGCTACGGGGTCCCTTTTGGCGTGCGTCGCGTACGTGTAGCTAAAAGCGTTTCAGATGGCGTGCACGTAAGGTACGTAGGCTTTTCACGTTTGTGTACGTGAAGCCCCTATGTACGTGTAACTAAAGCTGTCTATTTTGTGGGCGAGTGTACATGTGTCAATATACTTCCTGACCTCGTGGCAGCTGTAAGAAGTAAAATATACTGAAAAACTATACGAGTGCCCATCTAAAATGAACGAAAATGCTTTCACTTACCAGAAACTTCCCAACTTTCGGCAGGTTGTACCTAATACACTTAAATATTTGCGGTTGATCAATGACAATATAAATCATCCTAGAGGGGTCACATGGGTGCTGAAATGACACCTGTTGGTTCCTGATGTCCTCACAAATGGTATGGTAAAAATTTAATGAAGTCTTGCAGATCGTGAGTCTTCACGAAGCGGGCCGCTCCTACGTGGAAACCGGAAGGCCAAGCCCCTCGGCCGCATCGTGTGCCTGCTGGACAGCCTAGGCACGGCCGCTCGATAAGGGCCGATTTACGCTCGAGCCGCCCATCGCCGCAAGCCGCACCACACAGGTGCGGTCGCGCGAAAAATTGCACGTATCAAACATTTGTGCACAAATTTCGGTTTACAATGTGTAAGGTATACACTGTGCACACAGTGTAAATGGTAATTTGTGCACAAGTGCTGGATTCGTGCAATTTTTCGCGCGACCACAAGCGTGCGGTGCGGCCTGCCGTATGCGGCGGAGACGGCGTAACCACGGCCGGACTCAACTCTTTCCTCCTCGCAAGGGAGCGCGGAGGAGCGAGTGAGTCGAGTGCGGCCTTGGCCATAACTCGCCTAGTGTTCCGGACCACCGCAGAAGGCGCCACACGGCGCTCGCGTGCTCTCGCCTATATTTAAGCGGCGGTAATAAAGTTTTAACGCGATAGCGTTAAGGAGCTCTTGTCGCAGAAAAGCCGGTGTCGTCGGCGTCCGCGGCGTTGACCGTGAGCGATAAATCACGGCAGGCACTTTATAAATAAAAAGCAACTTCCAAGATGGGCTGGGTGGGAATCGAACCAGGGTCTCCGGAGTGTGAGACGGAGACGCTACCACTCAGCCACGAGTTTTTTTTTCTTTATTTTATCACTCAGCCACGAGTTCGATGCTTGAAAGCGGTACAAACGCGCGTCTAGTGAACGCGGTGTTGCCTTAAAAACGTGCCGTAGAAAGTTATACTGCGGTGTATATCGGTAATTATGAGCCTTTATTTTACAGAAGTCGCATTTACACGATAGCGAAGTACGTTTCTGCTACATTTCTGCGCTTACTGCACACGCAGAGCCATCTTGCGGCAAACACAGAAGACCCCCTCCTCTCAATGTACGGCGCTGCCCCGACAGGTGGCGCGCCATACGTGCATTGGGGCTGCGCGCGGTCCGGTTCCCTCTCCCCCGACTCCCTCTCCCCTGACGACGCTTCGCCGTGCTCCCACGCGGGTTGCAGAATCAAGCACCGTTCCTTTCTTTAGATTACTATCTATCTATCTCTCTGCCCGTGCCGATCACGACGTTTGGCTGGCGTAGATCGTTTCCCTCTCCGAGACACCGAGTTCTTTGGTTCGTTCCGTTTGCTCAGGCGCACGTTTCGTTGCCGCGCCGAACGCTGCGTTGCTCGACGCTCTCCGTGTTATACACCAGAACACCGTGAATTCAAAGGGCGCCGCCATATTGATGAGCGCCGGTCGCGCCATCTATCCCAAGCGCAGCGAAGTAGTAGGCCTGGGCTGCCACGCCGGGAGATGCGACCCGGCGCGAAAGCGAAACTTGGGCTTTTTAGTTGGGCGGAAGGCGTGTTTCGCGTTTTTTCCAACCTGTCATTTTCGCTGCCTGGATTCAATCAAACTTCAAGACCTCATGCAAGTCCGCAATGGCCACACTGAGTGCTGTGCAGACTGCAGAAGCGAATACATCGGGTAGGTACGATATTACGTTTGTACAAACCGCGCGCTATATGCTAGAACACGTGTGAGCTTTTTGGCACGTAACCTGTGAAGGAATTTACAGCACTGTGTTGGTACCATATATTATTAAAGCACGCAGAACACTGTCATCTGCACTTTCAGTTTGGTCTTGTTTGTCATGGTCTCTACTGGGTTGGCCGCGTTTGGCAACCAACTGGCGAGGTCGTTTGACTGCCTGGTTAGCAGACGCCTGCCCTTCACCACCTGCACATTGAAAGCAAAATAGATGTTATAGTAAGAAGGGCTGTATTTCTTTCCCATGCCATCACTGTTGCGAAGATATAAAGTTCTCTCAAAATGAAATAGAAAATACACCGAGCCAATTGTATCGTGCAACCACTTACGAGTACAACATTCAGAACAAAAGCCTACAGCACTCGAACAAGCAGCATATGATGCTAAACCTGCACTCATTGGAAAATGAGGTACTACAGTAGTTATAATGTTCAACTACATGTGCAGTCAAAGCCCGTATAACAGGGCGAGCATGACAGATGCAGGTGTTGTACAGTTGCACAAACCATGACAGGGCACGTAAAATTACCATCCCTACTTGAAGCTGCATCATCAGGACCCCTGTGGTACAAGACAACAACCGCACCTGCATTCCAAGAAATTAGCCCCACCAAATGCAGCTACCTGGTACCAGACCTGTTTCGATTGTGCGAGGCCATCGTATTGTTGGCGCTCCCTTAGAAAAAAAACAGTAAAAAAAACTAGTGAGAACGATCAAAATTTTGTTACAAAATACAAGAATAATTAAGCACCTTATTTTCCTCGCCATATGAACGGAAATATTTTGCGCTTTGCCCCGCATAACAGCCCGCCAAAGTTTAGAGCTCAGGAGGCTCAAATGAATTCGTTACGAATGACACATGCAACACCAGCTCGTAAAGGTAGGTGCGCTGCAAGAACACCTTCGGCGACGAGTAGTCGTCGTTTACGTTTTTGTGGACGCATGCTACGTGACGAGCAGACTTCGGTTTACTTTCATTAGCAATAACGCTCACCAGCACGGCCTACAACTTGTCGTTCACGCTTAATGGTCATTCCGTGCACCAGCTGCAAGTATCGCTAACCGCAAACTCAACTGTTCCGTTTAACCGTCGGGAGCTCTGCCTGAATGAAAACACGAAAAGGCTTGCCTTTTTGTTATAGCCAAGGCGAAGCACCGGCGCGGGATTCTGCTCTGTAGGCTTGTTGCCCAGAAAGTGCTAGGAGCAAACCTGCGTGTTACACATATCACGTTTGTAGGGCGCAAAGTTGAACGTGGCACCAAAATATACACAGATCGAATACTCACTCGTGCATTTTCACTGGGTTGGTAGTTCTTCCTATTCACTGCAGCTATCCACCGGTGGCGCAGCTTGGCATTCTTCGTTGCGGATGGAAATCGGTGCAGGCTGAAAACACCGCACCGGCACGATTCCCTACGTGTGTTGTGCTCTTCGCAAACAGCGCTAAGCAACCTGCTCCTTTTCCGCTGGTTGTTTTGGCATCCAAACACGACGCACTGATGCCCAGATGACTTCTTGTACTTTGGATCCGTGTGAACGGGCACAATTCCGCACTTTGGAGCCCCAGAGCTGGCGCTTGCCATGTCTACTGGTCGCCGGCGAACACACTTTGGCAGCCCAGTACAAAATGGCGCCGGTCGACCGGGCAACCCGGGTGCGAGAGTATGCGTTCGGTTAGTATGGGTGCGAGACTAGCGTGTTCTGGTCTATAGGTGGGCGCAAAGTCCGATGCGGGGCGCCTCGTAAGTGATCCCTGCGCCGTAGCGCATTGTCTTACACCCCTTGGCGGGTCGATGGGAACGCTGTCGCGTTCCACTCTTGAAGGCGAAGCTTAAGCGTCCTCCAATTTTCTATAGCGTTAATCATATTAGTAAACGTGACTATCGAATGTACCAGGGCGGCGATGTTTCCACCAAAATATAGCAACTGTTCGTTTATAGCTAAAGTGGTTGCTTGGGCTAGTTCAGATTGTCCTCGTCTCTTTGTTTCCTCCTTTCTTCCCGTTGCGCCGCACACTCCCGAAGATGCTCGTTTATGCAAGAGTTATTTCTGCAACAGCACAGCCGCTCGTTGAGAAGTGCGCTTGTATTTATTGAAGCATTGTATTTTTCACTCTAGAAAAAAGAATACGAGCAACGGAGAAGTTGTAACTGCTTTATTGTCCGTGTAGGAAGAAGAATACTCTGTGTTGTCCTAATCACAAGCGCAGTACTTTAATGGCTAGAGGCTTTTGCGCCAGGCGTACAAGTCGCTCAACTGACAGGTTAATAATATCTCCTGCCCAGTTTGCAAGGACCGGTCGCAAGAGCCTTCCTACGAAAACTTTGCACACTTCCACGGCGTGGCCCTCCGCCCCGAAAGTCAGCTCCCGGCATTGCAACAAGTGCGGAAGAAGAAATTCGATACACAGCCGCTTCTTTATCATCGAATTGACGCCAATTTCACCAGTTGAATGGCCAACATATATATCTTTGCAGCGTTGAGCGGCAAGGAAGCTTAAAAATATTTCTGGATCTTACATGCTCATATCCTTTCCTTGAGCAAGCCTTCCAAATTACACACTCCCTTAGAATGATGTCACTGTAGTTAGGCTTCTTCATAGAGAAACTGCGGACTTGGTTCTTAATGAACTCGGCAGTCTCGTCGCCTTGTGCAGAACCATCGAGTACCTTCATAAAATAGGCAATGCCCTTGTTCTTTTCAAAAAATTGTGCGCGCTACTCAGCTCTATCGATTTTATCTTAAAGTGCCTGCAGCGCTCCTTTAAGACGCGCGGCCTTCGCTTGATGGCGGCGCGTTGTTTTCTTAGATTTTTCTATCATTCTTTTCAAACTCGAGAGAAATTTGGCATGATGCATCTGCAAATGACGCAATTTCAGCACAGGTTTCAACCACGGGTTCGGTATTATTAGGCATTGCGGTTTCATTGCTGTCAGGCGGTGAACCGTTTTGACTGACAACAGGCTCGTCATGTGAAGCAACAGTGCCCGCGCATTTTGCCCGTGACTGCAGATCATCCTCTCTTCTTTCCAACCGCGGCCGCTTCTTCCTTGGAGCTGACGTGGTCCTCGTGCTCATGCAGCTGGGATAAGCGGGGAACACTGTCGGCACCTCAGTTGGCAAAAGCACACTCAACTTGGCGGTCGCCTTGTAGTGGCGCTCTGTAAAATGCAGAGCACACACCAATGAGCTGTCATTTGGCTGCCATATTGGTCCTTTGCCGCCAGGTCCCTCCCGGGAAATGTTTCGCAGCCATGCTGGCCTGCGTTCTGCGTCACTAGGGAAACTCGTGGTAGCGGATTTGGGTGTTCTTCGAAGCATTCGTCGTACACAGCGGCACGCAACAGTTGCGCGGCATTGTGCCGCAAGCATAAAAGATCACGCAGGCGTAAACTGTCTTGAGTGACACTAAACGGTAACGATGCACGCGCATAAATATGCAAAAAAAACACTGAGCTGCGCGCACATTTTAATGCTCGCTCTTCCCGCAAGTGCCTCGCGCGGGCTCTCGCTGACAACTAGGGCCCTCCTTGCGAAACGCGGCGACAAGTGTAAACTCAGCTTCCACGCGCTCGCCCATACACGGCGGCGCGACGCGGCAAGCCGCACCTATGCGTTTTCATCGAGCGGCCGTGGCCCACAGTTGGACAGCCAGAAGAGGGCTGCGGAGAACCGCCTCCCATCTGACCGAGCTGTTATCGATGATAGAGCGTGACCGGGCACACCGCCGGAGCATGTGGTCTAACGTGGCTATTTATTTATTTATTTATTTATTTATTTATTTATTTATTTATTTATTTGTTGAACATACCTTACAGGCCCCTTGACAGGGCATTGAGTAAGGGGGTAATAAACAGTACAAATTAACTTGTCAGTGTACAGCGTACGGCTCAAATTTGCAGTGCTTCTCCACAATCGCGGCAGGTAGCATTGGTGTATACTATAGAGCAATCGATGGCTCAGGTCCAAGAGGACGTTCGGCGAGCAACCTGTAAGGTCTGCACCGGCTTTCCTCTTGAGAAAATGGACAACAGGTTAGCCCGTCTGTTAGAGGCCAAACAGTCCATTCTCAACAGATGGAAGTGTCAACGACTTAATCGTAGGAGACGCAAAAAGATATCTGGGATTAACAACCACATTGAGGAGCATTGTGTAACCCTCTCTAAACAGCAGTGGGATGAGGTTTGCAATTTGATAGATGGCCAAATGCACAATAGTAAAACTTAGAGCTTGTTTAAGCATCTGCCTAATGAGACCAATACTAAGTCTAACCAGAGGCATGTCATTGATAGAACCATACATGAGGCCGCACGAGTGACCTCTGAGGATGAATTGATCTGCACGCTTGCTGACAAATATCTCCCAGTCGGCTGAGGGCGGTCTCCTGTACATCTCGATTACCAGGGCCAGGACAATTCCTACCTGGATGCGTAGTTTGGCGTTGAGGAGATTCATAGGGTTCTACATGGACTCATGAGTAGATTCGCACCAGGGTCGGATGGCATCTCCAACAAGGCATTGCGAAATCTGGATGACAAATCAATCGCATACCTCACAGAGGACATTAATGAAATTTGGAGGAATGGAACCACCCCATTACCTTGGAAGACTGCTTTCGCAGTACTCATCCCCAAACCTGGCAAAACACCTAGTGTTGACAAGTTGAGGCCCATATCACTTACATCCTGTGTGGGTAAAATAACGGAGCATGCGGTCCTGAATCGGGTCTCCAGGTTCCTGGAGAATAACGGCATTTACAGCCATAGTATGATATGATTCAGACCAGGCCTATCCACACAGGATACCATGAAAATGGTTAAGCATCAAATTATACACAACTCTAGCAACACTCGGGCCATTGTGGGACTTGATCTTGAGAAGGCCTTCGACAACGTTCTACATTCGCATATCCTAGCCTCGATTTCTCGGCTCAATCTGGGTGAGAGGTTTTACAACTATGTTAGATCATTCCTCTCGGATAAGAAGGCTACCCTCCGGGTGGCCGATCTCGAATCACAACTGCTGGAACTTGGCGAGAGGGGCACCCCACAGGGGTCAGTCATTTCCCCTTGTTTATTCAATATAGCCGTGGTCGACCTAAGCAGAAAGCTTCTCGAGATTGAAGGCATCAAACACACTATGTATACTGACGATAAAACTATATGGTGCAAAGGAGGGGCAATGAAGGTCAGGTTGAAGGAGCCTTACAGGAGGCCATAGACACCATCGAAACCTATCTCGAACCCACCGGTCTCAGATGCTCCCCCTTAAAGTCGGAACTCTTACTATATAGTCCCAAGAAAGGCGGTCCAAGGCCCAAGGGGTGGAGATCGTTAGAAGACAGATACATTAACCTATATACAAGAAACGGTTGCCGCATACCCAGAGTCGATTCAATCAAGGTCTTGGGCATGATCGTTGAGTCAGGGGGTACAAATGGCAAGACTATATACGCAAGCTAATTGCTAAAACTGAAAGCGCTGTTCGATTAAGTTAGAAGGGTATCAAATCGGCATCATGGACTCAAGGAGGATAATCTCATTCGACTAATGCATGCGTTCGTTCTGTGCCACTTTACATAAGTGGCAGCCATGCATTGATGGAAATGGGCAGAGTGGGATAAGTTGAATGCACAGCTTAGAAAGATTACTAAGCGGGTTCTCGGGTTACGCGTATAAATTTGTACACAGCGCTTAATGCAGCTTGGCATCCACAATACTCTCGAAGAGATTGCAGAGGCCCAGGAGTGCGCACAGCTAACTCGCTTCACTATAAGGAAGGCAGGGAGATCAATCTCGCAGGAACTCGGATATCACCTCGATAGAGTAGCGGAGGAGTTCTCTGACGTTCCCCCGTCGATTCGTGAGAACATTAAGGTCGCGCCCATGCACCCCGATCATAATGGTGGTAGAAGGAGGGCAATGGCGGCCAACCTCCTTAGGCAAATACAGAGTGATCCGCGACAGGTCAGCTTTGTGGATGCCGCTTCTTGTAAGGGACGTCGGGCGTTCACCATCGCCACTGTCGATGGCCGGCAAGGAATCACCAATGCTGCCTCGGTTCGGACGAGAGACACCGAAATAGCTGAACAAATGGCTATATGGCACTAGTCCTGCTGGATAGCTCAGGGGATGTCATCTATAGGGCTTCAAAATCTGCAGTCAGAGCCTTTGTAAAAGGCACTGTTTCCAAACAGGCCCTCAGACTTCGTGGAGGGCCTTCATTTATTGGTTCCCCGCACATCAGGTTCATATAAAGGGTGCTCCTCCCAATCTCAACGAGTCGGCTCACGGGGCTGCGCGTGAACTTGCCCACCGCTCTACCCTCGAGCAATCGGAAGCCGACTCCCCAGAGAACAGGGACTCGCCCTCCACCTACAACTAGATTACTGAACACAGCTATCTCAGCCGTAGAACCTACTTTGTTCCTCATCCGCCGCTCAATAGAGCTCAAGCATTAACGCTCCGTCTACTACAAACGAATGCCTATCCCAATCCGTCGCTCCTACATAAAACCTATCCGGATGCTTATATATATATGGTAGGTCGAGAATCTGAGAGAGGCCTCTTCCCGAAGCTTGCGGAATTTGTCCCAGTCCGTGTACGAGAATTCCGCTACCGTCAACGCGGAAATTCTGGAAGTCCAGATGGCCGAGGGAAGCGACGGATCACGACCACCGAAGAAGAGGGCAATAGCTTGTGATCAGGAGAACGTGTCACGTAAACCGAAATCAGAGGTGCGCGAAATGTTAACCGCTCTCAATGAAAGTATGAAACAGTTAGGTGACAGTATCACTGAGATGCAAAGCAAGAAGACGACCTTAGAAGCAAACACCAACCAGCGGTTGGCCAAAATGGAATCCTTTTTCGAGTTTGTTGTGGGCCCGGTAGCGCCACCGAACCCACCGATGCGTCTTTCTGACCCAGCAGCTAGCAATGTAGCCCCGATTGTAGCCCCACCAAGGGTCGGTGCCCATTTCGTAAGAGATGGCTCCGCGCCTTGAGACATTCCGAATTTGGCAGTGGAACTGTAGAGGCTTCTCTAGGAACAAGGCTCCCCTACAGTAATATCTACGCTGTTGTGAAAAGATGCCCCAGGTTATCTTACTACAAGAAACCTTCTCGCCTGGCATCTCGATGCCTGGATTTTGCTCGGTCGCCGTGCAGTCGGGGGGGGGGGGGGGTATGTACTCTCGTTAGTAAGAAACTCACTCATGTGACACATGATCTCAAATTGGCTGGTAGTAATATTGAGTATGTCATGGTAGAGATTATACCCGGGCGGGTCAACCGAGGCAGCATATATGTTCTTAACATTTACAGTAGTCCCAACGAAAAAAGGCAAAAATTTGAGACTGCTCCGCAAGGCTGTAGACATGGCAGGCTCAAGCCCTCTTATTGTCGTCACAAATACCTGCAAAATAATCTTCCTGGCTGGTCTGCAGCACAAGTCGCATGTTAAATGCTTACCTAAGGACAAACAATTTCTGATAGTTCCTCAAAGAGTCCTGCTAAGCTAGCCTCACTCGACAGAGTTCGGCTGTTCAAGGTTGACAGGGTCAGTTTCCATTGGCGGCCTGTCCGGACCCGGAGATTCTCAGCACCCTCTGCTGCGTTACAGGTATGACCGCCGCCTTGGTCAGATGCTCCGTAGCTTCTGAGGACTGAGGGCCATAGTTAATTGTAGGAATCATCAGGAAGATAGTGGCCGAATACTGCACCGAATAGTGACCGAATTCCTGTTCTGGTGAGGGAGTGTCCTTGTTCAAGCTTAGTGGGCCTTCCTAATTTGGTTGTACCTGGATTGGTATAGATCGTTTTTTCGTAGGCGCCACCATATTATGAACGCAGTGGCGCCGCCTATGAGCAGCGCCATACTGGCTTGGGTGAAAGCGGTCAGAGCATTCATGTATGGCATGGCGAGCATGCATGGCAGGTGTACGCTCGGCGGTAGGTTTTGGCGTTTGTTTTCACGGTCGCGTGGTATGTTCAGTATGACGCGCGTATTCTACGTGGTAAACGGTTCTGTGAGACGTGCTGAAGTGGTCTAAGGCCTCATGGCTGGAATTTCTGCTGAGCGTTTAGGTGGACGGAACACGCAGCGCGATGTGTGCGCGCATATTTGAGCCTACAATCAGCCTCGGAGATCAGTTGTGTATTTCTGAATGTTCCAATCACTAATGTGACCTTATTGAAGTATTATCCTTTATTGCTAAGCTGCGGTTTGGAAGTCATGAAACATACGTGACGATCGTTCTGCTACGATAGGAGCTGTGCTGTTATAATTTGACATGCGTTCAAACTGTTCGCAGCAGGTTACATTTTGTAACTACTTGGTTGGATGGATGAGGTTTCCATCCATGAATAAAATAGTTTTGGCTAGTAATAGCAGCATACCTTACAGTCTGGATTAAGCTTGTCCAGCAAAGCGACCGTTTACGAACTGCGCGAGCGTCCTAAACAGTAGTAGGTGCTGGATTACAGACATCTCTGTTCTATATAGCGCATGGTCCAAGCATACGGCATCAGCGGGTATGTATTCATAAACGTTGTGCGGCGTTAGCCCGTTTTCTCTTGCTTTTTAGAGAAAGAGGATGATAACCAATTTTTTTTTTCGGTTGTGTTCGTTCATTTCTCTACGACGCACTGAGAGTATTACGGAAATTTTGCGCTCAAAAATAGCCATCGCATTCTTTTTATGCGAGCCCTCTCATATATTATGGCTGTATACAGGCCAAAAAGGCAATGCCGAAGCACACAGCTTATAAATGTATAGTGCTGGCTCACCAACCGCAGTGATCGCTATGTTGAGCAGCACCATGGGCCTCATGCAGTAAGGTTAGCGTGCATACTAGACTTGAAATGCGTGAGAACTATGCCAGTGTATCACAAATATTTGATAGCGCCTGCCGCTCAGATGTTTCGTGGTTGCCTTAGGTTGGCCGTGCACGAGCATGCGCTCTTATGTTTTCTGTTTTACTCCCTACGCCAATCGATCAGACAGTGAGCTAATTTACCACTTAAAGGGAAGCTGAAAGGTTTTCCAGAAAAAATGACTGAACATCTGTACATAATGGTTTTCGACCCTCCGAATTCGAATATCGTATCGAAATTGAGCGAAAGAAAGCGCAAATATATTTTATTTCGATGAAAAGTGCAGCAGCGGACACGCCCAGCTCGCGCGTCTCGTTTCCGCCTGTGATTGGTCGGTGCGCCTCGTGACGTCAACTCTAGCAGCCGACCGCTGCCGCTACACATGAAGCGCGGTGCCAGGTAGTTTGGTGCTGTTTTTCTGAGACGGTAATGGAAAATTTAGAGAGACTGCGTTTTTCTGAGGAGTTCGGCGTTACTCCCTACATGTACGTGCCGATTGCGAAGAGCCGGCCTCTCAAAGAAGCAAACGATGCTGGTGCGAGCAGTGCTTTCGACACGAACGAAAGCAAAGTCTTGGGATCTCCTCGTGTTGGAAATGCTCTTTGGTAGTATGTTTTTTGCAAAGCAATCTAGTGATCTCGCCGATCTTTCGCCGATCTAGTGAGCTCGTTTCCGGTCAAACAACTGTAGTGTTGTGCTCCTGCATGCCTCCTCGTGAAACGTAAGCGGGGATGCGATCGTCGGCATTTGTGCGCTGTCCAAAGCTGTCGGCAGTGACCTTCAGCTGTTGACTACCACTCACATTACCCGCCGTGGTTGCTCAGTGGCTATGGTGTTGGGCTGCTGAGCACGAGGTCGCGGGATCGAATCACGGCCACGGCGGCCGCATTTCGATGGGGGCGAAATGCGAAAACACCCATGTGCTTAGATTTAGGTGCACGTTAAAGAACCCCAGGTGGTCTAAATTTCCGGAGTCCTCCACTACGGCGTGCCTCATAATCAGAAAGTGGTTTTGGTACGTAAAACCCCAAATATTATTACCACTCACATTGACTACCACTCACGTTGATTACCACTCACGTTGATTACCCCTCACGTTGACTACCACGCACGTTGACTACCACTCTACGTACACGCAGACGCACCAACAAAGGAATGCAGGGACGATCGAAGCAGATTACGATGGCACGCACGCAGAAACAAGCGCGGTCAGGCACGGTCGCGGACGCTGCGAAGGAACGAAACAGAGTTGACGTCACAACACCGCGGTTTCCGGTCTCCGCTCCGCTCGCTCACTCAACGGGGGGCGCAGCTACAGCGCAATTTCAGCCGACGATTACGTCGCTCCTAATTGAAAAAAAACAACCAAATTTTACCTACATGGTTTATAAGGTTCCCGCATCCGTATATGAGCGTCTTATTGAATTCGACAGACTCTTCAGCTTCCCTTTATTGCTGGTAATACAGAGACTCCGGTTATCTTTGTTGAATTAAAATAGATATAAGCAAAATAGTAAACAACGCATACTGCCACTGATAATGCGCGTACACCGCGGCTGATTATGCGCGTCACATTTTTACGCCCCCAAGACATATTTCTGCCTACAGTAGTTACCGATGCACCGAACTACTTCCCTGACAACCTCATATTAACGAATGTGGCGTAAATTTCACAAAGTACGATCTAAAACACCTCGAAATCGTTCCGCAGCACGCTACAGCAATGCTTTCAAGCAGCGCCGCGCCGGATCGCCCAAGGCAGAAAGGAGGAAAGGCTCTCCGCGCGCCCTATCCTCCTCGCCCAATGAAACGGTCTATAGCCACACTCGCTCTCGGCATCTTTTGCCGGTGTCAGGCGTCGCTCCGAGCCTGCAGGTGTGTTTTGCCTGCAGGTGTGCAGGCAAAAGTGCACTGTAGGAGGTCGAAGTCAGGCATACCATCGTTAGATGCTAAAAAGAAAGATTTGAACTTTCGACAATCGACACCTAGCATTCGACATAGCCGAGTCAGATAATCCCGCAGGCGGCTAGGCTATAGCTTATCGCCGAAAAGTACAGCCCAGAGGGACCTACATTTCTAAGTGATCCATTGATTTATCCGCTCTCTACTGGTTTTCTTCATGATTATGCGGGTTTTTATCGTTATGCGTCATAGGTTGCACCCGAATCTCACGCACGCACGATATATTTTCGGTGATTAAAACTTGTGTGTAAAAGTAACAAAAGGATAAAAAAGTTATCAGCGCTTACGGGGAAGTCCCGAGCTGCGTAT
This sequence comes from Dermacentor albipictus, assembly GCF_038994185.2. Taxonomy (NCBI): domain Eukaryota; kingdom Metazoa; phylum Arthropoda; class Arachnida; order Ixodida; family Ixodidae; genus Dermacentor; species Dermacentor albipictus. Next base: position 65,420,440 of record NC_091825.1, read on the forward strand.
CGTCCCCTCGTTGTCTTGTCTGCCTGGCTCCTGCCGTCGGAAACTTGCGCTCCCGGATGAAAGTTAAGAGTGGCTAAACGAGCCGCGCACAACAGACGACCTTGACAATTCCTAGGCTTTCCACAGCTTTGGACAGTGCTTTTTTATAGAGCTGACGAGAAGGGAGAAATGGGTGATACTAGCTCTTTAGTTTTCTGGGAACGCTGCGGGCCCTCACGCTAGCAAGTCAGGAATGCTATGTCTCATTCAAGCTACAATAGTGCCGTCCACGGCCAGTCAGACATGGTTTGTACATTTCGCGCGTGGAAGCAACAGGCGGCCCTGCTACTGCCGCGCTCGCAATTTAATACAATTCCCGGAAACACAAACAAAAGTACGCGAGAAGGAATTACTGCAAATGTAGACGAAAGGAATGGGCGCAAATACGATCCTTCCGACTAGATGAAACTCTGTGTGTTAACTTTATAAGTGGTGGTGTCGCTGCTTGCGTTTTCCTTATTCTTTGCGCGAATACTGTGAATTCCTTCGCGTCACTTTTCTGTTCCTTTCGTGCGGAAGCTTTTTATCATCAAAGAAAGCCCGTTTTGGCAGCGCCCCTGGTAAGTTGCTGCGGACAAATTCTTGAACAGTGTAGTGCTATGGACTGTGCAGTGCTAACATCTATTCACGTATTAGGTTCCTCGAATACGTTTACACCATCTGTATAAGCTAGCTTCTATTTATGTAGGCTTATAAGGTGAGAATCGCGGCATGTGCAGATGTTAGGAATTTGTCCACGTTATATTTTCGAGTGTTGTCACTAGAAAGCATATGGAAGATATGTCAGTAGTGTATTACATAGCCCTTTTCATAAAGCTTTCATGTTTAAGAAATCCGTTGATTTATTCGCCCTCTGCGCGTTTTGCTGATCGCCCTAGGTTGCACGATATAGTGTCAATTCACAGTGGTCCCGACATCGTGTTTCCCGAATCTCACGCACGCACGCGGCCTTGAACGCGCCTAGGTACACGATACATTTTCGGTGAATTTGAACAGCGCTTAAAACATGTGGGTAAAAGAAAAGTAAAACAGTTATCAGCGCATACCGGGAAGCTCCGAGCCGCGTATCGTCCGCTCGTTGACTTGTCTGCCTGCCTCCTGCCCACCGAAAGTTGCGCTCCCAGGTAAAAATTAAGAGTGGCTTATTATTTCACATTGCCTTAATTAACACCAAAGGTAGTGTGTTCGATTCTCGACCTTCACGATGTTTTAAAAAATGATGTTGCGCATGCGCCAACACGGCTGTCACGAGCGCCCTCTACATGGTTAGATACGAGAAGCAGACGAACAACCAACGCAGACCCATGGCGCGCTTAAAATGCCGTTTCGTGGGGGTTTTGATCGGGCTATCTCCGTGAAAAGGCCGGCTAGTTGTGTTGCGTGTGGTTGCACAAATTGCTTCACTGGCAAACGAAGCATGAGTTTATCTCGGTTTCGGGCCGAGAAAAGCTATGCGGTGAGGAAAGCAGCATGGCTAAGTGACGGCCGGAGATGCCCTCACAACACACAACTTACGTTATACCTCGCTCCTCGCAGAGTCGGTTCTCATCACGCTTCATACGGCTACTGAATTGTGATGAGACAGCGCCGCGAGGTTATTTTGGCCTGCATGTTTGCAGACGCTCTTGCAACCGCATTTTGCCGGAAATGTGGAAAGCTCAAGTTGGACGTGGACGAGCATAGCTCGCGAAAGCTCAGTGGTGTCACTCAGTTGTCGCTGACACGTAATCATACCAAATATTATAATGTGATATCGAAAGTACGCCTCATATCAGATCAGATCGAAACACACCATCCGAAATCAGTTGGTTTCGCAGACGGGCAGCACTCAGCCACCACCGTGTGAGGCAGTTCACCTGGTTTGCTCTTTTCTGCCGACGGTGTACATGTATACACTAGTATTTTCACTTATACTGTTAATATGCTCATGTATTCGTTAAAGAATTGAAAAAAAAAACTACGCGTTCCACTGCTAGCAGAGGCTTCTTCGTAACCGGCGACACCCACGGCCAGCAAGCAAGGCCATGGTCTTCATCGGTGGCAGTAAGTGCATGCAGTCAAGAGAACGGCGCACCGTTTGATACTTTCCCGTATTTACCGTGCGCGAAAAATAACCGCCCTAATAAGGCAAACAGTTCTGTAAAACTTTGCTTTGTTGCAGATGGGCCATGTTAGTACATTAAACTGTCCTAAGTGGAGCATTACACTCGGCACGCAGACTTCGTCGGCAGCTGCCGATCATTCGGCCTAGCTCCCGGTTGTCGAAGCAGCAGCCGACGGCGCTTGCGATGAAAACGCTACTAGTCATAAGCCGTTTAGCTTCGTGAGAATTCGAGCATCTGGACAATTATGCCGCGGTTAAATTAACACAGAGTTGGTTCTCTCCATATGCTGTCGGCAGTAAAGAGCAAATAAGTCGAGTGTCTTGCGTGGCGGTCTCTGCGCGCGACCATGTCTGCAAAATCAAGTGCGGTCACTCGGCGATGCATCGGCAGTGTTTTTCGACGACGTACATCCGATCTGTTGAAGGAGTAGACGTGGTCGCGCCAGTTCGGTGATGCCATCAGCAGTCTCCAAACATATGACATATTGGATTGGATTTCCTTCCTCGATGGCATATTTAACGTAATCTTCTTCCTTATTCAGTGCCGAGCAACGATGAGCCTGGCGAAGAGTGGCAGTTTTAGCAAGCAAATACTGCCACACACGATCAGTTTGAATGACACGCTTCGAGAAGTCTGAGGTCCATGTCATCTACGAAAACTGGAACGAAGTGACGGCGTCTTCAATTATTTTTGCCGCCGTAAAGCACACATACGCGGCTGCCGCGGCAGAAGCCGAGAAACGACGTCCTAACCACATACTCCCGAACGCAGAGCGCTGCAGCTTCACCTGTTGTGCGACAAAGACGCTCACTATTTTGCAAACCGCCAATTGGAATCCAACTTAAAGGTATGGCCGGTTCGTCCATAATTATGTCCAAGTGGGTTCGAACCCCACCAAAGATCGTGGGCCCGAGTTTCTTCATTAGTCAAAAAAAATCACACATCTACAGGAACGTATCAATTTTTAACTATTTTATATGTTTATGTATCTTTATGTAGATCTTCCGTTGTGTACAGGCTACCTCTGTTATGCGGAAAGGCTTATGTGGGCCAGACAGGCCACTGCGTGAACATTAGATTAAGGGCGCACTTGTCATCATTAAAAGGTAACGGGGGCTTTGCACTTGCCTTTGCATTGTGGAGAATGTGGGTGCCGACCGCTAGCGGAAAAAAACAGCTATTTTGTCCTGGCATAAAGGTAAAACCACAAGGAGAATATGCAAGCTTTTTATATTGATAGGGAAAGGGAACAGTGCGTTAATAAGCAGTCTGTCACTCTTATGAAAAAAAAAAAAACTGAGATGTTTGGAAGAATGTGTTTCACGGTAGATGATTGCAAAATTTGACAGGCAAGTATTCTATTGGCTTTATGGGTTTTTTTGTGTTATGACGCACTGGTTTATTCCTCGTAAAAACGTACTGATGTTTTCCACGTATGTTTCGACAAGTCACCAGGATGGCTCCTAATACGCATGTACAATGGCTTAGCATGTTCACACGTTGGCCTGTGTGACTGTCGTGAAACGTGACTTTCCTCAAAATAAACTTCAGTTGTGTGCCAGTGCCAACGTCGTGTTCTTCTTTTCCTTCGTACTTCCTACTTGCCTGTTTAGCGCTGTAAATTTCCGAAACATGAGTTACCACCAACTCGCCGAAGTTCCTTTCAGTGCAGCCCTGTCATGTTGGTGTTGCCTTTCACGCCACGTCACTTGAGCATGAAGAGGAATCGGTTAAGTGTCACACTTGTCACAGCATTCTCCCTTCAACAAAACCGGGGTCGACACCGAAAAAGCAAGCAAGACAGAAAAAGGAGAGGCAGGAATACCAACCAGACGCGTGCCTGGTTTGCTACCGCACACAAAGGACGAAGACGCACACGAAGACGCACGAACGAAGACGCGTCTTCGTTCCATAGAGTTTTTCTTTCTTTCTGTATGTTCGTTCTCTCTACACTAAACATGCAGTGGTGTTGCAGTCGATAGAGTCCCCTTCTGTCATCCACGAAAATTGCCGTGTGTGCCACAAGTTATTCACTTAAAAACATGATTAGTGATTTTTTGTTACTTGGTTGATTATGGATTTAACTTTTATGCGAAACATATTACGAGAGCTCAACCCAGCTCTTCAGGCGCGGCGGTGTCGCCTTCAATGACCTTTGACCCCATGCTATACCACGTGACACCGTGACGTCACGACAGAGGAGAAACGGAGCTCCAACTCGCGCCGTCGCTCGCGGCGTCGCGGCGGTATGTAAGCAGCTGCGCTTGTTTCTAGGTGGCTTTGGCTCAACTCTTGCAAGATGGGCTGGGTGGGAATCGAACCAGGGTCTCCGGAGTGTGAGACGGAGACGCTACCACTGAGCCACGAGTACGATGCTTCAAAGCGGTACAAAAGCGCCTCTAGTGAATGCGGTGTTGCCTTAGAAACGAGCTGTTTCTAATTTTAGGCCAAGATATAGTCCGGCGTTCTCGGCGCGCCAGGCCGCGGCAGGCGAAGTCGGATACGCTGCGCTAGCGACGCCAGGGGTGCAAGAAATTTGCTTCCTCTAGAGTTTCTTGGCGTGCGCGCGCAGTTCGAGGCGGGCGCCATCTGTGCGTCCGGGAGCGCAACTTCGCCGCGGCGAACAGCTGTTTACATGGCGCATGCGCGTCGTTCGGGTAGCGCGCGCGCTTCTCGTTCCGCGCGCTGTTTGTGCGCCAAAATGAAAACTTTTGCGGGATGGCGTTAATTTGTCCTGACAGCCAGAAACAAAAAACATAAGGTTTTACGTGCGAAAACCACTTTCTTTCTGACCTGGGCTTCTTTAACGTGTACCTAAATCTAAGCACACGGGTGTTTTTCGCATTTCGCCCCCATCGAAATGCGGCCGCCGTGCCTGACAGCCAGAACATCGCACTCATATTGCTAGTACTTCGGCTACGTCAAAAACGGAAGCCGACCATGTATGTACATGCGAAAGCTATTCGACAAGCGCCCTCAACTCGGCGACTACCACCAGCTAGTACAGGAGCTGCGAAATGCAGCTTACCTGTGGCGAGACCACACTGCTTTCGTATAGCTTCCCACGCGTTGTTCTTGCGCTCTGTGTCGCGGTGGTCCATGCGTTTCACATCGTATACACATGGAAGGTTGCAAATCGCTTCAAGCAGGCGTCCTCACTCGCGCTGTCATCCCACACGGATGTTCAAAAAACCACAGCCGCACTGTCAGTACGCGCACCGCAGGCCGCCATTCTGCCTTCTGCTCGCTGCCGCTGCAGCGCACAGTGCATTCTGGTCTAGCGGCAGCCGCGTGAAATAGAACACGCTCTATGTCCGCGCCGGCGGCGTTGTGCTCGCCAAGCGCGCCTAAGCATGCTGGCTACGCCGGGACGCCGGACTGTAGAGTGCGCGCTTTTCACCGACGTCGCTTAACCGCGCCGCGCGTGGCCGCGCGCGCGCGTTACGCCGGACTATATCTTGTACATGGTCGCTCCGCACGTCCGTTCCGTAAAGCCCCTCAATTTTCCAAAAGTAGCGCCATTCTTAGATCTTTCCGCCACCCCGCTCACCCAGGCGCTTCCTCCTCCACTCCTCCTGTCGCCCCAGCCTCCTCCGCTCCCCCATTGGCCAATCTGTGTCACGTGAAAGCGGGCCCCGCGCTTTTGTATATTTTTTTCTTTCCGGCGCAGAGCAGGCGCCGTGCTTTTGTATATCTTTTCTTTCCAGTGCGCTGCGACCCCCAATCTTGGGCCTGCGACCCCCATTTTTGGGCCTCCGCGACGAAGTACGGCAGGCGGTTTGAAGGAGCGCGGTAGTTTTATACAATGTGTTAGGGCCGAGTGCTTAATTGCGATGCCGTGCTGCTGCGCCTACGGTTGCCACAACAGACCCAGTGACGGCAAAAAGCTTTTTGTTTTACCATCCGCCGGGCGCAACGCAAAACGAAGAAAAGTGTGGATTCACAAGATCGGGCGGGCTGACTTCGAGCAAGTGGCAAAGAACGCGCGGCTTTGTTAAGTGACACGGCTCCTCCAACCTCTTCTTTTGACGCCCGTGTCAAAACGGGCCCGTGTCCAGTGCATTGGGGGTGCGTTAAAGAACCCCAGCTGCAAAAAAAATTAATCCAGAGCCCCCATTATGGCGTGCCTTATGAGATCGTGGTGTTGGGATGTAAAACCCAAGAATCAACTTTTCTTCTGTCTTGTGTGCCTTGACTGTTCCATTTAACGCAACACTGCTTCCTTGTGAAAACTTACAACGCAAAAGAATACAGACGCACGTAGTATACAGAGATAAAATTAGCACTTCAACAAAAGTGTTGCTGGTGCCAATGAGGGAGGGGGATAATTATTTTCTGAACCTCTTTCCAGTTGTCCCATCAAGTTCCTTCTTTCTTTTCTATCAAATTCTAACCATTTGCACTGTAATAAATAAATAACGATTTCATATGCTGGTAAGTTGTTAAAATTATCTATACCGCCTATGTGTGAAAACGTTGCTCATGGCCACCACAACCTGTGCATGAGCTACGTACATCTGTAAAAGGCGCGGAACAGAAACGGCCCTGCTGCCAGGCATTGCTGACCGCAGACAGTCGGAATCTCTCACGCGCCGGCCGAACAAAAGCATCCTGCAGGTACGTAAATTAACCTACGAAACCACGTGCACATACTTTCGCGCTGTCAAAACCTGAAACTCTGGTAATTACTCGCGTGTCTGAGCACACCGCGTGCTTGTGTCGTGTTTCAGCAACACGAACTTTCAACGTGCGCGCGCTTTACGCCTTAAATACGCCTTGAATAATGGTGCTTTTCTCTATTTCTTCCGCAAATCCGACACGACATTCTTAAGGCCAGTTACCGACTGACAAAGCAAGATCTAGATTGAAAAAACTGCTCCGCAGGACTCGAACGAACTTTTCCGCAGATTTCCTCCCGTATCGTGTTAGCCGTCGTCTGCTACGGCAGGCCCACTGCCGGCGGCGCCACCGTCGAGGCCGCGCCGAGCGGAGGAGGAGAGAAGTGAATGGCCCTACTTTGGGAGGGGCTTTACCGTTCCGCCCTCGTCCGGCCGCGTGCGTATGCCTCTCTACTGGTGAGCGAGGAGCGGACGCAAGTTTCTCGTCTGGCCGCTTGCTCGTCTCTCATTGGCTGGTCCGAGGCGGATAGTTCGGCTGTCGTCACAGCAAACATGGCGCGTGCTCGAAGCGAAGCGAAGCGGGGACGCAAGGCCTAGGCTACAGCCGCGTCAGAAACAGTCTATTTTTTTCTTTTTGTGATTTTCACCAGAGATATGTGGCACCCACGGAGATAGTCATCGGAAGAAGCAAGCCGGTGTACGCTTCCAGACCTCATCAGTGCGTGCGATCGCCAACAGAAAGAGACGGAGCGCAGGAAGTGTGTGTTGTGTTTACGAGAGCGTCGGAAGAAACATTTGAAGCCGTCGACTTCGTGATTTCTTGTGCCATGCTACGCGTGTGCGTCGCAGACGAGAACTCCATCACATACACGTGAATTCTGAGCAGCACACACGTTCAAGGCGTGGCGAAATAAGTAGCGTCCGTTTGGCGCACCCGGCGTACACGTTTGGTTTCTGCTCTGTGTATGCGGATCGTTGTCGCGGAGTGGTGAACGCCAGCCCTTCGCAACTTTCAGAAGTAATGATACGATCAGTAGCGATAAGTTTTTATCGCCTCGTTATCGCTGCCATTCTTCGTGTGCTATACTGCGTGTGAGCCGTTTTGCCGGCTGCGATGCGCCGTGGTGACCGCGACGTTCGAGCTGTGCTCTTGCTGTTATGAAGTGCGTTTGCAAGCTACACATCGTGATATGTATGTGCGATGTGTTGCAGCGTTACTGGGTGTAGAAGTGGTCGTACTACGCGATGTTCGTGTGCTCAGAAGTGAACTGAGCATAAGTGTTGCTGATCGCGTTTTCATATTTAGTACCCTTACAAATAAGCCCTATCACACCGGCCTTTTCTGCTTCGTACATCTATCGTTTCTTTCAAAAGTTGTTTCTGCGTGGTTGAAGATGCTTCTATCGGTTGAGGGCAATTAGGGAACATCATAATAATTGCATAACGTCAAGACGTTCAGCGCTGTCGTGAAATGTGGACGCGCCTGAGAGCACTGTCATGAATGCAATTAAAAATTCCCAAGACAGTGTTAAGACAACGGTTAAAAAAGAAAACATATGAGAAGGTAGGCACAGCAGCTTGTGAAACCGCTCCTGTAATACCTCCACCCGCGTCTGTTTGTAAATGTATGTTTTCTTGCGTTTGTCAATTTTTTTTTCCTATTTCCCACATTTCTTTATATTGGAGTTTTTCTTAGTTCTCGCGTTTGTGTGTGAATACGTGCCTGCTTCCATGCGTGTTTGCGCTTACCCTTATTTCTGTCCTTTTATATTATATTAGCATTTGCTTTTGCTAGTTTTCTTTCAGCAAAGTCATTACACATTTTCATTAATCAATCTCATTCAAACCACTAACTCATGTACACGGCAGGGCTGGCCTCTTCCATCTTAATAAAGCCTTTCTCACTGGTCTACCTCATCTTCTCAATCTGCCTACTCGCTGTGTTTTCTGTCCTTGCTTCTTGTGTTGTTGCCGCAATGTGATTAACCAACTTGCTCAAAACAAATTTTGATCACTTATGAAAACAGAAAGGTTTACAGATACGTTTTCTTAAAAGCGTCGTGGGGTTTGCACAGCAACTTTGCCTCTTACCTCTGTTCATGTTTATGGATCAGTGCATGTGGCAGCTCACCAGAAGTGCACATGAAAGGGTGCCATATTGTGAAACAACACCTTGCTATCCTGTTGCATTTTTCATGCAATCAGTCTTAGTAAACGGATGGTTTCGCTGCCCATCACATATGATGGCAAAAACTTTCAACACGAATAACATTGTGCAGTGGGGTGTCATTTCCTGTCTGATGCTTTCTTCGTGGCAAAGACATTCTTCAGTAAATGGAGCCCAGCAAAGCAGTGCACTGATAGCTTTTGCAACTTTCACCATTTATTACTTCACAAATGTCATTGTCTGAACCTGGCCGTCGATCGCTATGCCGATGGCTTGTGAATTAAATAATTGCCTCAATAAAACACATTCAACTTCACTCAGCATTTTTTAGTACCAACAATGCTAGCAAAGCTATTCAGGGTGAATAATTGTGCTTACATGCTGTCAGATAAACAAATACAACAATGGCTGCGACATGACTGCGCTTTGACGTGCAGACTGCTAATGGTGCCTTTCAAGCGTGCCCTCGACTACTGCTATTAATAGTTACCCGACTGTGTATTTTGGGCCGCACTAAGCTAATGATGTTTGATAATTGTTCTCTTATTCACATTACTTGTCTTGGCCAGGTAATCAAAATAAGCAATGCCACCACATGAATGTGTGTTTGCATGCAAGCTGCCAACGGCGGCTGCCATTTTCGCATTGACTGCTGCCATTTCACCAACAGTGGCGACGACTTGACTGCGCTTTGACGTGCAGACTACAAATGGTGCCTTTCAAGCGTGCCCTCGACTACTGCTATTAATAGTTACCCGACTGTGTATTTTGGGCCTAACTAAGCTAATGATGTTTGATAATTGTTCTCTTATTCACATTACTTGTCTTGGCCAGGTAATCAAAATAAGCAATGCCACCACATGAATGTGTGTTTGCATGCAAGCTGCCAACGGCGGCTGTCATTTTCGCATTGACTGCTGCCATTTCACCAACAGTGGCGACGACTTGACTGTGCTTTGACGTGCAGACTACAAATGGTGCCTTTCAAGCGTGCCCTCGACTACTGCTATTAATAGTTACCCGACTGAGTATTTTGGGCATAACTAAGCTAATGATGTTTGATAATTGTTCTCTTATTCACATTACTTGTCTTGGCCAGGTAATCAAAATAAGCAATGCCACCACATGAATGTGTGTTTGCATGCAAGCTGCCAACGGCGGCTGTCATTTTCGCGTTGACTGCTGCCATTTCACCAACAGTGGCGACGACTTGACTGCGCTTTGACGTGCAGACTACAAATGGTGCCTTTCAAGCGTGCCCTCGACTACTGCTATTAATAGTTACCCGACTGAGTATTTTGGGCCTAACTAAGCTAATGATGTTTGATAATTGTTCTCTTATTCACATTACTTGTCTTGGCCAGGTAATCAAAATAAGCAATGCCACCACATGAATGTGTGTTTGCATGCAAGCTGCCAACAGCGGATGTCATTTTCGCATTGACTTCTGCCATTTCACCAACAGTGGTGACGACTTGACTGCTCTTTGACGTGCGGACTGCTAATGGTGCCTTTCAAGCTTGCCCCCGACTACTGATATTAATAGTTACCCGAATTAGTATTTTGGGCCTCACTAAGCCAATGATGTTTGATAATTGCCACAGAGGCTGAGCCACTACGGCCTCTTGACTGCAAATTTCTGTGCTCTCACAGTGCTAATGGGAGTATCGTTCATTTGGCTACCCGAATAGTGAAGAGGTAATAGAGCACTACAATCTTTGAGTTTTACGCAGAACACCTAGTGCATTATTCACAAAACTGAACCTAAGGAACTATTCGCTGTTTTGTTATGTAAATAAAAAAATGGCAATGAATGTTTCTTCACTTTTTGTGTGGCCCTGTCCTCTGCCCTATGCACCTTCATTTCATTGTCATGTGCATGTTAAAACAGCAACCAAGTAAGAAAGACAAACACAAAACTACTAACTACATCAACCTTTTCACACCAAAAGAGGTCACTGAACTCACTGCTAAGCTACACTTGATAATATCGCTTTGCTTTCAAAATGAATACAGGCCTTGGCCAGCTGTTAATGTTATGCCATGCATTTTTCATTTTCCTAAAATATGGCTGTGCATGAGCTAGCAAGGTTGTTACTACATAAATACATAAACAACATGCAGCCCATGCCCAACTAACTCATATAACCTGAGTAGAGCTTATTTTTTATATGCAGAGCAATCAAAATAGAACAAGCATGTATGATGCCGACAGTATCAAACAGTCTCAAGTCGAACATCCTTGTTTGGTGCCATGGGTGAGAGAGGGAGCATGCCTGTCAAGGTACTGCTTAATTTTGTGCGCTTTTGTAACGTTTGTACATTGTTGAAATGTTAGATTAGGTATGTTAAGTAGTAAGGTGGCAACATATTGGCCACCCAGGCTGGCAAGAAAGAATGCAATTGTTTGATTTCACTCAAAATAAGTTTTCTTATCAGCAATGTAAATTGTATGCTTTCAAATAAATACTCCCCTTGGAAACATATCTTATGAGTATGCATATATCTGCATAAGGTCACCGCAATACATACATATTGCTTTAAGCCAGTCATAACGAATTGTACATTCACTGCTTAACCTTTAATTCCTTGCTGCATGAAGTTAACCACTTATGCATAACTTTTTTTTTTTTGCACACGGTGAGAACTTCAGTCATCGCTCAGCAAATAATTTAAGGAAAAGGCATTCCATGAATCCAACTGCTTTAAGCACTCTCTTAAAATTGGCAGAGTGAAAAAAAAAAAAAAGCACGAGCAAGCGTGTCAGCAAGCTGTACTCGGAGCCTCACACGCGTGCTCAGTGGTAAAAAGGTGCGTCTTGGCGACCCACGCAAATGCATTCCGCGACAGATGTGCGAGTGTTTCGTATTCTTGCAAGCTGTCACTAGCACTACAGAAACCGCGCCACCGCGCTTCCGGCGACACTATCAGTTTCGCGTGACGCAGAACGCATCACGTTGGATAATTAGAGAGGTTTTGTTCAACCAGCCAAGGCAGCGCGCACTGAAAGTAATCATCCGAGAATACATCGCGTGCTGCGACGTGATGCGATTGCAATACATCTGTAAAAGGTGGCGCAGATAAGACGACTGCAATGTTTCGAAGAAGGATGACGGTGCCAATGCAACACATACGGCTGCAGAACAGAATGTGGCAGCCTAGAGTCGCATTTTCGCCGGAACGCGGAAAATTTAAATCACATCTGCAAAAATATGCAAGTGTCGTCTGCTGTCAAAGGTCGTTGCCAACCTTGAACACCTTTGCTCCGCCGAACGGTTGCCAGCTGTCAACAGGCCGCGTCGCCCAATAGGAGTGCGCGTGCGTTCCGCTCGTGCGGATTGAGCGTGCATCGAATTTTGCGACACCTTCCGCCTTTCGGGCTTCCGCTCGCGACCGGACGAGGGCGGAACGGACGGGCGGAAGTGCACAAATTACCATTTACACTGTGTGCACAGTGTATACCTTGCACATTGTAAACCGAAATTTGTGCACAAGTGTTTGATACGTGCAATCTTTCGCGCGACCGCACGCGTGCGGTGCGGCTTGCGGCGATGGACGGCTCGAGCGTAAATCGTCCCTAAGGCTCAGGCGTGCGTCGCTTGCTCAGGCGCACATTTCGTTGCCGCGCCGAACGCTGCGTTGCTCGACGCTCACCGCGTCCAATGCGAGGCGCGAGTCGCTGCGCCGTAGCCCATTGTCTTACACCCCTTGACGGGTCGACGGGAACGCTTTCGCGTTCCACTCTTGAAGGCGAAGCAGAGTAACGCATGAGTTGTTTCTTCGTCTAGCCGAACCAAATATAGCCAAGCAACAGCAGTTCACCAGGCTAAACAGTGGTTCAACAACTAAAATAAAGGCTAGTATGCTTCGCATCCTGGGCTTAACCTTGGCTAAGCCAAAGCCATTTTTTGTGTAAATAACGTCCGCCTTTTCGAGTAGACCGGCCCATCAACTAGAATTGTGCAATCTGCCACAAGCGATCTAAAAAAAAAATGGAAATGTTCGCTGAAACACCGTATACGGTGCGGGAAGTCTGGAAATCGCTCCACGACCCGAGCATTAGGTTCGCTGACGCTGTGCTGTAGCTTTCAGGAATGACTAGAGCTAGGCTAGAGCTCGGGCAGCGCGAGGTGGGTCCCATAGCACTCGGCTGCTATGGACGGGTTTCCGTCATAGCTGTGCAGAGGAAACCTCGGGTGGTCTTCGTTTGAATCCGGAGAAGCGACAAGCAGAATCGCTTTCGAGAACCGAATTCGCCACATGGAAGGCTCGTCGGTTTCATCGAGTGTGCCGGTAAGTGTACCTTAGAGTATATACCAGGCGACATAGCAAATTCTCGTTATACGCTGCAACTTACGTGTCCTCTAGGGAGCGTTCTATCGCAATAATTTTTCAAACAAGGGTCATTATTATCCGAGGTATAAATATTTCCGTGTCGCGAACCAGGGTGTCGAACCGGAACCGAACCCTTATTTTCTCCCGTCATTTTGGAACTGAGCCCGAACCGGAACGAATCGAAAGAACCGTTCCGAGCCGTTTCCGGGAACGGTGATTTCGAGCACAACAGTCTGGTAAGAAGAGAACTTTGCTCGAAGCATTGTCCAGAAAAACGGGAGTCGCTGCCGAGAGCTAATGTGGCAGCGTCGTGCGTCCACGCTTTGCACATCCTGATAGAACCATGCAGCACCGCAAGCGCGGCGCCATGCTTGCAGTGCCGGCGACAAAACGAGAGGGCATTTTCAGGACTTCATTACATCCTGTCTAGTCATCGAACGAGGTGGAATCCAACAACATGGGACCACTTGCTCTTCCTTCGCTCTCTTTATTCTGGCAAATAAAAATTTACAGCATTGACTTAGCGCACAATGAAATATTTAGGGCCAGACAATGAAATCTTCCTTACCTCAGTAAGGAAGCCTTCATTGCAGTGAGGCTACCTTATGTCACTCTGAAAGGTTCCTTACTGAGGCGCCCTCGGTGAAGGCTTCCTTGGTGCTTCCTTGGTACTTCCTCAGCATAAGAAGCCAAACAATGAAATCTTCCTTACCTCACTAAGGAAACCTTCATTGGGGTGAGGCTACCTTATGTCACTCTGAAAGCTTCCTTACTGAGGGGCCCTCGGTGAAGGCTTCCTTGGTGCTTCCTCAGCATAAGGTAGCTCCAAAGCTACCTTCATGCGTCCTTACGCCGCTCCTGGCCCTGAACGAGCGCTTCACCTCACTGCTTAACCACGTGGCATTCGCTTGCGCATGCGCACTGTCGTCCACCTGCGGAGAAGCGCGAGCACGGTACGTCTTGCCAGGCATGTTCGTTTCAGTCACGCGTGCGGCATGCAAGCATTGCTAGGCGTTGCTAGGCGTTGCAAGACGCCGGCGTGCCAGCGTTGCTGGAGCACATCAAGTTTTGCACTGTAATGCGCAACTTTTTTTTAACTTTAGTAAACGAAACTAGAAGAAAGCGTCCACGCTTCTCTATATTAGCTATTCAATTTAAAGATTGTGCGACGATACAACATTTTTTAATGGAATAATGGTGTTCGCGGAAAGATTTGAAGAGATAATCTCGAACCCAGGCACGCGGCAACCGCTCCTTAGGTGAGGACGGGTGAAGGGAGCTTTCAGAGTACGCTTGCTTCCTCCATCGGTCCTTCGCTGTAAGGAGGCCTCACGTAAGGTTAGGAAGCGCTCGAAGGAAAGGAACTAGGGGTGTGCGAATATTCGGAATTTCGAATACGCATCGAATATTTTCCATATTCGAAGCGTATTCGATTCGAGAAATGCATGTTCGGAAATTCACGAATATCCGAGGACGGCCGAATAACGGTGGAAACGGCGAATATTCGGATAGACTGCGAATAATTGAGCAATTAACCAATTGTATGCTTGCTCCGCATTCTCCTAAGAACATGTTTATTAACTGAGAACTTCGCATGATCCGCTCATTATCTGTATGCTCTGTTTCAGTCTATCTGCTTCAGGCATTTGAGACATGATCAGTTTCGGTTTCTTTTTCACCAAGCTTTATAATTCCAATTATTTTTGGAATGCCCCATTGCCTGGAAGGTTGCAAAGGCAACTCAGGGTTTGCTAACATTCATTCAAAATGTATCAAGGCTCTTTGTGCGGAGTGGAAATTTGATGAAGTGGCCAGCCTAGGCATGTTTCTTGATCCGCGCTTTATGGCCACAGTTCATCAGGCATCTGGTCAGATGATCTGGCTGAAAAACCTTGTGACAAGGGAGCTCCAGGAAGCCGTCGTGGAACACCGTGGGGACACCGCCGTGCCAGCGTCGACTTCGTGTCCACTGGTGGCATCGAGTGTATGGAATGCTTTTGACGATCTAGTGATGAACGAAGAGAAGACACATTTGGCATCTGCCCCTGAGAGGGAAGTTACAGACTACGCGCAAAAGCCTCTTCTGGAAAGGGGCATGAATCCTTGTGAGTGGTGGCAGTCCATTGGCCGCTTCAGGTACCCGCTTTTAAGTGCACTCGCCCGGAAGTACTTGGCGATCCCTGCCACTTCAGTTCCTAGTGAGAGTCTTTTCTACCGGTAGAAATGTGACAGTGCATAGAGAGCGTTTACTTTCTGGCCATATTGAGCAGTTAATTTTCCTTCACGACAATCTGTAACAAGCGTTTTACCTGACTGAGGGCATTACCTGAGTCCATTATCTATAATTGAGTACCTCTTTAATTTGAAGCAACCTTGTAAAATGCAATGTTATTTTTAAAAGGGTAATAAAGCTATTGTTACCTCTCTTGCAATTTTTTAATACTACACATGTATTCGATATTCGATTCGATATTCGAAGAGAGTTCTTCGCCTTATTCGTATTCGATTCGTAATCGAAAATTTCAATATTCGCACACCCCTAAAAGGAACGTTTTATTGTTTGGGCCAAGCTACCTTCATGCGCCCTTACGCCGCTCCTGGCCCTGAACGAGCACTTCGCCTCACTGCTTAACCACGTGACGTTTGCTTGCGCGTGCGTGCTGTCGCCCACCTTCGGAGATGAATGATGATGATGAAAAACATTTATTCAACGGATTGAGAGTTTGCAGGCCGAACATGGCCCTTTACATAGGTGGAGTCCTTAGTCGGGGACCCCACTGGACGAAGCTGCTACCCGCGCCCGTTGGACTAGAGCCCTTTGGGACTCCAGCGCCGAGCAATTGAGTAGGGCTGCCTCCCATGCCTCTCTAGTGGGGGAAGGGTTGGGGGGAAGGGACGGATTCATCTGACATGCCCACACCATGTGAAAGTTATCGGAGACTTCCCCACAGTGAGGGCATCGCCCATCAACTTTTGGGTCAAAATGTTTTGCTATTGCAGGACACAACAGGGTGTTTGTCTGCAGGCGCCGCAGTGTTCGTTCATCGGCCTTACTGAGGCCCTTAGCAGGGACCGGGAAAAGCCGATGACGTTCGCAATAGTCTGCCAGAATTTCCCTGAACCGCAGAAGCGGTTGTCTAATCTCTGAGCCGGAAGAGTCTGGTTGAGGTGCCCGGTGGGTAAGCGCTCGGGCGGCCGCGTCCGCAGCCTCGTTACCTCTAAGGCCCTGGTGGCCCGGAGTCCAAATAATGCGTTTGGGTGAGGGGTCCGATTCCCTCACGGCTCGCTGTAAAATGCGGTAGGCTAAAGGTGATACCTCGCCCGCCAGGTAGTGCTCACAGGCTCTGCGCGAATCTGTGATGATTACCTTCGAATTCGGGTCCGAGGCGGCAAGTGCTATAGCAACCTCCTCGGCCTGCGCGGAGTTGAAAGCGCGGTAGGAAAGTCCGTTAACTCGTTGGTCCTGGTGAACTACGGCAGCCGTGTAGAATCCTGTGGGCGACGGCCCTGCCACATCAACGTAGTATACACCCTGCTTTAATCCATATTGGTGTTCGAGAGCCCGAGCGCGCGCCTTTCGTCTGCCTTCATGTGTCTGCGTGTCCATGTTGCGCGGGAGTGGAGGGACCCAGAGCTTGTGACGCCAGAGCTCCGGAAGCCTGCATGTCTCCTCTGGAATGCACTCGTGTTGTATGTGCAAGCGGTCTAGCAAGTGGCGCCCGGACACCGTCTGCGAGAGTCGCGTGTATTGGTTCACAAGGTGGGCCTCCTTTAACTCCTGGTAGGAGTTAAGCACACCTAGAGCCAACAACTTAGCGTTGCAGGTAGCCACCGGGAGGTCCAAAGCTCGCTTTGTAACCTTCCTTATGATGGCGTCGATGCGTTCATCGTGTTTCTTTGTAGTTCGAAGGTAGGGTACGGAGTATAGGATCCTGCTGGTTACGAAGGCATGGGCGAGCCGAAGCGCGTCCCTGCCCCGCAACCCGCCGCGTTTGTTGGAAACGCGGTGGATCATACGTCCGACCTGTTCGCCTATGCGTTTGAGTTTGTCGATAGTGGATTCCGGGCTGAGTCTGTGATGGATGAACAGACCCAGGATCCGGATCTCCTCGACCTCTCTAATAGGACCTCCCATCAGAAAGAGACGCAAACTCGTGTTGTCTTTGGGATTGGTTTTAATGTGAAGAAGTTCCGATTTCGCAGGAGCGCATTGGAGACCACAGCGGATAGCATAACTATCGACGATGGAGGCGGCCCGCTGGAGGCGGTCCTCCATTTCCCCAACGCTCCCTTCGGTAGTCCAAATTGTTATGTCATCCGCGTAAAGTGCGTGGTGGATGCCTTCCACCCGGGCCAATTGATGTGGAAGCTGCATCATGGCAATGTTGAAAAGGAGTGGCGACAAGACCGCTCCTTGGGGAGTGCCCCGTGTGCCCATGGTGTATGGGCCATATTCCTCGTCCTCGATCTTAAGGAGGGCCTGACGCTTCGAGAGGAAATCTCTGACGTAAGCGAATGCCTTGTGCCCGCAATCCGTGGTGCTCAGGTTTGCCAGGATGCTGCTGTGACGAACGTTGTCAAAGGCCCCCCTAAGATCGAGGGCAAGGATGGCCTTGTCGTTGTGGCGCATGGCTGCTGGTCGTATTATGTCGCGATGTAGTTGGAGGAGGACGTCCTGTGCAGACATATGCGGGCGGAAACCAAACATAGTGTCTGCAAAGAGGCCCTTAGCCTCCATGTACGGAGAGAGGCGATCCCGAACCATCTTCTCCATAAGTTTGCCCGCACACGAAGTCAGTGAAATGGGCCTTAAGTTGTCGGTATTTACTGTCTTGCCTGGCTTAGGGATGAAAGTGACCAAGGAGGTCTTCCAATCAGGAGGGAGTGGATGCCCGTCCCAGATCTGATTAATGTACTCTAGCAAGTGAAGGCAGGCCGAGTCCGGAAGATTCGCCAATAGTTTCACTGTTATGCGATCACGGCCCGGAGCCGTACCTCTGCGCATCTTAGCTAAAGCCGCCCTAAGGTCGTGGAATGTAAAAGGGGCATCGAGATCTGGATTAGGCTTGCCCGCGTACTCGTACTCGGGCCCAATCGGGTCCTCTATGCGGCAGAGATACCTGTCGCATAGCGTGTCCGCGAGTTGAGCTGTCGTGCCTTGGTACCCGCGCAAAGCTCTCAGAAGTTGTCGTTGCGTCTCCCCTCTCGTCTGAGTGGGGTCAATGAGGCTGCGAAAGAGACGCCACGTCCCTCTCGAGCTCATTTGACGCGCTGCCAAATTGCACTTTTCCATCCAATTTGAGTCCGTGAGCTGGGCAGCATACGCTGCGGCTTGCTCCGTGAGTTCGGTAATGCGAGCCTTAAGCTTCCGATTCAGCTTTTGCTTCTTCCACCGTTTGGTAAGGCTTCGGCGCGCCTCCCACAGGTGCATTAGGTGATTGTCCACTGCGGGGATGTCTTCGGAAGTCTGAACTGTCGTAACGTGTTGTTGCTGTATTCTGTGTAATTGCTTTGCCCACTCAGCGTAACCGCTGGAAAAGAGCAAGGGAGGTACCTCCTGCATTCTGAACTTATGCCAATCGGTCAATTTGGCCTTGCTCCACTTTTTGCGAGCCGCCTTCGCCAGAAGAGTGATCCGGAGAAGGCAGTGATCGCTACCAAGACAGTCCCCCAGGTTCTCCCAGGCGGCATCTTTAGCGTTCTTAGCGAGAGATAGGTCAGGGCATGTGTCACGCGTTACCGAATTGCCCACGCGTGTGGGCCATGCCGGATCCGTGAGCAGCGTGAGACAAAGTGTGGATATTAGCTCCGCCAGTTTGCGTCCTCTGGCCTTCTCAAAGCGGTATCCCCAATGAAGGCTGGGAGCGTTGAAGTCCCCAATAATCACGAGAGGTTCCTTGTCAGCCAGTTTGAGCGCGCGGTAGAAGATTTCGTTGAAAGTTACGCGCTGCTTGTGCGGGGGGCAGTAAATATTCAGAATATGTATTGACGGGTAATGGCGCTTAAGTGGCAGGACCTTGACCATGGTGTATTCCTGTTCAATCTCCAAGTCGAGATCGACCGGGACTGCGGTGTACGCCTTGTTCACCAGGATGCACGTTGTAGGACATCCTTGAAACGAGCTATACCCAGTGAATTTAGCTTCCGCGCCGGGTTCCTGTAGAGCCAGGACCGCCGGCACGGAACCGAGGGACTGCAGGTAGAGCTGGAGGTGCGACCGTTTCTTCCAGCTCCGAAAACCCCTGCAGTTCCACTGTATGATCTCGAATTTCTCTTCTACGGCTTTGTTATGGGCTTTCCGCTGGGGTCGGATAGCCATAGTGAAGGTAGTTTTTAATTGTGAAGGGCAGGCCCACTCCCCGAAGGCGATGGCACCTCAGACAGAGGCACCACGATCTCCGGGGAGGCGGCAGCCGGACTGTGTTCCTGGGAGCCTATGGTCTGACGAGTGACCACCTTTCGCCTACGCGAATCCGGTCGCGGGGAACGAGAGCGAGAGCGGCTGTTCCTAAATTGGACGCCAGCCCGTTCCTGTACTGCGGACAGGACAGTGTCAATCACGGCTGGAGTTATGCTCTGAACAATGTGCGGGAGCTGTTGTTCCCAGAGTTCCCGGAAGGAAGCCCTGATGTCTGCTAAAATTTTACCTGGCATGTCCGCAATTGTGCGTTCTAAATTTTCCAAACGGTGCTCTACGATGGGCATGCGCTCGACAGTTGTGCTGCCCGAGCACTGCGAGACGCTAGATAGTTCTGACGTGGCCGAAGCCCTGTCATCTTGTTCTGCCACCTCAGCTTGCTGCATGGGCTCCGAAGGCCCGTCCTGTGCCCGAGGCTCTGCGAGCCTGGCCAATTTTGCCTCTAGCTCTTGTATTTTGTTAGCTAGAATTTCGGTCTGGCGCCTGAGTTCAGCATTTTGCCGCTGTAGGGCGGCTTCGTTTGGGAAGGGAGAGGGAGGCCCGGAGACAGCCCTAACCCAACCGCTCACCTTGGTTTGGGCGTTTCCCAGGGACGGGAAATCCCCAGCGTTGAAAGTCGGCGCCTTCGTCCTGGTCCCGTAGTTCGCGTTCGTCTTGACTTGTCCAGACTTGCCCGTCGTAGTGGTAGACTGCCTGTTGTTGACATTGGTGGGCGGAGCCTGCTTGGGAGCCGACTTCCGCCTGGCGTTGGTCGGTGGAGTCCTCGGTTTGATAGGCTTCCGGTACTTGCCGATACAGCCGGCAGCACCGGTGAGGTGGTTGCCCCCGCAGATGAGGCAACGAGGGGTGCACTCATGTTCAGCAGGGCCCTCGGAAGTGGTAGCCACTTGAGAGCCACAGCGGCCGCAGCGTCCTGACTGTGGATTCGGGCAGACGTCAGCCCGGTGCCCCACCGTGCCACAGCAGTCACAGGCGGGGATCGTCTTCTTATAAAGTCTTACAGGGATGCCCTGGTCGCTGCAGTAGATTTGACGGGGCACCCTCTTCCCTTCGAAGGTGACCACTGCGACGTTAGAGTCGCCCAGTTTCCTCACGGAGAGAATCTCACCGTGCCTCCACCTCAGCTTTTGCTTAAGGGAGACCGATGTATCGTTGGGGTCAATGTTGATGACCCCCTTGCAGACGTCACCCGAGGCTTTGGCGTGTCCACGGAATGGGAGCTGGCGGTCCCCGACCACCAGCATGACGTCCCCGAGGAGCCTCTCGGCGGCGGGCACTGAGTTCAGTCCACACACTAACACATTTTGATCCCACACAGGCCATACAGAGAGGTCCACCTCTCCACAGTCACGTATGAGGTTGCGCACCGCAACTCCGGCTTGGCCTGGAACGAAGGTCGCCTTCAGATCCAATGTTGTGCATGGCTTGAGCACCACGATGAGTTCGTCGCGCCCAAAGCGCGGCGTTTGCTGCGGCCGCCATTGGGGCTTGCGGGCTCCGCCTTTCAAGGTCGCGCTAGCCGCGTCCCCGTGCGCAGCATGCGCGGAGCGAGCCGGCGTCTGTTGCTGCTTGGCGGCACCGGCGACTTTCGGAACGTGAGGCTTCTGCTTGCGTCGCCATATGCGGACCATGTCGTCCAAATATTCTTCTTCTGATGGTGGAAGGTCCTCGAGTTGAGCAGTATCCATGCGTACGACTTGCATAGAAGCAGGATCGTAGCCAGTCACAGTCTTCGGAGCCGCCATTGCCGGGCAGTCTCCGGCCGGGGCTTGCGGACGCCGCACCGCCGTTAGGTCTAGCGGTGCGGCGGTCGGCGAAATCTTCGAGCACTCAGGAATTCGTCAAAAATGGGCCCACCTTGATGAAAGTGGTGTCCACTTGTGCCGCTGATCTTCACGGAGACGATGGTACCAAAATTTGCGAGATCCGGGTTGAATGACCGCAATTAGAGGCGATCATTGGCGGAGCCGAGGTTAAGCGCGTTCGTCGCCGCCGACGCGCCCCCTTCGGAGAAGCGCGAGCACGGTACGTTTTGCCAGGCACGTTCGTTTCAGTCACGCGTGCGGCATGGAAGCGTTGCTAGGCGTTGCACGACGCCGGCGTGCCAGCGTTGCTGGAGCACATCAAGTTTCGCACTGTAATGCACTGCTTCTTTAGATTTAGTAAACAAAACTAAATAATAGCGTCCACGCTTCTCTATATTAGCTCATCAACTTAGAGATTGTGCGACGATACAACCTTTTTTATTGAATAGGGGTGTTCTGGTGTTCGCCTAAAGCTTTTAAGAGATAATCTCAAACCCAGGCATGGCGGCAACCGCTCCTTACGTGAGGACGGGTGAAGGGAGCTTTCAGAGTATGCTTGCTTCCTCCATCGGTCCTTCGCTGTAAGGAGGCCTCACGTAAGGTTAGGAAGCGCTCGAAGGAAAGGAACGTTTCATTGTTTGGGCCTTAGAAGCTGCGAAGCTGCTTATTGGCAATCGTACAAGCCAACACTGCACCCTAACCTAAGTGTGGTTGCGGGAGAAGATGCATTGGAAGCTTGATCGTAGAGCTCGAAAAAAAAAAAAACGCAGCGCGGAACAAAACTGCAAAAGGTAATACCCGAGCGATAATTATGCCGTACATCCGATCAGATTCGGCAGGAAATTGGTACTGCAAGAAATGTCCATTAATATATGCGAAAGGTATGCAATGTGCCCGCTCGAAATAAAGGAAATGCACAAAATTGATAAAGGGAAAGTGCTCATTTAGCATGCGAAATAAATTTGTCAAGCCCCTTGCATTTGGCTAAACGGGGTAGTTTATTCTCCCTAAAAGAGCTTTAAAATCACTGAATGCGGATAAAATGCAGCATCAGTGTACATTCTGAATTGCGCCATTTGGTTTTATATACCAGGTTTCCTAGCTGCTTTATTCCAGAGCATAGGTAAACCTTAAGCGGCTTTTCAAAACTAATTTCTACTTTTTTTTATTGTTATGGTGCTGTACCTTGCGTCTGAATATATTATTACCACTCGCCCGAAGCACCACCAAATATTATGCATAGTCTGTAGTTCCACAACCCATGAGGTTCTCTTCTTAGTAATAGGCTCAATGTAATGTGAAATTGTCCTATATACTATAAGTTTGCGTTAGATACTGCCCCCCCCCCCCTCAATTTTCGTTTGCATTTAGAATAAGTTAAGTTAGAACGTATATTGCGAGACAACATATAATGGCTTTTTTCATGGTTTCTATGTGCATGGTGTTTGATATTGTGTAACGTTTTCGGTGTGTCGTAACCTTAAATGCAACACCGTTACCTTGTGAAGGCCTTCAGGGACGTCATCAACAATAAAACCACATCTTCCACTTATCTGGTTGAATAAGCTGTTATATACAAACGGCACTGAGGCACAAACACTTGCAGTCCCCTACGTCACCACCACTTCTTGTGCAGTGACATCGTGCCCTTTGTTTACTGCTCTAAGAGAGCATAATTAAAGAAAAGGGACTTTAGGGCCTTCTTAACTCCACTTTTACTTGCCTCATTGAGCGAAAGTGCGTGCCTGCGTGTGCGTGTGTGGCTACATTTGATGGTACCAAAAAAAGGTGGTGGACGGGCAGGCTCTCTGCTGTCCAGCGAAGTTGCCTGCCCTCCAAAGAAGCTGCCCGCTTGCCGGTAGGGTGCCTGCTTGCCTGCCTGCGAGCCAGAAGAGTCAGGCGAGAATACATGATTTGGAGGATGGCCTGTCACCGGCCGGCCACAAGGGAGGAGGGGGACGGGGGGAGGGGGGGCAAAGGGGTGTTGTCGGCGGCAGCGGGGCGCTGCCTACTTCCCGGGAGGCTGCATGCCTGCCCGCCAGAAAATTGCGGCGGGGATGCATTATTTGGAGGCGAGGTGCGGCCCCTGACTGTTGGGCGAGGGGAGTGGAAGCACAAGGCGGCACCGCGGCGGCTACGTAGAGCCGCTGTTGCTGTTTTCCTCAAGAAAACAACTGCGGCGTATAAAACTTTGAGTTTGTGAGCGCAGAATTAAGTTCACTTATATTGTAGAAATAAAATAAATTAATAAAAATAAACTTGCCGCCACAAAGAGATTCTTTCACATTCATACGTAAGCAGCCTTGTCACTGCGGAACCTTTTATTTCGCTTCAATTGTGTTGTAATCGTTCGCCTCCCATGAAAATTATTTGGCAGTGGATTGTACAGTAAAGTTGGCCAAGTGACAACATTTACAAAAAAGAAACCTACATTATGAATTTGTTTTTGTACCGGCGTGACCGAGAAACGAAAAGGCAGCACTAAAAGAGTAATACAACAAACACTCCTGTTTCTTTTCTTATTTTTTTTAAGAACCCGCCTGAATCCATCTGAAGCCATTTGCGTCGGTTCGAACAGGAACGGAAAGGTGCTCGGGAACCTAAACCCGGAACTGAAAGGCTTGAACCCGAACCCGAAAAAATTCCGGTTCCACACCCTACCGCGAACCCATAATTACAGGAGAGAGAAGTGGTTCGTTCTTTGTGTTCTACAGCCCACGATTTCAGGAGGCGAGTGTCACCGCCACTTGGCCCCGTCTAGCCTTCGCAAGCGAAATTCCTACTATTCTGAAAGCATGTTTAGCGCCAGCAAACAAGGACGGAAGGGAGACGACAACACAATGCGCTAACATCAACAACTTGATTTTCAGGAAATACACCTATATAACCCATGCACAGTGGCGCCACCTTATCCAAATCTTACCCATCCAAAAAAGCCGTCTCCTTATCTAACAAGGATAAGGTGGCGCCACTGTGCATGGGTTATATAGGTGTATTTCCTGAAAATCAAGTTGTTGAAGTTAGCGCATTGTGTTGTCGTCTCCCTTCCGTCCTTGTTTGCTGGCGCTAAATACGCTTTCAGTTTACCAACACGCCCAACAATTGGCAATCCTACTCTTCTATCGCGTGACGCATTTGTCGCGGGCCCGGCGCCTCTAGATTTTTTTTCTCTCGCTTTTATTTATTTATTTATTTTTTTGCTGCAGGGCCCATTGCCGCTGATGGTCACGCGCGCGAGCTGGGCGTTTGTCTCGTTGCGCGCTCTGCACAAGCACACCTGGCTGTAAGTCAGTGCTACACGAATACTGAGGCAGGCGCAAGTGGATCACACGTAGAGAATGATCGCGCGCTGGAACACTGTCGAAGGTTACAACGCTTTGCTCTCTGCGCGCGCGATTGCTCGACACGGGAACAAGCAGACGAAACTGAAGTACATCTTTCTTGCTACGGTACGAAGTAGAACGAGCACACGCAGAAATTCGGTTTGCAGGTTTTAATATTTTTTTAACTTTAATTCGTCTGTTGAATCAACAGATGAAACAAATAACTGCTCTTGCCTTGAATAATCCTCAAAGTAACGTGCAACTGTGAGCAGTGACATAGCCAGAAATCCCGCTTTTAGGGGGGCGGGGGGAGTCTCCATGGAAAACTTCCACTCCTCCCCCTTCTTCACTTCTCCATTTTTATAGATATACCTATCCCATGTATATATATATATATATATATATATATATATATATATATATATATATATATATATATATATATATATATATATATATATATATATTGTGGGGTTCACCCGCGACGCTCACGGCGCGCCGGACGACCACCACCGCGGGTTCGAGCACTCCGAGCCGCCGCGCGCGCAGGGCACCGCGCGCCCGCGCCTGCTCCGGCCCGCTCCGTGTGCCGACGCGCAGCTGCGCGCATAGACGCCCCGCCGGCCCCACAGCTTAGGGGAAGGCGAGACCGCGCGCGCGCAGCAAGGGAGACCCTAGGCAAAGCTCTCAAGAAACAACAAAGAACATTTATTAACCTGGGACTAAATACAAACACACGTTTTAACATAACTTCCGAATATGAATCACACAAAACATAGCCAAATGGTCGCCGGTGGCCGCTAACGGCGCACCGCGACAGAGAGAGAAACAAAGAACAAAGAACCCCCAGCAGAAGAATTTGCCTATCCTTCGGTCAGCGCCTGCCATCGTGCTCCCCACAGCAGAGAAAAGGGAAATAGAGAGAAACGACAGACGAGGGCACGATCGGCAGACGCTGCCTCAGGACATCGAGACGACGGAAGAGTGCGCGCACGCCCGCCGAGGCCGGGACCCCGACGAGCCGGAGTAACCATCGGCCGGCGGCGGACAAAGGGGGCCGCCGCCGGCAGAGAGTAACACGTACGCACCTTCCGACGCCCCGATGTGGTCTCCCCGGGCCCCGTCTTGCGCGCGCTTACCCGGAGTGCACGCAAGCAGGGCCCGAATCCCGCCAAAATCTTGGCCAATGGCGAAAGCCTGTTGACCTTCCCGTGGGCGGGATGACAGCAGAGTGACAGTGTTTTATGACCCGCTGCCACCCCGTCCAGGCAAGGAGGAGAGGGACACGGAGCCCCCGGCAACACAACGCAATGGCTCCACACAACCACCGCGAGAGCCAGAAAACGCCGCGAGAGGCAGAAACCCCACATCATATATATATATATATATATATATATATATATATATAAACGAGAAGAAAGGGGGTTAACCGAGGGACCCGATAATTATTAGTTATATAATGAGAAGCCAACAAACACTGACACCAAGTACAACATAGGGGAAATTGCATGTGCTTAATAAATGAAATAAAGTAATGATAAATTAATGGAAATTAAAGTGGATGAAAAAACAACTTGCCGCAGGTGGGAACCGAACCCACAACCTTCGCATGTCGCGTGCGATGCTCTACCAATTGAGCTACCGCGGCGGCGTTTCCCCATCCACTTTCTTGGGTATTTATGTGTACTAGTAGAACCCTGGGAGTGTTAGCCAGCGCCCCCACTCACAGACCTTGGCGACGGACGTGGAACGTCTTTTTTGCCGCAGGCGTCACGAGAACGTGAACTTTTCGGGTGAAGGCATCTGGTCAATAAACCCACATATGCTACCTGAAGGCATCAATGTTGCCGGATTCGAGACCCTCGTTGTGTAATAAACGAGAAGAAAGGGGGTTAACCGAGGGACCCGATAATTATTAGTCATATAATGAGAAGCCAACAAACACTGACACCAAGTACAACATAGGGGAAATTGCATGTGCTTAATAAATGAAATAAAGTAATGATAAATTAATGGAAATTAAAGTGGATGAAAAAACAACTTGCCGCAGGTGGGAACCGAACCCACAACCTTCGCATGTCGCGTGCGATGCTCTACCAATTGAGCTACCGCGGCGGCGTTTCCCCATCCACTTTCTTGGGTATTTATGTGTCACGAGAACGTGACGCCTGCGGCAAAAAAGACGTTCCACGTCCGCCGCCAAGGTCTGTGAGTGGGGGCGCTGGCTAACACTCCCAGGGTTCTACTAGTACACATAAATACCCAAGAAAGTGGATGGGGAAACGCCGCCGCGGTAGCTCAATTGGTAGAGCATCGCACGCGACATGCGAAGGTTGTGGGTTCGGTTCCCACCTGCGGCAAGTTGTTTTTTCATCCACTTTAATTTCCATTAATTTATCATTACTTTATTTCATTTATTAAGCACATGCAATTTCCCCTATGTTGTACTTGGTGTCAGTGTTTGTTGGCTTCTCATTATATGACTATATATATATATATATATATATATATATATATATATATATATATATAGATGTTCTATACCATGCAGTGACAAACTCCTAGCATTCACTGACAAGCTTTATCAACGAGGATGCGCGTCTAATTATGCGTTGCCGAAACAACAGTTAGCTTAACTTCTGACCAAAATTTTCATTGCTAATGTGTGCAACCACTTCGCATCACATAATGATATCATCGTTAGGCTATTTCTAAAAATGCTGATATGTGAAAAAAACTAATTTACTTTAGGCAGTGATGCATTTATGTAAAGTATGTCGATTACCTAGCTGGCACATGACTTGCAAAAACGAACAGCGCCTAAAACGGGGCTAAGCAAAACCAATACAGCGCATTATCGTGCGTCTTCTTGCTGGCAAGTCAGACCTGTTGCACCCCAGATAACCGTGTAGATAACCGTTGTTTTCCAGCTAGATCTTAGAGCACGGCTACGCAGGGAACAGCGCGGGCGCCATTTTGCAAGTCTCCTATCACTCTATCGCGCTTTCGGCGTTGTGAGTATGCTATATTCTAGATTTAAAAATACGGGAACGAAGCTCTGCTCTAGAACTTCGACAGTATCATTCTCTTTCGGTGACCTGCTGTCCGACTTGTTTAAAGAAATGTTTGGAAGTAACTTGCGATAACGGTATATTGTAGTCACCACACGACGCGTATTGTTGATCACATTCGGGAATTTATGAGTCACAGTCCGAAGCAAGGTTGCTTCCTGTTCCGAAGCCTCTCTAAAACTTGGGTATGGCTAGAATGGGGAGGTGTGAAGACCGGCCTCCGGAAGCTGGCCCCAAAACGCGTTCTTGCCACGTGACGGCGCTGCCGGCCGGGGCGCCGTTTAGGGCGCCGTAGTTTCTCGGGTCGTCTGCATACCTCCGAGCGGGAAAATGATTTGGTAGCGCTTAGTTTTTGCGTTTGAATGCGTTAAATCAGACCAGACTTTTTTCTGTACATTGTAGATGCTGAGAGAATTTAATGATGTTTCGCTGCTCTCATTCCACATGGAAACAGCGAGCATCGACTACGCTGCGGACACAGCAACGATTTTTGCGACCACCTCTTGCCGAGATTAGCGCGCTTATGCGTTACTGAATATATAGTTCATAGGAGTTGCCACGCAAGGCCAGCGCATTGGAATAACCTTGAATGTGTCGCCCGCACATAAGTCATATTTGGAATTGTAACATTACTTTAAATGGAGGAAGTTCATGCAATATATCAGCATTGTGGTGAAGAAATTCTAGAAAGTACAAAGCGCTTGCGACTTAATACATGTTTATTGGAAATAACAGTTATTGCATAACATCACATTTTTGCAAAACGCAGGGCTTAACCTTCTTGGCTTTGTTGTGGATGACACACTGATTTAAGCTTTTGAGGAAAAAGTGAATACGTGTAATACAATAAAACCTAGACACCGATCCTGTTAGATCAGCGGAATGCCTCCTGCAGCCAATCTGTGGCACATTGGCTGCTAGAAACAAGAAATTCTTGACAAATTTTGCGTGCAGTCGCGTAGTGTTAAATGCACGAGTGAACCTGTCCTCGAGTGGCTGCATGAGGTTGTATAGACATGCTGAGGGATACAGAAGCCCTCCTCCCGCCCCCCCCCTTGCCGAGACGCGGTCCCGTATGACAACAGCAGAAGTCGGTCGAGAATACAAAGCTTGGACCATCTGCCGAAAACCCACACTAAAACCAGCCTCTTCCAGAACACGGAAAAGGTACCTATGGCTAATGATGTCGAAAGCCTTCTCCTGAACGAAGGAGCAAAGAATACCGGGAAGTTTCCTGGTATTTCCCTCCAAGAGAAGGTCCCTCACTGCTAAACCATGAAGCTGAGTAGAGCACCCCTGGATACTACATGCCCGGTATGGACCCAAAACAGTGCTGAGCACTGGCGTGAGTCGCGTACACAGGCACTTTGCTATGAGCTTATAATCGCAGTTCAGAAGCGTGATTGGACGCCATGCTCTCAGATCGGAGCTCCTCGACTCGTCCTTACAAAGGAAAGTGATTAGCCCCTCTCATTGAGACGCTGAGTCCCTTCACCGAGTAGCCTGTTCACTAGCGATATGAACGGCTTCACTAACAGTGTTCAAAATTTAACATAAAATTCGACTGTCAGACCATCAGATCCTGGACTGCGATTACGCTTCATAGACTTCAAGGCCGAAAATAGCTCGTCCTCATCTATGGCTGAGTCGCACGCTTGTGGCGGCTCAGCTGGTGAAGCAAACGGAAAGACAGCTGGAGAGGCACACAAGGTCATGTAAAACTGCCTCGCCAGTGCAAGAACTCCATCTGGTGAGTCGACTATGCTACCATCACTTGGATCTATTAGGGAAAAGAGAGTTGTGTTCTTCCTTGAAAGATGCTTACGTAGGACGTTTCTGCTGCACCACGCTTCCATTTCCCACAGCTCTGCTCAGGCTGTGGCCCTCAAGCCGTCCCAGCGTCGCTGCAGGAGAATCCGAAGTTCCTTTCGGAGTGAGGCCAGAGCCAAAGCAACACCAGACCCGCCGGACAGTGGCCTCGAGAGCAGGAGGATCGCGTCGGAGACGATTTTAATCTCCCCACGCTCCTCGTGCGCTCGAAGCTTGCCCCAAGACCTGAAGCACTCACGCACTCTGACCTTCACGTCATCCCATTCTGTGCCACTTAGATTCGCTGTGGTGTGGAGCGATCGAAAAATAGGAAACGCGAGAAAAATACAGCTGCACTATACCGACCACGAGAGTTACTTTGCACTTCACCGTGGCCTACGAGACTGACAAGCTCACGGCCACGGTGGAAGAATAAATTTATTCTTCCACCGTGCTCACGGCGCCCCCGCGCTAGCCACCCTACCCGCGCCCCCGACGGAAGCGCCAAATTTGACCCCAGTGGGAGGAACGCGTAGCGGGGCCTCCCTCGGCAATGGCGGCGGCGCCGCGGTCTTCACACCTCCCAATTCTAGCCACCCTAACTTGGGCTATTCCTAGTTCGCAGTAAAATGAGCGCCACTTGCTCCGCCGATAGGTTTCAAAGTGTCGTGTCTCCTGACACCAATCTACTCCCCGCAGCAAGCAGCACGTGTTTACGACGGGAAAGTGAGCCTCAGCTCAGCGACGGGCCAAGGCCACCTGGTGCTGAGTCAGAGGGCAGTGACGAGACGCTATCACTGTGTCCAACTTCGTTCCCGGCGCCTTTTATGCGCTGCCCCTCCCCGCCCCCTTATCTTCCTCATATTCTTAAACATTTGTTAGTCACTGTCGCACTCTTTCAAGTTCACCGAGTTGTTGAACGGCGTGGCGACTCCTAACATTTCTGTATTTCTGCTTCTACGTGGATTTTCAGGCAATTTGTCTGCAGTCCTCCGACCTGTCTTTTGTGCGGTTTCTTAGCTTTCCTGGCCCGGCACCCTGGTCCTTAATACATTTTGCCGCGCGAGAACCATTGTTCTGTAGGACTTTCTTTGTTGTCCTGTTTTCGTTCTTAAGAGCGCGTACAAACTAATCTAGTCTAACGGCAAGCTCTTCTCAATTTTATTAACACAGTGAATGTCAGAGACAAGGGAAAGAAAAAAGAGAACATTATGCGGATCCCACGCACTGTGGATATCGATGTAAGCGGGCCTTCCTGTTCTGTTTGGTTAGACTGACGATAATTAGCGGTTATGGTGACGGCGAATGTTTAAGTTCTCGAACGTTTAGTCCAACACGACAGCGATGAGTTGATGTCAAACGTTACCTTTCGTGCACCGTTGAAGTTTGTCTGCGTAGTACACAGAACACGTAGGGGGATATGTCTCCTAGAGGCATTGTTGTGAGCCATAGTTCACAACCTCTGAGAGGGATGAGCTCATTCATTTTGTGGCAAGGCGCATCATGGCGGAAGTATGAAATTTTAATTGAATTGCAGGGCTGTATGTGCGAAGACTACAATACGGTTATGAGGCACGCCTCAGTGGCGGACACCGGAATAATTTTCACACCGTGGTGATCTTTAACGTGTTTGTAGACGTTCGCCTCCGTTAAAATGCGTCCGCAGCGGTGAGAATCAAATCCGCTGCCTCGAACAATGCCATAGCCTCAAAGCGATATGGTTCGCGCAGAATTGCTGATTTTACGAGTGGCCGCTTCCGCAGTGTCTCCTATAGACCCTACAGTGCGCTTTAATTAATGCGGCCGCGCTTCTGCAAGCCCTGCATAAGTCGTACGCTTGGCAAATTTGCATGGTGTTTATATTTCAGAAATAGCAATTACGTAACGCACCGTCACTTGAACTTAAGTTTGATCCCGTTTGCCCGCAACTGCTGTCGGGTCTCTATAGCAGCTTTTTCTTGGCTTCTCACGTCACCGTTTTCCTATCCTAACCCTCCCCATTCCTTGTACGGGAACTACGAGCGAAGGGTGGCAAGGCTGTTAATCACTCGCTTCGCGACTGCGTCGATTCCACCCAATCTGTGCCCTCACCCCCTCTCTTCCATTCTATCTAGCTTCCCTCTCGACTTGCAGGTTAATAGAAAGTTAAGCGCTGCAGTTTCTGCAATGCTTTTGCAAAGCTTTTACCCGTGGGGGTAAGGTGGGTCGCGGGGGTCAGTGATACAGCTGTCAAGAGGCTGCCGAAAGAGCTCCAGGGGGCATTGTGATAATTCGACACAAGCGAGTGCCAAACGACTTCCTCGCGCACCTTTTGTTCTCTTTCGCGCTCCCGACATGTAGGCCCACAGTGTGAACTACTCCCCGACACAGTGTGCCAGACAGTAACAGCAGCCAGAGCTGCAGCTGACGAGGGAAAGTCGAAGGAAGAGGCGAAGCAAGCTTCGCTTTCATAGCTCCGGTGGCGCGAGTACCTGGAAAGCGGCGACAGGCGCGTTCTCCAGATACTGGTGCAGTCAGCTGTCCCTCCCTTCTCCCTACAAAGGACACGCCTACTAAGGTGAACAAATGCATGAAGTCACGAAGGCGGGACTGCGGACAACCAATAGAGTAGCAGAGAGACAACTATAACGTGACCCGATCGGCGGTTGCCGAGCGCTTTTGTCGCCAGTGCATCTTCGCCATTTCGCGAGAGCCTTGTGGAACCAAAGTAGTCACCACCGAGTCCGCGTTGAAATGGATAGGAAGAGCAACGACGGGGCCGCCAAGGAGGATTGTCTCGGCTCTCAGTTGCAACAGCTGCGCTTGAGTAAGTTCCTTTTTTTTTCAAATTGATGTCTTTCCGAGTTTGGCGCTGGTTTACTGAGAATGAACCTGCTGATGAGGTCGAAGGAATTGATTTTCTTTCCTGACATATTCGTAACTCAACTGATTGGAACGGGGTTACTTGCGCTAGGAGTCTAATTTGTTTAGTCTTCATTTAATTTGAAACGTTTACATGTACGACGTTAATTGAAAAGAAGTCAGTGCATAGCACTCATATTCTAAACATGAGCTCAGACACACGGCAATCTCCAATGCGTTAAAATTTGTACGTATTGCGGAAACTCCGAATATTACAAGTTAAATATTTTGACAATTGATAGTGCTTACACTTGTAATAAACTCCTTAATAACAAGAGACTTACTATCACACACTGCGCTCGCTACTTTTCTCTCCGGAGAACATGTAACGTGTACGCCTTTCGTAACCTCAAGGTGCCGGCATTACACCGTTAAAGCACCTGTCTACCGTATAGAACGTCTTTGAATTTTGGTGAAAATGGGGGAAATCGCATGTCCCATTGATGGAAATGAGCAGGTTTTCATTCATTACACCAGGAATTATATTTCTGACTTTGTCTCTGAAGTGGGTGCAAAAATGACGTGGCTTTGATTGACGGTGTAACAGTGCGATCCAAGCCTGTATGTAGGGTCAGCGTGACCTAAGACTTCTCCAGTGAGAGCAACCGAAACCCATGCAGTTAGCACTGCATACAATGCGCGCTAGAGATCTTGTCTGCAAATTATTGCACCGCCACTTGCCGCGCACTCATCTCGCGTGCGCTGCGCTGCCAGCGGGGCAATTGCAGTGCAGCGACGTCACTCACAGTGACACGTGATTTCGAGAGTTATTCGAGGCAACATTACGTATTTGTTTGGTTTTTTGCTTTAGTAGACGATTTAATGTTCAAAGATGAGCAGAGGGCAAAATCGTTCGCTGCGAGAAACAAGACAAACGCCACAGCTCGCGCGCCAGGCCATCACCTGTAAAAGCCAGAGAGAGACAGAAAAAAAAAGAAAGAAGGCGGGGCTCGTGACGTTTCGTCACGCGATCCTTCGGCTCGGGTATGGGAGAACGCAGGGAAGGAATTTCGCTTGCGGAGGCTAGACGGGGGCAAGTGGAGAGAGTGTCCGTGTTGGCGGTGTAGTCAACACCTCTCTATAGTCGGATACAACTTTAGAAAAAAGGGGGAGTTTACTCCTCCGAGGCGGATGCACACGAGCATCCACCATATGGGCGCGCACTCTGGACCGACGTCATGCGCCGGACGGCCGGTGACTTCGCCGCTTCGGTCATCTGGGCGGGGCCTCCCCTTTTTTCTAAAGTTGTATCCGACTATAGAGGATGTTGGTGTAGCTCGTTTCCTGAGATCGTAGGTTCACGGCGCTTCGAATATTTCTACCTCTGCTATATTGATAAACTAATTTGAAAATAGCCTGCGGTAGAACACTCTTTAGAGGGACACACGAGAAATTGTGGCGTGTAACCGAAATTTGCTATGTAGCAAATTTCGCCCCCGCTACCATGTAGGCATTCTTTACCACAATATGACCGCTAGGCTGTCGCACAAAAGGTTGGAGGCAGCACCCACAGGAAGGCACACTGTGCCTGTAAGGAAGAAAAACACTAAGATTTTAGTCGACTACAATAGAAAGCTAATTACTTATGCTACCGATTACGTGCTGAGGACGGCTATCAGGGTCGTAATTTCAGTGTTTGAGGAACAAAAAACTGTTCCTGCAGAATCCCTATAGTCTTCTAGTTTCCCACATTTCACGACATTGCCATCGCATTCGGTAGTCTTGGGGCCGGGACGCCGATGAAGAAAATTGTTTAAGAATTTCTTCTCGCTCTAAAAGAAACACGGTTCTTTCGACACTTCGAATGACAGGTTTTCCATTGGCCTACAAAATAGGCTCTACTTAAAGAACCGGTACAGTTCGTTTAAAGCAAGAAAAGCGCGCAAGAAAGATGGATTGTTTGATGACAAGGCCCAAAAAGGTGAACTTTCTTCATTGTTAGAGTGCAGTGTGCAAAAATTTTACGCACGCGTGCTTTTATTGCCAATGGCCTCCCAGCTTCATTGAACACTTGCAATATGACGCTCATCTGAACAAGAATCTTGCCAGTTACGACATTTAGTTTCATCAAACATTTATTAAGGAATGTGTTTAGGGCACTCTGTTCAAAACAACCAAAAAGTGTTCTCTTTCATATTTCTGCTATGGGTCGGTTGCCGTTACGTTTGTATTTATCGTTATGCACCATTTCTGTTGCCGCTGGACTAACCTGCACATATCAGACGCACATTGATCATTAACTGTTCTCGCTAGTCTCCTATAGCTGGCACGAAGTGCTCTAAACGCTGTATGCCAGCTAAATGCTAAAGTATGCGGCGCTTTCTTCTGCCGAGAGACCTCTAACGACTAATCAAGTTATTCCGAGCTTCCTTTTTCTCTGGCCTAGTTTGCGCTTTTTGAAGGCAAGGACAGAGTAACTGGCACACAGATAAACAGATGGGAACATTTGTTTATCTGTCAAGAGGAGAGAGACCACATTATGCAGATCCCACGCACTGTGGGAATTGATGTAAGCGAAGCTTTGCGTGCTGGGTGCTTTGATTGACGATAATTAGCGGTGACGTTTGCGGTTAAGCTTAATTTCTTCAACGTTTAATCTCTAACACGAAAGTGGTGAGCTGATGTTAACCGTCACCTTGCGGGCACCACTGGTTTTTTTTTTCTGCGTAGTACACAGAGCACGCAGGGATATGTGTTTGCTTGAGGCGTTGTTGTGCGCCATATTTCATAACCTCTGACAGGGTTGAGCGAAGTCATTGCCCCACATGGCACCTCGCATTGTGGCAGAAGTATTAAACTTGAACTGGAATGTGGGTTCCTACGTGCCAAAATTACAATGGGATTGTGAGGAACGCCGGAGTGGACGACTCCGGATTAATTCTGACACCGTGATGTTCTTTACCGTGTCCCAAACTCTAAGTGCGCGTGCGTTTTCCATTTCACCCCTGTCGAAATGCAGCTGCCGCGATTGGTATCAAAGCTGCGACCTCGAGCAATACCGCAGCCGTAAAGCTAACGCGGCGGGCACAGAAGTGTTGATTTGACGGTCGATCGCTTCCATACACTCTAAGCCGAAAACGGGGAAAAGGGGACTAACGGCAGCCGTTGGACCTTTGGATCAACGGTTAATCCACCGTGCGTGCCGTGTGCAGAGGCGAAGTGTCGTGCGCAAATTTGTGGGACTAAATGTTCGTCCTTGCAAGGTAACGGTCGACGGTGGGGATCAACGGCACAATTTAGTCCTCTGACTTTAGTCCCTTTAGAGAGGGGAGCTCCGTGTCCCTCTCCTCCCTGCCTGGACGGGGTGGCAGCGGGTCATAAAACACTGTCGCTCTGCTGTCATCCCGCCCACACGAAGGTCAACAGGCTTTCGCCATTGGCTAACATTTTGGCGGGAATCGGGCCCTGCTTGCGTGCACTCCGGGTAAGCGCGCGCAAGTCGGGTCCCGGGGAGACCACATCGGGGCGTCTGAAGGTGCGTACGTGTTTTTCTCTGCCGGCGGCGGCCCCCTTTGTCCGCCGCCGGCCGATGGCTACTTCGGCTCGTCGGGGTCCCGGCGGGCGCGCGCGCACTCTTCCGTCGTCTCGATATCCTGAGGCAGCGTCTGCCGATCATGCCCCCGTCTGTTCGTCTGTCATTTCTTTCTCGGCTTTTGTTCTCGATTGCCGCAAAGCGTTCATGCGCCGTCTGGGCCGGCAACCGGATACAAGAGGCCGAGACGAGGCATACGGTCGGTTTCTGAGGGAGCTCGCGCGTCCCTTTTCGCCTCTAGGCATTCCAGAACGAAGGCGACGGCCCGTGTTCTGCTCGGGCTACGTGACCCTTTGAAGAAAAAGCCAACCTATTCGAACGCACTAGGCCGGAGTCACAAACAAGAAAAAAAACTGCAACATGTGCTGTGAACAAAGAGTACCGAGCGCCGTTGAGTCCCCTGCCCGGACCCATATGGGTGACAACACCCGATAGAAAACAAAATAAATAAATAAAATGACACGTGCAAACGATTTGCCTGCTTCGCATGGAGGGTTTGTCGAGAACAACGAGAGGGAGAGTGCGGCACCGTCGTAGACATCGCAAATCGGCAGTGCGTGTCGTCCGCTAGGAAAGTGTCGTCTGTTAGGAAAACAAGTTGTGGGGCTCGCGCGACGGCCGCGCGCCGCATTTGGTACGAAATTGCTGTTCTGTCAACAGGCTTTGACGCTGAAATGTCGCACTCACGTACGGTCTGCTCCCAAGAGAATGCACCGCAACGCAACACGGCAGCCCGTTTTAAAGAAGACGAAAGGAGCCTGCCGACGACACTCCTGAACGGCTACAAGCATATTGTGGAATGCAAGAAAACTTACGTCGCGTCGTTGACCAAGAAGAATCAGACATGGAAAGAAATAGCAAAACATTTGAATGCCAACCACGGGATTACGCGGCGCGATCACCTGCAACTGAAAAAATGCTGGACCAACCTGAAGCAAAAGCGGAAAGAGGAAGCTGCGGAAGAACAGGGAAAGCGCCACAAAACTGGTAAGCGGACATGTTCTGCATGACTGACTTATTTGGGCTACTTTTTGTTATGTGTAGTCACAGGAGATAAGAAAATACGCTCGCAATCAATCTTTCCGCGACTGCGGGAAGCGCACCAGTACCAGCGCGGGTGCTTCGCGATGAGCAGAGTCACCTTTCCTACTGCGCGGCACACTGTTGACTGAGGAATGCGGACCGGACCTCCGGTGACTGTTTGAAACGTGCCAGCGCCGTAAAACATCACAGCCATCAGCAACTGCAGCATAGGAGGCACACAGTCGGTCTTCTATTGTCCCAGCTTACCCGGATAGGCAACGTAGCGAGAAGTCGCACGGCGTTCTTCGTGAATCTGTAGCGACCGAGGAATTGTTCGTCGTCGTACAGCTCCATCGAATTCCCTCGGTCACGTAGGGTGGGTCGCGGAATTTTCGGCAAGGGCTGCGCCTCTGAAAATGCTGTATCCATGGCGTAGCAAGCAAACTCGAAAGCAGCTAACCTCCGCGCGACGTCCGTTCGGGAGGCTGCCATGTTGGAATAACACACGAAGTCAGTTTCAAGCTAGCCCGGGAGCAGACTTCAAACTTGAGCGGACTTCGACGCAGCCAAGTCGTTCCCAAGTCGTCCGCAAGATCAAGCACGATTTACGACGCGCGGCGAAGCTGTCTTGAGACTGCCAGAAGTCAAGTTCGAGCCAAGTTAGATCTCTGCATTCGGGGGTTGTAGAGTGCTTCTAACTTATATTTGACTGTGACTGCTCCTGACTTAATTTCATTTTCATGATTTTACTCTGGCTATGACACGTTCCATCTGCTGTATACTTTGGAGTTGTTTTATTTTGTTTGAACTGCTGCATATTTCCAGTCAATTTTTTATCTTCTGTATCTATATGTCATTACTGTATACCAAGGACTTGGCATTTGTATGCTAGTATTCCTTTATTTGTTTTGTTAATTGTGGCTCAAGATGATGGTGGCAATATGTAATCAAAAATAAACATGGGTTACTTGAGTTCGATCATTGTTTTTGCTTGAAAAGCTATGGCAACCTGGAATCATTGGAAAAGTGATTTCGGACTAACTGGGAAGAACTAAAAGTTGCTCCTGCAGTTACTCCCTGTGGACTAACCTTAACAGACTAACTGTTGGTCCTCTAGGAACTAACGGGAAGGACTAAAAGTTGCTCCTGCAGTTACTCCCTGTGGACTAACCTTAACAGACTAACCGTTGATTCTCTAGGGACTAACTGGGAGGGTCTAAAAGTTGCCCTCACTTTTAGTCTGCAGTAGTTGCTCCCCCAGTTAGGCCGCTGCATTTGCTCCCGCAGTTAGTCCAAAATTGGTTCAAAATCTGTGGCAGGTCATTTAGTCCCCCAAGAGACTAACAGCCATACCCGTTTGGTCGCCTGGACCCTGCGTTGCGCTCTGCTTCTACACGCCCTGCGTAGTTTTGATGAAGACACGTGACGTGATCTGTGACATTGCAGGCAATGCGCATCAACGTTAACATAACTTGTTCGTTGCGTCTTAAGTGGGGGAATTTAGACATCCGACCTTGACGCCGACCGAGACGCGGCTGCCTCGAGAGGAACAGCGCGCGGGCTTAAGTCTAAAATTTCAGCTGTCTTTGTGCCGTGTAGCCGCTTAGTAATTTGCAGACGCGATTGGCACCACGCTCTTGTGTTGTCTGTTGACTCTCGACCACACCCTTGCAGCTGATCGCGCCACGCCGGAGAGAGTAGAAGCGAGCGAAGGCGCCGATGCAGACGTCACGCGGCGCGACGGCGTCAACGACGAGCAGTCGCGCAGTGAAGCCCGCGACAACGGTGACAACGCCTGGCCGAGCGGCCAGTATGACACCGTGCCCCCCTGCCCACCGCCGTCACCGGAGCAGCTCTGCCGAGCGCAAAGAGTGCGACTGATGCGTCAGCGAATACGCTTCCAGCCATTGTATAGGAAGTAAAGTGCAAGAGAAGGCGGTAGTGTGTTAGGGGCGGCACGGTGCCGTGCATGGCCGTGGGACCGAAAGTGTGAAAGAGGCGGCACCCAGATGCCAGGCCATGGATGTCCCCGCACGCCAAGTTTCATCCTAGAGGCCAGCGCTCGTTTCTCCCCTGGCGGAACGATTTCATCTCCCGCGGGTGTACATTTCCGCCGCTGCCTTGCAACTGCGCCTCTTCAGATGACTGGAGATGTTAACTGTCACGACAGCAATGTAAACAGAAAAGCGTTGATTCCACCAGTGAAATTCTGCCGATTCAGAAGAACATGCTACGAAAAAAAGCAGACGACAGACGGAGAACTGCGGTATCTAATAATAATAATCTATGGGGTTTTACGTGCCAAAACCACTTTCTGATTATGAGGCACGCCGTAGTGGGGGACTCCGGAAATTTTGACCACCTGGGGTTCTTTAACCTGCACCTAAATCTAAGTACAAGGGTGTTTTCGCCCCCATCGAAATGCGGCCGCCGTGGCCAGGATTCGATCCCGCGACCTCGTGCTCAGCAGCCCAACACCATAGCCACTGAGCAACTGCTCTGAACGAAATAAACAACTGCAAACGAAGTGACCTCGTTCATTGATAACTCGGGAGTGTTTGACGGTTTTTACATATAATCAACATGAATTTCATGATTAGTGCTTATAGAATCTTTACATTCAAATAAAAACTTTCAGTTGTTCGACCAGCGCCTGTCTTCTTTTCTTTCTCGTGTTTCATTTGTGTGTGCGTTGCCCAACAATGGAAACCACTTCTGTTCCATGAGCTAGCAGTGGCCGGAGTTCACGCTTGCCGAGAAATTGAATATGTGCACGATGCATTGAACGTGACCGGAGTTAATTGCTGCATCGCCACTGCACCGTTAGATCGAGTTACTGGACGATACACGCCCGGCGTCTTGGTCGCGCCGGCATTGCTGAAGCAGAAATGATTACTCATGCTATCAACTTCTGTCTCTTGAGCACGGTTAAGAAATGGCCAAGCTATTTACATTGCTGCCTCTATTATACATTGTAGGGGACGTAATTGTCAAAGTTGTGTGCGCATGTCGTAATTGTGCTCTGCGGCGATATATTTTGTTTATTTCCGCGTAATGTTGATGGAAGTCTGTTGTCGCCAACGGAGGCAACACGGATTTGCAGCAAACATATTGTGGGAAACTGGAAAAATGACTTTAGCTAACGCGCATCGTATGTGCCGACGATTTTTCCGGCGGCACATACAATGTCGTTTCCAATTACCTGCGCAGTTTCACTTACATGGCTAAGCATGTCATGTCTGGCATCCAAGAACTGGGCGGCGTAGACGTAGCGTCGAAAGAACGTTTATTCCTGCTACTTGGCAGGCAGCCAACAGGTTACATACTGCGCGGGGTGGGCCCGTGCGAGCGGTCTTTTAAAGCCAGCACGGGCTACCCGATAAGAGATAGCCGGGCAGAGAGCATGCGCAGACAGCACGCGATAACACGCGTGCTTGGTTTCGCGCGCACACAACATCTCCTTCCTCCTAATGAGCACAAAGTCCTTTTGCCACATTATACAATGCAACTAATGCTATGGCTGATATCTGTCAGGAGGTCGCCGGTCCCTCTGTGGATAGCGTCGCTCCCCTGGAGGGTCGGTCGTTGCCGCAGGGGCCGCAGCTGGAAATGGCTCGTTGGCGCTCTCAGGATCCCTGAAATCTGGAATAAAATCTTCCGTGATGCTCTGCTTTGAGCTGTCGATGCTGAGCAGTAGCTGGTCTTGATGACGACGCCAAATGAGCACCCCATGATTCGTTCTAACGCGAACCTTGTATGAAACGGGGCCAGACTGCTGAATGATAGTGCCAGGGACCCATTTCTCAGGACCTCTGTAATTCCTCACGAGGACCTCATCATTGATGTTGAAAAGTCGCTCACGTGCCTTGCGTCGCACCATATCGGAGAGCTGTTGCTGAGCCACTCTTCCCCCGACAGAAGGCTTGACTGCGTCGAGTCTCGTGCGCAGTCGCCTACCTATGAAAAGGTTTGCTGGAGTTTCTCTTGTAGTCGCATGCGGCGTGTTGCGGTACGTCACCAGGAACGTCTGTAAGGTTGCCTGCAAGGAGTCTTGGGGTCGTCCTTTCCGCAACGCAGATTTCATTGTCTGTACAAATCTCTCCGCAAGGCCATTCGT
Organism: Dermacentor albipictus; assembly: GCF_038994185.2. Classification (NCBI taxonomy): domain Eukaryota; kingdom Metazoa; phylum Arthropoda; class Arachnida; order Ixodida; family Ixodidae; genus Dermacentor; species Dermacentor albipictus. The sequence goes on from NC_091825.1 coordinate 65,461,704, forward strand.
GCTTGGATGGTACGCTGCACTCACGATATGACGACCACCGAAGCCTTTGACGAAGCTCTTGAATTCTTCGGAAACGAACTGTGGTCCGTTGTCGGTCACGATGGTCTCGGGTACGCCAAAACGCGAGAACAGGTCTTGGAGACACTGAATTGTGTGGTACGCCGTAGTCCTCTGCATGACATAAACTTCCGGCCATTTTGAGTGTGCGTCCACAGCAACAAGGAACATTTTGTCTTTCATGGGTCCAGCAAAATCCAAGTGAACTCTTTGCCACGGCGAAGTCGGCCATGACCATGGATGAAGCGGAGCCGGTGCTGGTTCGTTCCGTTGCTGTTGACACTCTTCACATTTCTTCACGTGTTGCTCTAGGTCCGCGTCGATACCAGGCCACCAGACGTAGCTCCTCGCGAGTTCTTTGCATCTTACGATACCGGGATGACCCTGATGAAGTTCCTCAAGCAAGAAGGCTCGGTGTTTTGAAGGCACAACTACTCTCATGCCGTACATTAAACACCCTTGATGAACTGTGAGCTCCAAACGCTTGTCGAAGAAATGTTTCAACTCCTTCTCAGCGACATGCGACGGCCAGCCAGCACTTGTGAAGTTCAGTACCTTGCTTAGTAATGGATCACGCCTCGTTTCACGAGCGATGTCTTGGCCTGTGACAGGCAGCGTTTCCAAACGAAGCGAATAAAAAATTTCGCTTTCTTCTTCTGATTGCTTTTCGCTGCTGTCGAGCGGCAAGCGCGATAAACAGTCTGCTTCCGCATTATCGGAAGATTTCTTGAATTCAAGAGCATAGTTGTAGGCTGACAGCGTCAGCGCCCAACGCTGCATGCGGGCAGCTGCCATCGCGGGAATGCCTGTTTTCGGGCCGAGAATTGTTTGCAGTGGTTTATGGTCAGTCACAAGCGTGAAGAACCTACCGTAGACGTAGAAGTGAAACTTCTTTACGCCGAATACGAGGGCAAGGGCTTCTTTCTCGATCTGACTGTAGTTCTTTTCGGCACTTGACAAGGTGCGGGATGCGTAGGCAACCGGTCGAACTGATCCATTTATCATTTTCTGCGAAAGAACTGCGCCTATACCGTACTGAGATGCGTCGCAGGCAAGTTGAAGCGGTCGCTTCGGATCATAATGGGCAAGAACTGGAGGGGAAGCCATAGCTGCTTTTATCTCCGTGAAAGCAAGCTGGCATGACGCATCCCACGTCCACTCCGTTGTTTGCTTTAGCAGCCTGTACAACGGCTGTGCCAAAGTCGAGAGACGCTGAACAAACTTGCCGTAATAATTGACCATCCCAAGGAATGACTGCAGTTGCTGCTTGTCTTTTGGAGCAGGCGCATTTAGTAGTGCCAGTACCTTTTCAGGCGATGCGCAAACACCCTCGGCGTTGATGACGTGGCCCAGATAACGGAGCTCTCGTTGAAAGAACGAGCACTTATCGCGCCGGATGCGCACACCGCGTTCCTGCAATCTTGACAAGACGGCTTCCAAGTTACGGAAGTGCTCTCGCTTGGTCTTGCCTGTGACCAGGATGTCGTCAAGGTAGCAACTGACTCCTTCCAACCCTTTCAGCATGTTGTCCATAATTCTTTGAAATATGCTTGGGGCGGACGAAATGCCGAAAGCCAGACGGTTCATAGTATACAAGCCCTTATGCGTGTTTATCGTCAGTAGTTTCCGGGAGCCTTCCGCCATAACTACCTGCTGGTAGGCCCTACTCAGGTCAATCTTCGAAAATTCCTCCCCTCCTGCAAGCGCTGCGAGAAGGTCATCTATCCGAGGTAGCGGGTAGCGGTCTACTTCTAGACAGGGATTGACGGTGGTTTTATAATCGACACACAGTCGGAGGCTTCCATCCCTCTTCACTACCGGTACCAAGGGCGTTGCGTATTCGCTTGTAGCAACAGGCGTTATGATGCCAAGCTTCTCCATTTTCACAAGTTCCGCTTCTACTGCACGTTGCAGAGCAAAGGGAACGCTTCTTGCCTTTACAAACTTCGGCTGTGACCCTTCGCGAAGGACAAGCTCGGCCTGCTCTTCCGTGATGGTACCTAGCTCATCCTTGAAAAGTTCGGAATGGCTTTCTAGCATGGCTTCCAGCTTTTCTTGCCAGTGCTTTGATATTTCTCGAGAGAGACCAAGGTGATTAAAAAAAACTAGGTTCTTCCAATCCAAACGAATATCTTGCAACCATTCTCTGCCGAGGAGTGCCGGTCCTGTAGAGTCCACGACGTACAGGGGAAGCTCCACGCACTGGTCGTTGTGGCGCACGACGACTTTCGCCAGACCCTTCGGTTTTACTATGGCCCCAGTATACGTGCGCAGCTTTAACGATGCTGGCTGAAGTCGCTTACGTGGAAACAACCTCTGGAATTCGCGCCATGATATGACGGATACGGCTGCGCCGGTGTCAAGCTCCATCGTCAGTAGGACACCGTCAACGTTCACGGGTACAGTAAATGGGTCTGCGTTGAATGATTTAAGTGAGACAGACGACTCGTTTCGGACGGACGTGAGCATCTTCACACGTTTCCGGAGCTTTGCCTCCCTAGCTTTCTTTCCTTTCCTGCAGGCGCGTTGAATATGCCCTTTTCGGTTACAATTGTAACATGTATCGCCGATATGAGGGCATGCTTCGCTAGAGTGATTGGGTGACCCGCAACGGAAGCAGCTTGCCGACATCACAGACTGCTTTTCGCCTCGAACCTTATTCACTTCGTACGCCGGGGATGCGCTGTTATGCGTGAACGCCGCGCTAATCGTTGCAGTTTCCATGGCAAGAGCTCTATCTACGGCCTTTTGGAAGGTTAGCTTTTTGTCTTCCGTGAACAACACACGCTGAATGTCCTCGCGGAGCAGGCCGCAAACGAAACAGTCCCGGAGCGCTTCATCCAAGAAACTTCCAAATTCGCAACTCTGCACCAGCCTTCGAAGTTCCGCGACAAATTCGGTAATGGACTCACCGCTTCGCTGTGACCGCTTGTAAAATTTAGCACGCTCTGCGATGACAGACGACTGCGGTGCCAGGTGATCGCTCAGGAGTTTCAGGAGACTGTCAAACTCTCGTGACGACGGTGCGTCCGGTGCCGTCAGCGACTTGAGCAGCGCGTAGGTCTTCGCGCCGATGAGACTCAGGAACGCAGGAACCTTCTTTGCTACTGGAACATCGTTGACCAAAAGATAGGCTTTCAACCTTTCCTCGTACGAGCGCCAGTCACTCGTGGTCTCGTCGAAAGGTTCAATGTGGCCGATGTGACTCATGACTCACTTGGAAGTTTCGGCTGCCGTGATGCCAGTTTCAGGAATTTCACCGCAGGGAAATCTTCGTGGCGGGAAGCTTTTACACAGAGGCCAGGTTCTTCACACTGCGAATTCCGTACGGCGGTCATCCCATCCTCGTCGCCAATATGTCATGTCTGGCATCCAAGAACTGGGCGGCGTAGACGTAGCGTCGAAAGAACGTTTATTCCTGCTACTTGGCAGGCAGCCAACAGGTTACATACTGCGCGGGGTGGGCCCGTGCGAGCGGTCTTTTAAAGCCAGCACGGGCTACCCGATAAGAGATAGCCGGGCAGAGAGCATGCGCAGACAGCACGCGATAACACGCGTGCTTGGTTTCGCGCGCACACAACAAAGCACACGCTGCCCTTTCACCGCATTGCAGCGATGAAGATAATCGTGAAACGTACCGATCTTTTCAAAGGCAAATATAAGCGTGTACATTGTCCTTCGAATAAAACGTCCACGCACACACACGTAGGCACACACCGCGCGCGGTACGAAACGTGCCCAAACACGCGCAGTGCAAAGCTGTGTGAACGAGAGATGGGAGGGGCGTACACGTGCACCCGCTACTTGAATTTTGCCCCACATGCGGCGCTCTCACGCCAGCGCGACTAGAGTTACTGTATATGCTACCAAAGGTAGCTTATCTTCGGTAGCATATGCAGTAACTCTAGCCGCGACAGCAAAGCGTACTCGGCGTCAACATATCCTTTTTCAAACAAGAAAACTGCTTGAACAGTCATTACCAGGACTGATGTATGCGGATGATATTGTATTTATGACTGACAATACAGATCTACAGTGATTGATGGACAGATGTGGTACAGAAGGAGACAGATTAGGCTTGAAGTTTAGCAAAGAAAAATCAGCAGTCATGGTTTTTAATGATAACATTTGCGGCGAGCATAAGATACAGGAGGCCACGCTTAAGAGACTCGATAAGTACAAGTATCTTGGGGTGTGGATAAATAATGGAATTGAGTATCTGACAGAGTACGAAAAATATGTAACGACTAAAGGTAACAGAAGTGCAGCGATTATGAATAGTAGGACACTGTGGAACTAGAGGTACGAGGAAGTACGAGGGATACGGAACCGGGTAATGGTTCCGGGCCTGATTTTTGCCAATGCAGTTCTATGTATGAGAGCAGAGACCCGGGCACAGTTGGAAACTAAGCAACGTGGTGTGTATAGGCTCGCTCTGGGAGCATATGGCAGGGCACCAAACCTTGGGGTGCAGGGGGATCTGGGATGGTCTTCTTTCGAGGGCAGAGAGGCTAGTAGCAAGATAGCGACTGAGAAAAATGGGGGAAATGCGGTGGGTTAGGGAGGTGTTCAGTTATTTATACACGAGGAATGTTGACACAAGGTGGAGGAAGTGAACTGGAAAATTGCCAAGCAAATACTTCCGCAGCAGTGGGGGGACAGGTAAAAAATCATCCGTCAAGAAAAAGGTTAAGGAGACAGAGAGGAGTATGTGGAAAACAGGTGGCAAACCAAATCACCATTAGAGACATACAGGACGTTTAAGCAAGAAATACCCAAAGAAAATATTTGCGATAACTCTAAGGGAAGCTCATTGTTGTTTGAGGCCAGGACAGGTGTACTGCAGACTAAAACGTACCGAACCAGATACCAGGAGATAGACTTGTTGTGCGGGGTGTGTGGAGAGGAGGAAACGGCTGAACACCAGATGCTTGTAAACGACTTCATCCTGCAGTTGAATGTAACGGGGAACTATTCAAAGCTCTGGGTTTTAAAGATAGTTTAGTTAAAATATACTTTGAACAGGTAGAAATAACTAAACGGAGGCTATTTGATTGGTGGATAATATCAACGCAAAAGTAAAGGAGTAAATACATAGGTATGCATGCATATAGTACCATTCAAGGCTAGCTGGGGCGCGCCGCCTAGCCCGATTCAAAGGATTGAGCCTCATTCATCCATCCATCCATCGACAGCAGACTGTGCGGGGCATGTTTACTTTTCCACTGCTCTCGCTGAACCCAAGGGCTTCAAGGACGCCAGTGGTGCTTAAATCGACCGCTGGGTAGACGTCTTCACATTCTAGTAAAACATGCCCCATCGTTTCCCTAGCTTTACAGCAGCAAGCACATGCTTCTTCTTCCTTCTTATATCTCGCTTTTTGGTGCGTGTTGTAAGGCATCCTGATCTCGCTTAGAAAAGTAATGAGCTTCCCTTTGAGTTATCATAAATTATTTCTTTCCTGGTTTCGTTTTTTCCTCTCAAGTATTTACTCATGGCAGGTTGCTTTCCCATTGCCGCCACCCATGAGATTATTTCAGCCTCTCTGGCTTTCCGCTTGACGTTCTTTGTTGCTGCGTTGCCCACCCTACAGGCCGCATACTTGCTCGGAAGCTTCCTAGTTATTTTCCTCGGATGTGAATCAATGTTTTTCCTGTATAGATACCTCAACACTCTCCCAGCCCATTTGCTTTCTACCATATTCTTACTTTCTTCCATATTCTTCAGCGTGGGCTTCCACAGCCCATGCTGAAGCAGCATGGGCTGGTGATCCTAAACTGATCCCAGCGGGCTGGTGATCCGTTTGTGATCACCAGCAGCACCTGGTGATCACTAAATGCTCGATGGCTGCGTCCACCTCGTTTGGCTGTATTTGAAGGGCGCTAAGCCTCGCAGGTAATACATTAAGAGCTCCTTTGTCTGCATCGACGTCTACAAAAGGAGCCTCAGCCATGGGCCCTCTTTGAACACACTACCCCCGTGGAGGTACGCCCCGCCCCAGTTGCTCCAGGATCCAGTGGGTCTTCTGGATGCCCGCCGAATGTCAAGTGGCTTCTCCAGGACATCCTGGACTCGCAACAGCTGTAGGAAGACCCTTCAGCTCCTAACAGCCACACGTATGCTGCGTGTCCCAGCTAAGGTTAGCCGTGCTGATCAACGGGAAAAAAAATCAAAAAACAAGGTGCAAGATACAATTATAAGACTTACGGTGTTCGGTCATCAGCGTTATGAGAACCTATTTTGAACAGTGTTTTTCAAATGTTTCTTTTTTTCGTTCAGCAGCTTGGCTAACGTTATCTTGGACACCCCATGTGTGCTTACATTGTTGCGCATTCCGCATGATTTTTCTTCTTTCTTGTTTCTTCAATACTGTTTTTCTTATCTTGCCTTCGTCTGTCTTTTCCCTTCCTCACGTGTAGGGTAGCCAACCGGCTACGTCCTTGATTAACCTCCCTGCTTTTCCTCATTCGTTTCTCTCTCCGAGTTTCCGGGGAATTCGCGCTGCCGCATACAATACACGCGTGAGACTGAGAAACGTGCAGTCACGTGGTCTTCTCTGCAAGCAGGGTGAAGGCGATCGCCTAAAAGGGGTGCGCCGGCTTTCGTTCGATTTTTTTTTTCTGTTTACGCTTCTGGAAGGGACTTTCCAGACACTGACAGACATTGCAGACACTGACATTTGCTTGTCATTTTCCGACAGCGCACGTTTACAGTACAGATATACGGCAGATTGCGTTCCCACACCAGCCTCCTTCAGCCCGATTCCGTTGTTTAGTTATCTTCATTTCTCGCGTTCATTCTTTCCAGATTGATTTTAACTTGTTTCGTTATGTGCGACGTCAGTAGGCGAGGCACTTTTGAGGACGAAATTTTGGCCTACTTTGTCTGACATGTTGACTAAAAAACAAAAAAGTTGTCTAGGTGACTAGAAATGTCACAGGGAATTGATGAGGCATGTATATATAACGGGATTGTCGTTGAAGGTAGTTGGCTGTCATCGCCTGTACTGTCATCGCTTGTCCTTGAAGTTTTCTTGTTCTGTCTGGCGCTGCATGGTCGTAATGCAGAACCGATTTGTGTTAAGCTAAGTACATTACCAAATACCTTAGCGCGCTAAATTGGCTATTGTTCTTTAGCATACCTTAAAGGAACCCTGATCCTTAAGCTAGAAAAAATCAACATTTAAGCATACAAAAAGAAAACGTAAAACGAGTAGTAGATAAACTACAGTGGAGCGCAATGATAAAACCTACTTGACCCCATCTGGGTCCTGTGTGAGTCAAGGGGTACGAAACTAAACAAAGCAGTTGTGGTTTTGCAGACAAAGAAACGATTCACAAGAGGCATGTGGTCCGAGACTTGCTATCACAATGAGGATTTCTACACAGGTTATGTGATTTAATCTTCACATGGTGTGGGAAGGGTCCTGCCCTGTCATATCTGATGTCATCAACGGGCAGTGAGATTCATGAATATCGTTATCAATTGTGAGTCACTAAAACCTTGTAGTCACAAAACGAACCCCATTTTGAGTACGCAAGTTTGTAACGTTGACCAGCCAATGCCGTCCAGCGTAATTTCTTTCTCCACTTGGGGCGCTCACTTAGTGCTGACCGCGAATCATTTGTTACGACTTCAATGCCGTCGCGACTGCCTTCGTTCTCCATCTCTTCATCATCTAGCGCTCGTCGTCGTCGACAAAAGTTTTAGATTTCTGCCGGATCCCAAAGAGTGGCACTGCTTTCTTTCAAAAGCGTCTGAATATCTTCGTCAGCGAAATATTTCACGGCCCACAGGCATATCTTTATGAGGGGCCCTTCTACACTTCTTGTATCGGCGCTTTTTTTTTAGACATCGTAGGAGCTATGTGCCCCCATCAACCTTTATTCACTCTTAATTCTGTTCGCGCACAAATGCACGACGTTTGCTCTCTTAACGAGATCCCTATCTTTAATTCTGCTCAATAATGTACGTATTAGTGTTCCATGCTTCTTGATAAATCGGACAGCCTAGGACAACGGTTGGCTCCATAGTATTTCATGAAATTAGAAATAACAGGGGTGATACAGCTGCGCCAATAAATTGCTATACATTTGCGACTTGCCGCGCCACAACCGTATGGGAATGCCTCGAATCGCCCCCAAGGTGCTCCAAAACGCCGAGCGCGACCACGAAGCGTACGTGCTCGGGCCAGTTTCAGAGGGAAGTAGCAACTATGTAAATAGCTAAGAATATCGGCAGTCTCAAGGACTCTCAAGGACGCTGTATATCGTTGAGTATCGAATTATTTAAGCCTGCGTTTCGCTGCATTACGCGCGATAATGCGTGACCGCATTGACACGCCCGTGAACCAGTGTTCGTGTTTTTTCCGGGACTTAGAATGGGACACTTTCTCATCATATAACTGCATATAATCGCATAACAATTAATGCCCACAAATATATTAAAAGATGTGACATGGTGACATGTGAGGATGCGGCGCGCCGGAAAAACAGCGTGATTTTGCACATGTTCGGCCTGGCCAAACGGAGTGCTTACGCACCCCCCCCCCCCTCTCTGTTTTTTATAAGCATGAAGTTCCAATGGGATGCGTGCGTCCCACACGAGGAACACTACATAGCCGCGCACAAATCGCATTTGAGTTTAAGGACAGTAGGTTTAAAGTCACCTAAATTGTACCTGTTGGAATAATGTCGCCGCTGTTGTCGAATACTATTTTTTTTTCTCACCTGCATTCTCTAGACACTGTAGCACCAAGGTGGTCATGAGAGGTTGAATTCGCGGGAGTCCCTTTGATACAAAGTTGCACTGTGATCCACGATTACCGCATTTGCAGCTGCATAGTACAGGCCTCGCCACAAAGTTTTTAGCCACGCGATGGCCGCGATGAGATCGATTAGTTTATTTGCTTCGTAAGAGTAAAGTGTAACGGGAGGCAGACGGAAAAGTCGTTCAAATTAAGGCTTGGGGTGTCCTTCGCCCCCTTTGCCAAGAAGGACAGCACAAATTCACCGCACTGTTTTTTTAAGGTTCCACATTCATTTTTAACGTACCACTTGAATAACTTACTACTGGCTTAAGAACAAAATGACACGTTTTTGTCGTTAGCCATAAATATATTTAACATGGAAATGCGAACGCGAAGTATAGCGAAGTGTATGAATGTGTTTGTGCGTATCGAGAGTGATAACGCGCGAAAGAACTCGCATCTGGCAACCTAGTTCGGTTGATGTCGTACCACGATTGCCTACGATGGCCGCGTTTAGTAATGTGCGCATCTGCGATGTCGTTATAGAGATACGGTACAGCGGCCAGTCATTCATCGTGTGAATTCCGCGAAGCGCTCCGCGTCAGCCCCAGTCATTACTAATGGCCCATATTACGTCGGTTTAAAAACATTTTTTACACGAATCTTGGTTCAAATTATTGGAGTAGTCATCATCATCATCAGCCTATTTAATGTCCCCTGCAGGACGAAGGCCTCTCCCTGCGGTCTCCAATTACCCCTGTCCTGCGCCAACCAATTCCACTAGCGCCTGCGAATTTCTTAATCTCATTACCCCGTGCACCTAGTCTTCTGCACACATTCTGAAACCTTAATGCTCCACCGGTTATCTAACCTGCGCATTGCATGACCTGCCTAGCGCCATTTTTTTCTCTTAATGCCAATTATAATATCGGCTATACCCGTTTGCTTTCTGATACAAACCACTCTCTTTCTGTCTCTCAAGGTTATGCCTAGCATTCTTCGTTCCATCGCTCTTTCTGGAGTCCTTAAAGGAGTACTGACACAAAAATTTGAAGTCGAGATAACTTGTGAGATCGATTTAGTTGGTCACACACACATCGTCTACAAAATATCAGCGGCGAATATAGCTTAGAACATATTTAAACTCAATTTTAAAACACATGCGCCCAGCCAACCGCAAAACAGAGCACCTCGCGACATTGACATCAACCGGGATTGTAAATAGCCAAGAAAACGCTACGTCATGTGGCTATGTCACAAATTTTCGTTGGCTGCCATGCGGCTTACATGTGCTCTTCTCCTCTGTTGTTGCTTGTTCTAGCTGCTGTACTCGTAGTGGGACGCGCTCCGTGTCGCTGCAACTGCAGTTTTTGTCGTGTCCATCGGGATATTTCCCACACTATCAGCTTGACTGCGCTGCCACAACGTTAAACGCCGATTTGTTGTGTCTCACCATTGATTGTGGCCGATGCGAGGGTTTTGTTGAGGTTCGTCCTCGCCATCGCCGACCGCAATATCTGAGTCGCTAAGTGATTGGCCACGTGTAAGTGTCTAAAGGCGGAACCACATGGCGCGATTTCAGGCGCGATTGACGCGCGGATGGTGGGACGCGCGCGTCATTTTGACGCGTGCCCAGCAGGATCCATCACGAAATCGCGCCGCCGCGTGTTGCTGCTCGGAGTAGAAAAAAACGCGTCGCGCGCGCGCGTCCACCAATCAGAGTTCAGGTAAGTCGCGTGGCATTTGGTCACGTGGAATTTTGGTTCTTTTTTTGCCACCAGATGGCCCTACTCTCTGCGCATCTCGACGGAACCTCCTTGGCGGAATTTTTTGTTTCTCGGCAGAACTGGCGCGTGCGTCGAGGAAAACATGTGCTACCGTGATTTCGTTCGCGCATCGCGTTGGTTCGCGCATCGTGTTCACCTAAAATGAACAAAGCAACCTTCAACGAGGCCCTCATAACTAAAGTGGAGAAGCGTCGCGTCTCATCGCTAATACTGGCAAGACAATTTGCTAATAATATTACCAGTGTATGGTGCTCGCTCTCTTCTCAAACAGGCAGGCCGCACCCACATGTACCTCCTGACCCGTATTTTTGCTTGCGTCAGTATCAGTATCCCCATTAATAGTAGCAATCGCCTCTTCTGCTCGGTAGTAAGCGGCCGACCCTCCTTTTTACATGTGAAGTTGTAAACAAGCAGCGGCTTCTCAGCATGCGGAAGGTACATAGTCACAGTTTCGCACACAATATTGTTGCTTGAAATTAAGCTTGATAAATACACTTCGGAAAGAAATGTCGCTGTCTAATTACACTCAGATTATTTTTATTGTAGTGTTCTGTAAGTTTAAGGGCATATTATATATGCGGTAACAGAGACAATACCTGTCGTTGAGAGTTATGTTGTCTGGCAACCCGGAAAACGCGGCGCGAAAGCGCCGCTCCTTTTTTTCGTACGGGTGCTCGCGCGTCGGTGGCAACGCAGGCGTTTGCCGCCCGTCGCGTTTTTCGCTCGCGAAAAACGCGCCATGCGGTTCCAGCTTAAAGCGCGAGACACATGGCGCGATTTTCCGTGCGATCTGTAGTACGGCGCGTCGTGTGCGACTTGCCGCATGCGGCGATTCGGGACACATGGTACGAATGAGCGAGCGGAGGCCCAGAACCGGCGCCCCTGCGTGGAAGTTCGGAATGCGTAACTTCGAACTGGCAACCGTACTTGCACAGCTATCTTTTTTGAAACGAACGATGACAGTATAAGCACGTCTATGCAAGCACTGTAGGCGTGTTTCCGCAAGGCCGCGTTAGCAGTATCGGATCCGTTGACAGCCGCCGATGGCCAAGAGCCGGCAGGCATAGCTCGCTGGGCCATCGAATCCGACACCGGTTGCGCTTGTGACACGATCGCTTGCAGCTCGTATAACGAAGCGCCTATCTTAGTCGGCACATCGTGTACACAGTTGTGTCACGCTTAAATTGCAGCACATTTGATTTCATTGGCGCCGACAGAAGCGAACGAGCATGCCAAGCGAGCTTGCGATCGCTGGGAGACGATGTAGGCCCAGCTCGCCGGCCGTCCATTCGGGGCCGAGGGTCCTTGCGATGCGTCCGCAGCTCGTAATAAAGCGCCTAACTTCGTCAGCACAATCAATGCCTGAACATCTATGTTTCCCTTAAGTGAAAATACGGTTAGTTTTCGTGGTGCCGTTAGTAGCGATGAGTAAACAGGCCAGTCAGTCGAGCTGCTTCGTATACAGATGATTGCTGGCGCGTCTGCGCTTACCGCGTCTATAGTAGAAATCACGCCAACGATTTACTATTTCGCACGACGTTTTATAACTCGCACTCTTTAGAGTTCACTTTATTGTAGAAGTTATTTCGTGTCAGAAACAAATTGTAGCCCATTTATGTGCCGCCGTCAGCGGCGAAAGAGGCCGAAGAGGCCCGCGTTTCGACCAGGGAGAGAAAAAAAAAAACAGACATGATCGGAACGGCGAGGCGCCCGCTCGCCGGCCCCGCCCTGCCCCGCCGGGTCTACCACGTGGCCATGACGTTCACGCTACCGGCGCTGTCATGGACTGAGGTCGTCCGAGCGATGCGGCAGTCGCACGACAAGTTGGTCGCGCACGCTGGCTGCGCGTCAGAGCATACGTCAAGGTTTTCTGCGAAGACGTGACCACATTGTTTACATTCCCGTTTGTCCCGTCTCGTTGCTCTCTGGAACCGAAAGTTCAACTGGTCGCTATAAAAAGGGCTGCAAATAATTACCTGTCGCGCTCTGAAGTAAATTAGGTTTCGTGCTGTAATTACTGGGTCATTAACTACTTATTAAAGCAAAAAAAACCACGCGGATATTTTTTTTTGTGTGTGTGTGTCAGTACTCCTTTAACTTGTTCTCAAGCTTCTTTGTCAGTCTCCAAGTCTCTGCCCCATATGTCAGCACCGGTAAAATGCACTGACTGTATAATTTCATTTTCAACGATAACAGTAAGCTCACAGTCAGGAGCTCATGATGTCTGTCGCATGCGATCCAACCCATTTTTATTCTTCTGTAAATTTCCTTCTCATGGTGAGGGTTCCCTGTGATTAGTTAACCTAGGTAAACGTACTCCTTCACAGACTCTAGAGGCTGACCAGTGACCCTGAACTGTTGTTCCTTTGCGCGGTTATTCATCATTATCTTTTTCTTTTGCATATTAATCTTCAACCCCACTCTTACACTCTCTCTGTTAAGGTCCTCAATCATTTGTTGTAACTCGTCCGCAGTGTTGCTGAATAGAACGATGTCATCGGCAAACCGAAGGCTGCTGAGGTATTCGCCATCGATGCTTACTCCTAAGCCTTCCCAGTTTAATAGCTTGCATATTTTTTCCAGGCACGCAATGAACAGCATTGAAGAGATTGTGTCTACTTGTCTGACCCCTTTCTTAATAGGTATCCTCCTACTTTTCTTGTCGAGAATTAAGGTAGCTGTGGGATCTCTGTAGATATTTTCCAGGATATTTACGTAAGCGGTCTGTACTCCTTGACTACGTGATGCCTCTATGACTGCTGGTATCTCTACTGAATCAAATGCCTTTTCGTAATCGCTTCTAGTACAGTTAATTTCTTGTACATCGGACTCTGGCTTCTATCCAAGCTCCTTACCGAATGACCCGGCCGCCTTGACTTCGACGATAGCGCTTTGCATGTTCAGAGCCAGGGTTCGTTCCAGGCACGTGAAAGGTTTCTGTCCACCGGACTTGCAAAGAATTTGGGGTTTCCCAAAGCCTTCGAAAGGACCCGCCAGAAGAATTAGCCGCATTCCGTGCTCGGAATGGCGGCGGCAAGAAAACAGCGCCAGTGTCGTGTTCTTCTTTTCCTTCGTCCTTGTCTGTTTTGCGCTGTTACTTTCCGAAACATGAATTACCGCTAACTCGCCGAAGTTTCTCTTCTAGTAAGATACACTCTCGTTATTTAAAAATTTTGACTTCTGTGATCACACTCTATACACGTCCACTGCGCGTTTTCGTCGAGCGTACGTGGAAACTGTTGCCTCTATGGTGACAAGTTCCAGTGTTGAAACGCTGGCTCGAGAGGCATCCCTTCTCCAACCAGTGATCTTTTCAAGCGAATCGAATAAAGAAGCAGCCACCTGCAACGCGCGCCAGGTGCAGCTTGACGAAGCGATTAGCGGGGGAGACGGGCGTGAGCACCCGTGAAAGCTCGCCTTGCTCAGGGAGGGGAATGACGGCGGAGAAACTTCTTCGTGGTTTGAGTGAGGGAAAATAGCCCATACTATTGTATACTATGGGCGGCGTGCACGCCGATGGCCGCGCCACTGGTGGCGGCCTTGCGCAGAACGCACGGGAGAGGAGCGAGCCGCGCGCCGTCGCACGACGTAGTTTGTTGCGTCGCTGATCTCCGTCTTATTTGTGCTTTCGGAGCAAAATAGGCAACACCCTTCGCATGTGTGGATGGCCAAATCTTCCGAAGAATGTCGAAGAAGAATTGTTGCAGGGTGGGGGGCTCAAATACCGGCGAAAACGTGCCGGCGATGCGGTTCTAATTATTCCCCGCAAAGCCTCATCAGCAGGAGCAACGGTGGCAATGGATCGTCGCTTCGGCGCGAAATTTCTTCTTCTCGTTCTTTCCTTTGTCGCTTCGATGTTTTTTTTTCTTTTTTATTATTATTTTTTTACTCGATTGTAGTTAGACGCGTGCGACGAAGTTCGTCTGCAGTGCAACATGCGGTTTAAAGGCATTTCGCTAAAGTTCGGAATGCCGTTTGCCGCTTATCAATTTTCCGCTTCTTTACCGCGTTGCGCTAGCTAGGCAGCACGACTGCACGAGCGCATTGCGTTGTATGTTAAAGCTACAGAAGTTTGCAAGAACTGAAATTGTTAGTTTTATGTGGCCCGGTAAATCCTCGCACCAGCTGTCGCGCACTTCATGTTTTTACATCTATTTTATGCGTGGTTTCGCACATGTTTAACTGTTGCTAGTTGCTTCATGCATAACTCTTGATTCTTTTGAGCTGCGAGGTTTTCACCCTGCCTCGTTTGTAAAGGGTATAAATCACGCTGTGTCTTATCGGAATGACACCAAGCAAGTGCTTCTTTAACAGCTTTATTCAGTTCGCCCGAGGGCATCTTAGATATTGTGTTTTTTTTGGGGGGGGAAAGCGTTTAGAAAATAGGCAGCTCAGGGCGAGAATTGCTAATAGTTACTGCATATAGTATTTTTGTTCCATTTTTCGCTGAATAGTTCGCGTCACGTTTGGTAAGTCATCACACCTTGATGCTGCCTGAGCAGACTTAACACGCCGAGTGATTTGTTTGTTTCACAACGTAGTCTCTTCTTGCAAGTGAATTTTGTACTCAACTGAATCATTTCTTATTATGCTTACGCCGCATAGGACTAAACCCGGCCTTGCCGCCAGCGCTGGATGATGATGATGATGATGTGTGTTGTTTTGTGGCGCAAGGGCCAGGTTTGGCCAAGGAGCGCCATGACTGGTGGTAGTGTTAAGGATGTATTATGGAAGATGTGACTTGGCTGTAAAGTGGCCTAAAATAGTCGCTGTAAAGTGCGTAAAATCTACGTGCTATAAAATTATGGCGATGACTGATGACGAATACTATGAACTTTAAAATCCATCGTAAAAGAATGATGCAATGTTTAAAATATGCGAGACATTAAATTGCTTACAGCACTACTGCCTCGCCAGAGCCCTTGAACCATAAGGGCCTAGAGGCATGTGCTATTCAAAATAATTATCGCAGCGGCATCCTCTGGAGAGAGGACCCGCTACGAACATGTGGGGCTAAAAACATGCAAGACAACATCTTTCAGAAAGCTTAGTACTGCGTTGGTGTCAATTAAAGGTTCTGGGCCTAGTAACATTACTGGATGAAGGGGGATGTGCTGGCGGTATGCTACGGGAAAATGTTTCTTTCGTTCAGATTCGGCTTTCCGACACTCCAGTAAGACGTGGAGGACGGTCAGCCTCTCCCCGCATCTACCACAGGTTGGAGGCTCGTTTCCCGTGAGTAAAAAGTTATGTGTGCCGAAAGTGTGTCCTATTCTTAAACGGCAGAATAGGACATCTGTCCGGCGGGATTTTGTTACGGGAGGCCAGAAACCTAATTGTGGCTTGATTACATGAAGTTTATTGTTTGTTTCCATGTCCCACGAGCGTTGCCAGTAGTTCCGCAGTTTTCTGCGCAAGTAGGGCCTCAGATCTGTGACAGGGACTGCTGCGGTAGGCCATCTGATGCGGCCAACTGATGTGGCCATCTGGTCCGCCAGAACATTGCCTTCAATGGCCCTATGACCGGGCACCCAGCATATGATGACATGCTGGTTACATATATACGTTTTACATAGGACGGAATAGAGTTCGTTGATGACTGGGTTTTTGTGCTTAGAAAATGACATCAAGGCCTTCACAACACTGAGGGAGTCCGTATATATAACTGATTTCTGGAGTTTTGATTTATTTATATGCTTTACGGCCGACAGCAGAGCGTAGGCCTCAGCCGTAAAGATACTAGTTTCCGGATGCAGTACGTCGGATTCCGAGAAGGATAGACCGACGGCTGCATAGGACACCCCGTCGTGTGACTTCGATGCGTCTGTGTAGAACTCCGTGCAGGAGTATTTGTGCTGGAGTTCCCGGAAATGCATTAGGATTTCAATCTCTGGAGCGTGTTTTGTAACTTGCATGAAAGATATATCACATTGTATGAGCTGCCACTCCCACGGAGGCAGTAGCTTGGCTGGATGCATTAGGGGAAGCTCGAGGAGTGGAACGTGCATTTCTTCACTAAGCTCCCTCACACGCAGCGAGAAAGGCTGTCTTACGGAAGGACGATTGCGAAAGAGTGTAGCATATGTCATGTCATTAATGGTATTAAAACAGGGATGTTGAGGATTTGAGTGGACTTTCAGAAAATATGTCTGGCTGATGTATGTTCTCTGAAGATGAAGTGACCACTCATTTGATTCTGCATATAAACTTTGTATGGGACTTGTTCTGAAAGGGCCTGTGGCCAGTCGGATTCCTAGATGGTGGACAGGGTCTAGCATTTTTAGTGCGCTCGGGGCGGCAGAGTGATAAATCACAGCACTATAGTCTAATCGTGATCGAATGAGGCTTTTATAGAGTTTCAATAAACACTTCCTGTCACTACCCCACGTAGTCTGGGATAGAAGTTTGATTATGTTCATTGTTTTTAGACACTTTTCTTTAAGATGTTTAATGTGGGGGACGAAAGTGAGTCTGTAGTCAAGTATGACACCTAGAAATTTGTGTTCTTTGTTTACAGGTATCTGTTGTCCACACACTTCTAAGCAGGGATCTGGAACCAGGCCTCTCTTCCTTGTAAACAAAACACAAGAACTCTTGTGAGGATTGATTTTGAATCCATTTTTCTCTGCCCACCCTGACACCTTGTTCAAACCATGCTGTGCCTGTCTCTCGCAGACAGCGAGGTTACAGGATTTGAAAGCTATTTGAATGTCATCGACGTAGACAGAGTAAAAGATGGCGGGTGGTAATGAAGCACGAAGCGTGTTCATCTTCACGATAAAGAGCGTGCAGCTGAGAACGCCTCCTTGGGGTACACCCGTTTCTTGCGTAAAAGGCCGTGAGAGTGCATTGCCGACTTTTACCCGGAAGGTGCGATTTGACAAATAGCTTTTTATTATATTAAGCATATTACCGTGGATGCCCATTTCTGACAGGTCTCTTAAGATTCCGTAACGCCACGTCGTGTCATACGCCTTTTCCATATCCAGAAATATCGATAGGAAGAACTGTTTATGTATAAATGCGTCCCGGATATTTCCTTCAACACGTACGAGATGATCGGTTGTGGACCGCCCTTCTCGGAAGCCGCACTGATACGGATCAAGCATTTTGCTCATTTCAAGGAAATGGATGAGTCGCCGATTAATCATTTTTTCAAATACCTTACAAAGGCAACTCGTGAGGGCGATCGGGCGGTAACTTGCCACTAAGGAAGGATCTTTGCCTTGTTTTAAAACAGGAACCACAATGGCTTCTTTCCATGCAGTTGGGAGGTATCCTGCAGCCCAAATGGTGTTGAAAAGTGTGAGTAGTGTAACTTGGGTATCACTGGGTAGGTTTTTGATCATTTCATACATGAGTCTGTCTGATCCAGGTGCAGAGCTCTTGCATGAGCTCAAGGCAGCTCTGAACTCGGCAATACTGAAAGGGCAGTTGTACGATTCATTCTGTAGACATTTTCCTTTGAGTGGCTTACATTCTTCGATTTGTTTATACTTTAGGAAGGATTTCGAATAATGTTTTGAACTTGACACACTCTCAAAGTGTTCGCCAAGTGAGTCTGCCTG
This sequence comes from Dermacentor albipictus, assembly GCF_038994185.2. NCBI lineage: Eukaryota > Metazoa > Arthropoda > Arachnida > Ixodida > Ixodidae > Dermacentor > Dermacentor albipictus. The sequence continues at coordinate 65,479,865 of NC_091825.1, forward strand.
ATGTTGCAGCGTATCACCCTGTGTGTTTACGAGAGGGAGTGAATATGTTTGTCTGCCTCTAATTCTATTTACGCGGTTCCAGACTTTCGCCTCATCTGTAAACGAGTTGATGTTCGATAAAAACTTTTGCCAACTGTCTCTTCTGGCCTGTCGGCGGGTTCTCCTGCCTTGAGACTTAACTTTCTTGAAGTTAACAAGATTCTCTGCAGTGGGCGAAGCACGTAGCAACCCCCACGCCTTGTTTTGATTCCTACGTGCGACTCTACATTCATCATTCCACCACGGGACATGCCGTTTGCATGCCGAGCCACTTACTTCACGTATGCATTTGCATGCGGCATCCATTATGAAGGCTGTGAAGTATTCCACAGCAGCATCGATTTCTAAAGAACGCATGTTATCCCATGATATACTAGTTAAATTTCGGAATTCCTCCCAGTCTGCTGTGTCAATCTTCCACCTAGGAGCCTCTGGTAGATATTCATTTTCTTTAAGTGTTCTTAATAGTATGGGGAAGTGGTCGCTTCCGTAGGGATTATTTGTAACTTCCCATTCGAGTTCGGGCAGTATAGACGGGGAAACTATGCTCAGATCAATTGAAGAAAAGGTATTGTTTGCAAGACAGTAATAAGTGGGTTTCTTCTTATTCAGCAAGCACGCACCTGAAGAAAAAAGGAATTGCTCAACAAGACGTCCTCGCGCGTCTATACGAGAGTAGCCCCACAGGGAGCTGTGCGCATTGAAATCGCCAAGAAGAACATAAGGTTCTGGCAATTGATCTATAAAGGATTGGAATTCGTGTTTCGTTAACTTGTAGTGTGGGGGCACATAAAGAGAGCTAATGGTGATGAGTTTGTTTAGGAAAACAGCTCGAACCGCCACTGCCTCAAGGGGCGTTTGTAGCTGTAAACGCTGACAGGAAATACTTTTATGAATACAGATGGCAACACCGCCTGATGATACGACAGCATCATCGCGATCTTTGCGGAACTTGACATACTGTCGGAGAAAGTTTGTGTGTTGTGGGTTTAAATGTGTTTCCTGTAGACACAGCACTTTTGGATTGTGTTTTTGTATAAGCTCTTGCACGTCATCAAGGTTCCTAAAAAGACCTCTGACGTTCCATTGAATAATTTGTGTCGCCATTTTGAAGGTAAATAAGTGCTGTGTGTATGGAAACGGAGGTGATGCCTTAAGTTACAGAGCTCTTTCGAGGCCCTGTAATGGGCGTTCTACTCTTTCTGGAGCGTTCGAGGGAGCCTCGCCGCTCCTTAGGCGCTGGGTGCGCCTTGAGGATAGTTGTGTCCATTGCCTCTTGTGAGGCGCCGGACACGTGCTCTTGCGAGCGAGAATTTACCAGCGAGGGCCCTGCCTTGGAGGGCAAGACCCCTGCACCCACCAGCCCGGAGGTCGATGGGGCTCCGTGGGGGATTTGGCTGCGCTGGCTGTTGCCAGCGCTGGAAGGGGCCGCGGAGGTTGGGGCAGCCTCAGCTGCGCCCACCTTCGGGGTAGAAGGTCCCTTCTGCTCGGTTGGCGGAGCAGCGCTAGCTGCAACCACCGTGGGGGCTGACGGCGTAACTGCCGACTCACTGTTTGTGGGTCGCACAGCCGCCGGAGGCCGTTGTGACGCTGCCCCCTGACGCGCCACTTCGGCAAAGCTTTTCTTTGGCAGGTATGCAACCCGCCTGCGTGCCTCCTTGAATGATATATTTTCTTTCACTTTGATTGTTACTATTTCTTTTTCTTTCTTCCAGGATGGGCACGACCGCGAGTACGCGGCGTGCTCCCCCTCACAGTTTACACAGTGGAGAGCGTTCTCACAAGTTTCAGTGGTGTTTTCTGTGGCACTGCATTTGGCACAAGCCTGGCGGCCGCGGCAGCTCTGCGAGCTGTGGCCGAAGCGCTGACATTTGAAACATCGGAGTGGATTGGGCACGTAAGGCCTAACACGGAGCTTGATGTACCCGGCCTCGATTGACTCGGGCAAGATACTTGATCCAAAAGTAATTATTATGTGCCTCGTCTGAATCTCTTTACCATCCCGCCTCATCTTTATTCTTCTGACGTTGATCACATTCTGTTCGCTGAAGCCCTCCAGGAGTTCCGCTTCAGTCAGCTCAAGTAAATCATCATCTGACACAACACCACGGGTGGTGTTCATTGTACGGTGTGGGGTTACTGTTATGGGGGTCTCGCCAAATGACACTAGTTGCATTAGTTTCTCGTATTGTTTTACATCGCGGAGCTCCAAGAGGAGGTCGCCGCTTGCCATCCTCGACACCTTGTAACCGGGACCAAAAGCATCAGTCAGGGATTTTGAAACAAGGAATGGTGAAATGTTTCGGACTACTTTGTTTGGCTTTTCAGAATGAATAACGTGAAAGCGGGGAAAATTCTGGGTTTGACGTCCAAAAAACTTGAAGACATCTTCGGTGCGCCCTCGTTTCTGAGGGCGATCAGCAAGGGAGGGGAAAGAAGTTTCCATGAAAAATTGTATATATTCGGCAACAGCGCCGACCGCCCACCACGGAGCCCAACGAGGGGACGCGGCAGAGCTTGCATACAAGTCTGCACGACGCCAGTCGTACGCCGTCACTATAACCGAATATGGTGTACCCAAGGTTGGATAGCCACACAGGGTTAACCCTTGCCGCCAGGAGAAAGGAAGTAAAAAGAAGAGAGAAGGAGACAGGAAAGGTAAAAAAGTGAGAGATAAAGACGAAGATTTGAGGAGGGAGAGACAGGAAAAGGCGACTGCCGATGTCCTCCAGGTGGGTCAGTCTGGAGGTGCCGTCTATGTGAAGCAGAGGCCAAAGAGGCGTGTTGCCTCCGCCGGGGGGCCTTAAAGGTCCAAACACCCGGCATCGGCTCAACCTCCAGGATCCCCCTTTCCCCAGACACGGCTAAGCCGCGCACGGCGACACGCGGGAGGGTCCAACCCTCGTGTGCTCGGGTACGTGGTGTCGCAACACACCAAACGCCTGCTCACGCAGACGCCCCTGCGGGGGCCAGCGCTGGATCTAATTTGACTGGCGCTGCTCTGCCTTTAAATATATCATGTGGCACCTCTCTCTAGTAACATTTCAAAAAAAAGTACTGCAAAGTTAGTCAGACTATAGCTTTGTACGTTTCCAAGCAGCTCCCTTGGGAATATAAAATTGCAAAAACTGCAGCGTGAACGGCAGTTCATCGGCGGTACAGCGCTAACACGCACTTTCATTAACCCGTGCGTTCAGTGGCTTCGTGGACTATAGTGTACGCGTTTCTATCAATAAATTCGCAATTATTCTTCTTCAGGCGACTTTCACTACACTTATTCGGCGGCGTCACATGTCACATCGCATTAGTCAACAAAATTTGTCGGCTAGTTTACATGAGCGCCACTTCATGCAAATGGTCTTCATGGCGTTTGTCTGCGGGACGCACCTGGCGCGTATGTGGACCATGTTGCCCCAAACACCGGTAACATCTTGTTCATACCCGCTCCCACAGAGGTCTGCGTCTTCCCTACAGCTGTCACCGCAGAAGAAGCAGTCTGGCGCCCGAACAAAGGACAAATCGCAGCCGCGAACTTCAGTCACCCATGCTGCAAAGCGTTGTCGTCTGCTGCTACTCCCCCGCGTATTGTTGGAAGCGCCCGCTAGGAGGCTATCAGTGGGGCGGTGCACGAGGCCGGGTGCGGCATCTCATGTCGACGCCGCCAGATGGCGCCACTAGAGCTTGGGCTGTACGGAACGCGAAACTGAGCATTTTCAACGTAGAGAAAGCCGTGTGCGCTTGGTGTCGCACCGAAAAAGAAAGCGCGCAGCTCAGTAGCATGTTTTCTGAAAACTTCCTCTGAAATTAAGAAAAGGCGCAGAGAAAGGTGGAAAGGCGGGCGTTCTTCAAGCTTGCGTGAAAATAAAGCCGACCCAACGAGTGCAGAGTAACGGCCGCACGACGATGCGACTGATTTCTAAACTAAAAGCTCGCGAACACCGTAGAAGAGGTAAATATGTGGATGGGTAAATTGCTTAATTCATTTGCCATTAACAATTTTTATACAGGTCAGTACCCAATCGCATTCACAAGTTCAAGTGAGCCAAACAATTGCGGCGCGTGTACTAGCACATTCGGAACAGAGGCCAGATATGATGAGGTTTAATTTATTCCTTTAGGTGCGATTTTGTTTACGAAAGCATATAACGGCTGAAAGCTAGGGAGTTAATCCTATGGTGATGCCACTATAATGCGGTCGTAATGGTTACCAGGGATAGCGAAATTTCGTAACACAGCAAAATATAGAGAACTCGTGGTGGCCAAGTTGTTTTCGGCCACCACGAGTTCTCTTTATTTTGCATTATTGGTACAAAAGATGGGCTGCAGCTACCACTTTCTCTAAGTGCTTGGCTGCTACGAGAGAGGCGCGCCATGAGGAACGGCTTATCTTCGCGTGCAATTTCTTTTTGCGCCGTTCCTGTCGCGATTGGTTGATCCTTTTTACATAAAAGTGCAGCCTGGTCAGCACATAGAACTTGGTCAACTCTGTTGTGAGCGCATCTGAGTGCTGGCTGCAGCCTAAGGCATAGCCGAAGTTCTCCTTCACTAGCAACTTTACATCCACTATGCTGTCACTGCAGAGTCTCTCTCGGCTGAAGAACACAGTGAAAGGTGTCCTCCAACTTCTTCACTGTCCTGAAAAGCTCTAGCGAAGGATATATGAACCCTCCCTTGTCGCATGTCACAGTGAACTCAGAGTTTCTGCTTTCCGTATTGGGGGTTTCCAAAAGAAAGGCCTTGCAAGGCATGCAGTCATAACACTTCAGAAACTTTCGAGCAACATACCCTGCCATGTAATGTATTAGATGGTCGTCGCTTTTCTGCTCCACCAACTCTCTGTGCTCAGCATGCAGGAATACTACGATGCATGCGCTCGGCTGAAGCTAGGTTTCCTTCCTCAATGAGATGGTCGATTGCAGCAGCCCTGGCTTATTGAGCTGGAGCATCTTGCTCACCCAGGAGAGAACTCATTTCTCCACTAGCTCCATTAAGGTCAGCATTGCCTGAGCGTACTACTTTCGCAAGGTTATAAAAGGATAGGCAATTAACAACAATTAGAAACTGCCTTGGTGTTGGGTGGTGATTAAACCCACATGATTGCCTCCGAAAAAGTTTTCCAGCGAATCCTGGCTTAACCTGGATGTCATAACATACCTAAATCCCTTGCTGACAAGATAATCCAGTAGTGGTAATGTGCTGGATATCGTCACGTATACCCTTAGGCCGTCTGCAGTTGAATCGCTCAAAAATCCACCTACTCTTTTAGCATGTTTCGCACACAAACCGCACATGTTTTGTCGAGATTCTTGTCTTGGCGGAGCAAGTTGCGTTCCCAAATTCGCCATGTTTATTCATCTTTCAGCGCGGTGAACAACGACGGCTGCTTTCCTTTTTCCCACTTATATCCTGTTTCACGTACAGCCGGGAGCGAAGCAGTGTCGTTGCTGTTGACGTTTCGACCTTCCTACTTCTCACGTGTTCGGCCGACTACGCGCGAAACATACTCGAACGGTAGGTTGAAACACCAAAAAACAGTCAACGTCGCGAAGCCCTTTATTCTATCCGCGGATTTTTTTCGGAAGCCGGGAGGGGGTGGTGGATTTTCCGCTCACGCGGTTTCTGCAGCTGTGTTGGCGTTTTGGTACTCTTCGATATGGAAAAAAACAGTCGACGAGCGAAGAGCAACCGCATGTGCAGTGTGCCACAATGCACAACTCGTGCAATATTGGGAAAAGTAAGCCTGCACCACTTTCTAAAAGCATCAAAAAGAACGGAGGAAGTTGTGGGCGCTCAAGCTACGCATAGGGAAGAAAATGAGCGAAGAATTCGTATGTAGGGAGCATTACAACAAAGACGACTTCTTTTTGGGCCACCTTAGTGAGTGTAATTGACTGTTGCGCTGCTCTCAATGATTTCATATGATTTTTGTAGCAAGCTGAATGTGAAACTTTGCCTTAAAGACGAGTTGAAGCCCTTACGAAAGCGGCTGAAGATACACACCATGCCTTCGCAAAAGATCACGCTGCGGTCTCACGAAGCAGCAGCAGCAGGGTTGGCCGAAGAAAGCCCTTCACAGGTTCCTATGTAAATTTAAGTACGCAAGTGTCACAGTTTATTAAGTTTTCTGCCAGCACTCGCGCTGTTTCGGTAAATACTCTGCTACGGTGCCTGACGCTGTGTCGCGAGCATTGCAAACTAAGTAACGTATTCTGCAACTGTTCTTAGTCGCTCTGCGAGGGAATGAAGCAGGCGGTCAATGCACGAAGCATTCGCCTCTTTTTTTTCTTCTTATTTTTTTTTGTTTTGCTCATGGCGCAAGGTGAGTACAGATCGAAGATCGCACGCACGCGTTTCTGATTTCTTATTTGTTCTGTTTGGTCTTAAAGCGTCTCTTCTATGACAATAGTGCACGAAGCAAGGGCCAGGACTGCGTACCTGAAGCGGTCATTGATGAAGACTGCGCATGCGAGCTTCCCTACCGCACGCGAACGCGCTAATCTCGCTGGAAACGGGGCGCGCTGGCACACTCATCGTCTCGCTCATATATTGTAAATCGACACTACTGAAATGTCTCGGTGTCATCTGGCATTTTTAACAATCATTCCGTAACTAAGCTGGTGCATGGAGCCATGCATCTCGTCTTGAATGCACACATAGCGACAAGGGGGGCACTGCGCTTTGTTTACATCCGAGCGCTACCGATCAAGTGCTTCGTGGCAATTCTTGTACATCGCGTATAGATTACAAAACGTAAGGAGAAATAGTGACCTTTACGGCTCCGGTTACATCGCAGACATTAACTTTTATAGTATGCGGCAGGCCTCTTACGGCGCGCTTGTCTGCAGACAGAGTCACTCGACCTGGATAGCCACGCTTGTCGTCTCTCGTATTTCACGCCATATTATATGGCCAGCGTTTTACGTAGCCTCTCCTTCAACATCACAATTCTGCGTGTCCTTAGCAAGGTCAAGGATCGCGCTTAGAGATAACAGAGGCCCATCGGCCGCCTGCTTCTGCAGGTGTGCGCGCTTTCGTATCGCCTCCATCACCTCTATCGCCGCCATATTGAAACGTTCGCCGCGCCACCTATAGGCGCTGGAAAGTGCGAATGGCGAAGCAGCGGAGCGAGCCAGCCCACGTATGCCCACGCGACTACAGCGCCGCCACCGAAATCCACGTCCCGTCCGCACTAGCCGCCTCGCTGCAATGCATAGGGCGCTCCGGCTCCAGAGCCCACTACCCCCTTCTAGAACACCATACCCATAAGGGAGCACGGCGCAGCTAGGCGCAGCGTATTCGGGTGGGGGAGGGGGATGAAAGATGAGGGGATAGAGGGGGAAAGGGAGAGTAGGAGTCAGGCAGCATGCGTCAGCATCATCCTGGGGCGATGGCTGGCGAACATGGCAGAGGCCCATGGGAGACCGATGACTACAGTGGCGATCTCATAGTGGCGATCTAGGAGCCGTTTGTATACACATATTCAAGCAGGCTTGCCAGTGCTGGAATGTTGCAGTGGGCCGGCAGCAGCAGGTGTGTGTCTGAGGTAGCCGGGAGTCCGTACCGTCGGTAGGTGACAAAGACTTGAGCGCGCTCTTGGGCTAATGCAGGACCGGCGCAGCGTAGGTGCTCGAGGGTCTCGGCGTCGCCGCACCTTCTGCAGGCCGGCGAGGCGATGCGTCCCTTGGCATGAAGTCTGGCCGCCGTACATACGGAGCCCGTGCACAGACGCACGAGTGTGGAACCGTCCCGTTGCGAGAGACCCTTTTCAGGGAGGAGTTTTGGAGCTCGGTTGGTAGCTACCCTGTTATCCGGATGGCTGGAAGTGAGCAGCTGTTTTAGTCGCTATCTGGAGAAGTCCGATGCTGCGACTGCTCTGGTGATTGGAACGGTCGGGTTTTGGGCGGCCTTGGCAAGGACGTCCGCCTCCTTGTTTCCGGCGATCCCTACGTGAGAAGGCAGCCAGTGGAGAGGGCTGAGAGGGCACCTCTGGAGGTTGCTCGTGTGGCAGAGATGTGACCATCGGCATTGGTCGCTCCACAATCAGCTCTTTGTAGTGCTGACAGTGGCCCCCCATGCGGGATAGTGGCTGACTCCGCAGTCGGGAGAGCAGAACCCCACCATATGGAGCATGGTGCAGACTGTCAATGTGCCCACGACACGCACATGCTTCAGCGTGCCCAAGGGCACGCTGAAGCATGTGCAGCCATTCGACAGTCTCGGCCAGTGTGACAGCAATTCGGGAGTATCTTCAGAAGACCGAGGATGCTCCTTACTGCACTCCTGTGCAGTCTCTCGAGCTGTTGTTTCCTGGCTGGAGGTAGCAGAACCAGCGGCAGGGCTTGTAGCAGGATACATGCGGCCGCAGCTTGGTTCATCCGCAGCGCCCACTTGACGGTGCAGCCCCGGCTACGCTGTTGCATCTTGCTCACTGCCCCCTGCACTCTTCGGACTTTGGTAGTGACAGTCTTGGCAGCAGGAATCCAGGAGAGCCGATAATGAATGGTTAGGTCCAAATAGGTGACCTCCCACTTCCATGGGACGGTGGTGTTTGCAATGCGCAGCTGCTTCACGTAGTGGTGTGCTCAGACCAGCGGGTATACAAGTAGTGCCTCTGTTTTTGCCGGGGACACGGAGAGGCCAATGCCACCGAGGAAGGAGATAACCGCTTCCAGGGCCCTCTACAGTGAGCCCCGGATGACAGCGATGCTTCTCCTGGGTCCTCGTACCCACAGCGCCACGACATCTGCGTAGATAGCGCAGCAGACTGGGTAGCAGCTGTCAGCCGGTAGTGGAGGCTGCTGCGAGTCCTAACAGAGCCAGATTGAAGAGGAAAGGGCTCAGCACCGATCCCTGTGGGACATCGGGGGTGATGTCTCTGGGATCGCTGGGCACCTTGCCGACCCGCACCCGAAAGCTCCGGCGCGCCAGAAAGGCAGAGATGAAGCCCCGGAGACATCCCGTGACGCCTAAGCAGTCCAGTGCAGCCTAGATCATCTCGTGCGGCAGCCGGTCAAAGGCACTCTTGACTTCCAGGAGCAGCAGCATGGCGACGTCCCTACTGCCCCTGGCATCCTTCAGGGTGGCCACCACATCTGTGATGCAGTCGACCATTGAGCGCTTGTGCGTGAAGTCAGATTGCTGTTCTGCAAAGTACTTCAGCTGGGCAGCTATCCATTCGAGCCGAGACAGGGCAATCTTCTCCATCACCTTGCATGCTGCAGAGGTAAGGGAGACTGGCCTGCAGGAGGAAAGCGAACCCGCAGGCTTACGTCGCTTCAGCAAAGACACTACAGCCATCAGCTAGCTCTCGGGCAGGACCCCAGTGCTCCACGAGAAGTTGAACTGCTCCATGAGCCTTCCCGTTGCGGCGTTGCAAGGTTACGCAGCATCTGGCAGGTTATGCCGTCGGCTCCTGGAGCACTCCGTCATCGTGTGAGAGCCAGCGCCCCCTCGAGCTCGTGCATGCGGAGAGGCTCGCTGAACAGGGCGGAGATCTGTGCTGCCGCCCACTCTGGCAGGGAGGGAGGAAGCGTGTTGTGGCGGCCGTCGAGGGCAGGATCTGCAGGACTGGGGACCTCTCAGTAAACCGGTCGGCTAGGCGCACGACCAGGGCCCGCTCGTTGATGCATGAGGACAGTCATGGTCGAGGACTGGCGTTGAGCACTTGAAGCAGCCATCAGTGACCTCAGCAGGCGCCAAGCTCGAGCACCATCTGGATTGTGACTGATGGTGGAGCAGAGGCTCCCCCAGCTTTGGCGCCTGCGTCGTCGGGCGTAGAGGCGGCAGACAAGATCCACCCGGCGGTAGGCAGTCCTTATGTTCCGGAAGCATGGTGCGCAGAGCTTTGCGCTCCACACGACGCCTAGCAGCTCGCAGTTCCAAATGACTAATATCTAAAACTCGTTTGCCCTCCGGATCTGAAGAGCGGATGGTAGCGGCATTGGCGCACTCCACGACCCTCTGCAACAGATCCCTGTCGTTGTTCGCTTGTCGGCAGAGCTCATGGAAGGCCTTCCGATTGACCGTGAGGCACTCTCTGCTCTTGGGGGACTTGCCTCGAAAAGGAGACAGGAACAGAGGTAGGTGGCGGGCACCCCAGTCAGGAAGCGCCTCCCAGCTGTACCAGCAGCCCTCCGTGGCCAGGCTCAGGTCCATTGCCGTCTGTGTTGAACGAGCTCCACGCCGGATGCCAGTGTTTAGAATCTGCAGGCCGAGTTGGTCAGCAGCATCCCGTAGGGCCTTGCCACGAGGACAGCAGTGCCCACCCCAGGCTGTGTGGTGGGCATTGAAATCGCCACAGAGGACGAAGTCTTTGACCAGGTGGCTACCCAAACGCAGCAGGCAGGAGGGGTCCCAGGGCAGTGTCGGACATAAACACAGGCGATATTAGTGTCCACACCCCCGATGCGTACGCACACTGCAACTCAAACGGCCTGCCAGTCAGGTCAGCGACTTGTATCTCCACCTGGGGTAGTTCTCGCCTCACGTACACTGTGCAGCAGGGAGCTCCTTGCTGGTGTGTGTGTCATCGCGGCAGGGGACGGCCTGGCATATGACTCCTGTCAGCAGGAGGTGCGAGCACTGTATCCCACGTAGCCTGGCAGGTGCAGCTCCTCGGCAGCAACGTACACTTCCTGCAGAGCAAGGATATCATATTCACTCTGCAAGAGATGTAACGAGAAGTCCGCATGCCGCCGCCGCAGTGACTTTGTGTTCCAATGTAAAGAAATGACTTTACTGTAAGTGACTTTGTGTTCCAAGTAAAGAAGGTATCACACGAACTTTATCAGTTCGAAACCAGCAAAGCAGTGCATGCCACTGATGTGGAAAATGTAAAGGCCATGAAATTAACAAGCTTGGGACAAATATTGTAATGAAACTTTGCCGTTCAAGATCCTTGTTTAGATTCTTGTACATATGCAACGGCCAGTGAAAAATCTCAATGATGCTGTCATTTCTTCCAATATATTACGCAGCAGCAGCTGTCACCGGTCGTGTATCGTGAGTAATTTTGCCGAAATTAGAGCCGCAACGGAGAGCACATATAAAAAGCCAGAGTTCTGCAAAATATACGAGGGCAAGTAAAATGAAAGTCAACCAATGCGAATATATGACAAACGCGGTACTTTATTTAAAAGTAGTCTCCATGATCATTTAGACATTTGTCCCGTTGTCTAACAATTCGCGTGATTCCCGTCTCATTAAACTCCTTGGGTTGCTGCTTCAAGAAGTCTGCAACTGACTCTTTCACGTCATCGTCCGACACGAATCTGGCTCCCTTGAGCTGTCTTTTTCGGTTGCCCCAAAATGTGGATGTCGCAAAGCGACAGGTCTGGGCTGTGTGGCGGATGTTGCAGTGTTTTCCACTTGAACGTTGCCAGTTTTGTATTAAATACATCAGCGACGTGGGGACGGCATTGTCGTGGAACAACATGACCCCATTCGTCAATTTTCCACGTAGTTTGTTTTTGATTGTGACACGCAGCCGATCTGGCGTTTCACAATAACGAAAAGAATTGATAGCCTCTCATCATCATCATCATCAGCCTAGTTACGCCCACTGCAGGGCAAAGGCCTCTCCCATACTTCTCCAACTACCCCGGTCATGTACTAATTGTGGCCATGTTGTCCCTGCAAACGTCTTAATGTCATCCGCCCACCTAACTTTCTGCCGCCCCCTGCTACGCTTCCCTTCCCTTGGAATCCAGTTCGTAACCCTTAGTGACCATCGGTTATCTTCCCTCCTCATTACATGTCCGGCCCATGCCCATTTCTTTTTCTTGATTTCAACTAAGATGTCGTTTATCCGCGTTTGTTGCCTCACCCAATCTGCTCTTTTCTTATCCCTTAACGTTACACCCATCATTCTTCTTTCCATAGCTCGTTGCGTCGTCCTCAATTTCAGCAGAACCCTTTTCGTAAGCCTCCAGGTTTCTGCCCCGTAGGTGAGCACTGGTAAGACACAGCTATTATACACTTTTCTCTTGAGGGATAATGGCAACCTGCTGTTCATGATTTGAGAATGCCTGCCAAACGCACCCCAACCCATTCTTATTCTTCTGGCTATTTCAGTCTCATGATCCGGATCCGTGGTCACTACCTGCCCTAAGTAGATGTAGTGGGTGAGGTAGTGAGATGTAGTGGGTGAGGTCAGATAAGACTAGAACAAAACATTGAAAAAGGCATATTCAGGCTCTGAAAATGTAATTCAGTAAAATCTGGATATAATTGGTAATCTCTTATTTCAAACTAACGCATAATTTGAACTGCTCTGTCGATCCCGGCAAAGGCCTATGTATCTGACCAGAGAAAAACTGCTGTGAATTCAGACTAAAAAAAATGGCCCAGCAGTTATTTGAAAAAAAAAATTGTAAATTCGAGCGAAAGCCGAAGGTTCGATGCGTCACTAGCAACCGTAATGTTGCGTGCACCAAAAAATGACGAGAAAAGATGGGCGGGACGTTGAGTGCGAACCAGAGCAAGCAGAGCGACACGCACCTTCCTCATCCCTCCAGCTTAAAAGGAGTAGGAAGGAGCCTCCTAGTGCATGCTTGATCACGATACCATGTGCCCCCCTGCCTCCCTCTTCATCATCATCATCACCACCATCACCATCCTATTTTATGTCTACTGCAGGAATAAGGCCGCTCCCACCTATCTCCAATTATCCCTGTCTTGCGCTAGCCAATTCCAACTTGCACCTGCAAATTTTCTCATTTTATCCCCCCACCTAATTTTCTGCCATTTTAGACTGCGCTTGCATTCTCTTGGCACCCATTGTGTAACTTTAATGGTCTATCGGTTACCTGCCCTGCACCGATCCATTTTTTTTTCATTGTCGACTAGAATATCGGCTATTCCCGTTTGCTTTTCAATCCACATCGCTCTCTTTCTGTCTCCTCCCTCTTAGCGTGCTCACCTGTGGCCGACTCCCGTAGAGTGTGTTCCCCTCTTCTAGTGGGTGTTTGATCACACCTCCAATACTGGGCACGGGGAAGGACGGCACACATCAAACCACCATCCTTTTCGGCTAACCCTCACACCCACAGTAAACGAGGTGCGATGTTATTGCACTTGGACTTTATATGGAACCTCAACTTCTTCAGCACATGTCGTCGCATGCTGATGGTAGAAGGACAAAGTCTTTTTCAAATCTAGCCTAGTGATGGTTTTGGTTTTGCTCGCTCTAATGTGCAACTGATTGGGCGCCATATTTGACGGAGCTCTTATTAGTTCAAATTCAGCTTTATTTCTATAAATTTCTGCTCCCCTTGGAGTTTGAATTAACGAGATTCTACTATATGGGAACCAAGAGCAAAATAGGCATGTATAGGCATAACGAAACTGCCAATAAAATGTTTCCACATCCATAATTTGTGCTTAATATGTTAAACAGGCACAATAAAGACATAAAAAAAAGTAAGCACTTTGCCTACAGTTTTGGCCTCTAGTCATGATACATCTATGTCCTGGGTGCTGAAACTGGTGCATATAAACAAGCATTATATAAAGTTATTTGGGGCATTTTGATGCTTAACAGTACATATTTTTTTGTTTAGAGCGCTTGTGGCTTCAATTAATAGAAAATAAAAGTAAGTACAAGTCAAATATGTCCTGTCGGTGCTCCCTTGATAAAGTGCAGTTGTAACTGTGTACCGGCGGATAAATGCTTGTTAGCAAGGCTGCACCTTTCAGAACTCTGTTGCATTACTGGCATTTTCATACATCTCCAGTTTGCCACTCAGGGAAGCAGTGGACCAGTTCCAAAAAGCCTTGTGCAGGGCCGCAAGCAGAGTTGCATACTGCACTTTACAATTATTGTAGACTATGGTGTAGAAAGCCTTAACCACTGCGAACAATCAGCCGGAGCCTTTGGGTCCTTGATGCAACTTACTCGTGCACTCTCGTACCATGTCGAACGTGACGAGGCGCGATTTCGTTCTCTTTGATCGTCATATCATGGCTCGGCACCACCTATTTCTTTCTGTTTGCAGATAAGGACAATTTCTGTCTACAGATAAGGACAATGATACCTAGCAATACTTTCTAGCCTATTGCTTTCACAAAAATAAACTTTAGTTGCAAAATAAAGTAACTGAAAAGAAGGCTTTTGAGAGACGAAAAACTGCAGGTATCTTTTAATTGTCCTTGCATCCCCACACAAACGCTTTCGCAAAGAAAAATATCGCCAAGAAAGAGCACCTTTAGCAAGCCAGTCAGTGAGTTGCACTGCGAAAACCTCCACTAGTACCCACCGTGGTTGCTCAGTGACTATGGTGTTAGGCTGCTGAGCAGAAGGTCGCAGGATCGAATCCCGGCCACGGCGGCCACATTTTGATGGGGGCGAAATGCGAAAACACCCGTGTGCTTAGATTTAGGTGCACATTGAAGAACCCCAGATGGTCGAAATTTCTGGAGTCCTCCACTACGGCGTGCCTCATAATCAGAAAGTGGTTTTGGCACGTAAAACCCTATAATTTCATTTTTTTAAACCTTTAATAGTGCCTATACAGTTGCGTCTGATCTTACAGTAATTAGGCTTAGAGTTGACACGTGTACTTATCTTTATCGGGCAACCACGTTTCGCCGCTTGACAACTGTAATCGCACAGCGAGGGACGCGCCTGAATGTATCCGATGTTTCTGGAAAGTTATCGATGCTTCTACCCGGCTGTCTGTTGTCGCCGAACCTTGTGTTATCTGATTTCATCGCGTAACGCGAATGGTGTAGAACTTTGTGGAAGGCACACGGGTCCGAACGATTAGTCTGGAACATTCGACGACTGCTCTATAAAAGCCGACGCGCTTGACCCGCCGATCAGATTTTCGACGATCACCGACTGTATTCGCCGCTATCGTTGTGCTTTAAGTGTAGCCTGTTTTGTGGGCACAGGTTCGCCCAATAAAAGCTAGTTTTGTCTTTCACAGTACTGCTACTGTGTTCTCTCTTCACCGTCACTACCACGTGACATCTGGTGGAGGTGCGGGGTACGTTCATGTACCGAACGCCCCCGCAAAGCCGCGATCCCAGCCCGAAGCCCGAGGACCAAACTAACATCGCCGAAGACCAGCGTGCTAGCCGCCGACTGCAAGGACTGGCCCCAGAGCACGGACTTCTACCTGAGTCGACAAAGAAGATCGTGGTCAAAACAACTCCAATGGCTGCCCCAGCGTCCCCCGTTATCCTACAACAACCTCGGGACCCACCGACCTTCCATGGAGCAGCAACTGAAGACCCAGAATCCTGGCTGGAGACCTACGAACGAATCGCGACTTTTAACAACTGGGACTCCAACGACAAGCTGCGGCATGTGTACTTTGCCTTGGAAGATGCCGCCAGAACGTGGTTTGAGAACCGGGAGTCGACCTTGACGACATGGGACCTCTTCCGTACCGGCTTCCTGCACACCTTTACGAGCGTCGTGCGCAAGGAAAGGGCCGAAGCTATGCTCGACGCCCGAGTGCAGCTACCTAACGAGAATGTTGCCATCTTCACGGAAGAAATGAAACGTCTGTTCCGCCATGCCGACCCGGATATGCCCGAGGAGAAGAAAGTCCGCCTTCTCATGCGTGGTGTGAAGGAAGAACTTTTCGGCGCAATGATACGAAGCCTACCGAAGACCGTAGAAGAGTTCCTTCGCGAGGCCGCCAGCATCGAGAAGACACTCGAAATGCGGAACCGGCAATTCAACCGCCGTACAAGCTCTACCCACTACGGAGGAATTCAATCACTGGCCGCCGACGACCTACGCGAGACTATCCGAGCTGTCGTGCGGGAGGAGCTACAAAAGCTGTTCCCATCATCACAGCCTCAAGTGGCTTCGATTGCCGACGCCGTGCGTGAGGAACTCCAACAACAACTTGGAGTAGCCCCTGAATCGCCGCAGCGTGAGCCGCAAGCGATAACCTACGCCGCCGTCGCACGCCGTCAAGGACCCCCTCCGCGACCGCGCCACGGCCCTGTCACGCCACAGTTTCGTCGTCCGCCGCCGCCGCCGCCAGCACGACCACCCGTCGCCCAGCGCACCTACGCGAGGAAGACGGACATCTGGCGTGCTCCTGACCACCGCCCGCTCTGCTACCACTGCGGAGAAGCGGGTCACGTCTACCGACGATGTCCGTACCGGGAGATGGGACTGCGAGGTTTCGCCGTCAACGCGCCGCGTCCACAGCTTGGCGAGCGCCCACGTGACATCGCCGATTACCTCGCCGCTACTCAGTGGAGCCCTCGACGGCCGTCCCGTTCGCCATCACCAGGCCGCTACCTGTCGCCGCAGCGCCGACCATACACTGGCCCAGCCCGGGGCCGGTCAGCGAGCCCATATCCGGAAAACTAAAAGGAGCAACCGATGGAGGTGCGGTTGTTGTTCGTCGAACTGACGAAGATCCTCCGCCGCCGACGAAGACGACGACGAAACGATCTCGACGACATAACAAAGACACGCCGCCGTCCCGACGAAGTCAGGAAGGCAAGACTACACCGACGAACGACGACTTGACGACGCGACGTTCCAACTTCAGTTCAACACGACGCAGCCGTGATCCGACGCCACGACCTAACTGCAACGCCAGACAAAGAACCACCGACCTCGACGTGCTTCTCGATGGCCACGCAGTCACTGCCTTAGTCGACACAGGGGCTGATTACTCCGTCATGAGTGGACACATCGCCGCCCAGTTGAAGAAAGTTAAGACTACGTGGGAAGGCCCTCAAATTTGAACCGCTAGAGGACACCTCATCACGCCGTCTGGAGTCTGCACGGCAAGAATTACCATTCATGACCGGACATACCCTGCCACCTTCGTTATCCTCCAACAGTGTTCTCGAGACGTCATTCTCGGTATGGACTTCCTGAACCAACACGGCGCAGTCATCGACCTGAAGTCGAAGTCAATAACGCTGTCGGAAGATAAAGCGATACCGCCAGAGAGCCCTCGTAGTCACCACGCCTTGAGTGTGCTCGAAGACCAAGTGAGCATCCCGCCCCGCTCCAGCATTGTTATTTCGGTCGGCACCGAAATACCCGCTGACGTGGAAGGTGTCATCGAAGGCGACCAACGTCTCCTGCTAGACCGTGAAATTTGCATCGCAAGAGGGATCGCTCGACTGCATTGAGGGAAAACTGAAGTGTTGCTGACAAACTTCAGCCCGGAGTTCAAGCACATCAACAAGGGCACGACGATCGCGTACATCGAGGAAATTCTGGAAACCGGTAATGCGTTTGTCCTCTCGGATTCCGCCGCATCTACCCCGACGACCATGGTTCCCGAACCAGACTACGACATTAATCCAAGTCTCCCAGTGATTAAGCAACAGCAGCTCAGAAGTCTGCTTCGACGATACAAAGACTACTTTTCGACGTCATCGAGGATTCGACAAACCCCAGTCGCAAAGCATCGCATAATAACCGAAGAGTGCGCTCGACCACTCCGCCAGAGCCCTTACCGAGTTTCGACGAGAGAACGCGAAGCTATAAGACACCAAGTCGACGAAATGCTGCGCGACGACATCATCCAGCCGTCGAAAAGCCCGTGGGCGTCTCCAGTTGTTTTAGTGAAGAAAAAGGACGGAACCCTACGTTTCTGCGTCGATTATCGTCGATTGAACAAAATCACGAAGAAAGACGTATACCCCCTCCCACGGATAGACGACGCATTGGATCGGCTCTGCAATGCTAAATACTTCTCATCGATGGACCTCAAGTCTGGCTACTGGCAAATAGAAGTCGACGAAAGGGATCGCGAAAAGACCGCCTTCATCACGCCAGACGGCCTCTACGAGTTCAAGGTTATGCCATTCGGACTGTGTTCGGCGCCTGCAACGTTCCAGCGCGTCGTGGACACAGTATTAGCAGGACTGAAGTGGCAGACCTGTCTCGTTTACTTAGATGACGTCGTCGTCTTCGCCGGAAATTTCGACGATCACCTTAGGCGGCTTGCCACAGTACTAGAGGCCATCAAGTCATCAGGGCTCACTCTGAAGCCAGAAAAATGCCGGTTCGCTTACGACGAGCTTCTGTTCCTAGGCCACGTCATCAGTAAATCCGGAGTACGCCCCGACCCGCAGAAAACAGCTGCCATCGCAAAGTTCCCGCAGCCCACCGACAAGAAGGCAGTGCGTAGATTCCTTGGCATGTGTGCCTACTACAGGCGCTTTGTCAAGGACTTTTCACGCATCGCCGAGCCATTGACACGTCTAACTAAATGTGATGTTGAGTTCAAGTGGGAAACGCCGCAGGCCGACGCATTTGAAGAACTCAAACGACGCATGCAGTCGCCGCCGGTACTTGCGCACTTCGACGAGCACGCCGATACAGAAATCCATACTGACGCCAGTAGCCTAGGCCTCGGTGCCGTTCTAGTCCAGAGGAAAAACGGAGTCGAAGAGGTGATATCTTACGCTAGCCGGTCGCTGTCAAAAGCGGAAGGCAACTATTCTACGACCGAAAAGGAATGCCTCGCCATCGTTTGGGCTACAGCTAAATTTCGCCCTTATCTTTATGGCAGGCCATTCAAAGTCGTCAGTGACCATCACGCTTTGTGTTGGCTAGCGAGTATAAAGGATCCTTCAGGACGACTGGCGCGGTGGAGCCTCAGACTACAAGAATACGACATCACTGTAACCTACAAGTCCGGACGAAAACACTCCGATGCCTATTGCCTATCGCGCGCCCCCATTGACCCGCCGCCGCAAGATGACGAAGATGACGATGCCTTCCTTGGCATGATAAGCGCGGAAGACTTCGCTGAACAGCAACGGGCAGACCCGGAGCTAAAAGGCCTGGTGGAATATTTGGAAGGGCACACCGACGTTGTCCCCAGGGCATTTAAGCGCGGACTATCTTCCTTCACGCTTCAAAACAGTCTCCTCGTGAAGAACTTTTCACCAGTCCGCGCCAACTACCTTCTTGTTGTCCCGTCAGGACTTCGTCCAGAAGTATTGCACGCCCTACATGACGATCCGACCGCTGGACACCTCGGTTTTTCCCGGACACTCTCGAGGATACAACAAAAGTATTATTGGCCGCGCCTGACCGCCGACGTCGCCCATTATGTCAGAACATGCCGAGACTGTCAGCGACGTAAGACACCGCCGACAAGGCCAGCCGGATTACTACAGCCAATCGAGCCTCCTTGCCGACCATTCCAGCAGATCGGGATGGACTTGCTGGGACCCTTTCCGACGTCAACAACCGGAAATAAGTGGATCGTCGTGGCGACAGACTACCTCACCCGCTTCGCTGAAACTAAAGCACTGCCGAAAGGTAGCGCAGCCGAAGTGGCGAAATTTTTTGTCGAAAACATCCTGCTTCGACATGGCGCCCCAGAAGTCCTCATCACGGACAGAGGAACGGCCTTTACAGCGGAGCTCACCCAAGCCATTCTGAAATACAGTCAGACAAGGCACAGGAGGACCACGGCCTACCACCCGCAGACGAATGGTCTTACGGAACGGCTGAATAAGACCCTCGCCGACATGCTAGCGATGTACGTCGACGTCGAACACAAGACCTGGGATGCCGTCCTGCCGTACGTGACATTTGCTTACAACACGGCGATGCAAGAAACAACACAGATCACGCCGTTTAAGCTGGTTTACGGCAGGAACCCGACGACGACGCTCGACGCCATGCTGCCCCACGTCACTGACGAAGAGAATGTTGACGTCGCTAGCTACCTCCAGCACGCCGAAGAAGCCCGACAGCTCGCCCGCCTACGGATCAAGAACCAACAGAGGACCGACAGCCGACACTACAACCTCCGACGACGCTTTGTTGAGTACCAGCCCGGCGACCATGTTTGGGTTTGGACACCGATACGCCGGCGAGGACTCAGTGAGAAGCTGCTGCGACGCTATTTCGGACCCTACAAGGTCATCCGACGTATTGGCGCACTAGACTATGAGGTCGTGCCAGACGGTATTTCGCACTCACAGCGGCGCCGCGCACGATCTGAAGTGGTCCACGTGGTGCGCCTTAAACCATTTTACGGACGCTGATGAACTTGGTTTGTTTTCTTTGCTACGAGTGCTTTTCTTTGTTACTTTCGTTTGTTTGCAGCATCGGGTCGATGCTTTTTAAGAGGGGGGTAATGACACGTGTACTTATCTTTATCGGGCAACCACGTTTCGCCGCTTGACAACTGTAATCGCACAGCGAGGGACGCGCCTGAATGTATCCGATGTTTCTGGAAAGTTATCGATGCTTCTACCCGGCTGTCTGTTGTCGCCGAACCTTGTGTTATCTGATTTCATCGCGTAACGCGAATGGTGTAGAACTTTGTGGAAGGCACACGGGTCTGAACGATTAGTCTAGAACATTCGACGACTGCTCCATAAAAGCCGACGCGCTTGACCCGCCGATCAGATTTTCGACGATCGCCGACTGTATTCGCCGCTATCGTTGTGCTTTAAGTGTAGCCTGTTTTGTGGGCACAGGTTCGCCCAATAAAAGCTAGTTTTGTCTTTCACAGTACTGCTACTGTGTTCTCTCTTCACCGTCACTACCACGTGACAATATAATCTCCGATACTGCCCTGCCTTATACTACACTTGGAGGTCGTCAGATTTGGTTGCATTTGGTCTAGAGTGACGTCTCCGTATACACTAGACAAGAGCATTACCGCATTGGCGATCTCTGCCACCGACGGTTGTCAGCGGTCATTATCATCATCTTCATCTGAGCAGTTTTCTGGCTGCGGGACAGCTTGACACACAATTTCATCATCCGTGAGCTTTGCACACAGTACAATGTTGCCATCAACACAAGCGAAGTTCTCAAATGTCATTGTGGTAAGAATGTCCGTGGCCACCACTTCGCAGATTACACATTAGGTTCTCCCATCCATCCACTGAATTGGTACCGTCAGTCGTGCTCTCTGTGTCGTGTGCCACGGGCGCTTCCGAAACGCAGAAACCTGCATGCTTAAAGCACCGTGTGATCCCCGCCCGTTTTACTGCCTTCCACGCATTGGCCAATGCATGTATGACTGCCAGGATGTCCACAGTGTACTTCTTCCCACCGTCAAGACGCAGGACAGTGGGGCCAAGCGAGTGGGTGCGGCAGTGTGCCTCAAGATTTCGGATCATGCCTCCATCCATCGGGTGCAGCATGCTTGTCGTATCTGGAGGCAAAAATCCCAGCCAAATGGCCTCAAGGTTCGGCACATGCACATCGCAGTTGTCTACGAAAAAAAATAACTTTCCTCTTCTCACAACTAACTTTTGGTCGAGTTGGCGTAAGTGTTCTTCAAACAAAGAGTGTGTGATCCATGCCTTGGAGTAGCTGTTATATTTCACTGGTAGGATTTTTACTGCTCTGCAGCACTTCGGGCTTTTTGTTTTTGCCAATTACGAGAAGTGGCAGTTTTTCTGTACTGAGTGCGTTGGCACCATCCATCACTGTAATCGCTTCTTTGCTGTGTTTACCCCCTTGTGCAAGATTAAGCAAAAGATGTGAGGGTATGATCAGGCAGCATCTTGAAGAATATCCCTGTCTCATCGCAATCAAATTTGTCCAAAGGAGCACATTCTTCTAGCAAGGACTTCAATTTGGTCACACAGTAGGCGGACACAATGGCCTTGTCTGCCGCTCTGCTTTCGTCACACAATATCTTGACCAAGTTCACCTTACCTCTTCTTAAAGCCACAAAGGCATCTGTTGGTAAACTTGACCTCCTGGATGTTCATCTTGAGGGCAAATGTATCGGCTTTATGCTTAAGCAAATCTCCTCACATGGGTAAGTTCTTTGCCAAGGCTCCCTTCAGCCATAGCTTTAGAACCTCCTCAAGGGCTGGATGTACCCTCTTGCTATCGCTCTTCTGGCTCGTGTTGTTTGAATTTTTGAACATGGTCAAAATCTTCAGGCAGTTCTTGACATAGTCAAGACAGTGTTTGCTTGGAGAGATTGTATTCTTTCACAACATCAACGAAGGAATGTTCACTCTCTAGGATTAGCATAATAATTGCCACATTTTTCCAACGCCAGCATCACATACTTTTTCACTTTTCTTCACACCACAGTCTCGCAATGACACAAATGCTGGCAACATGGCACCGAGCACACAAAATTTGAAACCGCACATACACACACAAAGATGAGCACGTCTCAAACACACACTTCATAGCTGACATACCACACGCAAAATGGTGAGTGGAACAGCCGGAACAACAAGAAACAAAAAGTGCATCTTGCACCAAGTGACGATGATAGTGCTGATTGAAAAAAGAAAGAAAAAGTGCCGTCCCCTGGAGTGTTTTGTCAGCTACAGAAGAGCGGGCATGGCCTCCGAGACTGGAGGATGGCGCGCACTCTATTGATAGCACCCGCCGTGGTTGCTCAGTGGCTATGGTGTTAGGCTGCTGAGCACGAGGTCGCGGGATCGAATCCCGGCCACGGCGGCCGCATTTCGATGGGGGCGAAATGCGAAAACACCCGTGTACTTAGATTTAGGTGCACGTTAAAGAACCCCAGGTGGTCAAAATTTCCGGAGTCCCCCACTACGGCGTGCCTCATAATCAGAAAGTGGTTTTGGCACGTAAAACCCCATATATTATTATTATTATTCTATTGATAGCGTGCACCTTCCAATCTTCTGATGCTATAAAGTGGGCCACTGGAAGCCAAGCCAGCAGAAAATCCAACATTGCGGCCTTTAAGATCGAGTAGCATGGCTCGGAACAAGTGATCTAATCTAGAAAATTGAACTTTGGGGCCTAAATTCGTCTGAAAAGCCGGTTGCGAAAATGTTTTAGCTCTATGGGAACCCTGACGGTGCATTTATGAAGTACAGAATATCCATCAAGAATTACTGGACTACGAAAAATCTGTCGGTGACTCTAGTGTCTTATAAGCTAATAAAAGGAAAGGGCCTAATAGGGTGCATGACGGCTCAGCAGACATCGAAAGATGAAAGCTACAATAATAATTGCACACTGTCAATTTCGGAGACACAGGAACCCATCAAAAATATTTCCCCATACAGTGCCCCTTCCAGAAGCTGGAATTACGCATTGGCAGCATGCATCAAAGGGGCCACGACACCGTCCTCCAACTATATTCAATTTATCATCGTAACTGAGAGTGGAAGGGCCAATATGGTTACAAGCACACATAAAACTGGGCTCTAGGAGCACATTATAACTGGAAATTTAAATTCGAAATTGCTGCCTTGAAGCTCATTTCACTGATGGCGACCACCATTTTGGTGCGCATTGTGAGGCATCGGGAAGCGTAGCGTCGCCCGAACTACTAGAAATAGTTCGAAATCATATTGGACATCTTGTTGTGCATGCTCTCACCCCCAACGATGCCGCAATAGTGTCACTGTTGAATTGTGTCTGCAATTTTTTCATTTAGACGAGAAAAGCAGCAAGAACTAGAGAACGCCTGCAGAAACTCTCTCGGGCTTCCCGTTGAGATGTGTACACAGAAACAAAGCAACACGTAGAGACCACGACAAATTTAGTGTTCTTGAAATTGTTTCCAGTGCTTCTAGTGCACGAAAGCATGGCCTTCAAAATTGGCTTCTACTAATGTGAGCGTGCTGTAGCTCAGGACGCAATTCATTTCTTCTCCAGTTAGTGATGAAAGACTCGTGTACAGTTCAACTGCGGGATAAAAAAAATTCCACTACAAACGTTCTACAGCACCGAATGGGCTCAAACATTGCCAGCTAGCTGTGGGATACATATGATTAAGCATGCATTACATAATTAAAGCTAAGCTATTTGGTGTTGTGGCCCCTTGATACTAGCAGAAGTCACTCCAAGTACACGAAATACTTCAGCCTACAATATTTCGCCAGAATATAGGTTTCTTACAGCTTTCCCTTGTACATTATAGTCTCACCTTGAGGATTCACTGCATACAAGATTGTTGTACTGACACGTTCAATGCAAGTTTAACGTGGATATAATTCTTTATGAACTCTTCCACTTCCCTTCCTGTATGCACACTTCTCCTACAAAATGCGAATAGACAAAACTGCCCAGATAACACCACTACTAAGCTATTGCTTAGGATGCTTGGACTATATGCATAAACTTCTCAAGCATTGATGGAATGTCAACAAATGCGAAAACACCCGTGTACTTAGATTTAGGCGCACGTTAAAGAACCCCAGGTGGTCGAAATTTCCGGAGTCCTCCACTACGGCGTGACTCATAATCAGAAAGTGGTTTTGGCACGTAAAACCCCATAAAAAAAAATGTAAACATGTCTTAATTAAACAAGTAGCTGAGAACAACATGCAACTGCCGAAAATTAAGAAGGAAATTGCAATATAGGCCTTGGAATACAACCTGCAAAAGCTTTTTTATTTGCATAAAAATGATGATTCCCACCAACTGCTGTCCACAAACATCTAAGCACCTATAAATATGGCAACAAAAATCGGCTTACTGGCCCTTATACCATACTTTATTTATTTATCATACTTTCTCAATTCATACACTTCTCTGCCATGTTTTCTTGTGGTAATCGTTACTGAATAACAAAACCACGCAGCATGTCCAACAGCAACGGTTGAGAAAACGTTGCCTGTAAACATTATGGCCTTCATGAACGAAAACAATTTCGAGTTGTCTCTTGAGCTAAGCACATGACGCAGTTGGTTAGGGGAAGCCACTTCCGCATGTTAATTTTATTTCATCTCAGCACTAGGAAGTCATCAAATCAAAGATGGTCGTGCTGGGCAAGACATATTCCTGTGCACTTAGTTGCTGCTGTCAGAATTTTCTATGTACAGAAAAAAAAAAGAAGACGAAAGCTCTTAATGCACTACACAGGAAAGGCAACTCCGGCATGGTTCCCAGGTTCCATGTTTCCAGAAGTGCTCTGTCTGGGTGCAGCATAACAGAGGCGGCACTGCTGCCCTCTAGATGACGAAGCTTGTGTTGCTCTTGACGCAAAAGAACGAGAAAAAAAAATATGTGTAAAGAAAATAAAAAGAGAAGCGGTGCACCCGATAAATGGGACTGTCTTTGCAGCAGGAACTTCGGGTGGTGTGTGTGCAAACGTTGTAGAGCACAGAGATGCCGATCACAGTTGCCTCAGTTTGGCAAGGCGTTGCGTTAGCTCGTCCTGCGAGACAAGACAAAGTGAACGAGTGCGTCAGGCAATAGTACTATAAGCAAAAAGACGCTAAGAAATGAATAAAAGAAAGGTTAGCAGACTACTGTGCCTCTTGAACAGGAGCCAAGCGTCATGAGTGAAAAAAATTGAACTACAGTCGCCGGCCGCTTTTCTGCACTTTGCAGGGACCAAAAAATACTCAGTCGCATGGCACATGTAATGTCATTTGCAGCGAATGAGATTACGTCTTAATGCCATTTTTGTTGCTTCTACATGGGCATATTGAATGACATTCACAGCTAATGGCATTCGCCCACTAAATGAGGTTCCAGAACTCCTGCAAGTGCGACTTGTGTAATCTCAACGGCAGGCTTGGCAAAAAATTATTAAATCCATAAGTTAAAACGAAATGGTATCAGAGAAAAGGTTGTCGTAATTGCTGTTATGAACTTTGATATAATTTTACGACATACAGCACAACAGAGTGTTTTAGTTGGGTGTCTTTATGGCATGCTCTGCTCTGAGTTGCCCTGCTAAGCCGAAGTGGAGCGGCGGGCGATTTTCACGTTTTAGTTAAACGTTTAGCACAGAGGAGCGGACGGACGGATGGATGGATGGCTGGATACTATAAACGTCCCTTTTAGAACGGGGCAGTGGGTTGTGCCACTAAGATTTTCCTATTATACTGCCTAATGTCCAAACTAAGTAAAAAAAAGAAAAGAAAAAAAATGCATGACTTCCTATAACTAAATTTTCTGACCCCCTTGTGAACTTTCTTTTTGTATGTCTCCGGAGCTCTCTGGCTTGAAAGGGTAATAAAAAGGGTAATATATATATATATATATATATATATAGCTTATTTGTCCATGACGTATCTAGACGTGCAGTTGTAATGTGTTACCGGTTCATTTTATCCCGTGGAAAATAAAGCGCCATCTCGAAGAATGCCACGTGATAGCCAGCGAGCTTGCTTTCTGCATCCGATACAATCCTTTCTGCCGCCAACGCTAGCCAACGCCCTGTGCAGCACGCTCCGCTCAGGCAGCTTCTAAGCAGACCACGTTCCTCGCTCCGCTAGCCCGCTTACGCCTAAGCGGACGACACATGCTCATTTGCGCTTTCGCTTTGCTCAGCTGCT
The DNA here is from genome assembly GCF_038994185.2 of Dermacentor albipictus. Taxonomy (NCBI): domain Eukaryota; kingdom Metazoa; phylum Arthropoda; class Arachnida; order Ixodida; family Ixodidae; genus Dermacentor; species Dermacentor albipictus. Next base: position 65,506,115 of record NC_091825.1, read on the forward strand.
GAGTGGAGCGTGAACACGCTCAACCAAAACACTAATAGCTGAAGTAGATCACGCAGTTACATTTTTATTCCCAGTCTCCGACCGGACGCTAGCATCTCTTGTCAGCGATGCTTACAAATGCTCGTCTGTCTTTGTTTGATTTCTGTATATATTTTTTAAAGTGGTGCCGTGCTAAAGCCTATCTGCCAACCACGGAAGCCAACTCTGCGGCTTCGTCAGAGAAGAATGGGAAGCAAAAAGTGCACTAGACCGATGGCGGGACGCACGCTGCTGAAAGTGTGGGAAGACCACCTTACCGATTTGCGCAGGGCGATGTGCAGTCTGAAAATATACATGTTGACTACCAAGTGTTTGTATGAGTACGGTGCTGATAAACATCGCCAAAAATTATGAATGTCATATTGTACACCTATGCAGACAGGGAACGAAATTACATGTGCCGTGTGACAGAGGTATAAGTCAAACAACTAAGGCCACGTTCAAAACAACAGTTCTGTTGCTACGGAACAGTATTTGCGATGACGAAGAGGCGAGCAGTGTGAAGACGACGATGACGATTAGAGCCTAGCGCAGGCTGTTGCCTCTTGCTAAGTGCGGCATAGATCCTTGTAAATATACTTGTATATAGCTTTTCGTCTGCGCCTTCCTACGAAACATATCTGGTGGAGGTGGACGTTCCCTGTACCTCATCACGGAGTTTCGCAGTGGACGATACGTCGAGCATTCCTTCATGGCTCCCGGTGACAACTCGACTCAGCCACCTTCGACACCTGCTGCCACTTCGACGACCTACATCGCTTTCCCCGCTCCCTGTGATCCTGGCGTATTCTCGGGCAAAGATGGGAAAGACGTCGAGGACTGGATCAGCCTGTAAGAACACGTCAGCCGCAGTAACCAGTGGGACTCTACTAGCATGCTCGCCAACGTAGACTTTTACCTCGGTGGCACACCACGAGTTTGGTTTCGGACACACTAAGATGAGCTCACCAGTTGGGATTCACTTAAGCAAAAGCTCCGAGACTTGTTCGGCAACCCCGGTCACCAACTTGCCCTGCGGAAGGCGTTATCCAGCTGTGTGCAGCCATCAACAGAGCCCTACGTCACTAATTCAGAAAGTCTTGGCTCTACGCCGTAAAGTTGACGCACAGATGACTGAGTCAGACAGGGTTTCCCATATCTTCAAAGGCATTGCCGATGACGCCTTCAACTTGCTCGTTTTCAACAATGTGGCGATGGTGGATGCAGTTATAAAAGAGTGCCACCACCTGGAACTCGCTAAAAGCTGACGTATGGACCAGCAGTTTGCCCGTCTGCCCAACACCCCAGTGACATCTTCCTGTGCCGACGCTCCTCGTCCCAACAACACTGGCAATGTTACCAGGATCATCCGGCGTGAGATCGAGGCTGCCTATCTGGCTGCCTTCGACTCCAGCTCCTCCAACGCACCTGCAGTCACGGTTTCTCTGATCCACGCAGTTGTCTGCCAGGAGTTCGCAAACATGGGTCCTCACACCATCTGCTCGGCCCATCGCCCTGATACCCACCCGGCTTCTTCGATTCCGCCCCGTTCCGCATCTTATTACCCACCACGTGTCCGCGACTCATCCGAATGGCGCACTGCTGACGACAAGCCCATTTCTTTTCACAGCCGTCGAATCGGGCACGTTTCTCGGCACTGTTGCAGTCGCTGGAGCTCCCCGACCCGGTCTACTTATACTGCCTACTCTCGCCCCCCAGGTGGCCCTTCTCGTTCCTATGCCGCACGCTCGGTCAGTGCCGCCACTGATTCTTCTGCACCGAACTGCCCCTATTCTCGTTTGCCTTCGCCCCAACGACGACAATCTCGCTCTTCCCAGCCCCGTCGCTCCTATTCGCTGAGTCCCTTCGGACGCCGTTCCCAGCCGGAAAACTAGACGATGCAGCGCCTCGAGGTGACGCTGCATTGCTCCCTACACCGCCAAATCCTCTACTGACGTTGCCCACTCATCTGAACCTTCTTGACATTCAAGTCAACAGTGTTTCTTCATCTGCTCTTATAGACACTGGGGCATATTTGCGGTAATGAGCGCTGACCTTTGTAACCACCTGAAGAAAATAATCACGCCCGCCATGACGCCTGTTGTCCATGTCGCCGATGGCGGAACAGCCCCCGTAATTGGTATGTGTGCCGCCCGCGTCTCTTTCGCCAATCGCTCCGCTACTGTGCTATTCACAGTCATCGCCCACTGTCCCCACGACATCATCCTTGGCTTAGACTTCCTCGCCGCACATTCTGCTCTCATCGATTGTTCCGCCAGTACTCTCCGCCTTGACCTGCCTGTTCTGGATCCCGCTGAACCACACCACAGTCGCCTCAGTTCCGTCGACTTCGTTCGCTTGCCACCTTCGGCACTGACTTATGTTGACTTAGTGTCATCCCCACCAGTGCCCGACGGTCACTACAGTGCGGCTCCTACGCAAGACGTCCTCCTTACACATGGGATCACAGTACCTCATACAGTTTTATCTATTACGGCGAATTGCGTCTGCCTGTCAGTGGTGAATTTTGGCTTGCTGCCACACGGGATGTCTCTGGCCCAGCTTTGCTCATTCGAGGATCACTTAGTAGCATCTATTGCTGTAGACGACAGTTCAGGCGATCCTCCTCTACCATCGCAGTCGGCAGCTTGTACCATCGCCGACTTACAGAAAATGATTGCACTTGACATGCCGCCCAAGCACGCTCGTGAGCTCTACCATGTTCTGTTTTCCTACCACAATATTTTTTACTTTAACGATCGTCCTTTGGTCCAAACTAGAGCTGTTAAATATCATATTAATACTGGCGATGCCCCTCCTATTCATCGCCACCCATATCGAGTGTCACCGGCTGAGCATCAAGTTATTCACGCAGAAGTTCCCAAAATGCTTGCCAAGAACATTATCGACCTGCCATGTAGTCCAAGGGCATCACCTGCTGTACTGGTAAAAAAGAAGGATGGCTCATGGCGCTTTTGTATGGATTATTGGCACCTTAACCGGGTCACCAAAAAGGATGTGTATCCCCTACCTCGGACTGATGATGCCCTTGACTGCCTCCATGGTGCGCGCCATTTCTCCTCTATCGACCTTCGCTTTGGTTACTGGCAGATTGCCGTGGATGATCTCGACCACGAGAAGACTGCTTTTGTAACACCCGATGGTCTTTATCAATTCAAAGTGATGCCGTTCGGTCTATGTAACGCTCCTGCCACTTTTGAACGCATGATGGACTCCCTTCTTCACGGTTTCAAATGGTCGACATGCCTGTGCTACTTGGACGACGTTATAGTATTCTCCCCAACATTCCCTACGCACCTCGAGTGCCTCTCGGCAGTCCTGGACATTTTTTTGTCAAAGCAAACAGTTTTGTTTTGACTCGGTGCAAAGCTGACGAGGATGAAGAGCATCGGCTACATCGTGATGTATAAATGCTGCGCGGGCAACCAACCACCTCACTGGCGACAAAATAATTGGTACGCGCAAGCAGCAGTGAAAAGGGTGTCTCAGATGAAAGCATGCGCCGCAGTAGTGCTGTTAACCCTTTCGCTGTCACGGACGTACCGGTACGTCATCTCGCTCCCGCCCCACAGTGTCACTGACGTACCGGTACGTTCTCTATCGTGCGTTCAAAATTTCGCGCCTGAGCACAAAGCTGGCGCTCCTGGATCGGCCACGCCATCTGTTGACTCTTTCTACAAGTTCGTATATTCGCCTCGACCTGTGTTAGTCCATGTATTGAAGAGTACGGTGCGACTGCCACTCCCCACTTTCTCTTTGCTGAGTGGTGCGGTGGCTCCGTGTTCGCTGGATCATGCGTCGCGCGCGTGAAGTTACGGGTTCAAGGGTTGTTCAGCCATCTCCGCTGGTTTGAAGGTTTTTATTTTTCTTCTGTTGGTGTGCCCGCTACGGTGTGTCAAGTTCAGGCGCAGGTGCCGTTGCCTCTCCGAAAATAGTGACTAGATTGCTGCTTTCGCTCTCTCGCCGCACCCTCGTTCCGACTTGCAGCAGTAAACGTAAAGCTCTTCGAACTTTGTTTTAGCCTTTTTCCATCTCCCTCTGTCTTCTTGATCACGCGACGTCACATTTCTCTCCGTTGTGCGGGCGACTGAAAGCGCATCCTTCCTGGGCGCGGTTACTTTCGGATGGCTCAGCGCGCGGGACCTTCGTCTGCTCATTGTAGCGGTGGCTCAATTCCGATTCAGATTACGAGCCGAGCTCGGATTTGGACTCGGACAGAGTCGCATGCGAGGAAGAGGGTTCCGCATCGTCAGATTCGGATGTTAAACGAATTTTATAGTCAGGCTGATGATGATGATGATGCTTACTAACAGCAGCTGCAGAACACTGAAATGTGCATATTGCATTGACTATGTTACTTGTATACCAATTATAATCAAAAATAAATTGCTATGTTCATTCCCTGTTATGCTCGTTCCCTGAAACCAAGCCGACACTGAGGGTGCGTCACGGCCAGAAAGGTCCGACAGCGAAAGGGAGCTAGTCAGTCACAAGGTGACGAAAACTGCAGCTTCTGCACTGCTCTTGTGCAGAATAGAAACAGGATTTCCTCATTCATTCAGTAAGTAAAGGTGTGTTGATCTAGTAAGCATTTGTTTATTGTTTCTTGATACCCTCAATTATTTGACAGTCAGTTAATTGGGAAATTTTTTGCAATCCAATGAAATACGAATTAACGAGGTTACACAGTATACTACAGGAAGATGGAAGAGGGCACCTTCGAAGGAATAAAATAAAAATTTTTTAATTATATAACTCCAATTATGCCTGTGCATGCATACTTGCGTGCATCATGTGTGCAGACTTCGTGGTAATGCCCATTGCAATATGCTCCTTGCCTGCGACATCTGTACTACAATTTTGGGTCTCACTCAGGCACATATTGCGGTAGAGTATCGGCCATCCTATTTTGACATGTTGGAAGAGGCATGGGATACAATGCACGGAGGCGTGACATGGGCAGGCGGCAGAGAGATGGCATATTTGCATTGTGAGGCCACATGGACGGGCATCACTGCTGAGAATCTGCCCTTAGACCTATACTCCCAAAAAAGAGCATTTTTAATGTGGTTGGATTCTTTTGAGAAATCGTCCCCGTCCCCCTTCATTGCGCTTCAAGTGCACTCTCGCTATCCCCAAACACGAGCACCTTGCTATGGAAAAGCTGGCTTTTCCGAAAAGCTCAGGTGTCTAGTGGCTGAGCGTGCTTTACATGCAAAATTTCACCAGCAGCAAAAGATGATCCACAATATTCAGCACAAGATAGGGTACATATTTTTAGATTAGATAAAAAAAATACTAAGAAACCCATTTGGTTTTGAACAGCCAGCAATATATTCAATTTGTTTCAAACATAGAATATTAAAAATATACCATTCGATGGTATTCAAAATTTTTGAATGTTCGCACGCCCATGACGAAAACACTTTAAAATCTGCGATACCACAAGGATGTATTGGCGCTGACAATGCGGCATTCTTTTAAACGTCACTTTGCCTTAGGGCATTAGAGGGCCTCTCATCAGGCCACATAGCAAAATTTTGGTTATGTGCTGGAAGTTGTTGCACGCTGTCTAAGCAGTGTTCTACCGCAACAATTTTTCAAATTTGTTCATTAATAGCAGACATACAAATATTCGAAGTACTGCGAACGCACAATTTCAGGATGCCAGCGTCACCACCATCATAGACACTCTCTCCACTTGGCCCATCTCGCCTCTGCAAACAAAATTCCTTTCCTGTGTTCTCTCATACCGGAGCCAGAGGATCACTTGGCGGATACGTCACAGGCCTTATGTTCGCTCTCTCTCTCTCGCACACGCGCATTTTTGCTGAGTGGTGCAGTTCTGGTGATGGTCTCACGCGCAAGCTGTTGCATTTGTCTCGCTCAATGCAGCGGACGATTTCGCCAACAGTGCACGAGAACAGCTGATTAGCTGTATAAGTCAGTGCCACAATCACGAGCACTGAGGCAGACACGAGAGGATGAAAGAGCATGATCACAGTGCTGGGACATGGTAGAAAATGACATAATTTTGTTCTCTGTGCATGCGACTGCACGATGTGGGAACAACTAGACGAAGTAGAAGTACACAGCTCCTGCTAGAGTACGAAGCAAAACAGAAAAACGCAGCCATTGGATTGGTATGTTTTATTATTTCTCTAAACCTCAATTAGTCTAATGAAGTAACAGATTAAACAAATCAGTGATGTTGCCTTGAATAATTCTCGAAGTCACTTGTCACTGTGAGTGACGTCACAACACTACCATATACTTAGGCGCACTTGTGTGATTGTTGTCGACTCTCCGGCTGGGAGCATGGCGCCCGCGAGGATAAGGGCAAATGGCGTTTGGTTTGAAATTTAAGCTCTGTCTGTAGCACGTAGGGATACTTAAGGGGGAACATGGGTCTTAACAAACAAAAATCGTGAAAAAAAAAGATTTTCAGGAACTACTTGTTCCGGCATCTGTAACGTCTAATCTACCCCCTATCCAAATGATTTGCCGAAAGACGCATCCTAAGTGTCTAAAAAAAAATATTTTGTCAGCACAGATGGCGAGGAACGACCTCAAGAACGGGCAGAAACACCGGATTTCACAGAGCTATTTTTCGTCTTTCACGTCGTTGACAGCCGCAATCTTGGTATCATTCGAAAGCTCAAAGTTCCACCTTTCAGTTCCTCACATCCTCACTGACGATAGCATAGAAAAAGTGCCAACATAAAACAATCAGGAGTCGACCTGGTAAAACCTGTGATGCACACGGCCCTCCTAGTGGCTCAGTGCGCCAGCGCGCTGACAGACACCTTCTGATTGGCTGTGGCTACGGCAACTAGGCCTAGCAGATGAGCTCCTGACAGTGGGTTACTTCTAAAACTGCTGATATGCTGTTTCTTTGTTCATCGTATTGCAAACGTAAGCAATAAATTGACCCTCTCTAAAAAAAAGAAGTTTGAAACCGAACACGCGTCCATAAAAAGCGAAGCGCAAGCTGTTTCTGCTTCCTACAGCAAGAAGGAGGTGGTTATCCCAAAGTTCAGGCAAGCCGATAAGATCACGCCAGAGATAAGTCACTGTTGGTGCATTTCAGATTCTGTTATGAGCCTATACGTGTATTAATTATATTGTAGTTATTGTTTTCCAGTTTTGAAGCTTGCAATTTATAATTTGTCATTTTTTAAAGTTTTTTTGTTTTATCTCAAGTATAGCTTTTCTGTCTCAAATTTTGGGATCAGCACTGTGTCCCTTCTACTCATTCAATTCTCGTAACTCCTTTTTTTCTTTGAATGCAGGCGAGTCAGTTTTTTTGCACTCTCTATGACGTAGTGTCTTAGGCGACTGAAATATTTTGAAATCCTGTAAAAATCCCCAACAAGAATTCACATTTGTAAAGCTACAACTTTTAAAATTTCATAACCTTGGCTGAAGTACAGATACAAACATCCAAGTACTAACTTGCAGTATTTGAACATCCAGGAACATACCTGCTTAATTTCAGCTATGTTGTTGAAGCACTTTTTTCCAAATCACATTCCCAATTTTGAACACAAGAAAAATTGTAACATTTTTATTGACTACAGAAAAAATTTAATTGAATATTTATAAGCAGCACTCAAGATTGGGTGTGTCCTGAAAGTTTCATGTGTCTAGAGCGAGTATCAAAAATGTATTTTCTGGGTGCCATGTCCCCTCATATTTAATGCTGTTTGTCTTTTGTACTTTTCTCAAAACACAAATTTTGGGCTCCATGTAATATTCAGGCCTCGATATCTTAACACCAAGAACAGATAGAAATAAAATTTTTTTTGCAGAATGGAGCCTAATGTATACTTTAGGAAGTATAGCAAGCAAATTTTTTTGTTCTCACTTTGGAAAATAATTATTTTTCTACAGTTCCTGCCACATGGTTGCCATATTTTATGGGCTTGTATTGAATGGGTTGTAAGATATCTATTAAAGGTCAGATAAAAATGTGCTTGCTATCCATTTTTTACTCTTTATGCTATCTAAACATGCCTTACAAATAATTTTTATTGTGCCATTTATTTTTCCATTGTGGCCTTAAACAATGGAAGTGAAATGTTAATTATCGTAGAAACTAACTGATCAACAACAAAACTATTTACATATTTAAAATCAACACAAAAATCTTAGGAGTACTGGAAAGTTTCATTAATATTGATGAAAAAATGATTAACATTGTTTCAGTAGCAGTGTCCCTCCTTAACAGACACAATCGTTAGGGTGCATTGTATGCACTGTGCTTGTCAGCTAAAAATGGCCAAAGCTGGTGAGGGACCTTTTAAAGAATTTTGCTACATGTGATTGTGAAGCCTTGCCTACCCCAGAAAGAAAAGAACTTTAAAAATGGGTGTTTGGCTGTAATTTTCACAGGGAATAACTTTCTTTCCCACCAAATCCATGAAAACAGAGCTGGAAAAGAATGCTTTGCTCCTCTAAACTGAATCAGCATTGCTCACCGTGTCCCTTCAAAATGAATTGGTGATGAATCGCTGACACAGATGGCACATAGCTTAATGTACTGTCTGGCCAGTTAATCAGCAGTGCTGACTCATTGCATACTTATCAGTAAGGATGTACAGCCGGTTTCAGTTACTCATGCGAATAACTGAACTTCTGCAAACATAGGCTTCTTAGAGCTCATAACAAACAATGTTTACCGAGTGATGCGCTTAAAAGCTCTAAATTTCAACAGTCTGTGAAAGAAGCACTGTACAGTATGGTCCACTGCTAATGGGAACATCTAACCAGAAGTAAAGAATATTTCAGTAGAAAGAACATAAAGTAGTACCTGGAACATTTCTTTGCCCTTATTGGAAGGAAGTGGATGATATCACCAACTAGATGTGCATTTACACATGAAAAGGTTAATCTGTGGGACGCTATGTCCTATCTCAGTGATAATCGATGGAAAGGTACTAATAGTACACTTCTTTCAACAGCGGACAATAATCTGTGTAGTTGTGAAGTTTAAGAGTCTGATGCACAATGTTCTTGCATTAGACTGAAGCAAGCCTCAATGGACACTTGATGACCATCCTAATGAATGCAAACTGCTGCTTTTGGCCCTGACATCATTGTAATTGCAAACTGTTGCAATTAGACAGTGCCACAGAATTTCAGATGATTGTACCACAAATGTCTTCTCCCTACATTGTTCCACTTTATGTACGTATCCCGTCCATGTTGGTCACCAATTTTCACGTTCGTGCTCTTTTTGCCCCTGTGGCAACAGCACAGCATGCAACACAACCGAAAACATTTTTTTCAGCATTGTAGGCATGGGACAGTTACTATTTGGCTAGGCCACCTTTCTAACTCTTTGCAGATCAGCCAAAAGTAAGACTCTGGCAAGCGTACCTGTTCTGTAGAGGCTGCTGTTGACTGGCCGATGGTGCTGTTGACACCCTGGGGCAGCTCCATGTTCAACTCCAGGCTGCAGACAAGTAAAAACAGGGCACGACATCATTACTGTTATAATTAACTAGAGGATAACGTACAATTAAAACTTAAGCTGCCAACACAGAATAGAGATTAGTTCATCATAAAAGGATTCTACAAAAGACATCACTTTTGTCTGTACTTAAAGACAAAAGCAAAAAAATAAATCTCCGTAAGAATAGAAAAACGAGAGAGACAAAAGTGCTACAGAGGGTCCAAACAATGGAAATCCTTTGTTGACAACACAAATTATGAAGACAAATGATGAAGTTAATGGGATTGTCAATAAAGTGTGTGGTCCGATTTTATCCAACCAAGCAGTAACTTAAAAAGACTATGCAATAGAAAAAATGCCAAAGCATGCCTCAGGCTGCTTGGGCCCGACTTGCTTGACACGCGTCAGTATCTCGTGTGGCAACGATTCTCGCTGAGCAGGCAAGTCAAAGCTTCTTACCCGAATGCCCCGCCCAAAGAAGCTGCTGACCCAAACCCAATTCGAGGAGGCTGAATGTAAGCTTTCTGAAGCCGCACAAAAAGTGACAAAGCACGTCTCTGCTCACCCAAGCCCTACCCGTTCAGTATGCATTGGCTCAGTACATTTTGCGTTATGTAGACGTCAACTAATGTCGAGCCTGCCGAATGTTTTAGTGACTCCGGGTTGTTTGTTTTCCAGTTAGCATGTCTTTTCTCTAGTTCTTTTTCTAAACATTGTTAGTGAGGTTCTAGTATATTTAGGCCCGAATTTGGAGCTGTGGCTTTACACAACAGTATATGGTAAGCTGATGCAATGTCAAACATCATCCAATCTGACAATCACTGATTGTGCTATAGTTGGTGACAGGTCAAGATTGTAGTGGCAAGTGCCCCAGAAAGTGCATGTGATCACCTACTCCTATCCTATCCCTTGTATCCATATCCACACATTCACTTTGCTCAGACTGTTCCCTATTGCAAAGCTCCTCACCCTGAAGGGGGTGATTTTTGTGTGTCAGGTGCACAAGATGCAACTTTTCATTCAAATTTGTATTGATGTGGTGTAATCTAACCTGTTGTAATGTTTTTTCTATTCTTTCTTAATTTTTTCCTGTAAACTTGATTTGCATGCTCTTCCTTGTTGTCAGTCGCTGTTTGCAATGCAGGAGAACGAAGTTTAATCAGGCGACATCAATTTTTTTTCCGTGGCAGAAGGGATCAATCGACCCATTCAGCGTTTCCTGGTAGTAAATCTTGTCAGTGGTGCACATCCCTGCCCAAAAATAGGGAGGGAGCATTGACGAGGAGGGTCATTGCGCGCAAGGCTGGTTAAACCTTTCTTATAATGCCCCTTATAAATGACTCATTTGTGCAGTCCGTGCCTTGCTAATTTCTGCTGAACTAAAGTATGTCTCCTCTTTGCTTCGCCGCTGGCATTCGTAAGCAACTTATTCCTCAAGGCACATAGGGATAAGTTCCTGCCATGCAACAAGACATAACTCCTGCGCTCTGTTTCAGTTGTTAGACTCTGCAACTCTTAATTTAGAACGAGCCAGGAAAGTGATCCGAGGCAAAAGAGGTACGTCTCCAATACACTGACAGACGCTCACCCAGCCTCGTCTGCGACTTGCTGCATGAGGCCCTCAACCTCGTGCTGTGGGGCAGTGACCGTGGTGGTGGAGCTCATGGTGTCTTCCATGCAGGACGCCTGCACGTCCAGGTCCTCAAACTGCTTCTCAAACTTGTCCATCAGGCCAGAGATCTGCGCACCAGGAAGTAACGAAATAAAAGGTTGTGTTCGGGCTAGTTAGTTCTTGATTATGGATGCAAAGCTGCTGTGCGTGCACAAAGTTTCTTACAAAAATTACTATATGGAACTGTGAAGTGAACAACTTCCCCCAAAGCACAAAAAAGAAAAAAAACCCAGAAAAACAGAAACAGAAAACTGACTGCAGGAAAACCACCTAGTTCTTTTTTGCTGGCTCCCAGCCCTCAACCTAACAAGTATTTTCATTTACATATACTTTGATAACTGGGGCAGCGGGTCTTCATGATCCTGCAATCTCGAATGCAATTTCACTTGCGCTTCCTTAAGCTGCTTTTTTAAAAATTAAGGCTTTGTCAATGAAACATGTACAAGTTATTAGGCCAAACACGTGGAGGTATCATTGACATAATAATAGGAAGGTGCTGACCTGACCGTTGCACCTGACCATCCACGATAGCTTACCCAAGTTTTTTATCTTTCACTGGTTCGACACATGCTGTGAGAACAGCGTTATTCTTTATTGGAGGTGCCAGACACAACACCCACAAGCTCTACAGCGACCCGCCGTGGTTGCTCAGTGACTATGGCGTTGGGCTGCTGAGCACGAGGTCGCAGGATCGAATCCCGGCCACGGCGGCTGCATTTCGATGGGGGCGAAATGCGAAAACACCCGTGTACTTAAGAGATTTAGGTGCACATTACCCCAGGTGGTCAAAATTTCCGGAGTCCTCCACTACGGCGTGCCTCATAATCAGAAAGTGGTTTTGGCACGTAAAACCCCATAATTTAATTTTTTTTTTAAGCTCTACAGCTAGCTCAGGGTGCAGCAAGGCTACTGAAAGCTGTGCTGTGGGATTAAGACAGAGGAGATAGAGACAAGATTGCTAATGCAATTTAAATCCCACGAGAGTTACACAAATCTAGCTTTCACAGATGCTTTGGTTAACCGTAATAAATGTGTATAAATAACAGAAATGAATTAAGTTTAACTTTTGCATTCACAGCGCAGATTTAATAGGAAGTTTAAAGACATTCATATCCTTAGGCAAGTGCTCCATTGCATAGCAAAGGCATAATAACAGCTCAGTTCAAGCCCACCAGGAACCACAAGTATTTTATAGCACAGTCTAACAAGAGGCTCAAACTGATAGCAGTGATTAGTTTTCTGTACATTTTCTTAATTTTTAAAGTAAGTATCAGTAAAATCAAAAGTAGTTTTTTTTAGTGTCTTCCTTGGTGCTTCTAAAGAAATTACAAATTGTAATGAAGAAGAAGAGCACAAGAACAAGGCCAGCCAGATCGTCTCTTCCATGCCTGCTGTGCAACCAGTGGGCCAGCCGGATCGCCAGTGCTTCGCACGAGTGTGAGCCGGTGAAACATTTCAAACTTTATTTGAATGACTGCTTCTACTTTGCTTTCTGTCGAGGAACCAACAAATAAACAGAAACTGATACATTTCTGACTTGCTCATTTTTTTGCATGGACCGAAGGTCTTGGACATTGAGACACTAGAGAAAATAGTGGAAAGCTTCCGAGTGCCCTACATATTTCATTGTAGTACTTCTTCTGCAAATCAGTTTTGGTTTAGTTTCCCAGGAGGAGTGTGTGTTGTGAAGCCATGACGCAGGTGGTGGCCACGTGAGAGTGGAACATCCCATCATTTTCATAATCGGTACAGCTCACTTGGTCCTCTGTGACGTGCCAATACTCTTGTGTCCGAGCATCACAGTGTCGTACACAAACAAGAGAGCTAGAGCCAGTGCCACAATGTCATACTGTTCTGCTCCCACATTCGTTTACTGACTTAACATGAGTGGTGTCATGTGCCCAGAGAAGCACATGAACAGTGTTCATGCTATGACTGCGAACACTTGCAGTCACAACTCCGGCATTATGAGGAGTTCTGGCAGGAGTGCTGGACTTAAAGCGATCGCTTCATGCTGCCACTGCCTTCACCATTTGAACTGCATTGAACCTCCGAAACTCAGCAGGTTATTAACAACACCAGTATATCTTTATGTCCACTGCAGGACAAAGGCCTCTCCCAGCGATCTCCAATTACCCCCGTCTTGCGCTAGCCAATTCCAACCTGTGCTTGCAAATTTCCTAATTTCATCACCCCACCTAATTTTCTGCCAGCCTTGACAGTGTTTCCCTTCTCGTGGAACTTATTCTGTAGCTCTCAAAATTCACCGATTATCTTGACAGTGCTTCCCTTCTCATGGAACTTATTCTGTAGCTCTCAAAATCCACCCGTTATCTACTCTACGTATTACATGGCCTGGCCAGCTTCATTTTATTCTCTTAAAGTCAACCAGAATATTGGCACTCCCCATTTGCCCTCTGATCCACACTGCTCTCATCATGTCTCTTAGTGTTATGCGTAACATTTCTCGTTCCATCACTCCTTGCGTGATCCTTAACTTGTTCTCGAGCTTCTTTGCCAACCTCCAAGTTTCTGCCTTTTATGTTAGCACCGGTAGAATGCATTGATTGTGCACCTTCCTTTTCAATGATAGTGGTAAGCTCCCAGTCAAGATTTGGCAATGCCTGCTATGTGCACTCCAACCCGTTTTTATTCTTCTGTAAATTTCCTTCTCAGGGTCAGGATCCCCATGAATAACTGACCCAGATAAACACACTCTTGTAGAGACTCTACAAACTGACTGGCAATAATGAATGCTTGATTTCTTGCCAGGCTATTGAACACTAGCTTCGTCTTCTGCACACTAATATTCAGCTTTCTCAGTTAAGGTCCTCAATCATTTGTTGCAATCCATCTGCAGTGTTGCTGAACAGGACAATGTCATCTGCAAACCAAAGGTTGCCGAGATATTTGCCATTGATCCTCACACCTAAGCCTTCCCAGTTTAATAGTTTGAATACTTTTTCTAAGCATGCAGTGAATAGATTGCATCTCCTTGCCTGACCCCTTTCTTGATAGCTAACTTTTCTTGTGGACAACGAAGGTAGCGTGGAATCTTTGCAGAAATTTTCGAAGATATTCATGTATGCCTCCTATACTCCTTGATTATTCAAAGCTTTCAAGATTGTTGGTTTCTCTACTGAATCAAAAGGCCTTTCATAAACTATGAAAGCCATATAGAGAGGTTGACTGTACTCGGCAGATTTCTCAGCATATCAAGTGACCTCCAACGCATGACTTGCAGGAAGACAGCGCTCGTGAACCTGCTAGCCTTACTGGCTCACCCTTGCATGCTGGTCCTTTGGCTTGGCATTCAAGGCAGATTACAAGACCTCCAACACAGGATTCACTGTGCCTGGGCCAGCCCAATGGCAGCATTGCACCTCGAGTGCTTTTAGAATTGTTATCGCAATAAAATCAAAGTACTATAGGGCTTAACATTCAAAAGCAATGCAAGCTCTATGGGTGGAAGACTCTGGATTGATTCTGGCTACCTTGGATTCCTCGATGTGTGACATAAGCTCAGTACCTGAGTGCTTTTGCATTCTGCCCCCATCGAAATGTGGCCTCAGAAACCAGAAATCAAATCTGTAACCTCATGGTCTGGAGAACAGCACTATATTCCCTTAGCCACAGCGATAGACAATTTGAAGAATTTCAGTCAGTCCAAGAACCTTATGGACTGCAGACGCTAAGGGTACAGATGAAGTGCCCTGCAAAACTATTCAATCCACGAGTTCCACTACCTACCTTACTGCAGATGTGCACAGTAAGCAGCAGGCACAAGGTCAATGAAAGACCAAAAGAATGCAAAGAACCAACCGAGTAGACCAATCTCCAACATTGCCAAGTTACTATGTTTTTAGCTGTGCAACGTCCTGGTCCCCGTGCTCACCTTTTCCAGGTTCATGCTCTTCATTGCCGCATCCATTGACTTGACGACACCCGCCATGGACGAGGTGACCTTCTTCGTGGTGACAGCCGTCTGCACACGGCTCGCCACGGCATCGATCCGCGATGCCATGCGGAGGTAGTTGAGTGCCTGGTTCTTCTGCCGGATTGAGTTTTCCGCATGAATCCGTGCACCTTCGAGATTGTTCTTTTGAATCGCCTGCGTGAACCAGGTGGCATAGGGGGTAATGGATGGCAGACTTTTTGAGTACGACCAGACTGCACAGCGAAATCTACGATTTGAGGTACCAAAATGGCAGAAAGTTTGCTAATGTTTTAGGTGTGCAAGTGCAGCAACCCTTATTGCGCAACTTGCACCGGGTCTTTCAAATGTACTGAAGGAGTACTTGACATTAAATTTCTAATTTCTCTTTCTTTCCTTTTGCATTATATGAAAGTGCAAACCTAAGCTATTCACCGGTAAGTGCCAAAGCACACTAGATAATTTACTCGGAAACTTATTCTTATAGACTAATTTAGGTTAAGTTCACTAAGAAGCGGATGTGTCACGATGTTTCGATACAGTGGCTGGCTCTGTTCCTGTGGTCACTGTCCTGCCACACGTGAGTGCACCCAGAAGGAATACGTAATATGTGCAGCACTTGCTGTTTTATGAGAAATGCCATCATACCCAGCCTTACATCTGCACAACTTCAGCAAATATTTATCTACCTCATGAAGTCTGGATAATGTCAGATGTGACAATGTGGGATGACATTAGTGCAAAATAAAATAGCTTTAAGTGTTCCATAAGCTTTATGGTTGCCAAGTTTGGCCAGTTGAAGTGCAAGAAGCACGTCGCAGACTTTGTACAACTCCAGAAAATCTGTATCAGTACTCCTCTAACATTCCAAGTGCACACACAGCACCCCCGCCAGTAACTGAATGCAGTGAATTACAACAAAGTCGGATGGGCAAACTTAATGACACTTTGAGTGAGCGCACTTCACCGCAGCCAGTGTCACTTGGGCAGTATGCTGCTAGGTGAGAAAGGAAAGTGGCATTTGGAACTGATGGCAGTATCGACTGGTAAATTAGTCAGCAAGTTATATGCTTATTTTAGGTAATAACTAAAAAAAAAAGAAACATTAACACAATTGATTCTGAGGACCATACGACACTGCATCCCACACCCAAGCGACATGCTGCACATGTGGAAGTCTTGAGAGTGGTGATGCGTGGGCGCACGATAAACAACACAGATTTCGTTGGCAGAGAAAGAATGGTTGTTTTCACAAGCAGGGATGCTTAGAACATTATAAATCACAAAAATACTGGTTTCAGAATCAGCACCGGCTGTCCACTGAGTATTGTTTTGCGTACATTTGAAGTACTGCCATCGCGGCTGTGTACTTTGACACAGCAAAGCGAGTTTGACAATGGCACTTGTAGACAAGTGTTTCTACAATGAATTTCATTTAACCTCGCGGTGCGACAGCCTACAAATGACAATAACGGCAAAGTGCACTCATTCAAAGTTGCATTAAATTTGTGCGTCTGACAGGGGTATTGATCAAAGCCTTCATGACAGCCATGGCGTTTGAATATGTGAAATCCTGGTCCTTTATGTTGCTTACACTAGTTTGTGGATTTGTAACCTTTCATCTGCAGCCTACGTTATGCTCTGACTTGGCAAGTCAACTCTGCAGGCTTGCCTATACCCTATCAGTCCACACAACAATGTCAAAGATGTCATTAGCTGCCAACACAATATGCTATGGTGAAACAGGAACAAGATAAAGGAGAAGCACACACACAAAATATTTTTCTGCACTTTCGGTGGCATTAAGGTGTTTTAGTCTTAATTATTTCTCAAGTGAATGAATAACTTATTGCTTCCTGCATGTATTGCAGCTCACAATGGCCAGGCAGTGCCCATTGCAGCTGCCAAACGCCCACACTAAGAGATTCACAGCAGTGACTTGCCTTTTTCAGCTTGGTCTTTTCCACCTTCTCTTCTTTCTCACACTTTTTCGCATTCCTCTCAAGCTCCTTGGCTGCAAACTTGAGGTTGAACAGGTGCTCTGTGCTCAGTTCGTCAAGGAAGCGGTGCTAGAGCCCGAGACAGACGTCATGGCAGTATGCATGCCTTTTTGAAGTATTCACAAGAACAGTCTGAGTTTATGACTCAACATACTGCAGTCTGTAGCAGACATGTATGTAAAGAATTGCATTTTTGTGATTAATGAGTTACATTTTTAAACAGTACCTTGGTCGTATTAGAATTGGTTCCTTTTGGTAAAAAATTACCAGTTACATTTCAAAGCGACACTTAAGGCAGATTTTAGGTCAACGTGGACTGTTAGAATACCACTCGAGAAACTGTGAACAATGTGTTTCGTGCCAAGACTTAGTTCCAGACAAAATTGTGACTGAGAGGGCTGTATTCTTCCAGCGAAATTCAATATGCAAAGCATGAGCAAGGTGGTGTGATGCTGATATGTCATCACTGCCTTTTACTCCAGCCAATGAGCAAAACAGTGCCAGAGAACTGAGACTACGGGTTTTCACATAAAAAGTGGCCAGAAGCCGAGCAAAGATATCATATGGATGTAACATATTCTGCTGCTTGCAGTTAGTGCGAGCTTTGCAAGCAAGGAAAACTAGCACCACAGTATGCGATACCAGAACTGGCAAAACATGAAAGTGCAAGCGTTGCTGGGTTGAGTGAAAATGAAACCTTTTCATCATCCACATTGTTGTCAAGGGTAACATCGATAAGTTATGTTTTTCTGCGAACAGGATAAAATTGGGAAAGTAGCATTTTCTGCAGTCTTATACTGCCATGCAGTGATCAGTGGTTGAGTACTAGTGACAGAATAAGAATGCGCTATTACAATGTCATAGGGCTAGTACTTGAAAGTTCTGGCAGATTCTCGAATCGTGTTCTACATTTATCTCAACTCCTTGCTTACTAAAGCTCTGCTTTTGATAATGTTGACGTTTTTTTTAGACATTTTTGAGAATTAGCTTATCACTTTAACTTTGTATTTGCCTTTAGTGTCCCTTAAATGTGATCGAGCTACTACCAGCAACACAATATTGAGCACACATACTGTGTGGCAAACAATTGTGCAAGTAAGAGTATTTCATCATAACAAAACTAGATTGGCAGCATGAAGTGTCATGTATGTGTATGTCTACACATACGCATTAGCCTTAGCAACCAGCAATTTTTTTCACTGTATTTCACAGTATAGGGAAGGTTAGGAAAACCATGGTAAAACTTGTAGGAGAATAAAAAAAACCAAATAACACATAGATGTGTAGGGTTGCCACCATTACCCAAGAAGAAAACGGGAGTGTGACAAGGCGTTATTGCACTAACTACTGTATGGAAAAAAAGAGAAAGGCAATACACTATCCATTTTACATGACCGAAATTTATTGAGGGGCTTTATATAGAACTTGGCACACATTGAAGTTTAAAAAGATAAAGATGGTGAAGCGAATAGCCCACTGTGCATCATTTCCATAGCCTAGGGTTGTGGGAAACGGGAGAATTAAACATTAATGCATGCTCATTTTGCTCATGCAGCCAAAACTGTTTATGCCAGCTGATGTGATAAGTGCCAACAGCTGCTGAGAACATACATTGGAGAGAAGCAGAAGTTCTGCATGGACTCATAGGAGAAAGTCCAGAAAAAAAAATTTGAAAGTGAAAGGAAAAAGCACTCAGTCTTGCAACTTCACTTAACACTAAGTTTCGGGACAGTGAACACTTTAAGGCTGACTGCTTCAAGTGTGGTCATCGACATGCTTCGACGCACAATTGTCAAGTGTGTGGAAAGAGACGCTTCTGCACTCCAAGAGAGGATATTTCACCCAGGTGTGTCACAGTAGCCGTTTCTTGCAGTCGCTGTCGGGCCATTGCCTTTGAGCACCCAGGTCACCCAGCCCTTATAGCCTGTTGCTCGCCTTTTAATTAAGTGATAGTCCAGGTAGTCAATTAGTTCTGCCAGTCTTCGATTCAACCAGGTTTTTTGTCGATGTTGAGACAAATGAGAAGCACCTATCCTCTTTGTCAATACCAGATCCTCGGCTTCCATTCTGCCAAAAGACCTGTTCTTGACTTGCTTTACTAAAGCTCAGATAATACCAGATCTTCGGCTTCCATTCAGCCAAAAGACCTGTTCTTGACTTGCTTTACTAAAGCTCAGGTAACTGATGAACAAAACCACCCCCCTGATGTTTGTGCACTGAGAACACACTGATCAATTTCTAACTCAGAATTATTGCTAGTTGCATCACAAGGAGCTTACAAATTCAAACAAATGGTTCATGGTCTACCGAGGCAGGCATACACTATCCCCGGTTTGTGCCTGGTGGCATCACTAAGGGTGCTGCTATGTCTGCAGAAATGTTCAGCTATTTCTTGCGAGGAGCCACATAGGAGCTGACAAGGCCAACAAATATCTTGCTTGAGAAATTTTTATGGCTGGGAGAAGTAGAACCTCAGTGCAACTATTAGGCAGCAGCAATTTTCCTGCTTGGTCTCCACAACATTTTCTTTCTAAGGCCTTCTTCTATGACTTGTTGCTATGGTGACCTTATAAGTAGCTTCCAAGTCACCTCGAGAAATGGTTTATGCATTTAACAGCTGCTCTTAACTGCTTTGGTGACTCTCATCTTTCTTTCTTCCCAAGAGCATATAAAACAATTACAGTAGGTGGTATTGAATTCATTCCATAACAAAGTTATGAAAAATACCAGTTGCAGCTTGAGGGGAAGCTGGCCACCTCATACAGCAGGCAGCTTCATAGAGGCTGAACAAAAGCACAAGCTCTTACACAACTTCATACTAAAAGACACAAAAACCACAGGCAGATTACGTAAACAAAATTATTGTGTGAACACTTCACACAGCATTTTTAAACAGATATGAGTCAGTGTGGCCTCCTGTCTGTACAAGATGGTCAACGGAAGAGTGCATTTGCTTCTCTTAGACTGGTTCTGGTTCCTATTACCATAGGCTGTTGCTAGCCTTTTAGGTTTGCATTTGTGACGATGATACTGTTTAGAATATCAAACAGAGAATCAATCTTGGCAATAATAAGTTAGATTAAATAAACCTGTTGTGGAATTCTTTGTCACTACAATTAGTAAGTTAAAACCATTATGAGTGTTGGAGAACCATTTAGACAACCTCCATGCAGAAATACGAAGCAACTATAGTGATTATGTAAGGTAGCCAGCACTTTTGGTATGGCCTACAGATGGGTACATGGAGATATCAAGAGCTTAAAGTTACAACAGCTACAGCTGTAAAATTAATCAGCAGGAATAGCAGAGCACCTGCTTTTATGTAAAATTTGGACACAGGTATTCAGTTCCAGAAAGGCCTACAAACACTTGCACATGTGTTGTGGTGAGTCCAAGCAGCTGAATGCAAAAGAACGTGGAAAGAGAGAGAGAGATCTTATTACTCCAAACAGATGTTGCCAGCTGATCTCCCACGCCTTTTCAAAAGGCTCTTCATGGAAAACACTTCCTGTGCATTGTTGCCCACTCGAGGGCAAATGTTCTTACTCATCCATGGTTAGTGCAACATTAAAGTTCACAATGGTATCCAAAAGATTTTGTAATTTGCGCACTATTTCAAGAAACTGTCACATGCCTACATTATGAATGCTCAGTAATTGTAAGCAGTTGCTTTCAAGAATAAGACAATCAGAAGGGCAAGCTCTCTTCAAATGCTTCCAGCTGTCCAAAGACATAGCTGGTAGCCTATACCAACCGTGAAATTGACAGGAGGACCACAAACCAAATGGGGCAGACAATGAGTATTTCTGCAGAGTCATATATAAAAGCATACCTGTCAACTGCTGTGAAGTCCATAACCAATGCACTTTAATTCAATTGAAACAAGTAGTTTTGAACACACTAAAACCTCATTATAATGAAATGGGATATAACAAAATAATTGATATAACATAGTAAGTTTAAGTACCCCTTGAAATTTTTGTAGAAATACATGTACTTAAAACATCATTTCAATGAACAGAATACTCCTGTCAATGCATATAACAAACTATATTTATTTGAAAGCAAGAAAGGCCCAACTCTTGCACGTCGAATATATTGCTTTCTGTGGGGTCTGGCAGATTTGGTGTAGAAATTCAACACTTCCAAGTCCCCGTGCAGAATATGGGTCGAGCAACAACGTTCTTTCTCACCACTGCATGTAGCTGAATGTAGGTGCGTGTAAACAGAAGCTCATTATTGCTGTCGCGCTTGTCTCTCACTGATGTGCCACGCAGGCTGGTGCAGCTAGGAGTGGCCTCCAAGATTAGGGTGCCTAGACGTCAGCGCTGCCTCCCGCCATTCTGGGTATTGATGGCCTTCGACCATGC
This sequence comes from Dermacentor albipictus, assembly GCF_038994185.2. Taxonomy (NCBI): domain Eukaryota; kingdom Metazoa; phylum Arthropoda; class Arachnida; order Ixodida; family Ixodidae; genus Dermacentor; species Dermacentor albipictus. The sequence continues at coordinate 65,527,587 of NC_091825.1, forward strand.
TCGTGCTGCACTGCCGCCATATTGTGTTGGAGCTGTTGAATCGGCCGTACATGTGCAGGCATTAGTCAGTGTAGTGCTGTTGTGTTGCCTGGTGTTTGTACTTCTCACAGTGCCGCAGATATGTTTGCCAAGTTGACTCTTCGGGCTCGCAAACATAAGATGAAAGCTGCATGACAGTTTTATAGCTAAAAGCACTCCATCCTGTCTGGTTGTGCACACCTTTTTGCACCAGCGAAAGAGAAAACGATGCCTACGTCTTCAGATTTCCCTGCGACCCGAAATGCAGGAAAAGGTGGGCAAGAACATCATTAATGTAAGCCATGATGTCCCAATTCTTGTCTTCGTGTGAAACAGTGTTTAATAAATTGTTTGAAGCACTAGGCGTTTGCTGTCAGTCATTGAATCAATAAAATAAGAAGCCTGCTCAAACCCAACATGTGATTTACAGCAATCGCATGTCCATACGGAGGTTTGTCGCATTGTCACTCACCATTTACTTAAACCAATTGTACCAGCCAGATGTAAAGAGGAGGATGCACAGAGTGAAACCGCTGCAGGTGCAAACTTGGATTGATATGTTCATGCTTGTGAGAAATGCATAATATTAGCTTTGTTTCATCAATGTGCCCCGAAACGATTATGGCCTCCAGCGGCTTCCAGCATGTGAATGTGTTGATTATCTGCTAGGAACCATACTTTATTTCCAGGATGTTTTCGTGTGGTTTCACTCAAGTGACAGCTATATATTTTGGCAGTAAACATTTTATTTCGTTTGGTGATATGCGTCACTATCCTGCTCTCCCTCACATCACTATGCTCATCTAGTGGTAGTTGTATAATAGAATGTAAGGTAAACATGTTTTCCAACAAAACACTAAAGCCCATGCTTACCTCACATGCAGGAAATATTCACAAGCCGAACACATGGGCTAACAGTTAGCAGTCTGCAACAACGCTGTTAATTTACCAGTGTTTAGAGGTTGTAAAGCGAGCCTTACGTTTACACTATAGAGTGGGCCTCCAGAATAACCTCACGATTTTAACTATCTGGGGGGCTTTAGCGTGCACCTAAAGCTAAGTCCATAAGTCTTATTGCATTTTCCATGCACATCTCGTTCACTGAGGTGCACCGCTCAAGCTGGAGTAGTTAGGCTTCACCTCCACAGTCACATCAGCGCTGGTGCAATCTTGGAGGCCATGAGTCAGGCAAGCCAGAGCAGCAAGGTTCGCTGGCATCCTCCTTTACACAGTGGAGCGATGTGAGAGTGGCGGATCAGCCTGGACCAGCTGTGTAGTAGGCACACCGTGTTGTGTGCCACATGCTGCTCGACCCCGATGGACTTTGTTGGCATTACAGCATGCAAGGTCTTTTCTTTGATCACATCCACGTTTTGCAGATTCCAAAATGCTGTAGACGAGCCAAGTTCAAAGCGAGAATGAAAGACCATGGCCTTGGAACAGAAAGCCGCTGCACAGGACTGTGCAGACCATAGGTGGAAAGTTTTCATTTTCCTCTGGGGGGGAGGAATGAAGACTGCACCACCAAGAGACGCCAGATTCCAAAGAATCTGGCGTCTCTTGATGGTGCAATCTTCATTCGTGTAATCGTATGCTATCACTGATACTGTTTCGCCTTTCCAAACAAAACTGCAGCCTCTCTGTGTCTTTTCTTTTTCTGTGAGTCCCAAGTATAAGCGCTCCTGCGCATGACTGCTGTTGATTCTCACATCGAGTGAGTCCGGCTTTGCCTCATTTCAGTTACTGAGTGAATTTACAGCGTGTGCCAACTATCATGCACCAACACTTAAAAATAGAGCAGCTGCGTTACTCGAAGAAAAACTAATGCCTATTGTTTCCAGTACAGTGGAGTAGCCGCCAGTAATTCTTTCATTCCTAAAATTTAATTTGGCAATGAAAATTAATTATCTCATTCGAGAAGTACTGTCCGAATTATCAGTCAATGAGGCATCTGTAGGCAGGCCAAATGACCTAGCCGGCCAATTTACAGGCCCATGCTGCCCAATCTATTGCGCATAAAAAGTCACATCCAGCCAGTTTCGTGCTCGGCTGCTGCTGTGTGCTGGTGCTCTATCTTCTTGATACCACAGAAGTGGAAGATGTGACAGCGTACCACCACTCCTTCAAAAAGTTTGTCCACATGATGTTATTTAGTCAGTGTGTGATCAAAGAAGACGGGACAGATTATAGCAACGGCGTAGATTCCGCACCACACATTGAACGACCACAGGTAGTGGTGCCGATTGCGCTTTAACCAGTATGCATTGTAGTAGTCACTCCAATAGTGTGCATTATGCAAATTTACCTGGGCGTTCCTGTGAAAATTGGCTTCATCTGTGCACATGATGTTGCTCAAAAAGTGACTCATCAGCTTTTGTGAGGACCCAATACGAGAAATCTACACGATTCCACATGTTTACATCTTCCAAGCATTGTTGCTGGTTAAGGTGGCACAAGTGAAAGGCTGTCGTTCAGAATCCTCGCAACTGACGACTTGGGAATTGATACCTGGGCGGCCACGTCCCACAAGATAGCATGCGCGTTTGAGCCAATAAATGCTAGAACATCCATGCGTAGGCTAGGACTCAAAGATGGAGTCCTATGCTGCTGTTTCTTGAAACTGCCCGTTTGTCTCAGGTTTTCATCATTTCTGATGATAGTTGACGCGTTTGGTCTACCACCAGACTTCCAAGACTGATATATATATTTGCAGCCTTCCTCTCGTCATATGCTGCTCCCAAGGCAAGGATCGTTTTTACCTTCTACTCATTAGAGAAAGACATGGCAACTGGGACGAAACAAGAGATAATATTTAATGGCAGAAAGGGGGAGAGGTCGGCCTGAGTGAAGCGCCTGTATAGCCTGCTACTCAACACTGGGGAAGGGGTTTGGGGAATAATAGAGATAGGATGTGAAGAGGAAGGAGGGTGGTGGTATGGTGAATATGATGAGGGCTGCACAGCATACTGTTTTTGTGCAATGCGTATGTGTACACTTTACAGCACAGCACAGTCATCTTCGCGGGCAGGCACAAAACAAAACGCACCTTTAAACATTTGCAACAAAATTCACTTTTGTAGTGATAGGTATCGTGGTAAAACAACAACATCTGTGCACTTTATCTATGCCAAGACAACAGCTATCACAGCTTCTTTCCAACTAATACCAAATGTGACGTGTTACTTCGGCTGAGGCGTGTCAGATAAGGCACTAGCTCGATCACAATGTTTCACAGCGAAGCTGCATTTGGCTAGCTGATTTGACCGGCTGTCGCCTGTGTGCCAAAAACTCCTCCGGCGCAACCCAATGCTACGGAAAAAAAAAAGAAAACGAGAGAGGCGCGCGATCGGCTCTCGTCATTGCTCTTCTTCACAGTCGAGCGGGTGCACAGCAGTTTCTCTCCGGCTCCGAAGTGGGTGGGCCACGCGTCATACGTGCTCCTGAGGAGCAGGCAGCTTTCGATCAGCAACGCCGCAAGCATAACCAGGAACGAGCTCATCTATGCTGTCCCGATGCTGCAGCTCAGACACAAAAACAGGCTCATGCAGCCGAGCGCAAGTAGCAACTGCGTACCGAGGATCTGGCAGCCTACCCAGCCGTCATTTCATGAACCATCAAGATTAATCCAGTGACAAACACCAGGGCTGCACGTTTCAGCTTCACTGGTTAACCATCTGTGTGGAGCGCTTGGGTGGAGCTTTTTTTGTTTAATTCCTTTATTTCTTTCTGGCTAACTCAGAAGAAGCCTGTTTGAGGGCGCTGCTTTATGATGCGGGTGGGAGGGCGGTCACATGGTACTCATCATATTTCACAGGGTTTATTTATCAGTCGGAAAAAAATCAGTATGTAATTAGTATGTCGCTGAATATACAGCAGTTAGATGTCCCTTGGTTGTGCCTCAAAATGCCCCACTGACACTTTGATAATTATGATAGTGTCTTGAGTTGGATAATTAATTATAGTTACCTAATTAAACATCAGTAACAAAAATATTACTGGCAGTTACTCCACTGTACTGGAAATAATATGCACTGGGGTTTTTTTGAGTAACACATAGCTTTCTTTTTAAATCTTGGTGCATGATAATTAATTGGGACACCATGCATATACTTATGACCTCTGCATGCAAGTGACAATGTTTCCGTTCCGAATATATCTTGTAAATTATTAGAAGTTTTTTAATGAGCCGTCAGCTTTGCTTACTGGAAAGAAGCAATACTGGGACACATAAAATTTGAGTGCATTTCATACACCATTGATAAAAGACTGCCTAAGGCATCACTAAAGTCCCCAGTTTTTTTTCTTCAGGGTCAAAAAGGCACGCAAAGCATTTTGAAGTGAGTGAACATACAGCAAGGTATTCATTTTATTGGCATAAGCTATACATACCTTTAGAAATATTTGTTAATTGGCTACCTCCTTCTCTTAAAAATATAATAAACTTTGCCCTGTGTATATATATATAAATATACTGTGTATTTTCATGGTGTTTACAGTTGAAATTTAGAACAATGTCGAAGTGAGAAAATACGGATGAGACAGCCGCTGCTGGTACTTCTAATGCGCTTGTTCTCCTGTTGCCAGAATTTGCAGAAATAAAGCAAAGTATGAATTAAAATCCGTGCATGCCCCGGCCAACAATGATGCAGTAAGCTATTAGCCACAATAAAATTTTAAGAGAAAAGGTTGAGGCAAGTGAAAAGAAACCTCACATGATGTGGGTGAAAAAACGCTCACAATGACACGTTAGGTGTGTGTGGGGGGAGGGGCTCAGCCCCTCCCCGGAAAGCTCCGGAGGGGGCTCGGGCCCCGGAGCATACGTTAATTAACTGAATTGCCAGAACTCGCTACTTAGTTAATGGCACTTAATGCCACTAAATTTCAAATTGCGTGTATCTACCAGTTTGCAGATACTTGGATGTGTGGATCATCATGGTTTGGTATCACAGGAGGAAAATTAACCATCAATACACTGTACAATGACAAGCCTATAACCAAGCACGTAGGCCATACGGCTGCCTGTGTGCGTATCACTGTGGGATATAAGTTGAATAAACTGGGATAAAGTCAGACAGGCCGGCCGTCGTTTCGATAAGTGGACCTCTCCTTGTCATGCTTGGCGTGTCAGTTTTCGAGGGTAAGTAGGGTGATCTAACCTCGCAGTCGTCTATAACGGAAGAAACTGTTTCTTCTTTTAATGAACCGCCTGCGCTAGTGGCAGCACTACAGTGAAGTCACCGTGAACGAATCTGATACAACGCCCATGACATCGATAAACTGTTACGCCAATGACGCGAACGGTCTTACAAGCTACGAATACATTGAACAATGCGATTTGGTCGGAAAAGCGCCCGAAAAAAGAAACAATCCGTAATCAATACACGCTACAGAACGAAGTTACTGGCAGAAACTTACGATTGCAAAGGAATGACGTAAGCGAAAGCATAGAAAGGATACTTTCCATGGCCGTAGCCATTTCTTCGGCGATGAGTACCTCCTAGGCGTTTCTTACGTTTCACAACACAGCGAAAATGGAGCGTTGCACAGCACTTCACAGGAGAGGACGTAATCAATGCGATTGTAAGCTTTTTCGTACACTTTGTAACAAGCCAGCGGCGAAGCTGTGACAACTTGCTGTTACCGTGCGCTTCGAAAACATACAGCGGAAGCGGCTGAAATAACAACTTGCAATGGCTACGAAAGTGCAGCGATAGTTGGATGGAAGTCAAATTTTCGGCCAAGTGTTGCCATAGGTAACGCCTAGAACGTGGCGGCCATGACGTTTCACGGCTCTACTGTCACTTTCGGCTCACACAGTGCGCAAACGCGTAGCCTTCGAGATTGGCATTTGCTATCACTGGGGCGCGGAATTTGAAATGGCACCCTTCGAACGCCGTAATAGTAACGGACGAAGGCGTTTTTTGCTAGTGAGCTAATTAATTTCCCGCGTTCCTACGGTTGCCTTCAGCAAGAAGACAAACAGCAGATCTTTTACGGTACACTTGAACGCCGGTACCCGTACATAGTAGAACTTGACTTACTAGCTCCGCGTTGTCTATGGAGCACGACCGGCTGATATGGAAGTAAGATATAAGCAACTACTTAGTTCCCTCTTAGGGAGTTATTACCTCAAATGTCATAACATGATCTGTAGAAACGTGTAACCCACTACATGATCCCTGCTTCAGAACTTTGGCCAGCAGGGATAGCAACCCCATACTGCATCACACCACGCTGCTGCAAAGCCATTTTTCAGAGGTACACAAAGGTCATAACCATCATATCGAGGTAGTGCCCCAACGGTGAAATGTGCCACGACCACTACGCGTCATTTTATGCCATAGTGTCGCATCAGCCGGAGTAGCTCCACTTCGCGTTCTGTCAGGATGGCCGAGCGGTCCAAGGCGCTGCGTTCAGGTCGCAGTCTGGTCTTCCAGGCGTGGGTTCGAATCCCACTTCTGACAATATTTTCTTTCTTCCCCGTGTATTTTCAGGCGATCTTTATGAAGAGTAGTGCATAAAAAAAGGTATAGTCGTTATAGTCGCTATAGGACACTATAGTCGTTTGCGGAGATATTAATGTTGACCTTTTAAAACAGAATTGTTATGATTACACGTTCTTACTTGAATCACTCAATCTAAAAAAAATGTAATTTCTTCTCCGACACGTATTACAAACCACTCAGAAACTCTTATTGATCACATCTTGTGTAATCTTAAATTTAATGTATCAGCTGGTGTCTACGATGTTACCATTGCAGATCACAACCCCACGTTTCTCTTCTTACCTTGTAAATATATGTCCTCCTTGCGTAATACACGCAATAGAAGATCTTCCTGTATAAATTATGCAGAAGTACGACGATTGCTCCAATGCATAGACTTTAAGAAAGTATTTGATTTGTGTGATGTTCATACTCAATGTGAAAATTTTATTCAATGCATCTGCAAGAAATCTACGAGGGTATATGTGCGCCACAATTACGAGCGACCAGTGTGTCCTTGGATAAGCAGCACTATACTGGAAACATTAAAGCAGAAAGACTCTTTTTGCCGTAAATGGAAACGCAACAAATCAAATTCATATTACAGGGAGAGCTTTCAATACTTTAGAAATATCTCAGTTAGTATGATTAGAAAATTGAAAAAGCAATACTATACTAACCTTATTAAGAACGAGAGGGGTAATACGAAAAGGATATAAAAAATCGTAAAAGAAGTTATAGGAAAAAGCAAAACACAGAGAATTCAACCTGATAAACCATCGACCCAAGTAGCTAATGATTTTAACTATTATTTTGGTAACATAGGAACGAATTTGGCTAAGCAGATTTTATCTTGTAATCCCGTACCTGCCCTACCTAGAATAGTTCACAACGACTTTCAGCTTGAAGAAATAACTCATGATTAACTTATACCAAAGAAAAATCAACCGCATCTAAAGAAAACGGCTGGTCATGATGGTATATCCACTAGGATTTTAAAAGATAATATAGACATTCTCTACAGTCCCATATGCAATGTATTCAATCTAGCGTTAGCTTCCAGCTCGTATCCAGATATATTAAAAACAGCCAAAGTCGTTCCCGTATACAAGTCCGGAGATCCGAACCAACCAGAGAATTATTAGCCAATTTCTGTTCTGAGTGCGATAAACACTGTTTTTGAAAAACTAATTCCCAAGAGATTGAAGCAATTTCTAACTGAAAACAATGTAATTTGTCCTCAGCAGCATGGTTTTGTTCCCAACAGATCGACATCAACAGCAGTCCTAACACTTTCTCAATTAATAAATTCTGCACTTCATCATAATAAAATAATTGTAGGAATATTTTTGGATATAAAGAAGGCATTTGATACCGTTTCTCACTCTATACTATTGCAAAAACTTGAATGTTATGGCGTCACAAAGGACTCCCTCAAATATTTTTTCCAGCTATTTATCCTCACGGAAACAAATGGTAGTAATGGGTGATTATTATTCTACATACAGCACAGTCACCAGCGGAGTCCCACAAGGTTCAGTGCTCGGTTCTGTGTTATTCTCATTGTACATTAATGACCTCCCTAATGCTCTTCAGAACTCAAACGTTCTAATGTACGCAGATGACACAGCTTTATTATTCACAGGAGACACACTTTCTGCACTGCAAGCACATGTGACGTCCGAGTTATCAAAAATTTCTTCATGGTTCTTATAAAACAAATTGACTTTAAATAGCAATAAGACAAAATATGTAGTTTTTCGATCGAGGACAAACAATGTTGACACCAGTCAAATAAATATCACGTTAAATAAAAGCCCCATCCAAGAAGTTGATTCGTTTAAATATTTGGTTGCCATATTTGACCAGCATATACATTGGGAAGCACATATTCATAATGTATGCAAGAAGGTCGCATATGGTTGTTACTCCCTAATTAAAGCAAAGCAATATTTCCCCCACGAAGTTCTCAAATCCCTTTACTATGCGTTTTGCCATAGCCATATTAGTTATTGCTTAGAATCATGGGGCGTGATTTAAATGACATACTTACAACCTTTACAAAAACTACAGAAGAGGGCCCAGAAAATAATTAGCTCTTCAAATTATACCAATGATACATTAAATGATGTTTTTCAAACACATGCGTTATACGTTAATGCACTATGTAATCAGAAGATCTCAATTTCAGTTAATAAGATTTTATGCACTAACTTGCCTATTCCTCGAAACGTCTTTTCATTTCCAACTCGCAGTACAAGACATGCTTTAAAAGGTAACCTCAACTTACCAAAGTGTTACAATGTATACGGCGAAAGGTTAATTGAATTCAGTGGCGCAAAAATCTGGAATATTTTACCCCTAGAAGTTCAAACCGCAAGTAATTTCAAGCAATGTAGCAAATTCTTTTTTCTTGATAACCAGAATCTCTAGCTTACTTGAATTCATTATGCACGAGTATTTTTAGAATGTTTCTTGTCTGTATAACTCGTGACATGTTCCGGAATACAGTGCTGTTAAAAACTGTGCCTGACCTGTCTTTTGTAATTTGTCGATGGACCGCAAACTAGCCTTCCCTGGCTATCGGTCCAGATATCTGTTTAACCATGGTTTTGTAAAGAAAAATAAAGCACTTGCACTTGTAAAAATAAAAAAAACGAAAGGAAAGAATAAAAAAACTAAATTATGGGGTTTAACGTGCCAAAACCACTTTCTGATTATGAGGCACGCCGTAGTGGGAGGACTCCGGAAATTTCGACCACTTGGGGCTCATTAACGTGCACCTAAATCTAAGTACACGGGTGTTTTCGCATTTCGCCCCCATCGAAATGCGGCCGCCGTGGCCGGGATTCGATCCCGCGACCTCGTGCTCAGCAGCCAACACCATAGCCACTGAGCAACCACGGCGGGTCAAGGAAAAAATACGCTGCTAGACATCGCTGCCTCCCCCCTCTCCCCTTTTCTTTTTACAGCAAAAGCTGTATATGACTAACCTTCCGTAGTGTTTTTCGGCGTCCGCGTCAACAGAAATAAATCGTCATGTGGGCAGATCCTGGTGATAATGCAGAAAGGGTCCAAGCTCAATGACACATATGAGGGTCCTGTAAGGTCGGGGACCTGTAACGCGCCCTTAAAGGGAAGCTGAAAGGTTTTCCAGAAAAATTAGTGAACATCTATACACAATGGTTTTCAACCCTCCAAATTCGAATATCGTATCGAAATTGAGCCAAAGAAAGCACAAATATATTTTATTTCGCCGAAAAGTGCAGCAGCGGACACGCCCAGCTCGCGCGTCTCGTTTCCGCCTGTGATTGGTCGGGCTCCTCGTGACGTCAACTCTAGTAACCGACCGCTACCGCTGCACATGAAGCGCGGTGCCAGGTAGTTTGGTGCTGTTTTTCCGAGGCGGTAATGGAAAATTTAGAGAGACTGCGTTTTTCTGAGGAGTTCGGCGTTACTCCCTACATGTACGAACCGATTGCGAAGAGCCGGCCTCTCGAAGAAGCAAACGATGCTGGTGCGAGCAGTGCTTTCGACGCGAACGAAAGCAAAGTCTTGGGATCTCCTCGTGTTGGAAATGCTCTTTGGTGAGTATGTTTTTTGCAAAGCGATCTAGTGATCTCGCCGATCTTTCGCCGATCTAGTGAGCTCGTTTCCGGTCAAACAACTGTAGTGTTGTGTTCCTGCATGCCTCCTCGTGGAACGTAAGCGGGGATGCCATCGTCGGCATTTGTGCGCTGTCCAAAGCTGTCGGCAATCTACAAAGACGGTTTAAACGCGTGAAAAGTTTCCCGGTTCATGCAGTACGTGTAGTGACCTTCATCTGTTGACTACCACGTTGACTACCACTCACGTTGATTACCACTCACGTTGACTACCACGCAGGTTGACTACCCCTCTACATACACGCAGACGCACCAACGAAGGAATGCAGGGTCGATCGAAGCAGATTACGATGGCACGCACGCAGAAACAAGCGCGGTCAGGCACGGTCGCGGACGCTGCGAAGGAACGAAACACTAGAGTTGACGTCACAACACCGCGGTTTCCGGTCTCCGCTCGCATCGTCAGCGTCAGCAGCAGCGCGCGGCATTCGACGGGGGGCGGAGCTACAGCGCAATTTCAACCGACGATTACGTCGCTCCTAATTGAAAAAAAGAACCCCAAGTTTTACCTACATGGTTTATAAGATTCCCGCATCCGTATATGAGCGTCTTATTGAATTCGACAGACTCTTCAGCTTCCCTTTAAACTATCGTCATACGTGGGACCCAAAGAGGCCCCAGGCACCAGGGTAAGAACGTAGTGTTTTTAGCGTCCGGCAACGGAAACGGACTTAAAGCGAACAAAACCATACGGGTGCAGCACGGCGGCGCAGATCTCAAAATGCGGAACTGATGAGAGTGCTCGCCGTGAACAATAGCGTGACGTCAAGGTAATCGCAGTATATAAGCAGCAGAGGTATTGGCACTGAAAGCATGCGTTGTCGATTGGGCGGACACGTGTAGTTCGTGCAGACGAAGAACAACTTGCGTACGAGGAGCGCCGGAGGGAACAGCAACGCGAATGTAAACGGCGCCGGCGCGAAACGGCCACGGACGAAGAAGGTTCCCGCGACGCTGAACGAAAACGACAATCGCGAGCCCGCGCTCCTCCGAACGAGCAACGACGCCAGAATCGCAACGACGCCAGAATCGCAACGACGCCAGAATCGCAACGAAAAGAATGACAACCATTCCACTCTGTGAAGGTGGAATGGCAGCGAAAGCACTTTGCTTTTCGTTTGAGAGCTTTGACTGTCGCCAGCTTTCGGTGCCATTCCAACTTCACGGAATGAAATGGTTGTCATTTTTTAACCTAATTTTATTGCGCTACTTTCCTTAATTCATGTCAACACAACTAGCCCAGAAAAACGCTTTGCTCAGTTTTTGTTAATTTTTTAGGCAGCGTACTTTCTTTTTGTTAGTACAATGATTGTAAGTATGCAAGGTTATTACAAGGATTTAGTCTCAAGGTTAGTGGTGCTGCTGTCACTATCCATTTGCGCCCCACAGGCTCCCAATCCCGAACTCTGTGTAATCCGTGGTCACGTACGTGGGTCTCATAGTAGAGGTCGCGTGTGTAAGGCTTTTGTGGATCATAGGACCAGACTTGTACACGTTACAGAAAAAAAAGGTAACCGACTACAATAACAATTACTTCTTTCAAAAACGTACTTGATTACGATTACCGATGACAGCCCCACGAAGGTAATTGAGCAATTACTAAAATGTAACAGATTACTTCATGCCACTTTATCAACGTTGAACATATAAAGCATGTAAAACGAGTTGGGCTGGCCCTTTCGATGTGTCCTTAAGAATTGCTTTTCAAATTTTTCTTCAGTAATTTTCCATGTTTTTCTTGTGAAGGCATCAGCAGCGACACTGAAATCTCGTTCGGTGTTCGAGCTGCAGCCAAGGTCTGCGTTGTAGTTAGCGCGTACGAACACCAGGGGCGGCGCCAAGATTTTTTCGCTAGGGGGGCACCCACAATGAGCGAGTTCCTTCGAGGGGGGGGGGGGGGGGGGGAGGGCTGAGTGGTGGCCGAGTAACTTGGTAAATAGGATTAAATGGAAGAGAAACGAGAAGTTAATTTTCTCCAACAGACCCCTAGCTTCCGTTGCCCGACTGCTGCTTGTAGCGATGACATCGGCGAGACATACAAGGACAGCAGGAAACCTTTTCGTTGCCGCTGTGCAAGCCGCTATCTGGCAGGCCCATCGTATATCGCTGAGACGCTGCAGCTCTATCACTGGCGAAGACAACCTTTTCTGCACATCTACATACAGAAAGTGAATTGCAGGTCCACTCAGGGAGAAGTAGAGGCATTCTAAAGGAGAGAAAAAATCACTCACCCGTTTTATCACCTTGCAGACATCCACGATGACCATAGACTGAGGCGGTGGTTCATGCAGTGGACGTACACTGCCTGCGGCACTTCCTGCCTGAACAGCGCCTGGACGAGGTACCACTCATGGCCCTCGCACCATCATATGTTTGAGCAATGCACAGCTGAGTATCTATGCCGCTGCGATTCAACGTGTCCCCCACGTAGCCCAGGAGCGACCTTGCATCCAGGTGCTCAGGGTTGCGGAATACAAAAAACCACTCAAAGACAGCTCCACTTACGTAGCAGCTTGCTACAACTGATAATGGCTCCGTCTTGCTCAGGTCCTTGGTTTCATCGACAATGTGTGCAAAGGACTTGGACCTTCTTTTTCAATTTCTTCCTTTACATTTGTTAATGCGACGTGGCTGAGAATTTCGAGGATCTGGTCCTGTACCGAATGATGAACGTACTTCGCGTTCGCTTCTCCACCATTCAGTTTCTCCCTGACAATATCGTCATATTTGCCAAACAAGTTCAAGAGCTCAACGAAGTTTCCCTTGCTTTCACTTGTGGCACTTTCATCGTGGCCCCTCTGAGCGATTCTCTGAATGGCAGTGAATCATCTGACATATTGGAAGAAATTTAGGGAATGCCGAACTGAAGCCCTGAACCTCAACACGGCGCGAGACTTGACGGGGGTATCTACGGGACGCGGTTGAACAAGTCACCAGACAATTTCAAGCCACACAGGAAAACCCAGTGGTCGACAACCTTCTGAGCCACCTTTGGGAAGCAAGAAGAAGCCTTACCCAAAGATGGAAGAAACAACGGCAGAACCGAAAACTCTGAGAGCGCATAACACAGCTCACGGAGGCAGTCAATGCGTACTCGCAAGAGTTGTGCACTACGAACTGGAGGAATTTCTGCGACTATCTCCGTGGCCCTCTAAACACGAAGAAAACGTGGGCAATCATTTGCAGTATGCTCACCCTTGCAACAACACGAAGAGAAACGACGCTCTTCCTGAGGCGCATAGCTAGCAACTACGCAGGCTCAGGCGCGGAGCTACCGCATGAGCTTCAAAGTTCGTACGTAGGAGAAAGGGTGACCGCGACCACCACACCAGGTTACACGGGACCGGCTACCCCGCCCTAGACGAACCGATGTTGCCCCCCTTCCAGAAGTATACGCTGCAACACACGCTTTCAAGAAAAACACGACTCCCGGACCGGATCGTATCACAAACGCCACGATCAGGATCCTGGGCATCGAAGCTTTAGAGAAACTAATGCAGCTCTTCAACGATAGGGGTTGGAGAATAGGAGGCTGGAATGGAAAGAGGCTGAGGCCATTCTAATACCTAAGCCAGGGAAACCAAAATCGTTCCAGAAACTCCAAGCAATCTCGTTAACCTCCTGCCTTAGAACACTTTTCGAAAAATCATCCAAACGCGGCTTGGTCAAACAGGATGTCTTCCTACTTCTCCTTCGGGACGAGGTTCTCAAACCACCACCCCGAAGTATGAAAACAATACTGCTTGCCTTGGACCTGCACTAGGCCTCTGACAACATATCCCATGGCGCTACGTGACTACGAGAAGTAGGCTGTGGGGTGAGGACCTGCAATTACGTGCAGAGTTTTCTCAAATACAGAAGGGCGTTCATAGGGATGGGCCACCTAAGATTGGACAAGATTCACATGGCTGCACTAGGGCACTCCACGGATATCTATATTCTCCAAGCTACTTTTTCCCAGAGGGATGAGGAAATTGTCTCTAGTGTTGGAGGATGACCCGGAACTTGGAGTAGCCATCTGTGCGGACGACGTCACCCTTTGGGCGACCAAAGGGTCCTACTGGCAGAGACAAAACACTGTATACAAAGAACGATCAACACAACTGACGAACACGTGAGGAGGTCGGACCTGGGAAGCCAGCAGGCAACCATGGATCAGGCCGAACGAGCCGCTAGAGCCAGTGGGGCCCTGGAATAGGGGCTCCACCCGCAAGAACCTCAGTCTGCTACTTAAACAAAATGTTTATCCCGCACACTTAGCACCGAACTCCTCTAGCCCAGCCGTGCCAAGCCTCAGCTACTCATCATACTTCACTACATACAGATGGCGGTAGTTGTCTGGTCGGTCTGATCGGTTGACTAGTCCGGCGCTTCCAGCGTGCCAGACAGCTGCCGGCGAAGTCGGATAAGTCTGTCATTATCCAATCAATATAGTAATCACCATATGTTAAACCAGTATAGCCATCGCTATACACAGCTTCGCTGGTCATTGAATTAAATTGGATTCCGGGGTTTTTCGTGCCAGAACGCCGATTTGATTATGAGGCGCGCCGTAGTGGGGGACACCAAAAATTTAGACCGCCTGAGGTTCCTAAACGTGCTCCTATTTCTAAGTACACGGGTGTTTTCGCATTTCGACCCCACCGAAACGCGGCCGTCATGGCCGGGATTCGGTCCAGTGACCTCGTGATCTGCTAATTCAACACCATAGCCATCATAGCAAGTTAGAAACCATGGCGGGTTTAGCTGGCCATTTTCCTTCCCAGAGTCAAATGGCACTGAATTTTTTTTCTTCGTTTAACTGCTTCTTTCTTCTGCATTTACTCCTGCCGAGTAAATTTTCAAGTAACGATATTTTAGAAGGTTCCAGGGATGCATGCTTCGCTGTCCAAACATTCCTTACAGAATATAAACGAATGCCCTGCTAAATTATATTTTTTATTATTACTTTTAAATTTCTCATTCAACAGCACCTTCCTGATTTTATTTTAGCCGGTTATTCAACCCTATTCAATGCTATTCCCATAGATATTAGGAAATTTATGCTATATATTATTTTGGAATAATCCATCCATTTCTTGGCCAATCCCCCATCGTGGGTAGGAGCCACACGTGCCACAGGCTACAACAACAACAACAACAACTACTCCTGCCGCCTGATTTGCTCCGCATCCCCCTTGTGGGTACGAGCTGCAGCTAGAACCATCATCATCGTCGTCACGCAGTGTGGGCACGAGCAGCACGAGCTAGAGCGTGCTCCCAGAAGAAGGAACGCCATCACGAGCTGGCAATCGTGATCGCCGCCGGAGTGACTGCGATAATCTCCCTGCCTCTCTTGCAGCATCTCTAGATTATCCCCTGGGGCTCCTCAGCCGGTTGGCAACGCAGACAGACGCTCCCTGTCAGCCGATAACGTCAGGGCCCATAACGTCGTCTGTCCTCGCGCCGGTTCACCTGGTCACCTGGCGCCATGTCCGTGAGCCAGACGGTGTCGCCAGTGCCCACTCCGCGGTCCATTCTGGTCGACTCATCGCGGCGAAAGTCGGACCGCGTGCACACAGGACCCGACGAGTGCTCTTCCACTGTGAGTATATATGCACGCACCCAGCTTGCGGGACAAATTTCGAGCCCTGTGTTGTCATAGCTCTCCCTATAGGCGTTGTCCTACTTGAGCGCAACCTAAAGGGATGCCAAAAAACAGGCAAATTAGTTGCATGCCCCAGAATTTTGGACATTGCCCCTTTGGCTTTCTGTTTAACTTCACTGAAGGGCACCAAGCAGTGTAACTAAACGGGCAAGATTTTCAAGTAACGATATTTTAGAAGGTTGCCCGTCAGGTAGCAACGTCGTGAGAGTACGCGCTTTTATTAACAAGCGCAATTAGAACACCTAATCCTAACTTATTTGCTGCGTTGTAGAGAATTTTTCCCAATGTTAAAACACTTCGAAATGCAACACGAAAGTCACGAATAAGTGCGGTAAATATCGTTTTACTGGAAGGGCATGCCTTCTCGATGTTGCTAACTGAAAGTTGGTTAAATTGAGGCCGTGTTCTGAAAGTCCATTAAATATATGCTGCCTATGAGCTACGCTGGTGCATAGGAGCTAAGTTGGACAGAAGGCCACCCGCCGTGGGGGCGCAGTGGCTTTGGTACTGCGCTGCCAGGAGCGGTTGTGCAGGATTAAATCCCGGCCACACTGCCACACTTCGATGAGGCTGAAACCCAAAGACACCCGTGTACGGGCACTAGGTGTACGGTTAAAGAATCCCAGCTGGTCAGAATTATTCTGGAGTCACCCACTATGCGGAGTGCCACATAATCATATCGTGGCTTTGGCGCCTAAAACATCAGAATTTAATTTAAATTGACAGACGGTCGCAGTCGCAACGTCCAAGATTCTTGAGTACGCGCTGTATATTAGTAAACTAGCATTTCATAGTAGCAAAACAAATGAAAAATTTGACCGCTCTTCGACTACTGTGAAGATGGGTGCAAGCGAAACTCGGGATCCGCGGCTCTTCGTTGTCGCAACTACTCGGCTCGCACTGCCTCATGGCCAAGTCGGCACGTCGACGACGAGCGTTTTCTCAAGCGAGTTCTCGGCGGCGTTCATCAAACGCCGCCCGTTCTTCGGCCGAACCGATGGCCGAACGCACGACGCGCGGCCAGCTCCCGCTGCCGTTCCTTCAACGCAGCCTGCTCTTCGGCAGAACGAACCAAACATTGCCTGCCCATGTGAATGCCGGGCCTGAACTGGCGGGAATCGCCGGTGCGAGGCAAACGAACACGTGATCACACCCTTTCCCTCCGGAGCGAGGGGACGCCTGTGATTGGCTCGCTCTTTGCGCTGCGTCTACTTCAGGCACATAAAATCCCAATTTATAGGGCGCGTATGATGAACCCACAATGGCTGAATCGGTTAGCGTGGTGGTCGCGCAACCCGCAGCCCGACAAGCAATTCACATTTTCGCGCGGCCTGAATTGTTTTGTACGGCGACGCCGACGCAGGAGGGGAAATTGAAGCTTCGCTTGAAAAACATAAGCGAGAAATCTAAGTTACCGTGCGAGCAGGCTTGGTAAAAAGAACGAAAGGCGGGCACTGCCGCTAACTTGAAGCGAATGCGCCAGCGCGATCGCCGTGACGTCATGAATTTTGAGTGCGTGCGATTATACGTAGGCAAATATTTTTTATCAATACAGACCGTCAAAATTGTATTCTGAAAGAGCAAAAGCTACAACGGCCAAAATATGGACCAAGAAAGCGAGATAGGTGAATTGACGCGGACGTGTCGGCGCTGGAGTTTCAGCACGAAAAGAAAAACAAAGAAAATTGAGCTGAACTTTTTTCTGATAGCACATTATAATTAGGCTAGCGAAGATAGAGCTTCAGGAGAATAGTTTATCTGTTAGAACTGATTTAGTGGTCGTCGTCACTATTAAAGCAACGGAGTGAGAGCAACGGTACGTTAATTGATAGACTTAAATCAGATGTAAGTGCATTTTCATTAATTTGACGATGTCATTAATTATTAATATCGTCATTAATTTGACGATATATATATATATATATATATATATATATATATATATATATATATATATATATATATATATATATGGGTCATTCCATCTCAAGTGTACTCGGTGTTTTATAGACCATCTGCGATTCTGCTGAAAAGAATCATACTGTTTTACCTCAAAGTGCGAAGTAATTATTCAAGCGATTTTTCTTGAAAAAAAATTTTCTAATGCCTTGAGAACGCTTTGAAGATTGCGCACACAAGTGAAAGTATGCCAGGTAGAAAAATTTCTACAAAGTTATTGCTTTGACCTGTTACTGCGAATATTTTTTGAAATAGTCGCCAGACGGTGCTCTTTCGTGACTATTGTCGTTTAATACTTTTTGTTTTAATTTACATAATTTTTAGCCGTAAGGAAAAGAGGACAATGCCCCTTTTTTAATATTTTTTATAAAAGAAAGTAACGTTTCCATGAAGAATATATTTACAATAGGGGCTTGGTATGTGTGTATACTAGATGATAAAAATATTCGTATAAGAAATAAAGCCTAAGCTTTTGCTTAATGTCATGGTAAATATGAAAAAAATTACGTTCTGACTCAATTTGTGGGTTCATTTTCGCAATGTAGCGTTCCAAGTAAAAATATGGCATAGTCGGCATCGGATAGTATTGTCACGTGGGAGTGACGGTAAAGAGAGAACACAGTAGCAGTACTGTGAAAGGCAAAACTAGCTTTTATTGGGCGAACCTGTGCCAACAAAACAGGCTACACTTAAAGCACAACGATAGCGGCGAACACAGTCGGCGATCGTCGAAAATCTGATCAGCGGGTCAAGCGCGTCGGCTTTTATAGATCAGTCGTCGAATGTTCCAGTTTAACTGACGGGACCCGCGTGTCTTCCACAAAGTTCTACACCATTCGCGTCACGCGATGAAATCTGATAACACAAGGTTCGGCGACAACAGACACGCGGATAGAAGCGTCGATAACTTTCCAGAAACATCGGATACATTCAGGCGCATCCCTCGCTGTGCGATTACAGTTGTTAAGCGGCGAAACGTGGTCGCCCGATAAAGATAAGTACACGTGTCAATACCCCCCTATTAAAAAGCATCGACCCGATGCTACATACAAGCGAAATAAAAACACCCGTAGCAAAGAAAACAACAACAAAAAAATAAGGAATTTCGTCAGCGACCGTAAAAGGGTTTAAGGCGCACCACGTGGACCACTTCAGATCGTGCGCGGCGCCGCTGTGAATGCGAAATGCCGTCTGGCACGACCTCATAGTCCAGTGCGCCAATACGTCGGATGACCTTGTAGGGTCCGAAATATCGTCGGAGTAGTTTCTCACTGAGTCCTCGTCGGCGTATCGGTGTCCAAACCCAAACACGGTCGCCGGGCTGGTACTCAACAAAGCGTCGTCGGAGGTTGTAGTGTCGGCTGTCGGTCCTCTGTTGGTTCTTGATCCGTAGGCGGGCGAGCTGTCGGGCTTCTTCGGCGCGCTGGAGATAGGTACGGGCGTCAAGGTTCTCCTCGTCAGTAACGTGAGGCAGCATGGCGTCGAGCGTCGTCGTCGGGTTCCTGCCGTAAACCAGCTTAAACGGCGTGATCTGTGTTGTTTCTTGCACCGCCGTGTTGTAAGCGAATGTTACGTATGGCAGGACGGCATCCCACGTCTTGTGTTCGACGTCGACGTACATCGCTAGCATGTCGGCGAGGGTCTTATTCAGCCGCTCCGTAAGACCATTCGTCTGCGGGTGGTAGGCCGTGGTCCTCCTGTTCCTTGTCTGACTGTATTTCAGAATGGCTTGGGTGAGCTCCGCTGTAAAGGCCGTTCCTCTGTCGGTGATGAGGACTTCTGGGGCGCCATGTCGAAGCAGGATGTTTTCGACAAAGAATTTCGCCACTTCGGCTGCGCTACCTTTCGGCAGTGCTCTAGTTTCAGCGAAGCGGGTGAGGTAGCCTGTCGCCACGACGATCCACTTATTTCCGGTTGTTGACGTCGGAAAGGGTCCCAGCAAGTCCATCCCGATCTGCTGGAATGGTCGGCAAGGAGGCTCGATTAGCTGTAGTAATCCGGCTGGCCTTGTCGGCGGTGTCTTGCGTCGCTGACAGTCTCGGCATGTTCTGACATAACGGGCGACGTCGGCGGTCAGGCGCGGCCAATAATACTTTTCTTGTATCCTCGATAGTGTCCGGGAAAAACCGAGGTGTCCAGCGGTCGGATCGTCATGTAGGGCGTGCAATACTTCTGGACGAAGTCCTGACGGGACAACAAGAAGGTAGTTTGCGTGGACTGGTGAAAAGTTCTTCTTCACGAGTAGATTGTTTCGAAGTGTGAAGGAAGATAATCCGCGCTTAAATGTCCTGGGGACAACGTCGGTGTGCCCTTCCAAATATTCCACCAGGCCTTTTAGCTCCGGGTCTGCCCGTTGCTGTTCAGCGAAGTCTTCCGCGCTTATCATGCCAAGGAAGGCGTCGTCATCTTCGTCATC
The DNA here is from genome assembly GCF_038994185.2 of Dermacentor albipictus. Classification (NCBI taxonomy): domain Eukaryota; kingdom Metazoa; phylum Arthropoda; class Arachnida; order Ixodida; family Ixodidae; genus Dermacentor; species Dermacentor albipictus. The sequence goes on from NC_091825.1 coordinate 65,547,777, forward strand.
TTGCGGCGGCGGGTCAATGGGGGCGCGTGATAGGCAATCGGCATCGGAGTGTTTTCGTCCGGACTTGTAGGTTACAGTGATGTCGTATTCTTGTAGTCTGAGGCTCCACCGCGCCAGTCGTCCTGAAGGATCCTTTATACTCGCTAGCCAACACAATGCGTGATGGTCACTGACGACTTTGAATGGCCTGCCATAAAGATAAGGGCGAAATTTAGCTGTAGCCCAAACGATGGCGAGGCATTCCTTTTCGGTCGTAGAATAGTTGCTTTCCGCTTTTGACAGCGACCGGCTAGCGTAAGAGATCACCTCTTCGACTCTGTTTTTCTTTTGGACTAGAACGGCACCGAGGCCTAGGCTACTGGCGTCAGTATGGATTTCTGTATCGGCGTACTCGTCGAAGTGCGCAAGTACCGGCGGCGACTGCATGCGTCGTTTGAGTTCTTCAAATGCGTCGGCCTGCGGCGTTTCCCACTTGAACTCAACATCACATTTAGTTAGACGTGTCAACGGCTCGGCGATGCGTGAAAAGTCCTTGACAAAGCGCCTGTAGTAGGCACACATGCCAAGGAATCTACGCACTGCCTTCTTGTCGGTGGGCTGCGGGAACTTTGCGATGGCAGCTGTTTTCTGTGGGTCGGGGCGTACTCCGGATTTACTGATGACGTGGCCTAGGAACAGAAGCTCGTCGTAAGCGAAGCGGCATTTTTCTGGCTTCAGAGTGAGCCCTGACGACTTGATGGCCTCTAGTACTGTGGCAAGCCGCCTAAGGTGGTCGTCGAAATTTCCGGCGAATACAACGACGTCATCCAAGTAAACGAGACAGGTCTGCCATTTCAATCCCGCTAAAACCGTGTCCATCACGCGCTGGAACGTTGCAGGCGCCGAGCACAGTCCAAATGGCATAACCTTGAACTCGTAGAGGCCGTCTGGGGTGATGAAGGCGGTCTTTTCGCGATCTCTTTCGTCGACTTCTATTTGCCAATAGCCAGACTTGAGGTCCATCGAGGAGAAGTACTTAGCGTTGCAGAGCCGATCCAATGCGTCGTCTATCCGTGGAAGGGGGTATACGTCCTTCTTCGTGATCTTGTTCAGACGACGATAATCGACGCAGAAACGTAGGGTTCCGTCCTTTTTCTTCACCAGCACAACAGGGGATGCCCACGGGCTTTTCGACGGCTGGATGATGTCGTCGCGCAGCATTTCGTCGACTTGTTCTCTTATAGCTTCGCGTTCTCGCGTCGAAACTCGGTACGGGCTTTGGCGGAGTGGTCGAGCGTACTCCTCGGTGATTATGCGATGCTTGGCGACTGGTGTTTGTCGAATCCTCGATGTCGTCGAAAAGCAGCCTTTGTATCGTCGGAGCAGACTTCTGAGCTGCTGTTGCTTAATCACTGGGAGACTTGGATTAATGTTGTAGTCTGGTTCGGGAACCATGGTCGTCGGGCTACATGCGGCGGAATCCGAGAGGACAAACGCATTACTGGTTTCCACAATTTCTTCGATGTACGCGATCGTCGTGCCCTTGTTGATGTGCTTGAACTCCTGGCTGAAGTTTGTCAGCAACACTTCAGTTTTCCCTCCATGCAGTCGAGCGATCCCTCTTGCGACGCAAATTTCACGGTCTAGCAGTAGACGTTGGTCACCCTCGATGACGCCTTCTACGTCGGCAGGCGTTTTGGTGCCTACGGAAATGACAATGCTGGAGCGAGGCGGGATGCTGACTTGACTTTCGAGCACACTTAAGGCACGGTGACTACTAGAGCTCTCCGGTGGTATCGCTCGATCTTCCGACAGCGTTATGGACTTCGACTTCAGGTCAATGATTGCGCCGTGTTGGTTCAGGAAGTCCATGCCGAGAATGACGTCTCGCGAACACTGTTGCATGATAACGAAGGTGGCAGGGTAAGTACGGTCATGAACGGTAATTCTTGCCGTGCAGATTCCAGTCGGCGTAATGAGGTGTCCTCCAGCGGTCCGAATTTGGGGACCCTCCCATGCAGTCTTAACCTTCTTTAACTGGGCGGCGATGTGTCCACTCATTACAGAGTAATCGGCCCCTGTGTCGACTAAGGCAGTGACTGCGTGGCCGTCTAGAAGTACGTCGAGGTCGGTGGTTCTTTGTCTGGCGTTGCAGTTGGGTCTTGGCGTCGGATCACGGCTGCGTCGTGTTGAACTGAAGCTGGAACGTTGCGTCGTCAAGTCGTCTTTCGTCGGTGTAGTCTTGGCTTCGCGACTTCTTCGGGACGGCGGCGTGTCGTCATTAGGTCGTCGAGATGATTTCTTCATGTTCGTCGACGGCGGAGGATCTTCGTCAGTTCGACGAACAGCAACCGCACCTCCATCGGTTGCTGCTTTTAGTTTTCCGGATATGGGCTCGCAGAGCGGCCCCGCGCTGGGCTGGTGTATGGTCGGCGCTGCGGCGACAGGTAGCGGCCTGGTGACGGCGAACGGGACGGTCGTCGAGGGCTCCATTGAGTAGCGGCGAGGTAGTCGGCGATGTCACGTGGGCGCTCTCCAAGCTTTGGACGCGGCGCGTTGACGGCGAACCCTCTCAGTCCCATGTCGCGGTATGGGCATCGGCGGTAGACGTGACCCGCTTCCCCGCAGTGGTAGCAGAGTGGGCGGTGGTCAGGAGCGCGCCAAACGTCGGTCTTCCTCGGGTAGCTCCGCTGGGCGACGGGTGGGCGCGCTGTCGGCGGCGGCGGCGGTGGTCGACGGAATTGCGGCGTTACAGGGCCCTGGCGCGGTCGCTGAGGTGGGCCTTGACGGCGTACGACGGCGGCGTAGGTCATCGCTTCGGGTTGGGGTTGCAGTAATTGAGGTTGCACCTCCGGAACTCCAAGCGACCTCTGAACCTCATCTTTGACGATGTCAGCGATCGAGGCCACTTGAGGCTGCGACGACGGGAAGATCTTCTGAAGCTCCTCTCGTACGACTGCCCTGATAGCCTCGCGCAGGTCTTCGGAGGCGAGTGATTGAACTCCGGCATAGTTTGTAGCGTTGGTGTGGCGGTCGAATTGCCGGTTTCGCATCTCGAGTGTCTTCTCGATGCTAGTGGCGTCGCGAAGAAACTCGTCGACCGTCTTCGGCGGGTTTCGTACCATACCGGCGAAAAGTTCCTCCTTAACACCACGCATTAGTAGCCGGACTTTCTTTTCCTCGGACATTTCCGGGTCGGCGTGGCGGAATAGGCGGCTCATTTCTTCTGTAAAAATCGCCGTGGTCTCGTTGGGCAGCTGCACTCGGGTTTCCAGTAGTGCTTGGGCTCGTTCTCGGCGAACGACGCTTGTGAATGTCTTCAGAAAGGCGCTTCGGAAAAGGTCCCAGGTCGTTAACGTGGCTTCTCTGTTCTCGAACCACGTCCTGGCAGCGTCTTCCAATGCGAAGAAGACATGTCGCAGTTTGTAGTCGCTGTTCCAGCTGTTAAACGCAGCGACCCTCTCGTACGTCTCGAGCCAGGTTTCCGGGTCCTCGAATGTTGAACCGCGGAACGTGGAGGGCTCCCTGGGCTGCTGCAGCACGACGGGGGATGCTGTGGCTGCCATTGGGGGGGACTTGGTGGCAATCTTCCTGGTCGTCTCAGGTAGGAGTCCGTGCTCTGGGGGCAGTCCTTGCAGCCGGCGCCTAGCTCGCTGGTCTTGGGCGACGGTGGTTTTGTCCTCGGGCTTCGGACTTGGATCGCGGCTTTGCGGGGGCGTTCGGTACATGAACGCACAAGCACCTCCACCAGATGTCACGTGGTAGTGACGGTAAAGAGAGAACACAGTAGCAGTACTGTGAAAGGCAAAACTAGCTTTTATTGGGCGAACCTGTGCCCACAAAACAGGCTACACTTAAAGCACAACGATAGCGGCGAACACAGTCGGCGATCGTCGAAAATCTGATCAGCGGGTCAAGCGCGTCGGCTTTTATAGATCAGTCGTCGAATGTTCCAGATTAACTGATGGGACCCGCGTGTCTTCCACAAAGTTCTACACCATTCGCGTCACGCGATGAAATCTGATAACACAAGGTTCGGCGACAACCGACACGCGGATAGAAGCGTCGATAACTTCCCAGAAACATCGGATACATTCAGGCGCATCCCTCGCTGTGCGATTACAGTTGTTAAGCGGCGAAACGTGGTCGCCCGATAAAGATAAGTACACGTGTCAGTATGCTTTGCTGTCTATTTATTTATGTGCAAAGATTCAAAAGATTAAATTTTGTTTTAAGCGAGAAAAAAAATTTTTGAACTGCACCATCACAAGGTTGCGCGGAGCATCTCTTTGCTTCGCCTTCACTGCATAGCACGTCGGCCGGTGTTTCAGTCTCGCTCATTTTACGCGCTTCTTCTTTTTCTTTTTGAAGACGAGGTATTTTTTGGCGACTTCAGGTTGATTTGACGTTCGCGGGGACTGAGTTTCTGGCCATTGTCATCTTGTAAGATTAGATAATTGCAGGCCTTCTAGTGCACGTAGGACAAGAAATAGGCGTCTGAGTTAAGCTTGGAACGAAAAAGATGCAGAAAGTTAGTGTGCTACTATATACGGAGAAGTTACGATGCCTAATGGCGAAATAACTTTACATGTGCCCGTTCGCACAGCATGCGCCTAAAACCGGAACCGGTAGTGTTGCTCTACGAAAGATATGGGCCAATCCCGGAGAGATTGCTGTCTAAAATTTTTGGCTGATCCCAAAGGCAGTACACTATAGACAACAAACCACATGGTGCTCTAATGCGACATGGAGGACACTTTCTTCGATGACCACCGCTAGATGTTGAGTCGTGTTTTCTTTTTTTACCCAGCGCTTCGTTTGCAAATATTTACGATTCCCAAAATAAAACATCACAAATAGAATATACGTTCTCATGGCGGCTTTATTTCGCACGGCATTATTTCAAACTTACTTTGATATAACTTATATACCTGCCCGTCTTGTCTGCGTTCGCGTGTAGCCTTCCACTGTAAGCACAGTTCACTTCGATACTCGAACTATTTCTGTGGTTGAATAGGATGTAACCCCAGCGAGAATTGAAGTCGGTGAGAAGGGCTTAAAGTGATGAAACTTCCGTGTGCCTTTTATAGTAGTCACTTTGCTGAACCGCGGGGACAGCACAATTTTTCTTTTTTGAACAGTTTCCTTCGAAACCCAAAGAATAGTTATCCCTTGGATACCCTCCTTCGCCCACGTGAACAGCTGGTGTGGGGTCATGATTTGGTCACGAATTGGCCTCTGAGGACTTGCTCGGGCTGCTAGCCGTTTCACGGTGCCGCCAAGACCGTCACAGGCACTCTTGCCATGAGCTGTAGCATAAAAATTCCATTCTGCACCAATTCCGAAGTCACCTTCGTGATTGCAGAGGTTCACAAGGTTCCTTTTGTTTTTGTACTCTGCTGGAGCTCCGCCAGAAAAGTAGAGGATTTTTCGTAGATGTGGCAACTGTTGCTTAAGTACTGTCACAACTTCTGCCTGGAACGCGGACACTGCAATGACGTCGTGCTCTGTACAGTCAGAAATGACAACGTAATTCTTGACTACAATTTCTTCGTCAGGGCAGCAAAAGACTACAAATGGGTGCAGTGTTGCTTGCTCATTCACCCAGTGGTAGGCCTGCGGGGCATCTTGCACAACGAATGTATAGTTATCTGAAAAGTCTAGAAGAACAAGCGCTTCGGTTTTGGTAAGCTTTGACTTTGCATGACGAAGGTAGGATGCTTGTTTCTTGCTGATATAATGATGAATTTTCACTTTGGCTAGCATCTCCAAAAATTTCTCGCGAAAGCCATCCGGAGCTAGCAGAAGAGTTTCGAGTTTGCGTCGTAGGCCACCTACCCACTGCTGTACATGTATGTGGTCGACTTCTTCGTTGTTAAGTAGTGGGCTGTTACGAAGCGCCGTTTCGACGTTTTCTGTACCGGGGCAGGTCTGGCACCTCCCACGCATGCAATCTTCATTTCCCGTGTCACACACAGTGGTTGCCAACAGTTCTTGCAGGGATTTCCTTAATCCGGAACTGTGGATCATCAACTTAAAATTTTGGTGATCCATGCAGACGAAAATGGAGTGCGTGCCACTTGCCCCTGCTACCGCGCAGTTTGATGGTCGCAAACTTGCAAACATGAAAAATCCACACTTGATATTATGAGTACTTTTCCACTCTGCATACAGCTCCTTTAAATTCAAAAGCAACAGTCGCTTTTGTCGACCTGCTATTACATCTTTCTTCCCCGAGAGACAGTATGAAACACTATCGTCTTCATAAAAGTCCTTTATCAAAGTCTTCACGCTTTCGCTGATCGGGTGGCCCTTCTTTATTGGTGGGGTGCTGAGGATTCCATGCTCAGTTCTCAGTTTGATTGCTGCCCGTACTTGTCTTTGCGAGACTCCGAAATATTCCATAATTCTTTTTTTAGACCACGACACAGGAGCAAGGGTTAAGAGCTCTATTTTCCTTTCGCGTTTTGCTTCGGCGTGAAGCCTTTCTCTTACATTTTCCATTAAAGTCACATAGTCGCTAAGCGTAAAATCGATACGTTGTCTCTTTGTCCTTGCAGTCTGACTGGGTGCGGGTGTGGTTCGCGCTTGTCTCTGTGCTGGGGTTCCGTGGCTCAGGCCTTCGTCTGTTACACAATATGTTGGGCTTCCTTCATCGCTTGCTCTGCTGGCAGATGTCTCCACAGCAGTGGCCTTCAACCCATTCACACCTCCCACATGTGCGACTACAGAAAGGGCCGGCACCTTTATATACTGAAGTGCCTCTCGAGAAGAGCGCCTCTTCTCCACTTCATAGCACCGGCGCATGCAAGCTTGGCACAATCTAGAACCTGGAATGAGATCCAAAGATGGGTGCGAATCTGACAAGGATAGGGATATCACAGATGAGCCTCGGTAATTCTTGATGTGTGAAAGAAACGGATTCGAGCACCATTTGGATGCTATGTGTGATGTGTACTTCTTTACGTAGAGGTGGTGATGATGGCCACATACTGTATCATCCAGTGTGCATTTTGAACGCAGAATCAAGAGCCGGCGATCAAGTTCGCTCAGTTCTTTGACACTACTGATGTACTGATTTTTCACGTAGATTGTCCTGTGGCATCCATTCGGTGCAAGTGAACAGTGCGGTAATTCAGCACCTGAAAATAAATCGTAAAAATACTATTGCCAGGAACAGGTGTCATTGAATTAAATATTGATGAATACATGCCAGAAAGTCTGACATAAGCCACCTGTGCCACGCAAAAAGAGCAAGAAACGTAATTCAACTTTACGGCCCCGTTTTTTCGTCCTCCTACAAATGTAAGGCTAGAATTTTTATGTGCATCCGGCAACACAATGGCGTTAAAGTCACCCCTTGTCCTGGAGAGGAAATACATGAACTAGAGACATCGTGTAGTTTAAACGTGCCATGAATTATTACGCAAATCCATGTACCTGAATTCCCAGAAGCTGAAGACGCACAAAAACTGTCGTCCAGTCTGTCGACTTGATACATTTTCTTCACACCTCGATCATAGGAAAGAAAGTGTAAACATGAACGCCGGTTTGCTTCTGTGACAGCTGTAGCTTTGCCTGGGATAAAGCGGAGCAGTAACAGACGACACACCTATCGTCTGCTCGTAATGCACGCTCCTCCCGTCGTCTTGACGTCGCTTTCCCAGCCTCGGTGGGTGGCATCGCGGGACGCGTTTACGATACGAATACGTGTTCCAACCAGACATTTAAAGGCGCTTCGCAGACATTCTAGGTATCAAGCCAGCCAGTGGCCTTTTTCGTTGTTTTAGGTTTAGCAGAACGCCACAAATCGCCTGTTCGTTGAATAAAGCCACAGTTCTGGTTCCTGTTCTGGCGCGTTTTTAGTGACTGGTGGCATACTGATCGAATTTATTTCACCGTATTTTTTAAGAATTACGCGTTATAACTTCTCCGTATATAGTAGCACACTAACTTTCTGCATCTTTTTCGTTCCAAGCTTAACTCAGACGCCTATTTCTTGTCCTACGTGCACTAGAAGGCCTGCAATTATCTAATCTTACAAGATGACAATGGCCAGAAACTCAGTTCCCGCGAACGTCAAATCAACCTGAAGTCGCCAAAAAAGACCTCGTCTTCAAAAAGAAAAAGAAGAAGCGCGTAAAATGAGCGAGACTGAAACACCGGCCGACGTGCTATGCAGTGAAGGCGAAGCAAAGAGATGCTCCGCGCAACCTTGTGATTGTGCAGTTCAAAAATTTTTTTCTCGCTTAAAACAAAATTTTATCTGTTGAATCTTTGCACATAGACAGCAAAGCATACTATCCGATGCCGACTATGCCATATTTTTACTTGGAACGCTACATTGCGAAAATGAAGCCACAAATTGAGTCAGAACGTAATTTTTTTCATATTTACCGTGACATTAAGCAAAAGCTTAGGCTTTATTTCTTATACGAATATTTTTATCATCTAGTATACACACATACCAAGCCCCTATTGTGAATATATTCTTCATGGAAACGTTACTTTCTTTTATAAAAAATATTAAAAAAGGGGCAATTGTCGACTTTTCCTTACGGCGAAAAATTATGTAAATTAAAACGAAAAGTAATAAACGACAATAGTCACGAAAGAGCACCGTCTGGCGACTATTTCAAAAAATATTCGCAGTAACAGGTCAAAGCAATAACTTTTTAGAAATTTTTCTACCTGGCATAGTTTCACTTGTGTGCGCAACATTCAAAGCGTCCTCAGGGCATTAGAAATTTTTTTTTCAAGGAAAATCGCTTGAATAATTACTTCGCACTTTGAGGTAAAACAGTATGATTTTTTTCAGCAGAATCGCAGATGGTCGATAAAACACCGAGTACACTTGAGATGGAATGATTCATATATATATATATATATATATATATTGTGACGCAGCAGTAATCATGGCGTTTATTCCGCGTCAAAAGATTAGGCGAACCGACCACGCCCACAGCACGGAGCACACACGAGAACCAGCCCCACAAGCGATGATGAAGAAGAACCCCATATAAACCCCATATGATTATGATTGTGTACAGATGACAGAATATAGCTTATAAATTCCCACACTAATGTCCCCTCGCGCGAGAGCGGCCATCCTGGCCGCAATTCAAAGGGGCGGTGAACGTCTCGTGAAAGGCTTCATACGGGAAACGTGGACAATCTCAGCGGCGCGGCAGCGGCGGTCATTTGGAACAATAACTGGTTCCACGCGATAGTTCACTGGAGAAGTCTGCTCCAAGACTCTGTAGGGGCCGATGAAGCGAAGCTGAAACTTGTCACACAAGCCAGGAGTACGAACTGGTGTCCGGAGAAGCACTTCCTCGCCAGGGCGGAAGCACACGACGCGATGAGAGGCGTCGTAATGCTGCTTGCGGTCCTGTTGCCGTGCTTCGGTGTTGAGGCGGGCGAGCTGGCGACAACGCAGAATGCGGGACACATATTCTTCGCAGGAGGAAGGACATTGATGGACAGTTGGCGCGAAGAAAGAGACGTCAAGACAGGTAGAGGGCGAACGACCATAGACAAGGTAGTATGGCGAGTAACCGGTCGTGCGTTGAACGGCGGTATTATATGCAAAGGTAACGAATGGTAAAATTGCGTCCCAGTTTCTGTGATCCGGGTCAATGTACATGGCTAACATGTCAGACAGCGTGCGATGAAATCGCTCTGTGAGGCCGTTGGTTTGCGGATGGTAACTGGAGGTAGTCTTGTGGGTGGTTCCGGAGGCTCTGAGTACTTCGTCTAGTAGTTGCGAGAGGAATGCTTTTCCACGGTCGCTCAGGAGGACGCGAGGAGCACCATGACGCAGTATTAAGGATTGAAGTATGAATGCAGCAACTTCAGAGGCCGAGGCAGAACTCACACAAGTTGTTTCGGCGTAGCGTGTCAAGTGATCAACGGCTGTCACAATCCATCGTTTACCGGTGAGAGTCACAGGAAGAGGGCCATATAGGTCAACTCCAACGACCTCAAATGGTTGCGACGGACAAGGAACCGGTTGCAGTTGTCCGCTTGGAGCTGATGTAGGGAGCTTTCGACGCTGACATAGAGCGCAGGAAGCGACATACCTCGCTACACTGGCGGACAATCCAGGCCAGTAGAAGCGCCCTTTGATGCGGTCATAGGTTTTCTGGAAACCAAGGTGAACAGCAGTCATGTCGTCGTGAGAAGCCTGCAGGACATGAGCACGTAGAGAGCGTGGCAGGACAGGAACCCAGCGTTGACCGTCAGGGTGATAGACATGACGGTATAGGACGCGGTTTTCAATCTTAAATTGCGTCAGCTGCCGACGAAGGCGGGCGTTAGGCGGGCGCGAAGCTCCTTGAAGGTGGTCTATGATGCGCCGACAGTAAGAGTCGGCAAGTTGATGAAATTGGAAGGATTTGTTGTCGTGTGGAGGCATCTCGTCGACAGTGGCCAACAAGAAAGCATCTGAGGAGGGATCGAGCGAAAGCTTGTCACGGATGGTAGTTGGAGCTCCATTGCATGGTGTCGTAGGAAGCGGACAGCGAGAAAGCGCGTCTGCATCTTGGTGTTTTTTCCCGCACTTGTAGGTAATGGTAAAGTCGTATTCTTGCAAACGAAGAATCCACCGACCAAGTCGTCCAGACAAGTTCTTCAGCGTCGAAAGCCAGCATAATGCATGATGGTCTGTAACGATCGTAAAGTGGCGGCCGTGAAGATAAGGTCGAAACTTCTGCACAGACCAAATGATAGCTAGACATTCCTGCTCCGTGATGGTGTAATTCTTTTCGGCGTTTGTCAGAACGCGACTTGCGTATGCGACGACCCTCTCACCTAAAGTGTCGTCTCGCTGTAGGAGAATGCCACCAATTCCGTGACCACTAGCATCCGTATGCAGGAGGGTAGGAGCAGCTTCATCAAAATGGCGTAGGACCGGTTCAGATGTGAGAGCGCGCTTCAGATGGGTGAACGCAGATTCACATTCGGGAGACCACACAAAGGGAACATTAGAACCCAGTAATTTGTGCAGAGGTGACGCTATTGAGGCGAAGCCCCGTATGAATCGCCGAAAATAGGAAGCGAGGCCTAAGAAACTACGCAAATCTTTGGTCTTTTCGGGACGAGGGAAGTTCTGAACTGCGGAAACCTTGTCAGGATCAGGACGAATGCCATCTTTGCTCACAATGTGACCTAGAACTTTGATCGTCTTGCTGGCAAAATGGCATTTCTTGGTGTTTAGCTGAAGTCCAGCGTTGGCAAGGCACGTGAGAACTTCATCCAGACGTTGCAGGTGCTGAGAGAAGGTTGACGAGAAAACAACAATATCGTCCAGATAGCACAGGCAAGTCTTCCACTTTAGGCCACGAAGAACGGTGTCAATCATGCGCTCGAACGTTGCGGGCGCATTGCAGAGGCCGAATGGCATGACATTAAACTCGTACAGCCCATCTGGTGTTGAAAACGCTGTTTTCTCCTTATCGTCCTCATGCATAGGTATCTGCCAGTAGCCGGAACGCAGATCAATGCTGGAGAAGTACTCGGCACCCTGCAGGGAATCCAAGGCATCGTCTATTCGCGGCATAGGGTATACATCCTTGCGCGTAATCTTGTTAAGTGCTCGGTAGTCTACACAAAATCGAACAGAGCCGTCTTTTTTCCGAACCAAAACAACGGGGGAAGACCAAGGGCTAGCAGAGGGGCGTATTATGTTTCGTTGGAGCATGTCGGTGACGTTCTCGTCAATGACTTTCCTCTCGGCTAGCAATACGCGATATGGTCTACGGCGCACGATGGATGTACCATCTGTCTCTATCCGATGCGTCGTAATCGTAGTCTTTCCCAACGAAGTTGAATGCGCGTCAAAGGAAGCTTCATGTTTTTGGAGCAAAGCAAGCAATTGTTGTGACTGCGAAGGTGTCAGGTCGGAACTGATGGTAGCTGCAAGGGCTGAAGGAGATGCGGCCCGTCCGGTACAAGGACCTTCAGAAGAAGCTGGTTTAAAGGAAACAACAGATATAGACTCCGAGTCAGTGGCGCAAGCCAATGTAGTGCCTTTAGGGATGAGAATCTTTTCGGATGTCGGGTTTGTAGCGTAGAGAAGTGCAGAGCCATGATCAATCCTAACCAGCCCTGATGCAAAAGCTATCCCTCTTGCAAGACAGCGTGTAGATGGCAATACGAGCACGTCGCCGCAGTCAATCACACCAGACGTGATAGTAACGATGCTTTGATGGCGAGGAGGTAACGCGGTATCTTCTGCAGCAAGGAAGTGAAGGGGTGCGGCATCTGCATGAAGTGAATAGGTCGTGTCGGTCATGTGGAGAACGCGTTGTCCACAGCAGATGGAGGCGGAGGCCGTAGAAAGAAAATCCCATCCCAATATGAGCTGCTGGGCACACGAACTTAGCACTGCAAATTGTACGTGATGTAGAAGTCCATCGATGGAAATACGAGCTGTGCACCAGGCGATAGGTCGAATGGAGGCCCCCTGAGCAGCGAGTAGCGTAGGTCCATCATAGGGGGTCATAACTTTCCGAAGTCGCGAACACAAATCACGGTGAATGACTGAAACACTAGCACCAGTGTCTATTAAAGCTTCTACTTGTACGCCTTCCAAAACAACCAATATCACATTGTACGGACGCGATGGAGGAATTTCTGTCCTGTCGTTCGATGCAGCTTTTCCTCCAAAAGCTGCATAATTCAGTTTTCCGGACGACGCTCGGCAAATTGAGAAGCAGGTCTCAGTGGGGACGTAGAGCGGCGAAGGGGTGACGGCGAGCGGCGTCTCGCAGGACGGTAAGCCGTCTCGGATGCTACAGTAGGCGATGGAGAGCGTCCGCGCGGTGGACCATAAGGACGGCGTTGGTCATGGAAGCTCCCTAGACGATGGAAAGTAGCTCCGGGCGAAAAGTCATCCCGTTCGTAGACATCATATCCGCGACGCTCGTCTTGCTGGCGCTTGCGGCGAAAACGCGCTATGTGGCCACGGTAGCCGCAGTAGTAGCAGATGGGACGAGGAGGACGCCACGGCGGATAGCTGGTTTGGGTAGGTGCGCTGGTAGTCATGGAAGCGATGTGAGCCGGTGTTGGTTTTGGAGGCATCGGTGGGACGATGACTGGAGTAGCTGCGGCTACTTGTGCGTACGTTGATGGGGGCCCTAGGGGTTAGAGGGTCCGTGTACGCTGCACCAGCCATGGATGCCAATTCCTCCTTGATGACGTCTCGCAGATTGGTATCGGAGGCAGGAGAAGGCATAGGTCTCGCGGCTAAGCCAAGATACTGGAGCTCTTCTCGAATTATTGCGCGTATCATCGCTCTTAACGCAGGGTCGTCGGTGGTAGTGTTTGTAGTGGTGTCTGGCTGCAACCGTACTGATTCGAGTTCGTCAAGGCGCTGGCAAGTAGCGACGATATCAGTGACGGTAGCGGGGTTCTGGATGGCTAAAGCATTGAAAGCAATAGCTCCGATGCCTTTGAGGATGTGGCGAACCCTGTCTGATTCGGTCATGGCCGTGTTCACGCGTCGACAAAGAGCAAGCACATCCTCGATGTACGACGTATAAGATTCACCGGGCTGTTGCTTGCGAGTGTCGAGCGTCTTTTTTTGCGAGGGCGGAACGAACAGCCGGTGTGCCGAAGATTTGGCGGAGCTGCTGTTTGAAAGCGCCCCAGTTCGTGAAATCAACCTCATGGTTGAAAAACCAAGTCTTCGCTACTCCTGTCAGATAAAAGGCGACGTGACGTAGCTTGGACGCATCGTCCCAACGGTTAGCCGAACTCACTCGGTCATAGTCGTCCAGCCAATCCTCGACGTCTTCGCCGCGAAGTCCAGCAAACAGATGCGGATCGCACTGGTGCCCACTGACAACCCAATACGGAGAGGCTGGGGTAGCCGAGGCCGAGATGGTGGAAGTAGAAGTGCCTGTTGGCTCGTCCTGCGACATGCTGGCGGACAGCTGGCACAATCGGCGACCCGATCGAAGCTCCAGGAGGTTGAGAGGGGAGTCAGAGGACGGGGGACCGAAGAGCACACTCCACCACTTGTGACGCAGCAGTAATCACGGCGTTTATTCCGCGTCAAAAGATTAGGCGAACCGACCACGCCCACAGCACGGAGCACACACGAGAACCAGCCCCACAAGCGATGATGAAGAAGAACCCCATATGAACCCCATATGATGATGATCGTGTACAGATGACAGAATATAGCTTATAAATTCCCACAATATATATATATATATATATATATATATATATATATATATATATATATATATATATATATATATATACATATATATATATATATATATATATATATATATATATATATATATATAGTAATATATATATATATATAGTATAAAGAACCCGCCGTGGTTGCTCAGTGGCTATGGTGTTGGGCTGCTGAGCACGAGGTCGCGGGATCGAATCCCGGCCACGGCGGCCGCATTTCGATGGGGGCGAAATGCGAAAACACCCGTGTACTTAGATTTAGGTGCACGTTAAAGAACCCCAGGTGGTCTAAATTTCCGGAGTCCTCCACTACGGCGTGCCTCATAATCAGAAAGTGGTTTTGGCACGTAAAACACCAAATATTATTATATATATATAAAGAGTGTTTCAGCGAACTTTCAAAATTATTTGAAGGTTGCCTACGGTAGATGACTCAATTCGAGTATATGAACCGGTCTACTCGAAGCGGCGGACACTACTTGCACAGAAAATTGACATGCAAAATCGACTAAGAAGGATTCACTAATTATTTATTCAGCTAATTATCTTATGACCCATATCGCAATTTACAAATTCTAGCAGTGGACTTTGCAATGCGGATCCACTTGAAACGAATTCTCAGGACGACACCAGTTTCGAGATATAAATTGCCGAACTTAGCGTAGAAATGCACTGGCATTCCAGTTACTTGCGTGCTTCAGTGAATGAAACGACGGTTTGTTAACAAAGTAACTGGAACGCCAATGCATTTCTCGGCAATGTTCGGGAATTTATATCTCCAAACTGGTGTCATCTTGAAAATTCGTTCCAAGTCCACGGCTAGTATTTGTAAATTGCAATGTGGGCCATTATATAATTAATTAAAAACATAATTAGTGAATGCTTATTAATTAGTTGATTTTGCATCTCAATTTTTTATGCAAGTATTGTCCGCTGCTTCGAATAGACCTGCAGTAGACTGGAATTCCTGCCACACATCTTCCTTGCTTAGCTTCGCCATTTAGGTGTATTTTTGTACATCCACATAAGCTTGTAAATTTAGCTCTAACAAAATCGAACCTTATCGAATTTGTTGTGTGAAGTCCTTCCAAAGTCTCAATTTTTCGCCTTATTCCAATTATGTGGGTTCCTGAAATCCGTTGGGTGCCCTTCTGCTTGGAACTTTGCGATTCGTAGTATTAAATAGATAGATAGATAGATAGATAGATAGATAGATAGATAGATAGATAGATAGATGGATAGATAGATAGATAGATAGATAGATAGATAGTAGATAGATAGATAGATAGATCGATGGATGGATAGATGGATGGATGGATAGATAGATAGATGGATGGATGGATGGATGGATGGATGGATAGATAGATAGATAGATAGATAGATAGATAGATAGATAGATAGATAGATAGATAGATAGATAGATAGATAGATAGATAGATGGATGGATGGATGGATGGATGGATGGATGGATGGATGGATGGATGGATGGATGGATGGATAGATAGATAGATAGATAGATAGATAGATAGATAGATAGATAGATAGATAGATAGATAGATAGATAGATAGATAGATAGATAGATAGATAGCCCTTGGTAACACACGTGCAAAGTTGCCCTCCGAAGCATTTTATAAGGGTGTTTGTCGGAGGGTATTGATTGAGCAGTGCTGGAGATGTGCCACTCAGGAAGCAACTTCCCGAAATGTCTCTGTTAGTAGGCGGCCGATCCGTTGTATGCCATATACAGTGTGTCCCAGCCAACTTTAGCCAAACATTAACAATATGCCGATGCACCCTAATACGACGCGACCAAATTCATGTTGCTGACTATTGTATGTAGTAAGTCGCACTAGTATTGTATTCCGCTTAATTGCATAATAGTCAAGATTAACTAACCAACTTCTGAAGCAACGAAGTTAGGCGAAAAATTCCAATTAGAAAGTTGTAGAGCGGTTTGCAAAACGTCCGATTAAACAGCTAACTTTCTATCTACTAAGTATTAGATTTTTTCCACTTACTGCAGATGCTGCTTGTATTCTGCTTAATTCCAATTACGGAATTAAGCAGAATAGAAGAAATTACAATTACGGAATTAAGCAGAATACAAAAAATAGTGTGGCTTACTACATACAGTAGTCAGCAACATGCATTTGGTCGCACCGTCTTGGAGTGCATCGGCATATTTTTAAACTCTGGCTAAAGTTAGCTGGGACACCCGCGATATACCGGATGTTTGACTGAACACTTCCACATTTTTTAAAGGTTGCCTGTGGTAGATAGTGCCATTCTAGCTCATGAGGTGGTCTACCCGAAGTGGCAGGCGCACAAGAAATTGAAATGCATAATCGACTAAAAAGCAGAAATTCACTGAATAAGCTTTTAGCTAATTAATTTATGGGCCATATTGCAATGCACAAATTCTAGCAGTGGAGCTTGCAAGGCGGATTTTGAAATAAATTCTCAGAATGACATCAGTTTCGATATAGTACTTCCCGGTCTTTCTGGGAAGTACTTACGAGTGGCAGTTACTATTGTGCTTCAATGCATAAAACGACGTTTTGTTAAGAAAGTAACAGGAATGCATGGCATATATATATATATATATATATATATATATATATATATATATATATATATATATATATATATATATATATATATATATATATATATATATATATATATATTGTCACGTGGTAGTGACGTTAAATGACACAGTGGCAGTACTGTGAAAGACAAAACTAGGTTTTATTGGGCGAACCTGTGCCCACAAAACAGGCTACACTTAAAGCACAACGACAGCGGCGAACACAGTCGGCGACCGCCGCAAATCCGATCAGCGGGCCAAGCGCGTCGGCCCCCATACAGAGTCGTCGAATGTTCCAGACCAACCGCCGGGACCCGCGCGCCCTCCACAAAGCTCCACACCACCCGCGCCAGGCGAATAAACCAGACAACACAAGGCTCGGCGACAACAGACCGCGGACAGAAGCATCGACAACCCTCCAGAAACCTCGGATACATGCAAGCGCGTCCCGCGCTGCGCGACAAGATCCGTTAGGCGGCGAAACCCGGCCGCCCGATAAATACAAATACACGTGTCAATATATATAACAACTTGCGTGGTTTTGTTTTTTCATCCACTTTAATTCCCATTATTTATCGTTTCCTTATTCCATTTATTAAGCACAAGTAATTTCCCCAACGTTGTCCTTGGTGTCAGTGTTTGTTGGCTTCTTGTGATACGACTAATGAAAATTGGGCCCCTCGGTTAACCCTTTTTTCTCGTTGCTATATATATATATATATATATATACATATATATATATATATATATATATATATATATGGCTGAAATAATAACGCGCTGCACTCTAAGAATCATGTCAGGGGCGGCACACACACGCGCACACACACGCGGCCCGCGTGCGCACACGCACGCGCGGATATCGCCCCTGAAATCATTCTGCAGTGTAATATTAGTTTAGAATGGCCACAATATTTTTGGCGAAACGGCAAGACAAGCCGATATCTAAACCTTCTGTTGCCACAAAATAAAGCTCACCGAACACGGCTTCGAAGCCACAGCCACTTTCGTCTCACCGAAATTGTTTAATTGGGGTTCAGCAGATATGGTTGTATCAGGAAAGGAAAGACACAGTTCATAATAAAACGCATGATTAACTAAATACTTGTTAAATAAGAGCACCGCAGCTGTTATTATTTCTTTTAATTAAATTATGAGTGTATGAGCGTGAGTAAAAAAATAAATTCTCAGAAGGCGTACTTATAGTGGCGGGGGAGCGATGTCGCGGCAGATTTGGTACTACTAAAACGCGCCACATACTGGAGTAGTTTAAGAAACATTGGTCTGATTGGTTGTGCATTGGGCGGCTGTGCTGACGGAACAGGGCCAGAAACCAATCGTCGGCATTTCTTATTTTGTTATAGCGCAAGCTTGACATAAACAACAGAAGGCACATCTGACACACACAGCGCTGTGTGTGTCAGATGTGCCTTCTGTTGGCCTTGTCAAGCTTGCGCTATAGCAAAATAAGATATGCCGTACCAACAAGCCCCTATTGCTATCCCCAGTCGTCGGACCCACTTGGTCACCGAGTACGCGACACTGGGTGTGTGGCGCTCTTCATTGAACCTCTTTGACGCCGATGGGGGTCACTGGGTAGCTGCCGCTGTTCAGTGAACTTCTTTGATGTCAACTTGAAGTACTTGGTATGTGGCGCTTGGTCTGCCTCCTTCATCAATGAACGTATTTGACACCAACTTGAGCCTCTGGGTACAATGCCACCATATGGATCTCTGCCTCTTTTCAACAAACCTCTCTGACTCCAATTTTAGTAACTGCAGTATGTGTCACTGCTAGTGTGCCAATTTTCAGTGGCCAAAAAAAAATAAGACCATGCTAAATTCACACGGTTCTCGGCGGAATCGTACGCACACCAGGCGCGGGCTACGCTACGACGCCGCTTGAGGGCGCTGTCGCCAATCTGTAGAACCCATCCCTCGTTTAACATGGACGTGAATGCGATTAGCAAGCAAGCAAGCAGTGCAGCGACGCACCGTAACTGCCGCCGCCGAAATGTGCCGTGTATCAAGCGCGTACTGCAGCTGGGCTCACCTGTCGTTTTTTTTCCTTTGCACGCGCTGTGCCATCTGGTGGCGCCGCCGCGAAGCCCGCGCGTGGCTACTGAGACGCTTGGAGTGGCTGTGCGTGCGGACGCCGAGAAAAGCGTCACGTGTGAGGCGTGTAGTACTCTGGAAACTCCGTTCTCGCACTTCGGTGACGATTATGGTGATGATGATTTATGGGCATTTCTTTCGAACCGGAGTGGCTGAAGTGACCTTGCCTGCTTGAGATAGTGGGACATAGTAACTACTTGTAAAGCGGCCTTGCATTTTGCGTATCTCTTGTCGATCATTTCTCTGTTCCTTAATAATCTCCATATCGAAATATGGTAGATACATATAGGATTGTAATGAATCCGAGACTAATCGATGTCTTCCTAGTTTTTATTCCGCGTATACTCCAAAACCTATCTTGCTTATCTCGTCTGCTGACCAGGTAATGCTTCCCTCCGGGTACGTTGTTCCAACTATACCTACGCCACTGCGAAATCCGCGCGTACTCCGTGATGCTATATATCCTGTGCGCTACTTTTTTATGAATAGCGGCACATGGCACATACCCAGTCATCAAAGTATGACGTGAAAAAGGTTCATTGAAATGCGGTACGCGCCTAATGCATTCGTGGCGCAGTGTGCTAAAGCGTGTGACTGCTAGGCTGATTAAACCGTGCGACAAGGGCTCGATTCCGCTAAGCGGAATGTTAGAAGTGTCGTCTTTTTCATTGAAGAGGCCGTGGAAAACGGCTAGATACACTTATCTAGGCATGCATACAGTAGACACACTATCCTAGGCATAATAATGGCGTTAAAAAGAGAGGTCGGCGGTCCTTGATTGGCCTCGATATTCGCAAGGGGGCAGCGACAGTGACGCAACACAATATAAAAGAAACTCAATAGACATGTTGTAAATAATTACGTTAGCACTGTACACACGCCAGTGTGTACAGTGCTAACGGTACAGTGCCTCGGTTGCCAGTGCCAAAACTTCCAACCCTAGTTATAAACGGCACCTTGAGTTCGTTGTTTCAGCCCTTGCCGACCAATCATAACCAGTGCTACTGAATAATCTAAAAATGGCTGCAGCTTACATTAAAGTGAGATAGACGAATCTTCTGCAAGTACGGGTGTGCGAATATTCGAAACATTTCAATAGCGAATCGAATAGTGTCCTATTCGATTCGCACTTCGAACAGCGACTATTCGATTCAATTCGGTCTTCGAACCGAATAGTCGCTGTTCGACAATGCGAATATTTTCCAAATACATTTCGAATATTTCGAAACGTCCGCTGCACCCAATGAAACATAAAATTGGTGCTAACCTGCGGTAAAGTTCAACTCCCACGGGCACAGTATACAATTAAAACACGAGAACTTGCTTAGTGGAGCAGGCTATGCCACTTAAATAGCCATACTTGACAAGCTATACAGCGATCATTCGCACTCTCTTAAAAGTCATGTACATGCGAAAAAACCGCTTGTTTGCTCTTAATGCTCCATTTGTACTTATAATAAATAACTCTTATACGTACTATGTAATGACAGAAGCTTGCTAACTGGTAAGGGTGTGAACGTCGTTTTAGATTGTGATAACGGCTGTTCGTTATTCGAAAACTGCTTGAAAATTATTCGATATTCGATTCGCTGCTGGTACCATTAAATTCGGTATCAAAAATAACTATTAGCACACTCCTAATTGTAAGTTAAAGACAGTACGAATGGCTAAGACTAAGCGACAGAGATTGCCTTGCCTGCTCACCATACATCCTGCTCGCGCCGCTTCCTGCAATGGATGTCCCGTCGCTACTCTTAGTGGCTTGGTCTTCAACCTTATCAATGAAGCGCTCTTTCCTAACTTCTCCTTTCTTTTTTCCGTGAGTTGCTTCACGCCCAACTTAAGAAGCCGGCACAGAGTTTATGAATGTTTCTTACAGAGATACATAACCCCGCAGCTGAAGCTACCCGACACGTGACTGACCCAGGTCTATCAGTTTTCCATTGTTGCCCCTAATTGAAGATTGTCTCCCGCAGTCTCGGCCACGCATGCATTCCCTGACGTCCCGGATGTGTATAGCGTCTACAGCCGCACGGCCGGCGCGCGCAGTGCCCTCGGTTGCTGCGTACTCGTGGTCTCGCTGCTGCTGCTGCTCGTCGTGCTGCTGTTCCCGCACAGTCATCGCACGCACCATCACTTCCCGTGCTGGGCCCCACAGTGCCGCGAGTTCGTCTCCGCGTTGGCTGACTCCATTAACGCCTCGCTGGACCCGTGCCAGGACTTCCACAGCTACGTGTGCGACCGCTGGCGACCGAGCTTCGGAGGTCGCTCCATGCTCGAAGACTCGGCCATCGGCTTCCGCAGGCGTGTGGGCGAACGCGCCGCCAGGACTTCGCCGCCGCGGCAGTCGCAGGCCAGTCACGAGAAGGCGGTCATGCTCTACAAGAGCTGCCTGGCCGAGAGGACACGAGGAATCGGCGAATTCAAACGATTCCTGCGTGGACGCCGCTTGCCCTGACCCAAGGTGGACACACGCGCCAGCATTGTCGAAGTGGCTGTGGACCTCTCCGTGAACTGGCATTTCCCGCTCTTCTACGTCTACCGTCTTTTCTCCACGCCAGGGCCAGCGATGTTATCTGGTACGAAACACTTGTCCGCGCGATTTGTCTTCACCGATGACTTCCTGGGACTGGGTCCGCGCCTTCTGCTGAAAGAACGCGAGATGCGCAAGAACAACACCGAGTACATCTCTCAATTACGCGACGCCCTGATAGAACGTGGCAACGAGCAATCCGAGTCGGTCTCCTGCGAGCAGCTCGACAAACTTCAGAGGGAAGTTCTCGGTGACTCGACGGCAACCAGTATCAACGAGTCGCTGGAAAACGAGACGGCGACTCTGTACGACAACATCGTCACCTTCGCCGACGACCTCACGCCGTTAGTTTCTGGTCATTACTGGTTCTGGCTGCTCACGAGAGACCAGCCAGTCCCGGTGGTCTCGGACGCAGTGCAGTCGAAGTCTACAACAAGATGCACATGCGAAAAGTCGGCGCTCTATTCGGCTCGAACTCGTGGCAGACGGACCTCCTTCTCGTGGCGGGTCTCTGCGTGGTCCAAGGCTTGGGTCGTTTCGCCAGCAATCAGCTCGCCACTCTCATCTACGGCGATCAAATCGCTCGTGGCCGGCGCCACCCGGACCTGTGCTACGGGATTGTGGACCAGATGGTGCCGCGTCTGCTGTCTTCACCTTACGTCCCGCTCCTGCTTGACATTGAGCGAGTCACGAAGGCCACCGAAGTGTTCCAAGCGGTCAAGTCGGCCGTCGGCAAATCTGTGCGCCGGGCGGCTTGGCTCAACGGTGCCGTGCGTCCGGAGGCGTTCGCGAGGATCAACAGGAGCGTCCTCATCTTCGAAGCCGTCCTGACCGGCGAGGCCGCTGGTGCGGAAGTGCCCTCTCACGCGGTGACGGTGGACCTGCCAGACTTGGGTGAAGACTTCATCAACAACCTGAGTTCCCAAACGGTGCCGTGCGTCCGGAGGCGTTCGCGAGGATCAACAGGAGCGTCCTCATCTTCGAAGCCGTCCTGACCGGCGAGGCCGCTGGTGCGGAAGTGCCCTCTCACGCGGTGACGGTGGACCTGCCAGACTTGGGTGAAGACTTCATCAACAACCTGAGTGTCATTCCCCGCACGTTCTGGGACGGCGTTCACCGCGACTTGTCGGTGACGCCGTCTTGGTTCGGCTTCGCGCCAGGAAACCGCCTACAGAGCATGCGCGCTCCGGCACAGAGAACACTGTGGTGGGGAGACGTCTGGCACCAGCACGACGCGTCGCCGTTCGCGTTGTCTCCTCGCGATGTCGTAATCCCCAACCTGTACGTGCTGGAGTCTGTGTTTCCGACCGCGGCATACGAGAGCGTTAACTATGGCCTCATGGGTTCGCTAATAGCCCGCCAGCTGCTAACAATATCCCTCAGGGCAGCTGGCAAAGACGGTTCTTACAAGTCCAGGTTGGATCAACTCGCTACGAACGATAGCGTGCGCTGCGTTCAGGAGGCCTTTCAGCACGGCGACCTTAACGGCACGAAGTTGGGAGAGGATCGCAGAGACACGGATGCCATGCTTGTGGCGGTGGCCTCATTGAAGCCACTGTTAGATGCGCTGTCCACGAGTCCCGGCTACCCGGACTGGAACCGCGGCTTTGAGGACTACAGCGCTGAGCAGCTCTTCTTTCTGGCGCTCTGCTTTCCCAGCTGCGTGTTACGGGAGGACGAAATGGAGCCGAGGCGAGGTCTCAGCCAAGCATCCTGGTGCAACGTACCGCTGATGCTTTTTGACGCGTTCGGAGAGGCCTTCCACTGCCCGCCAGGGAGGACGATGAATCCTCGTTCCAAGTGCGCGGCGTGGTGACAGTGATGGCGGATGCGGGGCCGTTTTGAAGCTTATTTTGTGTGACTCTCCACTTGTGCCTCTTTGTGTATTGGCAAACTTCGCTTGAAACAATTATTGAAGCTACATGACTGCTGTATAGAATACGGCCCACAGTATCTTTATTTTTCTTACTTCGAGGTATAGTGCGGTTACTTTGTATAGCCGATGACGTAGCAATATCCTTCTTGTCGAATTGGGCCAAACTGTTTTCGATGACGATGTGTCTGAAACCAGACAGCAGTTTTTGTTTGTTTACATTTTTATTATGTGGTCTTTAACTTTCCGTTGTCGAAGTTGTGTGCAATGTTGTGTTAGTTGCTTTGGCTCTCAGTTTTAATAGACACTTTTCCCTGGGCGATAAACCAAGGTGGACTGGCCTTGCAGCGTGTGCGTGCTGCTCTTCAAAACAGAAGTATCTGACTTCACCGCGGCTTGCACGTCGAATTGCATTGTCATTACCCCCAAGGCGTTTATCGAACGCGATTGAAATTTGTGAGTTAGATTTCACTTTTGTACACATGTATAAGTGCAGAGATGGCACTTGTAAAGTATCACAGCTGGCAGTTTCTTTTCGAAGTTTTGGCTCGTCAATATGACCGAAGCTCTCAAGACGATAGATCGTGGAGGATGGACTGTACGGCGAACGCACACTTTCGAATAATTCTTTTTTTTTCTTCGCGAGGCACTGTTCAAACGCAAATACACGAAGAAATGGGAACGCTAGAGCGCTGCAGCTGGATATTCACGCACGAAAGGTGAACTTTTCTACAGAAGCGGGACGAAACAGGGATGTTCTCGCACTGGACATGGTTTTAGCGGCGCCACTTTCGGCGTTTGAGGCAGGATCAGTGCTGAAGTAAAATGGCGGTGCTTGTGCGCGTAAACGAGAGAGCGACTTGTTCGTGTTGCTTCCCGTCGTGCCTCTTTTATAGCTTTAAATTGCGGGCGACCCAGAAATCGATGCTTGCGTTGTAAAACAAAGAGCTGCCTTTGTATCTCTGGTCACCTTTCGTGGTGGTTGGCTGCCGGTCTTTCTTTGCCGATGCAAAGGCGCTGGTGCGCGCTCTCTCAAGCAGCTGACCTGAGAGGGCACGTTCATCGCCGAAGCCAGCTAACTCCAATTGTGCAACGAGAGCTTTGTGACGTTTCAAGGCTTGGCTGGTATATTAGCTTTATTAACAGTAAGCACAATGAAGGAACATGGTGCTTGTTGCGTTATGAACTTAAAAAAGAAAGAAGCCAATGCGAATAATTTTTATTGCTGTGGTTATTACCGTAATATATATGGACACAAAGAAGTTTGTATGGGGAAACATTAAGAAAAAGAGAATGTTGGCTGCCTGTAAAACTCGTCGTGTGGCGGCTTTGTTGAGGGATCCCTCGAGCGGTTTGCACACGTTTTCTAGACATGCAGGGTAAAGCTGCCGTAGAAGATTTGCGCCGGAATTAACGTATCATATTGAGAGAGCTACAAATGGTTACAAGTTATCCATCTCCCAAGCTGCGCTTTTCCTCCGCAACTTGCTGGCCGAGCTAACGTAGCTAGGATGCGTTTCGCTGACTCTGTGATATGATGTGACGTTGTGTCGAGTGTCGTCGTTGTGTCGTCGGTATCTTGGAACCAGCGTGCGAAGTCTCTCCAACCTCTCCGCTAGGCGCCTAGCCAAATTGATTCCCAGCGAGAGCGTTCGGAGGAGCGTCCTTTGGGAGCATTCTGTCGCAGCGCCTTAATTCGGTTCATTTACGGTTCATCTTTCCGAGGCGGTGTCCCTTTTCAAATATCTCGCGTATATATGCGGCAATATCACCTTTCTTTCTGCATTTAGTGAAAGCGTTGCAGCTCGCCCGTGTTCGCTCTCTCTCCGTCGTACGCTTGGGCTGCAGCTCTTAAGCGAAATGTGTTCGAACTGCAGGTCGTTGATGTTAAGAATGCACTGGTTGGGTAGTAGGCACACGCAGTGTTCTTTTTCGTCGTGTGAAACTTTTCTAGCCGCATCTCCAGCGGGTCATAGGAAAAGAACTATCGTCAGAAACGAACTTTATGAAATCGAAGTCGAAGCAGGTAGGCACGAAATTTTATGCGTATAAGACGTACGCGATACCCTGCTTTTTCACGTCTTGTCAAGTGATGAGACAATGCCAACTCATCAATGTCGCCGATGGGCGACGTGATCGCTGCGAGCAGGCATCCTCGAGCTATCGTTTTCGGGGATTCAGTCGCTTTCGCGCGATTTCGCGTCTTGGCATCGGACACGTGAGAGGCCGTCTGTTGCGCTGTGCAAAGTGAGGTTGGCCCAGTGCGCGTCCTGTGCTGAGTCGCGCGAAATCCGAAATCTCGGGAAAAGTAATCGTATCTTTGAATGCGACTGAACATTGTTAAGCAGGCAACGCATGAACGGGCCGACTACGCCGAGCGCGCGCTGGCCTCGTCGGGCGCTGCCATGATGGTATATAACATGTTTACATTCATCCCGCGGCCAGCTTCCCCGACGTTCGATTTTGCAAACTTGGGGCAGCTTCGGGTTGTCTCGGGATCCCAGCCCACGTGACTTCCTGTCAGGACCGGAAGTAGCTGGCTGCCATCTGGCTGCCAGCGGGCTCCCAGAACTCCGAACATCGAAGAGGCCCAGTGCTTTTGGTTGCTGGGAACCAGCGTCTCCGTTGTCCGAACAGACGCCGAATCGACGCAGCTTCCACGTGCGACGGCTTCGCGTTTGCCCATACGCGGAAGGGAAAAGCCGCAAAATAAGTATTGAGTCGTGTCTGTTGTCTTATTTAACTGTTGCTAGTAAGGGGTGCTGTAACGTAAAACTATTCCAATATTATTTTATTTCAATCTCCTGACGTCAAATTTGCGTAAATGCCGACGCATGCAGCGGGCGGTCACCCCCAGGGTTGTCTCAACAGGCCAATCAAACGCTCTCCTCGTTCATAGGAGGTCACTTTTGTTTGCTTGAAAAACGAATAACATTGCCTACACTGAGCGGTTTGTCTTATCTAATTGGCTCACAAGAGGCGAGGAGTACACTCAAGTGGAGAGGGATTTGATGGGGCCGAGCCACTGCACTGAAAATCGATAACTGGATGAAGAGGGCGGTGCCGGCGTCTGCGATTGGTCCGCTTTCCCTTACATAGCTTGCGGTGGCTGGTCGAAAATCGCGGCGGCATGCAACGGAAGCTTACGAATGACGCTAAAACGGATCATCAGCAAAGAAGAGTTGCCAGAACGAGGTGGTAAACGTGCCGAAAATGCTCGAAAACGTTACACGGACATGCAAAATGTTTTATTACACGCAAATAAACCCACGCTCTCCGGCAGGTGCGAGCAGGTGCCAGCACATGAGTGATCGGTGGCAGCCATCTTTTATTCCTTTCGGAACGGGACAGCCTGCGGCTATTCAGAAGAAAACCCAGTTTTGTTCGGCATATTAATGCATCTTTGACGCGTACACTTCACTTTGACGCGGTGAGTTTTTGCGGTTTTGTGACGTCGCGGGCAGCCAGGTGAAGTGGGTGCAGCCCGAAAACTCTTGACCCATAGCCGAGGGCTAATGGCGAAAAGGCGTCGAAGCAAAAATAGCTATTTTTCTTTTGTTCTCTGAAATCATGCGTAATCAGCGTGTACACGTCATATCAGATGGCAAGCTATCGCGGTTTTCGTGACGTCGCGTGACAGAGAGGTGATGTGGGGGTGGTCCAAAAAAAGTTTTCGACCAATCGCGGAGGCCTGATTGCAGAGTGGAATAGAAAAGCTTGGAATAGTTTCACGTTATAGCTCCCGAGGTGTTCGTTTTCTGTTCCCCAGCTTACGCTAACGTGGATGAAAACACAGGACTCTTTTACAAGCGCTCTCACTTGGGCGCGCTTAGCCTCCGCAGCATTCCCCTCATTGCCGCGAGTATATTGGAGGTCACGGACGAAGCCCCTATTGAGGGCCCTACTCGTGCGCGTGCGAGAGGCGCGGAGGCCCACACAGTGGGGCCGTTATTTTGGTTTTCTGGCGCAACATTGAAGCGCCGAAAATAATATTGGGAAAGATATGTAGCAAGCTGGAAACAACTGAAGCTTTCGAACGCGATTCACTATTTGGCATGCGGTCCTTGGTAATTGTGCAAGCAATTATAATTTTGGTAATTTTAAGTTATGAGGGAATCAATAATAGGACGAAAATTTACAAGTTTGTGCAACGCGGTTTCAAGAAAACAGTGTCCGATTCAGCCTGGACATACCGTATAAGATCAAGGACTACCTTAGGTGAACAACACACCTTGTGCTAGACGCGATTTTTTTTAAAAATATATAGGCTGGATTGCACCATCAAGTGCGTACCTAAGTAACGACACCTCTGAGATGGCGTACTGCAAAGCCTGCAATTGCAACTTGAGGCCACACATGCAGAACCTTAATGTGCACACGACGAGGCAGAAGCACATAGATAATACAAATAAAACTGCAAATAAAGATGGCTATATTTGGTTACACTTACTAAATTTGCCCATTTTTGTGTTTGGCTACATTTGGAGTATAATTTATCTAGCTTAGGGCTTTACTGCCTGGTCCGACTTGGCAACTAGCCCTGAAGGCTATGGGCCCGACCAACTGCGTGTGTACTGGCTTTGAGAACTCATAACAAAGGAAACAGAACTGTGGCGTGGAGGGGCCTTGGCAGCGCCGAGGCGGCCACGCATGTGCGGTATTTTGCTAAGCACAGGCGCGTTGGGCGTTCGACGGATCGGAGGAGGCTTAAACGTGAGCGGCCTGCACGGGGCATCCAACTGGTGGCGCAGAGCTCAATCAGGCAAACAAAGAGCTTACATTGCTGTAACAAAGCGTTAAGCATTTTAAACATTTAAAATGATAACGTGTTCACGATTGCGCTGGTGCCGAAAATTTACGCCAGCAACAAAGTAGAAGACCCTTGGTTACTGCAGGCGGCTCGCGTTTACGTCTCCTCCATACTGGAGAAATGCCCAGTCTGCCAGCATTTACCGTAATACCAGACACGCTAAGATTCTCTATCTCTACCACAACCTGCGCGCGAGCTACGTAGGTCGTAATATGGCGGAGGAAAATTCGGGGGAGCGCCGTCGCTGCGCGCGGTAGCAATTTAGATTTTTTAAACCTTGTGACTAATTGCACGACTTACGCGGAGCCCTTAGGTGTGCCACTTAATGATCAGAAGGACCTACCGTAACGCCTCATCAGGTTTGTGGAAAATCTTCAAAATAGCTTCTGGGTCCCTTTAAGAAAGCTTAAGTTCGGTTTTAACTATTCTTTTACGTTGTCGATGTCCTCCGGGGAACGTATGGCAGGTTACGCGTATACAGACAAATGCCTCAGCAACGGACAACTCTAGATGAAACGACCTCTATAATGAAGGATTACGTCCTGGCTGAATTCTCATCTTTCCCGCGTATTGTGAACACATCTACAACGAAGACCACTACAACTAATCTCTCTGGACAAAGAAGGAATTTAGGCATCCCGGATGGCTGATTTGTTGCTTTGCAACCAACTTTGCAACCGGTGCCGCCACTGACCTTGGCAAGCGTCACCAGGGTGCGCTGCGTGCTAGCGCTAACGGCGGCGTTAGCGACGCACTTGACGAGCGTCCTGCTGCATTGCTCCAGGATTCGCTAAAGCCGTACACTGCTTGTTCCAGTGCATGGGCGAGTGCGTCGGCTGACGAATATGGTGCAGTTGGAGACGACGTAGCCGCTATTGACAACCGGCGGTGTCTTAAAAGCACCTCAAGGCGTAAAGGATGTGAATGTCAGTGAGAACGACTGTAATGAAGATCCTGTAAGCGAATCAAGAATTTGACTGCAACGGAGGCGATAGAGGCATTGAAAGACCTGCAGCTTTTCTTTGCGTACCTCCTGCATTGCGCCATGGGACATCATGTGGACTTCAGCGCCGCAAAGTTCGCTGCCGTCGCGCAATCTTCGAGGCAAAGTGTGCGCAAGAAAAAACCCAGTTTATTTCACTAATCCCCTCTTCTATTAATGTGAAATGAATGTTTTCTTATGTTGAGCGTGCTTATTACAGCGAAATGAGCTGTATAACGAATATGTACGGAGGACCCGAGGGCTTCGTTGTTGAAGCGTTTCACTATCTGTTGTTTCACTATCGCTATCTGTTGGACACTTGCAGAAAGTGCTCTATTCCTTGTTTTGTCTTTTTTGTTTAGCGACACTCATTTGCCTAGAATTATTCTCGGCTCTGTCCTTGCACCAGTATGCTTTCGGGATGATAGGTAATGTTGCTGCGTGTATGAGACGTAATGCGCTTTGTAAGATATGTGTCGTCATCACAAATACATTCTTAGTACTCTTTATTCCACGAGTCTTGGGTTTAAAACTTTGCTCAGTCAGCTATATATGTGCGGCTTCCACCAGCGCGGTCTCGTAGGTAATACCATTGTTAGTCGTGTTAAGCTTAAGAAACGGGCTTTAAGGGTCATCGAGAAAGCAGACCCCAAATAAGTTCTGCCCCGAAGCTTTCCGCGAATGCATACGGGCAGTTCAAGTGAGTGAATAAAGTGTTTGGACGGTACGGCCTTTGAGCACCAAAGTATGACCACATCAAAAAATACTGGTGAACACGCGTTTTTCCTAAGCGCTACACCGTTCTTGTTTTCCAAAGAAGAACAATATGATACGTCAATTTTTGCACAGACCGTCTCGCTCCATCGGCATACGCGCGCATTGTAAGCGTGTTACGCAATAGGACGTTACTGGTTGCAGGCGGACGTAACCTTGCGAGGCTTGTGGGCAATCGCTCCGAGCGCCGTCTTTCAGGAGACTCCAAGCCTCCGAATTAGTAACCGTAACTTGATTAGAAGTTGACTTGCAGCCGTCTCACGTGAAATCTTTGAGCACTTCGTTCGGCGTGTCATTAAGAAGCTCGGCGCAGGACAGGCGAACAAGATGTGCACAGCGAGCCAGAACAGAATGCATGCCCACAGCCTAAAGATACGGCCTCACTTGCGGAAATAAGCGCACGCAAGGCGGCGCGGTTATTTCGTCAGCGCTTGCGGAGTCGTCATCTCGTCTCGTGTCCCGTCTACGTTTTGCGCTGTTAACACCAGGATGGAAAAGCAACAAGCCCAAGCTGTTATTCTAGAGAATTCTTGCCGCGAAAGCGCTTTTCGCGGCGCGCGTTTTTAAGCGCGCGGCTTTGCGCGCGCTCATTTCTGCAAGTGAGGCCGTACCTTAATTGTGAGGCATCCAGAACGCAACACGACGTCGGATTGTGCGGCGCTGTAGTTTGCGGTGGCAACGCAGGTTGATGCGCCTGTTTGGGCATCCTTGATTGCGACAACAGCCGTTGTTCGCTTACGAATATAGGTCAGCACGCTTAGTACCGCACAATGCTTCTGAAAAAAAAAATATTGAGGCCGAAATTTTCTTAGGGGGAATTATCATGGTGCGAAGCATTATACAGGGTGTTGTTCTTTAGCATCATCAAATTTTTAAAATGAGAAAAAATATAAATCACGGTGCCGTAATGCTTACCCGAGTATATGAATTGGCAGCCTCTAGATGCAGAGCAATTTCCGCAAT
The DNA here is from genome assembly GCF_038994185.2 of Dermacentor albipictus. NCBI lineage: Eukaryota > Metazoa > Arthropoda > Arachnida > Ixodida > Ixodidae > Dermacentor > Dermacentor albipictus. The sequence continues at coordinate 65,578,610 of NC_091825.1, forward strand.
TACGTGCGTAATTAGCGAGCTTATGGTAATTACCTTTCTAATTATCAACAATAGGTGGCTACAGCGAATGAGTACCTTGAAGCCCGTCCTCGACACTACCTATCCAACGATTAAATTTTCAATAGCGGATTCCATGTGGGAGCTACGCGAACAATTAGTTTCCCTTGGTAGGCTCCTTGAAGCCGAAATTCGCCGAAAAAAGAGCGTCCGCGCCGTCGATATCGCCCCCCCCCCCCGTCTTTCACACGTATCCGAGGTAACCGCCGGTTCGAACCCGCGAGTACCTTGCGTTATCTTTTTGCAGTCTGCGGCCTTGGCGTACCGCTTCAAAGCTGCAGGCGGGCCGCCAAATTTACTTCGTCATTCCCTTGGGCCCCTGAAACCGCATTTCGTCGGCGCAAGTGGACACGTAGCGCCCGCCGGCGTTTGGATGATAACTTACTTGTTTTTACTCAGTGTACTTAAATATTAAGAATAGAAAGCAGATCGTTATATGTGGCATTTTTAGACATTACAGGAGCCTATGACAACGTAGACCGCAACATTTTGTGCAATATTATGGAAGAGGAAGACTAAGGTGACGATTGTCTACAGCTTTTCAGAGAGGCTTACCTAGAAAATACCGTTTGCTTGGAATGGGAAGGGGCGCGGAGCGAGGAGAAAGTTGATATCGACAAGGGACTGAGGCAAGGGTGCCCTTTATCCCCACTGCTGTTTATGATGTACATGGTGAGGATAGAGAAGGCGCTAGAAGCAAGTAATATCGGGTTCAATCTCTCGTACAAACATGCGTGCACAGTGGTAGAAAAGCACCTTTCAGGTTTATAATATGTGGATGGCGTGCTGCTGGCTAACAAGCAAAGTGATTTGGAACGCCAGGCTAATATCTGTGGACAGGAAAGCGAGAATGTAGGTTTGAAATTTAGCATTAGAAAATGAGGTGCTATGGTACTCAACGAAAACAGTGAACGGACAGTGGCAATATAGGACCAGGAAATAGGTCGGGTAAAAGAATATAAATATCCTGGTATATGGATAAACGAAGGTGATAGATATATGGAAACAGGAAAAATTACACGGTCTCTTAAGATATCTCTTAAGAGGTGAACGGCGAAAGCCTACTCTTCCGCCTCTTATCGTCCGTCCCTTTCTCTTTGCATCTTCTCTTACAAGTAATTTCAGTCATTATTAGTCATTACTGGTCAGTACTAAGCATTTTTAGTCGTTTGTAATCAATTGTGGTTATTACAAGCCGTCGTTAGAAATGTTGGTCATATCATAGTCATCAGTAGTCATTACAAGTAATTTCAGTCATTATTATTAATTACTGGTGATTAATGACCATTTTAGTCATTTCTAATCAATTGTAGTCGTCACAATTCGCCGTTCGACATATTGGTAATTACTAGTTATTACAAGTTATTTCAGTCATTATTAGTCATTACTAGTCATTATTAACCTCTACCAATCTCTGTTATGACGTTACCATTCACTAACTGGCTCTATCAGTCATTTTTAATTCTTTAATTTGCCCTAATATGGCGTGATGCCGCTTCGGTTGACACTCCGGCGGTCAGGTTTGCTGACAAACTTCGCCATACCCGCCGTGGTTGCTCAGTGGCTATGGTGTTGGGCTGCTGAGCACGAGGTCGTGGGATCGAATCCCGGCCACGGCGGCCGCATTTCGATGGGGGTGAAATGCGAAAACACCCGTGCACTTAGATTTAGGTGCACGTTAAAGAACCCCAGGTGGTCGAAATTTCCGGAGTCCTCCATTACGGCGTGCCTCATAATCAGAAAGTGGTTTTGGCACGTAAAACCTCATAATTCAAACTTCGCCATGAGCCTAGAATGGCTTTCGCCTTAAAAAGAAATAACAGTAAAGGGGAAGAGAAATACAATGAAACACAGAGCGCTACTAGCCCCGAGAACGAACTACAGGGGCGCTGCGAGCGCCGCTCGCGTGACGTCAGGGCAAGGACTCGCGCCTGTCGTCTGCTACAGTTCGGGCGGTGTCCGGGCGCTTTCGGCGGTGTTTTCGTTTGCGCGCCCTCGTTCTCTTTGCTTGTATAGTTATGGCGGTCGTCTCAAATATATTTTTACGACGTCTTCATTTGCGAAAAGTTATTCATAGAGCTTATTTCTTAGACGACAATGCCGCTCTCGAAGGCAACGCTACAGTGCCAGCCGAAGGAGCGCAGACCATGCCCATTACGGGGTTTTCAATCGACAACCGCAAAAATATAGAAAATAATAATTCACGTATGATATGATACCTGCCACGGTGCAACAAGTATGTTGCAGACGCTGGCTGTATATGACTTCTGCAACAGTTACAATCCGCTAAAACTGGTTTGCTCACGACGAGTAGTTCATGGTGTAATATCGCATTTTTGCGTTTCTTCACAGAAACGCTTGCCGGTAACACGAGGACTTAACTAATACTGCAGTTAGGTTCTACAAGTACAACTTGCTTCTTTGACTGCTTCTTAAAATTAGGCGGTTCTTCACGAGCTTCTTTTAAGCGGCGGAAATTTTAAGTAAAGCTAATGAAGGCTTACGTCTATTTACAGAATACAAAATGGAATGTACCAATATATATTCCCTTTTCTGTGCCACACGTTCAACTCACTTCAGAAATTTACTGGTGTTTGTTGCTTGAGGAATATACATGGCGAATTTGTTTGGCGAACTGACACAGGCTACTCGGCCTAAATTTTTTAGTGAAACATGCCTGTTCGACCGCATGCTGCAGCCAGAAAGAAGTCGAAGCGTCAATCATTAGTAGTATGGGACATATTGAAGATATAATTCCCCTGTGGAGGGTCAAAAATCAAGTGAGTATATATGTAAGTCTTGTGGTGCTTTCATTATGGATGTTTGCGATTGGATTGGAGCAAACTTTATTTTGCCTGCAGTTGGGCGAGGTTCTCTTTTATCTACCGATGAAACGAATAGTTCTCCGTTTGCACAATTAAACAACGCTGGATCGAGACATGGTGAGACAGAAAGTGCTTGAATTTTGCTTTTCTGGGCAATCTAAGCTGCGCTGTAGTAGCTCGAGAATACTTTAGCCATTCCAATTGCAGCTGTAAAAAAATGCTTTATGGTTTCAATTCGAAATTGTAGTGAACTGATGGGTTTCACGAACAAAGCGTGCCTCGCCATACCGACAGTCGGTTGCTACCGTTGCGTGATGGGTGTGCCGTATTGTCGATAAAGGCTACTGAGGGCCACTACGAAACATTTCATCACTTGAAATTGATTGGCTCTCGATCTTAACAACGAAACTTTTCTCTCAGGTGATTACTACTATGGTATTTGTGAATTAACTATGTAAATACTCTACATGACGCGCCGTCGTGTTAGCAGCCATGAGCGATTCGTTTTTTGGAGGCCTGTTTCTGAGAGGGGTGAAAATAGCAGCAAACTTTTTCATAAAAAATGGGCGCCTAACTCTTTCTTTTACGTATTAATAAATGGCCATATTTGGCTAGAACAACTCACCAGAGTAATAAGAATCATGACAGTTTCGCTGGGCGATGTCTTTCTAACACGGATAACATGCTGACGCCAATTACCAAGATTTTCTTTCGGGTAAAATGCAATGTCTCTCATAGCTAAATTCTAAGGGAATGTTAAGTGTTTAGCCAAGCATCGTACACAACTTCGCGTATTGAATTTGCAGACATTCTTTTTACGCAAAATTTACGGACAGACACGGTGCATATATGCATTGTAAAACCAGTAGCCCCGTTCAACGCTACATAGCTTGCGATATCCAAGCCCAAAATTTTATTGACTCACGTGCTTTAGGAGAAGTAACTGTGGTTCAGGCATGACAGCAGAAAGAAGCCGACATACCCTTCAATAAGTGCGGCTCGAGCAACCCATACCCCAAGCATACACGAAGGAAACGAGCGCGCGCGGCCGCCGAGCGAGACGGAGTGAGCGGCGTCCTGGCCGTGACGTCACACGCGAGAGGGCGCCACTCCTAATTCTCGCCGCTAATGGGGATACAATAGGTACGAGGTATTCCTGGGTATGTAGAAAGCTGTAATGATTCCAGGACTTACTTTTGGAAAGGCGGTTGTTTGCTTGAAATCAGGGGTACAATCAGAATCAATCAATCAATCAATCAATCAATCAATCAATCAATCAATCAATCAATCAATCAATCAATCAATCAATCAATCAATCAATCAATCAATCAATCAATCAATCAATCAATCAATCAATCAATCAATCAATCAATCAATCAATCAAAATAAATAAATAAATAAATAAATAAATAAATAAATAAATAAATAAATAAATAAATAAATAAATCAGTGGGACACTCGCATTGGGCGCTCACGGGAAGACTACAAATGAAGCTGTGCAGGATGATATGGGCTGGACAGGTTTTGAAGGGAGGGAAGCTCACAGTAAAATTGATTATGAAGTACGACTGAGTAATATGGAAGAAAATAAACGGGCTGAGAGAGAGTTTTTCTTGTATTTGTACAACAAAAACATTGATTCACAGGGGACGAAAAGAACTAGGAAGCGTCCCAGCAAGTATGGCGCGTGTAGGGTGAGCAACATAGTAACGACGAACGTCAAGCGGAAAGTCAGAGAGGCCAAAATATTCTCATGGGTGGCGGCAGTGGAAAAGAACCCTGCCGCGAGTAACTACTTTATAGGAAAAGACGAAATCAGGAGAGAAATAATTAATGATAACTCAAAGAGAAGCGCATTACTTTTCCAAGTGAGAACAGGATGCCTTGGAACACGCACCTATCAAGCGAGATATAAGCAGGAAGAAGAAGCATGTGCTTGCTACGGTAAAGCTAGGAAAAGGATGGAGAGTGTTTATTAGAATGTGAAGATTTCTGCCCAGCGGGCGATTTAGGCACCACTGGGCTCTTTAAAGCCTTTGGGTTCAGCGAGAGCAGGGGGAAAGCAAAGATGTCCGCACTAGTGATTAGTAAGAGGCGATTAGAAGATTGGTGAAAGAAAAGTAGGGAAACGACAAAAAACAAAAAAACAAAACAAAAACGGAGGCGTACAAAAACAAAGATCCCAAAAGGGGGTCAGAAAATTTGGTTATGAGAATTCATCATGGGTTTCTTTTCCCTTTCTCTTTTTTTCTTTGTTTAACATAGGTAGGACATTAGTCACTATAATAGGAAGAGCTTGGTGGTTGCAGCCCACCACTCCGTTCCAAAGGCGACGCTCATAGCATCCATCCATCCATCCATGCTCGCGCGCTGCTGGGTTTCTTGCAACGCTACAGATGGCACTCGCCTTCACGCATCCCGGCCGGTGCCATTGCGGCAGCTTTTCAGTTTGTTTGTGTGAGACGTGCTGTGTTTTCTTTCCTATGCGACAAAAATGCATGCGCTGGCCTGTGATAGTGTAAATATTTCAATCATCCATAGCCTGAAGAAAGTGCTTAAAGCTGGCGTCTCAACGGCGTGCTGGCCACGTATGCAGATAGAACATGTAAACACTGGCCAGCAAAATTACTCCGAAGCGTGCATTCAGCGTCGAGGACACCTAGGTTCGAAAAGAGGGTCGCGCGGAACAGGAGCGTCTTTGCTACGCAGCGAAACGTGGATCAGACCGCGAATGACTGTATACATCTATAGATACAATTATAATAACGAATTGAATTACCTACAGCCCCATACTTCTATTAAAGTTTAACATTTCTGCCACGATGCGATGTGCCATGTGAGACAATGATAATGCTGAACCCTCTCAGAGATTATGAACAGTGACGCAGAACAATGTCTCAAAAAAAAAAAACAACAACACTGCTTTGTGTTTGTTCTGTGGACTACACAGTCACAAAGTCGTGGTGCACGGAAGGTACACTTTTAACATCAACTCGCCCCTGTTCTGTTGGACTAAACACTGAAGAAATTACACGTTTGCCGCCAATATCAATCAAAGCAAACAGCATACAAAGCTTCGCTTACATTGATTCCCACAGTGCGTGGAATCCACATATTTTTTATGTGTGTGCTAAAATACAGTAAAAATGTTTAACATCATATAAATTTCCGGGTATATAATATGAAACAATGCAACATGCAGCATGTAATACTAACTGACCAAGCCATAGGAAACAAATTGCGCCCATAATTTCCTTTCTTCAATTTTGAAATCTCGACGACACCAGGGAAGAATACATATCATTCCTCGAGATTCAGCGTAATCAACACAACTGCGAGCTTTTCGCAGACTTTGTAACATTCGAGAACCGAAGCCCCCTGTGGCGACGGCTTGCTGTCGAAAACATACGGCAGAAGCGGCTGAAATCGCGACTTGCAATGGTTACGAGAGTACGCCACTAGTTGGATAGAAGATAAATTTCCGGCCATGTGTAGCCATATTGAGTTTTGAAAATATGACGTTGTTCGGGCAGCGTACATTCGTTTGATTTATAATGACTGATGAAGAAGAGGGGGGAGGTGATTGATACTTTTTGCTTTAGGGAGGTTATTGTCTTCCTGAATTCCTGTGGTTGGTTCCAGAAAGAGCAGATAACACATCTGAATTTATGGCACCCGATAGAGATCTCGGAAACCATTCTATACAATGAAGCGCCGGTATGGATGTAAAAGAGTGTCTAGAAAACTACCTAGGTGCCTTTGAGAAAGGCATGGGGCCCGCTCAGCAATGGCAAGGTCTAATGTCTAAATGTGAGTAGCGGGAACATGTAACCCACTACGTGATTCCTGCTTCAGAACTATGAGCAGCCGGGCTAGCCAACTCCTACACATCATACCTCACTGCTGTTAGCCATTTCTTTTGAGGTACACAAAGCCATAGCCACCATACAAATGGTACTGCACCAGCGGTGGTGTGTGCAACCATTTCTACATGTCGACTTGCGTTTCAGGAAGGCACCTATACTGCTGCATTAGCAGATAACTAATGCAAGATATCAGTGCTGGCAGTTTCCGAACTACTACTGTACCTCTAGACTATCTGATGTTACAGTTGTTTTATTGACCAAACTAGCATTCGAGAATAGCCTGTCAGTATATTATACATGAAACAATAAATACCATGCATGTAAGGAAAAAGAAGCCAGGATGGCCGGGCAGGCGAAGGCGCTGCATCCAGATCGCAGTCTGGTCTCCTAAGCGTTGGTTTGAATTCCACTTCTGCCACATTGTTTTTTTTTTCTCGGTGTGAATGAAGTTTTACAGTGAAAGCTGTATATGACTTAGCTTCCGTAGTTTTTTCGGCGTCCAGCAACGGTAATGGACTTAGCAGCGATTTCTAACAAACCCATACGGGTTCAATGCGGCGGCGCAGATTTCCAAATGCGGTACAGATTAGAACACTCGCCGTGAACCATAGCGTCACGTCAAGATTATCGCAGTGTATAAACAGGAGAGGTATCGGCCGTAAAAATTGCTGCGTTACCGATGGGGCGGACACGTGTAGTTTGTACACTCGAAGAACAACATGCGTACGAAGAGCGCCGAAGGGAACAGCAACGAGAATGCAAACGGTGCCGGCGCGAAACGACCACCGACGAAGAACGTTTCCGCGATGCTGAACGAACACGACAATCGCGAGCCCAAGCACCTCTGAACGAGCAACGACGCCAGGCTAGCAACGCAAGATATGACAACTATTCAACTTTGTGGAGATGGAATGGCAGCGAAGGCACTTTGATTTTCGTTTAAGAGCTTTGACTGTCGTCAGCTTTCGCTGCCATTCCATCTTCACAGAGTTGAATGGTTGTAATTTTTTAAATTACTTTTACGAGAGCTTACTTTATTTTTCTGAGTACAAGGATACCATTATTTAAATTCAAGATCAGAAGTGCTGCCGTCCCTCTCCATTTGTCGCCCACAGGCTTCCAGTCACGGAGTCTGTGCAACCCGCTGTCGCGTGAGTAAGCCTTTTGTACCTTTGTCATGGGACCCCGAAGCGCATGCTTAAAGTCAAGATTATAGTGCCTAGAATATACTGGCTAGTGTTCCGTGCATCCGCTCTTTTCAATGGAGGAGCATGGCGCCGCCTGCAATGAATGCCCTCGGTGGCCGACAGAGGTCGCTGCCACATGGGTGGGTGTAAAGTTACTGTATATGCTACCACAGGTAGCTACCTGCGGTAGCATATACAGTAACTCTAGGTGGGTGCAGACTGCGCGTGTCGTCTGCTTCGCATATCAGTTTCGTAGCTGTTGCGTCGGTATCTATGTTGGCGTTTTCAGTGTTATTACAGCGTTGCATGTTTGTTCTTGGTGTTGTCAAAGGGTGAGTGCGTCGTTGCTGTGTTCGTGTGCCTGTCATTACAAGAACTATGCGGCGGCGGTGAAAAAATGCCGTAGAGACAGTGCAAGGAGAGGAGCTGGAGGAGCTGCTTTGTGCCGTTGTGTCGAAGCGGTTACCGCTCGAACAAAGGGCGTGCATCCTTGTTCACTCCACCACTGGTACGAAGCGGCAGCAGAATGGGCAAGAATGATCAGGAGAGCGGACAGAAGGCCGGTACCAACTGCTGTGGTTTGTGAAAAACATTTCGAAAACAGCTTAGTTCGACGCGCGTTCTCTGTCACCGTGAATGGCGTTGACCACGAGATTCCCCGCGATAAACCACGCCTGAAACCCTACGCTATACCCACGATATTTCCTGAGTATCCTAAGCATGCACCTTACTTTTCGTGAGTACCAGAAAAAAAGAAAAGAAAAGAGGAGCAGTAGTGCTTTGATCTACTATACTGTTATGTTGCACGAAAGATCACTGCCCAGAATTCTTGACCACAGTGTGCAGGCTTCCTTTGCGTAAGCTGAAGCTAGTGCCGACGCTGCTTCACTATTGCAATACGCATTTTGACAATGGAGGCCTTGTCTATCTTAGTCAGACCTTGTCAACCGCTGTGAAGGCCGTGGAAGATGCTTTTACTGTATTCTTTAGCAAAAACAAGTTAGATGTAGCGAGTCTAGCTGATTTTTCAGGTCAGCTGCAGACACTGGCCTTTCCACCTAGGTTGCCCAAGAGCATGAAAAACCAGCTTTGACAACACTTGTGAAGTTCTGTTTTCTTGAGGTTTCGTTTTTTTAAAGGCATCAACAAAGAGAGGGAAGCGCAAAGGCAACGACAGAAGCTCTTTAAACTGCGTCACTGCCACTAGATCTATCTTCTTCATGTATGTGTGCATTATCTCATCTAGGCCTGTCTTATATGCCCGCATTTGACTGTTGTTACGCGATAATAAAATATTTGTTACGCTTAAATTAAAGATCTGTTTCCCATTTTCGTTCACTTATATCAGACATAAAAAGAAATCTGCACGTGTGTACCAGGTATTACAAAATGTATAGTACACAGAACACCGCGTGCAGTCCATTTTACAGGCAAATTTTTTTTACTTATCCTATCCTCGTGGTCTAATGGGCATTATTAGGAGATGGGTACATGGTTTACAAACAATCAAAAACATTCAAACCTATGAGGACAACAATAAGATAATAGGCAGAAATAGAAGCAAATAAAATAAAAAGAAAGTACAGCGAAATTCAAGTCATTTCAAAAGATGATCTGTTACAGCGGTTTTCAACGGTTATGCATTAATATAACATCAATAGAACAGTAATGTAACCTTAGAATTCCTTTACTTTATTAGAATGAAAAATGTAACTTAAAACTTACCCGTAAAAAAATTACGCTGCCATCATGGCTAGAATAAAAAATAAGTGTCCTTAGTTATCGCGGAAGAGACACGAAGGCGAACGCCTTGTGAAGCCTATTCTAATTCACTATAATCCTCCCTAATTAATACGCCTTAATCCCTCTAACTCAGCCTTATCCCCCTTAATCCAATCACTATAATGAATAATTAAATTTGCTAATCATTTAGCATCTCCTATACACGGCTGGACATGCTTTGGTTCGTTACTGGCCTTCCTTGGATCGTGTGATATGTTTTGTACCTCGCAACACGGCCTTGGAACATGCAGATCAAGGCATTTGCCTTAGAAATTACGTTTTCTCTTCGCCAGCATAGAAACACATCAGGTTCCCGCTCGAAGTCCAGCTGAGCTAGCACACGCTTTTCACGCAAGCGACAAGCGCTAGAGAAGCCTGTTGTAATCAAAACAAACCCTGATTTATAAATCAGCTGCGCACATTTGAACTGTGCTGCTGCTACAGCTTAATAAAAATAAAAAGCGTAGCAGCCCGCTTGCCGATGCTGTGGAAACACGGTGGGCTACGAAGACCGGATGGTGCCGCGGCACCCACCTGCACTGCAGCGCCCCTAGTGGCAGCCGCCGGCATTCATTGCATTTGGTGCCACCCGAGAGGCCGCGGACGGCACACTAGCCAGTATATTCTAGGCACTATAGTCAAGATGAAGCGTCATGCAGGGTAGGCACGTATTCGACCTATACTGCAACACGGAGTAAATGACCAATTACTAAGCCTTGCCGCGAAGCGGAGCTACAGGAAACGTCTGCGATGGCAGACGTTTGCACGTTTAGTTTGATAGTTTGATAGCGCGTATAGCTAAATAAAATAGATCTGCACGCTCCACGTATCTCTGATTCCAATAAAATAGAAAAGTGCGTTGTACCTGCCTTAATGAGCGTCGCTTGATACCGGCAAAAAAAGATACCGAGAGCTAGTCAGTCTATACAAGTCCAGGTGCAATCAAATTAAGAAGGCTCACTAAGCTTCAGCAGAGGCTCTCTCACCAGAACAGGAATAGCCCTCCGTGGTGTAGTACTCAGCTATTACCTCCCTCATGACTGTTGCAGTTAACCTGTGTCCCTCAGTCCCAAGCGGCTCTGGAGCAGCTGACCAAGGCGGCATTCAGACGTGCGACGCTGCAGAGGGTGCTAAAATTTTCTGTATCTATATAGGCCGCCACTGGAAACTGAACCTGGCAACTGTAAGCACGCGAGCCATCTCGAGTGAGGCTAGCTTAGCAGGGCTCTCTGAGGAATTATCGAGCATTGCCTAGGATATTATTGACCATAGTGAGGCTATAAGAACTATTGAGGCTTATACAGTGGTGACTAACGGCCTGTGCCCTCTGATACGGAGGTATTTTAGCTAAGAGATAATACGGTGTAGGAGTCTAATTCGTTAGGACATAGGAGTCAATATTGATGAATTATGCTGTGCTAATTAGAGGGTAGCAGTCGTTATAACAGAGCTAAATCCCCTCCAGGTAAAAACCCCTCCACCTAAAAGGTACTACGAGCCTACGCTCCCACCTTCACTCATGATGATGTTGAATCAGCAATTAGAAAGATTCAAATTCAGTATAGTATAGTCATGGGCGATTTCAGTTCAGAAGTGGGGAAAAGCAAGCTGTGTAACAAACAACTGGCAACTACTGTACCCACTCTACAGATAGTAGCGGAGCAATGTACGTAGAATTCGTGAAAACAAATCGACTCCCAATATGAATACCTTCTTCAGGAAGCGCAGTAGCAGAAAGGGGACCTGCAAAAGTCCTAATGGAGTAACAATGTATGAACTAGATTTCATACTCTCTGCTTATCCCAGCATAGTGCAGGATGTAGAAGTGTTACGCAGCGTAAAATGCAGTGACCAAAGGGTAGTGAAGTCTAGGATTGTTCTCAACTTGAAAAAAAAAGAGCAAAATTAGTCAAGAAGAAACAGGCCAACTTAGATGCAGTAAACGTAAAAGCAGAAAAACTCGGGCTGGTGCTTGCTGGTACATAAGAAGCCGATCAATGAGTTAGCGGTAAGAGGGAAAATAGAGGAATTCCAGATCAAGCTACAGAACAGGTACTCGGCTTTAACTCAGGAAGAGGATCTTAGTGTCGAAGCAATGAACGACAATCTTGTGGGCATCATTAAGGAGTGTGCAATGGAAGTCGGTGGCAACTCCGTTAGGCAAGATACCAGTAAACTATCACAGGAGACGAAAGATCTGATCAAGAAACGCCAATGTATGAAAGCCTCTAACCCTACAGCTAGAATAGAACTGGCAGAACTTTCGAAGTTAATCAACAAGCGTAAGACAGCTGACATCAGGAAGTATAATATGGATAGAATTGAACATGCTCTCAGGAATGGAGGAAGCCTAAAAACAGTGAAGAAGAAACTAGGAATTGGCAAGAATCAGATGTATGCGTTAAGAGACAAAGCCGGCAATATCATAACTAATATGGATGAGATAGTTCAAGTGGCTGAGGACTTCTACAGAGATTTATACAGTAGCAGTGGCACCCACGACGATAATGGAAGCGAAAATAGTCTAGAGGAATTCGAAATCCCAAAGGTAACGCCGGAAGAAGTAAAGAAAGCCTTAGGAGATATGCAAAGGGGGAAGGCAGCTGGGGAGGATCAGGTAACAGCAGATTTGTTGAAGGATGGTGGGCAGATTGTTCTAGAGAAACTGGCCGCCCTGTATACGCAATGCCTCATGACCTCGAGCGTACCGGAATCTTGGAAGAACGCTAACATAATCCTAATCCATAAGAAAGGGGACGCCAAAGACTTGAAAAATTATAGACCGATCAGCTTACTGTCCGTTGCCTACAAACTATTTACTAAGGTAATCGCAAATAGAGTCAGGAACACCTTAGAATTCTGTCAAGCAAAGGACCAGGCAGGATTCTGTAAAGGCTACTCAACAATAGATCATATTCACACTATCAATCAGGTGATAAAGAAATGTGCGGAATATAACCAACCCTTATATATAGCTTTCATTGATTACGAGAAAGCGTTTGATTCTGTCGAAACCTCAGCAGTCATGGAGGCATTACGGAATCAGGGTGTAGACGAGCCGTATTTAAGAATACTGAAAGATATCTATAGCGGCTCCACAGCCACCGTAGTCCTCCATAAAGAAAGCAACAAAATCCCAATAAAGAAAGGCGTCAGACAGGGAGATACGATCTCTCCAATGCTCTTCACAGCGTGTTTACAGGAGGTATTCAGAGACCTGGATTGGGAAGAATTGGGGATAAAAGTTAACGGAGAATATCTTAGTAACTTGCGATTCGCTGATGATATTGCCTTGCTTAGTAACTCAGGGGACCAATTGCAATGCATGCTCACTGACCTGGAGAGGCAAAGGAGAAGAGTGGGTTTAAAAATTAATCTGCAGAAAACTAAAGTAATGTTTAACAGTCTCGGAAGCGAACAGCAATTTACAATAGGCAGCGAGGCACTGGAAGTAGTAAGGGAATACATCTACTTAGGGCAGGTAGTGACGGCAGATCCGGATCATGAGACAGAAATAATCAGAAGAATAAGAATGGGCTGGGGTGCGTTTGGCAGGCATTCTCAGATCATGAACAGCAGGTTGCCATTATCCCTCAAGAGGAAAGTGTATAATAGCTGCGTCTTACCAGTACTCACCTACGGGGCAGAAACCTGGAGGCTTACGAAAATGGTTCTACTCAAATTGAGGACGACGCAACGAGCTATGGAAAGAAGAATGATAGGTGTAACGTTAAGGGATAAGAAAAGAGCAGATTGGGTGAGGGAGCAAACGCGAGTTAATGACATCTTAGTTGAAATCAAGAAAAAGAAATGGGCATGGGCAGGACATGTAATGAGGAGGGAGGATAACCGATGGTCATTAAGGGTTAGGGACTGGATCCCAAGGGAAGGGAAGCGTAGCAGGGGGCGGCAGAAAGTTAGGTGGGCGGATGAGATTAAGAAGTTTGCAGGGACGGCATGGCCACAATTAGTACATGACCGGGGTTGTTGGAGAAGTATGGGAGAGGCCTTTGCCCTGCAGTGGGCGTAACCAGGCTGCTGCTGATGTAGCTTTAGAGCAGGAAGATGGAGATGACATAGAGGTATTGAATGCAACCGTAACTAGAGTGATTTCCGAAGCAGCAAATGAAGTTGAAGGTAAGGTATCAAGGCAACCAATAGATAACCTCTCCTAATAATAAATGACCTAATAAATAAATGACAAACCATGAAAGTGCTTTACTCAAGAGATCAGATCGAATTCGTTGAACTGTCAAAGTTGATAAACCAGAACAAAGTAAACGATATTCGCAATTCTAACGTCAAAGGAAGCAGTAAAAAATGGCCGCTGCATGAAATCAGTCAGAAGAAAACTTGGCTTCGGACAGGACAAGATGTATGCAGGGAAAGATAAGTAGGGTAATGCCATCAGCAATTTCGATGATACAGTAAAAGCGGACCAAGAATCCTTGAATCAATCAAAAGCGGACCAAGAATCAATTGGCCAGAGCAGCCATGCAACCTTCATTGGAAGTAGTGATGAACTGGACACAGGGGCTCATTTACTAGTGATGAAGTTGGAAGGGCCTTGCAAGATGTGTGCCGGGGAAAAGCGGCAGAAGAAAATGGAATAACAGTCGATTAATTCGGAGAATTAAGGAACATGTATCGTACCTGAAAAGCTTGCGGCCCTTTATACACAATAGCTCATGACTTCAAGTGCACAAAACAATGAAACAATATACTAGTACATAAGAAAGGAAGCGTTAAGAGAGAGAGAGAGGTCTGGCCATCTTGAGCTGACAAGCGCAGATCATACAATGTGGGATAGCGATCGTGTCTGCAAAGTGTTGCATCGCTACGCGCCGTGGAAAGATCTGAAGTTTCAAACCGAACGCCGTTTTTCCTTCTGCTCGCGGCCGCCGCGCTACAAGCCGGTGGGTGACGTACTCGCGTCCCGGCGCATAAATACTCGAGTCCGCAGTGTGACGTTCCTCGTGGAGACACGTGACTTCGAGAATTATTCAAGGCACCATCTGTTATTTGTGTGATCTGTTGCTTGAATTGACGAATCGAAGTTTAGAGAAATAATAAAACGCACAAACGGAATGTCTGCATGTTTTTTGCTTTACTTTGCACCGAAGCAAGAGAGATAGACTTCGGCTTCGTCTGCTTGTTCCCACGGTCGTGCGGTCACGTGCGCAGGTACCGAAACTATAATAATAATAATAAAGTTTATTTCTGCCTCAAAGATACATGGACAGAGGAGCCTTTTTCGGCCTTTTTCTACCGTGTTGCAGCGCGTGATCACGCTCTGCGATCCGTTTGTTCTGCCTCAGCCAGATAACTGAGCAGAATCTCAATAAAGTTGTTACCATCACCTCCGCATTCGTGTAGCACTGAATTATACCGCCGGTCATGTGTCCTTGTGCACAGCGAGCAAAATCGTGCGCTGCGCAAAACGAGAACTCGCGCGCAATGCCGCCAACGAAAAGGTGCATCGCCGAAAAACAAAAACAAAAACAAAAAATGCGAGGAGGAAAAAGAAAGAGAATGCGGGACCCGTGACGTACAGTCGCGGACAGAATATTATGGAACATGAAATCTAAGAAAAAGCTCAATATCTCCGTAACCTCACAACGCAATCTGGTATTTGCATTTTTTACCTCGACTGGAATATGCTAACAACGTTGTCGTGGGCAGTTTTACTGGTTACTGCTACAGGCTGCTCGGGAATTTAACGTTTTCGGAGATCCCGTGGTCCATTTTATTCTGTCCGCGACTGTACGTGTCATGCGATCGTTGAGGTCCGGCGTGGGAGAACGTAGGGAAGGAATTTCGCTTGCGATGGCTAGACGGGGCGAGGGGAGAGGGAGTGTCGCTATGCAGTGGAGCCTGCCTGCTAAGATCACGGGTTCGCGGCACTGAAATATTTCTGTCTGGGCTATTAATGAGCCGACTAGAAAATTTTTTGCGGCAGAACGCTCCCTAGTGGACACGTAACAACTTCCAGCGTATAACCGAAATTTGCTATGGGGCCTAGTGAGGGGCCGTTTAATGTAAAACGAAAAAGTAAATGCGGGTAGTCGGGGCTCCCGCACCGGAAAGGGACCCTCAGTCCAGGGTTCTCGCAGCATTGGTCATTAAAGAATTGAAGAAATATATTCTCATTAGCATATTTTTAGTATTGTATAAAATAATGACCAAAATAATTTTCAATAGAATCCGGGCAGCAGTTGACTTCAAACAACCATGAGAAAAGGCTGGCTTCGGGAAGGGATATTCTACAAAAGATCACGTCCATGGGCCATATAACGTAAAACTATTCTAATCTGTTTTTATTCCATTCTCCTGATGTTAACTTTAAGTAAGCACTGACGCAAGCATCGGGCGGTATACCGCAGCGTTGTGGGAAAAGCCCGATCAAACGCTCGCCTGCTTTATAAGAGGTTCCTTCTGTTTGCTTGCAAAGCGAATAATATAGCCTACATTGAGCGGTTTCTTTTACTTAACTGGCTGACAAGAGACAAAGAGCACGATCAAGTGGAGAGGGATTCGAAGACGCCGAGCCAGCGCAGTGAAAATAAAAAACTGGATGAAGATGGTGGTGCCGGCGTCTGCAATTGGCCCGATTCCCCTTACTTCGCTTGCGGTGGCTGGTTGAAAATCGCGGCGGCGTGCAACGGAAGGTTAAAAATCCCATTAAACGGATCCTTAACAAAGAAGAGTTGGCTGAGAGATGTTGCATACGTGTCGAAAGGGCTCAATAACGTTACACTGCCATGCAAAAATGTTTAGTATACGCAAATAAATCCATGCTCTGCGGCAGCTCCGAGTAGCCATGCAGTGCCTGAGCGATCAGCTGACAGCCATCTTCTATTCCTTTCGGAATAGGGCATTCTCCGGCTGTTCAGAAAAAAAAAATGTTTTGTTTGGCCTATTAATGCATCTGTAACGCATACACGTTACATTGACGCGGTAAGATTTCGCGGCTTGATGACGTGGCGCGAGAGACAGGCGAAGTGGGTGCAGTCAGAAAACTTTTGAACAATAGCGGAGGGCT
The DNA here is from genome assembly GCF_038994185.2 of Dermacentor albipictus. Taxonomy (NCBI): domain Eukaryota; kingdom Metazoa; phylum Arthropoda; class Arachnida; order Ixodida; family Ixodidae; genus Dermacentor; species Dermacentor albipictus. Next base: position 65,595,369 of record NC_091825.1, read on the forward strand.
AACGGCGAAAAGGCGTCAAATGAGAAATAATTATTTTTCTTTGGTTTGGTGTAATCATGTATAATACGTGTGTGCACACCATATCAGATGGTGAGCTATCGCGGTTTTCATGACGTCGCGTCACAGACAGGCGAAGTGGGGGTGGACGGAAAACTTTTTGGCGAATCGTAGAGGGCTGGTTGCAGAAATGGAACACAAATGTTTGAAACAGCTTTACGTTACAGCGCCCCAGGTCATCAACTATCACTGGTTCACTCTCATCCTCATTACGGTCTTCTAATCTGTGGTAGGACCTAAAGAACGAACCTTCGAAGCTGTCGGCTCAGTAGAGATACCAGCAGTCGTGGAGGTATTTCGTGATAAAGGAGTACCGGAGGAATACGTGTATATCTTGGGAAATATCTAGCAGGATTCCACAGTTACGTTGTTTCTCCACAAGCAAAGCAGAAAATTACGTATAAAGAAAGGCTTCAGGCAAGGAGGTACAATCTCTCCAACGACATTCACTGCATGCTTAAAGCAAGTATTCAAGCTGTTACAATGGGAAGGATTAGAGTGAGAATCAACGTGGAATATCTCAACAACTTTAGGTTTGCAGATGACGTTGTTCTCTTCAGCTAAACTGAGGATGAATTGAAAAACATGACTGACGACTTTAACAAGGAAAGTGTAAGAGTAGGGTTGAAGATTCATCTGCAGAAGACAAATGTAAAAAGAATTTGTGATCGCTAGTCAGCTTCTGAAGCCTGTGCAGGAGTACGTTTATCTAGTCGGATTACTCACAGGTGACCCTGATCATGAGAAGGAAACTTACAGAAGAATAAAAATGAGTTGGAGTGCATATGACAGGAATTATCAAATATTGACTGAGAGCTTGCCACGGGCGTTAGAAACAAAACTGTACAATCATTGGATTATACCAGTGCTAACATATGGGGCAGAAACTTGCAACTTGACAAAAAAGCTCGAGAACAAAGACCGCGCAAAGAGTGATGGAACAAAAAACGTTAAGCGCAACGTTAAGAGACAGGAAAAGTGCGGTGTGAACTGGAGAGCAAACGGGGATAGCCAATATTTTAGTTGATATTGGAAATGGCCAGGCCATGTAATGCGTAGGGCAGAAAACCGGTGAGTTACAGAATGGGTGCCAATGGAAGGAAAGCGATGTGCAACGAGAAAAAGCGGAATGATGCGACGGTTCCAATGACGTGAGCTGTTGTGACGGAGCGGGAGGAGACTGAGCGCTAGAGAGGCATAGTCAGCAAGGACGGCTGCCCGCAAGTCCTGGTAGAATTCGGGACCGGAGGTTGACACCAGTAGCCTGCAGGACGCATTTCCTCTGTCAGCTCCTCCTGCGCTTGGTAGTATCGCAGTCGCGGGTCAGTCATTTTGTTGATGCGGAAATGACTGTCGAGCGGGACGAAGCATACGTACAGCATGTGGATCTAGAATTCTCCGACACTGTAAACAGCGGGACGTCTACCAGAACGCGTGAGGCGACGTCACTCTCGCCTTGGTAGAGTTGCTGCGTTCAGAATCAGAATCGGTTTTATTGTGATGATTAGAAAGATTACGGGATGTTCAGATGCACAAGGAAGTCCCTAAGTCAAAGACTGTTGTAGCACTTCCGTTCCTAACTAAACATAATAATGCAGAGATTACAAAAGTTGCAGCGAATATAGGATTTAAGCAATTAAACGATTTTAGCGCAAACAGCATGAGTAAATAATCAAATTTGCCTAAATCGGAAGCATATAAGAGAGTCCTGTAGCATAATCTCGCTAAACACTAATAAAAATTACTACTATAAATGACAAGACGTAAATAGCATAATTGATGAACTCCAATACGTAATCACAACAAGGACATCAAACTTTAAGCTTTAAGGGTCCCATTACGCAGAGAATCCGGCGTCGTCCTCTTTGTTCGTGCGTTGGCCGTGTGTTGGACGTGGGTGAAAACTCCCGATGGAAGTAAAGAAATAATTAAACTTGCTAACAGGTAAAAAAAAATTCACATTGACTCCACATTTCTCAAGGAGGTTCCTGTAACTAAAGGAAAGTAATTGAGCTGAAAAGAAAATTGGGGTTTAGGTGGAAATTAAACCCAGCCCTTTCGAAACACGAAACGGCCACGAAGGTTCGTTGGTTCAAGCGTGTTAAAGGGGGTTGTGATGAATCCTTTGTGGTCTTTGACTTAGTAAAGTGCCTAATAAAAATGTACTTTTGCGTGCATGGTAATTATGAGTACAGTAATTAGGAATCGGCTTATAAAACTGAAGTGAATGTGAGTGTTGAGGCGGTTCAATGACTTAGAAAAACGTACTGACGCGTACATGGTATATGTGAATATGCTAATTAGGAATGATGTAATTAGATTAGTAAAATCATGTGATGGTTCATTGAACTTAAAGGACTGGAGGCATGTGTATGTGTGATGTATCGATGAGAAGGTTGTGGTTCAAGTATTTGGTATCGCTAATGAGTGTGTGTGTACAATCAGTAAGGGAATTACAGGTGTTACGTGAGCGTTTAATACTTCACAGAAATTGAATTGATGTGATTGTGAATGGCCTCATGGCCACAATTAGTACATGACCGGGGTTGTTGGAGAAGTATGGGAGAGGTCTTTGCCCTGCAGTGGGCGTAACTAGGCTGATGATGCTGCTGCTGCTGCTGCTGCTGCTGATGATGATGATGATTGTGAATATATCGAAGCGTGTGTAGCGCGAGTGTAGCAGTAATTAGAGATTAGTGATTGATCTTCAGTTGGTGATTAGTGATCGATAGCGATTGGCCATTCTTTCATAGTGTCGGATGTCGAAGACAATGATGCATCAAAGCAAAAAAAATGGTAAGAGTGAAAAAGTACGTTTAAGGCATCCAAAGTAAGCAGCGATTCAATGAGAAGGAAATGGCGGTGTGGAGTGAACATTGTCACTGCGGTGAGAAGCAAGGGAATGTGCCATCTAAAGGAATTGATGTGCGATGAGAAGCACGTCGTTGTCTGCGTCAGGATTATCAGACGTGGTCGTGGTGAGAAACGATAATTTGAGGCGCAGGGAGGAACCCTTTAAAGCTATCACTTTCTATTCTTAAAGGCGAACTTAAGCGCGTCCTGAACGTTTATATGCGTAAGCATTTCTGTGCCTACCCAACGAGAAAACCGTCAGTCACGTAAGACAAAAACGTGGGTCGATCCCGGAGATAGTGAAATATCGGGCCGACCCGCGGTGGAGGGGAAGCAGGCTTCAAGCACCCAGCAAGGTGAAGCGAAAAGTGCCTACATTGTATGGAATCACGCATACAATATAGACACAGCCCGCAGCAGCGAGCGGCTTTACCTCCGTGCTGCTTGTCGCTTCCAGGCGAACTAAGCGGCGAGAACACAGCGCTCACAAATCTCTCGGCACACGACGCACCCTGCCACTTTCGCAAATCACTTTCAAGATATAGGCCCGCGTGTCTCTCTCCAACACGAAGGGGCGAGAAGACAGCGCTCAGAAATCTCTCGGCACACGACGCACCATGCCACTTTCGCAGATCACTTTCAAGATATAGGCCCACGTGTCTCTCTCCAACGCGAAGGGGCGAGAACGCAACGCTCACAAATCTCTCGGCACACGACGCACCCTGCCACTTTCGCAGATCACTTTCAAGATATAGGCCCGCGTTTCTCTCTCCAACGCGAAGGGGCGAGAACACAGCGCTCACAAATCTCTCGGCACACGACGCACCCTGCCACTTTCGCAGATCACTTTCAAGATATAGGCCCGCGTGTCTCTCTCCAACGCGAAGGGGCGAGAACACAGCGCTCACAAAACTCTCGGCACACGACGCACCCTGCCACTTTTGCAGATCACTTTCAAGATATAGGCCCGCGCAACGCGAAGGGGCGAGAACACAGCGCTCACAAATTTCTCGGCACACGACGCACCCTGCCACTTTCGCAGATCACTTTCAAGATATAGGCCCGCGTGTCTCTCTCCAACGCGAAGGGGCGAGAACACAGCGCTCACAAATCTCTCGGCACACGACGCACCCTGCCACTTTCGCAGATCACTTTCAAGATATAGGCCCGCGTGTCTCTCTCCAATGCGAAGGGGCGAGAACACAGCGCTCACAAATCTCTCGGCACACGACGCACCCTGGCACTTTCGCAGATCACTTTCAAGATATAGGCCCGCGTGTCTCTCTCCAACGCGAAGGGGCGAGAACACAGCGCTCACAAATCTCTCGGCACACGACGCACCCTGCCACTTTCGCAGATCACTTTCAAGATATAGGCCTACGTGTCTCTCTCCAACGCGAAGGGGCGAGAACGCAGCGCTGACAAATCTCTCGGCACACGACGCACCCTGCCACTTTCGCAGATCACTTTCAAGATATAGGCCCGCGTGTCTCTCTCCAACGCGAAGGGGCGAGAACACAGCGCTCACAAATCTCTCGGCACACGACGCACCCTGCCACTTTCGCAGATCACTTTCAAGATATAGGCCCGCGTGTCTCTCTCTAACGCGAAGTGGCGAGAACACAGCGCTCACAAATCTCTCGGCACACGACGCATCCTGCCACTTTCGCAGATCACTTTCAAGATATAGGCCCGCGTGTCTCTCTCCAACGCGAAGGGGCGAGAACACAGCGCTCACAAATCTCTCGGCACACGACGCACCCTGCCACTTTCGCAGATCACTTTCAAGATATAGGCCCGCGTGTCTCTCTCCAACGCGAAGGGGCGAGAACACAGCGCTCACAAATCTCTCGGCACACGACGCACCCTGCCACTTTCGCAGATCACTTTCAAGATATAGGCCCGCGTGTCTCTCTCCAACGCGAAGGGGCGAGAACACAGCGCTCACAAATCTCTCGGCACACGACGCACCCTGCCACTTTCGCAGATCACTTTCAAGATATAGGCCCGCGTGTCTCTCTCCAACGCGAAGGGGCGAGAACACAGCGCTCACAAATCTCTCGGCACACGACGCACCCTGCCACTTTCGCAGATCACTTTCAAGATATAGGCCCGCGTGTCTCTCTCCAACGCGAATGGGCGAGAACACAGCGCTCACAAATCTCTCGGCACACGACGCACCCTGCCACTTTCGCAGATCACTTTCAATATATAGGCCCGCGTTTCTCTCTCCAACGCGAAGGGGCGAGAACACAGCGCTCACAAATCTCTGGGCACACGACGCACCCTGCCACTTTCGCAGATCACTTTCAAGATATAGGCCCGCGTGTCTCTCTCCAACGCGAAGGGGCGAGAACACAGCGCTCACAAATCTCTCGGCACACGACGCACCCTGCCACTTTCGCAGATCACTTTCAAGATATAGGCCCGCGTGTCTCTCTCCAACGCGAAGGGGCGAGAACACAGCGCTCACAAATCTCTCGGCACACGACGCACCCTGCCACTTTCGCAGATCACTTTCAAGATATAGGCCCGCGTGTCTCTCTCCAACGCGAATGGGCGAGAACACAGCGCTCACAAATCTCTCGGCACACGACGCACCCTGCCACTTTCGCAGATCACTTTCTAGATATAGGCCCGCGTGTCTCTCTCCAACGCGAAGGGGCGAGAACGCAGCGCTCACAAATCTCTCGGCACACGACGCACCCTGCCACTTTCGCAGATCACTTTCAAGATATAGGCCCGCGGGTCTCTCTCCAACGTGAAGGGGCGAGAACACAGCGCTCACAAATCTCTCGGCACACGACGCACCCTGCCACTTTCGCAGATCACTTTCAAGATATAGGCCCACGTGTCTCTCTCCAACGCGAAGGGGCGAGAACGCAGCGCTCACAAATCTCTCGGCACACGACGCACCCTGCCACTTTCGCAGATCACTTTCAATATATAGGCCCGCGTTTCTCTCTCCAACGCGAAGGGGCGAGAACACAGCGCTCACAAATCTCTCGGCACACGACGCACCCTGCCACTTTCGCAGATCACTTTCAAGATATAGGCCCGCGTGTCTCTCTCCAACGCGAAGGGGCGAGAACACAGCGCTCACAAATCTCTCGGCACACGACGCACCCTGCCACTTTCGCAGATCACTTTCAAGATATAGGCCCACGTGTCTCTCTCCAACGCGAAGGGGCGAGAACACAGCGCTCACAAATCTCTCGGCTCACGACGCACCCTGCCACTTTCGCAGATCACTTTCAAGATATAGGCCCACGTGTCTCTCTCCAACGCGAAGGGGCAACAACGCAGCGCTCACAAATCTCTCGGCACACGACGCACCCTGGCACTTTCGCAGATCACTTTCAAGATATAGGCCCGCGTGTCTCTCTCCAACGCGAAGGGGCGAGAACACAGCGCTCACAAATCTCTCGGCACACGACGCACCCTGCCACTTTCGCAGATCACTTTCAAGATATAGGCCCACGTGTCTCTCTCCAACGCGAAGGGGCGAGAACACAGCGCTCACAAATCTCTCGGCACACGACGCACCCTGCCACTTTCGCAGATCACTTTCAAGATATAGGCCCGCGTGTCTCTCTCCAACGCGAAGGGGCGAGAACACAGCGCTCACAAATCTCTCGGCACACGACGCACCCTGCCACTTTCGCAGATCACTTTCTAGATATAGGCCCGCGTGTCTCTCTCCAACGCGAAGGGGCGAGAACACAGCGCTCACAAATCTCTCGGCACACGACGCACCCTGCCACTTTCGCAGATCACTTTCAAGATATAGGCCCGCGGGTCTCTCTCCAACGCGAAGGGGCGAGAACACAGCGCTCACAAATCTCTCGGCACACGACGCACCCTGCCACTTTCGCAGATCACTTTCAAGATATAGGCCCACGTGTCTCTCTCCAACGCGAAGGGGCGAGAACGCAGCGCTCACAAATCTCTCGGCACACGACGCACCCTGCCACTTTCGCAGATCACTTTCAATATATAGGCCCGCGTTTCTCTCTCCAACGCGAAGGGGCGAGAACACAGCGCTCACAAATCTCTCGGCACACGACGCACCCTGCCACTTTCGCAGATCACTTTCAAGATATAGGCCCGCGTGTCTCTCTCCAACGCGAAGGGGCGAGAACACAGCGCTCACAAATCTCTCGGCACACGACGCACCCTGCCAATTTCGCAGATCACTTTCAAGATATAGGCCCACGTGTCTCTCTCCAACGCGAAGGGGCGAGAACACAGCGCTCACAAATCTCTCGGCTCACGACGCACCCTGCCACTTTCGCAGATCAATTTCAAGATATAGGCCCACGTGTCTCTCTCCAACGCGAAGGGGCAAGAACGCAGCGCTCACAAATCTCTCGGCACACGACGCACTCTGGCACTTTCGCAGATCACTTTCAAGATATAGGCCCGCGTGTCTCTCTCCAACGCGAAGGGGCGAGAACACAGCGCTCACAAATCTCTCGGCACACGACGCACCCTGCCACTTTCGCAGATCACTTTGAAGATATAGGCCCACGTGTCTCTCTCCAACGCGAATGGGCGAGATTGCAGCGCTCAGAAATCTCTCGGCACACGACGCACCCTGCCACTTTCGCAGATCACTTTCAAGATATAGGCCCGCGTTTCTCTCTCCAACGCGAAGGGGCGAGAACACAGCGCTCACAAATCTCTCGGCACACGACGCACCCTGCCACTTTCGCAGATCACTTTCAAGATATAGGCCCGCGTGTCTCTCTCCAACGCGAAGGGGCGAGAACGCAGCGCTCACAAATCTCTCGGCACACGACGCACCCTGGCACTTTCGCAGATCACTTTCAAGATATAGGCCCGCGTGTCTCTCTCCAACGCGAAGGGGCGAGAACACAGCGCTCACAAATCTCTCGGCACACGACGCACCCTGCCACTTTCGCAGACCACTTTCAAGATATAGGCCCGCGTGTCTCTCTCCAACGCGAAGGGGCGAGAACACAGCGCTCACAAATCTCTCGGCACACGACGCACCCTGCCACTTTCGCAGATCATTTTCAAGATATAGGCCCGCGTGTCTCTCTCCAACGCGAAGGGGCGAGAACGCAGCGCTCACAAATCTCTCGGCACATGACGCACCCTGGAACTTTCGCAGATCACTTTCAAGATATAGGCCCGCGAGTCTCTCTCCAACGCGAAGGGGCGAGAACACAGCGCTCACAAATCTCTCGGCACACGAAGCACCCTGGCACTTTCGCAGATCACTTTCAAGATATAGGCCCGCGTGTCTCTCTCCAACGGGAAGGGGCGAGAACACAGCGCTCACAAATCTCTCGGCACACGACGCACCCTGGCACTTTCGCAGATCACTTTCAAGATATAGGCCCGCGTGTCTCTCTCCAACGCGAAGGGGCGAGAACACAGCGCTCACAAATCTCTCGGCACACGACGCACCCTGCCACTTTCGCAGATCACTTTCAAGATATAGGCCCGCGTGTCTCTCTCCAACGCGAAGGGGCGAGAACGCAGCGCTCACAAATCTCTCGGCACACGACGCACCCTGGCACTTTCGCAGATCACTTTCAAGATATAGGCCCTCGTGTCTCTCTCCAAAGCGAAGGGGCGAGAACACAGCGCTCACAAATCTCTCGGCACACGACGCACCCTGCCACTTTCGCAGATCACTTTCAAGATATAGGCCCGCGTGTCTCTCTCCAACGCGAAGGGGCGAGAACACAGCGCTCACAAATCTCTCGGCACCCGACGCACCCTGCCACTTTCGCAGATCACTTTCAAGATATAGGCCCACGTGTCTCTCTCCAACGCGAAGGGGCGAGAACGCAGCGCTCACAAATCTCTCGGTACACGACGCACCCTGCCACTTTCGCAGATCACTTTCAAGATATAGGCCCGCGTTTCTCTCTCCAACGAGAAGGGGCGAGAACACAGCGCTCACAAATTTCTCGGCACACGACGCACCCTGCCACTTTCGCAGATCACTTTCAAGATATAGGCCCGCGTGTCTCTCTCCAACGCGAAGGGGCGAGAACACAGCGCTCACAAATCTCTCGGCACACGACGCACCCTGGCACTTTCGCAGATCACTTTCAAGATATAGGCCCGCGTGTCTCTCTCCAACGCGAAGGGGCGAGAACGCAGCGTTCACAAATCTCTCGGCACACGACGCACCCTGCCACTTTCGCAGATCACTTTCAAGATATAGGCCCGCGTTTCTCTCTCCAACGCGAAGGGGCGAGAACACAGCGCTCACAAATCTCTCGGCACACGACGCACCCTGCCACTTTCGCAGATCACTTTCAGGATATAGGCCCGCGTGTCTCTCTCCAACGCGAAAGGGCGAGAACACAGCGCTCACAAATCTCTCGGCACACGACGCACCCTGCCACTTTCGCAGATCACTTTCAAGATATAGGCCCGCGTGTCTCTCTCCAACGTGAAGGGGCGAGAACGCAGCGCTCACAAATCTCTCGGCACACGACGCACCCTGCCACTTTCGCAGATCACTTTCAAGATATAGGCCCGCGTGTCTCTCTCCAACGCGAAGGGACGAGAACACAGCGCTCACAAATCTCTCGGCACACGACGCACCCTGGCACTTTCGCAGATCACTTTCAAGATATAGGCCCGCGTTTCTCTCTCCAACGCGAAGGGGCGAGAACACAGCGCTCACAAATCTCTCGGCACACGACGCACCCTGCCACTTTCGGAGATCACTTTCAAGATATAGGCCCGCGTGTCTCTCTCCAACGCGAAGGGGCGAGAACACAGCGCTCACAAATCTCTCGGCACACGACGCACCCTGCCACTTTCGCAGATCACTTTCAAGATATAGGCCCACGTGTCTGTCTCCAACGCGAAAGGGCGAGATTGCAGCGCTCACAAATCTCTCGGCACACGACGCACCCTGCCACTTACGCAGATCACTTTCAAGATATAGGCCCGCGTTTCTCTCTCCAACGCGGAGGGGCGAGAACGGAGCGCTCACAAATCTCTCGGCACACGACGCACCCTGGCACTTTCGCAGATCACTTTCAAGATATAGGCCCCTGTGTCTCTCTCCAACGCGAAGGGGCGAGAACACAGCGCTCACAATCTCTCGGCAGACGACGCACCCTGCCACTTTCGCAGATCACTTTCAAGATATAGGCCCGCGTGTCTCTCTCCAACGCGAAGGGGCGAGAACACAGCGCTCACAAATCTCTCGGCACACGACGCACCCTGGTACTTTCGCAGATCACTTTCAAGATACAGGCCCGCGTGTCTCTCTCCAACGCGAAGGGGCGAGAACACAGCGCTCACAAATCTCTCGGCACACGACGCACCCTGCCACTTTCGCAGATCACTTTCAAGATATAGGCCCGCGTGTCTCTCTCCAACGCGAAGGGGCGAGAACACAGCGCTCACAAATCTCTCGGCACACGACGCACCCTGCCACTTTCGCAGATCACTTTCAAGATATAGGCCCGCGTGTCTCTCTCCAACGCGAAGGGGCGAGAACACAGCGCTCACAAATCTCGCGGCACACGACGCACCCTGCCACTTTCGCAGATCACTTTCAAGATATAGGCCCACGTGTCTCTCTCCAACGCGAAGGGGCGAGATTGCAGCGCTCACAAATCTCTCGGCACACGACGCACCCTGCCACTTTCGCAGATCACTTTCAAGATATAGGCCCGCGTGTCTCTCTCCAACGCGAAGGGGCGAGAACACAGCGCTCACAAATCTCTCGGCACACGACGCACCCTGCCACTTTCGCAGATCACTTTCAAGATATAGGCCCGCGTGTCTCTCTCCAACGCGAAGGGGCGAGAACACAGCGCTCACAAATCTCTCGGCACCCGACGCACCCTGCCACTTTCGCAGATCACTTTCAAGATATAGGCCCACGTGTCTCTCTCCAACGCGAAGGGGCGAGAACGCAGCGCTCACAAATCTCTCGGTACACGACGCACCCTGCCACTTTCGCAGATCACTTTCAAGATATAGGGCCGCGTTTCTCTCTCCAACGCGAAGGGGCGAGAACACAGCGCTCACAAATCTCTCGGCACCCGACGCACCCTGCCACTTTCGCAGATCACTTTCAAGATATAGGCCCACGTGTCTCTCTCCAACGCGAAGGGGCGAGAACGCAGCGCTCACAAATCTCTCGGTACACGACGCACCCTGCCACTTTCGCAGATCACTTTCAAGATATAGGCCCGCGTTTCTCTCTCCAACGAGAAGGGGCGAGAACACAGCGCTCACAAATTTCTCGGCACACGACGCACCCTGCCACTTTCGCAGATCACTTTCAAGATATAGGCCCGCGTGTCTCTCTCCAACGCGAAGGGGCGAGAACACAGCGCTCACAAATCTCTCGGCACACGACGCACCCTGGCACTTTCGCAGATCACTTTCAAGATATAGGCCCGCGTGTCTCTCTCCAACGCGAAGGGGCGAGAACGCAGCGTTCACAAATCTCTCGGCACACGACGCACCCTGCCACTTTCGCAGATCACTTTCAAGATATAGGCCCGCGTTTCTCTCTCCAACGCGAAGGGGCGAGAACACAGCGCTCACAAATCTCTCGGCACACGACGCACCCTGCCACTTTCGCAGATCACTTTCAGGATATAGGCCCGCGTGTCTCTCTCCAACGCGAAAGGGCGAGAACACAGCGCTCACAAATCTCTCGGCACACGACGCACCCTGGCACTTTCGCAGATCACTTTCAAGATATAGGCCCGCGTGTCTCTCTCCAACGTGAAGGGGCGAGAACGCAGCGCTCACAAATCTCTCGGCACACGACGCACCCTGCCACTTTCGCAGATCACTTTCAAGATATAGGCCCGCGTGTCTCTCTCCAACGCGAAGGGACGAGAACACAGCGCTCACAAATCTCTCGGCACACGACGCACCCTGGCACTTTCGCAGATCACTTTCAAGATATAGGCCCGCGTTTCTCTCTCCAACGCGAAGGGGCGAGAACACAGCGCTCACAAATCTCTCGGCACACGACGCACCCTGCCACTTTCGGAGATCACTTTCAAGATATAGGCCCGCGTGTCTCTCTCCAACGCGAAGGGGCGAGAACACAGCGCTCACAAATCTCTCGGCACACGACGCACCCTGCCACTTTCGCAGATCACTTTCAAGATATAGGCCCACGTGTCTCTCTCCAACGCGAAAGGGCGAGATTGCAGCGCTCACAAATCTCTCGGCACACGACGCACCCTGCCACTTACGCAGATCACTTTCAAGATATAGGCCCGCGTTTCTCTCTCCAACGCGAAGGGGCGAGAACGGAGCGCTCACAAATCTCTCGGCACACGACGCACCCTGGCACTTTCGCAGATCACTTTCAAGATATAGGCCCCTGTGTCTCTCTCCAACGCGAAGGGGCGAGAACACAGCGCTCACAATCTCTCGGCAGACGACGCACCCTGCCACTTTCGCAGATCACTTTCAAGATATAGGCCCGCGTGTCTCTCTCCAACGCGAAGGGGCGAGAACACAGCGCTCACAAATCTCTCGGCACACGACGCACCCTGGTACTTTCGCAGATCACTTTCAAGATATAGGCCCGCGTGTCTCTCTCCAACGCGAAGGGGCGAGAACACAGCGCTCACAAATCTCTCGGCACACGACGCACCCTGCCACTTTCGCAGATCACTTTCAAGATATAGGCCCGCGTGTCTCTCTCCAACGCGAAGGGGCGAGAACACAGCGCTCACAAATCTCTCGGCACACGACGCACCCTGCCACTTTCGCAGATCACTTTCAAGATATAGGCCCGCGTGTCTCTCTCCAACGCGAAGGGGCGAGAACACAGCGCTCACAAATCTCGCGGCACACGACGCACCCTGCCACTTTCGCAGATCACTTTCAAGATATAGGCCCACGTGTCTCTCTCCAACGCGAAGGGGCGAGATTGCAGCGCTCACAAATCTCTCGGCACACGACGCACCCTGCCACTTTCGCAGATCACTTTCAAGATATAGGCCCGCGTGTCTCTCTCCAACGCGAAGGGGCGAGAACACAGCGCTCACAAATCTCTCGGCACACGACGCACCCTGCCACTTTCGCAGATCACTTTCAAGATATAGGCCCGCGTGTCTCTCTCCAACGCGAAGGGGCGAGAACACAGCGCTCACAAATCTCTCGGCACCCGACGCACCCTGCCACTTTCGCAGATCACTTTCAAGATATAGGCCCACGTGTCTCTCTCCAACGCGAAGGGGCGAGAACGCAGCGCTCACAAATCTCTCGGTACACGACGCACCCTGCCACTTTCGCAGATCACTTTCAAGATATAGGGCCGCGTTTCTCTCTCCAACGCGAAGGGGCGAGAACACAGCGCTCACAAATCTCTCGGCACACGACGCACCCTGCCACTTTCGCAGATCACTTTCAAGATATAGGCCCGCGTGTCTCTCTCCAACGCGAAGGGGCGAGAACACAGCGCTCACAAATCTCTCGGCACACGACGCACCCTGCCACTTTCGCAGATCACTTTCAAGATATAGGCCCGCGTGTCTCTCTCCAACGGGAAGGGGCGAGAACACAGCGCTCACAAATCTCTCGGCACACGACGCACCCTGGCACTTTCGCAGATCACTTTCAAGATATAGGCCCGCGTGTCTCTCTCCAACGCGAAGGGGCGAGAACACAGCGCTCACAAATCTCTCGGCACACGACGCACCCTGCCACTTTCGCAGATCACTTTCAAGATATAGGCCCGCGTGTCTCTCTCCAACGCGAAGGGGCGAGAACACAGCGCTCACAAATCTCTCGGCACCCGACGCACCCTGCCACTTTCGCAGATCACTTTCAAGATATAGGCCCACGTGTCTCTCTCCAACGCGAAGGGGCGAGAACGCAGCGCTCACAAATCTCTCGGTACACGACGCACCCTGCCACTTTCGCAGATCACTTTCAAGATATAGGCCCGCGTTTCTCTCTCCAACGCGAAGGGGCGAGAACACAGCGCTCACAAATCTCTCGGCACACGACGCACCCTGCCACTTTCGCAGATCACTTTCAAGATATAGGCCCGCGTGTCTCTCTCCAACGCGAAGGAGCGAGAACACAGCGCTCACAAATCTCTCGGCACACGACGCACCCTGCCACTTTCGCAGATCACTTTCAAGATATAGGCCCGCGTGTCTCTCTCCAACGGGAAGGGGCGAGAACACAGCGCTCACAAATCTCTCGGCACACGACGCACCCTGGCACTTTCGCAGATCACTTTCAAGATATAGGCCCGCGTGTCTCTCTCCAACGCGAAGGGGCGAGAACGCAGCGCTCACAAATCTCTCGGTACACGACGCACCCTGCCACTTTCGCAGATCACTTTCAAGATATAGGCCCGCGTTTCTCTCTCCAACGCGAAGGGGCGAGAACACAGCGCTCACAAATCTCTCGGCACACGACGCACCCTGCCACTTTCGCAGATCACTTTCAAGATATAGGCCCGCGTTTCTCTCTCCAACGCGAAGGGGCGAGAACGGAGCGCTCACAAATCTCTCGGCACACGACGCACCCTGGCACTTTCGCAGATCACTTTCAAGATATAGGCCCCTGTGTCTCTCTCCAACGCGAAGGGGCGAGAACACAGCGCTCACAATCTCTCGGCAGACGACGCACCCTGCCACTTTCGCAGATCACTTTCAAGATATAGGCCCGCGTGTCTCTCTCCAACGCGAAGGGGCGAGAACACAGCGCTCACAAATCTCTCGGCACACGACGCACCCTGGTACTTTCGCAGATCACTTTCAAGATATAGGCCCGCGTGTCTCTCTCCAACGCGAAGGGGCGAGAACACAGCGCTCACAAATCTCTCGGCACACGACGCACCCTGCCACTTTCGCAGATCACTTTCAAGATATAGGCCCGCGTGTCTCTCTCCAACGCGAAGGGGCGAGAACACAGCGCTCACAAATCTCTCGGCACACGACGCACCCTGCCACTTTCGCAGATCACTTTCAAGATATAGGCCCGCGTGTCTCTCTCCAACGCGAAGGGGCGAGAACACAGCGCTCACAAATCTCGCGGCACACGACGCACCCTGCCACTTTCGCAGATCACTTTCAAGATATAGGCCCACGTGTCTCTCTCCAACGCGAAGGGGCGAGATTGCAGCGCTCACAAATCTCTCGGCACACGACGCACCCTGCCACTTTCGCAGATCACTTTCAAGATATAGGCCCGCGTGTCTCTCTCCAACGCGAAGGGGCGAGAACACAGCGCTCACAAATCTCTCGGCACACGACGCACCCTGCCACTTTCGCAGATCACTTTCAAGATATAGGCCCGCGTGTCTCTCTCCAACGCGAAGGGGCGAGAACACAGCGCTCACAAATCTCTCGGCACCCGACGCACCCTGCCACTTTCGCAGATCACTTTCAAGATATAGGCCCACGTGTCTCTCTCCAACGCGAAGGGGCGAGAACGCAGCGCTCACAAATCTCTCGGTACACGACGCACCCTGCCACTTTCGCAGATCACTTTCAAGATATAGGGCCGCGTTTCTCTCTCCAACGCGAAGGGGCGAGAACACAGCGCTCACAAATCTCTCGGCACACGACGCACCCTGCCACTTTCGCAGATCACTTTCAAGATATAGGCCCGCGTGTCTCTCTCCAACGCGAAGGGGCGAGAACACAGCGCTCACAAATCTCTCGGCACACGACGCACCCTGCCACTTTCGCAGATCACTTTCAAGATATAGGCCCGCGTGTCTCTCTCCAACGGGAAGGGGCGAGAACACAGCGCTCACAAATCTCTCGGCACACGACGCACCCTGGCACTTTCGCAGATCACTTTCAAGATATAGGCCCGCGTGTCTCTCTCCAACGCGAAGGGGCGAGAACACAGCGCTCACAAATCTCTCGGCACACGACGCACCCTGCCACTTTCGCAGATCACTTTCAAGATATAGGCCCGCGTGTCTCTCTCCAACGCGAAGGGGCGAGAACACAGCGCTCACAAATCTCTCGGCACCCGACGCACCCTGCCACTTTCGCAGATCACTTTCAAGATATAGGCCCACGTGTCTCTCTCCAACGCGAAGGGGCGAGAACGCAGCGCTCACAAATCTCTCGGTACACGACGCACCCTGCCACTTTCGCAGATCACTTTCAAGATATAGGCCCGCGTTTCTCTCTCCAACGCGAAGGGGCGAGAACACAGCGCTCACAAATCTCTCGGCACACGACGCACCCTGCCACTTTCGCAGATCACTTTCAAGATATAGGCCCGCGTGTCTCTCTCCAACGCGAAGGAGCGAGAACACAGCGCTCACAAATCTCTCGGCACACGACGCACCCTGCCACTTTCGCAGATCACTTTCAAGATATAGGCCCGCGTGTCTCTCTCCAACGGGAAGGGGCGAGAACACAGCGCTCACAAATCTCTCGGCACACGACGCACCCTGGCACTTTCGCAGATCACTTTCAAGATATAGGCCCGCGTGTCTCTCTCCAACGCGAAGGGGCGAGAACGCAGCGCTCACAAATCTCTCGGTACACGACGCACCCTGCCACTTTCGCAGATCACTTTCAAGATATAGGCCCGCGTTTCTCTCTCCAACGCGAAGGGGCGAGAACACAGCGCTCACAAATCTCTCGGCACACGACGCACCCTGCCACTTTCGCAGATCACTTTCAAGATATAGGCCCACGTGTCTCTCTCCAACGCGAAGGGGCGAGAACGCAGCGCTCACAAATCTCTCGGTACACGACGCACCCTGCCACTTTCGCAGATCACTTTCAAGATATAGGCCCGCGTGTCTCTCTCCAACGGGAAGGGGCGAGAACACAGCGCTCACAAATCTCTCGGCACACGACGCACCCTGGCACTTTCGCAGATCACTTTCAAGATATAGGCCCGCGTGTCTCTCTCCAACGCGAAGGGGCGAGAACACAGCGCTCACAAATCTCTCGGCACACGACGCACCCTGCCACTTTCGCAGATCACTTTCAAGATATAGGCCCGCGTGTCTCTCTCCAACGCGAAGGGGCGAGAACGCAGCGCTCACAAATCTCTCGGCACACGACGCACCCTGGCACTTTCGCAGATCACTTTCAAGATATAGGCCCGCGTGTCTCTCTCCAACGCGAAGGGGCGAGAACACAGCGCTCACAAATCTCTCGGCACACGACGCACCCTGCCACTTTCGCAGATCACGTTCAAGATATAGGCCCGCGTGTCTCTCTCCAACGCGAAGGGGCGAGAACACAGCGCTCACAAATCTCTCGGCACCCGACGCACCCTGCCACTTTCGCAGATCACTTTCAAGATATAGGCCCACGTGTCTCTCTCCAACGCGAAGGGGCGAGAACGCAGCGCTCACAAATCTCTCGGTACACGACGCACCCTGCCACTTTCGCAGATCACTTTCAAGATATAGGCCCGCGTTTCTCTCTCCAACGCGAAGGGGCGAGAACACAGCGCTCACAAATCTCTCGGCACACGACGCACCCTGCCACTTTCGCAGATCACTTTCAAGATATAGGCCCGCGTGTCTCTCTCCAACGCGAAGGGGCGAGAACACAGCGCTCACAAATCTCTCGGCACACGACGCACCCTGGCACTTTCGCAGATCACTTTCAAGATATAGGCCCGCGTGTCTCTCTCCAACGCGAAGGGGCGAGAACGCAGCGCTCACAAATCTCTCGGCACACGACGCACCCTGCCACTTTCGCAGATCACTTTCAAGATATAGGCCCGCGTTTCTCTCTCCAACGCGAAGGGGCGAGAACACAGCGCTCACAAATCTCTCGGCACACGACGCACCCTGCCACTTTCGCAGATCACTTTCAAGATATAGGCCCGCGTGTCTCTCTCCAACGCGAAGGGGCGAGAACACAGCGCTCACAAATCTCTCGGCACCCGACGCACCCTGCCACTTTCGCAGATCACTTTCAAGATATAGGCCCACGTGTCTCTCTCCAACGCGAAGGGGCGAGAACGCAGCGCTCACAAATCTCTCGGTACACGACGCACCCTGCCACTTTCGCAGATCACTATCAAGATATAGGCCCGCGTTTCTCTCTCCAACGCGAAGGGGCGAGAACACAGCGCTCACAAATCTCTCGGCACACGACGCACCCTGCCACTTTCGCAGATCACTTTCAAGATATAGGCCCGCGTGTCTCTCTCCAACGCGAAGGGGCGAGAACACAGCGCTCACAAATCTCTCGGCACACGACGCACCCTGCCACTTTCGCAGATCACTTTCAAGATATAGGCCCGCGTGTCTCTCTCCAACGGGAAGGGGCGAGAACACAGCGCTCACAAATCTCTCGGCACACGACGCACCCTGGCACTTTCGCAGATCACTTTCAAGATATAGGCCCGCGTGTCTCTCTCCAACGCGAAGGGGCGAGAACGCAGCGCTCACAAATCTCTCGGTACACGACGCACCCTGCCACTTTCGCAGATCACTTTCAAGATATAGGCCCGCGTTTCTCTCTCCAACGCGAAGGGGCGAGAACACAGCGCTCACAAATCTCTCGGCACACGACGCACCCTGCCACTTTCGCAGATCACTTTCAAGATATAGGCCCACGTGTCTCTCTCCAACGCGAAGGGGCGAGAACGCAGCGCTCACAAATCTCTCGGTACACGACGCACCCTGCCACTTTCGCAGATCACTTTCAAGATATAGGCCCGCGTGTCTCTCTCCAACGGGAAGGGGCGAGAACACAGCGCTCACAAATCTCTCGGCACACGACGCACCCTGGCACTTTCGCAGATCACTTTCAAGATATAGGCCCGCGTGTCTCTCTCCAACGCGAAGGGGCGAGAACACAGCGCTCACAAATCTCTCGGCACACGACGCACCCTGCCACTTTCGCAGATCACTTTCAAGATATAGGCCCGCGTGTCTCTCTCCAACGCGAAGGGGCGAGAACGCAGCGCTCACAAATCTCTCGGCACACGACGCACCCTGGCACTTTCGCAGATCACTTTCAAGATATAGGCCCGCGTGTCTCTCTCCAACGCGAAGGGGCGAGAACACAGCGCTCACAAATCTCTCGGCACACGACGCACCCTGCCACTTTCGCAGATCACTTTCAAGATATAGGCCCGCGTGTCTCTCTCCAACGCGAAGGGGCGAGAACACAGCGCTCACAAATCTCTCGGCACCCGACGCACCCTGCCACTTTCGCAGATCACTTTCAAGATATAGGCCCACGTGTCTCTCTCCAACGCGAAGGGGCGAGAACACAGCGCTCACAAATCTCTCGGTACACGACGCACCCTGCCACTTTCGCAGATCACTTTCAAGATATAGGCCCGCGTTTCTCTCTCCAACGCGAAGGGGCGAGAACACAGCGCTCACAAATCTCTCGGCACACGACGCACCCTGCCACTTTCGCAGATCACTTTCAAGATATAGGCCCGCGTGTCTCTCTCCAACGCGAAGGGGCGAGAACACAGCGCTCACAAATCTCTCGGCACACGACGCACCCTGGCACTTTCGCAGATCACTTTCAAGATATAGGCCCGCGTGTCTCTCTCCAACGCGAAGGGGCGAGAACGCAGCGCTCACAAATCTCTCGGCACACGACGCACCCTGCCACTTTCGCAGATCACTTTCAAGATATAGGCCCGCGTTTCTCTCTCCAACGCGAAGGGGCGAGAACACAGCGCTCACAAATCTCTCGGCACACGACGCACCCTGCCACTTTCGCAGATCACTTTCAAGATATAGGCCCGCGTGTCTCTCTCCAACGCGAAGGGGCGAGAACACAGCGCTCACAAATCTCTCGGCAGACGACGCACCCTGGCACTTTCGCAGATCACTTTCAAGATATAGGCCCGCGTGTCTCTCTCCAACGTGAAGGGGCGAGAACGCAGCGCTCACAAATCTCTCGGCACATGACGCACCCTGCCACTTTCGCAGATCACTTTCAATATATAGGCCCGCGTGTCTCTCTCCAACGCGAAGGGACGAGAACACAGCGCTCACAAATCTCTCGGCACACGACGCACCCTGCCACTTTCGCAGATCACTTTCAAGATATAGGCCCGCGTGTCTCTCTCCAACGCGAAGGGGCGAGAACACAGCGCTCACAAAACTCTCGGCACACGACGCACCCTGCCACTTTTGCAGATCACTTTCAAGATATAGGCCCGCGCAGCGCGAAGGGGCGAGAACACAGCGCTCACAAATTTCTCGGCACACGACGCACCCTGCCACTTTCGCAGATCACTTTCAAGATATAGGCCCGCGTGTCTCTCTCCAACGTGAAGGGGCGAGAACACAGCGCTCACAAATCTCTCGGCACACGACGCACCCTGCCACTTTCGCAGATCACTTTCAAGATATAGGCCCACGTGTCTCTCTCCAACGCGAAGGGGCGAGAACACAGCGCTCACAAATCTCTCGGCATACGACGCACCCTGCCACTTTCGCAGATCACTTTCAAGATATAGGCCCGCGTTTCTCTCTCCAACGCGAAGGGGCGAGAAAACAGCGCTCACAAATCTCTCGGCACACGACGCACCCTGCCACTTTCGCAGATCACTTTCAAGTAATAGGCCCGCGTGTCTCTCTCTAACGCGAAGTGGCGAGAACACAGCGCTCACAAATCTCTCGGCACACGACGCATCCTGCCACTTTCGCAGATCACTTTCAAGATATAGGCCCACGTGTCTCTCTCCAACGCGAAGGGGCGAGAACACAGCGCTCACAAATCTCTCGGCACACGACGCACCCTGCCACTTTCGCAGATCACTTTCAAGATATAGGCCCGCGTTTCTCTCTCCAACGCGAAGGGGCGAGAACACAGCGCTCACAAATCTCTCGGCACACGACGCACCCTGCCACTTTCGCAGATCACTTTCAAGATATAGGCCCACGTGTCTCTCTCCAACGCGAAGGGGCGAGAACGCAGCGCTCACAAATCTCTCGGTACACGACGCACCCTGCCACTTTCGCAGATCACTTTCAAGATATAGGCCCGCGTGTCTCTCTCCAACGGGAAGGGGCGAGAACACAGCGCTCACAAATCTCTCGGCACACGACGCACCCTGGCACTTTCGCAGATCACTTTCAAGATATAGGCCCGCGTGTCTCTCTCCAACGCGAAGGGGCGAGAACACAGCGCTCACAAATCTCTCGGCACACGACGCACCCTGCCACTTTCGCAGATCACTTTCAAGATATAGGCCCGCGTGTCTCTCTCCAACGCGAAGGGGCGAGAACGCAGCGCTCACAAATCTCTCGGCACACGACGCACCCTGGCACTTTCGCAGATCACTTTCAAGATATAGGCCCGCGTGTCTCTCTCCAACGCGAAGGGGCGAGAACACAGCGCTCACAAATCTCTCGGCACACGACGCACCCTGCCACTTTCGCAGATCACTTTCAAGATATAGGCCCGCGTGTCTCTCTCCAACGCGAAGGGGCGAGAACACAGCGCTCACAAATCTCTCGGCACCCGACGCACCCTGCCACTTTCGCAGATCACTTTCAAGATATAGGCCCACGTGTCTCTCTCCAACGCGAAGGGGCGAGAACGCAGCGCTCACAAATCTCTCGGTACACGACGCACCCTGCCACTTTCGCAGATCACTTTCAAGATATAGGCCCGCGTTTCTCTCTCCAACGCGAAGGGGCGAGAACACAGCGCTCACAAATCTCTCGGCACACGACGCACCCTGCCACTTTCGCAGATCACTTTCAAGTTATAGGCCCGCGTGTCTCTCTCCAATGCGAAGGGGCGAGAACACAGCGCTCACAAATCTCTCGGCACACGACGCACCCTGGCACTTTTGCAGATCACTTTCAAGATATAGGCCCACGTGTCTCTCTCCAACGCGAAGGGGCGAGAACGCAGCGCTCACAAATCTCTCGGTACACGACGCACCCTGCCACTTTCGCAGATCACTTTCAAGATATAGGCCCGCGTTTCTCTCTCCAACGCGAAGGGGCGAGAACACAGCGCTCACAAATCTCTCGGCACACGACGCACCCTGCCACTTTCGCAGATCACTTTCAAGATATAGGCCCGCGTGTCTCTCTCCAACGCGAAGGGGCGAGAACACAGCGCTCACAAATCTCTCGGCACACGACGCACCCTGCCACTTTCGCAGATCACTTTCAAGATATAGGCCCGCGTGTCTCTCTCCAACGCGAAGGGGTGAGAACACAGCGCTCACAAATCTCTCGGCACCCGACGCACCCTGCCACTTTCGCAGATCACTTTCAAGATATAGGCCCACGTGTCTCTCTCCAACGCGAAGGGGCGAGAACGCAGCGCTCACAAATCTCTCGGTACACGACGCACCCTGCCACTTTCGCAGATCACTTTCAAGATATAGGCCAGCGTTTCTCTCTCCAACGCGAAGGGGCGAGAACACAGCGCTCACAAATCTCTCGGCACACGACGCACCCTGCCACTTTCGCAGATCACTTTCAAGATATAGGCCCGCGTGTCTCTCTCCAACGCGAAGGGGCGAGAACACAGCGCTCACAAATCTCTCGGCACACGACGCACCCTGGCACTTTCGCAGATCACTTTCAAGATATAGGCCCGCGTGTCTCTCTCCAACGCGAAGGGGCGAGAACGCAGCGCTCACAAATCTCTCGGCACACGACGCACCCTGCCACTTTCGCAGATCACTTTCAAGATATAGGCCCGCGTTTCTCTCTCCAACGCGAAGGGGCGAGAACACAGCGCTCACAAATCTCTCGGCACACGACGCACCCTGCCACTTTCGCAGATCACTTTCAAGATATAGGCCCGCGTGTCTCTCTCCAACGCGAAGGGGCGAGAACACAGCGCTCACAAATCTCTCGGCACACGACGCACCCTGGCACTTTCGCAGATCACTTTCAAGATATAGGCCCGCGTGTCTCTCTCCAACGTGAAGGGGCGAGAACGCAGCGCTCACAAATCTCTCGGCACACGACGCACCCTGCCACTTTCGCAGATCACTTTCAAGATATAGGCCCGCGTGTCTCTCTCCAACGCGAAGGGGCGAGAACACAGCGCTGACAAAACTCTCGGCACACGACGCACCCTGCCACTTTTGCAGATCACTTTCAAGATATAGGCCCGCGCAGCGCGAAGGGGCGAGAACACAGCGCTCACAAATTTCTCGGCACACGACGCACCCTGCCACTTTCGCAGATCACTTTCAAGATATAGGCCCGCGCAGCGCGAAGGGGCGAGAACACAGCGCTCACAAATCTCTCGGCACACGACGCACCCTGCCACTTTCGCAGATCACTTTCAAGATATAGGCCCGCGTTTCTCTCTCCAACGCGAAGGGGCGAGAACACAGCGCTCACAAATCTCTCGGCACACGACGCACCCTGCCACTTTCGCAGATCACTTTCAAGATATAGGCCCGCGTGTCTCTCTCCAACGCTAAGGGACGAGAACACAGCGCTCACAAATCTCTCGGCACACGACGCACCCTGCCACTTTCGCAGATCACTTTCAAGATATAGGCCCGCGTGTCTCTCTCCAACGCGAAGGGGCGAGAACACAGCGCTCACAAAACTCTCGGCACACGACGCACCCTGCCACTTTTGCAGATCACTTTCAAGATATAGGCCCGCGCAGCGCGAAGGGGCGAGAACACAGCGCTCACAAATTTCTCGGCACACGACGCACCCTGCCACTTTCGCAGATCACTTTCAAGATATAGGCCCGCGCAGCGCGAAGGGGCGAGAACACAGCGCTCACAAATCTCTCGGCACACGACGCACCCTGGCACTTTCGCAGATCACTTTCAAGATATAGGCCCGCGTGTCTCTCTCCAACGCGAAGGGGCGAGAACGCAGCGCTCACAAATCTCTCGGCACACGACGCACCCTGCCACTTTCGCAGATCACTTTCAAGATATAGGCCCGCGTTTCTCTCTCCAACGCGAAGGGGCGAGAACACAGCGCTCACAAATCTCTCGGCACACGACGCACCCTGCCACTTTCGCAGATCACTTTCAAGATATAGGCCCGCGTTTCTCTCTCCAACGCGAAGGGGCGAGAAAACAGCGCTCACAAATCTCTCGGCACACGACGCACCCTGCCACTTTCGCAGATCACTTTCAAGTAATAGGCCCGCGTGTCTCTCTCCAACGCGAAGGGGCGAGAACACAGCGCTCACAAATCTCTCGGCACACGACGCACCCTGGCACTTTCGCAGATCACTTTCAAGATATAGGCCCGCGTGTCTCTCTCCAACGCGAAGGGGCGAGAACACAGCGCTCACAAATCTCTCGGCACACGACGCACCCTGCCACTTTCGCAGATCACTTTCAAGATATAGGCCTACGTGTCTCTCTCCAACGCGAAGGGGCGAGAACGCAGCGCTGACAAATCTCTCGGCACACGACGCACCCTGCCACTTTCGCAGATCACTTTCAAGATATAGGCCCGCGTGTCTCTCTCCAACGCGAAGGGGCGAGAACACAGCGCTCACAAATCTCTCGGCACACGACGCACCCTGCCACTTTCGCAGATCACTTTCAAGATATAGGCCCGCGTGTCTCTCTCTAACGCGAAGTGGCGAGAACACAGCGCTCACAAATCTCTCGGCACACGACGCATCCTGCCACTTTCGCAGATCACTTTCAAGATATAGGCCCACGTGTCTCTCTCCAACGCGAAGGGGCGAGAACACAGCGCTCACAAATCTCTCGGCACACGACGCACCCTGCCACTTTCGCAGATCACTTTCAAGATATAGGCCCGCGTTTCTCTCTCCAACGCGAAGGGGCGAGAACACAGCGCTCACAAATCTCTCGGCACACGACGCACCCTGCCACTTTCGCAGATCACATTCAAGATATAGGCCCGCGTGTCTCTCTCCAACGCGAAGGGGCGAGAACACAGCGCTCACAAATCTCTCGGCACACGACGCACCCTGGCACTTTCGCAGATCACTTTCAAGATATAGGCCCGCGTGTCTCTCTCCAACGCGAAGGGGCGAGAACGCAGCGCTCACAAATCTCTCGGCACACGACGCACCCTGCCACTTTCGCAGATCACTTTCAAGATATAGGCCCGCGTTTCTCTCTCCAACGCGAAGGGGCGAGAACACAGCGCTCACAAATCTCTCGGCACACGACGCACCCTGCCACTTTCGCAGATCACTTTCAAGATATAGGCCCGCGTGTCTCTCTCCAACGCGAAGGGGCGAGAACACAGCGCTCACAAATCTCTCGGCACACGACGCACCCTGGCACTTTCGCAGATCACTTTCAAGATATAGGCCCGCGTGTCTCTCTCCAACGTGAAGGGGCGAGAACGCAGCGCTCACAAATCTCTCGGCACACGACGCACCCTGCCACTTTCGCAGATCACTTTCAAGATATAGGCCCGCGTGTCTCTCTCCAACGCGAAGGGGCGAGAACACAGCGCTGACAAAACTCTCGGCACACGACGCACCCTGCCACTTTTGCAGATCACTTTCAAGATATAGGCCCGCGCAGCGCGAAGGGGCGAGAACACAGCGCTCACAAATTTCTCGGCACACGACGCACCCTGCCACTTTCGCAGATCACTTTCAAGATATAGGCCCGCGCAGCGCGAAGGGGCGAGAACACAGCGCTCACAAATCTCTCGGCACACGACGCACCCTGCCACTTTCGCAGATCACTTTCAAGATATAGGCCCGCGTTTCTCTCTCCAACGCGAAGGGGCGAGAACACAGCGCTCACAAATCTCTCGGCACACGACGCACCCTGCCACTTTCGCAGATCACTTTCAAGATATAGGCCCGCGTGTCTCTCTCCAACGCTAAGGGACGAGAACACAGCGCTCACAAATCTCTCGGCACACGACGCACCCTGCCACTTTCGCAGATCACTTTCAAGATATAGGCCCGCGTGTCTTTCTCCAACGCGAAGGGGCGAGAACACAGCGCTCACAAAACTCTCGGCACACGACGCACCCTGCCACTTTTGCAGATCACTTTCAAGATATAGGCCCGCGCAGCGCGAAGGGGCGAGAACACAGCGCTCACAAATTTCTCGGCACACGACGCACCCTGCCACTTTCGCAGATCACTTTCAAGATATAGGCCCGCGCAGCGCGAAGGGGCGAGAACACAGCGCTCACAAATCTCTCGGCACACGACGCACCCTGGCACTTTCGCAGATCACTTTCAAGATATAGGCCCGCGTGTCTCTCTCCAACGCGAAGGGGCGAGAACGCAGCGCTCACAAATCTCTCGGCACACGACGCACCCTGCCACTTTCGCAGATCACTTTCAAGATATAGGCCCGCGTTTCTCTCTCCAACGCGAAGGGGCGAGAACACAGCGCTCACAAATCTCTCGGCACACGACGCACCCTGCCACTTTCGCAGATCACTTTCAAGATATAGGCCCGCGTTTCTCTCTCCAACGCGAAGGGGCGAGAAAACAGCGCTCACAAATCTCTCGGCACACGACGCACCCTGCCACTTTCGCAGATCACTTTCAAGTATTAGGCCCGCGTGTCTCTCTCCAACGCGAAGGGGCGAGAACACAGCGCTCACAAATCTCTCGGCACACGACGCACCCTGGCACTTTCGCAGATCACTTTCAAGATATAGGCCCGCGTGTCTCTCTCCAACGCGAAGGGGCGAGAACACAGCGCTCACAAATCTCTCGGCACACGACGCACCCTGCCACTTTCGCAGATCACTTTCAAGATATAGGCCTACGTGTCTCTCTCCAACGCGAAGGGGCGAGAACGCAGCGCTGACAAATCTCTCGGCACACGACGCACCCTGCCACTTTCGCAGATCACTTTCAAGATATAGGCCCGCGTGTCTCTCTCCAACGCGAAGGGGCGAGAACACAGCGCTCACAAATCTCTCGGCACACGACGCACCCTGCCACTTTCGCAGATCACTTTCAAGATATAGGCCCGCGTGTCTCTCTCTAACGCGAAGTGGCGAGAACACAGCGCTCACAAATCTCTCGGCACACGACGCATCCTGCCACTTTCGCAGATCACTTTCAAGATATAGGCCCACGTGTCTCTCTCCAACGCGAAGGGGCGAGAACACAGCGCTCACAAATCTCTCGGCACACGACGCACCCTGCCACTTTCGCAGATCACTTTCAAGATATAGGCCCGCGTTTCTCTCTCCAACGCGAAGGGGCGAGAACACAGCGCTCACAAATCTCTCGGCACACGACGCACCCTGCCACTTTCGCAGATCACATTCAAGATATAGGCCCGCGTGTCTCTCTCCAACGCGAAGGGGCGAGAACACAGCGCTCACAAATCTCTCGGCACACGACGCACCCTGCCACTTTCGCAGATCACTTTCAAGATATAGGCCCGCGTGTCTCTCTCCAACGCGAAGGGGCGAGAACACAGCGCTCACAAATCTCTCGGCACACGACGCACCCTGCCACTTTCGCAGATCACTTTCAAGATATAGGCCCGCGTGTCTCTCTCCAACGCGAATGGGCGAGAACACAGCGCTCACAAATCTCTCGGCACACGACGCACCCTGCCACTTTCGCAGATCACTTTCTAGACATAGGCCCGCGTGTCTCTCTCCAACGCGAAGGGGCGAGAACACAGTGCTCACAAATCTCTCGGCACACGACGCACCCTGCCACTTTTGCAGATCACTTCAAGATATAGGCCCGCGTGTCTCTCTCCAATGCGAAGGGGCGAGAACACAGCGCGCACAAATCTCTCGGCACACGACGCACCCTGGCACTTTCGCAGATCACTTTCAAGATATAGGCCCGCGTGTCTCTCTCCAACGCGAAGGGGCGAGAACACAGCGCTCACAAATCTCTCGGCACACGACGCACCCTGCCACTTTCGCAGATCACTTTCAAGATATAGGCCTACGTGTCTCTCTCCAACGCGAAGGGGCGAGAACGCAGCGCTGACAAATCTCTCGGCACACGACGCACCCTGCCACTTTCGCAGATCACTTTCAAGATATAGGCCCGCGTGTCTCTCTCCAACGCGAAGGGGCGAGAACACAGCGCTCACAAATCTCTCGGCACACGACGCACCCTGCCACTTTCGCAGATCACTTTCAAGATATAGGCCCGCGTGTCTCTCTCTAACGCGAAGTGGCGAGAACACAGCGCTCACAAATCTCTCGGCACACGACGCATCCTGCCACTTTCGCAGATCACTTTCAAGATATAGGCCCACGTGTCTCTCTCCAACGCGAAGGGGCGAGAACACAGCGCTCACAAATCTCTCGGCACACGACGCACCCTGCCACTTTCGCAGATCACTTTCAAGATATAGGCCCGCGTTTCTCTCTCCAACGTGAAGGGGCGAGAACACAGCGCTCACAAATCTCTCGGCACACGACGCACCCTGCCACTTTCGCAGATCACTTTCAAGATATAGGCCCGCGTGTCTCTCTCCAACGCGAAGGGGCGAGAACACAGCGCTCACAAATCTCTCGGCACACGACGCACCCTGCCACTTTCGCAGATCACTTTCAAGATATAGGCCCGCGTGTCTCTCTCCAACGCGAAGGGGCGAGAACACAGCGCTCACAAATCTCTCGGCACACGACGCA
The DNA here is from genome assembly GCF_038994185.2 of Dermacentor albipictus. Taxonomy (NCBI): domain Eukaryota; kingdom Metazoa; phylum Arthropoda; class Arachnida; order Ixodida; family Ixodidae; genus Dermacentor; species Dermacentor albipictus. Next base: position 65,623,780 of record NC_091825.1, read on the forward strand.
CCCTGCCACTTTCGCAGATCACTTTCAAGATATAGGCCCGCGTGTCTCTCTCCAACGCGAATGGGCGAGAACACAGCGCTCACAAATCTCTGGGCACACGACGCACCCTGCCACTCTCGCAGATCACTTTCTAGATATAGGCCCGCGTGTCTCTCTCCAACGCGAAGGGGCGAGAACGCAGCGCTCACAAATCTCTCGGCACACGACGCACCCTGCCACTTTCGCAGATCACTTTCAAGATATAGGCCCGCGGGTCTCTCTCCAACGCGATGGGGCGAGAACACAGCGCTCACAAATCTCTCGGCACACGACGCACCCTGCCACTTTCGCAGATCACTTTCAAGATATAGGCCCACGTGTCTCTCTCCAACGCGAAGGGGCGAAAACGCAGCGCTCACAAATCTCTCGGCACACGACGCACCCTGCCACTTTCGCAGATCACTTTCAATATATAGGCCCGCGTTTCTCTCTCCAACGCGAAGGGGCGAGAACACAGCGCTCACAAATCTCTCGGCACACGACGCACCCTGCCACTTTCGCAGATCACTTTCAAGATATAGGCCCGCGTGTCTCTCTCCAACGCGAAGGGGCGAGAACACAGCGCTCACAAATCTCTCGGCACACGACGCACCCTGCCACTTTCGCAGATCACTTTCAAGATATAGGCCCACGTGTCTCTCTCCAACGCGAAGGGGCGAGAACACAGCGCTCACAAATCTCTCGGCTCACGACGCACCCTGCCACTTTCGCAGATCAATTTCAAGATATAGGCCCACGTATCTCTCTCCAACGCGAAGGGGCAAGAACGCAGCGCTCACAAATCTCTCGGCACACGACGCACCCTGGCACTTTTGCAGATCACTTTCAAGATATAGGCCCGCGTGTCTCTCTCCAACGCGAAGGGGCGAGAACACAGCGCTCACAAATCTCTCGGCACACGACGCACCCTGCCACTTTCGCAGATCACTTTCAAGATATAGGCCCGCGTGTCTCTCTCCAACGCGAAGGGGCGAGAACACAGCGCTCACAAATCTCTCGGCACACGACGCACCCTGCCACTTTCGCATATCACTTTCTAGATATAGGCCCGCGTGTCTCTCTCCAACGCGAAGGGGCGAGAACACAGCGCTCACAAATCTCTCGGCACACGACGCACCCTGCCACTTTCGCAGATCACTTTCAAGATATAGGCCCGCGTGTCTCTCTCCAACGCGAAGGGGCGAGAACACAGCACTCACAAATCTCTCGGCACACGACGCACCCTGCCACTTTGGCAGATCACTTTCAAGATATAGGCCCACGTGTCTCTCTCCAACGCGAAGGGGCGAGATTGCAGCGCTCACAAATCTCTCGGCACACGACGCACCCTGCCACTTTCGCAGATCACTTTCAAGATATAGGCCCGCGTTTCTCTCTCCAACGCGAAGGGGCGAGAACACAGCGCTCACAAATCTCTCGGCACACGACGCACCCTGCCATTTTCGCAGATCACTCTCAAGATATAGGCCCGCGTGTCTCTCTCCAACGCGAAGGGGCGAGAACACAGCGCTCAAAAATCTCTCGGCACACGACGCGCCGTGCCACTTTCGCAGATCACTTTCAAGATATAGGCCCACGTGTCTCTCTCCAACGCGAAGGGGCGAGAACACAGCGCTCACAAATCTCTCGGCACACGACGCACCCTGCCACTTCCGCAGATCAATTTCAAGATATAGGCCCACGTGTCTCTCTCCAACGGGAAGGGGCGAGAACACAGCGCTCACAAATCTCTCGGCACACGACGCACCCTGGCACTTTCGCAGATCACTTTCAAGATATAGGCCCGCGTGTCTCTCTCCAACGCGAAGGGGCGAGAACACAGCGCTCACAAATCTCTCGGCACACGACGCACCCTGCCACTTTCGCAGATCACTTTCAAGATATAGGCCCGCGTGTCTCTCTCCAACGCGAAGGGGCGAGAACACAGCGCTCACAAATCTCTCGGCACCCGACGCACCCTGCCACTTTCGCAGATCACTTTCAAGATATAGGCCCACGTGTCTCTCTCCAACGCGAAGGGGCGAGAACGCAGCGCTCACAAATCTCTCGGTACACGACGCACCCTGCCACTTTCGCAGATCACTTTCAAGATATAGGCCCGCGTTTCTCTCTCCAACGCGAAGGGGCGAGAACACAGCGCTCACAAATCTCTCGGCACACGACGCACCCTGGCACTTTCGCAGATCACTTTCAAGATATAGGCCCGCGTGTCTCTCTCCAACGCGAAGGGGCGAGAACACAGCGCTCACAAATCTCTCGGCACACGACGCACCCTGCCACTTTCGCAGATCACTTTCAAGATATAGGCCCGCGTGTCTCTCTCCAACGCGAAGGGGCGAGAACACAGCGCTCACATATCTCTCGGCACCCGACGCACCCTGCCACTTTCGCAGATCACTTTCAAGATATAGGCCCGCGTGTCTCTCTCCAACGCGAAGGGGCGAGAACGCAGCTCTCACAAATCTCTCGGTACACGACGCACCCTGCCACTTTCGCAGATCACTTTCAAGATATAGGCCCGCGTTTCTCTCTCCAACGCGAAGGGGCGAGAACACAGCGCTCACAAATCTCTCGGCACACGACGCACCCTGCCACTTTCGCAGATCACTTTCAAGATATAGGCCCACGTGTCTCTCTCCAACGCGAAGGGGCGAGAACGCAGCGCTCACAAATCTCTCGGTACACGACGCACCCTGCCACTTTCGCAGATCACTTTCAAGATATAGGCCCGCGTGTCTCTCTCCAACGGGAAGGGGCGAGAACACAGCGCTCACAAATCTCTCGGCACACGACGCACCCTGGCACTTTCGCAGATCACTTTCAAGATATAGGCCCGCGTGTCTCTCTCCAACGCGAAGGGGCGAGAACACAGCGCTCACAAATCTCTCGGCACACGACGCACCCTGCCACTTTCGCAGATCACTTTCAAGATATAGGCCCGCGTGTCTCTCTCCAACGCGAAGGGGCGAGAACGCAGCGCTCACAAATCTCTCGGCACACGACGCACCCTGGCACTTTCGCAGATCACTTTCAAGATATAGGCCCGCGTGTCTCTCTCCAACGCGAAGGGGCGAGAACACAGCGCTCACAAATCTCTCGGCACACGACGCACCCTGCCACTTTCGCAGATCACGTTCAAGATATAGGCCCGCGTGTCTCTCTCCAACGCGAAGGGGCGAGAACACAGCGCTCACAAATCTCTCGGCACCCGACGCACCCTGCCACTTTCGCAGATCACTTTCAAGATATAGGCCCACGTGTCTCTCTCCAACGCGAAGGGGCGAGAACGCAGCGCTCACAAATCTCTCGGTACACGACGCATCCTGCCACTTTCGCAGATCACTTTCAAGATATAGGCCCACGTGTCTCTCTCCAACGCGAAGGGGCGAGAACACAGCGCTCACAAATCTCTCGGCACACGACGCACCCTGCCACTTTCGCAGATCACTTTCAAGATATAGGCCCGCGTTTCTCTCTCCAACGCGAAGGGGCGAGAACACAGCGCTCACAAATCTCTCGGCACACGACGCACCCTGCCACTTTCGCAGATCACATTCAAGATATAGGCCCGCGTGTCTCTCTCCAACGCGAAGGGGCGAGGACACAGCGCTCACAAATCTCTCGGCACACGACGCACCCTGCCACTTTCGCAGATCACTTTCAAGATATAGGCCCGCGTGTCTCTCTCCAACGCGAAGGGGCGAGAACACAGCGCTCACAAATCTCTCGGCACACGACGCACCCTGCCACTTTCGCAGATCACTTTCAAGATATAGGCCCGCGTGTCTCTCTCCAACGCGAATGGGCGAGAACACAGCGCTCACAAATCTCTCGGCACACGACGCACCCTGCCACTTTCGCAGATCACTTTCTAGACATAGGCCCGCGTGTCTCTCTCCAACGCGAAGGGGCGAGAACACAGTGCTCACAAATCTCTCGGCACACGACGCACCCTGCCACTTTTGCAGATCACTTTCAAGATATAGGCCCGCGTGTCTCTCTCCAATGCGAAGGGGCGAGAACACAGCGCGCACAAATCTCTCGGCACACGACGCACCCTGGCACTTTCGCAGATCACTTTCAAGATATAGGCCCGCGTGTCTCTCTCCAACGCGAAGGGGCGAGAACACAGCGCTCACAAATCTCTCGGCACACGACGCACCCTGCCACTTTCGCAGATCACTTTCAAGATATAGGCCTACGTGTCTCTCTCCAACGCGAAGGGGCGAGAACGCAGCGCTGACAAATCTCTCGGCACACGACGCACCCTGCCACTTTCGCAGATCACTTTCAAGATATAGGCCCGCGTTTCTCTCTCCAACGTGAAGGGGCGAGAACACAGCGCTCACAAATCTCTCGGCACACGACGCACCCTGCCACTTTCGCAGATCACTTTCAAGATATAGGCCCGCGTGTCTCTCTCCAACGCGAAGGGGCGAGAACACAGCGCTCACAAATCTCTCGGCACACGACGCACCCTGCCACTTTCGCAGATCACTTTCAAGATATAGGCCCGCGTGTCTCTCTCCAACGCGAAGGGGCGAGAACACAGCGCTCACAAATCTCTCGGCACACGACGCACCCTGCCACTTTCGCAGATCACTTTCAAGATATAGGCCCGCGTGTCTCTCTCCAACGCGAATGGGCGAGAACACAGCGCTCACAAATCTCTGGGCACACGACGCACCCTGCCACTCTCGCAGATCACTTTCTAGATATAGGCCCGCGTGTCTCTCTCCAACGCGAAGGGGCGAGAACGCAGCGCTCACAAATCTCTCGGCACACGACGCACCCTGCCACTTTCGCAGATCACTTTCAAGATATAGGCCCGCGGGTCTCTCTCCAACGCGATGGGGCGAGAACACAGCGCTCACAAATCTCTCGGCACACGACGCACCCTGCCACTTTCGCAGATCACTTTCAAGATATAGGCCCACGTGTCTCTCTCCAACGCGAAGGGGCGAGAACGCAGCGCTCACAAATCTCTCGGCACACGACGCACCCTGCCACTTTCGCAGATCACTTTCAATATATAGGCCCGCGTTTCTCTTTCCAACGCGAAGGGGCGAGAACACAGCGCTCACAAATCTCTCGGCACACGACGCACCCTGCCACTTTCGCAGATCACTTTCAAGATATAGGCCCGCGTGTCTCTCTCCAACGCGAAGGGGCGAGAACACAGCGCTCACAAATCTCTCGGCACACGACGCACCCTGCCACTTTCGCAGATCACTTTCAAGATATAGGCCCACGTGTCTCTCTCCAACGCGAAGGGGCGAGAACACAGCGCTCACAAATCTCTCGGCTCACGACGCACCCTGCCACTTTCGCAGATCAATTTCAAGATATAGGCCCACGTATCTCTCTCCAACGCGAAGGGGCAAGAACGCAGCGCTCACAAATCTCTCGGCACACGACGCACCCTGGCACTTTTGCAGATCACTTTCAAGATATAGGCCCGCGTGTCTCTCTCCAACGCGAAGGGGCGAGAACACAGCGCTCACAAATCTCTCGGCACACGACGCACCCTGCCACTTTCGCAGATCACTTTCAAGATATAGGCCCGCGTGTCTCTCTCCAACGCGAAGGGGCGAGAACACAGCGCTCACAAATCTCTCGGCACACGACGCACCCTGCCACTTTCGCATATCACTTTCTAGATATAGGCCCGCGTGTCTCTCTCCAACGCGAAGGGGCGAGAACACAGCGCTCACAAATCTCTCGGCACACGACGCACCCTGCCACTTTCGCAGATCACTTTCAAGATATAGGCCCACGTGTCTCTCTCCAACGCGAAGGGGCGAGAACACAGCGCTCACAAATCTCTCGGCACACGACGCACCCTGCCACTTTCGCAGATCACTTTCAAGATATAGGCCCGCGTTTCTCTCTCCAACGTGAAGGGGCGAGAACACAGCGCTCACAAATCTCTCGGCACACGACGCACCCTGCCACTTTCGCAGATCACTTTCAAGATATAGGCCCGCGTGTCTCTCTCCAACGCGAAGGGGCGAGAACACAGCGCTCACAAATCTCTCGGCACACGACGCACCCTGCCACTTTCGCAGATCACTTTCAAGATATAGGCCCGCGTGTCTCTCTCCAACGCGAAGGGGCGAGAACACAGCGCTCACAAATCTCTCGGCACACGACGCACCCTGCCACTTTCGCAGATCACTTTCAAGATATAGGCCCGCGTGTCTCTCTCCAACGCGAATGGGCGAGAACACAGCGCTCACAAATCTCTGGGCACACGACGCACCCTGCCACTCTCGCAGATCACTTTCTAGATATAGGCCCGCGTGTCTCTCTCCAACGCGAAGGGGCGAGAACGCAGCGCTCACAAATCTCTCGGCACACGACGCACCCTGCCACTTTCGCAGATCACTTTCAAGATATAGGCCCGCGGGTCTCTCTCCAACGCGATGGGGCGAGAACACAGCGCTCACAAATCTCTCGGCACACGACGCACCCTGCCACTTTCGCAGATCACTTTCAAGATATAGGCCCACGTGTCTCTCTCCAACGCGAAGGGGCGAGAACGCAGCGCTCACAAATCTCTCGGCACACGACGCACCCTGCCACTTTCGCAGATCACTTTCAATATATAGGCCCGCGTTTCTCTCACCAACGCGAAGGGGCGAGAACACAGCGCTCACAAATCTCTCGGCACACGACGCACCCTGCCACTTTCGCAGATCACTTTCAAGATATAGGCCCGCGTGTCTCTCTCCAACGCGAAGGGGCGAGAACACAGCGCTCACAAATCTCTCGGCACACGACGCACCCTGCCACTTTCGCAGATCACTTTCAAGATATAGGCCCACGTGTCTCTCTCCAACGCGAAGGGGCGAGAACACAGCGCTCACAAATCTCTCGGCTCACGACGCACCCTGCCACTTTCGCAGATCAATTTCAAGATATAGGCCCACGTATCTCTCTCCAACGCGAAGGGGCAAGAACGCAGCGCTCACAAATCTCTCGGCACACGACGCACCCTGGCACTTTTGCAGATCACTTTCAAGATATAGGCCCGCGTGTCTCTCTCCAACGCGAAGGGGCGAGAACACAGCGCTCACAAATCTCTCGGCACACGACGCACCCTGCCACTTTCGCAGATCACTTTCAAGATATAGGCCCGCGTGTCTCTCTCCAACGCGAAGGGGCGAGAACACAGCGCTCACAAATCTCTCGGCACACGACGCACCCTGCCACTTTCGCATATCACTTTCTAGATATAGGCCCGCGTGTCTCTCTCCAACGCGAAGGGGCGAGAACACAGCGCTCACAAATCTCTCGGCACACGACGCACCCTGCCACTTTCGCAGATCACTTTCAAGATATAGGCCCGCGTGTCTCTCTCCAACGCGAAGGGGCGAGAACACAGCACTCACAAATCTCTCGGCACACGACGCACCCTGCCACTTTGGCAGATCACTTTCAAGATATAGGCCCACGTGTCTCTCTCCAACGCGAAGGGGCGAGATTGCAGCGCTCACAAATCTCTCGGCACACGACGCACCCTGCCACTTTCGCAGATCACTTTCAAGATATAGGCCCGCGTTTCTCTCTCCAACGCGAAGGGGCGAGAACACAGCGCTCACAAATCTCTCGGCACACGACGCACCCTGCCACTTTCGCAGATCACTCTCAAGATATAGGCCCGCGTGTCTCTCTCCAACGCGAAGGGGCGAGAACACAGCGCTCAAAAATCTCTCGGCACACGACGCGCCGTGCCACTTTCGCAGATCACTTTCAAGATATAGGCCCACGTGTCTCTCTCCAACGCGAAGGGGCGAGAACACAGCGCTCACAAATCTCTCGGCACACGACGCACCCTGCCACTTCCGCAGATCAATTTCAAGATATAGGCCCACGTGTCTCTCTCCAACGGGAAGGGGCGAGAACACAGCGCTCACAAATCTCTCGGCACACGACGCACCCTGGCACTTTCGCAGATCACTTTCAAGATATAGGCCCGCGTGTCTCTCTCCAACGCGAAGGGGCGAGAACACAGCGCTCACAAATCTCTCGGCACACGACGCACCCTGCCACTTTCGCAGATCACTTTCAAGATATAGGCCCGCGTGTCTCTCTCCAACGCGAAGGGGCGAGAACACAGCGCTCACAAATCTCTCGGCACCCGACGCACCCTGCCACTTTCGCAGATCACTTTCAAGATATAGGCCCACGTGTCTCTCTCCAACGCGAAGGGGCGAGAACGCAGCGCTCACAAATCTCTCGGTACACGACGCACCCTGCCACTTTCGCAGATCACTTTCAAGATATAGGCCCGCGTTTCTCTCTCCAACGCGAAGGGGCGAGAACACAGCGCTCACAAATCTCTCGGCACACGACGCACCCTGGCACTTTCGCAGATCACTTTCAAGATATAGGCCCGCGTGTCTCTCTCCAACGCGAAGGGGCGAGAACACAGCGCTCACAAATCTCTCGGCACACGACGCACCCTGCCACTTTCGCAGATCACTTTCAAGATATAGGCCCGCGTGTCTCTCTCCAACGCGAAGGGGCGAGAACACAGCGCTCACATATCTCTCGGCACCCGACGCACCCTGCCACTTTCGCAGATCACTTTCAAGATATAGGCCCGCGTGTCTCTCTCCAACGCGAAGGGGCGAGAACGCAGCGCTCACAAATCTCTCGGTACACGACGCACCCTGCCACTTTCGCAGATCACTTTCAAGATATAGGCCCGCGTTTCTCTCTCCAACGCGAAGGGGCGAGAACACAGCGCTCACAAATCTCTCGGCACACGACGCACCCTGCCACTTTCGCAGATCACTTTCAAGATATAGGCCCACGTGTCTCTCTCCAACGCGAAGGGGCGAGAACGCAGCGCTCACAAATCTCTCGGTACACGACGCACCCTGCCACTTTCGCAGATCACTTTCAAGATATAGGCCCGCGTGTCTCTCTCCAACGGGAAGGGGCGAGAACACAGCGCTCACAAATCTCTCGGCACACGACGCACCCTGGCACTTTCGCAGATCACTTTCAAGATATAGGCCCGCGTGTCTCTCTCCAACGCGAAGGGGCGAGAACACAGCGCTCACAAATCTCTCGGCACACGACGCACCCTGCCACTTTCGCAGATCACTTTCAAGATATAGGCCCGCGTGTCTCTCTCCAACGCGAAGGGGCGAGAACGCAGCGCTCACAAATCTCTCGGCACACGACGCACCCTGGCACTTTCGCAGATCACTTTCAAGATATAGGCCCGCGTGTCTCTCTCCAACGCGAAGGGGCGAGAACACAGCGCTCACAAATCTCTCGGCACACGACGCACCCTGCCACTTTCGCAGATCACGTTCAAGATATAGGCCCGCGTGTCTCTCTCCAACGCGAAGGGGCGAGAACACAGCGCTCACAAATCTCTCGGCACCCGACGCACCCTGCCACTTTCGCAGATCACTTTCAAGATATAGGCCCACGTGTCTCTCTCCAACGCGAAGGGGCGAGAACGCAGCGCTCACAAATCTCTCGGTACACGACGCATCCTGCCACTTTCGCAGATCACTTTCAAGATATAGGCCCACGTGTCTCTCTCCAACGCGAAGGGGCGAGAACACAGCGCTCACAAATCTCTCGGCACACGACGCACCCTGCCACTTTCGCAGATCACTTTCAAGATATAGGCCCGCGTTTCTCTCTCCAACGCGAAGGGGCGAGAACACAGCGCTCACAAATCTCTCGGCACACGACGCACCCTGCCACTTTCGCAGATCACATTCAAGATATAGGCCCGCGTGTCTCTCTCCAACGCGAAGGGGCGAGGACACAGCGCTCACAAATCTCTCGGCACACGACGCACCCTGCCACTTTCGCAGATCACTTTCAAGATATAGGCCCGCGTGTCTCTCTCCAACGCGAAGGGGCGAGAACACAGCGCTCACAAATCTCTCGGCACACGACGCACCCTGCCACTTTCGCAGATCACTTTCAAGATATAGGCCCGCGTGTCTCTCTCCAACGCGAATGGGCGAGAACACAGCGCTCACAAATCTCTCGGCACACGACGCACCCTGCCACTTTCGCAGATCACTTTCTAGACATAGGCCCGCGTGTCTCTCTCCAACGCGAAGGGGCGAGAACACAGTGCTCACAAATCTCTCGGCACACGACGCACCCTGCCACTTTTGCAGATCACTTTCAAGATATAGGCCCGCGTGTCTCTCTCCAATGCGAAGGGGCGAGAACACAGCGCGCACAAATCTCTCGGCACACGACGCACCCTGGCACTTTCGCAGATCACTTTCAAGATATAGGCCCGCGTGTCTCTCTCCAACGCGAAGGGGCGAGAACACAGCGCTCACAAATCTCTCGGCACACGACGCACCCTGCCACTTTCGCAGATCACTTTCAAGATATAGGCCTACGTGTCTCTCTCCAACGCGAAGGGGCGAGAACGCAGCGCTGACAAATCTCTCGGCACACGACGCACCCTGCCACTTTCGCAGATCACTTTCAAGATATAGGCCCGCGTGTCTCTCTCCAACGCGAAGGGGCGAGAACACAGCGCTCACAAATCTCTCGGCACACGACGCACCCTGCCACTTTCGCAGATCACTTTCAAGATATAGGCCCGCGTGTCTCTCTCTAACGCGAAGTGGCGAGAACACAGCGCTCACAAATCTCTCGGCACACGACGCATCCTGCCACTTTCGCAGATCACTTTCAAGATATAGGCCCACGTGTCTCTCTCCAACGCGAAGGGGCGAGAACACAGCGCTCACAAATCTCTCGGCACACGACGCACCCTGCCACTTTCGCAGATCACTTTCAAGATATAGGCCCGCGTTTCTCTCTCCAACGTGAAGGGGCGAGAACACAGCGCTCACAAATCTCTCGGCACACGACGCACCCTGCCACTTTCGCAGATCACTTTCAAGATATAGGCCCGCGTGTCTCTCTCCAACGCGAAGGGGCGAGAACACAGCGCTCACAAATCTCTCGGCACACGACGCACCCTGCCACTTTCGCAGATCACTTTCAAGATATAGGCCCGCGTGTCTCTCTCCAACGCGAAGGGGCGAGAACACAGCGCTCACAAATCTCTCGGCACACGACGCACCCTGCCACTTTCGCAGATCACTTTCAAGATATAGGCCCGCGTGTCTCTCTCCAACGCGAATGGGCGAGAACACAGCGCTCACAAATCTCTGGGCACACGACGCACCCTGCCACTCTCGCAGATCACTTTCTAGATATAGGCCCGCGTGTCTCTCTCCAACGCGAAGGGGCGAGAACGCAGCGCTCACAAATCTCTCGGCACACGACGCACCCTGCCACTTTCGCAGATCACTTTCAAGATATAGGCCCGCGGGTCTCTCTCCAACGCGATGGGGCGAGAACACAGCGCTCACAAATCTCTCGGCACACGACGCACCCTGCCACTTTCGCAGATCACTTTCAAGATATAGGCCCACGTGTCTCTCTCCAACGCGAAAGGGCGAGAACGCAGCGCTCACAAATCTCTCGGCACACGACGCACCCTGCCACTTTCGCAGATCACTTTCAATATATAGGCCCGCGTTTCTCTTTCCAACGCGAAGGGGCGAGAACACAGCGCTCACAAATCTCTCGGCACACGACGCACCCTGCCACTTTCGCAGATCACTTTCAAGATATAGGCCCGCGTGTCTCTCTCCAACGCGAAGGGGCGAGAACACAGCGCTCACAAATCTCTCGGCACACGACGCACCCTGCCACTTTCGCAGATCACTTTCAAGATATAGGCCCACGTGTCTCTCTCCAACGCGAAGGGGCGAGAACACAGCGCTCACAAATCTCTCGGCTCACGACGCACCCTGCCACTTTCGCAGATCAATTTCAAGATATAGGCCCACGTATCTCTCTCCAACGCGAAGGGGCAAGAACGCAGCGCTCACAAATCTCTCGGCACACGACGCACCCTGGCACTTTTGCAGATCACTTTCAAGATATAGGCCCGCGTGTCTCTCTCCAACGCGAAGGGGCGAGAACACAGCGCTCACAAATCTCTCGGCACACGACGCACCCTGCCACTTTCGCAGATCACTTTCAAGATATAGGCCCGCGTGTCTCTCTCCAACGCGAAGGGGCGAGAACACAGCGCTCACAAATCTCTCGGCACACGACGCACCCTGCCACTTTCGCATATCACTTTCTAGATATAGGCCCGCGTGTCTCTCTCCAACGCGAAGGGGCGAGAACACAGCGCTCACAAATCTCTCGGCACACGACGCACCCTGCCACTTTCGCAGATCACTTTCAAGATATAGGCCCGCGTGTCTCTCTCCAACGCGAAGGGGCGAGAACACAGCACTCACAAATCTCTCGGCACACGACGCACCCTGCCACTTTGGCAGATCACTTTCAAGATATAGGCCCACGTGTCTCTCTCCAACGCGAAGGGGCGAGATTGCAGCGCTCACAAATCTCTCGGCACACGACGCACCCTGCCACTTTCGCAGATCACTTTCAAGATATAGGCCCGCGTTTCTCTCTCCAACGCGAAGGGGCGAGAACACAGCGCTCACAAATCTCTCGGCACACGACGCACCCTGCCACTTTCGCAGATCACTCTCAAGATATAGGCCCGCGTGTCTCTCTCCAACGCGAAGGGGCGAGAACACAGCGCTCAAAAATCTCTCGGCACACGACGCGCCGTGCCACTTTCGCAGATCACTTTCAAGATATAGGCCCACGTGTCTCTCTCCAACGCGAAGGGGCGAGAACACAGCGCTCACAAATCTCTCGGCACACGACGCACCCTGCCACTTCCGCAGATCAATTTCAAGATATAGGCCCACGTGTCTCTCTCCAACGGGAAGGGGCGAGAACACAGCGCTCACAAATCTCTCGGCACACGACGCACCCTGGCACTTTCGCAGATCACTTTCAAGATATAGGCCCGCGTGTCTCTCTCCAACGCGAAGGGGCGAGAACACAGCGCTCACAAATCTCTCGGCACACGACGCACCCTGCCACTTTCGCAGATCACTTTCAAGATATAGGCCCGCGTGTCTCTCTCCAACGCGAAGGGGCGAGAACACAGCGCTCACAAATCTCTCGGCACCCGACGCACCCTGCCACTTTCGCAGATCACTTTCAAGATATAGGCCCACGTGTCTCTCTCCAACGCGAAGGGGCGAGAACGCAGCGCTCACAAATCTCTCGGTACACGACGCACCCTGCCACTTTCGCAGATCACTTTCAAGATATAGGCCCGCGTTTCTCTCTCCAACGCGAAGGGGCGAGAACACAGCGCTCACAAATCTCTCGGCACACGACGCACCCTGCCACTTTCGCAGATCACTTTCAAGATATAGGCCCGCGTGTCTCTCTCCAACGCGAAGGGGCGAGAACACAGCGCTCACAAATCTCTCGGCACACGACGCACCCTGCCACTTTCGCAGATCACTTTCAAGATATAGGCCCGCGTGTCTCTCTCCAACGGGAAGGGGCGAGAACACAGCGCTCACAAATCTCTCGGCACACGACGCACCCTGGCACTTTCGCAGATCACTTTCAAGATATAGGCCCGCGTGTCTCTCTCCAACGCGAAGGGGCGAGAACGCAGCGCTCACAAATCTCTCGGTACACGACGCACCCTGCCACTTTCGCAGATCACTTTCAAGATATAGGCCCGCGTTTCTCTCTCCAACGCGAAGGGGCGAGAACACAGCGCTCACAAATCTCTCGGCACACGACGCACCCTGCCACTTTCGCAGATCACTTTCAAGATATAGGCCCACGTGTCTCTCTCCAACGCGAAGGGGCGAGAACGCAGCGCTCACAAATCTCTCGGTACACGACGCACCCTGCCACTTTCGCAGATCACTTTCAAGATATAGGCCCGCGTGTCTCTCTCCAACGGGAAGGGGCGAGAACACAGCGCTCACAAATCTCTCGGCACACGACGAACCCTGGCACTTTCGCAGATCACTTTCAAGATATAGGCCCGCGTGTCTCTCTCCAACGCGAAGGGGCGAGAACACAGCGCTCACAAATCTCTCGGCACACGACGCACCCTGCCACTTTCGCAGATCACTTTCAAGATATAGGCCCGCGTGTCTCTCTCCAACGCGAAGGGGCGAGAACGCAGCGCTCACAAATCTCTCGGCACACGACGCACCCTGGCACTTTCGCAGATCACTTTCAAGATATAGGCCCGCGTGTCTCTCTCCAACGCGAAGGGGCGAGAACACAGCGCTCACAAATCTCTCGGCACACGACGCACCCTGCCACTTTCGCAGATCACGTTCAAGATATAGGCCCGCGTGTCTCTCTCCAACGCGAAGGGGCGAGAACACAGCGCTCACAAATCTCTCGGCACCCGACGCACCCTGCCACTTTCGCAGATCACTTTCAAGATATAGGCCCACGTGTCTCTCTCCAACGCGAAGGGGCGAGAACGCAGCGCTCACAAATCTCTCGGTACACGACGCCCCCTGCCACTTTCGCAGATCACTTTCAAGATATAGGCCCGCGTTTCTCTCTCGAACGCGAAGGGGCGAGAACACAGCGCTCACAAATCTCTCGGCACACGACGCACCCTGCCACTTTCGCAGATCACTTTCAAGATATAGGCCCGCGTGTCTCTCTCCAACGCGAAGGGGCGAGAACACAGCGCTCACAAATCTCTCGGCACACGACGCACCCTGGCACTTTCGCAGATCACTTTCAAGATATAGGCCCGCGTGTCTCTCTCCAACGCGAAGGGGCGAGAACGCAGCGCTCACAAATCTCTCGGCACACGACGCACCCTGCCACTTTCGCAGATCACTTTCAAGATATAGGCCCGCGTTTCTCTCTCCAACGCGAAGGGGCGAGAACACAGCGCTCACAAATCTCTCGGCACACGACGCACCCTGCCACTTTCGCAGATCACTTTCAAGATATAGGCCCGCGTGTCTCTCTCCAACGCGAAGGGGCGAGAACACAGCGCTCACAAATCTCTCGGAACCCGACGCACCCTGCCACTTTCGCAGATCACTTTCAAGATATAGGCCCACGTGTCTCTCTCCAACGCGAAGGGGCGAGAACGCAGCGCTCACAAATCTCTCGGTACACGACGCACCCTGCCACTTTCGCAGATCACTTTCAAGATATAGGCCCGCGTTTCTCTCTCCAACGCGAAGGGGCGAGAACACAGCGCTCACAAATCTCTCGGCACATGACGCACCCTGCCACTTTCGCAGATCACTTTCAAGATATAGGCCCGCGTGTCTCTCTCCAACGCGAAGGGGCGAGAACACAGCGCTCACAAATCTCTCGGCACACGACGCACCCTGCCACTTTCGCAGATCACTTTCAAGATATAGGCCCGCGTGTCTCTCTCCAACGGGAAGGGGCGAGAACACAGCGCTCACAAATCTCTCGGCACACGACGCACCCTGGCACTTTCGCAGATCACTTTCAAGATATAGGCCCGCGTGTCTCTCTCCAACGCGAAGGGGCGAGAACGCAGCGCTCACAAATCTCTCGGTACACGACGCACCCTGCCACTTTCGCAGATCACTTTCAAGATATAGGCCCGCGTTTCTCTCTCCAACGCGAAGGGGCGAGAACACAGCGCTCACAAATCTCTCGGCACACGACGCACCCTGCCAGTTTCGCAGATCACTTTCAAGATATAGGCCCACGTGTCTCTCTCCAACGCGAAGGGGCGAGAACGCAGCGCTCACAAATCTCTCGGTACACGACGCACCCTGCCACTTTCGCAGATCACTTTCAAGATATAGGCCCGCGTGTCTCTCTCCAACGGGAAGGGGCGAGAACACAGCGCTCACAAATCTCTCGGCACAAGACGCACCCTGGCACTTTCGCAGATCACTTTCAAGATATAGGCCCGCGTGTCTCTCTCCAACGCGAAGGGGCGAGAACACAGCGCTCACAAATCTCTCGGCACACGACGCACCCTGCCACTTTCGCAGATCACTTTCAAGATATAGGCCCGCGTGTCTCTCTCCAACGCGAAGGGGCGAGAACGCAGCGCTCACAAATCTCTCGGCACACGACGCACCCTGGCACTTTCGCAGATCACTTTCAAGATATAGGCCCGCGTGTCTCTCTCCAACGCGAAGGGGCGAGAACACAGCGCTCACAAATCTCTCGGCACACGACGCACCCTGCCACTTTCGCAGATCACTTTCAAGATATAGGCCCGCGTGTCTCTCTCCAACGCGAAGGGGCGAGAACAGAGCGCTCACAAATCTCTCGGCACCCGACGCACCCTGCCACTTTCGCAGATCACTTTCAAGATATAGGCCCACGTGTCTCTCTCCAACGCGAAGGGGCGAGAACACAGCGCTCACAAATCTCTCGGTACACGACGCACCCTGCCACTTTCGCAGATCACTTTCAAGATATAGGCCCGCGTTTCTCTCTCCAACGCGAAGGGGCGAGAACACAGCGCTCACAAATCTCTCGGCACACGACGCACCCTGCCACTTTCGCAGATCACTTTCAAGATATAGGCCCGCGTGTCTCTCTCCAACGCGAAGGGGCGAGAACACAGCGCTCACAAATCTCTCGGCACACGACGCACCCTGGCACTTTCGCAGATCACTTTCAAGATATAGGCCCGCGTGTCTCTCTCCAACGCGAAGGGGCGAGAACGCAGCGCTCACAAATCTCTCGGCACACGACGCACCCTCCCACTTTCGCAGATCACTTTCAAGATATAGGCCCGCGTTTCTCTCTCCAACGCGAAGGGGCGAGAACACAGCGCTCACAAATCTCTCGGCACACGACGCACCCTGCCACTTTCGCAGATCACTTTCAAGATATAGGCCCGCGTGTCTCTCTCCAACGCGAAGGGGCGAGAACACAGCGCTCACAAATCTCTCGGCAGACGACGCACCCTGGCACTTTCGCAGATCACTTTCAAGATATAGGCCCGCGTGTCTCTCTCCAACGTGAAGGGGCGAGAACGCAGCGCTCACAAATCTCTCGGCACATGACGCACCCTGCCACTTTCGCAGATCACTTTCAAGATATAGGCCCGCGTGTCTCTCCCCAACGCGAAGGGACGAGAACACAGCGCTCACAAATCTCTCGGCACACGACGCACCCTGCCACTTTCGCAGATCACTTTCAAGATATAGGCCCGCGTGTCTCTCTCCAACGCGAAGGGGCGAGAACACAGCGCTCACAAAACTCTCGGCACACGACGCACCCTGCCACTTTTGCAGATCACTTTCAAGATATAGGCCCGCGCAGCGCGAAGGGGCGAGAACACAGCGCTCACAAATTTCTCGGCACACGACGCACCCTGCCACTTTCGCAGATCACTTTCAAGATATAGGCCCGCGTGTCTCTCTCCAACGTGAAGGGGCGAGAACACAGCGCTCACAAATCTCTCGGCAAACGACGCACCCTGCCACTTTCGCAGATCACTTTCAAGATATAGGCCCACGTGTCTCTCTCCAACGCGAAGGGGCGAGAACACAGTGCTCACAAATCTCTCGGCATACGACGCACCCTGCCACTTTCGCAGATCACTTTCAAGATATAGGCCCGCGTTTCTCTCTCCAACGCGAAGGGGCGAGAAAACAGCGCTCACAAATCTCTCGGCACACGACGCACCCTGCCACTTTCGCAGATCACTTTCAAGTAATAGGCCCGCGTGTCTCTCTCTAACGCGAAGTGGCGAGAACACAGCGCTCACAAATCTCTCGGCACACGACGCATCCTGCCACTTTCGCAGATCACTTTCAAGATATAGGCCCACGTGTCTCTCTCCAACGCGAAGGGGCGAGAACACAGCGCTCACAAATCTCTCGGCACACGACGCACCCTGCCACTTTCGCAGATCACTTTCAAGATATAGGCCCGCGTTTCTCTCTCCAACGCGAAGGGGCGAGAACACAGCGCTCACAAATCTCTCGGCACACGACGCACCCTGCCACTTTCGCAGATCACTTTCAAGATATAGGCCCACGTGTCTCTCTCCAACGCGAAGGGGCGAGAACGCAGCGCTCACAAATCTCTCGGTACACGACGCACCCTGCCACTTTCGCAGATCACTTTCAAGATATAGGCCCGCGTGTCTCTCTCCAACGGGAAGGGGCGAGAACACAGCGCTCACAAATCTCTCGGCACACGACGCACCCTGGCACTTTCGCAGATCACTTTCAAGATATAGGCCCGCGTGTCTCTCTCCAACGCGAAGGGGCGAGAACACAGCGCTCACAAATCTCTCGGCACACGACGCACCCTGCCACTTTCGCAGATCACTTTCAAGATATAGGCCCGCGTGTCTCTCTCCAACGCGAAGGGGCGAGAACGCAGCGCTCACAAATCTCTCGGCACACGACGCACCCTGGCACTTTCGCAGATCACTTTCAAGATATAGGCCCGCGTGTCTCTCTCCAACGCGAAGGGGCGAGAACACAGCGCTCACAAATCTCTCGGCACACGACGCACCCTGCCACTTTCGCAGATCACTTTCAAGATATAGGCCCGCGTGTCTCTCTCCAACGCGAAGGGGCGAGAACACAGCGCTCACAAATCTCTCGGCACCCGACGCACCCTGCCACTTTCGCAGATCACTTTCAAGATATAGGCCCACGTGTCTCTCACCAACGCGAAGGGGCGAGAACGCAGCGCTCACAAATCTCTCGGTACACGACGCACCCTGCCACTTTCGCAGATCACTTTCAAGATATAGGCCCGCGTTTCTCTCTCCAACGCGAAGGGGCGAGAACACAGCGCTCACAAATCTCTCGGCACACGACGCACCCTGCCACTTTCGCAGATCACTTTCAAGTTATAGGCCCGCGTGTCTCTCTCCAATGCGAAGGGGCGAGAACACAGCGCTCACAAATCTCTCGGCACACGACGCACCCTGGCACTTTCGCAGATCACTTTCAAGATATAGGCCCACGTGTCTCTCTCCAACGCGAAGGGGCGAGAACGCAGCGCTCACAAATCTCTCGGTACACGACGCACCCTGCCACTTTCGCAGATCACTTTCAAGATATAGGCCCGCGTTTCTCTCTCCAACGCGAAGGGGCGAGAACACAGCGCTCACAAATCTCTCGGCACACGACGCACCCTGCCACTTTCGCAGATCACTTTCAAGATATAGGCCCGCGTGTCTCTCTCCAACGCGAAGGGGCGAGAACACAGCGCTCACAAATCTCTCGGCACACGACGCACCCTGCCACTTTCGCAGATCACTTTCAAGATATAGGCCCGCGTGTCTCTCTCCAACGCGAAGGGGTGAGAACACAGCGCTCACAAATCTCTCGGCACCCGACGCACCCTGCCACTTTCGCAGATCACTTTCAAGATATAGGCCCACGTGTCTCTCTCCAACGCGAAGGGGCGAGAACGCAGCGCTCACAAATCTCTCGGTACACGACGCACCCTGCCACTTTCGCAGATCACTTTCAAGATATAGGCCAGCGTTTCTCTCTCCAACGCGAAGGGGCGAGAACACAGCGCTCACAAATCTCTCGGCACACGACGCACCCTGCCACTTTCGCAGATCACTTTCAAGATATAGGCCCGCGTGTCTCTCTCCAACGCGAAGGGGCGAGAACACAGCGCTCACAAATCTCTCGGCACACGACGCACCCTGGCACTTTCGCAGATCACTTTCAAGATATAGGCACGCGTGTCTCTCTCCAACGCGAAGGGGCGAGAACGCAGCGCTCACAAATCTCTCGGCACACGACGCACCCTGCCACTTTCGCAGATCACTTTCAAGATATAGGCCCGCGTTTCTCTCTCCAACGCGAAGGGGCGAGAACACAGCGCTCACAAATCTCTCGGCACACGACGCACCCTGCCACTTTCGCAGATCACTTTCAAGATATAGGCCCGCGTGTCTCTCTCCAACGCGAAGGGGCGAGAACACAGCGCTCACAAATCTCTCGGCACACGACGCACCCTGGCACTTTCGCAGATCACTTTCAAGATATAGGCCCGCGTGTCTCTCTCCAACGTGAAGGGGCGAGAACGCAGCGCTCACAAATCTCTCGGCACACGACGCACCCTGCCACTTTCGCAGATCACTTTCAAGATATAGGCCCGCGTGTCTCTCTCCAACGCGAAGGGGCGAGAACACAGCGCTCACAAATCTCTCGGCACACGACGCACCCTGCCACTTTCGCAGATCACTTTCAAGATATAGGCCTACGTGTCTCTCTCCAACGCGAAGGGGCGAGAACGCAGCGCTGACAAATCTCTCGGCACACGACGCACCCTGCCACTTTCGCAGATCACTTTCAAGATATAGGCCCGCGTGTCTCTCTCCAACGCGAAGGGGCGAGAACACAGCGCTCACAAATCTCTCGGCACACGACGCACCCTGCCACTTTCGCAGATCACTTTCAAGATATAGGCCCGCGTGTCTCTCTCCAACGCGAAGGGGTGAGAACACAGCGCTCACAAATCTCTCGGCACCCGACGCACCCTGCCACTTTCGCAGATCACTTTCAAGATATAGGCCCACGTGTCTCTCTCCAACGCGAAGGGGCGAGAACGCAGCGCTCACAAATCTCTCGGTACACGACGCACCCTGCCACTTTCGCAGATCACTTTCAAGATATAGGCCAGCGTTTCTCTCTCCAACGCGAAGGGGCGAGAACACAGCGCTCACAAATCTCTCGGCACACGACGCACCCTGCCACTTTCGCAGATCACTTTCAAGATATAGGCCCGCGTGTCTCTCTCCAACGCGAAGGGGCGAGAACACAGCGCTCACAAATCTCTCGGCACACGACGCACCCTGGCACTTTCGCAGATCACTTTCAAGATATAGGCCCGCGTGTCTCTCTCCAACGCGAAGGGGCGAGAACGCAGCGCTCACAAATCTCTCGGCACACGACGCACCCTGCCACTTTCGCAGATCACTTTCAAGATATAGGCCCGCGTTTCTCTCTCCAACGCGAAGGGGCGAGAACACAGCGCTCACAAATCTCTCGGCACACGACGCACCCTGCCACTTTCGCAGATCACTTTCAAGATATAGGCCCGCGTGTCTCTCTCCAACGCGAAGGGGCGAGAACACAGCGCTCACAAATCTCTCGGCACACGACGCACCCTGGCACTTTCGCAGATCACTTTCAAGATATAGGCCCGCGTGTCTCTCTCCAACGTGAAGGGGCGAGAACGCAGCGCTCACAAATCTCTCGGCACACGACGCACCCTGCCACTTTCGCAGATCACTTTCAAGATATAGGCCCGCGTGTCTCTCTCCAACGCGAAGGGGCGAGAACACAGCGCTCACAAATCTCTCGGCACACGACGCACCCTGCCACTTTCGCAGATCACTTTCAAGATATAGGCCTACGTGTCTCTCTCCAACGCGAAGGGGCGAGAACGCAGCGCTGACAAATCTCTCGGCACACGACGCACCCTGCCACTTTCGCAGATCACTTTCAAGATATAGGCCCGCGTGTCTCTCTCCAACGCGAAGGGGCGAGAACACAGCGCTCACAAATCTCTCGGCACACGACGCACCCTGCCACTTTCGCAGATCACTTTCAAGATATAGGCCCGCGTGTCTCTCTCCAACGCGAAGGGGCGAGAACACAGCGCTCACAAAACTCTCGGCACACGACGCACCCTGCCACTTTTGCAGATCACTTTCAAGATATAGGCCCGCGCAGCGCGAAGGGGCGAGAACACAGCGCTCACAAATTTCTCGGCACACGACGCACCCTGCCACTTTCGCAGATCACTTTCAAGATATAGGCCCGCGCAGCGCGAAGGGGCGAGAACACAGCGCTCACAAATCTCTCGGCACACGACGCACCCTGCCACTTTCGCAGATCACTTTCAAGATATAGGCCCGCGTTTCTCTCTCCAACGCGAAGGGGCGAGAACACAGCGCTCACAAATCTCTCGGCACACGACGCACCCTGCCACTTTCGCAGATCACTTTCAAGATATAGGCCCGCGTGTCTCTCTCCAACGCGAAGGGACGAGAACACAGCGCTCACAAATCTCTCGGCACACGACGCACCCTGCCACTTTCGCAGATCACTTTCAAGATATAGGCCCGCGTGTCTCTCTCCAACGCGAAGGGGCGAGAACACAGCGCTCACAAAACTCTCGGCACACGACGCACCCTGCCACTTTTGCAGATCACTTTCAAGATATAGGCCCGCGCAGCGCGAAGGGGCGAGAACACAGCGCTCACATATTTCTCGGCACACGACGCACCCTGCCACTTTCGCAGATCACTTTCAAGATATAGGCCCGCGCAGCGCGAAGGGGCGAGAACACAGCGCTCACAAATCTCTCGGCACACGACGCACCCTGGCACTTTCGCAGATCACTTTCAAGATATAGGCCCGCGTGTCTCTCTCCAACGCGAAGGGGCGAGAACGCAGCGCTCACAAATCTCTCGGCACACGACGCACCCTGCCACTTTCGCAGATCACTTTCAAGATATAGGCCCGCGTTTCTCTCTCCAACGCGAAGGGGCGAGAACACAGCGCTCACAAATCTCTCGGCACACGACGCACCCTGCCACTTTCGCAGATCACTTTCAAGATATAGGCCCGCGTTTCTCTCTCCAACGCGAAGGGGCGAGAAAACAGCGCTCACAAATCTCTCGGCACACGACGCACCCTGCCACTTTCGCAGATCACTTTCAAATAATAGGCCCGCGTGTCTCTCTCCAACGCGAAGGGGCGAGAACACAGCGCTCACAAATCTCTCGGCACACGACGCACCCTGCCACTTTCGCAGATCACTTTCAAGATATAGGCCCGCGTGTCTCTCTCCAACACGAAGGGGCGAGAACACAGCGCTCACAAATCTCTCGGCGCACGACGCACCCTGCCACTTTCGCAGATCACTTTCAAGATATAGGCCCGCGTGTCTCTCTCCAACGCGAAGGGACGAGAACACAGCGCTCACAAATCTCTCGGCACACGACGCACCCTGCCACTTTCGCAGATCACTTTCAAGATATAGGCCCGCGTGTCTCTCTCCAACGCGAAGGGGCGAGTACACAGCGCTCACAAATCTCTCGGCACACGACGCACCCTGCCACTTTCGCAGATCACTTTCAAGATATAGGCCCGCGTGTCTCTCTCCAATGCGAAGGGGCGAGAACACAGCGCTCACAAATCTCTCGGCACACGACGCACCCTGGCACTTTCGCAGATCACTTTCAAGATATAGGCCCGCGTGTCTCTCTCCAACGCGAAGGGGCGAGAACACAGCGCTCACAAATCTCTCGGCACACGACGCACCCTGCCACTTTCGCAGATCACTTTCAAGATATAGGCCTACGTGTCTCTCTCCAACGCGAAGGGGCGAGAACGCAGCGCTGACAAATCTCTCGGCACACGACGCACCCTGCCACTTTCGCAGATCACTTTCAAGATATAGGCCCGCGTGTCTCTCTCCAACGCGAAGGGGCGAGAACACAGCGCTCACAAATCTCTCGGCACACGATGCACCCTGCCACTTTCGCAGATCACTTTCAAGATATAGGCCCGCGTGTCTCTCTCTAACGCGAAGTGGCGAGAACACAGCGCTCACAAATCTCTCGGCACACGACGCATCCTGCCACTTTCGCAGATCACTTTCAAGATATAGGCCCACGTGTCTCTCTCCAACGCGAAGGGGCGAGAACACAGCGCTCACAAATCTCTCGGCACACGACGCACCCTGCCACTTTCGCAGATCACTTTCAAGATATAGGCCCGCGTTTCTCTCTCCAACGCGAAGGGGCGAGAACACAGCGCTCACAAATATCTCGGCACACGACGCACCCTGCCACTTTCGCAGATCACGTTCAAGATATAGGCCCGCGTGTCTCTCTCCAACGCGAAGGGGCGAGAACACAGCGCTCACAAATCTCTCGGCACACGACGCACCCTGCCACTTTCGCAGATCACTTTCAAGATATAGGCCCGCGTGTCTCTCTCCAACGCGAAGGGGCGAGAACACAGCGCTCACAAATCTCTCGGCACACGACGCACCCTGCCACTTTCGCAGATCACTTTCAAGATATAGGCCCGCGTGTCTCTCTCCAACGCGAATGGGCGAGAACACAGCGCTCACAAATCTCTCGGCACACGACGCACCCTGCCACTTTCGCAGATCACTTTCTAGATATAGGCCCGCGTGTCTCTCTCCAACGCGAAGGGGCGAGAACACAGTGCTCACAAATCTCTCGGCACACGACGCACCCTGCCACTTTCGCAGATCACTTTCAAGATATAGGCCCGCGTGTCTCTCTCCAATGCGAAGGGGCGAGAACACAGCGCTCACAAATCTCTCGGCACACGACGCACCCTGGCACTTTCGCAGATCACTTTCAAGATATAGGCCCGCGTGTCTCTCTCCAACGCGAAGGGGCGAGAACACAGCGCTCACAAATCTCTCGGCACACGACGCACCCTGCCACTTTCGCAGATCACTTTCAAGATATAGGCCTACGTGTCTCTCTCCAACGCGAAGGGGCGAGAACGCAGCGCTGACAAATCTCTCGGCACACGACGCACCCTGCCACTTTCGCAGATCACTTTCAAGATATAGGCCCGCGTGTCTCTCTCCAACGCGAAGGGGCGAGAACACAGCGCTCACAAATCTCTCGGCACACGACGCACCCTGCCACTTTCGCAGATCACTTTCAAGATATAGGCCCGCGTGTCTCTCTCTAACGCGAAGTGGCGAGAACACAGCGCTCACAAATCTCTCGGCACACGACGCATCCTGCCACTTTCGCAGATCACTTTCAAGATATAGGTCCACGTGTCTCTCTCCAACGCGAAGGGGCGAGAACACAGCGCTCACAAATCTCTCGGCACACGACGCACCCTGCCACTTTCGCAGATCACTTTCAAGATATAGGCCCGCGTTTCTCTCTCCAACGTGAAGGGGCGAGAACACAGCGCTCGCAAATCTCTCGGCACACGACGCACCCTGCCACTTTCGCAGATCACTTTCAAGATATAGGCCCGCGTGTCTCTCTCCAACGCGAAGGGGCGAGAACACAGCGCTCACAAATCTCTCGGCACACGACGCACCCTGCCACTTTCGCAGATCACTTTCAAGATATAGGCCCGCGTGTCTCTCTCCAACGCGAAGGGGCGAGAACACAGCGCTCACAAATCTCTCGGCACACGACGCACCCTGCCACTTTCGCAGATCACTTTCAAGATATAGGCCCGCGTGTCTCTCTCCAACGCGAATGGGCGAGAACACAGCGCTCACAAATCTCTGGGCACACGACGCACCCTGCCACTTTCGCAGATCACTTTCTAGATATAGGCCCGCGTGTCTCTCTCCAACGCGAAGGGGCGAGAACGCAGCGCTCACAAATCTCTCGGCACACGACGCACCCTGCCACTTTCGCAGATCACTTTCAAGATATAGGCCCGCGGGTCTCTCTCCAACGCGAAGGGGCGAGAACACAGCGCTCACAAATCTCTCGGCACACGACGCACCCTGCCACTTTCGCAGATCACTTTCAAGATATAGGCCCACGTGTCTCTCTCCAACGCGAAGGGGCGAGAACGCAGCGCTCACAAATCTCTCGGCACACGACGCACCCTGCCACTTTCGCAGATCACTTTCAATATATAGGCCCGCGTTTCTCTCTCCAACGCGAAGGGGCGAGAACACAGCGCTCACAAATCTCTCGGCACACGACGCACCCTGCCACTTTCGCAGATCACTTTCAAGATATAGGCCCGCGTGTCTCTCTCCAACGCGAAGGGGCGAGAACACAGCGCTCACAAATCTCTCGGCACACGACGCACCCTGCCACTTTCGCAGATCACTTTCAAGATATAGGCCCACGTGTCTCTCTCCAACGCGAAGGGGCGAGAACACAGCGCTCACAAATCTCTCGGCTCACGACGCACCCTGCCACTTTCGCAGATCAATTTCAAGATATAGGCCCACGTATCTCTCTCCAACGCGAAGGGGCAAGAACGCAGCGCTCACAAATCTCTCGGCACACGACGCACCCTGGCACTTTTGCAGATCACTTTCAAGATATAGGCCCGCGTGTCTCTCTCCAACGCGAAGGGGCGAGAACACAGCGCTCACAAATCTCTCGGCACACGACGCACCCTGCCACTTTCGCAGATCACTTTCAAGATATAGGCCCGCGTGTCTCTCTCCAACGCGAAGGGGCGAGAACACAGCGCTCACAAATCTCTCGGCACACGACGCACCCTGCCACTTTCGCATATCACTTTCTAGATATAGGCCCGCGTGTCTCTCTCCAACGCGAAGGGGCGAGAACACAGCGCTCACAAATCTCTCGGCACACGACGCACCCTGCCACTTTCGCAGATCACTTTCAAGATATAGGCCCGCGTGTCTCTCTCCAACGCGAAGGGGCGAGAACACAGCACTCACAAATCTCTCGGCACACGACGCACCCTGCCACTTTGGCAGATCACTTTCAAGATATAGGCCCACGTGTCTCTCTCCAACGCGAAGGGGCGAGATTGCAGCGCTCACAAATCTCTCGGCACACGACGCACCCTGCCACTTTCGCAGATCACTTTCAAGATATAGGCCCGCGTTTCTCTCTCCAACGCGAAGGGGCGAGAACACAGCGCTCACAAATCTCTCGGCACACGACGCACCCTGCCACTTTCGCAGATCACTCTCAAGATATAGGCCCGCGTGTCTCTCTCCAACGGGAAGGGGCGAGAACACAGCGCTCAAAAATCTCTCGGCACACGACGCGCCGTGCCACTTTCGCAGATCACTTTCAAGATATAGGCCCACGTGTCTCTCTCCAACGCGAAGGGGCGAGAACACAGCGCTCACAAATCTCTCGGCACACGACGCACCCTGCCATTTCCGCAGATCAATTTCAAGATATAGGCCCACGTGTCTCTCTCCAACGCGAAGGGGCGAGAACGCAGCGCTCACAAATCTCTCGGCACACGACGCACCCTGGCACTTTCGCAGATCACTTTCAAGATATAGGCCCGCGTGTCTCTCTCCAACGCGAAGGGGCGATAACACAGCGCTCACAAATCTCTCGGCACACGACGCACCCTGCCACTTTCGCAGACCACTTTCAAGATATAGGCCCGCGTGTCTCTCTCCAACGCGAAGGGGCGAGAACACAGCGCTCACAAATCTCTCGGCACACGACGCACCCTGCCACTTTCGCAGATCACTTTCAAGATATAGGCCCGCGTGTCTCTCTCCAACGCGAAGGGGCGAGAATACAGCGCTCAAAAATCTCTCGGCACACGACGCGCCGTGCCACTTTCGCAGATCACTTTCAAGATATAGGCCCACGTGTGTCTCTCCAACGCGAAGGGGCGAGAACACAGCGCTCACAAATCTCTCGGCACACGACGCACCCTGCCACTTTCGCAGATCAATTTCAAGATATAGGCCCACGTGTCTCTCTCCAACGCGAAGGGGCGAGAACGCAGCGCTCACAAATCTCTCGGCACACGACGCACCCTGGCACTTTCGCAGATCACTTTCAAGATATAGGCCCGCGTGTCTCTCTCCAACGCGAAGGGGCGATAACACAGCGCTCACAAATTTCTCGGCACACGACGCACCCTGCCACTTTCGCAGACCACTTTCAAGATATAGGCCCGCGTGTCTCTCTCCAACGCGAAGGGGCGAGAACACAGCGCTCACAAATCTCTCGGCACACGACGCACCCTGCCACTTTCGCAGATCATTTTCAAGATATAGGCCCGCGTGTCTCTCTCCAACGCGAAGGGGCGAGAACACAGCGC
This sequence comes from Dermacentor albipictus, assembly GCF_038994185.2. Lineage (NCBI taxonomy): Eukaryota > Metazoa > Arthropoda > Arachnida > Ixodida > Ixodidae > Dermacentor > Dermacentor albipictus. Next base: position 65,651,529 of record NC_091825.1, read on the forward strand.
TCACAAATCTCTCGGCACACGACGCACCCTGGCACTTTCGCAGATCACTTTCAAGATATAGGCCCGCGTGTCTCTCTCCAACGCGAAGGGGCGAGAACACAGCGCTCACAAATCTCTCGGCACACGACGCACCCTGCCACTTTCGCAGATCACTTTCAAGATATAGGCCCGCGTGTCTCTCTCCAACGCGAAGGGGCGAGAACGCAGCGCTCACAAATCTCTCGGCACACGACGCACCCTGCCACTTTCGCAGATCACTTTCAAGATATAGGCCCGCGTGTCTCTCTCCAACGCGAATGGGCGAGAACACAGCGCTCACAAATCTCTCGGCACACGACGCACCCTGCCACTTTCGCAGATCACTTTCTAGATATAGGCCCGCGTGTCTCTCTCCAACGCGAAGGGGCGAGAACACAGTGCTCACAAATCTCTCGGCACACGACGCACCCTGCCACTTTCGCAGATCACTTTCAAGATATAGGCCCGCGTGTCTCTCTCCAATGCGAAGGGGCGAGAACACAGCGCTCACAAATCTCTCGGCACACGACGCACCCTGGCACTTTCGCAGATCACTTTCAAGATATAGGCCCGCGTGTCTCTCTCCAACGCGAAGGGGCGAGAACACAGCGCTCACAAATCTCTCGGCACACGACGCACCCTGCCACTTTCGCAGATCACTTTCAAGATATAGGCCTACGTGTCTCTCTCCAACGCGAAGGGGCGAGAACGCAGCGCTGACAAATCTCTCGGCACACGACGCACCCTGCCACTTTCGCAGATCACTTTCAAGATATAGGCCCGCGTGTCTCTCTCCAACGCGAAGGGGCGAGAACACAGCGCTCACAAATCTCTCGGCACACGACGCACCCTGCCACTTTCGCAGATCACTTTCAAGATATAGGCCCGCGTGTCTCTCTCTAACGCGAAGTGGCGAGAACACAGCGCTCACAAATCTCTCGGCACACGACGCATCCTGCCACTTTCGCAGATCACTTTCAAGATATAGGTCCACGTGTCTCTCTCCAACGCGAAGGGGCGAGAACACAGCGCTCACAAATCTCTCGGCACACGACGCACCCTGCCACTTTCGCAGATCACTTTCAAGATATAGGCCCGCGTTTCTCTCTCCAACGTGAAGGGGCGAGAACACAGCGCTCGCAAATCTCTCGGCACACGACGCACCCTGCCACTTTCGCAGATCACTTTCAAGATATAGGCCCGCGTGTCTCTCTCCAACGCGAAGGGGCGAGAACACAGCGCTCACAAATCTCTCGGCACACGACGCACCCTGCCACTTTCGCAGATCACTTTCAAGATATAGGCCCGCGTGTCTCTCTCCAACGCGAAGGGGCGAGAACACAGCGCTCACAAATCTCTCGGCACACGACGCACCCTGCCACTTTCGCAGATCACTTTCAAGATATAGGCCCGCGTGTCTCTCTCCAACGCGAATGGGCGAGAACACAGCGCTCACAAATCTCTGGGCACACGACGCACCCTGCCACTTTCGCAGATCACTTTCTAGATATAGGCCCGCGTGTCTCTCTCCAACGCGAAGGGGCGAGAACGCAGCGCTCACAAATCTCTCGGCACACGACGCACCCTGCCACTTTCGCAGATCACTTTCAAGATATAGGCCCGCGGGTCTCTCTCCAACGCGAAGGGGCGAGAACACAGCGCTCACAAATCTCTCGGCACACGACGCACCCTGCCACTTTCGCAGATCACTTTCAAGATATAGGCCCACGTGTCTCTCTCCAACGCGAAGGGGCGAGAACGCAGCGCTCACAAATCTCTCGGCACACGACGCACCCTGCCACTTTCGCAGATCACTTTCAATATATAGGCCCGCGTTTCTCTCTCCAACGCGAAGGGGCGAGAACACAGCGCTCACAAATCTCTCGGCACACGACGCACCCTGCCACTTTCGCAGATCACTTTCAAGATATAGGCCCGCGTGTCTCTCTCCAACGCGAAGGGGCGAGAACACAGCGCTCACAAATCTCTCGGCACACGACGCACCCTGCCACTTTCGCAGATCACTTTCAAGATATAGGCCCACGTGTCTCTCTCCAACGCGAAGGGGCGAGAACACAGCGCTCACAAATCTCTCGGCTCACGACGCACCCTGCCACTTTCGCAGATCAATTTCAAGATATAGGCCCACGTATCTCTCTCCAACGCGAAGGGGCAAGAACGCAGCGCTCACAAATCTCTCGGCACACGACGCACCCTGGCACTTTTGCAGATCACTTTCAAGATATAGGCCCGCGTGTCTCTCTCCAACGCGAAGGGGCGAGAACACAGCGCTCACAAATCTCTCGGCACACGACGCACCCTGCCACTTTCGCAGATCACTTTCAAGATATAGGCCCGCGTGTCTCTCTCCAACGCGAAGGGGCGAGAACACAGCGCTCACAAATCTCTCGGCACACGACGCACCCTGCCACTTTCGCATATCACTTTCTAGATATAGGCCCGCGTGTCTCTCTCCAACGCGAAGGGGCGAGAACACAGCGCTCACAAATCTCTCGGCACACGACGCACCCTGCCACTTTCGCAGATCACTTTCAAGATATAGGCCCGCGTGTCTCTCTCCAACGCGAAGGGGCGAGAACACAGCACTCACAAATCTCTCGGCACACGACGCACCCTGCCACTTTGGCAGATCACTTTCAAGATATAGGCCCACGTGTCTCTCTCCAACGCGAAGGGGCGAGATTGCAGCGCTCACAAATCTCTCGGCACACGACGCACCCTGCCACTTTCGCAGATCACTTTCAAGATATAGGCCCGCGTTTCTCTCTCCAACGCGAAGGGGCGAGAACACAGCGCTCACAAATCTCTCGGCACACGACGCACCCTGCCACTTTCGCAGATCACTCTCAAGATATAGGCCCGCGTGTCTCTCTCCAACGGGAAGGGGCGAGAACACAGCGCTCAAAAATCTCTCGGCACACGACGCGCCGTGCCACTTTCGCAGATCACTTTCAAGATATAGGCCCACGTGTCTCTCTCCAACGCGAAGGGGCGAGAACACAGCGCTCACAAATCTCTCGGCACACGACGCACCCTGCCATTTCCGCAGATCAATTTCAAGATATAGGCCCACGTGTCTCTCTCCAACGCGAAGGGGCGAGAACGCAGCGCTCACAAATCTCTCGGCACAAGACGCACCCTGGCACTTTCGCAGATCACTTTCAAGATATAGGCCCGCGTGTCTCTCTCCAACGCGAAGGGGCGATAACACAGCGCTCACAAATCTCTCGGCACACGACGCACCCTGCCACTTTCGCAGACCACTTTCAAGATATAGGCCCGCGTGTCTCTCTCCAACGCGAAGGGGCGAGAACACAGCGCTCACAAATCTCTCGGCACACGACGCACCCTGCCACTTTCGCAGATCACTTTCAAGATATAGGCCCGCGTGTCTCTCTCCAACGCGAAGGGGCGAGAATACAGCGCTCAAAAATCTCTCGGCACACGACGCGCCGTGCCACTTTCGCAGATCACTTTCAAGATATAGGCCCACGTGTGTCTCTCCAACGCGAAGGGGCGAGAACACAGCGCTCACAAATCTCTCGGCACACGACGCACCCTGCCACTTTCGCAGATCAATTTCAAGATATAGGCCCACGTGTCTCTCTCCAACGCGAAGGGGCGAGAACGCAGCGCTCACAAATCTCTCGGCACACGACGCACCCTGGCACTTTCGCAGATCACTTTCAAGATATAGGCCCGCGTGTCTCTCTCCAACGCGAAGGGGCGATAACACAGCGCTCACAAATCTCTCGGCACACGACGCACCCTGCCACTTTCGCAGACCACTTTCAAGATATAGGCCCGCGTGTCTCTCTCCAACGCGAAGGGGCGAGAACACAGCGCTCACAAATCTCTCGGCACACGACGCACCCTGCCACTTTCGCAGATCATTTTCAAGATATAGGCCCGCGTGTCTCTCTCCAACGCGAAGGGGCGAGAACACAGCGCTCACAAATCTCTCGGCACACGACGCACCCTGGCACTTTCGCAGATCACTTTCAAGATATAGGCCCGCGTGTCTCTCTCCAACGCGAAGGGGCGAGAACACAGCGCTCACAAATCTCTCGGCACACGACGCACCCTGCCACTTTCGCAGATCACTTTCAAGATATAGGCCCGCGTGTCTCTCTCCAACGCGAAGGGGCGAGAACGCAGCGCTCACAAATCTCTCGGCACACGACGCACCCTGGCACTTTCGCAGATCACTTTCAAGATATAGGCCCGCGTGTCTCTCTGCAACGCGAAGGGGCGAGAACACAGCGCTCACAAATCTCTCGGCACACGACGCACCCTGCCACTTTCGCAGATCACTTTCAAGATATAGGCCCGCGTGTCTCTCTCCAACGCGAAGGGGCGAGAACACAGCGCTCACAAATCTCTCGGCACCCGACGCACCCTGCCACTTTCGCAGATCACTTTCAAGATATAGGCCCACGTGTCTCTCTCCAACGCGAAGGGGCGAGAACGCAGCGCTCACAAATCTCTCGGTACACGGCGCACCCTGCCACTTTCGCAGATCACTTTCAAGATATAGGCCCGCGTTTCTCTCTCCAACGCGAAGGGGCGAGAACATAGCGCTCACAAATCTCTCGGCACACGACGCACCCTGCCACTTTCGCAGATCACTTTCAAGATATAGGCCTGCGTGTCTCTCTCCAACGCGAAGGGGCGAGAACACAGCGCTCACAAATCTCTCGGCACACGACGCACCCTGCCACTTTCGCAGATCACTTTCTAGATATAGGCCCGCGTGTCTCTCTCCAACGCGAAGGGGCGAGAACACAGTGCTCACAAATCTCTCGGCACACGACGCACCCTGCCACTTTCGCAGATCACTTTCAAGATATAGGCCCGCGTGTCTCTCTCCAATGCGAAGGGGCGAGAACACAGCGCTCACAAATCTCTCGGCACACGACGCACCCTGGCACTTTCGCAGATCACTTTCAAGATATAGGCCCGCGTGTCTCTCTCCAACGCGAAGGGGCGAGAACACAGCGCTCACAAATCTCTCGGCACACGACGCACCCTGCCATTTTCGCAGATCACTTTCAAGATATAGGCCTACGTGTCTCTCTCCAACGCGAAGGGGCGAGAACGCAGCGCTGACAAATCTCTCGGCACACGACGCACCCTGCCACTTTCGCAGATCACTTTCAAGATATAGGCCCGCGTGTCTCTCTCCAACGCGAAGGGGCGAGAACACAGCGCTCACAAATCTCTCGGCACACGACGCACCCTGCCACTTTCGCAGATCACTTTCAAGATATAGGCCCGCGTGTCTCTCTCTAACGCGAAGTGGCGAGAACACAGCGCTCACAAATCTCTCGGCACACGACGCATCCTGCCACTTTCGCAGATCACTTTCAAGATATAGGCCCACGTGTCTCTCTCCAACGCGAAGGGGCGAGAACACAGCGCTCACAAATCTCTCGGCACACGACGCACCCTGCCACTTTCGCAGATCACTTTCAAGATATAGGCCCGCGTGTCTCTCTCCAACGCGAAGGGGCGAGAACACAGCGCTCACAAATCTCTCGGCACACGACGCACCCTGCCACTTTCGCAGATCACTTTCAAGATATAGGCCCGCGTGTCTCTCTCCAACGCGAAGGGGCGAGAACACAGCGCTCACAAATCTCTCGGCACACGACGCACCCTGCCACTTTCGCAGATCACTTTCAAGATATAGGCCCGCGTGTCTCTCTCCAACGCGAAGGGGCGAGAACACAGCGCTCACAAATCTCTCGGCACACGACGCACCCTGCCACTTTCGCAGATCACTTTCAAGATATAGGCCCGCGTGTCTCTCTCCAACGCGAATGGGCGAGAACACAGCGCTCACAAATCTCTCGGCACACGACGCACCCTGCCACTTTCGCAGATCACTTTCTAGATATAGGCCCGCGTGTCTCTCCCCAACGCGAAGGGGCGAGAACGCAGCGCTCACAAATCTCTCGGCACACGACGCACCCTGCCACTTTCGCAGATCACTTTCAAGATATAGGCCCGCGGGTCTCTCTCCAATGTGAAGGGGCGAGAACACAGCGCTCACAAATCTCTCGGCACACGACGCACCCTGCCACTTTCGCAGATCACTTTCAAGATATAGGCCCACGTGTCTCTCTCCAACGCGAAGGGGCGAGAACGCAGCGCTCACAAATCTCTCGGCACACGACGCACCCTGCCACTTTCGCATATCACTTTCAATATATAGGCCCGCGTTTCTCTCTCCAACGCGAAGGGGCGAGAACACAGCGCTCACAAATCTCTCGGCACACGACGCACCCTGCCACTTTCGCAGATCACTTTCAAGATATAGGCCCGCGTGTTTCTCTCCAACGCGAAGGGGCGAGAACACAGCGCTCACAAATCTCTCGGCACACGACGGACCCTGCCACTTTCGCAGATCACTTTCAAGATATAGGCCCGCGTTTCTCTCTCCAACGCGAAGGGGCGAGAACACAGCGCTCACAAATCTCTCGGCACACGACGCACCCTGCCACTTTCGCAGATCACTTTCAAGATATAGGCCCGCGTGTCTCTCTCCAACGCGAAGGGGCGAGAACACAGTGCTCACAAATCTCTCGGCACACGACGCACCCTGCCACTTTCGCAGATCACTTTCAAGATATAGGCCCACGTGTCTCTCTCCAACGCGAAAGGGCGAGATTGCAGCGCTCACAAATCTCTCGGCACACGACGCACCCTGCCACTTTCGCAGATCACTTTCAAGATATAGGCCCGCGTGTTTCTCTCCAACGCGAAGGGGCGAGAACACAGCGCTCACAAATCTCTCGGCACCCGACGCACCCTGCCACTTTCGCAGATCACTTTCAAGATATAGGCCCACGTGTCTCTCTCCAACGCGAAGGGGCGAGAACGCAGCGCTCACAAATCTCTCGGTACACGACGCACCCTGCCACTTTCGCAGATCACTTTCAAGATATAGGCCCGCGTTTCTCTCTCCAACGCGAAGGGGCGAGAACACAGCGCTCACAAATCTCTCGGCACACGACGCACCCTGGCACTTTCGCAGATCACTTTCAAGATATAGGCCCGCGTGTCTCTCTCCAACGCGAAGGGGCGAGAACGCAGCGCTCACAAATCTCTCGGCACACGACGCACCCTGCCACTTTCGCAGATCACTTTCAAGATATAGGCCCGCGTTTCTCTCTCCAACGCGAAGGGGCCAGAACACAGCGCTCACAAATCTCTCGGCACACGACGCACCCTGCCACTTTCGCAGATCACTTTCAAGATATAGGCCCGCGTGTCTCTCTCCAACGCGAAAGGGCGAGAACACAGCGCTCACAAATCTCTCGGCACACGACGCACCCTGGCACTTTCGCAGATCACTTTCAAGATATAGGCCCGCGTGTCTCTCTCCAACGTGAAGGGGCGAGAACGCAGCGCTCACAAATCTCTCGGCACACGACGCACCCTGCCACTTTCGCAGATCACTTTCAAGATATAGGCCCGCGTGTCTCTCTCCAACGAGAAGGGACAAGAACACAGCGCTCACAAATCTCTCGGCACACGACGCACCCTGGCACTTTCGCAGATCACTTTCAAGATATAGGCCCGCGTTTCTCTCTCCAACGCGAAGGGGCGAGAACACAGTGCTCACAAATCTCTCGGCACACGACGCACCCTGCCACTTTCGCAGATCACTTTCAAGATATAGGCCCGCGTGTCTCTCTCCAACGCGAAGGGGCGAGAACACAGTGCTCACAAATCTCTCGGCACACGACGCACCCTGCCACTTTCGCAGATCACTTTCAAGATATAGGCCCACGTGTCTCTCTCCAACGCGAAAGGGCGAGATTGCAGCGCTCACAAATCTCTCGGCACACGACGCACCCTGCCACTTTCGCAGATCACTTTCAAGATATAGGCCCGCGTTTCTCTCTCCAACGCGAAGGGGCGAGAACGCAGCGCTCACAAATCTCTCGGCACACGACGCACCCTGGCACTTTCGCAGATCACTTTCAAGATATAGGCCCCCGTGTCTCTCTCCAACGCGAAGGGGCGAGAACACAGCGCTCACAATCTCTCGGCAGACGACGCACCCCGCCACTTTCGCAGATCACTTTCAAGATATAGGCCCGCGTGTCTCTCTCCAACGCGAAGGGGCGAGAACACAGCGCTCACAAATCTCTCGGCACACGACGCACCCTGGTACTTTCGCAGATCACTTTCAAGATATAGGCCCGCGTGTCTCTCTCCAACGCGAAGGGGCGAGAACACAGCGCTCACAAATCCCTCGGCACACGACGCACCCTGCCACTTTCGCAGATCACTTTCAAGATATAGGCCCGCGTGTCTCTCTCCAACGCGAAGGGGCGAGAACACAGCGCTCACAAATCTCTCGGCACACGACGCACCCTGCCACTTTCGCAGATCACTTTCAAGATATAGGCCCGCGTGTCTCTCTCCAACGCGAAGGGGCGAGAACACAGCGCTCACAAATCTCGCGGCACACGACGCACCCTGCCACTTTCGCAGATCACTTTCAAGATATAGGCCCACGTGTCTCTCTCCAACGCGAAGGGGCGAGATTGCAGCGCTCACAAATCTCTCGGCACACGACGCACCCTGCCACTTTCGCAGATCACTTTCAAGATATAGGCCCGCGTTTCTCTCTCCAACGCGAAGGGGCGAGAACACAGCGCTCACAAATCTCTCGGCACACGACGCACCCTGCCACTTTCGCAGATCACTTTCAAGATATAGGCCCGCGTGTCTCTCTCCAACGCGAAGGGGCGAGAACGCAGCGCTCACAAATCTCTCGGCACACGACGCACCCTGGCACTTTCGCAGACCACTTTCAAGATATAGGCCCGCGTGTGTCTCTCCAACGGGAAGGGGCGAGAACACAGCGCTCACAAATCTCTCGGCACACGACGCACCCTGGCACTTTCGCAGATCACTTTCAAGATATAGGCCCGCGTGTCTCTCTCCAACGCGAAGGGGCGAGAACACAGCGCTCACAAATCTCTCGGCACACGACGCACCCTGCCACTTTCGCAGATCACTTTCAAGATATAGGCCCGCGTGTCTCTCTCCAACGCGAAGGGGCGAGAACACAGCGCTCACAAATCTCTCGGCACACGACGCACCCTGGCACTTTCGCAGATCACTTTCAAGATATAGGCCCGCGTGTCTCTCTCCAACGCGAAGGGGCGAGAACGCAGCGCTCACAAATCTCTCGGCACACGACGCACCCTGCCACTTTCGCAGATCACTTTCAAGATATAGGCCCGCGTTTCTCTCTCCAACGCGAAGGGGCGAGAACACAGCGCTCACAAATCTCTCGGCACACGACGCACCCTGCCACTTTCGCAGATCACTTTCAAGATATAGGCCCGCGTGTCTCTCTCCAACGCGAAAGGGCGAGAACACAGCGCTCACAAATCTCTCGGCACACGACGCACCCTGGCACTTTCGCAGATCACTTTCAAGATATAGGCCCGCGTGTCTCTCTCCAACGTGAAGGGGCGAGAACGCAGCGCTCACAAATCTCACGGCACACGACGCACCCTGCCACTTTCGCAGATCACTTTCAAGATATAGGCCCGCGTGTCTCTCTCCAACGCGAAGGGACGAGAACACAGCGCTCACAAATCTCTCGGCACACGACGCACCCTGGCACTTTCGCAGATCACTTTCAAGATATAGGCCCGCGTTTCTCTCTCCAACGCGAAGGGGCGAGAACACAGCGCTCACAAATCTCTCGGCACACGACGCACCCTGCCACTTTCGCAGATCACTTTCAAGATATAGGCCCGCGTGTCTCTCTCCAACGCGAAGGGGCGAGAACACAGCGCTCACAAATCTCTCGGCACACGACGCACCCTGCCACTTTCGCAGATCACTTTCAAGATATAGGCCCACGTGTCTCTCTCCAACGCGAAAGGGCGAGATTGCAGCGCTCACAAATCTCTCGGCACACGACGCACCCTGCCACTTTCGCAGATCACTTTCAAGATATAGGCCCGCGTTTCTCTCTCCAACGCGAAGGGGCGAGAACGCAGCGCTCACAAATCTCTCGGCACACGACGCACCCTGGCACTTTCGCAGATCACTTTCAAGATATAGGCCCCCGTGTCTCTCTCCAACGCGAAGGGGCGAGAACACAGCGCTCACAATCTCTCGGCAGACGACGCACCCTGGCACTTTCGCAGATCACTTTCAAGATATAGGCCCGCGTGTCTCTCTCCAACGCGAAGGGGCGAGAACACAGCGCTCACAAATCTCTCGGCACACGACGCACCCTGGTACTTTCGCAGATCACTTTCAAGATATAGGCCCGCGTGTCTCTCTCCAACGCGAAGGGGCGAGAACACAGCGCTCACAAATCTCTCGGCACACGACGCACCCTGCCACTTTCGCAGATCACTTTCAAGATATAGGCCCGCGTGTCTCTCTCCAACGCGAAGGGGCGAGAACACAGCGCTCACAAATCTCTCGGCACACGACGCACCCTGCCACTTTCGCAGATCACTTTCAAGATATAGGCCCGCGTGTCTCTCTCCAACGCGAAGGGGCGAGAACACAGCGCTCACAAATCTCGCGGCACACGACGCACCCTGCCACTTTCGCAGATCACTTTCAAGATATAGGCCCACGTGTCTCTCTCCAACGCGAAGGGGCGAGATTGCAGCGCTCACAAATCTCTCGGCACACGACGCACCCTGCCACTTTCGCAGATCACTTTCAAGATATAGGCCCGCGTTTCTCTCTCCAACGCGAAGGGGCGAGAACACAGCGCTCACAAATCTCTCGGCACACGACGCACCCTGCCACTTTCGCAGATCACTTTCAAGATATAGGCCCGCGTGTCTCTCTCCAACGCGAAGGGGCGAGAACGCAGCGCTCACAAATCTCTCGGCACACGACGCACCCTGGCACTTTCGCAGACCACTTTCAAGATATAGGCCCGCGTGTCTCTCTCCAACGGGAAGGGGCGAGAACACAGCGCTCACAAATCTCTCGGCACACGACGCACCCTGGCACTTTCGCAGATCACTTTCAAGATATAGGCCCGCGTGTCTCTCTCCAACGCGAAGGGGCGAGAACACAGTGCTCACAAATCTCTCGGCACACGACGCACCCTGCCACTTTCGCAGATCACTTTCAAGATATAGGCCCGCGTGTCTCTCTCCAACGCGAAGGGGCGAGAACGCAGCGCTCACAAATCTCTCGGCACACGACGCACCCTGGCACTTTCGCAGATCACTTTCAAGATATAGGCCCGCGTGTCTCTCTCCAACGCGAAGGGGCGAGAACACAGCGCTCACAAATCTCTCGGCACACGACGCACCCTGCCACTTTCGCAGATCACTTTCAAGATATAGGCCCGCGTGTCTCTCTCCAACGCGAAGGGGCGAGAACACAGCGCTCACAAATCTCTCGGCACCCGACGCACCCTGCCACTTTCGCAGATCACTTTCAAGATATAGGCCCACGTGTCTCTCCAACGCGAAGGGGCGAGAACGCAGCGCTCACAAATCTCTCGGTACACGACGCACCCTGCCACTTTCGCAGATCACTTTCAAGATATAGGCCCGCGTTTCTCTCTCCAACGCGAAGGGGCGAGAACACAGCGCTCACAAATCTCTCGGCACACGACGCACCCTGCCACTTTCGCAGATCACTTTCAAGATATAGGCCCGCGTATCTCTCTCCAACGCGAAGGGGCGAGAACACAGCGCTCACAAATCTCGCGGCACACGACGCACCCTGCCACTTTCGCAGATCACTTTCAAGATATAGGCCCGCGTGTCTCTCTCCAACGGGAAGGGGCGAGAACACAGCGCTCACAAATCTCTCGGCACACGACGCACCCTGGCACTTTCGCAGATCACTTTCAAGATATAGGCCCGCGTGTCTCTCTCCAACGCGAAGGGGCGAGAACGCAGCGCTCACAAATCTCTCGGTACACGACGCACCCTGCCACTTTCGCAGATCACTTTCAAGATATAGGCCCGCGTTTCTCTCTCCAACGCGAAGGGGCGAGAACACAGCGCTCACAAATCTCTCGGCACACGACGCACCCTGCCACTTTCGCAGATCACTTTCAAGATATAGGCCCACGTGTCTCTCTCCAACGCGAAGGGGCGAGAACGCAGCGCTCACAAATCTCTCGGTACACGACGCACCCTGCCACTTTCGCAGATCACTTTCAAGATGTAGGCCCGCGTGTCTCTCTCCAACGGGAAGGGGCGAGAACACAGCGCTCACAAATCTCTCGGCACACGACGCACCCTGCCACTTTCGCAGATCACTTTCAAGATATAGGCCCGCGTGTCTCTCTCCAACGCGAAGGGGCGAGAACGCAGCGCTCACAAATCTCTCGGCACACGACGCACCCTGGCACTTTCGCAGATCACTTTCAAGATATAGGCCCGCGTGTCTCTCTCCAACGCGAAGGGGCGAGAACACAGCGCTCACAAATCTCTCGGCACACGACGCACCCTGCCACTTTCGCAGATCACTTTCAAGATATAGGCCCGCGTGTCTCTCTCCAACGCGAAGGGGCGAGAACACAGCGCTCACAAATCTCTCGGCACCCGACGCACCCTGCCACTTTCGCAGATCACTTTCAAGATATAGGCCCACGTGTCTCTCTCCAACGCGAAGGGGCGAGAACGCAGCGCTCACAAATCTCTCGGTACACGACGCACCCTGCCACTTTCGCAGATCACTTTCAAGATATAGGCCCGCGTTTCTCTCTCCAACGCGAAGGGGCGAGAACACAGCGCTCACAAATCTCTCGGCACACGACGCACCCTGCCACTTTCGCAGATCACTTTCAAGATATAGGCCCGCGTGTCTCTCTCCAACGCGAAGGGGCGAGAACACAGCGCTCACAAATCTCTCGGCACACGACGCACCCTGGCACTTTCGCAGATCACTTTCAAGATATAGGCCCGCGTGTCTCTCTCCAACGCGAAGGGGCGAGAACGCAGCGCTCACAAATCTCTCGGCACACGACGCACCCTGCCACTTTCGCAGATCACTTTCAAGATATAGGCCCGCGTTTCTCTCTCCAACGCGAAGGGGCGAGAACACAGCGCTCACAAATCTCTCGGCACACGACGCACCCTGCCACTTTCGCAGATCACTTTCAAGATATAGGCCCGCGTGTCTCTCTCCAACGCGAAGGGGCGAGAACACAGCGCTCACAAATCTCTCGGCACACGACGCACCCTGGCACTTTCGCAGATCACTTTCAAGATATAGGCCCGCGTGTCTCTCTCCAACGTGAAGGGGCGAGAACGCAGCGCTCACAAATCTCTCGGCACACGACGCACCCTGCCACTTTCGCAGATCACTTTCAAGATATAGGCCCGCGTGTCTCTCTCCAACGCGAAGGGACGAGAACACAGCGCTCACAAATCTCTCGGCACACGACGCACCCTGCCACTTTCGCAGATCACTTTCAAGATATAGGCCCGCGTGTCTCTCTCCAACGCGAAGGGGCGAGAACACAGCGCTCACAAAACTCTCGGCACACGACGCACCCTGCCACTTTTGCAGATCACTTTCAAGATATAGGCCCGCGCAGCGCGAAGGGGCGAGAACACAGCGCTCACAAATTTCTCGGCACACGACGCACCCTGCCACTTTCGCAGATCACTTTCAAGATTTAGGCCCGCGTGTCTCTCTCCAACGTGAAGGGGCGAGAACACAGCGCTCACAAATCTCTCGGCACACGACGCACCCTGCCACTTTCGCAGATCACTTTCAAGATATAGGCCCACGTGTCTCTCTCCAACGCGAAGGGGCGAGAACACAGCGCTCACAAATCTCTCGGCATACGACGCACCCTGCCACTTTCGCAGATCACTTTCAAGATATAGGCCCGCGTTTCTCTCTCCAACGCGAAGGGGCGAGAAAACAGCGCTCACAAATCTCTCGGCACACGACGCACCCTGCCACTTTCGCAGATCACTTTCAAGATATAGGCCCGCGTGTCTCTCTCCAACACGAAGGGGCGAGAACACAGCGCTCACAAATCTCTCGGCACACGACGCACCCTGCCACTTTCGCAGATCACTTTCAAGATATAGGCCCGCGTGTCTCTCTCCAACGCGAAGGGACGAGAACACAGCGCTCACAAATCTCTCGGCACACGACGCACCCTGCCACTTTCACAGATCACTTTCAAGATATAGGCCCGCGTGTCTCTCTCCAACGCGAAGGGGCGAGAACACAGCGCTCACAAATCTCTCGGCACACGACGCACCCTGCCACTTTCGCAGATCACTTTCAAGATATAGGCCCGCGTGTCTCTCTCCAATGCGAAGGGGCGAGAACACAGCGCTCACAAATCTCTCGGCACACGACGCACCCTGGCACTTTCGCAGATCACTTTCAAGATATAGGCCCGCGTGTCTCTCTCCAACGCGAAGGGGCGAGAACACAGCGCTCACAAATCTCTCGGCACACGACGCACCCTGCCACTTTCACAGATCACTTTCAAGATATAGGCCTACGTGTCTCTCTCCAACGCGAAGGGGCGAGAACGCAGCGCTGACAAATCTCTCGGCACACGACGCACCCTGCCACTTTCGCAGATCACTTTCAAGATATAGGCCCGCGTGTCTCTCTCCAACGCGAAGGGGCGAGAACACAGCGCTCACAAATCTCTCGGCACACGACGCACCCTGCCACTTTCGCAGATCACTTTCAAGATATAGGCCCGCGTGTCTCTCTCTAACGCGAAGTGGCGAGAACACAGCGCTCACAAATCTCTCGGCACACGACGCATCCTGCCACTTTCGCAGATCACTTTCAAGATATAGGCCCACGTGTCTCTCTCCAACGCGAAGGGGCGAGAACACAGCGCTCACAAATCTCTCGGCACACGACGCACCCTGCCACTTTCGCAGATCACTTTCAAGATATAGGCCCGCGTTTCTCTCTCCAACGCGAAGGGGCGAGAACACAGCGCTCACAAATCTCTCGGCACACGACGCACCCTGCCACTTTCGCAGATCACTTTCAAGATATAGGCCCACGTGTCTCTCTCCAACGCGAAGGGGCGAGAACGCAGCGCTCACAAATCTCTCGGTACACGACGCACCCTGCCACTTTCGCAGATCACTTTCAAGATATAGGCCCGCGTGTCTCTCTCCAACGCGAAGGGGCGAGAACGCAGCGCTCACAAATCTCTCGGCACACGACGCACCCTGGCACTTTCGCAGATCACTTTCAAGATATAGGCCCGCGTGTCTCTCTCCAACGCGAAGGGGCGAGAACACAGCGCTCACAAATCTCTCGGCACACGACGCACCCTGCCACTTTCGCAGATCACTTTCAAGATATAGGCCCGCGTGTCTCTCTCCAACGCGAAGGGGCGAGAACACAGCGCTCACAAATCTCTCGGCACCCGACGCATCCTGCCACTTTCGCAGATCACTTTCAAGATATAGGCCCACGTGTCTCTCTCCAACGCGAAGGGGCGAGAACGCAGCGCTCACAAATCTCTCGGTACACGATGCACCCTGCCACTTTCACAGATAACTTTCAAGATATAGGCCCGCGTTTCTCTCTCCAACGCGAAGGGGCGAGAACACAGCGCTCACAAATCTCTCGGCACACGACGCACCCTGCCACTTTCGCAGATCACTTTCAAGATATAGGCCCGCGTGTCTCTCTCCAATGCGAAGGGGCGAGAACACAGCGCTCACAAATCTCTCGGCACACGACGCACCCTGGCACTTTCGCAGATCACTTTCAAGATATAGGCCCACGTGTCTCTCTCCAACGCGAAGGGGCGAGAACGCAGCGCTCACAAATCTCTCGCTACACGACGCACCCTGCCACTTTCGCAGATCACTTTCAAGATATAGGCCCGCGTTTCTCTCTCCAACGCGAAGGGGCGAGAACACAGCGCTCACAAATCTCTCGGCACACGACGCACCCTGCCACTTTCGCAGATCACTTTCAAGATATAGGCCCGCGTTTCTCTCTCCAACGCGAAGGGGCGAGAACACAGCGCTCACAAATCTCTCGGCACACGACGCACCCTGCCACTTTCGCAGATCACTTTCAAGATATAGGCCCACGTGTCTCTCTCCAACGCGAAGGGGCGAGAACGCAGCGCTCACAAATCTCTCGGTACACGACGCACCCTGCCACTTTCGCAGATCACTTTCAAGATGTAGGCCCGCGTGTCTCTCTCCAACGGGAAGGGGCGAGAACACAGCGCTCACAAATCTCTCGGCACACGACGCACCCTGCCACTTTCGCAGATCACTTTCAAGATATAGGCCCGCGTGTCTCTCTCCAACGCGAAGGGGCGAGAACGCAGCGCTCACAAATCTCTCGGCACACGACGCACCCTGGCACTTTCGCAGATCACTTTCAAGATATAGGCCCGCGTGTCTCTCTCCAACGCGAAGGGGCGAGAACACAGCGCTCACAAATCTCTCGGCACACGACGCACCCTGCCACTTTCGCAGATCACTTTCAAGATATAGGCCCGCGTGTCTCTCTCCAACGCGAAGGGGCGAGAACACAGCGCTCACAAATCTCTCGGCACCCGACGCACCCTGCCACTTTCGCAGATCACTTTCAAGATATAGGCCCACGTGTCTCTCTCCAACGCGAAGGGGCGAGAACGCAGCGCTCACAAATCTCTCGGTACACGACGCACCCTGCCACTTTCGCAGATCACTTTCAAGATATAGGCCCGCGTTTCTCTCTCCAACGCGAAGGGGCGAGAACACAGCGCTCACAAATCTCTCGGCACACGACGCACCCTGCCACTTTCGCAGATCACTTTCAAGATATAGGCCCGCGTGTCTCTCTCCAACGCGAAGGGGCGAGAACACAGCGCTCACAAATCTCTCGGCACACGACGCACCCTGGCACTTTCGCAGATCACTTTCAAGATATAGGCCCGCGTGTCTCTCTCCAACGCGAAGGGGCGAGAACGCAGCGCTCACAAATCTCTCGGCACACGACGCACCCTGCCACTTTCGCAGATCACTTTCAAGATATAGGCCCGCGTTTCTCTCTCCAACGCGAAGGGGCGAGAACACAGCGCTCACAAATCTCTCGGCACACGACGCACCCTGCCACTTTCGCAGATCACTTTCAAGATATAGGCCCGCGTGTCTCTCTCCAACGCGAAGGGGCGAGAACACAGCGCTCACAAATCTCTCGGCACACGACGCACCCTGGCACTTTCGCAGATCACTTTCAAGATATAGGCCCGCGTGTCTCTCTCCAACGTGAAGGGGCGAGAACGCAGCGCTCACAAATCTCTCGGCACACGACGCACCCTGCCACTTTCGCAGATCACTTTCAAGATATAGGCCCGCGTGTCTCTCTCCAACGCGAAGGGACGAGAACACAGCGCTCACAAATCTCTCGGCACACGACGCACCCTGCCACTTTCGCAGATCACTTTCAAGATATAGGCCCGCGTGTCTCTCTCCAACGCGAAGGGGCGAGAACACAGCGCTCACAAAACTCTCGGCACACGACGCACCCTGCCACTTTTGCAGATCACTTTCAAGATATAGGCCCGCGCAGCGCGAAGGGGCGAGAACACAGCGCTCACAAATTTCTCGGCACACGACGCACCCTGCCACTTTCGCAGATCACTTTCAAGATTTAGGCCCGCGTGTCTCTCTCCAACGTGAAGGGGCGAGAACACAGCGCTCACAAATCTCTCGGCACACGACGCACCCTGCCACTTTCGCAGATCACTTTCAAGATATAGGCCCACGTGTCTCTCTCCAACGCGAAGGGGCGAGAACACAGCGCTCACAAATCTCTCGGCATACGACGCACCCTGCCACTTTCGCAGATCACTTTCAAGATATAGGCCCGCGTTTCTCTCTCCAACGCGAAGGGGCGAGAAAACAGCGCTCACAAATCTCTCGGCACACGACGCACCCTGCCACTTTCGCAGATCACTTTCAAGATATAGGCCCGCGTGTCTCTCTCCAACACGAAGGGGCGAGAACACAGCGCTCACAAATCTCTCGGCACACGACGCACCCTGCCACTTTCGCAGATCACTTTCAAGATATAGGCCCGCGTGTCTCTCTCCAACGCGAAGGGACGAGAACACAGCGCTCACAAATCTCTCGGCACACGACGCACCCTGCCACTTTCACAGATCACTTTCAAGATATAGGCCCGCGTGTCTCTCTCCAACGCGAAGGGGCGAGAACACAGCGCTCACAAATCTCTCGGCACACGACGCACCCTGCCACTTTCGCAGATCACTTTCAAGATATAGGCCCGCGTGTCTCTCTCCAATGCGAAGGGGCGAGAACACAGCGCTCACAAATCTCTCGGCACACGACGCACCCTGGCACTTTCGCAGATCACTTTCAAGATATAGGCCCGCGTGTCTCTCTCCAACGCGAAGGGGCGAGAACACAGCGCTCACAAATCTCTCGGCACACGACGCACCCTGCCACTTTCACAGATCACTTTCAAGATATAGGCCTACGTGTCTCTCTCCAACGCGAAGGGGCGAGAACGCAGCGCTGACAAATCTCTCGGCACACGACGCACCCTGCCACTTTCGCAGATCACTTTCAAGATATAGGCCCGCGTGTCTCTCTCCAACGCGAAGGGGCGAGAACACAGCGCTCACAAATCTCTCGGCACACGACGCACCCTGCCACTTTCGCAGATCACTTTCAAGATATAGGCCCGCGTGTCTCTCTCTAACGCGAAGTGGCGAGAACACAGCGCTCACAAATCTCTCGGCACACGACGCATCCTGCCACTTTCGCAGATCACTTTCAAGATATAGGCCCACGTGTCTCTCTCCAACGCGAAGGGGCGAGAACACAGCGCTCACAAATCTCTCGGCACACGACGCACCCTGCCACTTTCGCAGATCACTTTCAAGATATAGGCCCGCGTTTCTCTCTCCAACGCGAAGGGGCGAGAACACAGCGCTCACAAATCTCTCGGCACACGACGCACCCTGCCACTTTCGCAGATCACTTTCAAGATATAGGCCCACGTGTCTCTCTCCAACGCGAAGGGGCGAGAACGCAGCGCTCACAAATCTCTCGGTACACGACGCACCCTGCCACTTTCGCAGATCACTTTCAAGATATAGGCCCGCGTGTCTCTCTCCAACGCGAAGGGGCGAGAACGCAGCGCTCACAAATCTCTCGGCACACGACGCACCCTGGCACTTTCGCAGATCACTTTCAAGATATAGGCCCGCGTGTCTCTCTCCAACGCGAAGGGGCGAGAACACAGCGCTCACAAATCTCTCGGCACACGACGCACCCTGCCACTTTCGCAGATCACTTTCAAGATATAGGCCCGCGTGTCTCTCTCCAACGCGAAGGGGCGAGAACACAGCGCTCACAAATCTCTCGGCACCCGACGCATCCTGCCACTTTCGCAGATCACTTTCAAGATATAGGCCCACGTGTCTCTCTCCAACGCGAAGGGGCGAGAACGCAGCGCTCACAAATCTCTCGGTACACGATGCACCCTGCCACTTTCACAGATCACTTTCAAGATATAGGCCCGCGTTTCTCTCTCCAACGCGAAGGGGCGAGAACACAGCGCTCACAAATCTCTCGGCACACGACGCACCCTGCCACTTTCGCAGATCACTTTCAAGATATAGGCCCGCGTGTCTCTCTCCAATGCGAAGGGGCGAGAACACAGCGCTCACAAATCTCTCGGCACACGACGCACCCTGGCACTTTCGCAGATCACTTTCAAGATATAGGCCCACGTGTCTCTCTCCAACGCGAAGGGGCGAGAACGCAGCGCTCACAAATCTCTCGCTACACGACGCACCCTGCCACTTTCGCAGATCACTTTCAAGATATAGGCCCGCGTTTCTCTCTCCAACGCGAAGGGGCGAGAACACAGCGCTCACAAATCTCTCGGCACACGACGCACCCTGCCACTTTCGCAGATCACTTTCAAGATATAGGCCCGCGTGTCTCTCTCCAACGCGAAGGGGCGAGAACACAGCGCTCACAAATCTCTCGGCACACGACGCACCCTGCCACTTTCGCAGATCACTTTCAAGATATAGGCCCGCGTGTCTCTCTCCAACGCGAAGGGGCGAGAACACAGGGCTCACAAACCTCTCGGCACCCGACGCACCCTGCCACTTTAGCAGATCACTTTCAAGATATAGGCCCACGTGTCTCTCTCCAACGCGAAGGGGCGAGAACGCAGCGCTCACAAATCTCTCGGTACACGACGCACCCTGCCACTTTCGCAGATCACTTTCAAGATATAGGCCCGCGTTTCTCTCTCCAACGCGAAGGGGCGAGAACACAGCGCTCACAAATCTCTCGGCACACGACGCACCCTGCCACTTTCGCAGATCACTTTCAAGATATAGGCCCACGTGTCTCTCTCCAACGCGAAGGGGCGAGAACGCAGCGCTCACAAATCTCTCGGTACACGACGCACCCTGCCACTTTCGCAGATCACTTTCAAGATATAGGCCCGCGTGTCTCTCTCCAACGGGAAGGGGCGAGAACACAGCGCTCACAAATCTCTCGGCACACGACGCACCCTGGCACTTTCGCAGATCACTTTCAAGATATAGGCCCGCGTGTCTCTCTCCAACGCGAAGGGGCGAGAACACAGCGCTCACAAATCTCTCGGCACACGACGCACCCTGCCACTTTCGCAGATCACTTTCAAGATATAGGCCCGCGTGTCTCTCTCCAACGCGAAGGGGCGAGAACGCAGCGCTCACAAATCTCTCGGCACACGACGCACCCTGGCACTTTCGCAGATCACTTTCAAGATATAGGCCCGCGTGTCTCTCTCCAACGCGAAGGGGCGAGAACACAGCGCTCACAAATCTCTCGGCACACGACGCACCCTGCCACTTTCGCAGATCACTTTCAAGATATAGGCCCGCGTGTCTCTCTCCAACGCGAAGGGGCGAGAACACAGCGCTCACAAATCTCTCGGCACCCGACGCACCCTGCCACTTTCGCAGATCACTTTCAAGATATAGGCCCACGTGTCTCTCTCCAACGCGAAGGGGCGAGAACGCAGCGCTCACAAATCTCTCGGTACACGACGCACCCTGCCACTTTCGCAGATCACTTTCAAGATATAGGCCCGCGTTTCTCTCTCCAACGCGAAGGGGCGAGAACACAGCGCTCACAAATCTCTCGGCACACGACGCACCCTGCCACTTTCGCAGATCACTTTCAAGATATAGGCCCGCGTGTCTCTCTCCAACGCGAAGGGGCGAGAACACAGCGCTCACAAATCTCTCGGCACACGACGCACCCTGGCACTTTCGCAGATCACTTTCAAGATATAGGCCCGCGTGTCTCTCTCCAACGCGAAGGGGCGAGAACGCAGCGCTCACAAATCTCTCGGCACACGACGCACCCTGCCACTTTCGCAGATCACTTTCAAGATATAGGCCCGCGTTTCTCTCTCCAACGCGAAGGGGCGAGAACACAGCGCTCACAAATCTCTCGGCACACGACGCACCCTGCCACTTTCGCAGATCACTTTCAAGATATAGGCCCGCGTGTCTCTCTCCAACGCGAAGGGGCGAGAACACAGCGCTCACAAATCTCTCGGCACACGACGCACCCTGGCACTTTCGCAGATCACTTTCAAGATATAGGCCCGCGTGTCTCTCTCCAACGGGAAGGGGCGAGAACGCAGTGCTCACAAATCTCTCGGCACACGACGCACCCTGCCACTTTCGAAGATCACTTTCAAGATATAGGCCCGCGTGTCTCTCTCCAACGCGAAGGGACGAGAACACAGCGCTCACAAATCTCTCGGTACACGACGCACCCTGCCACTTTCGCAGATCACTTTCAAGATATAGGCCCGCGTTTCTCTCTCCAACGCGAAGGGGCGAGAACACAGCGCTCACAAATCTCTCGGCACACGACGCACCCTGCCACTTTCGCAGATCACGTTCAAGATATAGGCCCGCGTGTCTCTCTCCAACGCGAAGGGGCGAGAACACAGCGCTCACAAATCTCTCGGCACACGACGCACCCTGGCACTTTCGCAGATCACTTTCAAGATATAGGCCCGCGTGTCTCTCTCCAACGCGAAGGGGCGAGAACGCAGCGCTCACAAATCTCTCGGCACACGACGCACCCTGCCACTTTCGCAGATCACTTTCAAGATATAGGCCCGCGTTTCTCTCTCCAACGCGAAGGGGCGAGAACACAGCGCTCACAAATCTCTCGGCACACGACGCACCCTGCCACTTTCGCAGATCACTTTCAAGATATAGGCCCGCGTGTCTCTCTCCAACGCGAAGGGGCGAGAACACAGCGCTCACAAATCTCTCGGCACACGACGCACCCTGGCACTTTCGCAGATCACTTTCAAGATATAGGCCCGCGTGTCTCTCTCCAACGTGAAGGGGCGAGAACGCAGCGCTCACAAATCTCTCGGCACACGACGCACCCTGCCACTTTCGAAGATCACTTTCAAGATATAGGCCCGCGTGTCTCTCTCCAACGCGAAGGGGCGAGAACACAGCGCTCACAAAACTCTCGGCACACGACGCACCCTGCCACTTTTGCAGATCACTTTCAAGATATAGGCCCGCGCAGCGCGAAGGGGCGAGAACACAGCGCTCACAAATTTCTCGGCACACGACGCACCCTGCCACTTTCGCAGATCACTTTCAAGATTTAGGCCCGCGTGTCTCTCTCCAACGTGAAGGGGCGAGAACACAGCGCTCACAAATCTCTCGGCACACGACGCACCCTGCCACTTTCGCAGATCACTTTCAAGATATAGGCCCACGTGTCTCTCTCCAACGCGAAGGGGCGAGAACACAGCGCTCACAAATCTCTCGGCATACGACGCACCCTGCCACTTTCGCAGATCACTTTCAAGATATAGGCCCGCGTTTCTCTCTCCAACGCGAAGGGGCGAGAAAACAGCGCTCACAAATCTCTCGGCACACGACGCACCCTGCCACTTTCGCAGATCACTTTCAAGATATAGGCCCGCGTGTCTCTCTCCAACACGAAGGGGCGAGAACACAGCGCTCACAAATCTCTCGGCACACGACGCACCCTGCCACTTTCGCAGATCACTTTCAAGATATAGGCCCGCGTGTCTCTCTCCAACGCGAAGGGACGAGAACACAGCGCTCACAAATCTCTCGGCACACGACGCACCCTGCCACTTTCACAGATCACTTTCAAGATATAGGCCCGCGTGTCTCTCTCCAACGCGAAGGGGCGAGAACACAGCGCTCACAAATCTCTCGGCACACGACGCACCCTGCCACTTTCGCAGATCACTTTCAAGATATAGGCCCGCGTGTCTCTCTCCAATGCGAAGGGGCGAGAACACAGCGCTCACAAATCTCTCGGCACACGACGCACCCTGGCACTTTCGCAGATCACTTTCAAGATATAGGCCCGCGTGTCTCTCTCCAACGCGAAGGGGCGAGAACACAGCGCTCACAAATCTCTCGGCACACGACGCACCCTGCCACTTTCACAGATCACTTTCAAGATATAGGCCTACGTGTCTCTCTCCAACGCGAAGGGGCGAGAACGCAGCGCTGACAAATCTCTCGGCACACGACGCACCCTGCCACTTTCGCAGATCACTTTCAAGATATAGGCCCGCGTGTCTCTCTCCAACGCGAAGGGGCGAGAACACAGCGCTCACAAATCTCTCGGCACACGACGCACCCTGCCACTTTCGCAGATCACTTTCAAGATATAGGCCCGCGTGTCTCTCTCTAACGCGAAGTGGCGAGAACACAGCGCTCACAAATCTCTCGGCACACGACGCATCCTGCCACTTTCGCAGATCACTTTCAAGATATAGGCCCACGTGTCTCTCTCCAACGCGAAGGGGCGAGAACACAGCGCTCACAAATCTCTCGGCACACGACGCACCCTGCCACTTTCGCAGATCACTTTCAAAATATAGGCCCGCGTTTCTCTCTCCAACGCGAAGGGGCGAGAACACAGCGCTCACAAATCTCTCGGCACACGACGCACCCTGCCACTTTCGCAGATCACTTTCAAGATATAGGCCCACGTGTCTCTCTCCAACGCGAAGGGGCGAGAACGCAGCGCTCACAAATCTCTCGGTACACGACGCACCCTGCCACTTTCGCAGATCACTTTCAAGATATAGGCCCGCGTGTCTCTCTCCAACGCGAAGGGGCGAGAACGCAGCGCTCACAAATCTCTCGGCACACGACGCACCCTGGCACTTTCGCAGATCACTTTCAAGATATAGGCCCGCGTGTCTCTCTCCAACGCGAAGGGGCGAGAACACAGCGCTCACAAATCTCTCGGCACACGACGCACCCTGCCACTTTCGCAGATCACTTTCAAGATATAGGCCCGCGTGTCTCTCTCCAACGCGAAGGGGCGAGAACACAGCGCTCACAAATCTCTCGGCACCCGACGCATCCTGCCACTTTCGCAGATCACTTTCAAGATATAGGCCCACGTGTCTCTCTCCAACGCGAAGGGGCGAGAACGCAGCGCTCACAAATCTCTCGGTACACGATGCACCCTGCCACTTTCACAGATCACTTTCAAGATATAGGCCCGCGTTTCTCTCTCCAACGCGAAGGGGCGAGAACACAGCGCTCACAAATCTCTCGGCACACGACGCACCCTGCCACTTTCGCAGATCACTTTCAAGATATAGGCCCGCGTGTCTCTCTCCAATGCGAAGGGGCGAGAACACAGCGCTCACAAATCTCTCGGCACACGACGCACCCTGGCACTTTCGCAGATCACTTTCAAGATATAGGCCCACGTGTCTCTCTCCAACGCGAAGGGGCGAGAACGCAGCGCTCACAAATCTCTCGCTACACGACGCACCCTGCCACTTTCGCAGATCACTTTCAAGATATAGGCCCGCGTTTCTCTCTCCAACGCGAAGGGGCGAGAACACAGCGCTCACAAATCTCTCGGCACACGACGCACCCTGCCACTTTCGCAGATCACTTTCAAGATATAGGCCCGCGTGTCTCTCTCCAACGCGAAGGGGCGAGAACACAGCGCTCACAAATCTCTCGGCACACGACGCACCCTGCCACTTTCGCAGATCACTTTCAAGATATAGGCCCGCGTGTCTCTCTCCAACGCGAAGGGGCGAGAACACAGGGCTCACAAATCTCTCGGCACCCGACGCACCCTGCCACTTTAGCAGATCACTTTCAAGATATAGGCCCACGTGTCTCTCTCCAACGCGAAGGGGCGAGAACGCAGCGCTCACAAATCTCTCGGTACACGACGCACCCTGCCACTTTCGCAGATCACTTTCAAGATATAGGCCCGCGTTTCTCTCTCCAACGCGAAGGGGCGAGAACACAGCGCTCACAAATCTCTCGGCACACGACGCACCCTGCCACTTTCGCAGATCACTTTCAAGATATAGGCCCACGTGTCTCTCTCCAACGCGAAGGGGCGAGAACGCAGCGCTCACAAATCTCTCGGTACACGACGCACCCTGCCACTTTCGCAGATCACTTTCAAGATATAGGCCCGCGTGTCTCTCTCCAACGGGAAGGGGCGAGAACACAGCGCTCACAAATCTCTCGGCACACGACGCACCCTGGCACTTTCGCAGATCACTTTCAAGATATAGGCCCGCGTGTCTCTCTCCAACGCGAAGGGGCGAGAACACAGCGCTCACAAATCTCTCGGCACACGACGCACCCTGCCACTTTCGCAGATCACTTTCAAGATATAGGCCCGCGTGTCTCTCTCCAACGCGAAGGGGCGAGAACGCAGCGCTCACAAATCTCTCGGCACACGACGCACCCTGGCACTTTCGCAGATCACTTTCAAGATATAGGCCCGCGTGTCTCTCTCCAACGCGAAGGGGCGAGAACACAGCGCTCACAAATCTCTCGGCACACGACGCACCCTGCCACTTTCGCAGATCACTTTCAAGATATAGGCCCGCGTGTCTCTCTCCAACGCGAAGGGGCGAGAACACAGCGCTCACAAATCTCTCGGCACCCGACGCACCCTGCCACTTTCGCAGATCACTTTCAAGATATAGGCCCACGTGTCTCTCTCCAACGCGAAGGGGCGAGAACGCAGCGCTCACAAATCTCTCGGTACACGACGCACCCTGCCACTTTCGCAGATCACTTTCAAGATATAGGCCCGCGTTTCTCTCTCCAACGCGAAGGGGCGAGAACACAGCGCTCACAAATCTCTCGGCACACGACGCACCCTGCCACTTTCGCAGATCACTTTCAAGATATAGGCCCGCGTGTCTCTCTCCAACGCGAAGGGGCGAGAACACAGCGCTCACAAATCTCTCGGCACACGACGCACCCTGGCACTTTCGCAGATCACTTTCAAGATATAGGCCCGCGTGTCTCTCTCCAACGCGAAGGGGCGAGAACGCAGCGCTCACAAATCTCTCGGCACACGACGCACCCTGCCACTTTCGCAGATCACTTTCAAGATATAGGCCCGCGTTTCTCTCTCCAACGCGAAGGGGCGAGAACACAGCGCTCACAAATCTCTCGGCACACGACGCACCCTGCCACTTTCGCAGATCACTTTCAAGATATAGGCCCGCGTGTCTCTCTCCAACGCGAAGGGGCGAGAACACAGCGCTCACAAATCTCTCGGCACACGACGCACCCTGGCACTTTCGCAGATCACTTTCAAGATATAGGCCCGCGTGTCTCTCTCCAACGTGAAGGGGCGAGAACGCAGTGCTCACAAATCTCTCGGCACACGACGCACCCTGCCACTTTCGAAGATCACTTTCAAGATATAGGCCCGCGTGTCTCTCTCCAACGCGAAGGGACGAGAACACAGCGCTCACAAATCTCTCGGTACACGACGCACCCTGCCACTTTCGCAGATCACTTTCAAGATATAGGCCCGCGTTTCTCTCTCCAACGCGAAGGGGCGAGAACACAGCGCTCACAAATCTCTCGGCACACGACGCACCCTGCCACTTTCGCAGATCACGTTCAAGATATAGGCCCGCGTGTCTCTCTCCAACGCGAAGGGGCGAGAACACAGCGCTCACAAATCTCTCGGCACACGACGCACCCTGGCACTTTCGCAGATCACTTTCAAGATATAGGCCCGCGTGTCTCTCTCCAACGCGAAGGGGCGAGAACGCAGCGCTCACAAATCTCTCGGCACACGACGCACCCTGCCACTTTCGCAGATCACTTTCAAGATATAGGCCCGCGTTTCTCTCTCCAACGCGAAGGGGCGAGAACACAGCGCTCACAAATCTCTCGGCACACGACGCACCCTGCCACTTTCGCAGATCACTTTCAAGATATAGGCCCGCGTGTCTCTCTCCAACGCGAAGGGGCGAGAACACAGCGCTCACAAATCTCTCGGCACACGACGCACCCTGGCACTTTCGCAGATCACTTTCAAGATATAGGCCCGCGTGTCTCTCTCCAACGTGAAGGGGCGAGAACGCAGCGCTCACAAATCTCTCGGCACACGACGCACCCTGCCACTTTCGAAGATCACTTTCAAGATATAGGCCCGCGTGTCTCTCTCCAACGCGAAGGGACGAGAACACAGCGCTCACAAATCTCTCGGCACACGACGCACCCTGCCACTTTTGCAGATCACTTTCAAGATATAGGCCCGCGCAGCGCGAAGGGGCGAGAACACAGCGCTCACAAATTTCTCGGCACACGACGCACCCTGCCACTATCGCAGATCACTTTCAAGATATAGGCCCGCGTGTCTCTCTCCAACGCGAAGGGGCGAGAACACAGCGCTCACAAATCTCTCGGCACACGACGCACCCTGCCACTTTCGCAGATCACTTTCAAGATATAGGCCCACGTGTCTCTCTCCAACGCGAAGGGGCGAGAACACAGCGCTCACAAATCTCTCGGCATACGACGCACCCTGCCACTTTCGCAGATCACTTTCAAGATATAGGCCCGCGTTTCTCTCTCCAACGCGAAGGGGCGAGAAAACAGCGCTCACAAATCTCTCGGCACACGACGCACCCTGCCACTTTCGCAGATCACTTTCAAGTAATAGGCCCGCGTGTCTCTCTCCAACGCGAAGGGGCGAGAACACAGCGCTCACAAATCTCTCGGCACACGACGCACCCTGCCACTTTCGCAGATCACTTTCAAGATATAGGCCCGCGTGTCTCTCTCCAACACGAAGGGGCGAGAACACAGCGCTCACAAATCTCTCGGCACACGACGCACCCTGCCACTTTCGCAGATCACTTTCAAGATATAGGCCCGCGTGTCTCTCTCCAACGCGAAGGGACGAGAACACAGCGCTCACAAATCTCTCGGCACACGACGCACCCTGCCACTTTCGCAGATCACTTTCAAGATATAGGCCCGCGTGTCTCTCTCCAACGCGAAGGGGCGAGAACACAGCGCTCACAAATCTCTCGGCACACGACGCACCCTGCCACTTTCGCAGATCACTTTCAAGATATAGGCCCGCGTGTCTCTCTCCAATGCGAAGGGGCGAGAACACAGCGCTCACAAATCTCTCGGCACACGACGCACCCTGGCACTTTCGCAGATCACTTTCAAGATATAGGCCCGCGTGTCTCTCTCCAACGCGAAGGGGCGAGAACACAGCGCTCACAAATCTCTCGGCACACGACGCACCCTGCCACTTTCGCAGATCACTTTCAAGATATAGGCCTACGTGTCTCTCTCCAACGCGAAGGGGCGAGAACGCAGCGCTGACAAATCTCTCGGCACACGACGCACCCTGCCACTTTCGCAGATCACTTTCAAGATATAGGCCCGCGTGTCTCTCTCCAACGCGAAGGGGCGAGAACACAGCGCTCACAAATCTCTCGGCACACGACGCACCCTGCCACTTTCGCAGATCACTTTCAAGATATAGGCCCGCGTGTCTCTCTCCAACGCGAAGGGGCGAGAACACAGCGCTCACAAATCTCTCGGCACACGACGCACCCTGCCACTTTCGCAGATCACTTTCAAGATATAGGCCTACGTGTCTCTCTCCAACGCGAAGGGGCGAGAACGCAGCGCTGACAAATCTCTCGGCACACGACGCACCCTGCCACTTTCGCAGATCACTTTCTAGATATAGGCCCGCGTGTCTCTCTCCAACGCGAAGGGGCGAGAACACAGCGCTCACAAATCTCTCGGCACACGACGCACCCTGCCACTTTCGCAGATCACTTTCAAGATATAGGCCCGCGTGTCTCTCTCTAACGCGAAGTGGCGAGAACACAGCGCTCACAAATCTCTCGGCACACAACGCATCCTGCCACTTTCGCAGATCACTTTCAAGATATAGGCCCACGTGTCTCTCTCCAACGCGAAGGGGCGAGAACACAGCGCTCACAAATCTCTCGGCACACGACGCACCCTGCCACTTTCGCAGATCACTTTCAAGATATAGGCCCGCGTTTCTCTCTCCAACGTGAAGGGGCGAGAACACAGCGCTCACAAATCTCTCGGCACACGACGCACCCTGCCACTTTCGCAGATCACTTTCAAGATATAGGCCCGCGTGTCTCTCTCCAACGCGAAGGGGCGAGAACACAGCGCTCACAAATCTCTCGGCACACGACGCACCCTGCCACTTTCGCAGATCACTTTCAAGATATAGGCCCGCGTGTCTCTCTCCAACGCGAAGGGGCGAGAACACAGCGCTCACAAATCTCTCGGCACACGACGCACCCTGCCACTTTCGCAGATCACTTTCAAGATATAGGCCCGCGTTTCTCTCTCCAACGTGAAGGGGCGAGAACACAGCGCTCACAAATCTCTCGGCACACGACGCACCCTGCCACTTTCGCAGATCACTTTCAAGATATAGGCCCGCGTGTCTCTCTCCAACGCGAAGGGGCGAGAACACAGCGCTCACAAATCTCTCGGCACACGACGCACCCTGCCACTTTCGCAGATCACTTTCAAGATATAGGCCCGCGTGTCTCTCTCCAACGCGAAGGGGCGAGAACACAGCGCTCACAAATCTCTCGGCACACGACGCACCCTGCCACTTTCGCAGATCACTTTCAAGATATAGGCCCGCGTGTCTCTCTCCAATGCGAAGGGGCGAGAACACAGCGCTCACAAATCTCTCGGCACACGACGCACCCTGGCACTTTCGCAGATCACTTTCAGGATATAGGCCCGCGTGTCTCTCTCCAACGCGAAGGGGCGAGAACGCAGCGCTGACAAATCTCTCGGCACACGACGCACCCTGCCACTTTCGCAGATCACTTTCAAGATATAGGCCCGCGTGTCTCTCTCCAACGCGAAGGGGCGAGAACACAGCGCTCACAAATCTCTCGGCACCCGACGCACCCTGCCACTTTCGCAGATCACTTTCAAGATATAGGCCCACGTGTCTCTCTCCAACGCGAAGGGGCGAGAACGCAGCGCTCACAAATCTCTCGGTACACGACGCACCCTGCCACTTTCGCAAATCACTTTCAAGATATAGGCCCGCGTTTCTCTCTCCAACGCGAAGGGGCGAGAACACAGCGCTCACAAATCTCTCGGCACACGACGCACCCTGCCACTTTCGCAGATCACTTTCAAGATATAGGCCCACGTGTCTCTCTCCAACGCGAAGGGGCGAGAACGCAGCGCTCACAAATCTCTCGGTACACGACGCACCCTGCCACTTTCGCAGATCACTTTCAAGATATAGGCCCGCGTGTCTCTCTCCAACGGGAAGGGGCGAGAACACAGCGCTCACAAATCTCTCGGCACACGACGCACCCTGGCACTTTCGCAGATCACTTTCAAGATATAGGCCCGCGTGTCTCTCTCCAACGCGAAGGGGCGAGAACACAGCGCTCACAAATCTCGCGGCACACGACGCACCCTGCCACTTTCGCAGATCACTTTCAAGATATAGGCCCGCGTGTCTCTCTCCAACGCGAAGGGGCGAGAACGCAGCGCTCACAAATCTCTCGGCACACGACGCACCCTGGCACTTTCGCAGATCACTTTCAAGATATAGGCCCGCGTGTCTCTCTCCAACGCGAAGGGGCGAGAACACAGCGCTCACAAATCTCTCGGCACACGACGCACCCTGCCACTTTCGCAGATCACTTTCAAGATATAGGCCCGCGTGTCTCTCTCCAACGCGAAGGGGCGAGAACACAGCGCTCACAAATCTCTCGGCACCCGACGCATCCTGCCACTTTCGCAGATCACTTTCAAGATATAGGCCCACGTGTCTCTCTCCAACGCGAAGGGGCGAGAACGCAGCGCTCACAAATCTCTCGGTACACGACGCACCCTGCCACTTTCACAGATCACTTTCAAGATATAGGCCCGCGTTTCTCTCTCCAACGCGAAGGGGCGAGAACACAGCGCTCACAAATCTCTCGGCACACGACGCACCCTGCCACTTTCGCAGATCACTTTCAAGATATAGGCCCGCGTGTCTCTCTCCAATGCGAAGGGGCGAGAACACAGCGCTCACAAACCTCTCGGCACACGGCGCACCCTGGCACTTTCGCAGATCACTTTCAAGATATAGGCCCACGTGTCTCTCTCCAACGCGAAGGGGCGAGAACGCAGCGCTCACAAATCTCTCGCTACACGACGCACCCTGCCACTTTCGCAGATCACTTTCAAGATATAGGCCCGCGTTTCTCTCTCCAACGCGAAGGGGCGAGAACACAGCGCTCACAAATCTCTCGGCACACGACGCACCCTGCCACTTTCGCACATCACTTTCAAGATATAGGCCCGCGTCTCTCTCTCCAACGCGAAGGGGCGAGAACACAGCGCTCACAAATCTCTCGGCACACGACGCACCCTGCCACTTTCGCAGATCACTTTCAAGATATAGGCCCGCGTGTCTCTCTCCAACGCGAAGGGGCGAGAACACAGCGCTCACAAATCTCTCGGCACCCGACGCACCCTGCCACTTTCGCAGATCACTTTCAAGATATAGGCCCACGTGTCTCTCTCCAACGCGAAGGGGCGAGAACGCAGCGCTCACAAATCTCTCGGTACACGACGCACCCTGCCACTTTCGCAGATCACTTTCAAGATATTGGGCCGCGTTTCTCTCTCCAACGCGAAGGGGCGAGAACACAGCGCTCACAAATCTCTCGGCACACGACGCACCCTGCCACTTTCGCAGATCACTTTCAAGATATAGGCCCACGTGTCTCTCTCCAACACGAA
Source organism: Dermacentor albipictus (assembly GCF_038994185.2). Classification (NCBI taxonomy): domain Eukaryota; kingdom Metazoa; phylum Arthropoda; class Arachnida; order Ixodida; family Ixodidae; genus Dermacentor; species Dermacentor albipictus. The sequence continues at coordinate 65,683,702 of NC_091825.1, forward strand.
GGGGCGAGAACGCAGCGCTCACAAATCTCTCGGTACACGACGCACCCTGCCACTTTCGCAGATCACTTTCAAGATATAGGCCCGCGTGTCTCTCTCCAACGGGAAGGGGCGAGAACACAGCGCTCACAAATCTCTCGGCACACGACGCACCCTGGCACTTTCGCAGATCACTTTCAAGATATAGGCCCGCGTGTCTCTCTCCAACGCGAAGGGGCGAGAACACAGCGCTCACAAATCTCTCGGCACACGACGCACCCTGCCACTTTCGCACATCACTTGCAAGATATAGGCCCGCGTCTCTCTCTCCAACGCGAAGGGGCGAGAACACAGCGCTCACAAATCTCTCGGCACACGACGCACCCTGCCACTTTCGCAGATCACTTTCAAGATATAGGCCCACGTGTCTCTCTCCAACGCGAAGGGGCGAGAACGCAGCGCTCACAAATCTCTCGGTACACGACGCACCCTGCCACTTTCGCAGATCACTTTCAAGATATAGGCCCGCGTTTCTCTCTCCAACGCGAAGGGGCGAGAACACAGAGCTCACAAATCTCTCGGCACACGACGCACCCTGCCACTTTCGCAGATCACTTTCAAGATATAGGCCCGCGTGTCTCTCTCCAATGCGAAGGGGCGAGAACACAGCGCTCACAAATCTCTCGGCACACGACGCACCCTGGCACTTTCCCAGATCACTTTCAAGATATAGACCCACGTGTCTCTCTCCAACGCGAAGGGGCGAGAACGCAGCGCTCACAAATCTCTCGCTACACGACGCACCCTGCCACTTTCGCAGATCACTTTCAAGATATAGGCCCGCGTTTCTCTCTCCAACGCGAAGGGGCGAGAACACAGCGCTCACAAATCTCTCGGCACACGACGCACCCTGCCACTTTCGCACATCACTTGCAAGATATAGGCCCGCGTCTCTCTCTCCAACGCGAAGGGGCGAGAACACAGCGCTCACAAATCTCTCGGCACACGACGCACCCTGCCACTTTCGCAGATCACTTTCAAGATATAGGCCCGCGTGTCTCTCTCCAACGCGAAGGGGCGAGAACACAGCGCCCACAAATCTCTCGGCACCCGACGCACCCTGCCACTTTCGCAGATCACTTTCAAGATATAGGCCCGCGTGTCTCTCTCCAACGCGAAGGGGCGAGAACACAGCGCTCACAAATCTCTCGGCACACGACGCACCCTGCCACTTTCGCAGATCACTTTCAAGATATAGGCCCGCGTGTCTCTCTCCAACGCGAAGGGACGAGAACACAGCGCTCACAAATCTCTCGGTACACGACGCACCCTGCCACTTTCGCAGATCACTTTCAAGATATAGGCCCGCGTTTCTCTCTCCAACGCGAAGGGGCGAGAACACAGCGCTCACAAATCTCTCGGCACACGACGCACCCTGCCACTTTCGCAGATCACGTTCAAGATATAGGCCCGCGTGTCTCTCTCCAACGCGAAGGGGCGAGAACACAGCGCTCACAAATCTCTCGGCACACGACGCACCCTGGCACTTTCGCAGATCACTTTCAAGATATAGGCCCGCGTGTCTCTCTCCAACGCGAAGGGGCGAGAACGCAGCGCTCACAAATCTCTCGGCACACGACGCACCCTGCCACTTTCGCAGATCACTTTCAAGATATAGGCCCGCGTTTCTCTCTCCAACGCGAAGGGGCGAGAACACAGCGCTCACAAATCTCTCGGCACACGACGCACCCTGCCACTTTCGCAGATCACTTTCAAGATATAGGCCCGCGTGTCTCTCTCCAACGCGAAGGGGCGAGAACACAGCGCTCACAAATCTCTCGGCACACGACGCACCCTGGCACTTTCGCAGATCACTTTCAAGATATAGGCCCGCGTGTCTCTCTCCAACGTGAAGGGGCGAGAACGCAGCGCTCACAAATCTCTCGGCACACGACGCACCCTGCCACTTTCGAAGATCACTTTCAAGATATAGGCCCGCGTGTCTCTCTCCAACGCGAAGGGACGAGAACACAGCGCTCACAAATCTCTCGGCACACGACGCACCCTGCCACTTTTGCAGATCACTTTCAAGATATAGGCCCGCGCAGCGCGAAGGGGCGAGAACACAGCGCTCACAAATTTCTCGGCACACGACGCACCCTGCCACTTTCGCAGATCACTTTCAAGATATAGGCCCGCGTGTCTCTCTCCAACGCGAAGGGGCGAGAACACAGCGCTCACAAATCTCTCGGCACACGACGCACCCTGCCACTTTCGCAGATCACTTTCAAGATATAGGCCCACGTGTCTCTCTCCAACGCGAAGGGGCGAGAACACAGCGCTCACAAATCTCTCGGCATACGACGCACCCTGCCACTTTCGCAGATCACTTTCAAGATATAGGCCCGCGTTTCTCTCTCCAACGCGAAGGGGCGAGAAAACAGCGCTCACAAATCTCTCGGCACACGACGCACCCTGCCACTTTCGCAGATCACTTTCAAGTAATAGGCCCGCGTGTCTCTCTCCAACGCGAAGGGGCGAGAACACAGCGCTCACAAATCTCTCGGCACACGACGCACCCTGCCACTTTCGCAGATCACTTTCAAGATATAGGCCCGCGTGTCTCTCTCCAACGCGAAGGGGCGAGAACACAGCGCTCACAAATCTCTCGGCACACGACGCACCCTGCCACTTTCGCAGATCACTTTCAAGATATAGGCCCGCGTGTCTCTCTCCAACGCGAAGGGGCGAGAACACAGCGCTCACAAATCTCTCGGCACACGACGCACCCTGCCACTTTCGCAGATCACTTTCAAGATATAGGCCCGCGTGTCTCTCTCCAATGCGAAGGGGCGAGAACACAGCGCTCACAAATCTCTCGGCACACGACGCACCCTGGCACTTTCGCAGATCACTTTCAAGATATAGGCCCGCGTGTCTCTCTCCAACGCGAAGGGGCGAGAACACAGCGCTCACAAATCTCTCGGCACACGACGCACCCTGCCACTTTCGCAGATCACTTTCAAGATATAGGCCTACGTGTCTCTCTCCAACGCGAAGGGGCGAGAACGCAGCGCTGACAAATCTCTCGGCACACGACGCACCCTGCCACTTTCGCAGATCACTTTCAAGATATAGGCCCGCGTGTCTCTCTCCAACGCGAAGGGGCGAGAACACAGCGCTCACAAATCTCTCGGCACACGACGCACCCTGCCACTTTCGCAGATCACTTTCAAGATATAGGCCCGCGTGTCTCTCTCCAACGCGAAGGGGCGAGAACACAGCGCTCACAAATCTCTCGGCACACGACGCACCCTGCCACTTTCGCAGATCACTTTCAAGATATAGGCCTACGTGTCTCTCTCCAACGCGAAGGGGCGAGAACGCAGCGCTGACAAATCTCTCGGCACACGACGCACCCTGCCACTTTCGCAGATCACTTTCAAGATATAGGCCCGCGTGTCTCTCTCCAACGCGAAGGGGCGAGAACACAGCGCTCACAAATCTCTCGGCACACGACGCACCCTGCCACTTTCGCAGATCACTTTCAAGATATAGGCCCGCGTGTCTCTCTCTAACGCGAAGTGGCGAGAACACAGCGCTCACAAATCTCTCGGCACACGACGCATCCTGCCACTTTCGCAGATCACTTTCAAGATATAGGCCCACGTGTCTCTCTCCAACGCGAAGGGGCGAGAACACAGCGCTCACAAATCTCTCGGCACACGACGCACCCTGCCACTTTCGCAGATCACTTTCAAGATATAGGCCCGCGTTTCTCTCTCCAACGTGAAGGGGCGAGAACACAGCGCTCACAAATCTCTCGGCACACGACGCACCCTGCCACTTTCGCAGATCACTTTCAAGATATAGGCCCGCGTGTCTCTCTCCAACGCGAAGGGGCGAGAACACAGCGCTCACAAATCTCTCGGCACACGACGCACCCTGCCACTTTCGCAGATCACTTTCAAGATATAGGCCCGCGTGTCTCTCTCCAACGCGAAGGGGCGAGAACACAGCGCTCACAAATCTCTCGGCACACGACGCACCCTGCCACTTTCGCAGATCACTTTCAAGATATAGGCCCGCGTGTCTCTCTCCAATGCGAAGGGGCGAGAACACAGCGCTCACAAATCTCTCGGCACACGACGCACCCTGCCACTTTCGCAGATCACTTTCAAGATATAGGCCCGCGTGTCTCTCTCCAACGCGAAGGGGCGAGAACACAGCGCTCACAAATCTCTCGGCACACGACGCACCCTGCCACTTTCGCAGATCACTTTCAAGATATAGGCCCGCGTGTCTCTCTCCAATGCGAAGGGGCGAGAACACAGCGCTCACAAATCTCTCGGCACACGACGCACCCTGCCACTTTCGCAGATCACTTTCAAGATATAGGCCCGCGTGTCTCTCTCCAACGCGAAGGGGCGAGAACACAGCGCTCACAAATCTCTCGGCACACGACGCACCCTGCCACTTTTGCAGATCACTTTCAAGATATAGGCCCGCGCAGCGCGAAGGGGCGAGAACACAGCGCTCACAAATTTCTCGGCACACGACGCACCCTGCCACTTTCGCAGATCACTTTCAAGATATAGGCCCGCGTGTCTCTCTCCAACGCGAAGGGGCGAGAACACAGCGCTCACAAATCTCTCGGCACACGACGCACCCTGCCACTTTCGCAGATCACTTTCAAGATATAGGCCCACGTGTCTCTCTCCAACGCGAAGGGGCGAGAACACAGCGCTCACAAATCTCTCGGCATACGACGCACCCTGCCACTTTCGCAGATCACTTTCAAGATATAGGCCCGCGTTTCTCTCTCCAACGCGAAGGGGCGAGAAAACAGCGCTCACAAATCTCTCGGCACACGACGCACCCTGCCACTTTCGCAGATCACTTTCAAGTAATAGGCCCGCGTGTCTCTCTCCAACGCGAAGGGGCGAGAACACAGCGCTCACAAATCTCTCGGCACACGACGCACCCTGCCACTTTCGCAGATCACTTTCAAGATATAGGCCCGCGTGTCTCTCTCCAACGCGAAGGGACGAGAACACAGCGCTCACAAATCTCTCGGCACACGACGCACCCTGCCACTTTCGCAGATCACTTTCAAGATATAGGCCCGCGTGTCTCTCTCCAACGCGAAGGGGCGAGAACACAGCGCTCACAAATCTCTCGGCACACGACGCACCCTGCCACTTTCGCAGATCACTTTCAAGATATAGGCCCGCGTGTCTCTCTCCAATGCGAAGGGGCGAGAACACAGCGCTCACAAATCTCTCGGCACACGACGCACCCTGGCACTTTCGCAGATCACTTTCAAGATATAGGCCCGCGTGTCTCTCTCCAACGCGAAGGGGCGAGAACACAGCGCTCACAAATCTCTCGGCACACGACGCACCCTGCCACTTTCGCAGATCACTTTCAAGATATAGGCCTACGTGTCTCTCTCCAACGCGAAGGGGCGAGAACGCAGCGCTGACAAATCTCTCGGCACACGACGCACCCTGCCACTTTCGCAGATCACTTTCAAGATATAGGCCCGCGTGTCTCTCTCCAACGCGAAGGGGCGAGAACACAGCGCTCACAAATCTCTCGGCACACGACGCACCCTGCCACTTTCGCAGATCACTTTCAAGATATAGGCCTACGTGTCTCTCTCCAACGCGAAGGGGCGAGAACGCAGCGCTGACAAATCTCTCGGCACACGACGCACCCTGCCACTTTCGCAGATCACTTTCAAGATATAGGCCCGCGTGTCTCTCTCCAACGCCAAGGGGCGAGAACACAGCGCTCACAAATCTCTCGGCACACGACGCACCCTGCCACTTTCGCAGATCACTTTCAAGATATAGGCCCGCGTGTCTCTCTCTAACGCGAAGTGGCGAGAACACAGCGCTCACAAATCTCTCGGCACACGACGCATCCTGCCACTTTCGCAGATCACTTTCAAGATATAGGCCCACGTGTCTCTCTCCAACGCGAAGGGGCGAGAACACAGCGCTCACAAATCTCTCGGCACACGACGCACCCTGCCACTTTCGCAGATCACTTTCAAGATATAGGCCCGCGTTTCTCTCTCCAACGTGAAGGGGCGAGAACACAGCGCTCACAAATCTCTCGGCACACGACGCACCCTGCCACTTTCGCAGATCACTTTCAAGATATAGGCCCGCGTGTCTCTCTCCAACGCGAAGGGGCGAGAACACAGCGCTCACAAATCTCTCGGCACACGACGCACCCTGGCACTTTCGCAGATCACTTTCAAGATATAGGCCCGCGTGTCTCTCTCCAACGCGAAGGGGCGAGAACACAGCGCTCACAAATCTCTCGGCACACGACGCACCCTGCCACTTTCGCAGATCACTTTCAAGATATAGGCCTACGTGTCTCTCTCCAACGCGAAGGGGCGAGAACGCAGCGCTGACAAATCTCTCGGCACACGACGCACCCTGCCACTTTCGCAGATCACTTTCAAGATATAGGCCCGCGTGTCTCTCTCCAACGCGAAGGGGCGAGAACACAGCGCTCACAAATCTCTCGGCACACGACGCACCCTGCCACTTTCGCAGATCACTTTCAAGATATAGGCCCGCGTGTCTCTCTCCAACGCGAAGGGGCGAGAACACAGCGCTCACAAATCTCTCGGCACACGACGCACCCTGCCACTTTCGCAGATCACTTTCAAGATATAGGCCTACGTGTCTCTCTCCAACGCGAAGGGGCGAGAACGCAGCGCTGACAAATCTCTCGGCACACGACGCACCCTGCCACTTTCGCAGATCACTTTCAAGATATAGGCCCGCGTGTCTCTCTCCAACGCGAAGGGGCGAGAACACAGCGCTCACAAATCTCTCGGCACACGACGCACCCTGCCACTTTCGCAGATCACTTTCAAGATATAGGCCCGCGTGTCTCTCTCTAACGCGAAGTGGCGAGAACACAGCGCTCACAAATCTCTCGGCACACGACGCATCCTGCCACTTTCGCAGATCACTTTCAAGATATAGGCCCACGTGTCTCTCTCCAACGCGAAGGGGCGAGAACACAGCGCTCACAAATCTCTCGGCACACGACGCACCCTGCCACTTTCGCAGATCACTTTCAAGATATAGGCCCGCGTTTCTCTCTCCAACGTGAAGGGGCGAGAACACAGCGCTCACAAATCTCTCGGCACACGACGCACCCTGCCACTTTCGCAGATCACTTTCAAGATATAGGCCCGCGTGTCTCTCTCCAACGCGAAGGGGCGAGAACACAGCGCTCACAAATCTCTCGGCACACGACGCACCCTGCCACTTTCGCAGATCACTTTCAAGATATAGGCCCGCGTGTCTCTCTCCAACGCGAAGGGGCGAGAACACAGCGCTCACAAATCTCTCGGCACACGACGCACCCTGCCACTTTCGCAGATCACTTTCAAGATATAGGCCCGCGTGTCTCTCTCCAATGCGAAGGGGCGAGAACACAGCGCTCACAAATCTCTCGGCACACGACGCACCCTGGCACTTTCGCAGATCACTTTCAGGATATAGGCCCGCGTGTCTCTCTCCAACGCGAAGGGGCGAGAACACAGCGCTCACAAATCTCTCGGCACAGGACGCACCCTGCCACTTTCGCAGATCACTTTCAAGATATAGGCCTACGTGTCTCTCTCCAACGCGAAGGGGCGAGAACGCAGCGCTGACAAATCTCTCGGCACACGACGCACCCTGCCACTTTCGCAGATCACTTTCAAGATATAGGCCCGCGTGTCTCTCTCCAACGCGAAGGGGCGAGAACACAGCGCTCACAAATCTCTCGGCACCCGACGCACCCTGCCACTTTCGCAGATCACTTTCAAGATATAGGCCCACGTGTCTCTCTCCAACGCGAAGGGGCGAGAACGCAGCGCTCACAAATCTCTCGGTACACGACGCACCCTGCCACTTTCGCAAATCACTTTCAAGATATAGGCCCGCGTTTCTCTCTCCAACGCGAAGGGGCGAGAACACAGCGCTCACAAATCTCTCGGCACACGACGCACCCTGCCACTTTCGCAGATCACTTTCAAGATATAGGCCCACGTGTCTCTCTCCAACGCGAAGGGGCGAGAACGCAGCGCTCACAAATCTCTCGGTACACGACGCACCCTGCCACTTTCGCAGATCACTTTCAAGATATAGGCCCGCGTGTCTCTCTCCAACGGGAAGGGGCGAGAACACAGCGCTCACAAATCTCTCGGCACACGACGCACCCTGGCACTTTCGCAGATCACTTTCAAGATATAGGCCCGCGTGTCTATCTCCAACGCGAAGGGGCGAGAACACAGCGCTCACAAATCTCGCGGCACACGACGCACCCTGCCACTTTCGCAGATCACTTTCAAGATATAGGCCCGCGTGTCTCTCTCCAACGCGAAGGGGCGAGAACGCAGCGCTCACAAATCTCTCGGCACACGACGCACCCTGGCACTTTCGCAGATCACTTTCAAGATATAGGCCCGCGTGTCTCTCTCCAACGCGAAGGGGCGAGAACACAGCGCTCACAAATCTCTCGGCACACGACGCACCCTGCCACTTTCGCAGATCACTTTCAAGATATAGGCCCGCGTGTCTCTCTCCAACGCGAAGGGGCGAGAACACAGCGCTCACAAATCTCTCGGCACCCGACGCATCCTGCCACTTTCGCAGATCACTTTCAAGATATAGGCCCACGTGTCTCTCTCCAACGCGAAGGGGCGAGAACGCAGCGCTCACAAATCTCTCGGTACACGACGCACCCTGCCACTTTCACAGATCACTTTCAAGATATAGGCCCGCGTTTCTCTCTCCAACGCGAAGGGGCGAGAACACAGCGCTCACAAATCTCTCGGCACACGACGCACCCTGCCACTTTCGCAGATCACTTTCAAGATATAGGCCCGCGTGTCTCTCTCCAATGCGAAGGGGCGAGAACACAGCGCTCACAAATCTCTCGGCACACGGCGCACCCTGGCACTTTCGCAGATCACTTTCAAGATATAGGCCCACGTGTCTCTCTCCAACGCGAAGGGGCGGGAACGCAGCGCTCACAAATCTCTCGCTACACGACGCACCCTGCCACTTTCGCAGATCACTTTCAAGATATAGGCCCGCGTTTCTCTCTCCAACGCGAAGGGGCGAGAACACAGCGCTCACAAATCTCTCGGCACACGACGCACCCTGCCACTTTCGCACATCACTTTCAAGATATAGGCCCGCGTCTCTCTCTCCAACGCGAAGGGGCGAGAACACAGCGCTCACAAATATCTCGGCACACGACGCACCCTGCCACTTTCGCAGATCACTTTCAAGATATAGGCCCGCGTGTCTCTCTCCAACGCGAAGGGGCGAGAACACAGCGCTCACAAATCTCTCGGCACCCGACGCACCCTGCCACTTTCGCAGATCACTTTCAAGATATAGGCCCACGTGTCTCTCTCCAACGCGAAGGGGCGAGAACGCAGCGCTCACAAATCTCTCGGTACACGACGCACCCTGCCACTTTCGCAGATCACTTTCAAGATATAGGGCCGCGTTTCTCTCTCCAACGCTAAGGGGCGAGAACACAGCGCTCACAAATCTCTCGGCACACGACGCACCCTGCCACTTTCGCAGATCACTTTCAAGATATAGGCCCACGTGTCTCTCTCCAACACGAAGGGGCGAGAACGCAGCGCTCACAAATCTCTCGGTACACGACGCACCCTGCCACTTTCGCAGATCACTTTCAAGATATAGGCCCGCGTGTCTCTCTCCAACGGGAAGGGGCGAGAACACAGCGCTCACAAATCTCTCGGCACACGACGCACCCTGGCACTTTCGCAGATCACTTTCAAGATATAGGCCCGCGTGTCTCTCTCCAACGCGAAGGGGCGAGAACACAGCGCTCACAAATCTCTCGGCACACGACGCACCCTGCCACTTTCGCAGATCACTTTCAAGATATAGGCCCGCGTGTCTCTCTCCAACGCGAAGGGGCGAGAACGCAGCGCTCACAAATCTCTCGGCACAGGACGCACCCTGGCACTTTCGCAGATCACTTTCAAGATATAGGCCCGCGTGTCTCTCTCCAACGCGAAGGGGCGAGAACACAGCGCTCACAAATCTCTCGGCACACGACGCACCCTGTCACTTTCGCAGATCACTTTCAAGATATAGGCCCGCGTGTCTCTCTCCAACGCGAAGGGGCGAGAACACAGCGCTCACAAATCTCTCGGCACCCGACGCACCCTGCCACTTTCGCAGATCACTTTCAAGATATAGGCCCACGTGTCTCTCTCCAACGCGAAGGGGCGAGAACGCAGCGCTCACAAATCTCTCGGTACACGACGCACCCTGCCACTTTCGCAGATCACTTTCAAGATATAGGCCCGCGTTTCTCTCTCCAACGCGAAGGGGCGAGAACACAGCGCTCACAAATCTCTCGGCACACGACGCACCCTGCCACTTTCGCAGATCACTTTCAAGATATAGGCCCGCGTGTCTCTCTCCAATGCGAAGGGGCGAGAACACAGCGCTCACAAATCTCTCGGCACACGACGCACCCTGGCACTTTCGCAGATCACTTTCAAGATATAGGCCCACGTGTCTCTCTCCAACGCGAAGGGGCGAGAACGCAGCGCTCACAAATCTCTCGCTACACGACGCACCCTGCCACTTTCGCAGATCACTTTCAAGATATAGGCCCGCGTTTCTCTCTCCAACGCGAAGGGGCGAGAACACAGCGCTCACAAATCTCTCGGCACACGACGCACCCTGCCACTTTCGCACATCACTTTCAAGATATAGGCCCGCGTCTCTCTCTCCAACGCGAAGGGGCGAGAACACAGCGCTCACAAATCTCTCGGCACACGACGCACCCTGCCACTTTCGCAGATCACTTTCAAGATATAGGCCCGCGTGTCTCTCTCCAACGCGAAGGGGCGAGAACACAGCGCTCACAAATCTCTCGGCACCCGACGCACCCTGCCACTTTCGCAGATCACTTTCAAGATATAGGCCCACGTGTCTCTCTCCAACGCGAAGGGGCGAGAACGCAGCGCTCACAAATCTCTCGGTACACGACGCACCCTGCCACTTTCGCAGATCACTTTCAAGATATAGGGCCGCGTTTCTCTCTCCAACGCGAAGGGGCGAGAACACAGCGCTCACAAATCTCTCGGCACACGACGCACCCTGCCACTTTCGCAGATCACTTTCAAGATATAGGCCCACGTGTCTCTCTCCAACACGAAGGGGCGAGAACGCAGCGCTCACAAATCTCTCGGTACACGACGCACCCTGCCACTTTCGCAGATCACTTTCAAGATATAGGCCCGCGTGTCTCTCTCCAACGGGAAGGGGCGAGAACACAGCGCTCACAAATCTCTCGGCACACGACGCACCCTGGCACTTTCGCAGATCACTTTCAAGATATAGGCCCGCGTGTCTCTCTCCAACGCGAAGGGGCGAGAACACAGCGCTCACAAATCTCTCGGCACACGACGCACCCTGCCACTTTCGCAGATCACTTTCAAGATATAGGCCCGCGTTTCTCTCTCCAACGCGAAGGGGCCAGAACGCAGCGCTCACAAATCTCTCGGCACACGACGCACCCTGGCACTTTCGCAGATCACTTTCAAGATATAGGCCCGCGTGTCTCTCTCCAACGCGAAGGGGCGAGAACACAGCGCTCACAAATCTCTCGGCACACGACGCACCCTGCCACTTTCGCAGAACACTTTCAAGATATAGGCCCGCGTGTCTCTCTCCAACGCGAAGGGGCGAGAACACAGCGCTCACAAATCTCTCGGCACCCGACGCACCCTGCCACTTTCGCAGATCACTTTCAAGATATAGGCCCACGTGTCTCTCTCCAACGCGAAGGGGCGAGAACGCAGCGCTCACAAATCTCTCGGTACACGACGCACCCTGCCACTTTCGCAGATCACTTTCAAGATATAGGCCCGCGTTTCTCTCTCCAACGCGAAAGGGCGAGAACACAGCGCTCACAAATCTCTCGGCACACGACGCACCCTGCCACTTTCGCAGATCACTTTCAAGATATAGGCCCGCGTGTCTCTCTCCAACGCGAAGGGGCGAGAACACAGCGCTCACAAATCTCTCGGCACACGACGCACCCTGGCACTTTCGCAGATCACTTTCAAGATATAGGCCCGCGTGTCTCTCTCCAACGCGAAGGGGCGAGAACACAGCGCTCACAAATCTCTCGGCACACGACGCACCCTGGCACTTTCGCAGATCACTTTCAAGATATAGGCCCGCGTGTCTCTCTCCAACGCGAAGGGGCGAGAACGCAGCGCTCACAAATCTCTCGGCACACGACGCACCCTGCCACTTTCGCAGATCACTTTCAAGATATAGGCCCGCGTTTCTCTCTCCAACGCGAAGGGGCGAGAACACAGCGCTCACAAATCTCTCGGCACACGACGCACCCTGCCACTTTCGCAGATCACTTTCAAGATATAGGCCCGCGTGTCTCTCTCCAACGCGAAGGGGCGAGAACACAGCGCTCACAAATCTCTCGGCACACGACGCACCCTGGCACTTTCGCAGATCACTTTCAAGATATAGGCCCGCGTGTCTCTCTCCAACGTGAAGGGGCGAGAACGCAGCGCTCACAAATCTCTCGGCACACGACGCACCCTGCCACTTTCGAAGATCACTTTCAAGATATAGGCCCGCGTGTCTCTCTCCAACGCGAAGGGACGAGAACACAGCGCTCACAAATCTCTCGGCACACGACGCACCCTGCCACTTTCGCAGATCACTTTCAAGATATAGGCCCGCGTGTCTCTCTCCAACGCGAAGGGGCGAGAACACAGCGCTCACAAAACTCTCGGCACACGACGCACCCTGCCACTTTTGCAGATCACTTTCAAGATATAGGCCCGCGCAGCGCGAAGGGGCGAGAACACAGCGCTCACAAATTTCTCGGCACACGACGCACCCTGCCACTTTCGCAGATCACTTTCAAGATATAGGCCCGCGTGTCTCTCTCCAACGCGAAGGGGCGAGAACACAGCGCTCACAAATCTCTCGGCACCCGACGCACCCTGCCACTTTCGCAGATCACTTTCAAGATATAGGCCCACGTGTCTCTCTCCAACGCGAAGGGGCGAGAACGCAGCGCTCACAAATCTCTCGGTACACGACGCACCCTGCCACTTTCGCAAATCACTTTCAAGATATAGGCCCGCGTTTCTCTCTCCAACGCGAAGGGGCGAGAACACAGCGCTCACAAATCTCTCGGCACACGACGCACCCTGCCACTTTCGCAGATCACTTTCAAGATATAGGCCCGCGTTTCTCTCTCCAACGTGAAGGGGCGAGAACACAGCGCTCACAAATCTCTCGGCACACGACGCACCCTGCCACTTTCGCAGATCACTTTCAAGATATAGGCCCGCGTGTCTCTCTCCAACGCGAAGGGGCGAGAACACAGCGCTCACAAATCTCTCGGCACACGACGCACCCTGCCACTTTCGCAGATCACTTTCAAGATATAGGCCCGCGTGTCTCTCTCCAACGCGAAGGGGCGAGAACACAGCGCTCACAAATCTCTCGGCACACGACGCACCCTGCCACTTTCGCAGATCACTTTCAAGATATAGGCCCGCGTGTCTCTCTCCAATGCGAAGGGGCGAGAACACAGCGCTCACAAATCTCTCGGCACACGACGCACCCTGGCACTTTCGCAGATCACTTTCAAGATATAGGCCCGCGTGTCTCTCTCCAACGCGAAGGGGCGAGAACACAGCGCTCACAAATCTCTCGGCACACGACGCACCCTGCCACTTTCGCAGATCACTTTCAAGATATAGGCCTACGTGTCTCTCTCCAACGCGAAGGGGCGAGAACGCAGCGCTGACAAATCTCTCGGCACACGACGCACCCTGCCACTTTCGCAGATCACTTTCAAGATATAGGCCCGCGTGTCTCTCTCCAACGCGAAGGGGCGAGAACACAGCGCTCACAAATCTCTCGGCACCCGACGCACCCTGCCACTTTCGCAGATCACTTTCAAGATATAGGCCCACGTGTCTCTCTCCAACGCGAAGGGGCGAGAACGCAGCGCTCACAAATCTCTCGGTACACGACGCACCCTGGCACTTTCGCAGATCACTTTCAAGATATAGGGCCGCGTTTCTCTCTCCAACGCGAAGGGGCGAGAACACAGCGCTCACAAATCTCTCGGCACACGACGCACCCTGCCACTTTCGCAGATCACTTTCAAGATATAGGCCCACGTGTCTCTCTCCAACACGAAGGGGCGAGAACGCAGCGCTCACAAATCTCTCGGTACACGACGCACCCTGCCACTTTCGCAGATCACTTTCAAGATATAGGCCCGCGTGTCTCTCTCCAACGGGAAGGGGCGAGAACACAGCGCTCACAAATCTCTCGGCACACGACGCACCCTGGCACTTTCGCAGATCACTTTCAAGATATAGGCCCGCGTGTCTCTCTCCAACGCGAAGGGGCGAGAACACAGCGCTCACAAATCTCTCGGCACACGACGCACCCTGCCACTTTCGCAGATCACTTTCAAGATATAGGCCCGCGTGTCTCTCTCCAACGCGAAGGGGCGAGAACACAGCGCTCACAAATCTCTCGGCACACGACGCACCCTGGCACTTTCGCAGATCACTTTCAAGATATAGGCCCGCGTGTCTCTCTCCAACGTGAAGGGGCGAGAACGCAGCGCTCACAAATCTCTCGGCACACGACGCACCCTGCCACTTTCGAAGATCACTTTCAAGATATAGGCCCGCGTGTCTCTCTCCAACGCGAAGGGACGAGAACACAGCGCTCACAAATCTCTCGGTACACGACGCACCCTGCCACTTTCGCAGATCACTTTCAAGATATAGGCCCGCGTTTCTCTCTCCAACGCGAAGGGGCGAGAACACAGCGCTCACAAATCTCTCGGCACACGACGCACCCTGCCACTTTCGCAGATCACGTTCAAGATATAGGCCCGCGTGTCTCTCTCCAACGCGAAGGGGCGAGAACACAGCGCTCACAAATCTCTCGGCACACGACGCACCCTGGCACTTTCGCAGATCACTTTCAAGATATAGGCCCGCGTGTCTCTCTCCAACGCGAAGGGGCGAGAACGCAGCGCTCACAAATCTCTCGGCACACGACGCACCCTGCCACTTTCGCAGATCACTTTCAAGATATAGGCCCGCGTTTCTCTCTCCAACGCGAAGGGGCGAGAACACAGCGCTCACAAATCTCTCGGCACACGACGCACCCTGCCACTTTCGCAGATCACTTTCAAGATATAGGCCCGCGTGTCTCTCTCCAACGCGAAGGGGCGAGAACACAGCGCTCACAAATCTCTCGGCACACGACGCACCCTGGCACTGTCGCAGATCACTTTCAAGATATAGGCCCGCGTGTCTCTCTCCAACGTGAAGGGGCGAGAACGCAGCGCTCACAAATCTCTCGGCACACGACGCACCCTGCCACTTTCGAAGATCACTTTCAAGATATAGGCCCGCGTGTCTCTCTCCAACGCGAAGGGACGAGAACACAGCGCTCACAAATCTCTCGGCACACGACGCACCCTGCCACTTTTGCAGATCACTTTCAAGATATAGGCCCGCGCAGCGCGAAGGGGCGAGAACACAGCGCTCACAAATTTCTCGGCACACGACGCACCCTGCCACTTTCGCAGATCACTTTCAAGATATAGGCCCGCGTGTCTCTCTCCAACGCGAAGGGGCGAGAACACAGCGCTCACAAATCTCTCGGCACACGACGCACCCTGCCACTTTCGCAGATCACTTTCAAGATATAGGCCCACGTGTCTCTCTCCAACGCGAAGGGGCGAGAACACAGCGCTCACAAATCTCTCGGCATACGACGCACCCTGCCACTTTCGCAGATCACTTTCAAGATATAGGCCCGCGTTTCTCTCTCCAACGCGAAGGGGCGAGAAAACAGCGCTCACAAATCTCTCGGCACACGACGCACCCTGCCACTTTCGCAGATCACTTTCAAGTAATAGGCCCGCGTGTCTCTCTCCAACGCGAAGGGGCGAGAACACAGCGCTCACAAATCTCTCGGCACACGACGCACCCTGCCACTTTCGCAGATCACTTTCAAGATATAGGCCCGCGTGTCTCTCTCCAACACGAAGGGGCGAGAACACAGCGCTCACAAATCTCTCGGCACACGACGCACCCTGCCACTTTCGCAGATCACTTTCAAGATATAGGCCCGCGTGTCTCTCTCCAACGCGAAGGGACGAGAACACAGCGCTCACAAATCTCTCGGCACACGACGCACCCTGCCACTTTCGCAGATCACTTTCAAGATATAGGCCCGCGTGTCTCTCTCCAACGCGAAGGGGCGAGAACACAGCGCTCACAAATCTCTCGGCACACGACGCACCCTGCCACTTTCGCAGATCACTTTCAAGATATAGGCCCGCGTGTCTCTCTCCAATGCGAAGGGGCGAGAACACAGCGCTCACAAATCTCTCGGCACACGACGCACCCTGGCACTTTCGCAGATCACTTTCAAGATATAGGCCCGCGTGTCTCTCTCCAACGCGAAGGGGCGAGAACACAGCGCTCACAAATCTCTCGGCACACGACGCACCCTGCCACTTTCGCAGATCACTTTCAAGATATAGGCCTACGTGTCTCTCTCCAACGCGAAGGGGCGAGAACGCAGCGCTGACAAATCTCTCGGCACACGACGCACCCTGCCACTTTCGCAGATCACTTTCAAGATATAGGCCCGCGTGTCTCTCTCCAACGCGAAGGGGCGAGAACACAGCGCTCACAAATCTCTCGGCACACGACGCACCCTGCCACTTTCGCAGATCACTTTCAAGATATAGGCCCGCGTGTCTCTCTCCAACGCGAAGGGGCGAGAACACAGCGCTCACAAATCTCTCGGCACACGACGCACCCTGCCACTTTCGCAGATCACTTTCAAGATATAGGCCTACGTGTCTCTCTCCAACGCGAAGGGGCGAGAACGCAGCGCTGACAAATCTCTCGGCACACGACGCACCCTGCCACTTTCGCAGATCACTTTCAAGATATAGGCCCGCGTGTCTCTCTCCAACGCGAAGGGGCGAGAACACAGCGCTCACAAATCTCTCGGCACACGACGCACCCTGCCACTTTCGCAGATCACTTTCAAGATATAGGCCCGCGTGTCTCTCTCTAACGCGAAGTGGCGAGAACACAGCGCTCACAAATCTCTCGGCACACGACGCATCCTGCCACTTTCGCAGATCACTTTCAAGATATAGGCCCACGTGTCTCTCTCCAACGCGAAGGGGCGAGAACACAGCGCTCACAAATCTCTCGGCACACGACGCACCCTGCCACTTTCGCAGATCACTTTCAAGATATAGGCCCGCGTTTCTCTCTCCAACGTGAAGGGGCGAGAACACAGCGCTCACAAATCTCTCGGCACACGACGCACCCTGCCACTTTCGCAGATCACTTTCAAGATATAGGCCCGCGTGTCTCTCTCCAACGCGAAGGGGCGAGAACACAGCGGTCACAAATCTCTCGGCACACGACGCACCCTGCCACTTTCGCAGATCACTTTCAAGATATAGGCCCGCGTGTCTCTCTCCAACGCGAAGGGGCGAGAACACAGCGCTCACAAATCTCTCGGCACACGACGCACCCTGCCACTTTCGCAGATCACTTTCAAGATATAGGCCCGCGTGTCTCTCTCCAATGCGAAGGGGCGAGAACACAGCGCTCACAAATCTCTCGGCACACGACGCACCCTGGCACTTTCGCAGATCACTTTCAAGATATAGGCCCGCGTGTCTCTCTCCAACGCGAAGGGGCGAGAACACAGCGCTCACAAATCTCTCGGCACACGACGCACCCTGCCACTTTCGCAGATCACTTTCAAGATATAGGCCTACGTGTCTCTCTCCAACGCGAAGGGGCGAGAACGCAGCGCTGACAAATCTCTCGGCACACGACGCACCCTGCCACTTTCGCAGATCACTTTCAAGATATAGGCCCGCGTGTCTCTCTCCAACGCGAAGGGGCGAGAACACAGCGCTCACAAATCTCTCGGCACCCGACGCACCCTGCCACTTTCGCAGATCACTTTCAAGATATAGGCCCACGTGTCTCTCTCCAACGCGAAGGGGCGAGAACGCAGCGCTCACAAATCTCTCGGTACACGACGCACCCTGCCACTTTCGCAAATCACTTTCAAGATATAGGCCCGCGTTTCTCTCTCCAACGCGAAGGGGCGAGAACACAGCGCTCACAAATCTCTCGGCACACGACGCACCCTGCCACTTTCGCAGATCACTTTCAAGATATAGGCCCACGTGTCTCTCTCCAACGCGAAGGGGCGAGAACGCAGCGCTCACAAATCTCTCGGTACACGACGCACCCTGCCACTTTCGCAGATCACTTTCAAGATATAGGCCCGCGTGTCTCTCTCCAACGGGAAGGGGCGAGAACACAGCGCTCACAAATCTCTCGGCACACGACGCACCCTGGCACTTTCGCAGATCACTTTCAAGATATAGGCCCGCGTGTCTCTCTCCAACGCGAAGGGGCGAGAACACAGCGCTCACAAATCTCGCGGAACACGACGCACCCTGCCACTTTCGCAGATCACTTTCAAGATATAGGCCCGCGTGTCTCTCTCCAACGCGAAGGGGCGAGAACGCAGCGCTCACAAATCTCTCGGCACACGACGCACCCTGGCACTTTCGCAGATCACTTTCAAGATATAGGCCCGCGTGTCTCTCTCCAACGCGAAGGGGCGAGAACACAGCGCTCACAAATCTCTCGGCACACGACGCACCCTGCCACTTTCGCAGATCACTTTCAAGATATAGGCCCGCGTGTCTCTCTCCAACGCGAAGGGGCGAGAACACAGCGCTCACAAATCTCTCGGCACCCGACGCATCCTGCCACTTTCGCAGATCACTTTCAAGATATAGGCCCACGTGTCTCTCTCCAACGCGAAGGGGCGAGAACGCAGCGCTCACAAATCTCTCGGTACACGACGCACCCTGCCACTTTCACAGATCACTTTCAAGATATAGGCCCGCGTTTCTCTCTCCAACGCGAAGGGGCGAGAACACAGCGCTCACAAATCTCTCGGCACACGACGCACCCTGCCACTTTCGCAGATCACTTTCAAGATATAGGCCCGCGTGTCTCTCTCCAATGCGAAGGGGCGAGAACACAGCGCTCACAAATCTCTCGGCACACGACGCACCCTGGCACTTTCGCAGATCACTTTCAAGATATAGGCCCACGTGTCTCTCTCCAACGCGAAGGGGCGAGAACGCAGCGCTCACAAATCTCTCGCTACACGACGCACCCTGCCACTTTCGCAGATCACTTTCAAGATATAGGCCCGCGTTTCTCTCTCCAACGCGAAGGGGCGAGAACACAGCGCTCACAAATCTCTCGGCACACGACGCACCCTGCCACTTTCGCACATCACTTTCAAGATATAGGCCCGCGTCTCTCTCTCCAACGCGAAGGGGCGAGAACACAGCGCTCACAAATCTCTCGGCACACGACGCACCCTGCCACTTTCGCAGATCACTTTCAAGATATAGGCCCGCGTGTCTCTGTCCAACGCGAAGGGGCGAGAACACAGCGCTCACAAATCTCTCGGCACCCGACGCACCCTGCCACTTTCGCAGATCACTTTCAAGATATAGGCCCACGTGTCTCTCTCCAACGCGAAGGGGCGAGAACGCAGCGCTCACAAATCTCTCGGTACACGACGCACCCTGCCACTTTCGCAGATCACTTTCAAGATATAGGGCCGCGTTTCTCTCTCCAACGCGAAGGGGCGAGAACACAGCGCTCACAAATCTCTCGGCACACGACGCACCCTGCCACTTTCGCAGATCACTTTCAAGATATAGGCCCACGTGTCTCTCTCCAACACGAAGGGGCGAGAACGCAGCGCTCACAAATCTCTCGGTACACGACGCACCCTGCCACTTTCGCAGATCACTTTCAAGATATAGGCCCGCGTGTCTCTCTCCAACGGGAAGGGGCGAGAACACAGCGCTCACAAATCTCTCGGCACACGACGCACCCTGGCACTTTCGCAGATCACTTTCAAGATATAGGCCCGCGTGTCTCTCTCCAACGCGAAGGGGCGAGAACACAGCGCTCACAAATCTCTCGGCACACGACGCACCCTGCCACTTTCGCAGATCACTTTCAAGATATAGGCCCGCGTGTCTCTCTCCAACGCGAAGGGGCGAGAACGCAGCGCTCACAAATCTCTCGGCACAGGACGCACCCTGGCACTTTCGCAGATCACTTTCAAGATATAGGCCCGCGTGTCTCTCTCCAACGCGAAGGGGCGAGAACACAGCGCTCACAAATCTCTCGGCACACGACGCACCCTGCCACTTTCGCAGATCACTTTCAAGATATAGGCCCGCGTGTCTCTCTCCAACGCGAAGGGGCGAGAACACAGCGCTCACAAATCTCTCGGCACCCGACGCACCCTGCCACTTTCGCAGATCACTTTCAAGATATAGGCCCACGTGTCTCTCTCCAACGCGAAGGGGCGAGAACGCAGCGCTCACAAATCTCTCGGTACACGACGCACCCTGCCACTTTCGCAGATCACTTTCAAGATATAGGCCCGCGTTTCTCTCTCCAACGCGAAGGGGCGAGAACACAGCGCTCACAAATCTCTCGGCACACGACGCACCCTGCCACTTTCGCAGATCACTTTCAAGATATAGGCCCGCGTTTCTCTCTCCAACGCGAAGGGGCGAGAACACAGCGCTCACAAATCTCTCGGCACACGACGCACCCTGCCACTTTCGCAGATCACTTTCAAGATATAGGCCCGCGTGTCTCTCTCCAATGCGAAGGGGCGAGAACACAGCGCTCACAAATCTCTCGGCACACGACGCACCCTGGCACTTTCGCAGATCACTTTCAAGATATAGGCCCACGTGTCTCTCTCCAACGCGAAGGGGCGAGAACGCAGCGCTCACAAATCTCTCGCTACACGACGCACCCTGCCACTTTCGCAGATCACTTTCAAGATAGAGGCCCGCGTTTCTCTCTCCAACGCGAAGGGGCGAGAACACAGCGCTCACAAATCTCTCGGCACACGACGCACCCTGCCACTTTCGCACATCACTTTCAAGATATAGGCCCGCGTCTCTCTCTCCAACGCGAAGGGGCGAGAACACAGCGCTCACAAATCTCTCGGCACACGACGCACCCTGCCACTTTCGCAGATCACTTTCAAGATATAGGCCCGCGTGTCTCTCTCCAACGCGAAGGGGCGAGAACACAGCGCTCACAAATCTCTCGGCACCCGACGCACCCTGCCACTTTCGCAGATCACTTTCAAGATATAGGCCCACGTGTCTCTCTCCAACGCGAAGGGGCGAGAACGCAGCGCTCACAAATCTCTCGGTACACGACGCACCCTGCCACTTTCGCAGATCACTTTCAAGATATAGGGCCGCGTTTCTCTCTCCAACGCGAAGGGGCGAGAACACAGCGCTCACAAATCTCTCGGCACCCGACGCACCCTGCCACTTTCGCAGATCACTTTCAAGATATAGGCCCACGTGTCTCTCTCCAACGCGAAGGGGCGAGAACGCAGCGCTCACAAATCTCTCGGTACACGACGCACCCTGCCACTTTCGCAGATCACTTTCAAGATATAGGGCCGCGTTTCTCTCTCCAACGCGAAGGGGCGAGAACACAGCGCTCACAAATCTCTCGGCACACGACGCACCCTGCCACTTTCGCAGATCACTTTCAAGATATAGGCCCACGTGTCTCTCTCCAACACGAAGGGGCGAGAACGCAGCGCTCACAAATCTCTCGGTACACGACGCACCCTGCCACTTTCGCAGATCACTTTCAAGATATAGGCCCGCGTGTCTCTCTCCAACGGGAAGGGGCGAGAACACAGCGCTCACAAATCTCTCGGCACACGACGCACCCTGGCACTTTCGCAGATCACTTTCAAGATATAGGCCCGCGTGTCTCTCTCCAACGCGAAGGGGCGAGAACACAGCGCTCACAAATCTCTCGGCACACGACGCACCCTGCCACTTTCGCAGATCACTTTCAAGATATAGGCCCGCGTGTCTCTCTCCAACGCGAAGGGGCGAGAACGCAGCGCTCACAAATCTCTCGGCACACGACGCACCCTGGCACTTTCGCAGATCACTTTCAAGATATAGGCCCGCGTGTCTCTCTCCAACGCGAAGGGGCGAGAACACAGCGCTCACAAATCTCTCGGCACACGACGCACCCTGCCACTTTCGCAGATCACTTTCAAGATATAGGCCCGCGTGTCTCTCTCCAACGCGAAGGGGCGAGAACACAGCGCTCACAAATCTCTCGGCACCCGACGCACCCTGCCACTTTCGCAGATCACTTTCAAGATATAGGCCCGCGTGTCTCTCTCCAACGCGAAGGGGCGAGAACACAGCGCTCACAAATCTCTCGGCACACGACGCACCCTGGCACTTTCGCAGATCACTTTCAAGATATAGGCCCGCGTGTCTCTCTCCAACGCGAAGGGGCGAGAACGCAGCGCTCACAAATCTCTCGGCACACGACGCACCCTGCCACTTTCGCAGATCACTTTCAAGATATAGGCCCGCGTTTCTCTCTCCAACGCGAAGGGGCGAGAACACAGCGCTCACAAATCTCTCGGCACACGACGCACCCTGCCACTTTCGCAGATCACTTTCAAGATATAGGCCCGCGTGTCTCTCTCCAACGCGAAGGGGCGAGAACACAGCGCTCACAAATCTCTCGGCACACGACGCACCCTGGCACTTTCGCAGATCACTTTCAAGATATAGGCCCGCGTGTCTCTCTCCAACGTGAAGGGGCGAGAACGCAGCGCTCACAAATCTCTCGGCACACGACGCACCCTGCCACTTTCGAAGATCACTTTCAAGATATAGGCCCGCGTGTCTCTCTCCAACGCGAAGGGACGAGAACACAGCGCTCACAAATCTCTCGGCACACGACGCACCCTGCCACTTTCGCAGATCACTTTCAAGATATAGGCCCGCGTGTCTCTCTCCAACGCGAAGGGGCGAGAACACAGCGCTCACAAAACTCTCGGCACACGACGCACCCTGCCACTTTTGCAGATCACTTTCAAGATATAGGCCCGCGCAGCGCGAAGGGGCGAGAACACAGCGCTCACAAATTTCTCGGCACACGACGCACCCTGCCACTTTCGCAGATCACTTTCAAGATATAGGCCCGCGTGTCTCTCTCCAACGCGAAGGGGCGAGAACACAGCGCTCACAAATCTCTCGGCACCCGACGCACCCTGCCACTTTCGCAGATCACTTTCAAGATATAGGCCCACGTGTCTCTCTCCAACGCGAAGGGGCGAGAACGCAGCGCTCAGAAATCTCTCGGTACACGACGCACCCTGCCACTTTCGCAAATCACTTTCAAGATATAGGCCCGCGTTTCTCTCTCCAACGCGAAGGGGCGAGAACACAGCGCTCACAAATCTCTCGGCACACGACGCACCCTGCCACTTTCGCAGATCACTTTCAAGATATAGGCCCGCGTTTCTCTCTCCAACGTGAAGGGGCGAGAACACAGCGCTCACAAATCTCTCGGCACACGACGCACCCTGCCACTTTCGCAGATCACTTTCAAGATATAGGCCCGCGTGTCTCTCTCCAAAGCGAAGGGGCGAGAACACAGCGCTCACAAATCTCTCGGCACACGACGCACCCTGCCACTTTCGCAGATCACTTTCAAGATATAGGCCCGCGTGTCTCTCTCCAACGCGAAGGGGCGAGAACACAGCGCTCACAAATCTCTCGGCACACGACGCACCCTGCCACTTTCGCAGATCACTTTCAAGATATAGGCCCGCGTGTCTCTCTCCAATGCGAAGGGGCGAGAACACAGCGCTCACAAATCTCTCGGCACACGACGCACCCTGGCACTTTCGCAGATCACTTTCAAGATATAGGCCCGCGTGTCTCTCTCCAACGCGAAGGGGCGAGAACACAGCGCTCACAAATCTCTCGGCACACGACGCACCCTGCCACTTTCGCAGATCACTTTCAAGATATAGGCCTACGTGTCTCTCTCCAACGCGAAGGGGCGAGAACGCAGCGCTGACAAATCTCTCGGCACACGACGCACCCTGCCACTTTCGCAGATCACTTTCAAGATATAGGCCCGCGTGTCTCTCTCCAACGCGAAGGGGCGAGAACACAGCGCTCACAAATCTCTCGGCACCCGACGCACCCTGCCACTTTCGCAGATCACTTTCAAGATATAGGCCCACGTGTCTCTCTCCAACGCGAAGGGGCGAGAACGCAGCGCTCACAAATCTCTCGGTACACGACGCACCCTGCCACTTTCGCAAATCACTTTCAAGATATAGGCCCGCGTTTCTCTCTCCAACGCGAAGGGGCGAGAACACAGCGCTCACAAATCTCTCGGCACACGACGCACCCTGCCACTTTCGCAGATCACTTTCAAGATATAGGCCCACGTGTCTCTCTCCAACGCGAAGGGGCGAGAACGCAGCGCTCACAAATCTCTCGGTACACGACGCACCCTGCCACTTTCGCAGATCACTTTCAAGATATAGGCCCGCGTGTCTCTCTCCAACGGGAAGGGGCGAGAACACAGCGCTCACAAATCTCTCGGCACACGACGCACCCTGGCACTTTCGCAGATCACTTTCAAGATATAGGCCCGCGTGTCTCTCTCCAACGCGAAGGGGCGAGAACACAGCGCTCACAAATCTCGCGGCACACGACGCACCCTGCCACTTTCGCAGATCACTTTCAAGATATAGGCCCGCGTGTCTCTCTCCAACGCGAAGGGGCGAGAACGCAGCGCTCACAAATCTCTCGGCACACGACGCACCCTGGCACTTTCGCAGATCACTTTCAAGATATAGGCCCGCGTGTCTCTCTCCAACGCGAAGGGGCGAGAACACAGCGCTCACAAATCTCTCGGCACACGACGCACCCTGCCACTTTTGCAGATCACTTTCAAGATATAGGCCCGCGTGTCTCTCTCCAACGCGAAGGGGCGAGAACACAGCGCTCACAAATCTCTCGGCACCCGACGCATCCTGCCACTTTCGCAGATCACTTTCAAGATATAGGCCCACGTGTCTCTCTCCAACGCGAAGGGGCGAGAACGCAGCGCTCACAAATCTCTCGGTACACGACGCACCCTGCCACTTTCACAGATCACTTTCAAGATATAGGCCCGCGTTTCTCTCTCCAACGCGAAGGGGCGAGAACACAGCGCTCACAAATCTCTCGGCACACGACGCACCCTGCCACTTTCGCAGATCACTTTCAAGATATAGGCCCGCGTGTCTCTCTCCAATGCGAAGGGGCGAGAACACAGCGCTCACAAATCTCTCGGCACACGACGCACCCTGGCACTTTCGCAGATCACTTTCAAGATATAGGCCCACGTGTCTCTCTCCAACGCGAAGGGGCGAGAACGCAGCGCTCACAAATCTCTCGCTACACGACGCACCCTGCCACTTTCGCAGATCACTTTCAAGATATAGGCCCGCGTTTCTCTCTCCAACGCGAAGGGGCGAGAACACAGCGCTCACAAATCTCTCGGCACACGACGCACCCTGCCACTTTCGCACATCACTTTCAAGATATAGGCCCGCGTCTCTCTCTCCAACGCGAAGGGGCGAGAACACAGCGCTCACAAATCTCTCGGCACACGACGCACCCTGCCACTTTCGCAGATCACTTTCAAGATATAGGCCCGCGTGTCTCTCTCCAACGCGAAGGGGCGAGAACACAGCGCTCACAAATCTCTCGGCACCCGACGCACCCTGCCACTTTCGCAGATCACTTTCAAGATATAGGCCCACGTGTCTCTCTCCAACGCGAAGGGGCGAGAACGCAGCGCTCACAAATCTCTCGGTACACGACGCACCCTGCCACTTTCGCAGATCACTTTCAAGATATAGGGCCGCGTTTCTCTCTCCAACGCGAAGGGGCGAGAACACAGCGCTCACAAATCTCTCGGCACACGACGCACCCTGCCACTTTCGCAGATCACTTTCAAGATATAGGCCCACGTGTCTCTCTCCAACACGAAGGGGCGAGAACGCAGCGCTCACAAATCTCTCGGTACACGACGCACCCTGCCACTTTCGCAGATCACTTTCAAGATATAGGCCCGCGTGTCTCTCTCCAACGGGAAGGGGCGAGAACACAGCGCTCACAAATCTCTCGGCACACGACGCACCCTGGCACTTTCGCAGATCACTTTCAAGATATAGGCCCGCGTGTCTCTCTCCAACGCGAAGGGGCGAGAACACAGCGCTCACAAATCTCTCGGCACACGACGCACCCTGCCACTTTCGCAGATCACTTTCAAGATATAGGCCCGCGTGTCTCTCTCCAACGCGAAGGGGCGAGAACGCAGCGCTCACAAATCTCTCGGCACACGACGCACCCTGGCACTTTCGCAGATCACTTTCAAGATATAGGCCCGCGTGTCTCTCTCCAACGCGAAGGGGCGAGAACACAGCGCTCACAAATCTCTCGGCACACGACGCACCCTGCCACTTTCGCAGATCACTTTCAAGATATAGGCCCGCGTGTCTCTCTCCAACGCGAAGGGGCGAGAACACAGCGCTCACAAATCTCTCGGCACCCGACGCACCCTGCCACTTTCGCAGATCACTTTCAAGATATAGGCCCACGTGTCTCTCTCCAACGCGAAGGGGCGAGAACGCAGCGCTCACAAATCTCTCGGTACACGACGCACCCTGCCACTTTCGCAGATCACTTTCAAGATATAGGCCCGCGTTTCTCTCTCCAACGCGAAGGGGCGAGAACACAGCGCTCACAAATCTCTCGGCACACGGCGCACCCTGCCACTTTCGCAGATCACTTTCAAGATATAGGCCCGCGTGTCTCTCTCCAACGCGAAGGGGCGAGAACACAGCGCTCACAAATCTCTCGGCACACGACGCACCCTGGCACTTTCGCAAATCACTTTCAAGATATAGGCCCGCGTGTCTCTCTCCAACGCGAAGGGGCGAGAACGCAGCGCTCACAAATCTCTCGGCACACGACGCACCCTGCCACTTTCGCAGATCACTTTCAAGATATAGGCCCGCGTTTCTCTCTCCAACGCGAAGGGGCGAGAACACAGCGCTCACAAATCTCTCGGCACACGACGCACCCTGCCACTTTCGCAGATCACTTTCAAGATATAGGCCCGCGTGTCTCTCTCCAACGCGAAGGGGCGAGAACACAGCGCTCACAAATCTCTCGGCACACGACGCACCCTGGCACTTTCGCAGATCACTTTCAAGATATAGGCCCGCGTGTCTCTCTCCAACTTGAAGGGGCGAGAACGCAGCGCTCACAAATCTCTCGGCACACGACGCACCCTGCCACTTTCGAAGATCACTTTCAAGATATAGGCCCGCGTGTCTCTCTCCAACGCGAAGGGACGAGAACACAGCGCTCACAAATCTCTCGGCACACGACGCACCCTGCCACTTTCGCAGATCACTTTCAAGATATAGGCCCACGTGTCTCTCTCCAACGCGAAGGGGCGAGAACGCAGCGCTCACAAATCTCTCGGAACACGACGCACCCTGCCACTTTCGCAAATCACTTTCAAGATATAGGCCCGCGTTTCTCTCTCCAACGCGAAGGGGCGAGAACACAGCGCTCACAAATCTCTCGGCACACGACGCACCCTGCCACTTTCGCAGATCACTTTCAAGATATAGGCCCACGTGTCTCTCTCCAACGCGAAGGGGCGAGAACGCAGCGCTCACAAATCTCTCGGTACACGACGCACCCTGCCACTTTCGCAGATCACTTTCAAGATATAGGCCCGCGTGTCTCTCTCCAACGGGAAGGGGCGAGAACACAGCGCTCACAAATCTCTCGGCACACGACGCACCCTGGCACTTTCGCAGATCACTTTCAAGATATAGGCCCGCGTGTCTCTCTCCAACGCGAAGGGGCGAGAACACAGCGCTCACAAATCTCTCGGCACACGACGCACCCTGCCACTTTCGCAGATCACTTTCAAGATATAGGCCCGCGTGTCTCTCTCCAACGCGAAGGGGCGAGAACGCAGCGCTCACAAATCTCTCGGCACACGACGCACCCTGGCACTTTCGCAGATCACTTTCAAGATATAGGCCCGCGTGTCTCTCTCCAACGCGAAGGGGCGAGAACACAGCGCTCACAAATCTCTCGGCACACGACGCACCCTGCCACTTTCGCAGATCACTTTCAAGATATAGGCCCGCGTGTCTCTCTCCAACGCGAAGGGGCGAGAACACAGCGCTCACAAATCTCTCGGCACCCGACGCACCCTGCCACTTTCGCAGATCACTTTCAAGATATAGGCCCACGTGTCTCTCTCCAACGCGAAGGGGCGAGAACGCAGCGCTCACAAATCTCTCGGTACACGACGCACCCTGCCACTTTCGCAGATCACTTTCAAGATATAGGCCCGCGTTTCTCTCTCCAACGCGAAGGGGCGAGAACACAGCGCTCACAAATCTCTCGGCACACGACGCACCCTGCCACTTTCGCAGATCACTTTCAAGATATAGGCCCGCGTGTCTCTCTCCAACGCGAAGGGGCGAGAGCACAGCGCTCACAAATCTCTCGGCACACGACGCACCCTGGCACTTTCGCAGATCACTTTCAAGATATAGGCCCGCGTGTCTCTCTCCAACGCGAAGGGGCGAGAACGCAGCGCTCACAAATCTCTCGGCACACGACGCACCCTGCCACTTTCGCAGATCACTTTCAAGATATAGGCCCGCGTTTCTCTCTCCAACGCGAAGGGGCGAGAACACAGCGCTCACAAATCTCTCGGCACACGACGCACCCTGGCACTTTCGCAGATCACTTTCAAGATATAGGCCCGCGTGTCTCTCTCCAACGTGAAGGGGCGAGAACGCAGCGCTCACAAATCTCTCGGCACACGACGCACCCTGCCACTTTCGCAGATCGCTTTCAAGATATAGGCCCGCGTTTCTCTCTCCAACGCGAAGGGGCGAGAAAACAGCGCTCACAAATCTCTCGGCACACGACGCACCGTGCCACTTTCGCAGATCACTTTCAAGTAATAGGCCCGCGTGTCTCTCTCCAACACGAAGGGGCGAGAACACAGCGCTCACAAATCTCTCGGCACACGACGCACCCTGCCACTTTCGCAGATCACTTTCAAGATATAGGCCCGCGTGTCTCTCTCCAACGCGAAGGGGCGAGAACACAGCGCTCACAAATCTCTCGGCACACGACGCACCCTGCCACTTTCGCAGATCACTTTCAAGATATAGGCCCGCGTGTCTCTCTCCAACGCGAAGGGGCGAGAACACAGCGCTCACAAAACTCTCGGCACACGACGCACCCTGCCACTTTTGCAGATCACTTTCAAGATATAGGCCCGCGCAGCGCGAAGGGGCGAGAACACAGCGCTCACAAATTTCTCGGCACACGACGCACCCTGCCACTTTCGCAGATCACTTTCAAGATATAGGCCCGCGTGTCTCTCTCCAACGCGAAGGGGCGAGAACACAGCGCTCACAAATCTCTCGGCACACGACGCACCCTGCCACTTTCGCAGATCACTTTCAAGATATAGGCCCACGTGTCTCTCTCCAACGCGAAGGGGCGAGAACACAGCGCTCACAAATCTCTCGGCATACGACGCACCCTGCCACTTTCGCAGATCGCTTTCAAGATATAGGCCCGCGTTTCTCTCTCCAACGCGAAGGGGCGAGAAAACAGCGCTCACAAATCTCTCGGCACACGACGCACCGTGCCACTTTCGCAGATCACTTTCAAGTAATAGGCCCGCGTGTCTCTCTCCAACGCGAAGGGGCGAGAACACAGCGCTCACAAATCTCTCGGCACACGACGCACCCTGCCACTTTCGCAGATCACTTTCAAGATATAGGCCCGCGTGTCTCTCTCCAACACGAAGGGGCGAGAACACAGCGCTCACAAATCTCTCGGCACACGACGCACCCTGCCACTTTCGCAGATCACTTTCAAGATATAGGCCCGCGTGTCTCTCTCCAACGCGAAGGGGCGAGAACACAGCGCTCACAAATCTCTCGGCACACGACGCACCCTGCCACTTTCGCAGATCACTTTCAAGATATAGGCCCGCGTGTCTCTCTCCAATGCGAAGGGGCGAGAACACAGCGCTCACAAATCTCTCGGCACACGACGCACCCTGGCACTTTCGCAGATCACTTTCAAGATATAGGCCCGCGTGTCTCTCTCCAACGCGAAGGGGCGAGAACACAGCGCTCACAAATCTCTCGGCACACGACGCACCCTGCCACTTTCGCAGATCACTTTCAAGATATAGGCCTACGTGTCTCTCTCCAACGCGAAGGGGCGAGAACGCAGCGCTGACAAATCTCTCGGCACACGACGCACCCTGCCACTTTCGCAGATCACTTTCAAGATATAGGCCCGCGTGTCTCTCTCCAACGCGAAGGGGCGAGAACACAGCGCTCACAAATCTCTCGGCACACGACGCACCCTGCCACTTTCGCAGATCACTTTCAAGATATAGGCCCGCGTGTCTCTCTCCAACGCGAAGGGGCGAGAACACAGCGCTCACAAATCTCTCGGCACACGACGCACCCTGCCACTTTCGCAGATCACTTTCAAGATATAGGCCTACGTGTCTCTCTCCAACGCGAAGGGGCGAGAACGCAGCGCTGACAAATCTCTCGGCACACGACGCACCCTGCCACTTTCGCAGATCACTTTCAAGATATAGGCCCGCGTGTCTCTCTCCAACGCTAAGGGGCGAGAACACAGCGCTCACAAATCTCTCGGCACACGACGCACCCTGCCACTTTCGCAGATCACTTTCAAGATATAGGCCCGCGTGTCTCTCTCTAACGCGAAGTGGCGAGAACACAGCGCTCACAAATCTCTCGGCACACGACGCATCCTGCCACTTTCGCAGATCACTTTCAAGATATAGGCCCACGTGTCTCTCTCCAACGCGAAGGGGCGAGAACACAGCGCTCACAAATCTCTCGGCACACGACGCACCCTGCCACTTTCGCAGATCACTTTCAAGATATAGGCCCGCGTTTCTCTCTCCAACGTGAAGGGGCGAGAACACAGCGCTCACAAATCTCTCGGCACACGACGCACCCTGCCACTTTCGCAGATCACTTTCAAGATATAGGCCCGCGTGTCTCTCTCCAACGCGAAGGGGCGAGAACACAGCGCTCACAAATCTCTCGGCACACGACGCACCCTGCCACTTTCGCAGATCACTTTCAAGATATAGGCCCGCGTGTCTCTCTCCAACGCGAAGGGGCGAGAACACAGCGCTCACAAATCTCTCGGCACACGACGCACCCTGCCACTTTCGCAGATCACTTTCAAGATATAGGCCCGCGTGTCTCTCTCCAATGCGAAGGGGCGAGAACACAGCGCTCACAAATCTCTCGGCACACGACGCACCCTGGCACTTTCGCAGATCACTTTCAAGATATAGGCCCGCGTGTCTCTCTCCAACGCGAAGGGGCGAGAACACAGCGCTCACAAATCTCTCGGCACACGACGCACCCTGCCACTTTCGCAGATCACTTTCAAGATATAGGCCTACGTGTCTCTCTCCAACGCGAAGGGGCGAGAACGCAGCGCTGACAAATCTCTCGGCACACGACGCACCCTGCCACTTTCGCAGATCACTTTCAAGATATAGGCCCGCGTGTCTCTCTCCAACGCGAAGGGGCGAGAACACAGCGCTCACAAATCTCTCGGCACCCGACGCACCCTGCCACTTTCGCAGATCACTTTCAAGATATAGGCCCACGTGTCTCTCTCCAACGCGAAGGGGCGAGAACGCAGCGCTCACAAATCTCTCGGTACACGACGCACCCTGCCACTTTCGCAAATCACTTTCAAGATATAGGCCCGCGTTTCTCTCTCCAACGCGAAGGGGCGAGAACACAGCGCTCACAAATCTCTCGGCACACGACGCACCCTGCCACTTTCGCAGATCACTTTCAAGATATAGGCCCGCGTGTCTCTCTCCAACGCGAAGGGGCGAGAACACAGCGCTCACAAATCTCTCGGCACACGACGCACCCTGGCACTTTCGCAGATCACTTTCAAGATATAGGCCCGCGTGTCTCTCTCCAACGCGAAGGGGCGAGAACGCAGCGCTCACAAATCTCTCGGCACACGACGCACCCTGCCACTTTCGCAGATCACTTTCAAGATATAGGCCCGCGTTTCTCTCTCCAACGCGAAGGGGCGAGAACACAGCGCTCACAAATCTCTCGGCACACGACGCACCCTGCCACTTTCGCAGATCACTTTCAAGATATAGGCCCGCGTGTCTCTCTCCAACGCGAAGGGGCGAGAACACAGCGCTCACAAATCTCTCGGCACACGACGCACCCTGGCACTTTCGCAGATCACTTTCAAGATATAGGCCCGCGTGTCTCTCTCCAACGTGAAGGGGCGAGAACGCAGCGCTCACAAATCTCTCGGCACACGACGCACCCTGCCACTTTCGCAGATCACTTTCAAGATATAGGCCCGCGTGTCTCTCTCCAACGCGAAGGGACGAGAACACAGCGCTCACAAATCTCTCGGCACACGACGCACCCTGCCACTTTCGCAGATCACTTTCAAGATATAGGCCCGCGTGTCTCTCTCCAACGCGAAGGGGCGAGAACACAGCGCTCACAAAACTCTCGGCACACGACGCACCCTGCCACTTTTGCAGATCACTTTCAAGATATAGGCCCGCGCAGCGCGAAGGGGCGAGAACACAGCGCTCACAAATTTCTCGGCACACGACGCACCCTGCCACTTTCGCAGATCACTTTCAAGATATAGGCCCGCGTGTCTCTCTCCAACGCGAAGGGGCGAGAACACAGCGCTCACAAATCTCTCGGCACACGACGCACCCTGCCACTTTCGCAGATCACTTTCAAGATATAGGCCCACGTGTCTCTCTCCAACGCGAAGGGGCGAGAACACAGCGCTCACAAATCTCTCGGCATACGACGCACCCTGCCACTTTCGCAGATCACTTTCAAGATATAGGCCCGCGTTTCTCTCTCCAACGCGAAGGGGCGAGAAAACAGCGCTCACAAATCTCTCGGCACACGACGCACCCTGCCACTTTCGCAGATCACTTTCAAGTAATAGGCCCGCGTGTCTCTCTCCAACGCGAAGGGGCGAGAACACAGCGCTCACAAATCTCTCGGCACACGACGCACCCTGCCACTTTCGCAGATCACTTTCAAGATATAGGCCCGCGTGTCTCTCTCCAACACGAAGGGGCGAGAACACAGCGCTCACAAATCTCTCGGCACACAACGCACCCTGCCACTTTCGCAGATCACTTTCAAGATATAGGCCCGCGTGTCTCTCTCCAACGCGAAGGGACGAGAACACAGCGCTCACAAATCTCTCGGCACACGACGCACCCTGCCACTTTCGCAGATCACTTTCAAGATATAGGCCCGCGTGTCTCTCTCCAACGCGAAGGGGCGAGAACACAGCGCTCACAAATCTCTCGGCACACGACGCACCCTGCCACTTTCGCAGATCACTTTCAAGATATAGGCCCGCGTGTCTCTCTCCAATGCGAAGGGGCGAGAACACAGCGCTCACAAATCTCTCGGCACACGACGCACCCTGGAACTTTCGCAGATCACTTTCAAGATATAGGCCCGCGTGTCTCTCTCCAACGCGAAGGGGCGAGAACACAGCGCTCACAAATCTCTCGGCACACGACGCACCCTGCCACTTTCGCAGATCACTTTCAAGATATAGGCCTACGTGTCTCTCTCCAACGCGAAGGGGCGAGAACGCAGCGCTGACAAATCTCTCGGCACACGACGCACCCTGCCACTTTCGCAGATCACTTTCAAGATATAGGCCCGCGTGTCTCTCTCCAACGCGAAGGGGCGAGAACACAGCGCTCACAAATCTCTCGGCACACGACGCACCCTGCCACTTTCGCAGATCACTTTCAAGATATAGGCCCGCGTGTCTCTCTCTAACGCGAATTGGCGAGAACACAGCGCTCACAAATCTCTCGGCACACGACGCATCCTGCCACTTTCGCAGATCACTTTCAAGATATAGGCCCACGTGTCTCTCTCCAACGCGAAGGGGCGAGAACACAGCGCTCACAAATCTCTCGGCACACGACGCACCCTGCCACTTTCGCAGATCACTTTCAAGATATAGGCCCGCGTTTCTCTCTCCAACGCGAAGGGGCGAGAACACAGCGCTCACAAATCTCTCGGCACACGACGCACCCTGCCACTTTCGCAGATCACATTCAAGATATAGGCCCGCGTGTCTCTCTCCAACGCGAAGGGGCGAGAACACAGCGCTCACAAATCTCTCGGCACACGACGCACCCTGCCACTTTCGCAGATCACTTTCAAGATATAGGCCCGCGTGTCTCTCTCCAACGCGAAGGGGCGAGAACACAGCGCTCACAAATCTCTCGGCACACGACGCACCCTGCCACTTTCGCAGATCACTTTCAAGATATAGGCCCGCGTGTCTCTCTCCAACGCGAATGGGCGAGAACACAGCGCTCACAAATCTCTCGGCACACGAGGCACCCTGCCACTTTCGCAGATCACTTTCTAGATATAGGCCCGCGTGTCTCTCTCCAACGCGAAGGGGCGAGAACACAGCGCTCACAAATCTCTCGGCACACGACGCACCCTGCCACTTTCGCAGATCACTTTCAAGACATAGGCCCGCGTGTCTCTCTCCAATGCGAAGGGGCGAGAACACAGCGCTCACAAATCTCTCGGCACACGACGCACCCTGGCACTTTCGCAGATCACTTTCAAGATATAGGCCCGCGTGTCTCTCTCCAACGCGAAGGGGCGAGAACACAGCGCTCACAAATCTCTCGGCACACGACGCACCCTGCCACTTTCGCAGATCACTTTCAAGATATAGGCCTACGTGTCTCTCTCCAACGCGAAGGGGCGAGAACGCAGCGCTGACAAATCTCTCGGCACACGACGCACCCTGCCACTTTCGCAGATCACTTTCAAGATATAGGCCCGCGTGTCTCTCTCCAACGCGAAGGGGCGAGAACACAGCGCTCACAAATCTCTCGGCACACGACGCACCCTGCCACTTTCGCAGATCACTTTCAAGATATAGGCCCGCGTGTCTCTCTCTAACGCGAAGTGGCGAGAACACAGCGCTCACAAATCTCTCGGCACACGACGCATCCTGCCACTTTCGCAGATCACTTTCAAGATATAGGCCCACGTGTCTCTCTCCAACGCGAAGGGGCGAGAACACAGCGCTCACAAATCTCTCGGCACACGACGCACCCTGCCACTTTCGCAGATCACTTTCAAGATATAGGCCCGCGTTTCTCTCTCCAACGTGAAGGGGCGAGAACACAGCGCTCACAAATCTCTCGGCACACGACGCACCCTGCCACTTTCGCAGATCACTTTCAAGATATAGGCCCGCGTGTCTCTCTCCAACGCGAAGGGGCGAGAACACAGCGCTCACAAATCTCTCGGCACACGACGCACCCTGCCACTTTCGCAGATCACTTTCAAGATATAGGCCCGCGTGTCTCTCTCCAACGCGAAGGGGCGAGAACACAGCGCTCACAAATCTCTCGGCACACGACGCACCCTGCCACTTTCGCAGATCACTTTCAAGATATAGGCCCGCGTGTCTCTCTCCAACGCGAATGGTCGAGAACACAGCGCTCACAAATCTCTGGGCACACGACGCACCCTGCCACTTTCGCAGATCACTTTCTAGATATAGGCCCGCGTGTCTCTCTCCAACGCGAAGGGGCGAGAACGCAGCGCTCACAAATCTCTCGGCACACGACGCACCCTGCCACTTTCGCAGATCACTTTCAAGATATAGGCCCGCGGGTCTCTCTCCAACGCGAAGGGGCGAGAACACAGCGCTCACAAATCTCTCGGCACACGACGCACCCTGCCACTTTCGCAGATCACTTTCAAGATATAGGCCCACGTGTCTCTCTCCAACGCGAAGGGGCGAGAACGCAGCGCTCACAAATCTCTCGGCACACGACGCACCCTGCCACTTTCGCAGATCACTTTCAATATATAGGCCCGCGTTTCTCTCTCCAACGCGAAGGGGCGAGAACACAGCGCTCACAAATCTCTCGGCACACGACGCACCCTGCCACTTTCGCAGATCACTTTCAAGATATAGGCCCGCGTGTCTCTCTCCAACGCGAAGGGGCGAGAACACAGCGCTCACAAATCTCTCGGCACACGACGCACCCTGCCACTTTCGCAGATCACTTTCAAGATATAGGCCCACGTGTCTCTCTCCAACGCGAAGGGGCGAGAACACAGCGCTCACAAATCTCTCGGCTCACGACGCACCCTGCCACTTTCGCAGATCAATTTCAAGATATAGGCCCACGTATCTCTCTCCAACGCGAAGGGGCAAGAACGCAGCGCTCACAAATCTCTCGGCACACGACGCACCCTGGCACTTTTGCAGATCACTTTCAAGATATAGGCCCGCGTGTCTCTCTCCAACGCGAAGGGGCGAGAACACAGCGCTCACAAATCTCTCGGCACACGACGCACCCTGCCACTTTCGCAGATCACTTTCAAGATATAGGCCCGCGTGTCTCTCTCCAACGCGAAGGGGCGAGAACACAGCGCTCACAAATCTCTCGGCACACGACGCACCCTGCCACTTTCGCAGATCACTTTCAAGATATAGGCCCGCGTGTCTCTCTCCAACGCGAAGGGGCGAGAACACAGCGCTCACAAATCTCTCGGAACACGACGCACCCTGCCACTTTCGCAGATCACTTTCTAGATATAGGCCCGCGTGTCTCTCTCCAACGCGAAGGGGCGAGAACACAGCGCTCACAAATCTCTCGGCACACGACGCACCCTGCCACTTTCGCAGATCACTTTCAAGATATAGGCCCGCGTGTCTCTCTCCAACGCGAAGGGGCGAGAACACAGCACTCACAAATCTCTCGGCACACGACGCACCCTGCCACATTGGCAGATCACTTTCAAGATATAGGCCCACCTGTCTCTCTCCAACGCGAAGGGGCGAGATTGCAGCGCTCACAAATCTCTCGGCACACGACGCACCCTGCCACTTTCGCAGATCACTTTCAAGATATAGGCCCGCGTTTCTCTCTCCAACGCGAAGGGGCGAGAACACAGCGCTCACAAATCTCTCGGCACACGACGCACCCTGCCACTTTCGCAGATCACTCTCAAGATATAGGCCCGCGTGTCTCTCTCCAACGCGAAGGGGCGAGAACACAGCGCTCAAAAATCTCTCGGCACACGACGCGCCGTGCCACTTTCGCAGATCACTTTCAAGATATAGGCCCACGTGTCTCTCTCCAACGCGAAGGGGCGAGAACACAGCGCTCACAAATCTCTCGGCACACGACGCACCCTGCCACTTTCGTAGATCAATTTCAAGATATAGGCCCACGTGTCTCTCTCCAACGCGAAGGGGCGAGAACGCAGCGCTCACAAATCTCTCGGCACACGACGCACCCTGGCACTTTCGCAGATCACTTTCAAGATATAGGCCCGCGTGTCTCTCTCCAACGCGAAGGGGCGATAACACAGCGCTCACAAATCTCTCGGCACACGACGCACCCTGCCACTTTCGCAGACCACTTTCAAGATATAGGCCCGCGTGTCTCTCTCCAACGCGAAGGGGCGAGAACACAGCGCTCACAAATCTCTCGGCACACGACGCACCCTGCCACTTTCGCAGATCACTTTCAAGATATAGGCCCGCGTGTCTCTCTCCAACGCGAAGGGGCGAGAACACAGCGCTCAAAAATCTCTCGGCACACGACGCGCCGTGCCACTTTCGCAGATCACTTTCAAGATATAGGCCCACGTGTCTCTCTCCAACGCGAAGGGGCGAGAACACAGAGCTCACAAATCTCTCGGCACACGACGCACCCTGCCACTTTCGCAGATCAATTTCAAGATATAGGCCCACGTGTCTCTCTCCAACGCGAAGGGGCGAGAACGCAGCGCTCACAAATCTCTCGGCACACGACGCACCCTGGCACTTTCGCAGATCACTTTCAAGATATAGGCCCGCGTGTCTCTCTCCAACGCGAAGGGGCGATAACACAGCGCTCACAAATCTCTCGGCACACGACGCACCCTGCCACTTTCGCAGACCACTTTTAAGATATAGGCCCGCGTGTCTCTCTCCAACGCGAAGGGGCGAGAACACAGCGCTCACAAATCTCTCGGCACACGACGCACCCTGCCACTTTCGCAGATCATTTTCAAGATATAGGCCCGCGTGTCTCTCTCCAACGCGAAGGGGCGAGAACACAGCGCTCACAAATCTCTCGGCACACGACGCACCCTGGCACTTTCGCAGATCACTTTCAAGATATAGGCCCGCGTGTCTCTCTCCAACGCGAAGGGGCGAGAACACAGCGCTCACAAATCTCTCGGCACACGACGCACCCTGCCACTTTCGCAGATCACTTTCAAGATATAGGCCCGCGTGTCTCTCTCCAACGCGAATGGGCGAGAACGCAGCGCTCACAAATCTCTCGGCACACGACGCACCCTGGCACTTTCGCAGATCACTTTCAAGATATAGGCCCGCGTGTCTCTCTCCAACGCGAAGGGGCGAGAACACAGCGCTCACAAATCTCTCGGCACACGACGCACCCTGCCACTTTCGCAGATCACTTTCAAGATATAGGCCCGCGTGTCTCTCTCCAACGCGAAGGGGCGAGAACACAGCGCTCACAAATCTCTCGGCACCCGACGCACCCTGCCACTTTCGCAGATCACTTTCAAGATATAGGCCCACGTGTCTCTCTCCAACGCGAAGGGGCGAGAACGCAGCGCTCACAAATCTCTCGGTACACGACGCACCCTGCCACTTTCGCAGATCACTTTCAAGATATAGGCCCGCGTTTCTCTCTCCAACGCGAAGGGGCGAGAACATAGCGCTCACAAATCTCTCGGCACACGACGCACCCTGCCACTTTCGCAGATCACTTTCAAGATATAGGCCCGCGTGTCTCTCTCCAACGCGAAGGGGCGAGAACACAGCGCTCACAAATCTCTCGGCACACGACGCACCCTGGCACTTTCGCAGATCACTTTCAAGATATAGGCCCGCGTGTCTCTCTCCAACGCGAAGGGGCGAGAACGCAGCGCTCACAAATCTCTCGGCACACGACGCACCCTGCCACTTTCGCAGATCACTTTCAAGATATAGGCCCGCGTGTCTCTCTCCAACGCGAAGGGGCGAGAACACAGCGCTCACAAATCTCTCGGCACACGACGCACCCTGGCACTTTCGCAGATCACTTTCAAGATATAGGCCCGCGTGTCTCTCTCCAACGTGAAGGGGCGAGAACGCAGCGCTCACAAATCTCTTGGCACACGACGCACCCTGCCACTTTCGCAGATCACTTTCAAGATATAGGCCCGCGTGTCTCTCTCCAACGCGAAGGGGCGAGAACACAGCGCTCACAAATTTCTCGGCACACGACGCACCCTGCCACTTTCGCAGATCACTTTCAAGATATAGGCCCGCGTGTCTCTCTCCAACGCGAAGGGGCGAGAACGCAGCGCGCGAAGCTATCAGCAGTCGGCGCTCGCTGCCTGCATTTCAGATTACGTTCAAGATATAGTCCACGCGGCGCGTAATGGTTCAATGCAGACGGATAAAGCGCTAAAGAGCCATGCCAGCTTGTAATGATCGGAACGTCATCGGTGCACCTGGCACCTTCACCTGCAATAGTTTGCTTGTTTCATCAATTCACCTTGCGCCGCCGTCCGCAGCAGTTCCTGTTGCATCAGCGCTGTCGCCTATAACGGCCGTATCAACTTTCATAGCATTGATAATGACACCGGGCAGCATGCATATGAGTAAGTGGTACACTTGCTCATATATATATATATATATATATATATATATATATATATATATATATATATATATATATATATATATATATATATATATATATATATATATATATATATATATATATATATATATATATATTTATATGCCTGCTTAGTGACAGCGTTCCTGACGCTGTGCCACAAATGTTTTCGTTTTTCGTTCGACGTGTCTGATCTAGAAACGCTCGAAACGGCTCGAAGATAATGCACCACTGGAAATGATCGCCGGAGAATATGTCCCTTGATACAGCATCCCTTTGATTTTTGGGTGCCATCGC
Organism: Dermacentor albipictus; assembly: GCF_038994185.2. Taxonomy (NCBI): domain Eukaryota; kingdom Metazoa; phylum Arthropoda; class Arachnida; order Ixodida; family Ixodidae; genus Dermacentor; species Dermacentor albipictus. Next base: position 65,723,954 of record NC_091825.1, read on the forward strand.
GTTTGATGTTAAAGCACAAGTCAATAACAAAACGACAAAGCGTCTCGGGCCGGTCGGGGCAGGCCATCTCTGCGTGTTGGCATCTCGTGCTGTATTGATTCGCGCAAATAATGCTTCTAGTTATGTAGGTGCCAACTGATGCGAACGTAGTCTGACTTTTTATTTCACCGTTTTACTGTTGACAAATGAAAAGGAGCAGTGAAAATGGGCCCTCTAATGAACGTGCGTTATGAAGGCAGTATGAAAGCATTTGCTCACATTTTTGGCGGTCTGATTTGTTGAATGCGTGGTATCCAGCAACAAACAGTGCAGCTCGACAAAACTGAGTACTTATAGACATCTCGAGAAAGCGTCGTGTAAGTGATTGTGCTGGCTAAATGGAGACTGCGCAGCTGCGTCAAGTGCAGTATACATGCTTTGTGTACATTGGCTGGTCTATGTCGCACTTGCCTAGTGCGGCTGCGTGCACGCTTGTGCCCTGAAAGCTGGGACAGGAAATTTGTGTTCTGGCTTCCTCTGCGCAGCGTCGTGTACAGCACAGCCATCGCTCGTGCTCGAGTACGTTTTTGAGCACCCTACTGCCACGCAGCTTGTCGGCATCCTTGCAACAGCTCAAATCACGCGCACAGCAACGGGAAAGCATGCCGAGGCACCCGTGAACCAGCGACTGTTGAGAAAGTAATACACCTGGGCGCCTAGATGCAACTGAGAGATCAGCAATGATGTACCGTTCTGGGAATTCCGTCATATCCGCTCACCTCCCGGTGCTCGCATCGTCTGCTTAGGCGCAATTTAAATGCTGTTAATAAGAAAATGAGACAAAACGAGCTCTGCGCTTCTCCCTAGAATAATTTGTTAGTATATGCTATGCATTTATCGCCAATGTATCCCAAGTGAAATTTCGTGACAGTTGGTGTTTAAGGTCGAAAAACTGAGGCGGCCCAACCGCTAGGAAGCGTAGTTGAGTCCTACAGACATGTTCTTAGTCTGCGGTGTCACAACGCAATGAGCTTCTGTAGATCGTATACGCTCCTATGTGAGTACGTGGGCGTGGTTTGATTGGCTCAACTGTTGCTCCAAGTGGGTTTCTGGGTGCGATAGTCCAGCATGCTGTGTTGTTGGAGAGATGTGATCAGTGTCCAGGTGCGTGCCGTTCCCTGAGTAGACTTGTGCCTGGTGAGTGTACTTAAAGAACTCTAAGGACCGCACTGCTTGTAAATGAGGAGAGATGCCGGATTCAAATAAAAAGTTGAAAATTAACGGTAATTTTTGTTCTCTGTAATTATTTTAGCAATACGTTTTATTAATTTTATAGCATCTAGCCCAGAGCGGGAACAATTGACTCATTTCCGATCAAATAATATCTATTTCCTGCCTTGAAACAAACTGGATATGTGAATCGGGGTGGTCTTTTACGTGTAATTTAGCGAGAATGGTGTGTGTCTGCGAAATAGAGGGCGACATATCGCGTTTTCGTGTGTTTCATAATGAAAGTGAACAAATATGGTGGTGGAGACAAATGTTTTCTTGAGTGCCGTTATGTCGGACCAATGTGCCCACGCGTATTTTCTCTAACAAAGTGTTACGATCAGCCAAGTCCATTTTACTTAGGTCTTTACCAATCACACGCTTATATAGACACAGTGCGCATATAGAGACGAAATTCCTTAAGTCAATACCCACAATTCACATTTCGTGAAAACCTGCTCGATTTCCTGTTTCGACTCCTGTAAGGGGGGGGGGGGGAGTTGAATGCCGTAAGCTATCACTAAATCGGCGGGAAATATTCATAGACACTATTAGTAAGCTCATATAGGTATTATACGTAGGAGCAATAACAGCGAGGTCGATATACCGACTAGAACCGTTCAACAACGTATAGGTAAACGGTAAAAGTGCAGGGACTGAAAATCTGCTCGCTATTGAAAAGACCCAATGTTTTAACATGCTGAAATTTCGAAACAATGTGAGGGGTTATGAGAGGTGAGAAGTATTACAAGAGTTTGGAACAATTAGCTACACAGAAGCAAATTATCACAGTTGTTTATTCGGAGACAGAAAATTAAAAGCTTTATCTGGTTTTAATGACCCATATGGACGATAAATATAGATGCGCTTATGTTGAAGGGACTTGAAATATGGGGGAACGGATCATCTGTTCATTCTTATTCGGAACTAAATGACGTTGTACATTTTATAGACCATAAATATAAGCACTATATCTTTGGAGAATGGCAAAATACTGTTGAAATTCCCATGTGCTTTACGGATAAAGTTTGATTACTATAGTGGAAAGAAAAAAAATTCTTTTCTAATTTCTGTCGGAAACCTCCGCACCGATACACCTATGTGACATCAGAAATTTCAAACTATTTTCTTAAGTTCGGCCAATCTTTAAGCTAAGAAAAGTTATCAAAACTTGCTTGGTTCAATTCTTGGTTCTTATAGGATGGAATACTGTCATTCCTGACTGATAAGCAATCAACTTCTGATTGAGCAATTTCAGAATCGATGACGTGACTGCAAGCCGGTGCGGAAACTTCAGGGGGACGCCGCCACCCGACCACCTTGATTGAGTCATCTTCTGGTTTAGCCTCTTTTCCCAGTAAAAGGAGACGTCCTGCTCTTGCAGAAGCGTGATTTGTTATTAGCAATGTGCTATTTCTTCTTTCTTTCTTTCTTTCTTTCTTTCTTTCTTTATTAATACTGTTAACCCTCGCTTGAGGGTTGTTACAGGGAGGGAAATTTCTTCCTAAGTGTTCCTTTAAAAAGTATTGCCTATATAGTTAACTAGGTTATTCTCTGGTATACTTAAAAACTAGCAACATGATCACGTGGAAGGATGCACCTTGACACGCGGGTTCTTGTTTTGAAGAGAAGAAAAAAAAAAGAAAAAGAAGAAAAAAGAAGAACAAAAAATTGTAGAGCTGAGTGCTCTGTCCTTTAGATCCCCCCTCCCCGCCCCCATTTTTTTGTTTTGTTCTGAGTTCACTCCATCGCGTCTGCCTCGAGATTCTAGGAGCAAGAGGACGGCACGGTATCCTATCCATAGATTTTAATAAACACATGTTATCTCTCTCTATCTCCTTAGTAGAGATGAGCTTCTGCATCCCTGATGATTGACCTTCGTAGTGGTCATATGGATGGATGGATGTTATGAGCGTCCCTTTTGGAATGGAGCGGTGGGTTGCGCCACCGAGCTCTTGCTATTTTACAGCCTCATGTCCTATCTAGGTTAAACAATGAAAAAAGAAAAAAAACGCTATGAACTACAACGCCCAAATTTTCTGATCCCCTATTGCGAACAGTGATTTTGTACGTCTCCGTCTTTTGTCGTTCCCCTACCTTTTTTTTCCACCAATACTCCAATCGCCTCTTACTAATGCCTATTGCGGGCACGTTTGCTTTACCACTGCTCCCGTTGAACCCAAGGGCTTCAAGGAGGCCAGTGGTGCCTAAATCGACCGCTGGGTAGACGTCTTCACATTCTAATAAAACATGCTCCGCCGTTTCCCTAGCTTTACCGCAGCAAGCACATGCTTCTTCTTCCTTCTTATATCTCGCTTTATAGGTGCGTGTTCTACGGCATCCCAGTCTCTCTTCGAGGAGTAATCAGCTTCCCTTTGAGTTATCATAAATGGTTTCTTTCCTGATTTCGTTTTTTCCTCTTAAGTAGTTACTCATGGCAGGTTTCTTTTCCATTGCCGCCACCCATGAGATTATTTAAGCCTCTCTGACTTCCCGCTTGATCTTTGTTGCTGCGTTGCCCACCCTACAGGTCGCATACTTGCTGGTAAGTTTCCTAGTTATTTTCCTCCATTGTGAATCAATGTTTTATGCGAAGCATATTACGAGGGCTCAACCCAGCTCCTCAGGCGCGGCGGTGACCATGAAATCACGTGACACCGTGACGTCACGACAGAGGAGAAGTGGCTTTGGCTCAACTCTTGCAAGACGGGCTGGGTGGGAATCGAACCAGGGTCTCCGGAGTGTGGGACGGAGACGCTACCACTGAGCCACGAGTACAACGCTTCAAAGCGGTACAAAAGCGCCTCTAGTGAATGCGGTGTTGCCTTAGAAACGCGCTGTTTCTAAGGCGTGCGTCTCTTGCTCAGGCGCACATTTCGTTGCCGCGCCGAACGCTGCTTTGCTCGACGCTCACCGCGTCCAATGCGGGGCGCGTAGTCGCTGCCCTGTAGCCCATTGTCTTACACCCCTTGGCGGGTCGACGGGAACGCTGTCGCGTTCCACTCTTGAAGGCGAAGAAGTAATGCATGAGTTGTTTCTTCGTCTAGCCGAACCAAATATAGCCAAGCAACAGCAGTTCACCAGGCTAAACAGTGGTTCAACAACTAAAATAAAGGCTAGTATGCTTCGCATCCTGGGCTTAACCTTACCTAAGCCACAGCCATTTTTTTCCTGTACAGATACATGAACACTCTCCCAGCCCATTTACTTTCTTCCATATTCCTCAGCCGTTCTTCATCCTCAATTTTACTGCGAGCTTCCCTCACTTCAAAACTAGTCCAGCCCATATCACCCTGCACAGCTTCATTTGTAGTCTTCCCGTGAGCGCCCAATGCGAGGCGACTCACTGACCTTTGGTTCCCGTCGAGTCCTGATTGTACCCCTGATTTAAAGCAAACAACCGCATTTCAAAATGTAAGTCCTGGAACCATTACACGTTTCCACATACCTCGGAGGACCTCGTACCTATTGTATCCCCATTAGGGCTTCATTATGGCTGCATTTCTCTTCCCCTTTAATGATATCATTTTTCCTGTGCTTCCATATATCTGTTGGCTTCGTTTATCCGTATACCAAGGTATGTATATTATGTTACCCGAGGTATTTCTTGGCCCTGTATCTCCACTGTCTGTTCACTGTTTTGATTGAATACCATAACACCTGATTTTCGAACACTAAATTTTAAACCTAAATTGTTGTCTTCCTGTCCACAGATACTAGCCAGACGTTGCAAATCACTTTGCTTGTTAGCTAGCAACACAATGTCGTCCACATAAAATAAACGTGGAGGAGGAGGGAGGAAAGAGATAAGGAGAAGGCAGGGAGGTTAACCAGAATAACGTCCGGTTTGCTACCCTACAATAAACCTGGAAGCTGCTGCTGTACTAATGTACCCGCATGTTTGTACGAGAGATTAAACCCCATATTACTTCCTTCTAGCACCCTCTCCATCCTCACCATGTACATCATAAACAGCAGCAGGGATAAAGGGCACCCATGCCTCAGTCCTTCGTTGATATGAACTTTCTCCTCGCTCCTCATCCCTTTCCACTCAACGCAAACGGTATTTTCTAGGTAAATCTCTCTCAAAAGCTGTAGACAATCGTTACCTAAGGCTTCACCTTCCAGAATATCCCACAAAATCTTGCGGTCTACGTCATAACGTCAAACATTTGGAGCCATCTTCTGGCTGTGGGACGACATTCACTAAGCTAGATGGTATGCCTGCGCAATACCAGTTGAATAACAATTTTTAGTCTAAGTGATTCGGGTATAATAATTACGTAATGGTGAATGGTATGTTAACGATATTAGACCTTCTTAAACGTTATTCTTCAATAGGTAGTACATAATACGAAGGCTTCAACACTACAAAAATTGTGCTCTCCCCTCTTTAAAAACAATGACAGGCAGTTTTTATGAAAAAACTGTTCAATCAATGACCTAAATGTCCGATGGAAAAACTTTTATTTCGAGACCTCAACGCTACAACAAATAAAGAAGTAAAGCCTCATGTCTTGGATTTCTCCGCTTCAGAGCTTAATTTCTTTTCTGCAAATAAAAAGTATGTGTAAGCAAAGTCCGCAGAACCATTCGTAAGCACGCACAAAACACGAGCTGAATGACCCGACAGTTTAGGATCCACTCTTGCGTTGCGCTAAACTAAGCATTGCGGTGGGTTATATGTAGGTCACTCACCGCCACATTGTTTTGTTCGATATGTTTGGGAAGAGGCATCCGGGGTGCCGTCTGAAGAACGTCTGGCTAACAAAACAAGCGTATATTTTAGCAAACAGCGCAAATGACTGGACACAGAAAAGGGGCAACGACACTTTTCTGTGTCCCGTTATTTTCGTTGTTTGCTAAAGCATGTGTTTGTACCAACAAGCCCGGTTAGCAACTATTCTGAAGCATATATTAAGACCGGTGTTATATGAACTCCTCTAGGCACAATTTATTTTTACTTCAATTCATTAGGGTTTGGCATTTAAAAATGAACAACCTTTCTCCTTTCTATGAAAGGAGAAATTCCAAATTTAGGAAAGTAAAAAAAAAAGAGGATGCAAAATAGCTGTAAAAGTTGACCAGCTGCTGCGTGAGTTTTTATTTCCTCGCCAAAAAAATATACAAGCCTTTGTGTAGACCAGGTATGCCTAAATCAAAATCCATTTTCTAAAGAAAGGCTTAGTTGAAAGATTACGAGAAAAAGTTTTCGGGTATGATATGATACAAAATTTAATTTCGGGCATATTTTTGACCATGTAGAAAGGCACTTGAATTGCAAAACACTTGAAAAAAAATATTTTCGGGGTGTCAAAAAAACATAACACATTGCTTTAAGAGATATAGCGTATTTCTGGCAGCTCCAGATAGTACAACCTTCTTGCAAAAGTTCCTGGCTCCATCTTTGCCTCAATCCTTCATACCTTCAATATCTAGGGGGACGGGGATAACTTATAGACCTTGCTTTTATATTATTTTTTTTTCGCTTGAACACCAGGTGAAAGAAGACCTTCTTCTACTTGCAAGAGTTATTTGTTGCTTCTATTGTTATTAGCTCCTGCAGCATGGCAGACCCCATGTTGTAATCATCGTCAACACTGCTGACAGTTTCATTGTCTTATCTATTCTGCACAAATAATACTTTTAAGAAAAAGTACAACTCATGCAAACAATAAATGTTACCGCCAAATTCATTATTTCGCTTGAAAAAATAGCTCTACCGTCCTGCACAGGACAACCCATAACTGCATGCGGTATTATATATGATGCAGCAAATATTGCTCGCTTCACAGAAACCCCCGAATGTATTTCTCAATCGAAACATCACAGTAGTCTAATAAGAGCAAAAAAAAAACCTGATATGCATGTGTGCTGATTTCTATTGTACTACTAGTAGAAAGAACCTATTTATTTGTGAAGCTTTTGCACATTGTGTGTTGAGAAAGTATTTTTAGTGCTAAAGCTAGAGACGACATAAGTTTCGGGTGAACATGTTTTTCTTTATGATGAATTCTGTTATGTTTGAAGAAGTTGTTCTATGCGTATGATGTACGATGCACCATGTTGTAAGGGGTGACTACTGCCTTACCTTGGGCTTCGCATGCCTCCTTACAGTCGTTCAGAGAGCCAAAATTGTTTTCATTTCCACTGCACCCAGCATACGCAAATTCAAAGCATTCACCAGTACGGTTGTCGTAGTAATATCGAGTACGGCACTGGGGATTACGATCGTCTTCGCACGACATCCCTTGTCTAAGTGGCTGCTCACACTTTGGTAGCTTCAGATCACCTTGTGGCGCCTTGCAATCATCGTTGTAAACTGGCGAGAAAAGATGGTTGCGTTAATAGTTGAATGAGTGTCATCATCAACGCCATCGATCATCATCACACGTCACAGTCATCACCACGAATTTTGGGTAGCTTAGATTGCAAGCCACAAGCATTAGAAGAAGTTCTGGTTATTGGCCGGGCTGGACTCCGGAGCCATCGTTTCACTTGCCATTTCACCTTCTCCTGCAAAACTAAATTTAGGGACAAGGCCAATGCCATCTCGGCTGCTGTCACATCCACCAACATTTTGTGGCAGAAACTATGATTCTCTGGTTACGCAATAGTGGGATAAAGCAAAATATTTCTGGCGGACAAATAAAAAAAAAACTACTTATTTGGATTTTGATGGTGCAAGAAGGATAGGGCTATGTTGTTCCATGGAGAGGGATTTATTGCTAAAACACTTCAACGAAAAAAAAAAACGTGTAAGTAAATCATAATAGAAATTTAAAGTTCACGCAGATAGTCACTTGTTGTAAACAATATAATGGATTCTTGTAAGAAACAAGTGAATATGCTCCTAAATGAATGTCGAATGTACCGGCACATTGTTTTCTGCGCATGAATTACACAAAAGATGAAACTGCCTACATTATTTTAGTATATGACTTGTAAGTACGTAAAACGTGGTCCACCACCGTAAAGAGTTCTTGGCATCGACTGGATGAGGGTTCCCTTCACTTTTTGCATTGAATTTGCTATTGTGCTTGTTTACGAGGTTGCTTTCTGATTAAGGTGTTTAATGCAAAAGGATAGACAGTTGGGCGAGTTGGTACGGTAACATGATTTTGGCTTCTAGCGCGAAGTGAAATACGGACACAGAAAGGAGCAGACAGGACGAGCGCTCGTCCTGTCTGCTCCTTTCTGTGTCCGTGTTTCACTTCGCGCTAGAAGCCAAAATCATGTTAGGGTGTGTAAACCACAAGAATGCATGAAGTTACTCCATGATGCTAGTTAGGTAACTTCTAGAAAATCCGTAATGCGTCGACGGGCGCATCCAATTTTAGGCATTTTTGTTCAAACCAAATTGAGTGGTGCAATGCCGTGCCACAATCGTGTCTTACATTGGGCAACGATTTTCTTACAGGTAGTGAAAAATTGAATTCGCTGACAAAGTCAAAATTATTATTTGACGTTCCGAAACTTTATACGAGTCCCTTGTAACGATGATGCCGAAATAGGGTCGCACTCTGCACTGTGAGCAAGGAACCCGCATGGGTTCTCGAAAACGCCTAATAATAAATTTCGCTTGATTATTGCGAGATAAACTTTTAAATTTGGCTATGTTGATTCGGCGAGATTTCGTCGAGTTCTTGACAAGAATGGTGTTGCATATGTTCTTCGTTGTCGCTCGAATTCCTAGAACGTGCGTGATCATCACTAGCGCTCGTAATTATGTAACTCCTTCTTTCAAGAATTTTTACCAAGTCTGTCATCGTTTTGATGAGAAAGCGTCAAATAGCTAATTGAACGAAAAAGCTAGCGCCTGTAGCAGCGAAACAGTACGTGAATTCCCATTGGCTGCGACGCCTTTGAACGAGCACGCCTCGACGAAGCAGAGCGGGCAAAAGGGAGCGCCTGCTGTGTAGTACCGCGCCAGGTGCTGCGTGAGGGGAGAAGGCATCACCGCGATGCGAAATTACCCTCACTCTTGCTCTCAAAGCTTGTGTTATCTGCGTGTTTTTTGACTGCGCAAGCTCTCGCCTGCGTTCTAACTGCGCCCCGGTCAGGCCAAATGAAAACGCTCCAAGCTTCTCAACTCACTCTCTTGTCCGCGAGTTCATAACTCGAAGAACTTAGAATTTAGCGCGAAGAACTTAGCGGCATTCAACTGGACATTAATGATTTTCGCATTGCCGACTCATAAATGCTTCGGTGTCCTCGGATTTTTGTTGTTCACTTATACGTCATGATCCACTAGACTGACACTGCAGAAAATATTTTTATGACAAAACAATTTTAGGACATTTCTGATCACTAGTTATAATCCCTTAGTTAGCCATAGAGTATCCGCTCTTTCACGAAGACAAGCAATACATTCGTTTGAACTAGATATGTTCGTCATGAGTTAAGGCTTTTCTCAAACAAGGAAGGACACTTGTTAGCAGCTCAGATACAGAGCAGCACTTTGAACTTCCCGACAAACCTTAAAGCAAGATTGTGCCGTGCTATTTCGCTCTATAAAATCACATAAGCATTGTTTTTCCTTCGCCAATAGCGAAACTTGCATTCAGAGCCATTATGACAAGTTTAAGCGCATGGGAACCTATTTGAGTACATCCGCAAGTCTGGCAAGTTTGTTTGTAGCACTAAGGCATTGCAACAACTGAAGTGTCACATCTTTATAACAAAGTTGTTGAGTATCACGCTGCTATTATTTTAACAGGTATGTGTGTTTTAAAGATTGCTTTCTTGCTCTTCTAAATTTGTGATACCACTGACAACTCGAGGCAATCATAGCGCTAAACCAGCCTCACTACGAGTTTTTCAAGCAACAGTGATGTCAAGAGTACTCTCTGCTTTGCTTTTGGTCAATGTTCGATTTCGGCTGATGGCTCAGATGGAGAAAAACTATGGAGTAGCACCTCGAGCAATACTAGGTCTTCCATAGCGCGTACAATTAAGCGCTTTACTTTCCGAAACCAGAGAACAACCTCTGAGGCTACAAGATGACCAGAAAGCCTTACACTACATATATCGCCTCTGTCGGGCCCATGATGGCATGAAGCTTTTTAGGCGACTGCTGAGCAGGCCGGAGTCGCGCATGCTGAAAATGACGTCGCCCTTTCTGGAGATTGCAAATGTCGGTCAATACGCCGCCATTGAACGGGAAAACAACCGTGTCGGCTGCTCGCCCGCCTCCATGATACAGGGGTAGGAAATAAAACAGCAGTATCGCTTGGATTTTTGGGTGACTTAAGTTCAGAATGAAAGTAACTTAAACACATAGGCCCGTTTCATGCAGATACTGTAAGAGCGACTTACAGAATGTCTTGTACATAATCCATCGTTCATATTCTTTTCCTTTTCGATCTTACGCTAAGGACCGTTTTATGCAGATACTTATGGAGATCACTTCTTCAGCTACCCTACGTGCGTTTTTCTTACCAGGAGAAAATGCTTGTATCAATTGCATGAGGCATGTTGTTTCTAGAGGTACTAAAGAAGAAGCAGCACGCGCCCATTACCGACATGCGACGTCATGTACAGGCGCTGGACATAACAGACAACTGCCGACGGTCTCTGCCCAGTCGAAAATATGTCTATTTTGTCAACAAGTTTATGGAATGCGAAAGTGTGCCTTACAACGTTTATGCAGAACACGTGCAATAAATTAACTTTTTTTTAAAACTCCAGACCTGCATTTAGAAGCATAAACTCGTCATAATCTATCTGCAAACCACACATACCCAAAGCTACACTTTACTACGGCGTTGCTAAGAGCCAGCCCCTGGCGCGTATGCCATGCACTGACGTGGAATGGTTACGCTTGCTCGCTTAAATGCCATTTATTTATTTCTTACCTTATTATTTGCCTAATTATTATTTATTAATGAATTGAATAAATAATTTTGCAGCGGAACACGCAGAGATGAAATTTGGCTGCTTGGCCTTTTTGGTAAGGCATGACTAAAATTTCCAAATGCACAACCAGACGAGGATGGTGAAAGAAGACGCGAGGCGCAAGAGCGCTCGTGTGTCTCCAGTCTTCTTTCACCGTACTCGTCTGGTTGTGCTCTTTAAGGTTTTAGGCAGAGATGAAGCCGATTTTTTAAAAAGCGATCTTTTGCGAAAGCGTGAAATGGCTCATTGAGCGAAAAAAAGTAGCAGTTTCGTTCCAGAGGTGAAGCATCGATTGCGATAGCAAATTATTACGGCAGCTATTCTAAGTAAGTGCACAGTTATTCGAAGTTTTATCGGCCGTACAAATTGGGAAACATTCGCTTACTAACTGAATTAACAAGCATGCTGTCAGCGCGCATAAGCAAACACGAACACATCACACTCGATGAGTGCTGCCGCTCGCTGTAAAAACGCTGGTGTGAGCAAGCGCCGCAGCGAGCGAAGTGACCTTCGTGCAGTCTATCGCTTCAGCGCAAGAGCGGCTAGAACACAGCGCGCGCAAAGGTATGAGCCGTCTGCAGGTCCATTTCAACATACACTGCGCGTAAAAGCGTGCGGCTGGACAAAGTACGCACCTCTTGGTGGAGTCTAAGCCACCACCCTCCTCCCTTCCTCCCGCGCTGCCTCCCCGCTTTCCTGCATATATGGCGCGCGAGACTGAGCCCTGATCGCCAGTTCCTCTTACCCCCGGTCGCGAAATGCGCAGGTGTAGCCGGAGCACAACGCCAACGCCCCTCTCTCCCTCCCTCCCATCCCTTCGCGCGCGCCAGATTTAGCCGCGATCGTCGGCTTTCCTCGTAGGATTTCACTAGCGCATACAGCATACAATGCGTGGCGATGGCGTTATCACCCTTGGACTTTATGCGGAACATCACGGCGACACTGACAGTGACGCCCATGGCGACGGTAAAAATGCGCTTGGAGTGTCCATATAATTGCAATCGAAATAAAAGCCGGCGTCCGGCGTCTGTAGCAGCGAAACGGCGCCGAAATTCCCATTGGCTGCGATGCCATGTCACGGCCGCGCCGCGACGGAAATCGCATTGGCTGCGACGGTGATGACGATGATGATTTAATGACATGTCCTTTGAAGCGGGGCGGTGACAAATGGCCCCGTAGCATGCTTGATTTAATCAGGTATGCTATACATGAATGCAGCTTTTTGCGCACAAGACGAGGACGAATAAGAGGTTGAGGCACACGAGCGCCGACTTTGAACAGTGTTTTATTTTGAAGAAAGTGACCACACATACAGCAGAATCTGGCATATCTGTGAGAAGTGCTTTTACCAGCTTTGAGTGCTCTGAGGCATACGGGAGCAGTGCCTTATTGACACGAGGCTGGTATTTCCAGTGTTTGTCTGGGAATAAAAACCTGATGTCGAAAAAGCGTAGGCTACCGTTAGACGGCAACTCATGGCTTAAAACGAAAGGTGGCAAGCCCTGACGCACAAACGATAGCATGCTTGTATCTAGCGTCTTGAAACGCGCGGACCTGCGGTTAAGAAAAAAATTAAAAATCATCCACGTACTTAAAGCTACTCAGGCCTTTGTCCAGTTCAGCTAAAGGTAAATCGCTCAAAATGGGGGCGATGTACGAACCGATACATATACCCTCTTTCTGGATGAATGGTTGGCCGCCCTACTGGATAAAGGTGGATGGAAGATAAAAACCGAGCAGTTCCAAAAAAAAAACACTACACGACACCCCCGTTCCATTCATAAGGGCGACACTTCCAAACCTATCAATGCACTTCTGTGCACATGAAAGCAGGCAAGACTGGGGTAAGGAATGAAATAAATCCTTGATGTCAATTGAAAACGCCCCTATATTCTCGTGTGAGGATGACCTCAAGTAGTCTAGGACAACATCAGAGTTCTGACAAGAAACGGCGCATCAATGTGGAACAGGCTAAGCGATGTTTGCAAACATGGGACAATGGACTTCTGCCAGGTGCCCCTTTCAGAGACGATAGCTCTGAAAGGAGCGTCAACCTTACGTTTTTCAACAATGAAAAACACATCGAGACAATCTCTATTACTCCCTCCTATACCTTTGAGAACACTATCTAGTTTAAGCCTGCTACACAGTTCTTGAGCCTTTGATTTTTCTTTTGAAATTGACAGGCTTCTGCATGGTGCAAAAGCGTATTGTACTGCTTCTAAAGCTTTCTCATTAAAAAGACCATGAGATAGCACCGCTAAACCTTCCTCTTTGTCTGCCGGTAAAGCACAAAGATTATTATTCTTCAGGAAGGACAAGGCTCGCTTTACAGTTACCTTTGGTACAGGGGCCCCGCTCCTGTGTAAAGCCTCCGCACCGTCCGACACACACCGGACACAGTCCTCATCTGAAGCACGCAGTGCAGCCTGCCTGACAAAGGCCAGGAGTTCCGAGGCTGCCCTCCTTCTCTCAACGGCGAACTTGGGTCCCAAGCCGAGCACCTGCTTTCTTAACTGCAGGTCTGGGCGTTTCAAGGTGCTAGCTACAAGCACACTATCCTTTGTACGTCAGGGCCGGTCACCTTCAGTTTTAACTCCTGAGTTGCCATCTAACGGAAGCCTACGCTTTCTCGACATCCGGTTTTTATTCCGAGACAAGCGTATATACTAGAAATACGAGCCTCTTGCCAATAGGGCACTGCTCCCGTATGCGTCCGCACACTCAGAGCTGTTAAAAAGGGGCTTCGCAAAGTTATGCCAGTCCAATTGTTTAAGCAAGTCTTGCCCATAGCTCATGGCCGACAGCCGCTCTCAGGAACGTGGATACCCCACACATGTCCTCGTTAGCGTTGCTGTTGAAGCGCACGTCACCACAATTAAGTAGTGCCTCTCACTATTCCACGCTTTACAAGAAAGTCGCGGTTATTCCTTATATCCATGGCATATCGCATTGACTGAAAAGGATTGGCCAGCAGGCCAATGTAAAAGTGTTTTCTTCCTCTCCCCATAAACTGCAATCTTTGTGCAGATTTCCCAGGGCATGCACTCCGAAAGAGCCTGCTTGCAAAAAGAGATATCGGACAAATTTCGTTAAATGTGCAGAAGGAATAGTTATAACCTGCCCTTGAACTGTGTGTCCAACTATGTCGGTCAGAGCGGATGATGTCTTAATGACAGGCTACGGGAGCATCGCTACAATGTGATAGAAATGAGAGGGGTTTTTTTTTGGATGCCCACTGTAGAAATTGTATGCTTAAGCAGGCAAACGCCACAAATGCGGTCACGTGTAAAGCGATATGTAGTGCTTGCTCAATTGTCATCAAAAATCTTAATCAGTTAACCCGAGAAATCATCGAAGCGGAATTGATTGACAGGTGTGGCGGCACGTGTGTGTCAATACCGTCTATCGTCCTTTCCAGCAAGGAACTGTCCTTCTTTCGTAGAGATAGGAATTTCCTGCGGGCGGCGAACACCTGATATGCCACACATTCTGTTATATATGTGGTCACTCTCTTCAATATAAAACACTGTTGTGAGTCTGCGTTCGTGCGTTTTAGCCTCTTCTTTGTCCTCATCTTGTGCGCAAAAAGCTGCCTTCATATCCTACCAACATGCCCAGTCACCTTAATGCTATACGTGTTTTAAATTCTAGCATGTTTGTATACATTTGTTTAACGTTCTTTCCCTTCAAAATCTACCTTGTACCGTCTGCTATGAGTGTAGAAGATCCGGTCGTATCAATCTCTACCCAGATTTTTTCCACCAATACTATTAACGTTTCTTGCTCATGTCGACTGATGACCGGTTGCCGCTTTTGTACACTTTAAATCCAAGTGCTTCTGAGAGGTGTACGTTACATACGGTTCCCACTAAGTGAATCCCTTCGCATTCCATTAGGATGTGCTCAGTGGTCTCCGGATTTTCGCTGCAGCATACACATGCCTCATCTAGTTCCGAATATTTGCTCCGGTATATTTTTATCCTTAGGAAACCGGCTCGAGCCTCAAATAACATGACACTGCCCTTTTTGTTTGATCGTACAGATTTTCCCTTCTACTTTCTTCCTTCTCATTATTACAAATCCCCATGGTCCTTTCTGTTTCCATTCTTTGCATCCAATTAACTGTCTCTGTTTCATTCACTTTCTTTTTGATGACTCCTTGTTGTCTATTTACAGTTTCAATTACCCTGTACTTGGTTGTCAAGTTTTTTTGACCTCTTTCTCCATTCTGTGTCCACGCTTTTCAAGGGCTGATACTTGTGCACCATAGGTGGCCATTTATTGTCGTCCGTGTTCCTGCGCCTTCCTTGCAAACCAATTTTGCTCTCAGCTTCTACTACTTCAAAAGATGCCCAACCCATGCCACCCTGTATTGCTTCATTTGCTGTTTCACCGTGGGCTCCCAAATCCAACGGGCCTACCGATGTTTGGTTAACGTCCAGCCCCGACAAGATATCCGATTTTAAGCATATAGAATGTCATTTGCGAACGTTAGCGCCCGAAGCATTCCTCCTCTCCATATTCCGCGCATCGCCTCATACTTATTGTGGCACCACAGTAATATGTTTCATTACTGCAGTATTCCGCTTCTTCTTTATTTAATGGGGAAGCGGAATGCCACCGCACGAGCGACACGGTACGAGCGCGCCTCGACGGAGCAACGCGGGTGAAAGGGTCCACCTGCTGCTCCAGTAGCGCGCCAGGTGTGGCGCGGCGGGAGACGTCATCGCCGCGAGTCTCGTCACCCACGCTCTCACTCTCGGAAGCCTGTGTTATCCGCGCATTCCTTGTCCGCGCAAGCTCTCACCTACGTTCTAACTACGCCTCGGTAAGGCCAAATCAAAAAGAGCCAATCGTCTCAACGCGCTCAGTTGCGCGCGAGAAGTTCATAACTCGAAGAACCGCCCAGAGGCGTTCAATTGGACATTAATGCTTTCGTATTAAAAAATCATAAGCGCTTAAGTGTCCTTGTATTTTTTCGGACACTTTGGATCGGCATATATGTATCTTTAAATATTGTGGCCCACTGCACGGAACAACCAAAATTTACAAGTCTCCATACACAGGCACCGTGACTGAATGGGATAAAGAGGCTTCGAGGCTTTATTGCATACATCGTACAGGCTGGAAATTGGCGAGGTTCTCTAAGCAACAGTCATAGAGATACAGTTCCTCGACATAGTTCAGCTAGTGTTCGAGAGACGGTCAGGCTCAATCATGCTTCGCACAGATAAATGGCAAATGCACCTACGATTGAGACCCCAGTGCGTCCTTGGGAGAAGTTTCGGGATGTTTAGTGCTGTTTGCTTCGACGTTCAGAATAATTAAGTGTGTTATGAAATGAAGTTTCGAATGTAACAAGGACCTTTTCCTTCCATTTAATTGAGAGTAGGGCGTCATTTTCGGGACAGATCTGGTTGTACACTCCACTTTTATCAAATAGAAGACAGCAACAGCTGCTAGTTCTTTAAGTGGAAAATCGGAAGCAATATTTGTCCACTCTTTCTACGAGCTTATTTTAGTAAACTCCCCCAAGTATTGATGAACTCCAGACCCAGTACGCGGCTTGAGTCATCGACATATACAAGGAGCGCATCATTGGGGTTGTATGACTGAGAATTCATTTTAGTTACGAAAGTGTTGTACTTAAGATGTAATAATGCTGTTCGTCATTTTCATGACTAAAGAGGCGTGAAAGCTCTGTACCGAGGCGAACCATAAAATTAGGATTTAACATTAAATTCGACAATACGTTAAGTAAACACACTGCCGCGGGTGCCCACGTCACCTATATCCCCTAATACCCTTAACCTCCTTACAGTGTTGTGGACCTTGTCTATATAAAAACAAAAGCTGTGAGAGTCTTGTTTGAAAAGAAAGAAAAAAAAATGCCACCGACGATTACGATACTCTTTAATGCGAAATTGGAGCGCAGCTGTATACGTGTTTCCATTTTGCGATATAGCCATCGCATCTACCACCACACCGACTGGCAGATCCACGACGCGTGGCCCTATATATAGACTGCCACACAATTGCTGCTTCCCGTCAGCTATAGCTTATGCAACCGTAATCATTACCGGATAACGCTTGCGGTGAACGCTATGCGTAAAGGCAAGTTTTCTGGTTCTTATTTTTCTTTCCCCGCACAGCCGGTGCCGCCGCTACCGCGGAGGTGCTGATGAGAGCGCCATCTGGGGGCGCTTCAAGATGGATTCCTCCACTTTCCTTCTCAAGCCCTTCCGCTGCTCCCTCCTCCTCCTTTCTTCTTCGTGTTCTCTTCGATCTCGCCGTATTTCATCCCCCGCTGCGCTCCGTGTTCGCTCTGCTCGTTGCCTTGGTTACGTCGCCGATGGCCGCCGACGCTCAGCGTAGGAGCAAGCTTAGTTTGCTGTACGTCCAAATCAAACCAAGTAATCGATTATCGAACACCATCTCTTGCAACCGCACTGATGATTATCCAGTATGTTTAATATTTGAAGAATTAGGGTGAATACGCTATTTGCATTAATTTCATATAGCTTTCCTAAACAGCTGTGAGGGCCTGTAGCTGCTTGCGATGGTCGATGACTTACCTGGCTTTAATAAATAGATAATAATGGTGTTTCTTCAGTCTTGCAGCCTTGTTATTTAATTCCATATTAATAACTCAAAGAAAGTAGGGCATGCATTCCAGTTGAAAGTGAATATAGAAACTGGAGTCCGGCGCCTTGATAGGACTCAAGCGGTAAACGACGGCCGTTTTCAGCCGTTACAAACGACCAACTATCCTCTGACCTACTGCCACTGTATCCTTTTTGCCTTACCCTTCTCTTCTTCTTCTTTCACTTTCCGCGTTCTTCGTTGCCTTACAATCCCCGCGTCCTCTTCCCTCGAGTTCGCACAGGAGTAAGACAGGAGTTCAGTAAAAGTTTCAAGAGGGACGTAAAGCTTCATCTGGCTGGCATGTGTAGGAAAAGTTCGTTTGCGACGGTTGTCATCAAGTTGTGGAATTGCGGCTAAACAAAATGTCAGAGGATTCAGAGCTTTCACAACACGAGAAGGGCCAGAAAACCAGGGTAACAATTTTTCGCAGCGTCAAGGTAAACGCAGTTTTGTCGAACAATGACTAAATAGCTCGGTTGGAAAGAGCGAGTAAGACTTTGCTTTGAAGACGTATTGAACTACGCTTTGTGGTGCAGTATTGCTAGCCCAGCTTGGAGGCGAGCGTGGCACAGGGTCTCGCTGGAGTGCACTTTTGCGGGGCGTTCTTGCAGAGACGTGTCGAAGCCAAGAAGTTGGCGTCTTCACGTAGAGCAGCTGCAACGGCGTGTCGCGAGTGCCATCATGTTGGGACATTTCTAGAGCGAAAACCGCAGCAGCGACGTAATCATCCCAGTCGCCGTATGTGGGACAGGCGCAGAAAGAAATTGTCTTATATAGTGTGGTAGTCCGCTGTCGTATTCCATGTTTAGACAAAGTCCTGAAGGCACGCGTACAGGTCTACGCCCTTACATCCAGTCATGATGACCAGGAAGTCGAAAGCTTCTATGAAGACGTGGAATCGGCAATGGGTAAAGTCAAAACAAAAACACAATACTGATGGGAGACTTCAATGCCAGGGTAGGCAAGAAGCAAGCTGGGGTAGCGAGGCACTGGAAGTGGTAAGGGAATACATCTACTTTTGACAGGTAGTGACCGCGGATCCGGATAATAAGACTGAAATAATCAGAAGCATAAGAATGGGCTGGGGTGCGTTTGTCAGGCATTCTCACATCGTAAACAGCAGGTTGCCATTATCCCTCAAGAGAAAGTGTGTAACAGCTACGTCTTACCAGTACTCACGTACGGGGCAGAAACGTGGAGGCTTTCGAAACGGGTTGTACTTAAATTGAGGACGACGCAACGAGCTCTGGAAAGAAGGATGGGTGCAACGTTAAGGGATAAGAAAAGAGCAGATTGGATGAGGGAACAAACTCGAGAGAATGACATCTTAGTTGAAATAAAAAAAAGAAAGGGGCATGGGCAGGACATGTAATGAGGAGGGAAGATAACCGATGCTCATTAAGGGTTACGGACTGCATTCCAAGGGAAAGGAAGCGTAGCAGGGGGCGGCAGAAAGTTAGGTGGGCGGATGAGTTTAAGACGTTTGCAGGGACAACATGGCCACAATTAGTACATGACCGGGGCAGTTGGAGAAGTATGGGAGAAGCCTTTGCGCTGCAGTGGGCGTAATCAGGCTGGTGATTATGAAGGCACGCGACATAATGCCGTGTCATGGTCACGGTCTGAAACCAGCCGCTTCGGTGTGTTATGCCGGAATATGAGGAACTCAATAATAGTCATGACATGAGCCACTGCAAAATCCGCGACGGCTCGAATTTCTACCGACTTAGGAAGTCCGGGGCCACAATGACAAATCTGATGCCGTGCTTATGCGAGGAAAGGGGCCCATGTGATCAATGCTCACGATATCGAATGGTTTGGTAGGAGGGGCGATTGGTTGCGAGGTTGTTGGTTTGTGACGACCTTACGAGCTGGACAAATGGTGCAGGATGACACGTGCAGGTAGACATGGACGAAAATGCCAGACCACGAAAAGGTTTCCTTAACGCGAGCCCCAGTTTTCTGTGACCCAGCTGGCCAGGAGAGGGGGTGTCGGGACACATAAAAAGTTTGGGAGCTCACATGGCCAGAGGCACCGCAGGTAGGTACGATCCACTTCCTATACGTCGACGATAAAGGATGCCATCTCGTACTTTATGATCTGATTAGTCTCTCGAGGCGGCGCTTAGGTGTACTAGTACCACCGAAGAGGCGCCTCACGATATCGCAGATTTCAGGATCCTTTGATTGTGCAGCTCGGTGATCGAGTACTGCAAATGCCGGCGCAAGAGTAGTTAATAACTACAGGATTGCGTGAAGGATAGTCGGTGTCTTGGTGACAAGAAGCACTACGATGAGCGACTGTTAACCTGTAGTCTGAAGTTTGGGGCCCACCGGGCAAGTTTGGCATTTACATATTTTTTTTGTTTGGAGCGAGCGCAGTGCAACGTTTTCACGAACAACACTAAAGTAAAATGCTTGCCTTAGACGTAAGGCAGAAACTTCTCAGTTAACCAGAGTAACGCAAGGCACTCAAGTTCTTAAGTGTGGTACCGACTGTCGGGTTCAGTAAGGCGCCGACTGGCATAGGCAATGGGCCTCTCGTTCCCTTCGGAGTCACATGTAGAATCGCCCCAAGGCTGAGACGACTGGCGTGAGTGTGGATGATGCTAGGGGAGTCCTCTTCATAGTGTGCGAGAGTCGGTAGAGTCGTCAGGACTGCTTTAGTGTTCTGGAAGGCTGATTACTGGTCGAGGCCCCAATGTCACTCCTGATTTTTCTTCAGAAGTTCATTAAGGGATGCAGCGCCAACGGCGAAGCCTGGGAAGAAACGGCGGAAGTAGGAAGCTAAGCCCCAAAAATATTTTAAGCTTGTTTGGCCGTCGTAAGAGGTGAAATGGTTGCTAAAGCTGGGAGCTTCGAAGGGTCAGGGTCTATGCCATGGTCCCTCTCAACATGACCCAAGTAGATAACTTCTGAAGAGCCGAAGAGACACTTAGAAGGCTTTATGGGGAACCCATCATCATCTAGAGCGCGCAAGACGAGCCCCAAACGACGTTGGTGTTAGGAAAACGTGGGAACGTAAACGATGATGTTATCCAAATACAGCAATGCCATCGACGATGCCAAGTGCCCATGAAGTCATTCGAACTTTGGAGATGCAGTAGAGAGCCCACAAAGAAGGTGGTCAAAATGGTACAGGCCGTCTGGTGTGATAAAAATTAGTCGTTTCCGCGTGGTTCTCGTCAAGCCCGACCTGTCAGTAGCCGGAGAGGAGGTCGAGTGTAGTGAAAAAATCTGGCATCGTCAAGCCGATCTAAGACGTGTCGTGGAATTAGATGTAACGGGAGTCCATGCAACGCCGTGATCGGGCTCCAAGCTGTACACGACAGCGGTTCTGAGCCGTTCCAAAAGACCGACTATTCCCCTGACCAACTGCCTTGCATGCTTGCTTGCTTGTTGCTCAGTTGCGGCTCTTACCCACTACGGGGAATTAGCAAAGAAGCCGGTGGTTAAAGGTTAAAAGAAAGGAGGAGCGAGAAAAACCTAAACGAAAAAGTAAATCAGGGTGAGATATAGGGTTTATGATAATTAGAAACCTGACAGATACAGTATTAAAAATAATTTTAGTTACGTATAAACAGCAATTTTCTTGGTAGTATTAGAATAACTTCGCATACACACTGGGCGATATAGTGAGCCATCCAATTATTGATTTCGAGACTTAACATGGTAGCCTTCTTGTGTCACAGAGATATCCCCCCCCCTCACCCCCCCCCAGAAGGCCGGATTTTTCTTATTCATATCACAAAAAGTCAACAAACAAAGACACCAAGGACAGCATAGGAATGGGGGATAGGAATTCCATCCAGAAAGTGGATGGGAAAACGGCGCCGTGGTAGCTCAGTTGGTAAGCGTATCGCTCGCGTAAGGTGAAGACATGGGTTCGTATGCCACATGCGGACAGTTGTTTCTCATACACTTTTATTTCGTTAACTTATGATCAATTTAGTCATATTAAGTACAAATAGCTGTCCCTATCCTATCGTTCATGCCTTTGTTTGTCGAATTTTTATGATGTGACTAATAAAAACCGGGCGCCTCGGTTTCCTTTCTTCTCGTTCATTACATAGCGAAGGTCTCGTATCCGGCCGCATTGATGCCCTTAGGTGGCATGTGTGGATTTATTAACCAGTTGCTTTCACCAAATACTTCACGTACACGTGGCGCCTGCGGCAGAAAGGATGTCTCACATCCACTCTCGAGGTTTGGGAATGGTGGCACGGGCTAACACTCTCACGGTTTGTTCTATTAGCTAAACGTAAATACCACTAAAACTGCATCAGAAAACTGCGCTGCTGTAGCTCAATTGGCAAGAGCATCGCACCTGCTACCGTTCGTTTTTTCATCTACTTTCATTTGATTAATTTAACATTAATATAATTATATTAAAATGTATATACAAGTAATTGCCCTTGTGCTCTCCTTGGTGTCTTCATTTGATGGCTTCTTATGATATACTTTTTGTTAGGCAAACTGAATAAAAAGAATGTCTTTCTCTCTGTACCCCTCCCCCCTTTCCCCCTACCCCCTATTCTGGCCTCGAAAGACCGGCTTTCTTAATACTCTAGAACAGATGCGCACACAGGCAGCCCAACATCAAGGTTCTTGCTTCACGAATGGGGAAGCACAATGCAAAGGTACAATGAGCAGTCGCTGCATGAGTGACCACCAGCACATTGTGACCACCAGCTTTGTTGGACTAAAGAAAACGAAATCTTGCTACACGTCTCCCCCCTTTCTTTTTGCCACTGTGGCTACCGTCTAAAAAGATGTTTTAATGGGTTCTTGCACATGCCTATGTGGCCGCGTCTGGTCTTTAGATCATGTTATTTTAACGCAAGGGCGTAAGGAGCCCGTGTCGCAGAAAATCAGGCGTTCCGCGCTGGCGTTCGACGTCGTTCTAGCAAAACGATTTTTGAACCACACTGAACCACACTGAAGTAATTGAATTTCTCAAGCCAAAACACGTGAAAAAATTGTAAACTGTGACTTACACACAACTTACAGACGTGATAGCTCTCGTGTGGTGTAATAGCTCTGCGGAGACCCGTAAAGGTGCAAACCTGCAAAATTCGTCCCGGACAAGGACGAATTTTTCTTCAGCTGCGAGGCTTTGCTTTCGATGAACCCGTATGGATTTCCTTTGTAGCAATTGCTACGAACGGGTGGATGTATGATTTTTTATTGAATAATGATATCTCTCGGAGCGTAATTTGAATATGGAACAAAATATAATTATGTTACGCGAAAACTCAAACCCTTTGCCAGCGTTTCTACAATGCACAGACCGAAGACGGCGTCCACCATTGGCGCACGCCGCCGTGTGATTATCTGAGTCCACGGAGCGGCGCGCCCGCTTCTTTGAAACACTTCCAGATGGCGCTCGCCTCCGCCGCATCGCCGCCAATGAAAGAGGCCGCGCTTCTATCGGAAAGCCCGTCTTCGTGCATAACGTTCGCCGCGAGTGTTCGTCGCGAACGCTGCAGTTTCCGGGAAGCGTGAGAAGCAGTCAAAGATCTAGCTTCAACGTCCTCGAATTTTTTTATTCAGAAAGAAACTGTTGTGAATCAGTAAAGATAAGTGTCGTCAATATTGCTTTTTTAATGACTGCAACTTTTCTCCTGCAGAACTGTGCTCAATATGTTTATGTTCTTTTCTTGTCCTATGTGGCCCTGTGCAGCCGCAAGATGCTTTTTTTGTGGATATGGCTTTTGTGTATAAATCTGTCTTTACGCTGTGATGTTTAATAAATTCCGGTGTTTTGGGTGCCACAACCACGATTTGATTAGGAGGCGCGCAGCAGTGGGAGACTCCGGAATAATTTCGACGACCTGGGGTTCTTTAACGTTCACCCAATGCACTTTACACGGGCGTATTTGTCATTCCACCCCATTGAAATGCGGCCGCAGGGTCCAGGCTTCGATCCCCTGCACTCGCACTTACCAGCTCAACACCAAAACCACTGTGCCAAGACGGCGGCTGCTGTGACGCTTGCTACGCGCGTTGCGCTTTTTCAGAGCTATGTTATGCGTGTGAACTTGAGGCACTGCCTGTTAACATTTTCCTGTAAGGGCACAGGGACCCGTCAAGCTGTCATATGACATGCGTTTTGTCTCTGCTCCTCCCATTTGTTTTATAGCGAGGCTGTTAGCCTCTAATTGATCGGGATTTTTCGCGGCACGTACTCACGGAGAAAAAAAAATAATTAGCGATAAAAAAAATGAAGATAACCTTCAATGATTGGGGCGAAATGTTATACATTATTTGGTGTCACGCATACGACATACAGCACAGCGTTGTTTTCAGTAAAGAACCAGCCCAAATAAAGCGTCCTAACCACATGATTGATGATAAGGCGTTCCTCATAACAATGCAAAGCACGCAGCGCTCTCTGCTTCAGTTTCCCGGTGAAGATTACTGTTGCGTAGGGAGTGACGTCAGATTGCGATTACGTGCGGAGTGACGTTACTAGCCTTTCATAGATAAAAGAACCAACCTAGCAACTCATCTCAGTGTTGTTGCAGCACCACTATGGATAGGCAACGCATAGTTAGGCCACCCGCGGAGCAGCGTGAATACGAGTAGCGGCAAAGGGAAATGAAAATGTAATACGACCAGCGGTGGCAGGTGCCAAATTACCATAACACCCATTACTACCTTTGCTGTAAATTACCATTACTACCATTACTCTAACGCAATAAATCATAGCATACTGTCCGCAGCAGTTGTAGTGGTCTTCAACAGCTTCGCTGGACATCCATTTTTGCAGGGCAAAGATGGCGAGTCAATTTATAAATGCGTAAGCATTTTTATGGTTTTATCGAGAAAACTGTCCGTCCGTCTCTCCTTCGCGTAAGACGATCGCTTTCAACATAGAGCCAGCCAGCTATGGAAAACGACGTCGATCGTGCGAGAAGTGGCAAGAGTGCGTCTTTGTGACCACGTGACGTGTACCATCAGGCACGCGCCAGAACTGTGGAGCAGCCATGGCTTTGGATCGGAACGTCATCGGCTCACCTGGCGCCGCCACCTGCCCTCATCAGTTCTCGTTGCGCCGCCTTCCGCAGCAGTTCGTGTCGCCGCAGCTCTGTCGCATTTGCCGTAATCGAGCCAAGACGACTGCAGCCGCTTACTGAAGAATGACATAAACGCAGAAATGCAGAGTATTGGCGTGAATACAGATTACGCCAGAACCGAATGAACGACTCTGCGCAGAGCGGGGAACTACATCAACAAGCTGCCGAACGCAACAAACAAGAGGAACGACGCCGTGCCCACGCCGCCCGATACCGACGTTCCAGGGAAGGCTGCATGCATTTCCTTCATTTCCTACAGCTCCCTCGTCGTTTCACCCCACATCCACATCCGCTGCGGGCTCTCTATAACCCGAATGAACGTTGCTTCTACTCGCCTCTTCTACATCGTCTCGTGCAGGTCGCACTTAACAGTTCGGTGTTGAAACCGCGCTTCTCCGTTCCCGCTTCTTTCACGGTTGTTCTAGCAATTGTACCAAACACACCAGCGCATGACCACTCAACACCGCGTCATTACTACGAAATGCTTTCGTATCATTGAGAAAACTCCTTCAGGAAATTCTACGTACATTTTCTTGCATAAAATGCACATAAAAGCCAAAATAATCTTACTTGAACTCTGGACGAACAACGGCGCGATGTTTCAGATTTGTAGCAGGAAGTTGAGGAGTTGCGTGCGCAATTAAAGCTTTTTCATTACTCTTCTAGTTGTTCTAATTATGAGGTCATGCGATTAATGCTTTAATTTGTTGCTTGTGCTCGAGCACGCGATGTTTAATGAAGAAACTAGAAAGTGCGATGAAATTCCTTACCAAATTTCCAATCGCTGTTTGCGATAACTAGGCAGCAGCTTGCGACAAGTGTGAGGAGCATGAAAGAAGTCATTCTTGAATAGCTGTTGATTAGGGTAACTGGAAAGACACGTAAATATCATAAAACGCTAAGTGCGTTGTTTCAAAGCAACTCATTTCTCGAAGCAATTACAATCCTGCCGCAAATGTTGCATCCACAGCCTTACCGCATCAGGAATAATGATGGAATGGGTGATGGAAGGCCAGGTAAGGCGAAGCGCCTTACGACGTTATGTTTTGTTTCGTACGAAAAAATAAGCCAACCTCTCCAGCTTGGGCAGCTCAGCTGCCTGCAGCATATGTAAAATAAAATAAAATAATGTAAAAATAACGTTCTTAATATGATATTTCACCGTTATGGTGATAATAAAATTTAACATCGTAATAGCATTCAAAAAACATAAATTCAATATTCCGGTAACAATTCTACAGCAAGGAAAAAACGACATTCCTAGATTTAAAAGCACAAGAAAGGCTACTAGCCATGACAGGTACACGTGCACGCAAAAGTAACAGCCTTCAGTAAATGCGATTGTACCACGGAGTCAGATCATCATCATCATCATCATCATCATCATCAGCCTATATTTATGTCCACTGTAGGACGAAGGCCTCTCTGTGCGATGTCCGATTACCCCTGTTTTACGCTAGCTGATTCCAATTTGTGCCTGTATATTTCCTGATTTCATCAGCCCACCTAGCTTTCTGCGATCCTCGAATGCACTTCCCGTCCCTTGGTAGCCATTGTGTAACTCTAATGGCCGACTGGTTATCTACCCTAGGCAGTACATGGTTTGCCAAGCTCGATTTCTTTTTCTTAATATCTACTACACATTATCGGCTGTCGTCGTATTCTCTCTGATCCACACTGCTTTCTTCTTGCCTCTTAACGTTACGTCTAACCTTTTTCGTTCCATCGTACTTTCGCGGCCCTACATACCGCCATAAGTTATATATACAACCAGAAAAACATAAGTACGACTATCATACACTCAGACAGTTAAGTTGCATGTTCATAATGTTCATACGTGTTTACTAAGCCCACTTGTAGATGTCTCGCATAACTTTCAGCGAAAAATAGTGCATGATGTATTTTTCTCCGTATAATAATGATTCTCTAGCTAATGATTCTCTTGTATTTGCACGCAATCTAGAACGTAATTAGGCAATATTTCGTAGCTAGTTTAGAGACAGAGAGAGAGAGAGAGCAAGAGAGAGAAAAGAAAGCTTAATGATACGAAGCACAGAGATGTCGGCCAGAGTTACATTGCTCTAGCCAGCTAGCCTGCGCTGGGGGAAGGACTCCCTGCGGCTCCCCCCGGCTCCCTGCGTTGACAGTATCGTTATGGATAAATTTATATATATATATATATATATATATATATATATATATATATATGTTAGGCGCAGCGGTGGCGTAGAGGTAGAACACCCGCCTTGCGTGCAGGAGGTCCGTGGTTCGAATCCCGGTGCCGCGCAGTTTTCCACAGGATTTCGACCAGCAGCTGCGAAGCAACTGACCACGGCGGTGGTCAGACCTGCGACGCAGCAGAGGGTGCTAAGAATCCCAGGCTCCGGACAGGCCGTCATTGGAATATGAACTTGGCAACGTTTACCGCTAGAACGTTATCTAGTAAGGCGAGTCTAGCAGTGCTATGGGAGGAATTAGAGGGCAGTAAATGGGATACAATAGGGCTCAGTGAAGTTAGGAGGACAAAAGAAGCATATACAGGGCTAAAAAGCGGTCACGTCCTGTGCTACCGGGGCTTAGCGGAGAGACGAGAACTAGGAGTCCGATTCTTGATTAATAAGGATATAGCTGGTAACATACAGGAACTCTATAGCATTAACGAGAGGGTGGAAGGTCTTGTTGTGAAACTTAATAAGAGATACAAAATGAAGATTGTACAGGTCTACGTCCCTACATGCAGGCATGATGACCAGGAAGTCGAAAGCTTCTATGAAGACGTGGAATCGACGATTGGTAGAGTGAAAACAAAATACACTGCACTGATGGGCGACTTAATGCCAAGGTAGGCAAGAAGCAGGCTGGAGACAAGGCAGTGGGGGAATATGGCATAGGCACTAGGAATAGCAGGGGAGAGTTATTAGTAGAGTTTGCGGAACAGAATAATATGCGGATAATGAATAGCTTCTTCCGCAAGCGGGATAGCCGAAATTGGACGTGGAGGAGCCCGAACGGCGAGACTAGAAATTATATAGATTTCATACTCTGCGCTAACCCAGGCATCATACAAGATGTGGACGTGCTCAGCAAGATGCGCTGCACTGAGCATAAGATGGTAAGAATTTGAATTAGCCTAGCCCTGAGGAGGGAACGGAAGAAATTGGTACATAAGAAGCCGATAAATGAGTTAGCGGTAAGAGGGAAAATAGAGGAATTCCAGATCAAGCTACAGAACAGGTATTCGGCCTTAACTCAGGAAGAGGACCTTAGTGTTGAAGCAATGAACGACAATCTTCTGGGCATAATTAAGGAGTGTGCAATAGAAGTCGGTGGTAACTCCGTTAGACTAGATAGCAGTAAGCTATCGCAGGAGACGAAAGATCTGATCAAGAAACGCCAATGCATGAAAGCCTCTAACCCTACAGCTAGAATAGAACTGGCAGAACTTTCGAAGTAAATGAAGAAGCGTAAGACAGCTGACATAATGAAGTATAATATGGATAGAATTGAACATGCTCTCAGGAACGGAGGAAGCATAAAAGCAGTGAAGAAGAAACTAGGAATTGGCAAGAATCAGATGTATGCGTTAAGAGACAGAGCCGGCAATATCATTGGTAATATGGATGGGATAGTTCAAGTGGCTGAGGAGCCCTATAGAGATTTATGCAGTACCAGTGGCACCCACGACGATAATGGAAGAGAGAATAGTCTAGAGGAATTCGAAATCCCACAGGTAACGCCGGAAGAAGTAAAGAAAGCCTTGGGAGCTATGCAAAGGGGAAATGAAGCTGGGGAGGATCAGGTAACAGTGGATTTACTGAAGGATGGTGGGCAGATTGTTCTAAAGAAACTGGCCACCCTGTATACGCAATGCCTCATGACCTCGAGCGTACCGGGATCTTGGAGGAACGCTAACATAATTCTAATCCATAAGATAGGGGACGCCAAAGACTTGAAAAATTATAGACCGATCAGCTTACTGTCAGTCGCCTACAAACTATTTACCAAGGTAATCGCAAATAGAATCAGGAACACCTTAGACTACTGTCAACCAAAGGACCAGGCAGGCAGGTAAAGGCTACTCAACAATAGACCATATTCACACTGTCAATCAGGTGATAGAGAAATGTGCGGAATATAACCAACGCTTATATATAGCTTTCATTGATTACGAGAAAGCGTTTGATTCTGTCGAAACCTCCGCAGTCATGGAGGCATTGCGGAATCAGGGTGTAGACGAGCGGTATGTAAAAATACCTAAATATATCTATAGCGGCTCCACAGCCACCTTAGTCCTCCATAAAGAAAGCAACAAAATCCCAATAAAGAAAGGCGTCAGGCAGGGAGATACGATCTCTCCAATGCTATTCACAGCGTGTTTACAGGAGGTAATCAGAGACCTGGATTGGGAAGAATTGGGGATAAATGTTAATGGAGAATACCTTAGTAACTTGCGATTCACTGATGATATTGCCTTGCTTAGTAACTCAGGGGACCAATTTCAAAGTATGCTCACTGACCTGGAGAGGCAAAGCAAAAGAGTGGGTCTAAAAATTAATCTCCAGAAAACTAAACTAATGTTTAACAGTCTCGGAAGAGAAGAGCAATTTACAATAGGTAACGAGTCACTGGAAGTGGTAAGGGAATACATCTACTTAGGGCACGTAGTGACGGCGGATCCGGATCATGAGACAGCAACAATCAGAAGAATAAGAATGGGCTGGGGTGTGTTTGGCAGGCATTCTCAGATCATGAACAGCAGGTTGCCATTATCATTCAAGAGAAGAGTGTATAATAGCTGTGTCTTACCAGTACTCACCTACGGGGCAGAAACTTGGAGGCTTACGAAAAGGGTTCTACTTAAATTGAGGACGATGCAACGAGCTATGGAAAGAAGAATGATGGTTGTAACGTTAAGGGATAAGAAGAGAGATGATTGGGTGAGGGAACAAACGCGAGTTAATGACATCTTAGTTGAAATCAAGAAAAAGAAATGGGCATGGGCAGGACATGTAATGAGGAGGGAAGATAACCGATGGTCATTAAGGGTTACGGACTGGATTCCAAGGGAAGGGAAGCGTAGCAGGGGGCGGCAGAAAGTTAGGTGGGCGGATGAGATTAAGAAGTTTGCAGGGACGACATGGCCACAATTAGTACATGACCGGGGTTGTTGGAGCAGTATGGGAGAGGCCTTTGCCCCGCAGTGGGCGTAACCAGGCTGATGATACACACACACACACACGCACACGCACACGCTCACACACACACACACGCACACACACACACACACACACACACACACACACACACACACACACACACACACACACACATATATATATATATATATATATATATATATATATATATATATATATATATATATATATATATATATATATATATATATATATACCTGTTTTACTTGTAGGTACCCGGCGGCAGCACTCATATGCCGCAGCGGCGGATGCGCGCCATTACTTACTCTAAGCGGTGGTGTGGACATGGAGTGACTAGCATGTCCACACCACCGACACTCGCATATCTCTAGAAGGCAGGTACGTACCCAAGGGGGGGCCTGTGGCCTCCCCCCCCCCTCTCGAAATTAAGACGCATACCCCCCCCCCCCTCTTGCGCACGTCACTACTTCTCACACACATTCCTAAGGCACTGCCAAATCAATGTTGAGACTTGAGAGCTATGCGGGTGGTCAACATTTTGCTGCCTTTCTCACTCTTTTTGGATGGCGGTAGTTATTGGCGTTTCCTGGGATGTGAACTCCAGTTTCCTCATCAATTCGGTGCCCACGCGATTAACTCGAGATGCATTCAGTTGTCGCCGTGCAGTTGTCAACGGTCACGCGCATCGTTGTTGCTTCCTAGTTCAACCTTCTTCGTTTAGGCTGATCCAGGGACCAGGAGAGGTATTCAGTTCGTGGTCCGCTGGTCTGTATGCACGTGGAACGAGTTGCGACCAGAGGAAATGCCAATTGCGTTTAACTTTTCTTTTTGTTTCGTTATTTCCTGGAGTGACGGCTCGCCGCGACGCTGACAGATCCTCAGAACCATATACCCGTGATAGGCGTTTGACAAGGCGTAAAATAAAATAATGCGAGACAGCGTCCATCATCAAACCCTGCAATAAGCGTTCAACCCTTAAGCGATATTACTGTCACCCGTTAGCTCGTCTGGTTTTTCTCTAATTGTAGAGCATTTTCGTGCAAAATGGGCAACTGGAAACAAGAGTAGCAAGGAGCTGACGATTTAAGCGATCTACTAAGGCAGAGAGCCAAGGCAACAACCAAACAAGAAAGAAAAGTGAAAATTACCAAATTTAACTGTTGTTTGTGAAAACATTTATGAATCAACGTTGTTTATTTAAAGAGGAAGCAGTCATAACGCCATCGGAATTGGAGGACAATTCCGTGTGTTAATGACGCTTCTACAGTTATTATTCGAGCCGCCTAACGTAGCCGCTTCTCTGCCGTGTTTATGTAGGTGCTTTTCTAACCTTCCGCGCTGGGCGCACTACGTGTAGAATCGCGGCTTCCTGCACCATATGCGGTTGTACACGATTGGCGGCCACGCATAGTTACGTAACTACCCAAATAACAATACGAGTCGGTTGTGGTATTTCAGTCAGAGCAGTAAACGAGGGATCGAAAAGAACTGTGATTGTTCCACGAATATATAATTCTGTATAATTCTTCTAGAGCTAATTGAAAAAGCGCTACTATAGTCGGATGCAACCTAAGTCTGCAATGAAGCCCCGTCCACGCCCCCATAACCTGCCACTGTTCCTCCGCGAGGCCGCAAATAATTCGTACTTTATAAACTTTTTCCGTTACCCCCAAAAAAGCGGTAACTACAACAATGAAATTATTAGCGAGTAATTTTATACCTTTCCCCTTGCCTATTAGAGTGGAATGGCGAATGCCTAATTCTTTATTGAACTGAAATAACATGCTTGCTTCGCTACAGCTATTTGTTGTGAAGTTTCTCTTCAGTTGGCAGGGAAGTTTCATGAGTAAAACGGGTTCAGCAGTGAAATGAGCTGCACCGCAGTCTTTTGAAGAGTTAATTGCTCAGGCTCCTTACATTTTGTCTATGTCTGCTGAACAAATCATTGCTTCTGCCGATGAAAAGACTCTTCAAGAACAGCAGACGCTCCGGAGGTATCAAATACGACGCCATCTTGAAAAGGCCGCATGACGGCGATTTTGTTTGCTGCTGTGATTGGCTGGTGGAGTAACACAACTCCACGCATTCCGTGTGCCTTTGTTGTAAATTGTTTTTTTAAAGTTCTGTTCTACTAAAGTTATCTTTATTTTACACTCTCGGGGCTTCTCTACTTGTTCTTGGCAGTATTCTTCCTGTGCGAGTGCATTTGACGTTCATGTTTGTTTCTCAAGTAAAGGAGAGGTGTATCGCACAGGCGTACCTGTAAAATGCACCTTATCTCATTTCTATTTTGTGGGTTTATGTGTTTTTATGGTGAATGGTGGGCGTTATTCACTCATTTGTACTAGTAAAGTACTCCCCTCATGTGCATAGATAAGTTTCCTTGGGTTGGGCCCCCCCGAAAGAAAATCCTGGGTACATGCCTGCTGCAAGGCTCATTCAAGAGATTAGAAGCCATATAAATAACCGAGTGCCAGGTCTTGGCACATCTCTACCCATTAGAAAAAATAAACACCGGCCGGTGGTTTCCGGTGGCACCGGAATTCTAACCCAGTATCTCTCACATACCAGGCGGACCCTCTACCATTTCACCACCACAGCGGTGGTAAAGAGGAGTCTGGTGGTCCCATACCGGTCAACTTCCCAATAATTGGTGGTTGTTCTTCCAAGCGCATGGAACTACCGTAGTTGACGAGCGCCTGGTCGGGAGCGTGCTTGTACCTATTTTTTGCCGGTAGGTACCCGGCAGGCAACGCTCGTCTGCCTCCCACAGCAGCAGCGGATGGTCTACTTTTTCAACAAAGCTGTGTTGAACAAAGGGGCACCTATAGAGACCTCTGCAGATTTCTACAGGGCGGCCTTTCCAGATGAGAACCCAACTAAATACCCAAGCGCCAGGTCGTGGTACGTTTCTACGAATTAGAAAAAGAAAGCTGGGTGAAATGGTAAAGCGTCCGCCTCGTATGCGGGATGTACTAGGTTCGAACCTTAGTGCCGGTGGAAACCCATTGTTTTTTTTTCTAATGGGTCGGTATATGCGACGACTGGCACTCGGTTGTTCATATGGATTCTTATGTTTTAAGGGGCCCTACAGAAATTTGCAAAGGACTTTGATCGCCCCTTTCTTCACCAGAACTTTGGTGTACTCGTAGTATCAGCCGCTGCTGTGAGAAGCAGACAAGCGTTGCCTGCCTGGTACCTACCGGTATAAGAAGTACAATCACGCTCCAGGCCAGGTGGCCGACAACTGCAGTAGCTCCAGACACTTTGAAGTATACCCGGCTTTTGGGAAGTTAGCCGGCATGGGATCGGCAGACTTTTTCTTTCGTAGCTTTTCTGTGGTTTATTACTGTGTACACATTTTGACTGCTGAGGAACATAAAACCTCTAAAGAACAGAAATGACTGGGAGGGGTTGATGGAATTATGGTACAATAAGCAGCTTCCTAGGGGTAGAAATTAGGTGATCATGACCAGAAGCAAGTGTTCGGGCCGTTCTGGAAAGACGCCCATCGCCATGTATGTGGAACATGGCGATGGGCTCCTCGTGCCAACGATGTTCTATTCAAAAATATTGAAACCTCTAAATGTTCGAGTGCCACATATTAGGCTCTGAACTCATGTAAGCTGTTGTTGGGAATATTTTCTTTTGAGTATTTGTGTTAGTTTTTCTAGAGTGACCTGCACAATACAGAAACGCGCCTACGTACACCGTGAACAGACAAATTGCTAGCTTTTCTGTCGACCAGGCAGTATTCGCGTGGATGGACTTTTTAAGGGCAGTGTATAAGGAATAATCTGAGTCGTACGTATGTAAATAATCAAAGAGTATCAGCTAAATAAATTTGTGGAAAACGTTTCGTTGACACCGTTGGTAAAAAACATTGTTCATTGATATACATGTATATTTGTCCTACAAGGTACGCGCGGCTGAAGCAAACAGAACATTAGTATGTGGAAGCAAAAGAACGAAATGACAAACCTGCTTGTTGACTCTAGCTGACAGCGCTACTGCGACAGCTAGTGTGTTGAGACTGGTAAGTATTTATACCCAGTGCCTCGTAAGAAAACTTATTTGAATGATTTAGTCAGTCGATGACACGGGCATATAGGATTCCTGGAAACCCATTAGCAATCCATAACATGTCGCGAATATTTCCCGTCATCAGTACTCACGCGCATACCACACTAATGACACAATGACACTAAATGTTATTTCTTCAGGTTTAAATAAACGAACGTGATGCAGTAGTAGCCGACTGCACATTTCACCAGTGCAAAAGTGGGCATTGATGTATGTGGTTGTTTTTGATATCGGAATATTTCAATGCAGAGAGAGCAGCTGCATAAGGCGCTTTCCTTCGGCATCGGTGAATACACTACAAGGAAAAGGAAACCAACATCGTAACTTATCAGTCACGCCTCGTGTAGGTTAGCGCACTTTCAGTTATTGCGGTATTTACCAAATGCGAGACTAGAATAAATTGGTGTTTCTTGTATTACGAGAATATATGCCGAAAGAAAGCTGAGAACCGCGAAACCATAACAAAAAATACACTCAGCAATGCTTAAGAAAGCACCTTCTTCTGCTACCTCTGCAACAGAAAGTGCACGAGATTGTAAAAAAAAAGAAAAAAAAGAGAAGGCGTTATGACACAAAAACCATGAAGTGGTATTGGAAATGCGGGCACATGAGCGAGGCTTCTGGAATAGACAACAACCAAGAACTGGTATTGATGACAACAAAAGTCAACAGACAGAGAACCAATTTTGTAGCAACTCTGTACGGGACAGCTATTGCGACATTTACAAAGGTTACGACATTGTGAGAGAAGCGAGAACACAAAACGTTTTTCGTTCAACGTGTATTTCATGACTTGACGCGCTGCTCACATGACACACACAGGCACAGTGACACCTAAACACAAAACGTACTATCTTGATCTTTCAGAGAGGGAACACAGGTACTCGAGGCCATAGGTGCTGCATTGCAGCCCAGTTGTCCTTATCATTGGCGAAGACATGCGCGAAGAGTACCTTCTCCACGCATCACGTCACCAGAACACCTGCATATCATCCGCTATAGGCACCTGACACTTGCCAGATGGCGTTGCAGCTGTTCCAGCTTCTTAGAAGACCTGTTGACAGCAGCTGATTCGGCGAGTTGCCCTTGTTATGCCTGTCTTTCCTCCTGGACAAGAGGTGCTTCCCCAGCAAGCATGCAGTTTTGGACTATGCTCGGTTCATCGTCCTTTCGACGCCCAGGAGCTGGCAACGAAACCAGCGCTACTTCAGGGTAGTTGACAGGGCCTATATGTCGCTTCATTGTCTGTTCGATGGCCCGCAGTTGACCAGCGAAACCACCAGCCTAATATAGATTCTTGACAGCTCCTGCCTGTCGCTTCGTTGTCGGTTCGACGCCTGAAAGCTGATAACGGAATCAGTACCTGAGTGCGTGTGCGCGCCTGAGAGCACTTTGTTTGTTACAGTGGGTTTGAGTTTTGACATCGTTTCCTCAATTCCCAAGTTTTTCAAGGTTGACATGGACGCGTCACTAGAAGCGGCGTTCACCAGATCTCGGCGCACGGCGGTACCAGGCCCACGTTTCTGCCGTCATTAAAATTCAAGGAAAAGGCGTGCATCAACCTGGGAGAAAGACCCAAAAGAATTTATCCATTCCTGTTGCTAGCGAAGTCTGCAATGCATATTTGGGGCAAACATGGGGAACCCAGGGAAAGCGAGCAGCATGATGCTCTGAGGAGCTTTCTTCTTGTGAGCCTCAAAATGTAAATTTGTATAAAATTTGATTCTTTCGTCGCTCGCACGTCACTCTGGACTTCTTTTTCACCTAGCACTGGTAGGGCACAAGCTATGCAGCCTCCGTAGGTCTTCGGACTCCCAGTTTCTCAATAGCGATGGCTTGAAGCCCATAGGATCGGCCGGCGTTGGCTACATTGGCGTGGTGAGTGAATGCCACGTGTTTGCTTCTCTTTCCGGCAGGCTCATTAGCGCAGACATTCGGTAGTGGCGTTTGGAGTTGCTTGAGATTTTGTCTCAGAGACCAAAAATTGGGTGGATCGCGGTCTGAATTACTTGTACGGTAAAAACACAGGATGCATGGCAAGCATAGATAAGAGTGATATTCAATGACTACTCGAGATTTCTGAGCAGATGGGCACTTTTGTTGACTACGCGAAAGACAAAAGGCTACGGTAAGAGCCTTGCAGTATGAGAAAGAAAGTTTTGAGGGGGCTGGTGAGGCTAGGAAAACAATTTAAAAAGGAAGGAGCATGACCAGCGAGAAATTTTGCATTCTTCTGATGGAAGGGATTTGTATTTGTTTATTTGCTTCATTAACTTCGTGTTTTCTTATGTCTGTTGCTGCTATGCTACCATAGTGTAGTGATTCCTGCATTGTTAAATTACTAATAGGAGGTCCACATGACAGTTCTTGTAACTCCGGGACCTCCTTCTGCACTAATGATGAATGATGAAATAAAATAAAAAGGGGCTTGGTGGATGCCTGAGGTTGTCTCCATGTTACCAGAGCTCTTTAGTACAGACGGATGCTAGGAAAATATATCGTGTTCTCGAGGGGGGAGGCACTGATTTAAGAAATGCTTTTTAAATCGCGTACTTTATTTTTAGAGGCAGGGTAAATTTTGAAGGCAAATGAGATCACTATTGAGAAATTTCAAGTGAAGGATGTCCGACAAATTTGAGAGGAGTCGGGCATTTCCGATGGCTTCGTAAAAAGAAGGAACGCACTTTTTGACTTCATACAGGCCCAAGATGTGATGGTCGATGAAGGTTGCGAGGCTTGGGAGACGATGGCGGAAAGGAAGCAAAAAAAGTCGAAGTGCGCATGAGATGGGATCAAGACGCTGAGCGGCGCGAGCTAGGGAAGCTAGTGCAAGATAAAGAGAAGCATGAGTGTGAAGCAGCACAGAAGCGCGAGAGGCGCGACCAAGAGGTAGCGCACCATCATCGTCATCCTCCTCCTCCTCCTCCTCCTATTTATGTCCACTGCAAGACTAATGCCTCTCCCTGCGATCTCCAATTACCCCTGTCCTGCGCCAACCAATTCCAACTAGCACCCGTGAAGGCAGCGCAACAGGATGATATTAAGCTAACAGAAGCTTGAGCGGGAGGAGGCGGAGGAAAACATTTATTAAAAGAAAAGCAAGCAGGCATCTTTCTGCCTGTGCTGAGAGGCGCCCTCATTCCAGGGTTCCTGCGCCCCTTGCTGCCTCTCAGGCCTGCCGCACTAGTTGATGCTGGTGACGAAAGTCCGGGCTACTCAGTACAGCATCCACGGCTGGGGTGTCGGATTGGGCATTTGCAGGGCTTCCTGTATGTTGAGGCACGCCAATGTGCTTTGATATAAGGAGGCACAGTCATTACAAAGGGGGTATATGTACTAGCATAGTTTAGTAGGGTGCATTTATTGCATGTACAGTGGTCTCCTACGGCGTCTTCACGTGAGAGAGTCATATTTGGAGGTGGGTATTGGCGTCGGTTCAACGTGTGGCGTTGTACTATGGCGTTGGACTGTAAAGGTACGGTCTCTTTCTTTCAGTCGTATCCCTATCTTGCGGTGCCCGGAAGGCATGAGCTCGGGCTACAGCGTGCGCACGCTGATTTCGACGGAGGGACTCGTGTCCTGTTCGATATGAGTGCAATTATTTTTGGACGCACGTGTTGGGGCTTACGTTTCCTACCTTTCATTTCTGTCGGGATATTTTTTCAATGACTACATCGTTAGGATAATTTTATTATCAGTAGATCACTTAGTCTCTTCTGTTCATGACAGATAGAAATTCTGAATAATTCTGATGTTTGTTTTTGCCCCAATGGTGCTATATATTGAGGAAATAACTGAAAAGAATTATTGCTAGAATTATTGCTCTTACTAAACCAGTTGTTACCATTTGGTGATATTGCGCCATACTGTAGTGGAAATATGTGCTCGTCACTGTCACTAAATGTGCGCTGAACTCGTACCGAAGGGAGCTTGTAGTAAACTCTGGCATTCAACTACGATCGGCCCTGCAGTGACGAGTAGTGGCTAAACGACGGCAAATGGGACGGTCGTCATCCTGTGTTGCAGCAAGGTTGTCAACGATGCCACGAGGCTGTTCGTCTTTCTGCGGATGCGGCGCGTTGATGGAGAATCCTCGCAGGCCCATCTCGCTGCGCGGGCGTTAGCGGTAAGCGCGGTACCCTTCTCCGAGTGATATGAAAGCGGGCGCTTGTCGCGTCCGCGCCATAGGTCTATTTTTCTTGATGTTCTTTGGTTCGCTGTTCTGGCTCACAGGCGTACGTCGAGGGGAAACGTGACAGCGGGGGGCAGTGGCGTAGCGTATCATTTCTTGCTGTGATTGCAGTGGTTTAGGCTGCAGTTCTAGAACTCCTAGGGACTGCTCAAGCTCTTGGATGACGATGTCAAAAAGATAAGCAACCTGGAGTGGCAACGCTGAAAACACCTTTCGTAGTTTTTCCCGTACCACGGCATTGACAGTCTCTCAAAGCTCGTCGGAGACAAATGCATGGACTAGTGTGTAGTCTGGCACCAAGCCGCGACTATATAGTCGGGCGTGCATTTATATCCTTCTCTCAATCGTCGTCGACTCTGTCAGAATTGTCGATACAGTCTTCGGCCGCTTCCGCATCAGTCAAGCGAATAATTTTTGCTTGACGTCGCGCATGAGGAAAACAACTGTCTTCTCAGACATGTTACGGTCTGCATGGAGGAAAAGAATGACCATCTTTTCGGGAATGATGCCAATGTTCTCATTAAGTACGTGCATTCGGCTTTCTGGCATGACTCCACCCTTTTCCCTCGTATGACGCTCGTAAAGGTCTGTTGGAAGCTGCTGCGAAACAGATCCTATGTCGCCAGGCTTGTCTCTCGAACCTAAAACTATGTCCGAGCAGCGTGATTCAAAAAGAAATAGCATGGCGCAACTTGTCGCAGTTCCATTCCACTTTCGCATGTCTGAAGCCTAGTTTCCGGGTCTTCAGCCAATTATCTGCGGGAAATCCGTGGCTCGCTTGGTTGGTGCAGTAGGATAGGCGACACTGGTGCTGCTATAGTGTCTGTGGGCTTGGCCGCGCTTGATCTTTCTGATAATTTCGGGTTAAAAACCGTGCTCTGGCCGCTCTCCTTGCAGCCACTTACAAGATCGCTGATTCGTGGCGATCTTGACGTTCTTTTCACAGTTTTCAGGGGGCGTCAGGTACATAATAATGAATCTCGACGATATGTTACGTTGCAGTGACGGTGAAGAACAAGGCAGTAGCTTATGTGACTCAAGAAACTAGCTCTTTATTCTTCAAGCATCTTCCTAGAAGACCAAGAAGCACTGAAGCACAATGACAGCGACGAGCACAGTCATCGATCATCGGAGAACTTATTTACGTGTTAAGCCTGTTGGCCTTTATATATAACTCGTTGAAGGTTCAAGCGCAACCACTGGTGCTCGCATTGGTTGCAGAATGTGCAACGCTATTCGCATCGCGAATGAAATCTCATTAGACAAAGATTATTTTAGAATTTTAGATTTTAGAATTGGCGATAACTTTCGTGAAAGATTCGGTACAGAAAGATGCGTCTTGTGTCTAGCGATTACGTTGTAACCGTGATGAGCCAGCGGAATGCGGCCTCCGGCAAGACATAAACAATCTACATGTGTCTCTATGGGCATAGACGTAAAGCTGCAGAGCCGCCATAGTAGATTGCACGGAATGCCTCATTTGGCTTGTGAACGAAGAAGCAGACTGTCACGCTTCCGTGGGAAGAATGATGAAAGAAAGAGAGTACATCTAATGAATATTTGAATAATACCTGGCATAAGAAATATTACTGGAAGTTTAGTTCAAGTGCATAGCTTGGTGTCTGGTGAGTAGATTAAGGTTCAGCAAATGTTCTTGTCATTAAAGCACGAATGAAAAAGGAAAATTTTTGTTATAAGGCGCACGCAGAGCGCATGCTTAATATCGATTATAAAGTTTATCATAGCGTCACTCTAGAGGGCACATACTTCTTAGATGACGTGAATCGCGTGAGTGAAGGAAACATTGTGAGCAGTGCCACGAGAGAAAAACCACATCAATAAAAATAATGTCCGCAGAGGCAAGCATTGAAAAGAGCATCGTTAGGTTAGTATAAGTCATTCAGAAAAAGAAAAAAATGGCTGTGGCTTAGGTAAGGTTAAGCCCAGGATGCGAAGCATACTA
This sequence comes from Dermacentor albipictus, assembly GCF_038994185.2. Classification (NCBI taxonomy): domain Eukaryota; kingdom Metazoa; phylum Arthropoda; class Arachnida; order Ixodida; family Ixodidae; genus Dermacentor; species Dermacentor albipictus. The sequence continues at coordinate 65,764,241 of NC_091825.1, forward strand.
GCCTTTATTTTAGTTGTTGAACCACTGTTTAGCCTGGTGAACTGCTGTTGCTTGGCTATATTTGGTTCGGCTAGACGAAGAAACAACTCATGCATTACTGCTTCGCCTTCAAGAGTGGAACGCGACAGCGTTCCCGTCGACCCGCCAAGGGGTGTAAGACAATGGGCTACAGGGCAGCGACTACGCGCCCCGCATTGGACGCGGTGAGCGTCGAGCAAAGCAGCGTTCGGCGCGGCAACGAAATGTGCGCCTGAGCAAGAGACGCACGCCTTAGAAACAGCTCGTTTCTAAGGCAACACCGCATTCACTAGAGGCGCTTTTGTACCGCTTTGAAGCATCGTACTCGTGGCTCAGTCAGGGATGTGGATTATCGCCTCTACTGTTTGCCCTATATCTCGAGCCACTGTGTCTAAAGATAATAAAAGAGAGCCATGTCCGGGGTTTTAGGGTCGGCTACAGTGAGGTAAAACTGTTAGCATACGCGGATGACGTCGCTGTTTTTTGTGATGACAAGCAAAGTGTAAGCAATACCGTTAATGTTGTGACAAAGTATTGTAAAATGACGGGGAGTGCGATTAATTGGGGTAAGTCGATAGGGATATGGTATGGACAATGGGAAGACACGCCTTCACTTTTTGAAAAAATGCAGTGGACGAATAAGCCTACCAAGTATCTTGGGGTACCTCTGCAACACCACCAGGACACCAAAGATTATTGGCAAGGAGAGGTCGCAGAAATTAAGGCGAAAACGGCAAGGCTGGGTGGGAGAGAACTATCAATATTCACAAGAGCAACAGTGTGTAATGTGTTTTTGGTGGCCAAAATTTGGTATGTTTTACAAGCATTGTGCGCATCAAGAGTCAGCATACAAAGAATACACCGGCAGTTTGCCATCTTCATTTGGGGTTCCGTATGGGAGCGCTCTAGTCGCACTAATTTGTTCAGAACAGTGAAAAGTGGAGGCCTAGGGTTGGTTCATCTCTTTTTAAGACAAGTCGTGTCGAGATTTTTGTTCCTACGTGATCAAAAAGATACATTCTTGTGCACAGTCCTTCAAAGACGTTTGAGCAACGCGTTGCCTCAATTCGTTGTGTCCTCCGATTGCACCACAGGACCTAGGCTCAGAGGCTTCCTGCGAGAAGTCGTATTAGCCTTTGACTTCCTACATACGCGCTTTTCATTGAATTACCTTGCATCTGTTAAACGGAAAAGACTGTACAAAGATTTACTTGATGTATCATTGCCTGTGCCTGTCTATCGTTCTATGTACCGCGTTGAATCCAGTGGAAGAAATGTGCTCAAGCGAGTGAAGCGGATGCCGATACGGTCATCCGCAAAAACCTTTTTCTTCCAATTACACAGTGGAACGCTCCCAGTGAAGCCATGGTTAAGAGAAAGGGGAATCTTTGTGCCATGGTCTGTAAACTGCTCAAGATGCAGGCAACCAGAGACGATTGAGCATATCTTTCTTGATTGTTCAGATGCAATGTTCTTGTGGGACATCCTACAAAGAACGTTGAGAAAGGAATTACCGATAACACCGTACGGCATCCGCTTCTTGCCAACTGAGAACGCAGATATGCCATGTGACATGTTTATGGCAATATGTTTACATAGCCTGTGGAAAACAAGAATGGATGAGCGCCATGAGAGGCTTGTTATTCATCCTGCGAGAGATCATTTCATTGAAAGCGTGCTATATCTGCGTGAAGCTTATAGAACGAGAACAGAACCACCCGAATGGATGCATATATTGGATGAACTAGCGGCAATCAAGTGTTTTTAACTATTCGCAAGGGCCCAAGACGGTCATTGCTTTTACCATTATGAAGTGTATCTGTTTATGCCGTATGTGTACGTTGAAGACCGGCAATAAAGAAAAAAAAAAAAAATACTCGTGGCTCAGTGGTAGCGTCTCCGTCCCACACTCCGGAGACCCTGGTTCGATTCCCACCCAGCCCGTCTTGCAAGAGTTGAGCCAAAGCCACTTCTCCTCTGTCGTGACGTCACGGTGTCACGTGATTTCATGGCGACACCGCCGCGCCTGAGGAGCTGGGTTGAGCTCTCGTAATATGCTTCGCATAAAATATAATAGAAAAGAAGAATAGAGCAGAAAACGAAAGGACAGAATTAGAACCACTGTCACTAAGCATTTCTCATTGCATGATAAATGCTCATTGGGATACCAACTGAAGAAGAAGGAAGAGAGAAGAATGGAATGCTGGTATAGCAATGTATTAAAGCCATGTTAAGAGAATCAATTATTGTCTGCTAGCTTTGTCGCGGGGCCCACCAGAGTTGACTGAACTGATGTACTCTAAAGGACAAAGAAGGAGAAGGAAATTTCAGTGAAGAGAAAGGAGATAGCAGCGCGCCAGTACGTGTCTCTAGCCTGTTACAAAGTGGGAGATACAGACAAAGTTAGAGGCCGATGGCAGGTGACTGTGATATAGTGGAGTGAGCGACACGTGCACGTTGCCCCGTACGCGTATGTTCACGTTAGAAGCGCAACACGCAGGAGTAATCGTGTCCACAGAAAACATCTTCGCGCAGTCACATTTCGCTTAGTCTTAGATATCTTATAGATGAGCGTCTAAGCCACTCTAGAAAGAGAAAGTACCGGGGGGATATTACGGCACATTGGGAATAGCCAACTTGTCTATAAAGATATAACAATGTTTCTTACGAAAAAAAAAGAAAAAAAACGTGTCTTAGGAGAAGCTGCGGGAGTCGACATGGTCAATACTAAATTTAGGTGTTCTTGGTTCGGCGGCATGTTTGGGCACACGTTAAGTATATGGCCTACTGCCTGGGGAGTGTGAGCGACGCTATAGTCCAGTTCCCGTCGAAATTTGTGACGGTATCCACGAGTGTACGCCGCAGTGGGCCGTAATTGATGTAGTAGTGTTTCCTGGCCTCTCCGCAACTGAAGTGGAAGCTGGAATTGCAAAGCAGCGTGAAGTATACGGAAGCGCTTTCGCCGATTAACTCGATTTTTATGTGTTGCCTTTTAATTGATCTTTTGCGGATGATTTTGGCTTTGAACGTCATATAGAAATTTGAAATAAAGTGAGTACAGAGAAGCAAGCAGCAGCTTGTAACCAATTCAAGCAAGTGTATGCTAGAGTGTGACATTAGAAACTCAGACAGCTTCCCTAGTCTGAACAATTGTTGAAGCTGTCCGTATTGTGTTAAACCAAGTGACAGCTATTACATGCAGATGTTGTGACGTTGAAAATAGCTTGCAGTGTTCTAATCTAGATTTTTTAAGCCTGGTTGATGACCTTTAGGAGGATTGGGCAGCGTAAGAGCAGCAAATAATCAAAAATTTTTCTTACAAGCTCAGGTCAACAATTTCAGCGCCCTTGCACCGGCTTGACAAATTTATTGCAGAAATACGCAGGCCTTTGATTGCGAAGCTGGCTTTTTCTAAAGATAAAGAACACGTTTTGATGTGTGGGCTAGGACTTTAGAGAACAGCATTTCCTATTTAAAACATATTTGTCTCGCAACTTGCCGGAACAAAAAGAAGTTAATCAAATTTAATCAAACTAAGAATAAAAGCAGTACGATATAGGTGGAGAGACTCCGTATCAACTCCAAAGCGTGTGTCTATGATAGCGTCGCTAACGGAGTCGTAGTGATAAAAATATAACTATGCCTTGACACGCGTGCGAGCAGTCATCTAACAGCAAAAACGGTGAAAGCTTTCCTTAATTATCGCGGTCATTTGCTAACCCATATAGCTTGATGTACAAGCGCTATGCCATGTAATGTTTTCTTCATGATAGTAATTCTGATGTTATCGCTTTCACTGAGACTTGGCTACATCCTGCTATGTCTAAGAACAAAATTTATGACTTGACAAGTACTTACAGGAGATATAGTCTCACTTGCGAAAGGGGAAGTGGTGCTAGCTTAATATTAAGGAATGCCTTACGTTAATCGCCATCGAAACTGGTGCTGATATTCAAATTGTTTGGCTTGCCTGCAAAAAGTTTTTCATGAAGATATTGATCGCCTGACGATACCATTCACCAGGTTTGACTAGCTCTTTTAATAATGAATTACGCATTAGCATAAGCAAGGTAACTGAACTTTTTCCGGCTGGCCTCTCCTTGGCGATTTAAATTTTTTGTTATTCAACTGGGCCAAGTTATCATTTACACATATGCCGTCAACTGTGTTCATCAACTTGGCCGTTGATTACAAGCTCTTTCCGTGAATCGCAGTCAACCGGTAGCTACAATAGACTAGACCTTATGCGTGCAACAGCCCCTGAAACAGTACCTCACAAGGATATTTGGATGAATTCAGTTATCATATTACTTAAACTCACCTTTATTGTTCCTTCTCCTGTTGCTTATGAGTAACGGAAACAAGTTCGTGACTTAATAAACGTAGCTCTATAAAATATTGCCATCAGCACTGAACTAAAAACTTTCTGGGAACATCAGGTGCTGCCGCTGTTTACAACCAATCAGTTGAAGTCGAAAATTATTCGTTACTGGGTACTGTTCAAGCAATAAGTGCCCGCGTTACCGCATAAGCACACCTCCCGCATTAAAATCTGCATTAACAAATCTAATTCTTGGTATACAAAAACTTTTCAGCTCATGAGCGCGAAAAAGATGCCTATGTTAGAACACTATGAACGTAAGCACGCCTTCATCGTGCGATAAATACAAAGCCTACCTTAAATCATATTGCATTATTCTATGTGCCGCAAAAGATAAGTACTTTTTGAACGACCCATGACAGGCTACTAAAAAAATTTATCCGACGATTACGATACTCCCTAATGCGAAATTTGAGCGCAGCTCTATACGTGTTTCCATTTCGCGATATTTTGAAGCAAAGAATTTGAGAGAGACATGTAGCAGAGTCGGTAATGGTCGAAAATCTGATCTGCGGATCAAGCGAGCCGGCGTTTATACATGACTCGTCAAAGGTTCCAGTGTGATCGCTGGTGCCGCATGGCTTCCAGAAAGTACTATACAATTCGCATAGCGCATACAATCAGATTAAGAAACAATCTCACACAATAACAACCAAAACAAGCGCGAACGAGACCGACCCAACAGAACCAAACAGGCGCGGGCGAGAGCTGTGGCGCGAGCAGACGATAGTACGAAACGAGCGGATCGGCTGAGACCATACACGAGTGCGCATCGAGCCGTAAGGAGGGTCCGCATGATACCAGCATCGCGCGCGCACGTCACTGAAGGGACCGCTCTCATTGGTCTCCGCCATTCGCGGCTCGCGTCCTTCGTCTCCCACTCCAGCGAAGGGGGGCGGAGCTGGTTACGAAGCCGACAACGCCGACGACGACGCGAAACCCAGGAACGGACGCCAAAGAGCTGCGCTCTAAAAACAATCTTACAAGGTTTTGGTAAGCAATAAGCCCTAGACAAGAGAGTAACCACGCTTTGTTAGACTACAATAACAAAGTCTCTCTTTATGACAGGAAATGTTCATTGGCCTTTAAATCTTTTTTCACGTCCGCGTTCACAAAAAAAGACAGCTCAAACGTATCCTGTGTTCCCGATTTCGACCATGAATACATGGCGCCAGTGAACATCATGAAGGAGGGCATAGCTTCACTCATAAATTACGTTAAAGTATCTTCTTCTTGTGCCATCAATGAAATCAACTTTAACATATGAAAGAACACCCACTTCTGTTTCATGCATAATTTTCTAATACATTCTGGGAATTCTTATTCTCTGGTATGCTGCCCTACGACTGCAAAATAGCATAAGTTTTACCGATTTACAAAAGTGGAAGTAAAAAAAATTACCGACGATTACGTTACTTCCTAATGCGAAATTTGAGCGCAGCAAATAAGCTGTTTCACCTTTTCGATAGATTGAGGCAAAGAAATCGAGCAACACATGTATGCGCTATCACAGAATTTTTTTTTTATTTTTCACACGTATTCCTTTAACAAAGACTCCACTAACAGTTCTTGACAGTCATGAAGGAAGCTTTGTGGTCGGAGAAATAGACTGATATATGTTCGACTTGGTACACCAATGCTTGATTCTCAAAGACGAGATCTATACAAGTGCCTCGCGAGGTTGTCACAGCCGTGGGACGCGTTACGAGCGAGAGGAACGGGATGTTCTCCCGCATAAGTGTTAGGAAATTGCTGTTTGTCTTTATGTCAACATTAAAGTCCCCCACTACTAACATCGGTGTGGATCGATGGACGGTTAATGCGAGTTGCAGGAAGTGCACGACGTCTTTCGTGAGTGCGGTAGCGGACTCACGAAAGCGGTATCAGTCGGTCGCTGCTAGCGCTGGGGGGATGAAAGGGGGGCGGAGCTGGTTACGAGGCCGACGATAACGCCGACGACGACGCGAAACCCAGGAACGGACGCCAAAGAGCCATTTGTGTAGCCAGCCCTCCTCCACAGTCTCTCCTCCTCCCTTCCATCATCCTCCCTCGCCCGGAGAGCCGACAGCGCGCATGCGCGGCGGCGGAGCAGATTCGTCGGCGAGCTGGTTACGAGGCCGACGACAACGCCGACGACGACGCCGACGACGACGCGAAACCCAGGAACGGACGCCAAAGAGCCATTTGTGTAGCCAGCCCTCCTCCACAGTCTCTCTTCCTCCCTTCCATCATCCTCCCTCGCCCGGAGAGCCGACAGCGCGCATGCGCGGCGGCGGAGCAGCAGATTCGTCGGCGAGCTGGTTACGAGGCCGACGACGACGCGAAACCCAGGAACGGACGCCACAGAGCTGCGCTCTAAAACTCGTGTGCATATTACATGCCAATCTCGCTTACTTGCATTTGCTCCAAAATACTAGAACACATCCTCACTTCATACTTTTACTATCATCTCAAATCTAACAGCTTCTTTCTGCGCAATCAGAACGATTTAAGAAATGGCTTTTCACACGAGACACAGTAACTTGAATTTACAAGAGAAGTACGTGCATCGTAATATGAACAGTTACTTACACACTGACTGCTTATTTCTTGATCTATATAACGCACTTGACCATATTGCACATGACCGCCTCATATCTGAACTTGGGGCGCTAAAATTAGAGTCCCGTAATTTGTCGTGGCTACGCAACCTTGTTTATATTCGCTAGTAATTTACCTGTAATGATGACCGTAATTCTTCGCCATTTGACTTTACTTCTGGTGCTCCACTTGGCCGCTTGGGACTTTGCTATATTTAATTTATATCAACAATCTTCCGACCAACATATCTCTAAGTATACGAATATTTGCCGACGATTGCATAATCTATCGTCCAATAAACAACAGTGATTATTATCCAGAGTTCCAATGAGAATACGAACTTGTGTACCAATACGTAGTACGAGGCTCTCGACTGTAAACGTAACAAAATGCAAAAAAAAGAATCGCTCATCCCTATGAACCTGTCATATCGCAAGCTGCCACACTGGCAACAGATCTGTTGTCACACTGGCAACACATCTTTGACTACATTGCATAAGTATTTAGGCGTGCAGCTCATACCGAACTTATGGACTGAGCACATAAGTAGTGGCGCTGCCAACGCATTCAAATCATTGGAATTTTCGCATAGGAGCTTGCGCAATGCGCCTTCTGCTTTGAGTCAACTGGCTTATTTAACATTCGTTCGTCCTAAGTTTAAGCAAGCCTCTCCCAATCTGGTGACAACATCAAAAATACCTCTTTGTAGCGCTTGAAACCTTTCAAAATGGGAAAGTCGTTTGATTTTTCTAATTACAATGCTCAGTAAAGCATATTTCAAACCAAAATTCAACTATCGTTACAGTCGTTGAACATGCATCGTGACATTGCCTTGCTATTATTCAATCAAATAATTCACTGTGACTGCTAATCGCTAGCATGCATGCTTGCAACACCAGGCCTTCACATCGCACTGACTGCGCAACGACTTCAGCTATCCCCGCTTGTACGGTGTAACACACGCATTAGCACTTCACCAATGCCACGTGCTATCCGCCACTGAAACAGCCTGCCAGATAATATTGCTTTGCTTACGAATCATGATGCCTTCCGCGATTACGCGGGGAATTATCTTTCTGCTCACAATAAGAAGTTTCTTTTCGCTTTGTTTTCATGAACATGCTTGCAATTCCTAATGACTCGTCATTTTGACCATACCAGTGTTTCTAATTGTGTTGCTATGTTTTTTTATCACTGTGGTGAACTGTTCGCATGTATGCTTTTGTAATACCGGTAGTGTGTCATTGCTCACTTTCAATGCCTTTGTTTTTCTTTTCTCCAAATAAAATTGTTTTGTTATTTTACGAACACAGCAAGCTGTGTACCTAAATATCATTTAGTAATACCGGTTGTGATGATCTTCCCTTATCCAGTGCTTTTCATTCCTGCTTTGTGGTTTTGATTTTTTTCGTGGTTTGGCACGCCATTTTTCTAGAATGAGTGACTGTCTCTCTCTCCTTGCCGAAGGGTTGTGTAGGAATCGTCGCTAGGTGAGGAACTGCGCCTCATGCTCCCCTCACTCAATGCCTTTCTGGAGGCCCTTTTCGACTGTTTTTAAAGCGTCTATACAGCCACATCATGTTTACCTCGTACTTAATCGCTACATTGCCAACTCGTTAACACTAGCTTGGCGTTCACACTAGCTTGGCGCTCTTTTGCCATATTTGGCCTTTGCGCCATAAAACAACAAATTCTTCAAGGTATTCCTAAATAAATATAAATAAATAAATATATTCTAAAGCCATAGGGCTTTTTAGTAGCTTCGGCCAGTTTGGATAGCTGAACCAACGTTACTTGATTAACTTAATTTTGCGAGCTCTGCCTGAGCCGTGGGCGAGAAAGTGGCCCCTCTGCGTCTCCGCTCAAGATGTGCGTCTGCTGTCGTTGTTAGCTGGCTTGATCACTTGCTCCTTCAGTACGCCTGTTGGAAACGGTCATGAAACATATGAATTTGCGAGTACTACAGCGAAGCTCCTAGTGCAACCAAACACGCGCAACAACATTGGATACGTTCTTTTCGGTGTCTTGGAACATCGAGACCATTCACCCATGTTTATATTTGGACGGAATGGGGGCATAACATGCATGGTGTTCGGGTAAGTTCTGCAGTGTATGGGGTAATAACAGGATAAACGAAACTTGCAAACACTCATGTTCCTCCTCTTTTAAGGCGTTAATTTAAATGTGTACAAAGATTTCTCCCTGTAGTGGGAGAACGAAAACTGACAAATATTTTATATTTTCACCAAATGTGGCCCACATAAATAGGCAGCTTTCTACGGCAAACAGTATATTCATACACATTGATGGGTCCAGCCTTCGAAAGCAAACTATTTTGAATGGTGGCAAGCAAACGATCATGCTTTTAAAGACGTCGTCCTTTAGATCCAAGTCGGCATTAGATACAACACAAGGTGCTATATACGCACCCTGTGGTATCTAGGGCGGCCTGCGCAAACCACAGATTTCAGACGAACCAAGCAGAGTTTGCCTAATCTTATCATTCGTGGGCCAAAAACGGTGACATTTTTCCAGGGGTTCGCGCGAACCTCTTCGGTTATTCCAGAGGCAAGCTTGAAGAACAAATAAATAAATTTCTGTCGGGAGATGGCATTCAGGCTTACAATCGCGTCGACGGGCATGAAAGCTACTGCCGTAGTCTTGGTGCTGGTGTATATGATAGTCGCATCGCTTGAGGGCGATGCCGCAGATGTCGGTCTTAGAGTGCTGTGCTTGACAGGTATGAAAGCATCCGAATATTCTGACCTTGAATCAGTACGCTCAGAATCAGCAGCGTCTGATGCTACTGAAGAACTGAGCTGTTTCTGAGGCGGGGGCGGCCTGTGCTGGCCGCCAGAGGAGTCCAAAACCATCTTTTCCACGGCAAGCTCTGCGGGGAGGATCTTCCAGCAGAGTAGGAGTATTAAACGTTCAGTACAAACGTCGTAGCATCTTATTGATGCACGAAAATACATCAATAGGGGAAAACTACAGCACAAGAAGAAAACGTTAACGGAGCACGAAAAACTGCGTCGCCGTCTCCTGTGCATCAGGCGCGCCTACAAGGTACGCGCGCCTGAAGCAAGCAGAGTTTTAGTACGTGAAAGTTGAAAAACGAAATTACAAACCTTCTTGTAGACTGTAGCTGACAACGCTACTGCGACAGCTAGTGGGCTGAGACTTTTAAGTATTTATACTTACCCCCGCATTCAGAAATGGATCTTAAATTGAAGCCCGTGCTTGACTTGATATTATTGACGTCTGGGGTGAACGCACCCAACGCTCAATGCGTTTCCTTTGGTACTTTCGTTCACGACAGGTGTCATTTAAATCAAGTCAAGCATAGGCATCAAGTTAGGATGCCTATTGTTTATGGATGCCTATTGGTCAGTGTTTTATTAGGAAATTTATTTGAATTATTTAATGAGTGGATGACATGGACATATGGAATTCCTGGAGACCCATTAGCAATGCATCAAATGTCGTGGATATTTACGTCATCAGTACTCGTACGCATAGCGATCTAAGTGACACTATAATATTATTTCGCGAACTTTAAATAAATCAACGCGATGCAGTAATAGCAGACTGCACATTCCAGCAGTGCAAAAGTGGACACTGATGTATGTGGTTGTTTTTAATATTCGAACATTTCAGCGCAGAGAGAGCAGCCGCATCAGGTGCGTTCCTTCGGCATCGATGAATATATTACAAAGAAAAGGAAACCAACATCCTAACTTATCAGTCACGCCTCGTATAGGTTAAGGAACTTTCAGTTATTGCAATATTTACCAAATGCGACACTATAGTAAATTGGTGTTTCATGTATTACGATGATATACGCCGAAAGAAAGCTGAGAATTGCGAAGTCATAACAAAATACGCACTTATCAGTGTTTAAGAAAGCGCCTTCCTCTGCTACCTCTGCAATAGGAAGACCACGAGATTGTCGAAAAAGAAAGCGGTATGACAAAACCATTCCGTTGTACTAGAGATGCGAACGTATCAGCGAGGCTCCTGCAATGGATTAGACGCTCAGAACATGTAGTGTTAAAATACATATACGATTTCTAATATTTGAGACAAGACCGACAAAGATTGCATGGAACGTTTCTCACGACTTTTGAATTCTTGCCGTGTCTATTTATTTATATCATTCAGTGATGTATTAAAAGCTTGCAATGGGCAATTATACTTGATCTGCTTGTTTTGCTGGTCCGTACTAAAAATATATTTTGCTGTCTGCGAAAACACTTTAGTGGAAGTCGTCGGCAAAGGCGCCTGAAGCGAGCTGAGAGGATGGATGCCTCAAAAGAGTTCTGCACTCTGTAATTCGAAATGCTAATTAAGGTAAAGCCTTTTCCATTAGCCCAACAAAGTAGAACTTCAAAAATGTAGCCATGTGTCATCCGTTACCAAAATACTACGTCCTCTACTATAGCAACACCCAAGAACTGGTATCGAAGACAAGAAAAAGTCAACAGAAAGAGAACAGATTTTGTAACAACTTCTATATGGCACATATATTGCGATAACTACAAAAAATTACGATATTGTGAGAGAAGCGAGAACGCAAAACACTTTTCGGTTTTTATGTATTTCATGACTTGTTCGGGATCGAATCCCGGCCATGGCGGCCGCATTTCGATCGGGGCGAAATGCGAAAACACCCGTGTGCTTAGATTTAGGTGCACGTTAAAGAACCCCAGGTAGTCGAAAGTTCCGGAGTCTTCCACTACGGCGTGCCTCATAAACAGAAAGTGGTTTTGGCACGTAAAACCCCATAATTTTTTCGTGACTTGTTGACGCGCTGCTCAGATGACACACACATGCATAGTGACACCCAAACACGAAACGTACCATCTTGATCTTTCTGAGCGGTAACACAGGAACTCGAGGCGATAAGTGCTGCATTGCTGCCCATTGGTTCTTAAAGGTGGCGGACACATGCGCGAAGTGTACCTATCTTCTCCACGCATCAGGTGACCATGGAGCACCTGCATATTTTCCAGTATAGTAACCTAGCATTTGCCAGTTGGCGTTTCTGCTATTTCAGCTTCCTACAGGACGTGCCGACGCCAGTTGATTCGGCGAGTTGCGCTTGTTATACCTGAATTTCCCCCTGGACAGAAGGTGCTTCACCAGCGAGCATGCAGCTTTGGACTTCTATGCTCGATTCATCGTCTTTTCGACGCCCTGAAGCTAGCAACAAAACCAGTCGCCTGTATGTAGCTTCATCGCCTGTTCGATGACCCGCAGCTGACCAGCGAAACCAGCGGCATAATCAAGATGCTTGACAGCACCTGCCTGTCGCTTTATTGTCGGTTCGACGCCTTGGAGTTGATAACGGAACCAGCACATGAAGGCGTGTGTGTCTCTGGGAGCGCTTGTGTTTGTTACGGCACGTTTGTGTTTTGACATCGTTTTATAAATTCCAAAGATTTACAAGGTTGACGTGGATGAGTCAATAGAAGCGGCGTTCAACACATCTCAGCGCACGGCGGTAGCAGGCCTATGTTCCTCACGTCATTTATTTTCAAGGAAAACGCGTGCACCGACGCGGGAGTAAGACTCAAAAGAGTTTCTCTGTCCCCCTAACAATGACAACAATGGATACTTGGAAGAAAACATGGGGAGCCTACGGAAAGCGAGCAGTGCGACGCTCTCAGGAGCTTTCTTCTTGTGAGCCTCAAAATGTAAATTTGTATAAGATCTGATTTTCTCGTCGCTCGGACATGACTATAGACTTCTATTTCGCACAGCAGCTGCTAGGGCACATACCATGAAGCCTTCTTGACTTCTCAAGCCCCCAATTTGGCGATAGCGATGACTTGAAACCCATAGGATTTGTGGGCGTTAGTTATATTGATGTGATGAGTACATGTCACGTGTTTGCTTCTCTTTTCGAGACGCTCATTAGCGCAGACATTCGGCAGTGGCACTTGACATTGCATGTGATTTCTTTTCGGAGACCGAAAATTGGGTCGATTGCGGTCTGAATTGCTTGTACGGCAAAAACACAGGATACATGGCGAGCATGGATATGATTTAAATTCAATAACTTCTCGAGATTATTGAGCAGATGGGCATTTTTGTTGACCATACGAAAAACAACTAGCTACTATAAGAGCCTTTGCAGTATGAGAAAGTAAGCTTCGAGGAAGCTGGTGAGGCTAGCAAAACAATTTAAAAAGGAAGGAGCATGACCAGCGAGAAATTTTGCATTCTCCTGATGGAAGCGATAAAAAGGGGCTTGGTTGATTCCTGAGGTTGCTTCTTCATGTTGCCAGAGCTCTTTAGTACAGACATGCTAGGAGAGAATATCGTGTTCAGGAGAGGGGGGCATTGATTTAGGAATTTGTTTTAAATCGCTTACTTTATTTTTAGAGGCAGGGTAAATTTTGAAGGCAAATGAGATCTCTATGGAGAAATTTCACGCGAAGGATGTCCTACAAGTTTGAAAGGAGTTGGGCATTTCCGATGGCTTCGCAAAAAGAAGGAACGCACTTTTTGACTTCATGCAGGCAGAAGATATAACGGTCAATGAAGGTTGCGAGTCTTGGGAGACGATGGCGGAAAGGAAGCAAAAAAGTCGAAGTTCACATGAGATGGGATCAAGACGCTGAGCGGTGCGAGCCAGGAAAGCTAATGCAAGATAAAAAGAAGCACGAGTGTGAAGCAGCACAGAAGGGTGAGAGGCGCGACCAGATGCAGCGGACCACCACGACCACCACCACCACCGCCGCCGCCGCCGCCGCCGCCACCACCACCACCACCACCACCACCACCACAACCACCACCACCACAACCACCACCACCACCACCACCACCACCACCACCACCACCACCACCACCACCACCACCAACACCACCACCACCATCATCATCATCATCATACTATTTATGTCCACTGCAGGATAATGCATCTCCCTACGATGTCCAGTTTCAACTAGCGCCCGCGAAGGCAGAGCAACAGCACGATCTTAAGGTAACAGTTAGAGGTTTGAGTGGGAGGGAGGAAATAAATTTATTAAACGAAAAACAAGCAAGTATCTTTCTGCCTGTGCGAGGAGACGCCCTCAATCCAGGGCTTCTGCACCTCTTGCAGCCTCTCAGGCCTGCCGAACCAGTTACTGCTGGCCAGTAGGGTCCTAGCTAGTCAGCACGACCTCCACTTCTGGGGTGTCGGATTGGGCATTTGCGGGGCTTCCTGCATGTTTAAGCACCCCCATGTAGTTTGATATAAGGAGGCGTAGTCGTTTCAAAGGAGGTTTTTGTACGAGCATAGTGTAGTAGGGTGTATTTATCGCATGTACAGTGGTCTGCTTAAATTTGTTGGTTTGTAATTGCCCCCATGCTACGGCGTCTTCACGTGAGAGAGTCTTGTGTGGAGGTGGGTATTGTCATCGGTTAAACGTGTGGCGTTGTAGTATGACGTTGTATTGTAAAGGTAGGGGCTCTTTAAATTCGGTCGTATTCGAATCTTGCGACACCCGGGAGGCATGAGTTCGGGCAACAGTGTGCGCACGCTGATTTTCACGGAGGGACTCGTGTCCTGGAATTCATACCCTACTATTTGAACGTCCGGAAATTCGGAAGCTTGTTTGAGGAGTCGGTGGGCGATGGAAGCTATTGTGCCTTTCACGTAACTACGGCAAGCTGTCTCGGAGTCAGGAATAAGTGTTACGTACTCGTTGGTCAGACTAGAAGTGATGGCCACGGCGATGGCTGTCTCCTCCCCTTCCAGGGCGTTGGCAGTGCGGGGTGTCATCGAGACACCCTCTCGGAAGTTATGGTCGACAGCGATGAACGTCATGGCTGATTTTTTGGGACACTGCGTGGTATCTGCGTATATTGTAGTGGAAAGGCTGCCGTACACTGTCCGGAGGGTCGTCGCGCGAGCTTGGCGACAGCCGGCAAGCTGTTTCCGGGTGCATGTTCCTGGGGATGGGGACTACCTTGATACGCTCCGGGATATTGAGAGCGAGAGAGAGTGCTTCTTCTTGGCTTTTGTCCTGTGTGGTGTAGCCAAGGCGTGCTAGGGCCGTTCTTCCTGTTGGAGTGAGGGCTAGGCGTTCTCGTTGGCTTGTGAGGTGGGCGTCTATTATTTGTTTGATATGTCATGGGCTCCTAGGGCTTCGAGCTCGAGTGAGGCGGTTCCTGGTAGGAGGTCTAGCGCTTGCATGTATGCTTTCCGGTTGCTTGTATGCTTTGCTCGCCAATTTTGAGCGTGTTTGTCAGAAAGAGGATGTCAGCCAGCCGTTGTCCAAGAGATTAGTAGTGTTGCTGCCGTCTAATATGGCGTGTAACCGTGAATGCTTGTCCGATGGGGAAGTGCGATATTATGACAGGGTCAAGAAAGGTTTGTTGATGGAGTTTGATGCATGTAAGGTTTGGTGTGAAGGCTGGGATGACAAAGAGAAAGCCGAGCCTGCCGAAGGGAAAGATAGCATTGAGGTGGCTAGCACGTTGTGAGGAAGTCGCCCAATCTCATGACAAATAAGTGTTGTCTCTCTCTCTCTCTCTCTCTCAGAAATTGTTGTAGGAGAGGCGATGGCAGTGACACACACTATTGGAGGCTTTTCCGCTATAAACAGATAGCCCTCTATACAAGTGTGTTCGCCAGCGGCAGTTTCAGCCAGCAGGCGAACAAAGTTGCTTATTTATTTTCAAGTAGGTCAGCGCTGATGCTCAAGGAGTAACGAGAGAATTTTTCACATGGGCTAGTTTTCAGGACGTTAACTTATTCGAAAGCGTGTGAGGTGACTCAGAAACTGATAGGCCTGTGCCCTAATGAGCAACGGTTAAAGAACCAAGTACAGATTGCCGAGGCAGCCGCGAGAGAGCGTTTGTTTTCCCGCGTTAGAATGAGTTGCCAATTGTGAAAGCCAAGACGACAGTGAGAAAGCCGAACTTCTCGATAATAAAGCTAACATTGATATAGCTATATATAGACCACAGTGCACAGAAGAAGCTATGGTGTTAGTAGCACACAAAGAGAGGAAACTTAACGTTGTGTCTCCCGCTTTAGATGTGGAGGCCGACTATGAAGGTCAGCTGGAAGTTTGGAGTGCTGTCGATGGCAGTGATAAATCTAGGCCAGCTGAAGGGAGACTTCACGACAAGCATAGAAGTAATGGCTGGACGACGGGAAATGGGACGGTCGTCGTCCTGTGTTTCGGTAAGGTAGTCGGCGATGCCACGAAGTTGTTCGCCTTTCTGTATACGGGGCACGTGGATGGAGAATCCTCGCAGGCCCATCTCGCGGCATGCGCGTTAGCGGCAAGTGTGGTCCCCTTCTCCGAGTGACATGAAAGCGGGCGCTGGCCGGATGCACGCCATAGGTCTATTTTTCGCCATGTTCTTTGGTTCGCTGCTCTCGCTGATAGAGCGACGTGGAAGGTCCTCGTGACAGTGGGGGGCAGAGGCGTAGCTCATGACTTCCTGCTGTGGTAGCGGGGGTTTCCGTAGCAGTTTTGGAACACCTATGCACTGGTCAAGCTCCTGGCTGACGATGTTAAAAAGTTAAGCAACCTGGAATGGCAACGCTGAGAACACTTTTCGCATTTCTTCATGCACCATAGCCCTGACAGTCTCTCGATGCACCTTCGCGCCAAATGCATGGAAAAGTGTGCAGTCTGGCATCGAGCCGTGATTGTATTGTCGGGCACGCATTTCTATCTTTCCCTCAATCGTCGTTGTCTTTGTCAGAATTACCGCTTAGGTCTTTGGCGGCTTCCGCATCAGTCTGGCGAAGAGATTTTTCTTGTCGTCGCGCATGAGGATAAGAACTGCCTTCTCATACATGTCAGGGTCTGCGTGGCGGAAAAGAAGGGTAATTTTTTCAGAAAAAATGCCGATGTTCTTATTAAGTACGTGTGTTTGGCTTTCTGGCATGACTCCACCTTTTTCCCTCGCAGGACACTCGTAAAGGTCTGTTGGAAGCTGCTGCGAAACATATCCCATGTCGCCAGGCTTTGCTCTCGATCCTCAAGCTGTGTCCGAGCATCGTGATCCAAAGACAAATAGTATGGCGCAACTTGTCATCGCAGTTGGCCATTGCACTTTCGCATGTCTGAAGCCAGCTTTCCGGGTGTTCAGCCAATGATCTGCGGGAAATCTGCGGCTCGCGTGGTTGCTGCAGTAGGATAAGCGACACTGGCGCTGTATTAGTGTCTGTGGGCTTGGCCGCGCTTGATCGTTCTGGTAATCTCGGTTTTAAAACCGTGCTGTGGCCGCTCTCTTTGCAGCCACCGGCTAGCTCGCTGGTTCGTCGCGACCTTGACGTTGTTTTCACGGTTTTCAGGGAGCGACATACATAATACTGCATCTCCACCATAAGTTACGTTGTAATGTCGGTGAAGGACAAAGCAGTAGCATCAATGTGACTCAAGAAACTAACTCTTTTCTCTACGAACTTCTTCCAAGAGAAAGAAGTAACCCTGAAGCATAACGATGGCTGCGGGCATAGTCATCGACCGTTGGAAAACTGATGTACGTGTTAAGCGTGTCGGCCTTTAGATATAACTCGTGGCAGGTTCAAGCGCAATCACTGTTGTTCGCGTTGGTTCCAGAATGCACAATGCTGTTCGCGCCACAAATGAAATCTCATTAGGCAAAGATTATTTCGCTGTAGAATTGGCGAGAACTTTCGTTAAAGATTCAGCACAGAGAGGCGCGTCTTGTGTCTAGCGATTACTTTGTAACCGTGATGAGCCAGCGGTATGCGGCCTCCGGCAAGACATCAACGATCTACATGTGTCTCTATGGACATAGACGTAAAGCTGCAGAGCCGCCATAGTAGATCGCACGGAATCCTCCATTTGGCTTGGGGACGAAAAAGCGGACTATCACGCTTCCGAAGAAGAATGATGAAAGAAAGAGAGTACGTCTGATGAATATTTGAATAATACGTGGTACAAGAAATGTTACTGGAAATTTAGTTCAAGGGCATAGCTTGTGTCTGATGAATAGATTGAGGTTCAGCAAATGTTCTTCGTCATTAAAGCACGAATAAAGAAGGCAAACTACTGTTATAAGGTACACGCAGAGTGCAGCCTTAATAGCGATCTTAAAGTTGATCATAACGTCAATCTAGTAGGAAGATATTTTTAAGACGACGTACATCCCCTGAGCGAAAGATGCATTGCGAGCAGCACCACGAGAGGAAAACAACATCAATCAAAAGAATCTGCGCAGATGCACTCAATAAATAGAGCATCGTTAGGTTGCTATAAGCCATTCAGAAACATTAAAAGGAAAGAAAACAAATGAAAGGGCAGAAAACGAAAAGTTGGAACTTGTACCGCTGTCACTAAGCATTTCTCATTGCGGGTAAATGCCCGCTGGAAACCAACTGAAGAAAGAAAAGAAAAGAATAGAATGCTGGTATAGCAATGTATTAAAGCCATGACAAGAGAATCAGTTATTGTCTGCTAGCGTTGTCGGGGGGCCCCCAAAGTTGACTGAACTGATGTACTCTAAAGGACAAAGCAGGAGAAGGAAAATTTAATGAAGAGAAAGGAGAGAGACGCGTGGAGAGCATGCCTCTAGCCTGTTACTAAGTGGGAGATACAGGCAAAGGTAGAAGCCGATGGCAGGTGACTGTGATAGAGTGGAGCGAGCGACATGTGCACGTTGCCCGATACGTGTATGTTCACGCTACACGCACTACACGTAGGAGTAATTGTGTCCATAGAAAACATAATCGCGCAGTCACATTTTGCTCAGCCTTCACGTCACAGAGATCCAAGTGACCAGAGTATAAGCAAGTCTAGAAAGAGAAAGTACCGGGGAGACTTTATGGCGCAGCGGGCATAGCCAGCTCGTCTCCACGTGCTATTGCGACTTGGGGTCGTGGTCGAGAGACTGACTCTTTTGCCGGACGAAGAGGAGATGAAAAGTTTTATACAATATTTACATATAGCAGGTAATAGGCAATAACATAAAAGTAGCGAAGCCGAAGAGCGCACCAGACCTAAGGAACGGCTGGTGACAACTCTCTCTTAACAATGGGCTGGGACAGCCTTAAATTCCTTTGGGCGTCCCATCGTCGGCAGGAACCGGGCAGGACTGGTGCTGGTGTCAACCGTCGCTTTCTTTTTTCGTGAAAGGAGAAGTTCAAGCTGCATAAAACCGGTCGCCATGGCAGGGGTCTACAGTTCTGTGGAATTCTGAAGGCTGCCAGTGGATTCGTCATTTTGGTTTGTGTCCCCGGACTCCTCAGTTCGAGCCACGGAAAAGATTCGGCAGTTTCCTGGAAGTGTGCCGGTTGTCACCAAGGGAAACCACGTGAGAAGAACGAGGTGGGAAGGGGGAAGTGCGCATTGCCTCCTTGTAAGTACGCAGTGTGACACAACAGCGCAATAAACATTTATTACGAAAAGGGGCGGGAGTCGACGCGGTCAGCACTAAATTTAGGTGTTCTTGCTACGGCCGCATATGAAGACACACGCGAAGTATATGGCCTATTGCCTTCCAAGTGTAACACACGCTACAGTCGCGTTCCCGTGCAGTATTGTGAGGGTATTGGCGAGTGTACACCACAGTGAGCCATAATCGATAAATTTGGGTTTCCGGGCCTCTCTGCAGCTGAAGTGGAAGCTGGAATCACTAACCAGCGTCAAATCTATGCAGCTACTCTTGCCGAATCT
The DNA here is from genome assembly GCF_038994185.2 of Dermacentor albipictus. NCBI lineage: Eukaryota > Metazoa > Arthropoda > Arachnida > Ixodida > Ixodidae > Dermacentor > Dermacentor albipictus. Next base: position 65,783,873 of record NC_091825.1, read on the forward strand.
GTCGACTGTTATGTTTGGCTTTTTAGTTGATTTTTTACTTATGATTTTAGGCAACGTGGAATCTAACCCTGGTCTAATGACCAAGGCCGAAGCCGATGCGTATGTTCGGGCCCTGAACGCCATACAGAAACGTGAAATTAAGTGAGTGTATAGACGCAAACGTGAGCCTATAACCAAACGAAACAAATAAGTACGAGCGTTTCACATTAAAAACTTACGCAGCTTACGCAGCCGGAAGAAATGTTGATGATGTCCTTGTTGTGTTAAACCAAGTGGGGGCTATACATAGAGATGTTGCTACGTTGAAAATAGATTACAATGTTCCAACCTTGTTTTCTTTATGCCCGGTTGATGACCTTTAGAAGGGTTTGGCAGGGTGCAAGCATCAAATAATCAAATTTCGCTCATACAAACACAAGTCAACAGTTTGAGAGCCCTTGCACGGGCCTGATGAATTTCTAGAAGAAAGACACAGGCCTATGATTGCGAAGCTGCCTTTCTTTAATGATAAAGAACACGATTTGCTGGGTGGGCTTGAAATTGATGGAACAGCGTTTTCTATCTAAAAAAATTACCGACGATTACGTTACTTCATAATGCGAAATTTGAGCGCAGCAAATAAGCTGTTTCACCTTTTCGATAGATTGAGGCAAAGAAATCGAGCAACACATGTATGCGCTATCACAGAATTTTTTTTATTTTTCACACGTATTCCTTTAACAAAGACTCCACTAACAGTTCTTGACAGTCATGAAGGAAGCTTTGTGGTCGGAGAAATAGACTGATATATGTTCGACTTGGTACACCAATGCTTGATTCTCAAAGACGTTCTCGGCGGCGGCGATGAGCTTCTGCTTCAGCCTCGCTTACTGCTGGTTGCTCTCGACGGCGGCGATGAGCCTCCGCTTCGGCGGCGCGAACTGCAGGGTCTTCTCGGCGGCGGCGATGAGCTTCTGCTTCAGCCTCGCTTACTGCTGGTTGCTCTCGACGGCGGCGATGAGCCTCCGCTTCGGCGGCGCGAACGGCAGGGTCTTCTCGGCGGCGGTGCTTAGCCTCTGCTTCGGCGACGCGTACTCCTGGATCATCTCGACGGCGGCGACGGTAAGCTTCTGCTTCGGCGGCACGCACCTCTGGATTCTGACGGCGACGGCGCTGGGCCTCTGCTCTGGCATCTCGTTTAGCAGCAGCAGCATTAGCAGCAGACGGAGGACTTCCATCGGTCGTCTCGCTCATGGCTCAGAAAGAACTGGCAGATAATTTCGCAGTGGCGAACGGCAGCGGCAATTTCGGCTCGGGCGGTGCACATATACAGATCCGCCGCCACCAATCTGGCTCTCTGATTGCCACCGCACAGGGCGAACGGCAGCGGCAATTTCGGCTCGGGCGGTGCACATATACAGATCCGCCGCCACCGATCTGGCTCTCTGATTGCCACCGCACAGGGGTTGCATTGGAGGAGGAGCGAAGAAAGGAATTAAGTTCGAGCCGGCGCTTTGACAACCGGAGACTCGCAGGAAGAGGGGGGAGGGGGGCGGCGTGTACACCCAGCGGCAAACGATGGGGGCAGAAGCGCGCGCAGCAAGCGGACAACACGATAAAGGGAGGAGGGAAGAGATAGCAGTGACTGACTGATGCTGCTGACGCCGATAGTGAGTCAACCCCAGCTGCGGAGTTGGTTTCAGGGACAACGCCGCCGATGCCGACACAAACAATATGATACCCTCGCTTCCGCAGCGCTAAGAACCAGGTCTAGCCGTGGGAAGGTGGTCACGTATTCGTCGACGTGCCGGGGCCTACGTGAAATAACCGGCGCGTCGGCAACTGAAGAGCACCCTATCCGCCACACAAGAACAGGGGGGGGGGGACCCTTTCCTCCTCTTTCTGCATGGCGGCGACGGTGTTCTATGCAGTCACGTTATCTTGACTCTCTAGCGGCGTCAGCGGCATCCAGCGGTATCAGTCGGTCGCTGCTAGCGCTGGGGGGATGAAAGGGGGGCGGAGCTGGTTACGAGGCCGACGACAACGCCGACGACGACGCGAAACCCAGGAACGGACGCCAAAGAGCTGCGCTCTAAAACATATTTCGCTTGCAACTTGGCAGGACAGAAGAAGTTAATCAAATTTATTCAAACTAAAGATAAAGCCTTTACGCTATCGGTAGACAGACTCCGTATTGACTCAGAAGCGTGCGTCCATGATAGCGTCATTAACGGAGTCATCGCGATAAAAATATTGCTACGACTTGAAACGCGTGCGAGCAATCAACAACACCCATAGTGAACGCGTACCTTCATTATCCCTGTTATTTACGAGTGCTATGACATTCCATGTTTTTTTGGTGATTAACCAGGCAATTTAAATATCAGGGCCAGAGTCGACGGCTATTAACGTAAGATGTTTCTTTATGCTCAGCAAGACATCGCCACCCCTATCGCAAGCTAGAATATATGTATTTCAAATGGTTGTCAAGTCATAAGTTTCTTTGTCAGACATTGCTGGATGTAAGCACATCTCAGTCAGAGCGATACCATCAAAATTACTATCACCAAATAAACGATCTATGTTTCTGTCGCTTACGCTCGTCGGTTGACTATGTGGAACCGATGAATCGTCATGCCATAGGCTCGCGCCGAACGGCAGGCGTAGAAATCCTTCCATTGCGGTCGTACAGTTCTCTACAACGGGAACGTATAATGGTTTCCAGCAAGTACGGTGGCGAGCACAAGTAAGTCTCTACAGTCTCTACCGTCTACAGTCTCTACAACGTGGTTATTCTTCGTGCTGCTGCCGTCACACGCTTACGCTGGCGACACACACATACAACTACTCAGTTATTAGGAATGCGTTAGTTCCCCGTTTATTACCTTCGATTATCTTACGCACAGACAAAATGTCATGCCTAAGCAATATATTTCGCCTAGGCCCGTGCGCGTCCCTGAGAGAAGGTTGACGCTGCCGGACACTTCCATACACGAGCATGCAAATATGAGTTTTGTGTCTAGCTAACTCTCTGTCTCTGTTCGACTTTTCAAGTTGCCAACTGCGGTGGCTTAGCGGCTATGGTTTCGCTATGCTCAGCACGGGGTCGCGGGATCAAATCCCGGCAGCGGCGGCTGCAGTATATGGGGGCGAAATGCAAAGGCAGCCGAGTCCCGTGCATTGGGGGCACGTTAACGATTGCCCGGGGTTCAGAATTATTGCTGAGTCTCTCACTATGGTGCGCCGGATAATAAAATCGTGGTATTGGCAAGCAAAACTCCAGCATTCAAATCAGCTTTTCAGTTCATAGGTTAGAACAGCAGAAGGTTGAGTTAGTTGTAGTTGCTGATGTTTCATACACAGCTGAAGGAGCAAGTGAAACGGAACCTTTTATGGTAACTTACAATTGCAGCCTAGAGTATGCGCCTGCAGCCGAGTAGCCGGTGTAAGTTGACAGGTGATTTCTGTAATAGAACGGAGAGGTTGGCAAGTTGCTTTGGATTCATTTAGTAGAGCCTGTTGCTCTGCTATAGAATATATATACGTATTTGCTTCGTGGTACCTGTGCTTTATGTTATCAAGTATTGCAATACCCTAGAAACGCCTCTCAAGCGTCATTGCAACCTAAATCTGCAATTTTGAAGACTGTGCATGTAGTGCACTTCTTTTTCAAACCTTTAATATATTGCGTTACAGGCGTTAAAGTCAACGACTTTCATTTGTGCGACACGCATGTCCTGCAGAAGCATTCAAGAAAATCCGTCTCCTTTATATCGTTTGCAATATGACTGCATAGAAAATTTTATATTGTGGCGCTCTATTCGGCACATTAGGGTCCATAATTACGCGTCAGTAGCCCGGTAATAGCGAGCCCTTGCAGCAGTTGTCAGTAAATAAAAAAGTTGCTGTCAATCATACTTCTATAAGGGTTTCATGATTTCAAGTAATTAAGTGTCCTCATCTGTCCGTTCATCGGTATGAGGATGGGCGGACGTTAATTCGTGAGCAGGACGAATCAAGGTAGAGTAGTATCTTTTTTTCTTTATATGACAATTACCGATTCTATCAGACACAGGCGAAGAGCTGTGAGCTAATCATGGCGCACCTTTTTACGAACCATTGAGTAGAAGGCAGAGATTGAACTCGCCCCCACCTTTCCAGTAAAAATACAGTTCCTGGGAAATAAATGCTCTCGTTTATTGGAGAGCATAACTGATAATGGCATTAGGGCACGTTCGAGCACTCACTTCATCTTTTTTTGCAATAACACCATTTATTGAACGTGCATTTAACTTGCCGAACAGAACTCCCATACCTCCTCCCCCCCCCCCCTCCCTGCCTTTGTTTTCGCAGTCTTCCTTATCAGTAGTGTGTATTTATCGCTTGTACAGCGGTCTGCTTAAATGTGTTAGTTTGTAATTGCCGCCATGCTACGGCGTCTTCACGTGAGAGAGTCTTGTGTGGAGGTGGGTATTGTCATCGGTTCAACGTGTGGCGTTGTAGTATGACGTTGTATTGTAAAGGTAGGGGCTCTTTAGATTCGGTCGTATTGCACTCTTGCGACACCCGGCAGGCATGAGTTGGGGCTACAGTGTGCGCACGCTGATTTTCACGGAGGGACTTGTGTCCTGGAGTCCATACCATACTATTTGAACGTCTGGAAATTCGGAAGCTTGTTTGAGGAGTCGGTGGGCGATGGAAGCTATTATGCCACTCACGTAGCTACGGCAAGCTGTCTGGGAGTCAGGAATAAGTGTTACGTACACGTTGGTCAGACTAGAAGTGATGGCCACGGCGATGGCTGTCTCCTCGGCTTCCAGGGCGTTGGCAGTGCGGGGTGTCATCGAGACACCCTCTCGGAGGTTATGGTCGACAACGATGAACGTCATGGCTGATTTTTTGGGACACTGCGTGGTATCTGCGTATATTGTAGTGGAAAGGCTGCCGTACACTGTCCGAAGGGTCTTCGCACGAGCTTGGCGACAACCGGCAAGCTGTTGCGGGTGCATGCTCCTGGGGATGGGGACTACATTGATACGCTGTGGGATATTGAGAGTGAGAAGAGTGCTTGTTGTTGGCTTTTGTCCTGTGTGGGGTAGCCGAGGCGAGCTAGGGCCGTTCTTCCTCTTGGAGGGGGGGGGGGGGGGGTGTTAGGCGTTCTCGTTGGCTTGTGAGGTCGGCGTTTATTATTTCTTTTAGTGTGTTATGGGCTCTTAGAACTTCGAGCTCAAGCGAGGTGGTTCCTGGTAGGAGGCCGAGCGCTTGCTTGTATGCTTTCCGCAGAAGTACGTCTATTTTATCTTTCTATTTGGGAGTGAGGGGAAGGAACGGCGCAGCGTAGCGGGCGCTTGTGGGGTAGCTTGAGCGGGAAAGTCAGGCGCTTAGGCATCGCGTCATCTCCAAACAATTAGGGCAGGAGAGCTTGCCCTTAATGTGCTCGCCAATTTTGAACGAGTTTTTCAGAAAGAGGATGTCAGCCGGCAGTTGTCCAAGAGATTATCAATGTTGCTGCCGTCTAATATGGCGTGTATTCTGAAGTGCTTGTCCTATGGGGAAGCGCGATATTACGACAGGGCCTAGAAAGGTTTGTTGATAGAGTTCGATGTTGCAAGTAAGGTTGGGTGCGAAGGCTGGGATGACAGAGAGAAATCCGAGCCTGCCGAAGGCAAAGATAGCATTGAGGTGGTTAACACCCAGCGAGGAAGTCGCCCAATCCCATGAAAAATAAGTGTTTTCTCTCTCTCTCTGAGAGCGTTGTAAAAGATGCAATGGCAGTTACACACACTCTTGGAGGCTTTCCCGCTATAAACAGATAGCCCTCTAGACAAGTGTGTTCGCCAGCGGCAGTTTGAGCCAGCTGGCGGAGAAAGTCTCTTATTTAGTTTCAAATAGGTCAGCGCTGATGCTCAAGGAGTAAGGAAAGTATTTTTCACATGGGCTAGTTTTCAGGACGTTAACCTATTCGAATGCATGTGAGGTGACTCAGAAACTGATAGGCCTGTGCCCTAATGAGCAACGGTTAAAGAACCAAGTACAGATTGTCGAGGCAGCTGCGAGAGAGACGAGTCAAACGCCGGGTAACCGAAAGCGAGTTCGAGGCAATTATTGAAAAGATGGTAGTTTTCCCGCGTTAGAATGAGTTGCCAATTCTGAAAGCCTAGACGACAGTGCTAAGCCGAACTTCTCGAGAATAAAGCTAACATTGATATAGCTACACCACAGTGCACTGATGAAGCTGTGGTGTTAATAGCACACAAAGAGAGAAAACTTAACGTTGTTTCTCCCGCTTTTGATGTAGAGGCCGACTATGAAGGTCTGCTGGAAGTTTGGAGTGCTGTCGATGGCAGTGATAAATCTAGGCCAGCTGAAGGGAGACTTCACGACAAGCATAGAAGTAATGGCTGGACGACGGGAAATGGGACGGTCGTTGTCCTGTGTTTCGGTAAGGTAGCTGGCGATGCCACGAGGTTGTTCGCCTTGCTGTGTACGTGGCACTATAAGATTTTGCAGTCGTAGCTGTAGGAAAGGGCTTGATTGTTCGTCGGGACTTAGGAGAGCAGGATTTATTTACGTTATTTACATCTAAGACAAGACATACATGGACAGTCCAGCGTGGCTCCCTTATGAAGCCCGCAAGACTAACATACAGCAAACAGCTTACGAGCACACAGCTCACGAGTACATTTCGAGCATGACAACGAGCACTCTGCTCACTAGTACATCTCGAGCATGACAACGATCATCCACTAGCAGCCGTTAATCGCTGCTTATAAGCACTTGGTCTCCCCTTGATTCCAAGCGGACGGAAACGTTCGTTCAGTCATCGTTCGACGTCACCGAAGATGACCCGCCCTTTTGGTGGTGGAGGAGGGCTTACATACACGTGCCGCGCACACGCACTGGTGTAAAGGTCCGGAGCCGACGTCAGAGGGTCTTCGTAGAACTCTGCTCCGTCCCGGGTGGCACGCCGGGTAGCACAGTCCTGAGCTGACCCCGTGCCACGTGGCTGCCGGTTATTCGCAGTTCTCTGATGTGTGCCGCGTACGGTTGGATTGGAACACGTGCAGCGGGCTGAAATAGCTGGCACGTTGTCACCCTGTTTGGCCATTCCTAACAGCACGTGGACGGAGAATCTTCGTAGGTGCATCTCGCGGCATGCGCGTTAGCGGTAAGTGTGGTCCCATTCTGCGGGTGATATGAAAGCGGGCGCTGGTCGGGTGCACGCCATAGGTCTATTTTTCTTGATGTTCTTTGGTTCGCTGCTCTGGCTGACAGAGCGACGTGGAAGGTCCACGTGACAGTGGGGGGCAGCGGCGTAGCTCATCACTTCCTGCTGTTGTAGCGGGGGTTTCAGTAGCAGTTTTGGAACACCTATGGACTGGTCAAGCTCCTGGCTGACGATGTTAAAAAGTTAGGCAACCTGGAGTGGCAACGCTGAAAACGCTTTTCGCAGTTATTCATGCACCACGGCCCTGACAGTGTCTCGATGCACCTTCGAGCCAAATGCATGGTAAAGTGTGCAGTCTGGCATTGAGCCGCGATTGTATTGTTGGTCGAGCATTTCTATCTTTCTCTCAATCGTCATCGTCTTTGTCAGAATTTCCGCTTAGGTCTTTCGCGGCTTCCGCACCAGTCTGGCGAAGAGATTTTGCATGTCGTCGCACATGAGCAAAAGAACTGTCTTCTCAGACATGTCAGGGTCTGCGTAGCAGAAAACAAGGGTAATGTTTTCAGGAGAAATGCCAATGTTCTCATTGAGCATGTGCATTGGTCTTTCTGGCATGACGTCCACCATTTTCCCTGACAGGACACTCGTAAAGGTCTGTTGGAAGCTGCTGCGAAACATATCGCATGTCACCAGGCTTTGCTCTCGATCCTCAAACTGTGTCCGAGAATCGTGATCCAAAGACAAATAGTATGGCGCAACTTGTCGTCGCAGTTGGCCATTGCACTTTCGCATGTCTGAAGCCAACTTTCGGGGTGTTCAGTCAATGATCTGCGGGAAATCTGCGGCTCGCGTGGTTGCTGCAGTAGGATAAGCGACACTGGCGCTGTCTGTGGGCTTGGCCGCGCTTGATCGTTCTGGTAATCTCGGGTTTAAAACCGTGCTGTGGCCGCTCTCTTTGCAGCCACCGGCTAGCTCGCTGGTTCGTCGCGACCTTGACGTTGTTTTCACGGTTTTCAGGGAGCGACATACATAATACTGCATCTCCACCATAAGTTACGTTGTAATGTCGGTGAAGGACAAAGCAGTAGCATCAATGTGACTCAAGAAACTAACTCTTTTCTCTACGAACTTCTTCCAAGAGAAAGAAGTAACCCTGAAGCATAACGATGGCTGCGGGCATAGTCATCGACCGTTGGAAAACTGATGTACGTGTTAAGCGTGTCGGCCTTTAGATATAACTCGTGGCAGGTTCAAGCGCAATCACTGTTGTTCGCGTTGGTTCCAGAATGCACAATGCTGTTCGCGCCACAAATGAAATCTCATTAGGCAAAGATTATTTCGCTGTAGAATTGGCGAGAACTTTCGTTAAAGATTCAGCACAGAGAGGCGCGTCTTGTGTCTAGCGATTACTTTGTAACCGTGATGAGCCAGCGGTATGCGGCCTCCGGCAAGACATCAACGATCTACATGTGTCTCTATGGACATAGACGTAAAGCTGCAGAGCCGCCATAGTAGATCGCACGGAATCCTCCATTTGGCTTGGGGACGAAAAAGCGGACTATCACGCTTCCGAAGAAGAATGATGAAAGAAAGAGAGTACGTCTGATGAATATTTGAATAATACGTGGTACAAGAAATGTTACTGGAAATTTAGTTCAAGGGCATAGCTTGTGTCTGATGAATAGATTGAGGTTCAGCAAATGTTCTTCGTCATTAAAGCACGAATAAAGAAGGCAAACTACTGTTATAAGGTACACGCAGAGTGCAGCCTTAATAGCGATCTTAAAGTTGATCATAACGTCAATCTAGTAGGAAGATATTTTTAAGACGACGTACATCCCCTGAGCGAAAGATGCATTGCGAGCAGCACCACGAGAGGAAAACAACATCAATCAAAAGAATCTGCGCAGATGCACTCAATAAATAGAGCATCGTTAGGTTGCTATAAGCCATTCAGAAACATTAAAAGGAAAGAAAACAAATGAAAGGGCAGAAAACGAAAAGTTGGAACTTGTACCGCTGTCACTAAGCATTTCTCATTGCGGGTAAATGCCCGCTGGAAACCAACTGAAGAATGAAAAGAAAAATGGCTGTGGCTTAGGTAAGGTTAAGCCCAGGATGCGAAGCATACTAGCCTTTATTTTAGTTGTTGAACCACTGTTTAGCCTGGTGAACTGCTGTTGCTTGGCTATATTTGGTTCGGCTAGACGAAGAAACAACTCATGCATTACTTCTTCGCCTTCAAGAGTGGAACGCGACAGCGTTCCCGTCGACCCGCCAAGGGGTGTAAGACAATGGGCTACAGGGCAGCGACTACGCGCCCCGCATTGGACGCGGTGAGCGTCGAGCAAAGCAGCGTTCGGCGCGGCAACGAAATGTGCGCCTGAGCAAGAGACGCACGCCTTAGAAACAGCGCGTTTCTAAGGCAACACCGCATTCACTAGAGGCGCTTTTGTACCGCTTTGAAGCGTTGTACTCGTGGCTCAGTGGTATCCGCCAAAACCTTTTTCTTCCAATTACACAGTGGAACGCTCCCAGTGAAGCCATGGCTAAGAGAAAGGGGAATCTTTGTGCCATGGTCTGTAAACTGCTCAAGATGCAGGCAACCAGAGACGATTGAGCATATCTTTCTTGATTGTTCAGATGCAATGTTCTTGTGGGACATCCTACAAAGAACGTTGAAAAAGGAATTACCGATAACACCGTACGGCATCCGCTTCTTGCCAACTGAGAACGCAGATATGCCATGTGACATGTTTATGGCAATATGTTTACATAGCCTGTGGAAAACAAGAATGGATGAGCGCCATGAGAGGCTTGTTATTCATCCTGCGAGAGAGCATTTCATTGAAAGCGTGCTATATCTGCGTGAAGCTTATAGAACGAGAACAGAACCACCCGAATGGATGCATATATTGGATGAACTAGCGGTAATCAAGTGTTTTTAACTATTCGCAAGGGCCCAAGACGGTCATTGCTTTTACCATTATGAAGTGTATCTGTTTATGCCGTATGTGTACATCGAAGACCGGCAATAAAGAAAAAAAAAAAAAACTCGTGGCTCAGTGGTAGCGTCTCCGTCCCACACTCCGGAGACCCTGGTTCGATTCCCACCCAGCCCGTCTTGCAAGAGTTGAGCCAAAGCCACTTCTCCTCTGTCGTGACGTCACGGTGTCACGTGATTTCATGGTCACCGCCGCGCCTGAGGAGCTGGGTTGAGCCCTCGTAATATGCTTCGCATAAAAGAATGGAATGCTGGTATAGCAATGTATTAAAGCCATGACAAGAGAATCAGTTATTGTCTGCTAGCGTTGTCGGGGGGCCCCCAAAGTTGACTGAACTGATGTACTCTAAAGGACAAAGCAGGAGAAGGAAAATTTAATGAAGAGAAAGGAGAGAGCAGCGTGGAGAGCATGCCTCTAGCCTGTTACTAAGTGGGAGATACAGGCAAAGGTAGAAGCCGATGGCAGGTGACTGTGATAGAGTGGAGCGAGCGACTTGTGCACGTTGCCCGATAGGTGTATGTTCACGCTAGACGCACTACACGTAGGAGTAATTGTGTCCATAGAAAACATAATCGCGCAGTCACATTTTGCTCAGCCTTCACGTCACAGAGATCCAAGTGACCAGAGTATAAGCAAGTCTAGAAAGAGAAAGTACCGGGGAGACTTTATGGCGCAGCGGGCATAGCCAGCTCGTCTCCACGTGCTATTGCGACTTGGGGTCGTGGTCGAGAGACTGACTCTTTTGCCGGACGAAGAGGAGATGAAAAGTTTTATACAATATTTACATATAGCAGGTAATAGCAGGCAATAACATAAAAGTAGCGAAGCCGAAGAGCGCACCAGACCTAAGGAACGGCTGGTGACAACTCTCTCTTAATAATGGGCTGGGACAGCCTTAAATTCCTTTGGGCGTCCCATCGTCGGCAGGAACCGGGCAGGACCGGTGCTGGCGTCAGCCTTCGCTTTCTTCTTTCCTGAAAGGAGAAGTTCAAGCTGCATAAAGCCGGTCGCCATGGCAGGGGTCTACAGTTCTGTGGAATACTGAAGGCTGCCAGTAGATTCGGGACTGGTAGGCCGAGCCTAACCGCCGCATCGTGGGCTCTCTGGACAGCCCAACTTTGACGTGCATATTCTGAGCTTCGGATGGCAGAGCTCCATTCTTGTTCTGTGATGCGATTGGGTCCCTGTAACGAGGGGCATCGCCAGAGCATGTGTGCGAGATTGCTAACAACCCCACAGTCGGGGCAAGTAGAGCTGAAAGCCTCTGGAGTGATCGTGTGGAAAAGGGCCAGGTTTGGATAGCACATCGTCTGAAGCATGCGTAAAGTGGACGCCAGAGGTCTAGCCAGTTTTATGTGAGGGGGAGGATAAGTCCTCCTACCGAGGTGATAGTGCGTAGTAATTTCGCTGAAAGTAGTGAGACTGTCCCGAAACTCGAGAACCCCAGAGTCTGAACTCGATCCTGCTTCGCGCGGTGGGTTATTGAGCGCGCTTGGGAGTGGGCGATGTCATTCAGATTGGGAAACGAGTCAAGCTGGGGGTCGAGGTGAGCCGGAAACCACGTGATGGTGTGCGGAGAGATTGTCTTGTTCTTGAGAATCTTGTGAGCCTCCTCAGCGATGGATCCTAAAGCGAAAGCCCTGACCGCCTATCTCGAATCAGTGAAGATTTGTGATCTGCTGTTGTCTAGGAGTGCTATAGCAACTGCGGCCTGCTCCACTCTGGTTGGTGTTGAGCACTTCAGGGAAGCCGCATTCACTATCTGTCCGTTGTGATCAACGAGGGCAATGGCGAAGTTAGACGACTGCCCATAATGGGCTTCGTCGACAAACATGCCGAGTAGGGATCGTCCTTGGTACGTTTGAGGAGGGCGAGGGCTCTTGCCCTGCGTCTGCCTACGTTGTGTTGAGGATGAACATTACGGGGAAACGGTGCAGCTCGTATGTTGTTCCTTTGATTTTCTGAAATTTCATGTTTCCGCTCTTCCATGAGGATATATGGTTGATCTCAAGAACTGCCAGTATCTTCTTTCCAGCCGGGGTACAGGATGGACGGGCCAGTTGGGCTGACTCCTGGGCCTCGATTATGTCGTCCAATGTGTTGTCCACTCCTAGTTGCATAAGGAGGTCCGTGCTTGCCCGTAACGGAATGCCGAGTACTTTTTAATACTTTTTCTGAGCGTGTTTAATCGTTTCTTCTCGTAGTTATACCAGTTGTGCATGGCTGCCACATAAGCTATATGACCCATGAGGAAGGCGTGGAACAACCTGAGGAGGTTGTCTTCCTTTAAGCCTCCACGCCTATTCGAGACTCTGCTGATGAGTCTCATCATGTTCTCAGTCTTGGCTGTGAGCTTGTTGAGCGTCGTGTTGTTACTGCCATTGGATTCGATGAACATGCCAAGGACCCGAATGGTGTCTACTCTGGGGATGGTACAGCCGCTTTTAGTGTGGAGTTTGATGCTTATTTGAGATAATGGTTTCCAGCCTCTAGGTTTGGGACCTCTCCTGGCTGGCCTGTAGAGCAGGAGCTCAGACTTGCTCGGGGAGCATCTAAGCCCCGTATGTTCCAGGTACATCTCTGTTTTATCTACAGCCTCCTGTAAGCCTAATTCAACAGCTCCTTCGCTTCCTCCGGTGCACCAGATTGTAGTGTCATCAGCATAGTATACTGTGCAGGAACTGAATAAAGCACAATGTGGCTCCCGCGCCAGTTGAACGCCCACTAGGCAAGCTTGCTTGCACAGAAAAGGTGATCGAGCGCGATATTCTGCATGCTCCCATACCAAAGTACCATTGATTCATGAGCCTAAAGAATGCAGTATAACGAACCAGGTGCCTGCTGCAATGAATGAAAAAAAAAGTTTCTTGTACGATTGGAATTCACGCGTTTTCACAGTTGCAAGGGTACTGCTTTCACGCATAACACGAGCATCACCATTGCTATTACTGACACCAAAAAAATCTGCGTACTAATTTTTTTGTCGGTGGTCTGACTTAGAAATGTTGGGAACTAGGAGGCAGCCGCTTATTTTGTGTATCTCAGAGAATTTTACTCTCAATGCTTACACTATAACATGTATTAAGTTACTAGTTTCATTCATGTTCCTTGACAGACTTTTTGAAGAATCACATATTCATTCTCAAAGAATTTCCAAGCAGTTATTGCTGCTTTACATCCTTTCAATATACCAGTGATCAGGCTACAATTTTATGCATTGTGGCATACATCATCACTACTACGTCTTGAAATGAAACGCTAAAACATAAAAGCACCGAAAATGAGAAGAGTTCTTGCAGTAAAGCAAGAGTTTATAAAGTATTGAAGGCGCAGTGTTTTCGTAAATTTTCACGTAGGCGCAGCCATCTATGAACAAGAAGTTGCGGGTGATCTTCCACATAGTACAGCGAGGTGGCCGACCTATGGTCACGGCCTACCGGCTCGACAGTGAGGCCTTGAGGCTTCACGTCTGAACCAGAGCAGGTGACAACCCTGGCTCTACTAGGAGTGATAGCTACCAAAGCCAACGCCACACTCGACGACTTCATCGCTAAAAACACGTAAATCATAAAGAATTGAAATGCTTGATTAACGCACATATTTCCCGTGCTCATAGCCTAACTGTAAATATAATTTCTTCAACGCAGAGATTTTCACACGCATTATCGCCGCTCGCTAAAGTTTAAAAGTAACAAGTCTTGTGCCCTGTTGTTCTCAATACCCTCGCAGCATGTTGCAAGAGCCAATCACAAATAGAGACTGAAGTATTGGATGGCATCTCTTCTAGCCTGTATACAGGACTTGGCTTTATGATTATGCTTGCTTTGAAAAGAATCGCTGCTGAACGGATAATGACCACGTGCTAAGCATGCGTAAGCACCTAAGCAGGAACGCCAGAAAACGATTTTAGCTCCATCGTCGAGCATGAAGAACAACCCTAGTTTGCATGGAAAAAGCACGTTCGCTATGGTTTTCAATGAAATGTTCTCGACCTGTAAGGAAGGGCGCTTACCTACCAGCAGAAGGAAAATAACATTTTGGTTACTTCTTCGAGAAGCGTTGCGCATTTCGCCTAGCAGACACGATCCGTCCAGAGTCGTCCGTTGTAATACCAGTAACGCCTTGAATAACGAGAGAATGTCAGCAGCACATACAAGTCATACGACCACGCTCTTTAGACGACGTTCTGCTTATTCTTAAATACGTTGTTGCGACAAATGCGAACAGAGAAGTAAGGGTCATACCCAAGAGGGCAACATAGTCTGCCATAACAAAACGGAAATAATTGCTATGGTACCACTCCTACAAAAATGCTGAAACTCTGCGACAAGTGCGGAAGAAAGAATATCTGCGTAACTAAGAAAAATATAAACACCAAATTTAATACGAAGATAAACATCTCATATCTTCCACTGTTTTAAAATAGTCAAAATGTATCAGCATTCGTACACATTGGAGTATCAGTGAAATTGATAAATGAATTAATTGATAGATAGGAATATCAGCATCACAGGAATGTTTATGCATGCTCACGGCTACGATGAGACGCGCCGGGACCTTTAAAGGCGGACTGACGCAAAGATTCAGTTTAGGGACAAGATTACAGTCAACAGCTTGGTAGTCTTCGGGGCCAACTTTGACTTCATCCTTTCTCGACCTGACATGAAGCTTCTAAGGATAAATACTTCGTGGAACAATCTCATAACGATGGAGCAGTGCACTGTGACGAAAAAATTATGTGGCAAAGAGAAAAAGAGTAATGTACTGTGGCGACATCGCAACTAAGTTGCCAGAACTCGTCTACGTTATTACATACTCCCCATCGACAAGGTCACTGGATGTTGTACGTGAGTTCAATGGCACAGCCATACTTAGAAAAAAGCCGTATGCCCTTACTCACGAGAATTGGATTCGAGAAAAAGTTCCAAGGCATATACGAATCCGGCAACATAAGACCGTCGACATCGCCATTTGTATAAGTCATTAATGTTGCGTCTCAGGAAGACGGTTTTCTCCATTTGTGCACTGATTATCGAATGATAATTAACTAGACTGAACTGTTCACTTTGCAATGCTCCGCACAGAAGAGTTCATATATAAAACTCGTGTATGGGAATGGTTCTCCGGAATTCATTTATGCAAAAGATACCGGAATATACGGCCGCTCAAGAAACGAAGAAATATGCAGTATTTACGGCACCTTTTAACGTCTGTGAATACAACTGGTTGCACTTCGAAGGGAAGAAACCAGGAGAATGGTTCCAGGTCACCGCTGTCTAAACAGCAAAGAGAAATCACGTGAATCCCTTATCTGAAGTGCTAGAGGCACCCAGTCGATCTCTCAGTATCCGCGTAAGATACTGACATTTGGCGTGAAGCAGAGCATCCTTGTTCTTTCCCATCGAAGCTAGTCGGGCCCTAAAGCGAGGTTTGTGAGCGCCGGAACCGAGGAAAGCCCAAACCAAACCAACGCGACGACTTCGCGCGAGCTTCGAGAGCCCGTAAAAGCATCCCCCAGGCAGTATTGCGTCATATTCTGTTCGTGACCATTTATCAGCCGCATGCGGGCAGCGAGACGAGCCATATTTTCCCGCGTGATCCATTCTCGTTTCACACGACCGCATCCCCGAACCGGGGTCAGAACCCCAAGGAGAGCGAGCGTAGGATCCACGCTGATGGTGCCCATTAGTGTCTTTCTTTAGCTATTGCTACTTGGTCACGCCATCGTTTTGATCTGCGATGTCGAGTGCGCACGCGATGCGGCTAATGCACGCCGTGGGAGCGCGCGGAGGTGCGAATAATTTGTAATGCTTGTTCGTTTGTTTGGCTGAACACTTGTTTTTATTTTTCTTCCGGCGCTCTGTATACTTTCACAGCGTTGAGGAGGAAGATGACGCCGCACTTATAAAAATGTGCATCAATGTACACAAATAAACGTCACACAATTTTAAAGTTAACTTAATAGCGGCATTAAGGGAAATAACGTTAAATCCGTTCGGCCAACAAATTTCGCAGAAAGTTAGCTTTATTACAGCGCGATAGCGTAGTTTACGTGCGGGGCGCTTTTCAATTACGCTTAAAATTTCGCATGTGTAATGCACACAAGCGATCTTACCGGTAAGCCAAGCTTTGCGTGGGCATCAGAAAAAGTGGGAGAAGCAGCGCAATGACAATTGGGAGCGCGTTGTACTTTTCTACGGAATCAGTACTAGAGTGTCCATGGCCTCTGATCAAGTAGGTTATATAACTAGACTTCTGGGAGGGAGGTGGCTCTCCGAAAGTGAAGCCAATCGCCGCCATTCTGGCAGAGACAAGAAGCCACAGTCGGCGTAGCCGCCGTATAGCACAGCGTGGAGGACGTTTGTCGTGCGTATTGGCCATACGCAGTCGGAACAATGTTTAACTGGTTCTCGCATGCTGTCCGAGGGCATTACAACATGTTAGTTGGTCATAGCCGCACCAATCACGTAAGGTAGATGTCCCTGGTTTGCTCTGCACCGGATGCTGTGCGTTCGTTTGCTTCAGTTCGGAACGGTAAGGAAAGTGCTCGTACCTGCACGTAGGAAATTTACGCGTAAAGTAGTCGTTGGCGTGTCACTGAGTGTGGTATTATGTTGCGCAGCTGGCTCGGGTTGTGACATGCTATGTGCGCTTCCCACGACCTTCTCTATTCAGTTTGCACATATTTTGAAATGCTTATGTTTGTTATAGGGAAACAAGTAAGACGCCTGCACAAAAGACGAGCGCTCGACTTATGACATATCTATATTAAGCCAGAATTATCTGGTAATTAAGTGAATTCAAATTGAGACTTAGTCCAGTTCTTCCCTTGTGTACGCGTCTGCATGTCTCACTGGCTCATTCAGAAATACGTACCAACTCGCCCAGCAAAACATTATGTTCTATTATCCCTGCAGCAAAAAAGTGGTTGCGCACAACTCCCTTTACAAGATTGCAGAGTACTGTATGATGTTTCAGGTGCACCACACCACCCAGAAATATTATCGAGCTCATTGTGAAGAGCGGTAACAGTGCTTTCGACGCTCGTATTACTTAAAAATGAGTAGACACAAAATATAAGTTCCAGACTCAGCTTTCAGTGAACCAAGATACATATAGAAAATCCAAGTGTCACTGAAAATTGTTTCCTCCTCTTCTACGCTTAAGCAGCATTGGTGACTCATAGGCTTATCTTACCCGAATACTTCCAATTTATTTATTTAAGTATACCTCTCACAGGCCCCTAGTGGCATTGTGCAAGGGGGGGAGAGTACACTCAACGATTACACAATAATTAGAATACATATGTGAATGCATACACAAAAATGCAGTGTAACAGATGCGCTAACATACAGTAATGTGGTGTTAAAATTGTACAAAGGATAAACCGAATGCTTTTGAACACGAGAGATCAGTGAACAAGAAACTTTCCCAAAGTTAAATATAATCAATAGAATTACAGAGCGAGCGGGCCAGTATATCCCAGTATATCCCAGTAATTGAGCCAGTATATCAGACAAACAAATGTTCTCGACGCATTGTACGAGTGGCATCGATTTCTTTAGGTGTATATAAATTACAAGAGAATGTACACAGTGAACCATCTGAATTCGGTATATAAATATGTAGTTTTCCAGGATGCCAAATGCGCGATTTGCGGTGTCTCTCTCCAGAAAACAAGCTGGACAGTTTTCTACAAAAATTAAAGAACTCTTTGTAGAGTATTGCGAATGAAATAAGATACCCAATAACGTGAGGGCTTTTTTGTATTTAGCGGTGGCCGACAAAGAATACTAAGTGCAGTTTCTCCACTTGTCTACAGCCATGTAATACCACTCACGAGAAATACAGCAAAACAATAAATGAAGACGGTACTCGCGTGGTATAGTCAGAAGTTTCTGGTGGAAAGTGTATTAGGTCGTTAGGTCTTTACAAAAAGTGGCTTAAAATGTTGCTCTCCAACCAGCAGGTAATCAGTGGCGAATATTACGCGGTTACATCACATAAGAGACCGTTCGAAATTTAGCACAGCGAAGAAGTGCGATTGGCGAAACGTCCCGCCGGTTGCGTTTCTAGAAGCCTGCAGCAAGAGGTGCGTGGAGAATTTGTGTTTTATACAACATACTATGGTGAACTGAGTTGTTTCTTATTGAGTCTTTATCGCGGCACTACAAATGCAACTGAATGCTGTGCGAATGCTATGCGCTGGGGTTGTCTCACTCTTTTGCCTCTACCAATATGGTCGCCGCAGCTTCACTAGCCCCCTAAGGCGGCTGCAGAGTCTGCCACTCCAGAAGTTTTATATAACGTCCTTGCCTCCGAAATTGCCACATCTTCGATCTCAGAGGCCATATGCCATCGCACCCAGCTCTCAATATGGCCGATAGGTGACGCGGTCATCCCACAAATTTCTCCTCTCGTCGCGTTCGAAATGAGAAGCGGTCTCGCAAACTTCGCAAAGTTATTTTTATTCATATTACTTACTCTGTTGTCCAACCGGCGGAAGGCTAAGTGAAAGTCGTTCACACAGTTATTTGCCACGAACGAAGTTATCTTCATAAAGGAAACGCCACATTCAGTTGGAAGCGGGCGGCTGGATCCGCCGCTACATCGTACGTAAGCTGCGTAAACGCAAAATTCTATGGATAAATCTGAGAAATATCGGGCGTACGCTAAACGCGATGGGTCGTTTAGCGCTTGGCGCATGCGCATTTCAACCGTGCAATTCTGCTAAGCCTGTTATTACACCAAACGTGCTAAACTAAAGTGGCGATTCGCTTTTCTCGGATGTTCGTACAACCAAGACCCCTGAAAGGTGCTCAGAGCCATTGCAGAATCATCACGAGGTTTGTGAGTGCGTGCACTCTCGGTAGTAGCAAATGTGACCGAGTCTGACGGCCTCATTATAGCGTGCATTAAAAGTTGTGATTTTGGCTCTGCAACTGAAACGCTTTCAAGATAATCATAATGAATGTCGACATTTTTGGATGTCTTGTGACAGCTAGCATAAGATATGGTTATTGCGAGTCAACGCTGGAATGTCAGTCACCATTCCTTCTAACGTGTGTCCCAGCTATACATTAGCCAAGCTGTTCATGAAAAAAAGAGTCATTTAAGAACACAGTGCAAGATATAATAATAAGACGCTCGGTGTACTGTCATCAGTGGTCTGAATGCCGGACACCGTAGGTATTGAAATCATGGCTAGCACCATGGTTTTTCATTCCTTTTTTTTCATTTGACAACATGATTAAGGTTAGCGCGACACCCTTTATATGTTGTTCGTCGGGGCTGGAGAATTTTGATTTTCAAATAACGGACAGTTCCTAACTTATTCGATTCGGTCCTCGAATCGAAATGTCAGTATACGAACATCAGAATATAGTTTGTATAGTCTTCGAATATTTCAAGTCGTTGACTGCAAGGGACAAAAATGAAATTATAAGTAAAACGGGATGACATTCATCCCATCCACAGTGAACGTAACGTACTACGGCGGGCTGCGTCACTCAGGCAGCCAAGCTTTCCGGCCTAAACACGATCACTCGCAATAAAATGTTGTTTAGACACAGCATTCGGGAGTGGCTATTGCTTGGTACTTATTATAGATGCGCCAGCTTTGTCTTCCTATCGGGCTGTATGTGTCTACATTTCATTGCAACATGCTTGATGCAATAGGGGCACCAGCTGTCGAGGTAATTTGAAGTAAAGAAAACGTGCTGCATGCCTGGTGCTCGGCCAATGCGAGAGTTCCAGACGCTTGGAAAGACCCCCACCTCTTGGGAAGTTTGCGGCGTTGGACCAGCAGATTATGTTTTTTTGGAGAGTCTTGGCGTTTTCTTTCTCTTGGTCATTGCACATCAGGCATAGCAGTCTGAACTAACTTTTCCCAAGAAACGGACCCCTGTAAAACTGGACGCCTGTCCGAGGGGCTGCTTGTTCCTGTCTTATAACTTGGTGGGTGTCCATGCGGCGGTGGAGATTGAACCACGCACCTCCCGCAGCCAAGCCGGGCGTGCTACCCACTGGGCAATTATGCGAGTCATTAAAATGCAGACCTTTAGTTTTGATAGCTAATCAATGATAACAGAAAGAATGACCAGCGTACAACGCGGCCGCTGATACCATTGGTCCCATTGTCGTATAGCGTAGCCACGCCTTTTTTTAAACTGCTTGGCTCGCGTTATCAGGGACACACGGTATAAGACTCATACGCTGACCAAGTATGCGCAGCTCTGTTCTACGGTAGAATTAACTTCCTACATATATCCTGGACGTATAATGTTGGCACACAGGCGTCTCTAAAGCACACCGACCTGTTGATGGAATGGTGAATTATATAGAATGGATTATTTGTATTACTAAATTTTCTTTGATTTAGCAACTCAGTATGCCGCACAGTGAGTGTGCCCACAGTGTGTCCTGGCCAATTCTCCAGGTTGGGTATGTCCCATTGTGACAAAAAAGTATACAATCCCTAAGTGTTGCTTGCTCCGTGTCGCACTTTGCTGCGAGTGCACCTGTCATCAGCATTCTTCCCGGTACAAGCATCATGCGTCACCTTCGTTCCTGTGACACCGCTGCGTGTACTTCTGAGACTAGACGCATCCACCTGATTTGGAGTTGGCATTTCGGGATAGCTCGGAAACGATGCAGTCCATAAGCGTAAAAATTGCATGAAAATAAAGCTGCGTGCGTTGTGCTCGATAAACAAAAGAAGTGCATTAGATTACATGTTGCACAGGATGAAAGCCCTAGTTTTGAAGCATTTATAGAACTACTGTACTAAAGCTTCGCGTCACTTACATTTGAACATGTGCAGATATATATATATATATATATATATATATATATATATATATATATATATATATATATATATATATATATATTTACATTCTTTGATTTGGATGTCATTGACCCTAGGGTACCCTTAATAATTTTTGTATGGTAATGCATGACTACCTAAACTCCGAAGATCCCTGAACATGTCAACAAATTAAACTGTTTAGTTGTTTTTGAGGCTCCCTGTGGCATTTAAATTATGGAGTTTTGCGTGCCAAAACTACTTTCTGATTATGAGGCACGCCGTAGTGGGAGACTCCGGAAATTTCGACCACCTGGGGTTCTTTAACGTGCACCTAAATCTAAGTATACAGGTGTTTTCGCATTTCGCCCCCATTGAAATGCGGTCGCCGTGGCCGGGATTCGATCCCGCGACCTCGTGCCCCTGTGGCATTTAATAAAACGCGCTTTCGTATGCTCAGTGTAGTGGCCGGAATTCTGTATGCGGTGAATACCAGGGCGTGAAAATTAATGGGTGATAATGATGAGCAGAATGTACATTATTCGCAAAGTATTCGAATATGTGATATTCACTTTGACTCGTGCTGCTCGATTCGTATCCGATTCGGTCTAAAAAAATAATACTTCTAAACCCTATGAAGCAAGGGAGAACGACGGAAAGCAGTGAGGAATAGGTCGTCTGCAAGTCCACAGCTCAGCGATGGTTCCTTATGAAAAACGAAAGCTTATCTCGAAGGCTATGCTTTTGCTAGTTGAGAAAAGTAGAAATTCGGCCTCGGTACGGCATACTGCGAGTAAAGCACAACAAACATGGACAGACAGCGGGAGCTTATGTGTTTACCCTCTGTCTGTCCAGGGTTTTTGGACTTCACTTGCAGCTTGCTGGTTACATGTGCTGAAAGTGTTTACAGGAACCGGAACCACGTCTTGGCAGCAATGTTTCGAACATTACATTGTGGTTAACTGAACCTGTAGCACAATTTTGAATACGATGGACAACCGGCTTCAACGCCGTTATTAGACACTTTTTCAGGCGCGTAGGAGCTCTGCATACATAAAGATCTTGCGACGCCGAGTGTTCCTAGGGGAGCGCGAAAGAGGAGTGTCGCTGCAGTACATGCTTCATATATAACTCCTTTCGACGGCGGCAATATATTGTGTACTCTAGTGGTTCAATGGCAAACTCATCACCGTGAACTGTCATCGTGAGATGTGTTCTGTGAAATTTCTTATTCTTTTTGATGCGGTAGCAATTATATAGACACTCACGGCGCATTCCTGTCATCGCCGTCGCTGTCGCCGCGATGCTCCGTATGAAATCCAACGGCGATAACACCGTCGCCGCGCTTCGTATGCTGTACGTGCGAGTGAATGCACGCAAGTGAAACCGACGATCGCGGCTCAATCTGGCGCGCGAATGAAGAATGCGAAGAGCAAACGCGCCGTCTTCCGTCGCGCGAAAACCCGTGGGGGGATGAGAGGGAGGGAGGGGGGCCGGCGTTGCGTTCCGGCAGCAACTGTGCATTTGGCGACCGGGTTCTAGAGGAACTGACGATCGCGGCTCAATGTCGCGCGCCACATATGGAGGAAAGCGGGGAGGCAGCGCGAGAGGGAGGCAGGCGGCTGCTTCGACTCAGCCAACATGTGCATGCTTTGGTTCGCGCGCGCCCTATCTAAAAGGGATCTGCAGACAGCTCATGCCTTTGTGCGCGCTGTGTTCTCGCCGCTATTGAAGCGATGGACCGCACGAAGGTGACTTCGCTCGCTGCGGCTACCGCGCTTGCCCACAGCAGCGTTTTGACTGCGTGTCCGTGCTAATCGAATGTGATGTGTTCGTGTTTTCTTGTGCGCGGTGACACCATGCTTGTTAATTCAGTTAGTAAGCGAATGTTTCCAAGTTTACACGGCCGATAAAGCTACCATCCTTACTTCGTATAGATGAGTACTAATTTGATATCGCAATCGATGCTTCGCCTTTCGGGCGAAACTGGAACTTTTTTTTTGGAAGATACCTGCATTATTATATTATTTTCCCTTTTCGGCACATGCATTACAAGTACTTTTTTCTTGTGCTTTATGTTCAGGCCTGACACGGGTGTTTCCTGCCAAGAGGAGCCGAGCGGCCCAGCGCGAAGCGGCGAAGGGGGCTTACGTAGATGCCTCTTTGGCAGCCGCAGACAAATGGATAGTGCCACGTCGTTGCTGCGAATTCGTTTCATTCTGCAATATCCATTTGGAGGTTATACCGAATTTCGTGCTCATTGCTGGGCCGTCGCCGATGACCCTGGCACTGGACGTAGTGACGCTGGCAAAACAGTGAGAGCGCCGAGGGTGCTACGCGACGCAGGGTACGTTATGTTACGTGCGCCATAGTGAGCAAAACGACAACAAGGTAAAAGCGGGAGCCAACGTTTCGACAAGTAGACTTGTATTTTTCAAGGCGTCTTGAAAAAGACAAGTCCACTTGTCGAAATGTTGGCTGCCGCTTTTACCTTGTTCTCGTTTTGCTCATCACCTTGAATTTCCATCTCCCGCCGTCCCCATGCGCCATAGTGACACACGGGCCAACCACTTACGACGAAAATCTTCCGCTTCGTCATTACGGGCTTTGTTTCGGCCACTATGGTCCCGACTGGGCGGTAGTTTTAGTGGCAGATAAATAGTGCAAAGCGCGTCGTTCTCCATTGCACCTAGGCAAAGGCAGATTTAAGAAGAGTCCCAGCCAAAACCTGCAGAGTTTTCTCTGCGGACTTTTGGTTCGGCAAAACGTGAGAAAGGAGTTCTCGTCTATTCCCACGTTTGCGTGTGCAAAGTCTTTATCCTCCTCAGACCCGAAGCCCGCTGAGGGCATAACTTTTTAAGCCAGTTGCTATTACCGACTGCTATATTATGAATGTGAAAACACTCTGTTTTGTGTAAATAACCTGGTTAGTGTACGCATTTGGGCTGGTTGGTTCAAGATTACGAGCAGTAAAACAGCGCTAAACAACAGGACCAGGAGAAGGACACAGACACCAGCGCTAACAACCAAGTGTTTTTATTCCCTCAGTCAGCAGATATATACTCAGCCGTATCCCAAACTGGTTAGATCTTGGAAGCAGCACCTCTATGTAAATGGAAATAGTAACCGTGTCCTGATATAGTTCTTATCATAAAAACTGTTTTTATTGGCCAAAGGACAGAGATAAGGATCTAACATCACGTGGCACATTGTCTGGTTGATGCTGCACCCTGTATTATTTTTTGTAAACTCTCAGAAATCGAGAGGTACTCTATGGTTGCCGTTTGTCGTCTTTGACGACACAGCGGCCTTGACCGAATCTGTGGGAATTTTCACAAAAGCTTAAAGCAGTAATGCGCCTACACAACGTTAACAAAGTTTCACATCCTTCAGGCTTTAAATAGGGATTGCATATTTTACGTAATTGTAGCTGAACTAATGCTGAAAAGGAATAAAACAATGTGCCCGATTGGGAGCTATGGGACTGAAGATGATATATACGCCTGAAACTAAGGCTGTCTATTAATAGCACTGATTATTAGCACAAAGTGCGGTCATATTCTGCCACATGCAATACTTTGGGCTTGTGTACAGGATCTATATAATATGCTGGGGTGAATGGAAGAGACACCTCGTCCTGGCAACCTACCCGTTATAGTTTTGACCCACTGCGTTTAATAAAAAACGTTGTCCCCTAGTTGCATGGTGTACATTTGCCGCTTCGTGCACGTAAACCGCAAATATGTCGGAGACTCCTTGTCTGTATGTCGTTAGCGTAGCTCCCGAAAATTTGTACCCAAGCGCATGCGGGGCGCCGAGTCGTCGGCGCTCCTCGTATTGGGGGGTCCTTACTGCAGTGTATATTGAAAAGCAAAAAAGCAAAATGAAATTGAGAACACAATGGACTGTGGACGCTGAAGAACCCGTGGCTTAATGGTTGGAGCTGTCCAGGGTAAACACCACGATTGTGGTGTCGTGGGGCCCGCTAATCATGGGAAAAACCAAAAGACGGGAAAAAACGACGTTCGCCGTGGTTCGAAGAATGTGCGTGTATGGCCTGTATAGTGAAAATCAACCCAGCGAAATGTGAACACCCACTAAAGAGGCTGTTTGCGTCCTTTCCTCGAGTGGCGTGTTTCCTGAACTGTAGGTATCACCATGGAAGCTTATGAACCTTCTCAATATGTCACAATTATAACGTTCGTATGTGCACCATTTTCTGCGTTGCAGTGCCTGATATATATGTATAATCCTGCAGCGCAATGCTGAGAGGGCTCCAGGTGCAAGACCACGTCATAAAGCTTTCGCAGTGGACATTTGCAATGTATTGGTGTCATGTGATATGTGCAGGCCTACTCTGTTTTTAACTCTTGCGATGACTGTCGCTAGACGGGGAGTCAACATTACTTTCCCAGTTAAGAAGAGTACGTCACACTAATTATTCCCCCATTGCTCGGCGTAAACATGAAGATTGAGTTCCACCCAAGTATCCAATGAGCTTGAACGGGATCTTTTCTTGGTTTCAACTTTTGTTGACGTTTTATCACAAAGGAAAGAACAATGCGAAATAGCTATTTCCCTAATTGCACAAACCTTCGCTTGCACGAGAAGGCGTGTGTGCGATGCCATTTGAATGCTAGGAAACCAAGCACTCCAACGAAAATGCATAAGCATTGGACGTGAGGCAAGAAAACTTATCTGTTTCCTTTCAAAGAACGAAACTGGATATGGTGCACACCATCAGCAGATTTATTCCCCTGGATGAAACTGCATCCGTCTGTGTGGCGAGCAATATGTAAAGATTTCGTAACTTGGAGATGAAAGCTTCCCGAGGAAGGAAAATAGCGAACTGAAGGCATCGTGGGCTTTGGGGTTCAGTTTCTTGCGCCATATTGTGGTCGCAGAGAACTTCGAGGAGTCTGACTGCATCTAATAACAAAGAGCTCAAGTTTGATATTGCAATGGTTGCTGTTTTATTAGTAGTATTTGAGCAGCTCCATCTAAAGGAATCTGCTTCCTTTTGTGGAAAAAAAGAACAACAACAAAGTGCTGTGAACATGAGCAGCATTTCTTGTAAAGTTACGTGACGTGGCGGCAGATCGCATTTTTTTTGACGGCATCACGCACACAGCTCTGTGCGCCTAAGAATTCGTCCCCCCCCCCCCATATAAGTACAGATATTGCAAAATACCTCTTTATACACATCCATCGCCGCGCGCGTCCATTTGCTCCTCAGGCCACATTTTGCGTTGGGCCATTCTGGCGCAACAAATGCATCCTGCCTTGCCAAGTTTCACATACGCCATCATACGGCACGTATAAAGACAAATGAAATCGGGCTTAATATTCTGAACGCTCACGGTGGCAGCTGCACTTTACGGCGCTTCGTTGCGACATATAAGAGCGTGCACAAACTAGGAATGTCAATTGCAGCGCAAGCTGTTGCAGACATTTTTTTTTTCTTATCGCTGCAGTGAAAAAAAAAAGGACAACTTGCGCCGTTTATGGTGATGGCCTGGCGTCGCGCTCGTTGCTGCGGTTCTTACGAAACAAAATTCAACGAACTGTGATTGTAACCACGGCACTCGAAAAAGACTTCTTGTTGGCTTATAGTTGGTGAGGTTTCATTATTTGCGTGAGTGGTAGATAAGAGAGAGAGAGCAAATGATAAAGGAAAGGTAGGGAGGGTAACCAGGACTGAGCCCGGTTGGCTACCCTACACTGGGGAAAGGGAAAAGGGGACGGAAAGATTAAAGGAAGAAGAGAAAGTCCACTGGGGATATCGTTCGGTCACTCAGTCCGGATCACAGACGCTGACTCAGTCCAGTAGCCTTCAAATATCGCAGCAGAGCTTTTGTGGCCTTTTGTAGCTGCGATATGTAAGGCCATGGTCCCAAGATCTTCTTCAAGGTGAACGGTGTTCTATCTAGCTGATTCAGAGCTGTGCAGAGGTCATGTCTTTCGTTTTGAAAAGATGGGCAGTAGCACAGGAGATGTTCTATAGTTTCCTCCGCACCACAGGCATTACAGTCGGCGCTATCAGTCATTCCAATTAAAAATGTGTATGCATTGGTGAATGCGACGCCCAAGCGTAAGCGGCACAGCATTGTTTCCTCATTTCGCAGAAGTCCTGGTAACAGCCGCAGTTGCATAGAGGGGTCGAGGGAATGCAATCGTTCTTGGGTGAATTCAGGTGTGTGCCACTTCTCTAATGTCATACGGTGTGCTACCTTGCTTAGGTGTTGGGCTGCGTCGGTCCGCGATAAAGGTACAGACACAAGGGTTGCTCCTTCGTGTGCTTTCCTAGCAGCCTCGTCAGCGAGGTCGTTGCCGGAGATACCGCAATGGCCAGGCAGCCACTGAAACACAACCTCGTGTCCTTTCGCTATCATACGATGGTGCATTTCTCGTATCTCCGACACTAGTTGTTCACACGACCCGCGACGAAGAGATGATAGAAGACATTGCAAGGCCGCCTTCGAATCGCAGAATATTGCCCACCGATTGGTGGGTTGGTTGTTAATGTAATCAACGGCACCTCGGAGGGCAACAAGCTCCGATCCGGTCGATGTTGTCATGTGAGAAATCTTGTATTGGACGCTAATTGATCGTGATGGTATAACCACTGCGCCGGTGGAGCTGGTCTGAGTGGAAGAGCCATCCGTATATATGTGAACTCGGTCAAAGTAGAAAGTGTTCAAACAATCCAGAGCTGCTTGCCTCAGGGCCAAGGTAGGCAGGTCGGTCTTCTTTCTTATCCCTGGAACGGTGAGACGCACTTCAGGTTGTTCTAAACACCACAAAGCTGAGGTTGAACGTGCTGAGGGTGTGAATCCCGATGGTAGACAGGCACGATGGACGCTGACCTCGTTGGAGAAAGACGCCTGTGGTCGTCGCTCTGGCAGGCAGGCAAGAGAGCTTGATTGCATGCGTGAAACATGACGAACATGGGCCCTAAGCGTGTCGATGCTAATGTAAGTTGTGATCGGATGGTCTCTAGCCATTATAATGGTTCCTGCTGTTGAGGCGCTCCGTGGAAGTCCTAGGCAAACACGTAGTGCCTGTGCTTGTACGCTCTGTAGTTCTCGAAGATTTGACTTGCATGTTTTAGCAAGCACGGGAG
This sequence comes from Dermacentor albipictus, assembly GCF_038994185.2. Lineage (NCBI taxonomy): Eukaryota > Metazoa > Arthropoda > Arachnida > Ixodida > Ixodidae > Dermacentor > Dermacentor albipictus. Next base: position 65,811,955 of record NC_091825.1, read on the forward strand.
AACTATAACGTAGCAATCCGATAAAAAGTGCGCGATATAACTGTAGCATGGAGGCCACAGACGATCCCCATGTTTTCCCGGCGATAAACTTGAATACATGGACAATAGATGTGAGCTTCTTCTTCAATTGGGTAACATGAGGGCTCCAAGAGAGGTCCCGGTCCACAATGACACCCAAAAACCGATGATTTCTCTTGTAGGAGATACGCTGGCCATTAATGCATACTGGATAACGAGACATTGGTTTTCTTGTAAAAGCGACTAGCGCACATTTTTCTGTTGAGATGGTAAGGCCTTGTGTCTGAAGATAGTGAGATGCCTGTGTTGCTGCTTTCTGCAGCCTTGCGCGAACCTGCAGACGAGTGACCGCTGATGACCAGATGCAGATGTCGTCGGCGTAGATTGAGACACTCACTGTTTCCGGTAGGCATACGGCCAGCCCAAGAAGCGCGAGGTTGAAAAGAATAGGGCTTAGGACCCCACCTTGGGGAACTCCTCGGCATATGTAGTGGTCGGTAGTCGGACCACCTTCCGTACGTACGAACAAGGACCTTTGTGTCAAGTAGTTTCTGATCCATCGATATACTCGCCCTCCTAGTTCCATTGTCAAAAGTGCGTCTAGAATGGGTTGATGGGAAACGTTGTCGTAAGCGCCTTTCACGTCCAGAAAGAGCGCTACTGATAATCGTTTCCATGATTTTTGCTGTTCTACAGATGACACTAAATCGATGACACTGTCAATCGATGAACGGCCTCGTCGAAATCCCGCCATAGAATCAGGGTAAATCTTGTGGTGTTCTAGGTACCATTCGAGACGCATGAGGATCATGCATTCCATGAGATTCCCGACGCAGCTAGCAAGTGCTATAGGCCGATACGATGCCAGTTCGAGCGGCGACTTTCCTGCTTTCAGTAGAGGTACCAGGCGGCTGCGTTTCCACTCCTGTGGGACGACACCATCTTGCCATGAAATATTAAAAAGGCTGAGGAGTTCTCTTCGTGCTTCTCGGCCTAGGTGGCGCAAAGCAGTATATGTTATGCCATCGGGCCCCGGTGAAGACGAACACCTACAGAGCGCCATGGCAGCTTCTAACTCTTCTATAGAGAATGGAGCCTCCATACTGGTATCTCGTGGACCGGGGATGTCGCTTAAAGCCATGTCAGGGACTGAAACTGTGCGGCCGGCGATTTTCGCGCAATATTCCTCTGCAACGTCTATCTCGCGGCGGTTTTGATAGAGAGCAAGGGCGTTAAAAGGGTGTCGTTGCTGGGGTTTTGAGCAAAGACCCCGTAAGGTACGCCACACACGGGACAATGGCTTGCGGGGGTCTAGTGACTCGCAAAAGCATTTCCATCTTTGAATCGCTAGCTTATCCATTCGGCGTCTTATCTTCTTTTGCATGCGCCGAGCTTCTCTGAGGTCAGGAATTGACTTTGTGCGCCTGTACCTCCTTTCAGCACGGCGTCGTATTGTACGAAGCCTTTCCAATTCAATGTCATTCTCTGTACGCTTTTTCGAATGTGTGAAGCAACGCGTGCAATCTTGCATTGCGTCTGCAATCACGTCTTCTAATCTGCGTGCGATATGTTTCTTGCAGGTGTCTTCTACTCGATCTTGAAAGACTGACCAATCGATTTGGCGAGATACATCCGGTAATGCGGCGTCTAGTCCATCGATTCTCACATAGGTCGGAATATGATCACTGCCATGTGTTTCGATATCAGTGAACCACTGCACGCTCGAAGTCAGGCAACGTGAAACCAAAGTCAAGTCAAGGCAGCTGCTGTACGTTGTTCCTCGCAGAAATGTCGGACTTCCGTCATTTAGAAGACACAGGTTGTGGCCTGATGCAAAAGATATTAGTGACCTGCCCCTCGAATTTATCCTGGGGCTTCCCCATATATGGTGGTGAGCGTCGAAGTCCCCTGTTATTATCCAAGGACCGGGAGTAGCAGCCATAATATCTTCTAGTCTCTTGCTGTCAAACTGACTTGTTGGGGATAGGTAGACGCCAATAATAGTAAAAGACAGCCTCTTCTTTTTCACACTAACACAGACGTAGTGATTACCGTCGTGTGGCGCTACGGGTCGCGAAAAATACGTTAGGTCCTTGCGAATGTACACCAGAACCTTACTAGTATGGACACACGTTGTTGACACAAAAGGTTCATACCCTGATAGTCTTATGGAAGCTGATAAGTTCGGTTCACAGATCACCAGTATAGGAAAGTGGTAGTCAAACACGAACTGTCGAAAATCCGAAATACGTGACCTTAGCCCTCTCGCATTCCATTGGAATATGGAGGCACTTCTGACATCATCCCGGAATGATCGCTGTTGCTGTCGATGAGCCATGGTTCTGCTGTAGAAGTTCTCAAGCACTGGTAGATAAAGAATGCACAAGAGACTGGACAAGAAGTCAGTGGCATTTGTCCTGTTGTACAATGTTATGTATCGTCGTTGTTGTGTGTCATTTCTCAAAAAGATGAACGAAATGCAAACCAGAGACATGTGACTGTCACTGTTTTTTTGTCGCCTTTCAGTTTCTTATTTTTATGTTCGCTATGAGGAACCAGCATTGGCGAAGAGGAATGCTATGTCAGTTTGAGTGAGCAGCTAAAATACGCTTACACCATCAGATAGGGAGTCTGCGAAAATGATACGACATTTTGGATGATAACAGACGAGCGCATCTATCAACTTTCGATTTAGCTTTGTGCTTCCAGCCAAGGTCTGGCCATGTCCATGATTGTTCGAAAAGCGCGTGTGCTCATACAATCTAGCACGCCAGTTGCTGTATTGTAAGGCCAGAATCTGGATACGTGTAGCACCTTAAGCCGAGCGGTGAAATTCATGACCCGAAATCACAGCATGTGCTACTGAAAACTGCCTCCACCGCTCTCTAGGCTGTTGGCCTGCGAAGTTCCAGCGCTGGCTGCCCATAGAAGGTACGTGTTGTGTTGTGTTTGTCTTAGCATTGTACTTCGTCTTCTGATTTGACTTTTCGTCATGCTCATGGGGAATGGAACGCCAGGCGCGTCTCCAGGCATACCTGTCCAGGGTTCATTAAAGAGCCTCTCTCTTTCTCTTGTTAGATTATCTCTTGATAGCACTGTAGGTACTGGCAAATTTTTGGCAGAGGTGACAGTAAGTGTACATTGCCTTCCGTGCCTAAACTGTTGTACTTAGGAGTGCCTTACAGTTGCTGCCACGCTTCCACTATGCAAGTTTCCGTCTGTTGCGATAACTGTTCAGTTGCTGCTTCTATATACGCTATCTCAGTATTGGCGACGCCACCTTCTGCCACTACGCCGGTGGGAGCCCTGAGAGGAGAGCTATTTTCGTGGAGCCGTGAAGCCAAGGAGTTGTACGCTTAAACTGACGCACAGAGGACTGAAATATCTGGCAAAACTAGCGGTAAGAAAACTTCCCACACCGACAAGCTGAACTCACACAATCCACAAAAATTACGCGTGCGATGCTTTAGTAAGTATGCTGCAGCGGCGGCCATTCTCCTATTATATCTTCTTGGGTACCTGCAAACGTGTCAGATTAACCCAGAGAACGTTCGTATGGTGGCATAGAACAACAACTAAAAAAAGAGCTGCTCGTCAAATTCCTCTATACATTGCTGTCAATGAATATATATATATATATATATATATATATATATATATATATATATATATATATATATATATATATATATATATGTATATATATATATATATATGTATGTATATATATGCACTTGAAGATAATTGTGGGATAAATACCATATACAAGATATGCATCGTCAAACTTTCCGATCAAAATGTACTGTCGTTCGATTTACTTTCATAAGAAAATGTCGTTTTATACATTGAAGCAGAAAAATAACTGGAACGCCAATGCATTTCGCCACGAAGTACGGGAATTAACACCTCCAAACTAGTGTCATCCTGAGAATTCGATCCAAGTGGATCCGCCTTGGAACTCCCCAGTTAGAATGTGTCAATTTCAATATGTGCCATACCTTAATTAGTTAGAAACCTAATTAGCGATTTTTAATTGGTTGATTATGCATTTCAGTTTTTTTTACAAGTATTGTCCGCCTCTTCGAGTAGATCAGCTCTTGCACTATAATTGTGATATAGGTCACAGGCATTAAAAAAAATTGAAAGTGTTCGCTGAACCACCCGGTATTTATACTTCACGCGTATTGTATACAAAAAACAGTGTAGTAAAAATTACAAAAAAAACCTTCATGAAGCAGCTATGCAGTCCTTCATGTCCACCGCCCCTTCCATAAAAAAACAAGAAATGAAAGAGAAATTTAGGATAGAAGCATGCATTGGCCTAGCCAGTGTGCATGAAAGTATATGACAATACTACACTTCAAGCAGCAGTGTCAGCAAAATGAAACTGGGCGGCCTTCCTGACACGCCCAGTCAAACGGGTAAAACAGTAGCATAAATCCCCGTCGTTGTGTTTTCCACTTCTGTGCCGTAGTCATTTATGGCCCGTCGTAAACCAGCGTTTTGTTGATCTCTTTAACGTGCAGAGCAAGTTCAGGGGAAGCGGGCTTCGATCGCAATGTTTCCTTGGACCTTTGCTCTCATTCTCAACGTGAACATCCCCTGCGCTTGCTACGTATGCAAAACGCTGCACGAAGGGGGCTTTACTTTTACACTTTGCTTTGAAGGTTACGGGCCAACTGAATGAATGTTTTATCGCCCTAACTTGGGATCTCCGCTTGCTGTAACTTGAGAGGTGCTTCTTTTTAAAATATTTAATTTCTCGCCGATTCCTGCGCTACGGTCGCGTGCTGTAACGTGCTTTCAAGTTTCGTCTTGGATGAATTTAGAAAGTGTGCCTCGTGGGAACGACCCTATCTGAGCGACCGACGTGCTTGCTTTCACCGTTCTTGCGCTTGTTGCTATTCACCAGCAACAATGGTGAAAGAACTAGGCGAATTGTTGCGCAAATGGTGCCTGATACGCGAGCGATGCGATAGCCTTTCTGTGCAGCAAGTCGGGCTTAAATTTTGAGGACTAATAATACGTATGCCTTGTCAACAACTTTAGCTAGTTCGCTTAAAAAATTATTGAATCGACAAGCAATACATGTGCTCAATACTGTGAAGGAATAGTCATCATTAGTATTATTACGCTCAGTGCATGAAAAAAAAAATCTCTCATATCTGATTACGAAGCTGTGTAACGTAAACCAACTCTACCGCAAACACACAAGTTCCGTTATCTTATGGCTCCGTCTAACAGCTTGCTGCTGTATTCAGAGTGGAGAAAAACCGATATATTCCTCATTACCTATACAAACTACAGATACGTCATGCTCTCTTCAGTTCCACTAGTTATTATCGATTTCGTATTGTGGCGCATCTAAGAACTGTGTCTCATTTTTTATACACTGTAAACGAAAATAAACCCAGCTGAGAGTTTTTAAGAGGTGATGTGCCCTAAAACCTCCCCTCCTCAAATATTTACTCCGATGTATGGGAGCAAAACAGCGTCATTCCCTCGTTTCACTCCGCTGGCTAGCTGCCGGAGTATTAAGGCGACATGACGCGATTTTACTCCGCTTAAAAATTTTGTTCTCCCGTGAAACTCCGACAGGGAGTTTTGAAAAACTCCCCTCGGCCGATACAGGTTAGTCACGTGGCGCTTCCCATGAGGCTGTGCGCCTCGCCAGCGACCGGGCGCGTTCGGCGGAGCAGGCAGTGCTCATGGCTGACGGTTTGTTTACGTCTGTGAAGTGTCGTTCCGTGACAGCGTTTCGTCAATTTGTTTCCCGTATCTCCTTCCAGAAAGTGTTATAGGCATGCCTGAAGCTCACTGTATCTCAGCTTCAAGTACATTAGCTGTGATCACTTTGCTGACAACGATGATTGCAAGAACCACGTTTTCAAGTGCGGAAAAAGGCTTAGGTATACCTCGAAGCTGCTCACTGGCTCGTGATGTCGGCTCACGTTCTGGCTGTGTTTCCGTGCTGGGTCACCCTGTCTTGTGTTCTTCAGTACGTGAAATGCCACTTCTATGTCCTTTTGAGTACATGCTGACAACGTCCGGTGTAATGTTTGTAAGGACCGCGTAGCAATGGCAACAGCAGCCACTGATCGAGCGACGACATCCGTGCTAGTCGCGCATGAATGGCGTAACCCAAGTTCGTTGCGGTGCTGTGTTGCCAGTGAGAAAGACCGGAGTGCAAGCAACTGTTTTTATTTATCTGTGAACGGATATCCTCGCCTGAAGAAAAACGGTAGGACATAAGTATATATGTGTGCTTAAAATAAAGCTTCTTATTGAGCGATGTGAATCGAATTGTTATCGCGCATATAGGTTTTGGTCACGTCGTTGCTTCCGATATTGCATTAACATTACGCTCTATCCGAGACACTGATTTAGACGCATGCCTGCTGGCTACGAGTTTAGGGGTTCACTCGACAGATCAGCGATGTAGCTCCTTTTCGCAACCGAGACAGACTGCTTGTACTCAGAGCAAGTAGTGCGGTGTATAAAATGTATGTCTGCGCATTTTTCGGTGTTACGTCGGCTGCTGCGGGTCATGCTCACACGTAATAATTTCTTGCTACGCTACCACTATATCGAAAAAATGTAATTTTGCTATGCAGCACATGCACTTACATTTTTCTAGCTTACTGTAACTAACGCACTACTTTTTGGCCGCGAACGCCGGCAGTGTGCGAAGTCGCTTCAGCACTCACAGAATGGCATAGTTTTGAAAAATAACGCCATTAACTTTTTTTCTCTCACTATTTTGAATTAACAGTTTTGTGTTGATTAAGGTATTCTGTTAGTTTCAAAGAGGCAGATCTCGTATGAACGAACATGTGAGTCGTAATTCTGAAAACAGCACAGCTGCTCCCTTGGCGGTTTCGAGGCACACAGTATCGTGGCTATATATACTGGCACCGTTGCATCTTGAGTATCGCGTGTACGTGGGATGTCTTTCAAATTTCTGCATTGGGCGTTTCTGGAATGTTTATGTATGTCATGATATATGTGTTTTCATTGACTTGTTTCATCGAATTGGACGCGGTCTCGTGTGCATATTTCGAAATTTGACCAGCAGCCTCTGCATGTAAACATGTTCGCGCAAACTGACGCGATGCCTCTTTTTATATTCCCGTTGCACCTCGAAAAAACTCCGTCATTTGCAAAGCAAAAAATAAAAAAAGACAGAAAAAAACCTCCCATAATTCTACGCAAAAATTCCGCTCGTACGGAGTAAAAATTCTACTCCGATCATACGGAGCATAATAAACTCCGAACCGGGGGGTCGCTAGAGGACAAGCAGTATACTCCCACCTCGGAGTTATTTCCGTTTACAGTGTATGAATACCTTGTGTGTCAAAGCGCACGCGCAAATCTGGTTTTCTTGTCCGAGAGCGGTAGTTTTCATATGCGAGGTGTAAGAATATACTGTGTCATTTGTTAAATGCTTTACGGGTCACTTCGGCCTTCGGAAACCGTATAATGAGCAAAACTGTTTCCTTTCTGTGAAAATGCACACTCTATATGATCGACCTTCATACTTGTCGAAGATATAATAAACTTGTGACTGATGTTATGATGCCGCATTTCGTGCTAGGTCTGCTCCTCAGTACTTTCTTTAAAGAGAACAGCGCGTATTTTTACAGGGAATAGGAGGGAGACACGACACGGACATGCGCTGACTTCCAACTAAATTTTATTGCTTGGAACGAGGAATATATAACAGCTCTAAACAACAAGAGAACGAAAAAAAAACGTTCATAGATTCACAGTCACTCATACATGCCGCACTGAACACAGGAGATAACTGTAATCATCCTATACTCCCTCTAAAATGACAGTTCTTTGGAAGAAATCGATAAGGAGGGGTTACTGACGCATGCGTCTTTTGACCAGACGATGTGCGCTGCTTCGATGATTTCATGCGTCAGTTAGTTACTGTGTTTACTTAAAACCTGTGTTCGAGCGAAGTCAGGCTTGCAAGCTTTGTTGTCGCAGTTTCTACAGTAGATGGCAAGGTGCCCTTTTACAGCATTATGCACATTATTGCTTTGCTGCTTCAGGCTTTCATTAAGGCATCTCCACGTCTGACCGACATAAAGCCTGCCACATCACGCAGTAATGGCGTAGACAACACCCTCTTTACAAGAGACGAATTGATTTTCATGATTGATGTGGCGCGCAAAGAAACTTTCACTTTAAAATTAACCCGCGAAAAAGAAAGAATACGCGTATGGTTGAAAGACGGCATGTCGCTAGTACGAAATCTAGTGCAAATGCATGCGGCTGTAACATAAGTAACATTTAGAGAAAAATAAATACAATTGTGCAGGTCATGTCATGTGGGTCATATAGTCTACCATCAGTCTATTAAGGGAATGGAGGCGGTAACAAGGCAAGGGAACCGGAGTCGAGCACGAAAAAAGGTTATATTCTGCGCACTACTTAAGTAGCGCGCAGAACGGGGACTGTTATGAACTCCCAACCGGTGCCACCAGTGTTACGACACCCAACCGGTGCCACCAGTGTTACGAACTTGCACCGCTGCACCACGATTACGGCTTTGTGGTCCCGTAGCGCTCTTCACCCGTTTCGTGACAGAGCGTTGGTAGCGAAGACTCCGAGCCTGGCGTCGATGAGAATAACAAAAGGGACTTTATACATTATATACAGGTTATCATACAGGACATAAACGGATCGGCACTGGGGCCGAGAGCTCACACAAACGCGACTGTTCTCGCACGACGGCGTCCGGCGAAAACGCGTGACACATCTCACCCCAGTCGGGAGCGACCCTCTCTCCAGGTGGGGTCGGCGGATCCTGTTTTCGAGCGGCGTGTCGCTGCTTTTATAATCCCCGAGGCCCATTGTCACTCAAACGGCCCAATACAAAGTCAGCACACGACGGTCGTCCGAGGGGTCCAACCAGCGACCGCGCTGGCCGCCCGGTTCAAAGTTCGCGCGCGCGGTGACCTCCAGGCAAGGGAGGTGCGGCGCCGGGCTGGCGGGCACACGCGGACACGTTTAAACACGCTGCTTCGCCGAGGCTTCTCCCGGACGAAGGCGCAGCATCTTGACTTGTGAAGGGAGAATTATGGCGCTCGCAGGATAGATTCCGCATCTTGCAGATTCGGAATCCGGGCTTGTGGTAATGGCACAACAGCATCCCCGCCCTCAGATAAGGCGCCGGGAAGACGAGCTGCCTCCACGTGGCTCAGATGCCAGGCGCGCACGTTCGTCAGGCTCGTCCAAGTTCACGTCCAGTGTCGGGACGCCAGGTAACATCACGTGCCCAGGTCCGACTCGCCAGGACAGGAGCTCTGCTCACCACGTCGTCGCCAAGGCACCTTGACCAGCTCCGCTCGGGTCGTTCCTAAGACCTTGCTTCTCGCCACTGGTCCCGCTTGGTCGTTCTGCAGCTTGCAAAACCGACCGGCAAAAGGCAACACCCAACACGAACAAGTGCCCTCTGTCTCCCGTCAAACACCAGACAAGGCCATAATTCAAATCAACCTAACTAAATTGTTTTCCCCTTTTTTCTCCCGCTGCAACAAGAGGCAGGTGTACGATCTAGCACACAAGGCTCAAACAATCAGTTTTCAAATCAACAACACACCAAAATAGAAACAATTATTAATCAGCAATAATAATTACAAATAGAATGGTCCCCTTGAAATCGCTTTGGACCGAAAACATACTTCTGAGGAAGCAAATGAGGTCATTCATTTTTCCCGGCGATATTTTCGCGGAATCCGAAGCTGCTTATATTTGCGACCCTGCTTATCCGTGTAGCGGCGGTACAATAAGCCAGATTCCTTGCCAAATGAAACCCCCTTTTCTTTCACTCCCCGTTTGACGCTCTTCCTCAGATCGGCTAGTGAACAATCTTCCTGTTGTTCGCGAATCCGAGTTTCCCTTTCAACTGCAGCCTGCTCCTGCCAGCTGGCGGAAACCGGAGCGAGTGTGGAGCCCGCGTCGCCTAATTGCGGCGTCGAGTCTATATCGCGGATAGCACTGCACGCGTCACTCCCACTCACTTCCAGGACCCGCTCGTCTAGGCCAGCCTCCGAGCTCTGCCTCTCCCGTGACTGCTTGCCACTCAAGTTACCGTGATCGGTCCGTGTGCCGCACCGCCTTTCGCTCACCGACGCTAAGTCAAGTTCCCTCGACAGCGGGCGCGCTTTGGATCGCGTGGGGGCCATGTACGCCACGTCGGCAAAGAATGATTTGCCCTGATCCCTCAGCAGCTGCTCCGAGCTATTTGAGAAGAGGTAGGAAAATTGCTCCGGGAGGGCGGCTGACACAGCGGCTTCGGTGTTAATTTTCCCAAATTCTCCTTCAATGCTAACCGTTGCGATCGGTAAACAGACACTCTCCTTCTCGGCCACTTGCCGTATCCTAACGCACTCTCCCGTAAAATCCCTCGAGGAGACGAAAGACGGGTGAACAACGTCCATAGTTGCTGCAGAGTCCCGCAGTGCTCGGCACTTCTTGCCGTTTACCTTAATTTCCTGCACATAGGGCTCCAATAGACGTATGTTTTTGTGAGTTTCCTGTATCGTTGCAAAAGCAATTCTCTCTGGGCAGCTTGCAGCGATGTGCCCTTGCTTTTTGCAATTGTAGCAGGTTAACGGTCTCCGTTTTTCAAAAGAACGCGTCATTTCGTTTCGCTGTTTCGGACCATCGTCATCATTCTGAGATGCATTCTGTCCATCCCTTACAGTTTCTTTGGGAAGGGACTCGTCGTCCCGAAACTCGCGACGCGTGATTTCCTTCCGTTCGTCGGGCTTCCCGTAAAACACATCTCTTCTATCAGCTTTTTCTACGCGCACCGCCTTGCTGTGCAAGCTGCGGCGGGTGTAATACTCTTCCGCTAACTCTGCTGCCTTGTTTAGCTTAACCTCCTTTAGCCTATCTTGCAGCCAGAGCCGGACATCCTCATCAATGCAACGGTAGAACTGCTCCAACGCGATGCATTCGACAATTTTGTCGCGGTCGTCGTAAACCTCTTCGCCCTTCAGCCATTCCACCAAGTCGGCTTTTAGACGAAACGCGAAGTCAACATTCGACTCCTTACCCTTTTTTGCATACCGGAACCTCTGCCGGAAAGCTTCGGGCGACAATTTGTACTTCCGCAGTAGCGCTTCCTTCACATCACTGTAGCTCTCAAACGCCTCTTTCGATAAGCAAGTTATTACGTCTGATGCCTCCCCAGGAAGCAACGCTAACAGATTCTGTGCCCAGAGGGATCGTTCAATGCTATTCCGTTCGCACACGTGCTCAAATTTCACGAGGTATTTGGCCATATCCTCTCCGACGACAAAGGGTGGAAGTTGATCGCGTATTCTTGGAACGTCAGAAGTGAGACTAGGCGCTGGCGAGCTATTTCGGGTCTCCAACTCTTTCATTTTAAGCTCGTGCTCACGAATCTCTCTCCTTTCCTCCTTTTCCTCCTCGCGACGTTGCTGTTCTCTCCTTTCCTCCTTTTCCTCCTCGCGACGTTGCTGTTCTCTCCTTTCCTGCTCGCAACGTTCCTTCTCCTCCCTTTCCCGACGTTCATTGATACCCGCCAAGGCCTCAGCGGCTTACTCAGCCGTTACGTCCCCAGTCCTCATGACCTCAAGGATCGCATTCTTTCTTTTGGTTGAGCCCAACTCAATGCCCAACTCCTCACAAATTTCGAGAAGTTCCTTCACCTTGTACTTCTCCATCGTTCACACTGTCCTCCTGCTGTTTACCCTTTTTGAATATACCTGCCGTACGCTACTATAACACTACTAGTAAGACATATGCAAGTATTTCACACACTGCCCTGTTTACCCTCTCAGCATCCCCTGGTTTTCAAAACACTCTTACTAGGCTTGAAACACACAAGGTTAAACACAATGCAACACCAAGTCAATCCCTGAGCTACTATAACCTGTGTCAGAGAAAGTCTGGTGTTTGAGGTAAACTTCAGGCACTCACCGCGCCGAGGTAGCTGATGCCGGTCAATCCCGTAGCTGCCATCCAGTGTTATGAACTCCCAACCGGTGCCACCAGTGTTACGACACCCAACCGGTGCCACCAGTGTTACGAACTTGCACCGCTGCACCACGATTACGGCTTTGTGGTCCCGTAGCGCTCTTCACCCGTTTCGTGACAGAGCGTTGGTAGCGAAGACTCCGAGCCTGGCGTCGATGAGAATAACAAAAGGGACTTTATACATTATATACAGGTTATCATACAGGACATAAACGGATCGGCACTGGGGCCGAGAGCTCACACAAACGCGACTGTTCTCGCACGACGGCGTCCGGCGAAAACGCGTGACACATCTCACCCCAGTCGGGAGCGACCCTCTCTCCAGGTGGGGTCGGCGGATCCTGTTTTCGAGCGGCGTGTCGCTGCTTTTATAATCCCCGAGGCCCATTGTCACTCAAACGGCCCAATACAAAGTCAGCACACGACGGTCGTCCGAGGGGTCCAACCAGCGACCGCGCTGGCTACCCGGTTCAAAGTTCGCGCGCGCGGTGACCTCCAGGCAAGGGAGGTGCGGCGCCGGGCTGGCGGGCACACGCGGACACGTTTAAACACGCTGCTTCGCCGAGGCTTCTCCCGGACGAAGGCGCAGCATCTTGACTTGTGAAGGGAGAATTATGGCGCTCGCAGGATAGATTCCGCATCTTGCAGATTCGGAATCCGGGCTTGTGGTAATGGCACAACAGGACTCAACAAGCGCGGAATGCTTCTTCCATCACGGCGTGACAGGTGATAGATGAGAAAGGTGTCGGTCTTGCAGCGAAGTGAAGGAGGCTGATGATCACGATGTTGAATATCTGGGTCTCGTATTGGGGTTTCCAGCCGTGCGCCATGCAGAATATAACTTCTTGTTGGTGGCAATCTTCAGCTGCATGCCTTCAACTACAGTGACCTTTATTCAACATGGATCCCATAGGGTGTCGAACAGTAGTAGTGCAGTGGTTTATATTATAACAACGATTACTACAACCAAAAACAAAAGAGGCGTACAAACCACGCCTCATTAAAAAAATGCATATGATCGTTGGAAAATACGAACTTCTGTATTTATCACTTTGCCACCCACGCTCATTCTTCATCTGATAAATAAGGAATTAACGCATAATGATCAAGTACACAAACCCCACGCAAGGGGGGTTGGAACGTGGGGTTCGCACGTTCGCGCCATGTGAACGAACAGAAATTTGCAGGGCCAATGAAGGGCTAACTATCCCAATTATAAAGTAAAACAAGACAATTGTACATTCAGACAGGTTGTTAGTGTTAGCTATTTCGTTTTTCTACCATATTATTTTGCAACAAGTGGTTATCAATGAGAATATAATTATTCTTTTCGTCTTTGAGTAGAGTTTTCAACCTATGTGGACATTGCTTGAGTGGTGCTTATTTCATCAAATACTCCAGTTCGCTAATTTTTCCTCTCTTTTCCCACTTGTTATACGATAGGCTTCTTACGTGATCTGATAATGTGATGCAGCAGCAATTTACATTTGCCTACATGTTGCTGCGGTAGTTGCTCTCTATGCTGTCTAGAAAATGAGGTCTGACTTGTCGAGCTTTTTATAACATTTGACATCTTCGATAACAGACCATGGAAATGTCCACGAATGAATGTTTATCCCATTATTTATATCCATTTCTTGGAATTGTGCATTTTCAACGCAGGAAATCAGTTGCTATAGAAAGATTAAAAGAAAGGCAAGAAGGAAGAGAAAACCAACGGTGCGAAAGACATAAGTAATGCCGTAACAGCATTACTACCTATTAAAAACTACCTACCACGTGTTTAATGAAGCCCTAAAGACAGGCGTTTGGATGGTTGAGCCGACGTATTGACAGCCTCTTTCATGGCTCTCGCCACGGAGAAAAAAAGAAAGAAAAAAAGGAGACATCCCAGCTCTTATCGCTAGATGCGTATGAAAATGAATCACAGTTTAATGTGCGGTTCCACCGTGCCGTAGCGGGAAAATATGGAAAGAAAAGGAAAACATGAGATAGGAATGGACCGTTTCATTTTTCAGCTTCCTGAGCTTTTCCCGTCGACACCCGTAAACCAAAGTTTATTTCCCAATTCGGCTGCCATGATGTGCCTAGCAGAGCAGTGCCACTACTGGGCCAAACAAAACTCGTAATGGCAGCTGCAAGCGGTGGCGACGGAAATGGTTATTGAAGCCATAGAGATTAGAGGCGCGATTTTACTTCCGGTGTTCCCTTTCTATTTCCATCACTTCCGTGGTCAAAATGCATTTACGGCTCAGGCATCAAGTTCCCGTCATAGTGTTTTGTGTAAGGAAACTTAGCAGATTAAAAAAAAAAATTAACGTGTGCGTATGTCACCAGTAAATGGGTGGCCAGTGCATAGGTTTGCTTAAACTTCGTCCCTGTTTGCTTCAGACGACTTTGCGGATTTTGATTCTAGCTCGTTGAACATAACTTTCTTTAGGAGAATTCGAACTTTGGCTGGTTGGTAAACAAAGCATGCATGCGGGTGAGCATGCTTACTATGCTCTGTGTTTTCGCACTATTATTAATTCCGTTTCTTATTGTTGGATGGTTTTCATTGTTTGTCCAACAAAAATCGCAGCGGTGGCTCAGCGTGTATAGCGCTCTGTTTCTGAGCGCGAGGTCAGGGGTTCGATTCGCGGACGTGGCCTCCGCATTCTGTTTTGGACAGAATGCTCAAATGGTTGCGTGCTGCGGTTTGCGTGTGCATTAAGAAGCGCTAGTGGTCATTAGTATTCCAGAATGTCGTACTACAGAATCTCTATAAGCCAACTGGGAAGCTAAGAGACATTAAGCCCTACATTTGAATCAATTTTAGCATACAAACAAGATAATTGTCGAGAATATACGAAACTAATTAGGCTTGTTGAGTGTTACACTTCCGAGAGACAATATCGGTTATGTGACAACCCTAATCAGAAATGCTGAAAATTTATGTTGCTATCGTAAAGTCATAAGATATGCCTCACCCCCGAAAGATAACCCACCCCTGTTTTTGGCACGGTTCTCTAGTTTTTCATGAACGCCGACAGCTAACCCACCCCTGACAATACCATTCTTGGCATTCATAAACCTCATAGAGCCCACCGGCCGGATCCCTCTGGAGGTGTTCGCCCTCAGCGTTCTGGAAGCGAAATATTAAATTGCAATAGCATTCATACAAACACTTTCTTTTATTGTTGGAGTCTACAAAGTGAAAAATAATTTAGGTCACTCACTGTTGCGATTCTTGTTTTTTGTGGTACTCTGGCTAATTCTTTTTCTTGTGTCCGTTCCGCGTTTTGCGGGTACTGTGCTTGCTTCGTAGAAGTTAGGCCTAGCAGCTTACTTGGCCCCATAGTGTCACTTCTGTGCTCGAGCGCTCGCGTTTGCATCTTATTGCCTCTAAGATTTCTTATACCATGGATCAGAAGACGGAGAGCTTCACGAGTGGCTTGCCTCGGCGGTTACCCCTTCCGCTGACCAAGCCAACCACGTCGAACACCGCGCGTCAGGAGGTGGTCGACCTGTTGTTTCAAAGTGACAATGACTGTTCATTCGATGGTTTTGGCGATGAATGAATTCAGTGCTAATAAAGGCGCGTTCAATCTTCGGCTGCTATGCACTCTTCAACTTTTTTTTTTACCTCACGTTGAAAGTTATCCCACCTCATATTCGCACTCGATTTTTTCTCGATTTTAGGTGGGCTATCTCTCGGGATTCTATGGTACGCTTCTGAAATTACAAAAAGGGAAATAGTCGTAAACATACGCAATGCTTTCAACCGCTCCAAAAAAACGTCGGCAGCTTATTGCTAAACTGAACTGTCATTAGCACTAAGAACGCGCAAAGCGCCTTCGGCAGTTCATGCCAAATTGTCAAAAATCCATGCACTGCCTGTGTTTTCGGTGACCGCTACACCCTCAAGAAGGATTTTGGAAAACTGGCATGGGTGCGTGATTATATACAAAAGCGCTGGTCGAACAGCCCACGTTGGTTCTTGCATCGGCATTGCTTAGCAAAGTGCCATGGCAGAACGTTTTATTTCTTTGTTACATGGGAGATAAAACTGGAAAGTGTAAACTTGAATGAGAATCAATGCATGCCGGTAATCTAAAACAAACAGGAAAACATGCAAGTGAAAGACGCTGAATAGAGCGGTTAAGCACAATTTCGCGTTGTCTGGCCGCGGGGTAATATGTGCATGCTCAATGCATTACTTAATGCTAAGAAGATTCAGGAAGGGAAGACTACTTTGTAAAAGAAAAACGCAGCGCGCTTGATCTAGATTGATTCACGCCTTTTGTGGAATTTTCTATTTTATTCTTACACTGAAATCATCGGCTGACATATCGCAGTACCATAGAGGGCGCACGCAAAGTTTTCGCCACGACGCTAAGACCATGGCTATACCCTCATACTTGGTTCGCATTTTTTGCTAAAGTCGGGTAGGATGCTTGCCTAAGCGATATGCTGATTTTTCAAGTTCAGGTCAAGAAGCATTTCGGAAAGTTTGAGCCGACATCAATATTTTGCATAACAAGCAGACGTTGGTTTCACTCTCTAGATACCACCGTAAAAAGGTAAATCTCTGGCGTAAGGCGCAATGTACAAGGCATCGGTTTTAGAGGTGCCGCTCTTCATACCAAAAAAAAGTAAAAGAGAAACAATCTCATTAGGCAACCACTGAACTTATTAGGAAGAAAGTTGAAATAAATTTGACAAGATTTAGTGAAATGTTGCAGTTTACTGGTAATTTGGCTCTAGCTATTTACCGAAAATTTGTGCAAATAGCATAATTAAAAAAATTAAAGTACCAGTTTAGTAAGTTTCGAAGGCTGCAGCACAGAGCAACGGTAACTGAACAGATTTCACATGATTCATGTTTAAAACTGCAAAATGTTTTTCCTTATGGTATCAACGTAAAAGGTTTACTACCAATTAGGCTGGTGATGATTATGAGAGTCACCTGTGACACTTAAGATTTATCGTAGTATACATTCCTCCTATAGTTCACCGAATTTCGACATCTGTGGTGTAGGTGCTGGTATCTGTAATCGTCTACCCGGCTTTTAAAGCACGCTAATGTTTGGTCAATTTTTTTAGAAATGCCTGCAATAAGGATGCCTTCGAACTGGTATTTATCTTTACCTGTACACGGTGCACCTATAATACGAAATTCACTACTCAAGACTCTACTACTCGTAACAGCTATAGCTAGCTGTTATGCTTCACAACAGCTGTGGGGATTAATTTTAGGTGAAGAAGAGACGTCTGTGGTGTGAGCGTTTAGAAAAGGGGACTTGCCATTGTCGGCGCCACAACTGCTTTATTTGGCAGCACTCACGCATTGAACCCAGCAACGCCCAACTCCATAGGAAGAGGAGAATAAGCGGGCGCGGAGTATATGGGGAATATAGCGGATAATAATGTGGCAGGAATCTTTGCGCGCTCGCATGTTGCCCTACACCAGTTTGGGGCGGAAAATAGTAAGCAATACAAGCGCCGTCAATGAAATAACTTTTTGCCCTGATGACGACAGAAGAAATAAAATCAATCGAATCTTAATTTGCATCGCCAGAATGCTTAACGGCGCTTCATTTACCACAGGATAGCATCCGCGTTCTTTACAGTGACGTCTTTAATGCGACGTCGCTGATGATTTGTTGGACGTATGGTGCACTCTTGGGCGTACGTCGATGCAGCGTCCTGATTGGCCCACATGCACTCTGCCGCAGCTGAATGGAAACAAGTACACGACACCTTTCGCACAATCTACGCTCATTTTACTGTGTCTGCTATTTAATTCTGGGGGTTTTCTGTGAATTCATTAACTAATATGAAGTTTACTTTTGGCTGAGAGCAGGGAGTCAGAATTGTATATAGAGCCTGCGTGTTTTAATTCACGTGTTTTTCTATGTGAGTACGGAACAACGGCATTGGTTGTCCTTTCACGGCGGTCCTCACGGCTGGCCTCGATGGCTTTGATCTCTTTCAAAGCCTTAGCGCAAACTGATTTTATTACATGCCATGGGTAGACAACGTGTTCGAGCTCACCGATGTGATTGCAGAAGCTTAAATTCATTAAGTGTTCACACAATTTTTTTCAATGCAGAACCCGAACTGATTTTAAGAATTCCTCTTTCCACCGGTTTCGGATGGCCCGACCTGTAGTTTAGTATAGGCTTAATAGGCTAGGTCTGTAGTACCAGCAGACGTGAAGCGGTTGGAAGATCAATTTTAGAGCAAGAAATTGTAACTGCTTATTTGGGGGCAACTCAAAATTAAAGTTTAAACTCAGGCCGTCTGCCTTGAAAGCTTGTAAAATGTTGACAACATCCCGAAATAGATTGCTGGAGTTAAGGAACGCTAGAAAATCATCCACATATCCAAAGACATTTTTTACTAGGTCTGAAAGATGACTTTTCAGCCTCGTATCACGCTGCGCACACCCCCCCCCCCCGCCCAAAAAAAAGAAATAAAGAAAGAAATGTCACTTAAGATTTGTGTGACTGAAGATTCTATGCAAATTCAACAATGCTGAACATAGGCTTCCCCACCAAGATTAACACGCAGACTTTAACTAAAGACAAAGCAATTCACGTAAGCTTGCAACCGAAGTTCCGCTATTCAAGCGAAAGGAATGATCGTCATTAGCGACCGCGATACATTCCTGTAAGCACGCCATTAATTCACGACGGAGTATAGAATAGTACACCTTAACCTCCCTGCCTTTCCTTCCTCCCTTCTCTCTCTCTCTCTCTCTCTCTCTATATATATATATATATATATATATATATATATATATATATATATATATATATATATATTGCGATGAGGTTTATTCTCGTTCACGACGTTGTGGAACGCTAGGCAAAACAAGGCACTGCAAGGGCTGTCCGAAGCACGGGGTCGCTCGAGATCACGCCACGGCCCTTCGTCTTCCTCTTCAGACGGCACATAAACAGGGGCGCGTCTGCTTCATTACAATGCCCCGGGAGCTAAGCGTAGCCATCCTGGCGACTCAGGGCGCGGAGAAGATGAGCGGGTCGTAGTACGGTTTCAGGCGGTTGACATGTACTGTCTCTCGCCCACGACGACGCAGGTCTGGTGACACGGTGAGCGGCTCGACGATGTAGTTGACCGGTGAAGTGGCCTCGATTATACGGTATGGACCGTGATAACGCGCCAGGAGTTTGGAAGAAAGGCCAGGAATGTTGGCTGGTATCCAAAGCCACACAAGTGAACCAGGAACAAAGTTGGGCGGTGGTTGATGAGCACGGTCATGTCTTGTCTTTTGACGTTCTTGAGTCTCACTAGTCAGGGCACGTGCCAGCTGACGGCAATCTTCAGCATATTTGGCGACTTCGGAAAGCGGAGTATACTCTGTAGCGTCAGGTTGGTACGGCAGTATGGTGTCCAAAGGGCATGATGGCTCACGGCCATACACAAGGAAAAAGGGGGAAAAGCCGGTGGTCGCTTGCGTCGCGGTGTTGTACGCGAACGTAACAAAGGGGAGTACGGTGTCCCAGTTGGAGTGGTCGGATGAAATATACATCCGCAACATGTCGCCAAGTGTGCGATTGAAGCGCTCGGTAAGACCGTTGGTTTGGGGATGGTACGCGGTCGATTTGCGATGAATTATCCTGCACTCAGCGAGGAGGGCTTGGATGCCCTCCGACAGGAAGACACGGCCCCTATCACTCAGTAATTCTCGGGGAGCACCGTGGCGAAGGACAAAATTGCGAAGGATGAAAAAACCAACGTCACGGGCGGTCGCTGCTGGCAGTGCTGCAGTCTCAGCGTAGCGAGTAAGGTGATTTACGCCGACAATAATCCACCGATTTCCACGCCCGCTGCATGGAAACAGGCCGTAGAGGTCGATGCCGACGCGGTCGAACGGACAGGACGGGCATGGCAGCGGCTGCAACGGTCCTGTGAAACGCTGTGTAGGTGTTTTGCTTTGTTGGCATGTAGTGCAAGACTGAATGTACTTTTGCACAAAGTTGTACATGCCTCTCCAATAATAGCGCTGACGCAACCTTGTGTAAGTTTTGAGGACGCCGGCATGAGCGCTTAGGGGGTCAGCGTGAAAAGACGCGCAGACGTCAGAGCGCATATGACGAGGTATAGCGAGGAGCCATTTGCGTCCGTCGGACATGTAGTTTCGGCGATATAGAATGTTGTCCCGCACTGAGAAGTGGGTTGCTTGGCGACGCAGTGCTCGTGTCGAAGGGACATCAGACGGAGCAGCAAGGTAGTCGAGTAACATTGCAAGGGATGAGTCCTTGCGCTGCTCTGTGAGCATGTCAGGGATGGTGAACGGTGACAGGGTGGACGAGGAAGCTGACAACGACGCCAAATCAGGCGTCAGTGGGGAGCGAGAGAGCGCATCAGCGTCGGAGTGCTTGCGACCAGAGCGGTACATGACGCGGATGTCGTACTCTTGCAAGCGAAGCGCCCAACGTCCCAAGCGTCCAGACGGGTCTTTCAAGGAAGAAAGCCAACAAAGGGCATGGTGGTCAGTAACAACGGCGAAAGAACGGCCGTAAAGGTATGGGCGAAACTTGCTTAATGCCCAGATGATCGCTAGACACTCCTTTTCTGTGACGGAGTAATTTAATTCTGCTTTCTTTAGAGTACGGCTCGCATAAGCGACGACGTATTCATCATAGCCAGCTTTCCGTTGCGCTAAGACCGCGCCAAGGCCAACTCCGCTGGCGTCAGTATGGACTTCCGTGGGTGCATCAGGGTCGTAGTGGCGAAGAATCGGTGGTGTGGTCAACAAGTGGCGCAATTGCTGAAATGCTGCATCACATTCAGGTGACCATGCTGCTATGCCGTTACTGGCGGAAAGTAAACTTGTCAGAGGCGCCATGATGGATGCGAAATTGCGTACGAAGCGACGAAAATAAGAACATAAGCCAATAAAACTTCGGAGGGTTTTGATAGACGTGGGCCTTGGAAACTCTGCAACAGCGCGGAGCTTGTCTGGATCCGGGAGGACGCCGTCTTTTGAGATAACGTGACCCAATATGGTTAGCTTGCTTGCAGCAAAGCGGCACTTTTTGAGGTTAAGCTGTAGACCGGCAGAGGCGAGACAGGTCAGAATGTCATGCAGGCGAGCGAGGTGCGTCGGAAAATCGGTTGAGAAGACGACGATGTCGTCGAGGTAACATAAACAGGTCTTCCATTTGTGGCCACGAAGGATGGTGTCGATCATACGCTCAAAAGTAGCAGGCGCGTTGCACAACCCGAAGGGCATGACGTTAAATTCGTAGAGGCCATCGGGTGTAACGAATGCGGTTTTCGGACGGTCAGGCTTGGCCATGGGAACTTGCCAGTACCCGGAGCGCAGATCCAAGGAACTGAAGTATTCTGCGCCTTGTAAACAGTCGAGAGCGTCATCGATTCGAGGCAGAGGATAAACGTCTTTCCTCGTTATCTTGTTTAGGCGTCTGTAGTCGACACAAAAGCGAATGGAGCCATCTTTTTTCCTCACCAATACGACAGGTGAAGACCAAGGACTTTGAGAGGGACGGATGACTTTACGTTGGAGCATGTCGTCCACGTGCTCCGTGATGATTCGGCGCTCTTCGGCGGAGACACGATACGGGCGCTGTCGCAAGGGGGAGTGGGAACCAGTGTCGATGATGTGAGAAACACCGGTGGCACGGCCCAGTGACGTCTGATGACAGTCGAAAGAAGAGACAAACTTGTGAAGGAGAGCGAGAAGTTGGCGGCGATGAGATGGGGAAAGTGCAGGGTCGATGGCCTTGTCAAAACCCACTGAAGGTGATGAGCCGGAGACCGAAGCGATGGCGTCAAGGTGACGGAGGGAGGCGGCAGGAACATCGAAGTCGTCGACGTAGTCGACCGCTTGAAAGTATCCTACCGTCTCTCCACGCAGTAGGCTGATCGGGTACTGGTAGTAGTTGGTGACCAGCATCACAGTTGAGCCAGAGGTTACAGTAAGCACGGCAAACGGAAGAACAATGCCCTTGCGTTGAGCAAACACATCGGACGGCGTGAACACCACGGTGGCGTCAGATGCGGAATCAGACGACAAGACAACAGCCATCGACGACTCAGGAGGTACGGTTGTGTCGGCATCAACAGTGAGTTTGTCGGCAAAGTGAGGAGAGCTGGTCGGCAGTGATTCACATAGTGGTAAAAGCGACACTTCTGCACGTGAACAGTCAATGACAGCATGATGACGTGACAGGAAATCCCAACCAATGATGAGGTCGTGAGAGCACGATGGGAGCACGAAACACTCGATTATGTACAGAACGTCGTTGATGACGACACGGGCCGTGCATACAGCTGAAGGGTGGATTCGCTGCGCGCTGGCAGTGGCGAGCACCAGGCCAGAGCGAGCTGTAGTCACTTTTCGTAGCTTGCGGCAAAGGCCCTCGTGAATGACGGTAACGGCTGCTCCGGTATCGACTAGTGCCACTGCTGGTACTCCCTCTACAAAAACGGTAATTACATTTTGCGGCGAAGATTGAGGTCTTGAGAAAATCGACGTATTTGCAGTTCTTGCCTCAGGAACTGCAGCAGTCAGTTTCCCTCTTCAGTGGAAACTCGACGACGCAGGGGCGAAATCGAACGCCGACGAGGGGAAGGGGAACGCCGAGTTTCCAACCGGCGATCAGTGTCGAGACGTCGCGGTGATAATGGAGGCGTGGCGGCGTATTGTGGTGCGTAGCGGGGCCTGTCAAAGCTGGTACACGCAGTTGAGGCGCGGCGGCGACAGAAGCGTGCCACATGGCCAGCAATGCCGCAGGCGAAGCAGATAGGCCGGTTGTCTTGAGTGCGCCACGTCTCGGTGGGACGAAAAAAGTGTGGTGACGGTCGGGCAACTTGAAATGAAGCCGGATTCATGGGCGATGGAAAGGAAGCGGTCTGCGCAGGTGGCCGTGCAACCACGGCTGCATAACTGAGCGGCAGCGACGTAGGGTGGTTGGCAAAGTTGGTATGGGCCAGCGGCACACTCATAGGGTTGGGTGGGGGGGTTGTAGGAGCTGCAGGAAGCGCTTCAGATATGTGATTTCGGATGGCTTCCTGCAGCGTTGGAGGCAAAGCTGCCGTAGGTGCGTCACTGTGAGGCAGCAGCGAGAGCTGCCTGGCCACCTCTTCACGGATAAAATCTTTGATATGCTGCGAGAGGGTCGAGTTGGTGAATTCGGTAGAAACCGCGATGCTGGAGACGGAATCGGCGTGCTGGATGTTCTGGCGGGCGATGGAACGTTGGCGGCGCAGCTCGTCAAAGCTCTGGCAGAGGTTAATGAGGACGGATACGCTAGTTGGGCCTTTGGCCAGCAACATCTGGAATGCGCTGTCCTCGATGCCCTTGAGGATGTGTTTGATCTTGTCATCCTCTGACATGCTGGGATTGACCCGCTTGCACAAATCGAGAACATCCTCGATGTAGCTGGGGAATGTTTCTCCAGGCTGCTGTGCGCGCTGGCGTAGACGCTGTTCAGCGCGTAGCGTACGCACAGCTGGGCGATCAAACACTTCTGCAAACAGAGTCTTAAAGGCGGACCAGCTTGTAAAGTCTGATTCGTGGTTGAAGAACCAAAGTTTGGCTACGTCGGCGAGGTAGAACGGCACGTTGGTCAGCTTAGACTGGTCATCCCATCGGTTATGGGCACTTACACGTTCGTACGATGAGAGCCAGTCTTCCACGTCGTGTTCGGCGGTCCCACTGAAAATGGGTGGGTCGCGCTGACGAGGGACGCCGGCGCAGATGACAGTGGCAGCCGGTGGGGCGGGCAACGAGGTGGCGGGATCAGGCATAGTGCAAGGCGATCTTGTTGGCAGGGTTCGAGTGCGGAGCTCCAGGACGAGGCGAAGGATCTCAGCAACCTCCACCAAATGCGATGAGGTTTATTCTCGTTCACGACGTTGTGGAACGCTAGGCAAAACAAGGCACTGCAAGGGCTGTCCGAAGCACGGGGTCGCTCGAGATCACGGCACGGCCCTTCGTCTTCCTCTTCAGACGGCACATACACAGGGGCGCGTCTGCTTCATTACAATATATATATATATATATATATAATAGTACGAACCTTTTCTATCTACACTACATCCACTACACCTGCTAGGATTATTCGTTTTCAAGAAGTTAACCACCGCTTCGGAATTGCCTACACGATAAGGACCCAACTTTGTTAGACGCTCCAAGTTCATTTCTAGATATCGCGAGATTACCTTTTACCGCATGTCCCTTTCAGATACTATGCCCTGAAAGGCATTGCAGACGTGTGGTCATTTACAGAAAAATATGTCAAGTTTAAAAGTCTTCGCCCTCTTGACAACAGACGCTAAGCGTTCAAAAGTCATCTCTAGAAGCAGGAAATGAGCCCTTTATTTTCTCTCTGGAAGTTGTTGGTTAACAAACAGGACATTATTTTTAAGCACCTCTCAAGCCTTTCCGAAAAAAGTACCTTCATATAGGATCCCACTCACGAAAAAACCTTTGTCAGCCACAAGCACGTGTAAACTATTGCTAGACACGAAATGCCAAATTGCTCGAATTCTGTCCAAAAGCCTTTCAGTCTTGAATATTGAAACTATAGCCTCAAATGCCTTTTTTTTCTGCAACATTGCCAGCAAACTACCTCGTACCATAAGCCAGTTACTTTTTGCTTTCTGAATTGTAGTTGATGTCAGCAACATTTCTGCTTCTGCAAATTTCTCATCTCAGTATACCAGAATAAGGTGCTTATTTATGCTTTAGTTGCAGCAGTAGGGCGTACATACCAAGCTTGCTGTCCACTTCTGTATATTACAGGGTCCTAAAGATGTAATTTTGCTACAAAGAGCAATACGCTAAATGTTCTTGAACTGCGTGGTTTCGATCCATCGATTGACCCACTGAAGATCGATTTAAATGCATAATCGAACATAGTTTGCCAAGCATCGGTATTGGTAGCTACTTTTTCACTTTAGCCGAGCACTAGACAATTATGTGCGTTCGTTGTTTTTTCTACCGATTTGCCCCGTTTATTAGTTTAGATCGCTTAACGTCATTTTTCTTCAGATACGTTGTCCTCTAATATACTTCAAATAAGGGCTATTTTACTTTCACATTGGCATCAGGCGTTGTTTCCGTTTTATTGCCAGCCATCTTTTTCAGGGCGTTTTAAATTTCTTATGCGTCAGAAGAAATGCGCAAGTAATCTGTAATAATCTGTAAAGCAACTTGCACCTTGTAAAGCAGGAAGACTCAGCATCAAGAGTTATAACGGACACTTTTCGAGTAAACAGGATAGTTGAGTTGAGTTGAGTTCTCAACTCAACTAAGCAGGATACTCAAATAATGACGAAAAATAAATGTAGCAGATTTGTTTTTATTAAAAAGCACAGTTCAAAAATTTACAAAAAAGGAACTGCTAGTGATTGTAAATATGTCTGCATGTCATTGCGGTGCCATGATATCAAATTACAGAAGCCAGAATTTTCTTACCAAGCAATTGCTGCATTTCTGATCGTATGTTCTTGCGGTGCCGTAGAATGGAAATTACAGACATTACGGTTTTTTTTTACGGGAAATGAGTGTACGTATGGCGGCGCGTTATTGCAGGGCCGTATAATTAAATTACGGACGTGGGTACATTTCATGGCAAACGGTTGGCAGACGATGTTGTCAGAAAACGACCGATGATAACAACGGCGCCTTTCTTGCACGACAGCTTGCCCCTTCCCCTCTAAAAAAAAAAAAAACGCCATAACAAGACACAGGTGGTGACACGGCGTTCAGGTTTTAGGTCGCCGGGATGTCTTGGTATGGAGGGCGTCTGCTCGAGCCTGGTTATTTTTTATCGGCAAACGT
Source organism: Dermacentor albipictus (assembly GCF_038994185.2). Lineage (NCBI taxonomy): Eukaryota > Metazoa > Arthropoda > Arachnida > Ixodida > Ixodidae > Dermacentor > Dermacentor albipictus. The sequence continues at coordinate 65,837,816 of NC_091825.1, forward strand.
AAATTGCATTGTGTTCTAAAAGAGACAAATAGTGAACTTCGAAAGCTTCAAAAACTTTACCTGTGCCACACTGGCCTAAAGATGAAAAAAAAAAGCATTCAATTCGTTGCGTTCTACTGGCGTAGCGACACTGGTGCTTCGTAGCAAAATTTCAAAAACTGAAATTTCGCCTTTGTTTTCTCTTTGAATAATCAGCCTCAACACAACATTAAGTAACATAGAGTTGTGAAAAACTACGTTATCAGGCTAAAGTTATTTAATGCCCCCCCCCCCCCCCCCCGCGTCATGCTTTGTAAAACTCTTTCGAGGAGACTCGTCGCAGGCTCGTGTCCCACTCGGCCCACCAAATCGCACCCTCCCTCATACTGTGTTCGGGTTAGGCCCAGTCTACTGGGTCAGACAGCCGCCCACGCAGAGCGGGAGGGAAGCGCTAAAGAAAGCGTAATTGTTTTACAACGGGAAGAACGAAGCCCTCGACAGGTGTACAGTGTAAAATGCAAGATTGCCTATGAATTATATAGCTCTGCGCGTCTCTTTTGTTCCAAACGTCGACTCATTGCGTGCGGCGACAAAGCGACTGGGAAAAGAGGCAGCAATGAAGGATGATTACACTAGAACACTTCTCAGTCTCCTCTTTTAGACTGTGTCGCTGATCTATTGATGGAAGTCTAAACCGCCTAAGCTAGCAACACATATTATAAGCCAGACAGCATGAGAAATGTGCCGGCAACAACAGTGAGGTGCGATGTCCATTACGAGGCCTTCGCACGAAAGGGTGCGATAAGAAGGCTGCCAGAAGCCCTGTGATAATGGAGTATCGATTCAAGCTTTCTGGGAGGTCACAGTAGAACGTTCTTGGAAATGCCAAGCCCCATACCGCACAGTGTGCTTAAAAGGACGCTATAATGCAAATCTGTTTAAGCTTCTATAGCATTCTTTTAAAGCGCGATTTCCTCATGCTGGAATAAGCTTTAGGAAAGCGAGACATATGCGTCAAAAACAGATTATCTATCAAATGGTCTGAACAAGGAGAGGCGAACTGTGAAGGGGACTGACCGGCCGAATGCCAATAAGAGCAACAACAAGAGGAGTGCCACCAAAAGAACAAGAAAAACACTCCGCCACATTTGAAGCCATGCAGTATGAAACCCGTCACACACATGGAATGTTTTTGTAGAGTGCGTGCGGTGCAATATGTTGCGCAGGGACATATTTGGGCGGAGTTGACACTCGGCGATTCTGCAGTCGTACCAGAGCGTTTCGTTTACTTATCTGCGCAGTGCGTCTCGCGGTATTTCATCTTCACTGCCAATATGGGAATTGCGCCAAACAGCTGCGAAAATACTTCAGTGGTCCCCACAAGAATGGTGGGCAGAAAGGATAGTGCACCATCAGGTCTGTTTATTATGTATGTTTGTTTTCTTATATTTTTTCCTCCTTGTACCCAGAAAACCCTGGATTTATGCCAGAGGGAACTAAATGTAGTCGTTTCGCCATAACGTTTCCCTGCCCTGTAAGCACCGTAGTTTTATGTGCCCGCTTTTGACCGATATATGAAACTAGCTGTCGGCTTGGTTGCGGGATCTTTTTGTAGTTGGTGTCGGATACTTACTGGCGCATGTAAGACGCCAGGGCTTCTGCTTGAATGCAAGCTAAAAGAAAAAGAAATAAACTTCCTGTCAAGCCGGAAAAAAAAAGCCCGACAGACAGTGAATGGGGCTTTAGTATATTTTCCTATCGAGAGAGAAGCAGTTTCCGAACTCCGCCCAAGCGTTAATGTTTTTAATGGTGAACGTGGGTGGTTAACCACCCACGTTCACCATTAAAAACATTATACGCAATCAGGTCAATATAAAAACGCCGCCGCGTATCTTGCAGGGTGAGATATCCGAAAATGTTTCAGTTTTCTTTCTTGCCAGAGGTACTGCAGAGCTTTACCTGGATTTATGAACTCATTTGCGTATTGATAACTGGAATTCAAAAGTCCACAGCATTGTGACTTCAGCTAATTTTAATGGCATAAGACGCAAACATTCTACAATTATCCCGAGCCAATGAACTTGAGTCCTTGCGTAGCTGTTTTCACCAAGCGGCTGGAATAGGCAAGTTGGCTATCCTATTCATCGCAACACAAGTCGTGCAATACCGGCAAATACTCATGGCAAAAGGAAGCACACGAGTGTTGTCCGCGTGTTCCTTTTCTTTTTCTTCGGAATACTGCCGCTCCCCATCGAAAGCATAACAGGCGGGCAATTGAGCGTTTATTCTACAATGAATATCAAGAAATAATCAAGAAATATTACAATAAAATTTAACACGCACGAACAAGAAAGAAGAAATAGCATACACCAGACCTAAAGCAATCAAGTGATTAAAAAATGTCCTTCATGGTAAGACAGTCACTTTGTTGAAGTGCGTTAATCTGCTGATCATCAATTAATAGTTAACACCGCTATTTTCGTACGCAACTCAGAGAGTCAGTGCTCGTTATATCGCCATCTAATTGGTTCCATTTGCGTATTGCAGATGGAAAATATGAGCGTCTAAATGCGTCAACCTTGCGAGAATATTCTACCGATGTATGCGGATGATTTTGTCGGTTTTCACGTGCCTGTAAATACGCAACACATTTGCACTGATTGAGTTTGTAAGTGTTATGGAGAATTTGGTCAAGAAATATTAATCTTGCCTGTCTCACTCCAGCTTCTAATCTGTGAAGGCCTAAGGCCACCAGCAGGTTAGTAGGAGAATTCATGTGTTTAATTTCCTTGCGAATAAACCTAACAACATTACATTGAACGGTTTCTAGTTTCTTAATCTTAGTCTTCGAATTCGGAACCCATACTGCATTAGGATACCCTAAAACAGGTCTCACGAAGGTCGTGTAGGCTAGGAGTTTAGTGGATGGAGGCGATAGACTTAGTCATCGTTTAAGGTATAACATTTTGCGCACTGCAGTGATAGTGACACTTGTGATGTGAGTGCCCGATTTCAAGTGTGATGTTAAAGTAATACGTAAATATATTTGTTCTTTTACATTTTGTAGGAGTCAGTCCTTCATAAGCTAAGTATAGTTAAAGTTATTTCCTTCTTGAGGCAGTCATAGTCGCGGATTCTTTTATGTTAATTGACAATTATTTCACTAGTGTGCCAGCATGCTAGTGAAATTAACTAGGAGGCGATCATTGTGACTGTTGACTTCTCTATAAATAATGCTGTCATCAGCAAATAAGTTTATATTGCACACTAGCTCCAGCACAGATCCCTGCGGAACTCCGGATGTCACAGAATTAGATTGTATTCCATCTATTACTACGAATTAGGATATGCTTAACAAAAAGTCTTTAATCCAGGTGGTTATTTCCATCTTCGAAACTTGAGTTCTAGTTTCGCTATTAGTTTTTTTGTGGCAGATGCAATCAAATTCTTTAGCTGGATCAGATCATAAGAAGCCAATAATGACACCAAGGACAGCATAGGGGAATTACATATACTTATTCATTGAATTACAGAAATGATAAATAAATATATCCACCGTCAAGTCCCCGAGGTGCGGTGCTGGCTAACACTCCCAGGTTTAGTTCTAGTAGATAAAGATAAATACCCCCAAAAGTGGAGGCGAAAGCGGTGGCGTAGAACTGAATTGGTAGGAACATCGCACGCGTAATGCGAAGAAGTGGGTTCGTGCCCCCACTGTGGCCACTCGTTTTTTCATCCACTTTCATTTCCATTTATTTATAATTTCTTCAGTACAATTAATAAGTACGTACAAGTTCCCCGCGCTGTCCATGGTGTCTTTATTTGTTGGCTTCTTATGATATGACCAATAAAAGTAGGACCCGTGGTATCATTTGTTCTCGTTCTTTAGCTAGATTAAGATATAAATATTACATAACTTTCACTGTGGTTACTTATAGCACACGCAAGGTCATAACTACTTCAGTTAGCTCAGTAATGGTTGACAAACATCTACCACAACCGCGTTGACAAGGTGATTTGTAGTTTATTGACCCTAGGAAATTAGTGATAGGTTTTAGGATTATATGATCGAGCTACTTACCGGATGTGCTTGTTAATGGTACTGGCCTGAAATCATACGGATTGCCTGTGTCTCCTGTTTTGTGGACTGCAGCTATTTCGGCGACTCTTCAACCGTCTGGTAGTTTGGAAGTGAGAAGTGACTTGCGAAATATCAGGTCGAGGTGCCTACTCCCCAATTTCGCATATCTTTTGAGGAAAATGTTAGAAATGTCGACAAGGCCGTCTAATTTCGTCGGGATCTAATTTTAGGAGGAGGTTAAGAATTCTGGCGTCAGTGACGTCTAAGGCACCCATATTGGTATTAATAGCCGCTCTGAGGGGAGGTAGAAAGCAATGACTTTCTTTTACTACTGAGTGAAAAAAAAAAATGTAAGGCTTGTTTACTCTAGCGGTGTTTTCTTCTGGCGAGGGCGTGGGTGCAGAGGACGGGCTCATGTGAAAGTGTCTCCATAATCTTTGCGGATTACTGGTGAGAAAGTTCGGAAGGATTTTGTTCTTTCACTTGTCTTTTACTTTCTTTGAAGTCTGCTACAGCGATAACTAGCTTTGAATATTTGGCTGGGTCACTAGTACTGTTTTTCATTGTACGGCGTAATAATTGGATTACTTCTCGAGTTACCCATATGTTCTATCACGGGGATCGTGTACACTTAACCGGTCCAAAGTTATTCACGCAATGAAGAACAATGCTTTTAAAATAGAATGATAGCGTGTTAAGAATTCTCGATGCTTCTAAAGTCATTTCAGAAAACGACTATAACTCATGCACAGGATAGGTCGATATGTTACCGTCGTCAGCTCTTGCAAAGTTAGGAACCTTTAGTGCAGGTGATAAAGTTTCTAACGTGCCATGTATGCTGGCAGACGTAGTTGTATTTGGTGACCTGATAAAGCTTAAGTAATATGGACCTGGCTGTACTTGCAGAAAAATGAGTGCTAAGAAATATCAAGTCCGCAATGTTTGCTGTGAAACCTTGCGTGCGCGTAGGCTGCCATGCTACCCGTTGAAGGTTGAAGTCAAGCATGAGATCAAGCAGCGCGAATGATGTGTGTTGCACTGTGGCCCGGTTAAGGTCTGGAAGGTTAAAGTCTCCCAAGAGGATGACTAGAGAGTTACGTGCGTGTTGTTGCATGCATTCCTCAAAGGCCTCTATGAACTCGTGACCTGTGGATGGACTCCCGTAAACACATCCGGTGATAATTACATTGCCATTGCACAGAATATTGCGAAACACTGCTTCAGGATCCTCACCCCCTGGTAGCAACACAAAAGGAATGCCTTTTATTAGTGGGGTTACACCCCGCCTCAACGTGATCGATCATTTCTAATCACTAAGTAGTTTGGCGGTGCGATTACCTGACTTTGGAATGCAGATGAGATTCATGTTTGAGAGACACTAACTATGTCAGGATCGCGATCAAGTAAAAAACTTTTCAAATGTTGTCAAGTTTTTTTCAGTATGCTCCTGGCGTTTATATTCATGATAGTTCATTGACTGCGCGTTGCTGTGAGTCACTGTTAGGTTAGGTTAGGTTCGTCGTTTTTCTTGCAATGACACTTTATCATTCTTTTCGTCCCACCAGGCACATCACCTGTTGCTGATGTACAGTTTATCGAACGAGAGGGATACTTTTTTAGGTTTTTTATGGTTTTCTTGTGCGCCATCCCAAAGCTTCCTTCTTATTTCTCGTACTATTCTCGAAACGTGTTCCTCAATAGGCCAGTCCGTATTTTTCAGTTTATAACCTCTGTTAAAACATCTTTTTATTTTTGTCGCGAATTAAAGATCCTAAATATAACCGGCCTTGATTTATTTCTTGTAGCCTTGACTAAGCGGTGGGTGCGTTCAATAGTTACCGCTGCCAAACCAATCGTGTCTTGGACGATGCTACGGTTAGCTGTGACTTCTAGTACCTCATTAGCTACCCCTTCAACCTCTAGAATGCCATGGACAATCAAATTTGTCCTCCTACTAAGAATGTCCAGGTCATCAATTCTTTCTTTGAGCATTTCTCTCATGCAATTCGTATTAATAACCTGCTTTTCGCATGCATCAAGTTTTTTTCAATTGTCGTTAACGCGTCTAATTAGGTTTCTATATCAACCAGTCGCTTTTCCTTAATGACCTTAATATTTGCAACAAGCGATCAAGTGATCCTTAGTGATCATTGTAATGTCCGGTCCTGGGTTACATTAAACGTCCCATCCAAGAAAGAGCAAGCCCCTCAAGAGAGAGAGAGAGAAAGAAGTTTAGTGACACGAAATGCCGAGAGGTCGGCCTGAGGTATATTCCTCAAGCCAGCTACTCGGCATTGGGGAAGGGGAAGAGGGAAAGAAAGAGGGAAGAAAGAGGTGCATGATGGGTGACGATGACGATAGAAGGAAGATATGGCAAGCAATTTGGCACGCTCAAAGTTCCTCAAATACACTGCCGTCTCGATCACAAAGAAGAATTGCCGTGGGCATGCCAGCCCTATCAAAAAACAGGTTGCTCCTGCAAATGCACGTGCCATAACATTTCCTCACCTACACAATGTAGGTGAACGGGTTAAGTTTAGTCCTTTTCTTTTTTTTTATTTTCCCTGCTGTTAATTTTCATGCTTGATTAATTGAAGCCTGAGATTTCAAATACGATGACAAGACCCGTTTTGACTGTATTAATAAAACATTATCGTTATTACAGTAAATATTAGATGAAACATTGTGCTGTGACGTTGGAAAAGTCTAGATAAAATATCGTGTCGTTGGAAGCATTTTCTATTAATGAGCAAAAGCCTGTGTGCGACAGAACGCAGAGCGTTGAAGAAGATATGCCATCTGGTGTATATGAGAGGGGGGAGCGCAGAACGTGGTGACAAATTAAGCGCTCACATCACAACCGCTAGTGGCACGGATGCAGGCACGGTTCTCAGGCTACACCATCTATGATGGGAAAAATCCGGGCACACAGGTGAAGGACTCACACTATATATATATATATATATATATATATATATATATATATATATATATATATATATATATATATATATATATATTGTTACAAGCACGAGGAAAAGGGGTTTATTTAGGCGTGCGAGAGAACAGGGACGGCAGGCTACACAGTCTTCGTTCTCCTCTTCCCCTCTCTTCTTGATCCCCGCGTCCCTTTGACGCGCTTGGACGTAACATACCTCCCCTAGCAGACAAAGCCCCCTGGGCGAGTCAACTAGCTTGTCGTGGCGTACACGATTTCAACCGTGCGACATGTGCGACTTGTGTCCTAGCAGAACGTCTACCGGTGTTCGTGAGGCGCGCGAGAGTATAGTTCACTTCGCTGACTTTGTCGATGACAACATACGGTCCATCGTAGTTTACCAGCAGCTTTTGACACAAACCGCGCTTCCTTGTGGGAGTCCAAAGCCAAACGAGATCACTAGGGTGATATGTAACAGGCCGATGTCTTGCGTCGTAGCGGGCTTTGGAGTTTTCTTGTGATGCCAAAGTCCGAAGACGCACAAGTCGCCGAGCCTCTTCAGCGAGGCATAGCGTATCGGCGACCGTAGGATTGTCGTGGTCGTAAAAAGGGAGGACAGTGTCGAGCGTATACCGGGGCGGCCGAGCATATAGAAGGAAGAACGGGCTGTAGCCGGTTGTCTCGTGCTTGGCGGTGTTGTAGGCGTAAGTAATAAACGGTAGAACTTCATCCCAATTCTTGTGATCGGACGCAACGTACATGGAAAGCATATAGGTGATTGTTCAATTAGTGCGCTCAGTGAGGCCGTTCGTTTGCGGATGATACGGCGTCGAGTGCCGGAGGTGCGAGTTACATAAACGCACAAGTTCTTCCACGATATCCGCCGTGAATTGACGTCCCCGGTCACTTATGATAACACCAGGTGGTCCATGCCGTAGAACAATAGCGTAAAGTAAGAAAAGCGACACTTCGGTGGCAGTTGCTGATGGTATAGCCGCCGTCTCGCAATAGCGTGTGAAATAGTCGGCGCAGACAATTATCCAGCGGTTCCCCTCAGATGACTTTGGAAAAGGGCCCAACAGATCAATTCCAACTTGCCGAAAGGGTGAGCTGGAAGGCGGTACAGGTTGAAGGAGACCAGATGGGGCAGTGGTTGGGCGTTTCCGACGTTGGCACTGTATGCAGCTGGCGACATAAAACTCAACCGAATGTCGCATCCGGGGCCAGTAAAAGCATTCTTGAATGCGATAAAGTGTGCGCACTGTGCCTAAGTGACCGGAGGTAGAGTCATCGTGCATAGCCTGAAGGATTGCTGGCCGGAGACGCTCCGGCACCACTAGAAGGAAGCGTGCACCCGTGCTTGAGTAGTTCCTTTTGTACAGGAGCCCGTCACGTACACAGTAGCTGCTTGTTGCACTTGAATGGGCAGAAATAAACAGTGGCTCCAATTTAGTGTCTGTCCGTTGTTCTGCTTTGAACGCATCGGTATCCGGAAAAGCGGGTGTCACAGAAGCGACGAGATGATCAAAATCGTCTGCGTCGCAGTCCGTCGTGGCAAGCGCCATACGGGAAAGGCAGTCTGCGTCAGCGTGTTTTCGGACACTCTTGTAGGAAACAGTGAAGTTATATTCCTGCAACCTCAAAGCCCAGCGCGCAAGTCGACCACAAGGGTCGCGAAGGTTCACGAGCCAGCACAGGGAATGGTGGTCTGTGACGACTTGGAATGGGCGTCCGTACAAGTACGAGCGAAATCGCTGAACCGGAAAGATTACAGCGAGGCATTCTTGCTCTGTCACCGTGTAATTCCGTTCAGGTTTGCTTAATGAGCGGCTTGCGTAAGCAATCACGTGCTGACGGTCGTCATAGCGTTGGACCAATACGGCACCCAGACCAACGCCACTAGCATCTGTGTGGATTTCTGTCGGCGCAGTAGGATTGAAGTGGCGAAGGATAGGTCGGGAGGTTAACAGGAACTTCAGCTGACGAAATGCAGAATCGCACTCGGGTGTCCAGTCAAACCGTGCGTCTTTATGTAGCAGATTTGTCAGAGGATAAGCGACGTCAGCAAAACCAGGAATAAATCGGCGAAAGTAAGAGCAAAGGTCCAGAAAACTACGAAGTTGCTTCACTGACTGCGGTGCACTGAATGCCTCGACAGCTGCCGTCTTGAGGGGATCAGGCCGGATACCGTCTTTGTCAACAAGGTGACCCAGCACAAGCGTTTGACGGTCCCCAAAGTTACATTTCTTGGAGTTCAGAACCAGGCCAGCGTTTTTGATGCAGTCGAGGACAATATCCAGGCGCGTATTGTGCTCATTGAATGTGCGCCCGAATATAACAACGTCGTCAAGATAGCACATACAGATGTTCCACTTTAACCCACGCAGAATGGTGTCCATGAACCTTTCAAAGGTTGCTGGAGCGTTGCACAACCCAAATGGCATCACAGTGAATTCGAATAATCCATCCGGGGTTATGAAGGCTGTTTTTTTCCTTGTCTGCCGGGTGTATAGGGATTTGCCAATATCCTGAGCGCAGGTCCACTGAAGAAAAATAAGAGGCCGAATGCAGGCAATCAATTGCATCATCAATCCGGGGCAGGGGGTAGACATCCTTCTTAGTCACGGCGTTTAATCTTCGATAATCTACGCAAAATCTCCAGTTACCGTCTTTCTTTCTGACAAGTATGACCGGAGCTGCCCAAGGACTCGAGGACTCTTGTATTATTCCATTTTTCATCATGTCACTGACTTGATCCCCGATTATCTTCCGCTCGTTAGGCGACACGCGATAAGGCTTTTGCCTGATCGGGCGCGCAGATCCCGTATCTATAGTATGGCGTGTTCGTGACTCGGGAATCGAGAACGCTTTGTCCGGCTGCGCAAAGTCAAACACTGACAGATGCTTAGAAAGCGTATCCACCAAGGTATGGCGCTCCCTTGTGCTGAGTGACTTGTTTATCATAGACAGAAGCTTTTTGTCTGAGACGTGGCGAAGATCAGCAGGTTCACACGGCGGATCTGTTAGTACGGCTACTGACGAGGACGAGTATTCTGTAAAGTAGGCGAGTTTCAGGCCGTCTGGAAGCAGGACGGGTTCTGCCGAGCAGTTGGCCGTCCACAAGCCAGCACGCCCCTTGCCGATGGATACCAGACAATGAGGGACAAAAATGTTCTTCTTCATACAATTTAGATGCACTGGCTCTACGGAGGCATCGAAACTGTCTGGCACTTCACCGCGACACACAACCGGCAAGCACACAGAGGTGGACGCAGGCACAACAGTATCTGCAGATACACAAAGTTCACCTTGACTGCAAGTCTCCTCTAAGAGCCCGGACGAAACATGGCCATCGACGCAAACTTCCCCCGTGCGACAATCGACGGTACCACACTGTCGCAAAAAGTCAATGCCCAAAATCACTTCGTGCGTCGATCGGGGAATAACTACAAATTCCGTCGCGAAAACTCCACCAGCCAAGGATACGTCAGCAGTGCACACAAAAACAGGGCGCAACGACTCGCCGCTCACTCCACAAAACGTTGCAGCCTGGTCCCACCGAAATACAACTTTACGCCCCAACCGACCTTTAAAACCGAGACTCATTACGGATACAGTTGCTCCGGTATCCACTAAAGCCATTGTAGCAACACCATCAACAAGTACATGCACTTTGTTCTTAATCATAGCAACTGCAGGGGGCATTTCTGTCGATAGCACGTGTCGAGCGACCTCACCCCCATCGGCCGCGCTAGCTAGTTTTCCGGTTGTGAAGGCGAGGCGGAGCGGCGCACTGGCGATGGAGATTGACGTAAACGCGGTGCACGAGAAGTCGGCGGTGGCGTCAAACTCCTGTCAGATGCCGGCGAGCGGCTCCGGAAGCTTCTCTGCCAGTAATCGTTGCCAGAAAGGACGCCGGCTGACCAAGAGGTGGTGTACGGCTGTTGAGTTGTCCTCATAGGAGGTGTGGGCCTTGTTGAAGATCCGGATCGACCATTCCACGTTGTTGGGCGACGATTGCAGAACCTCGCTATGTGGCCCGCGACACCGCATTGGAAACATACCGGCAGATGCCTCAAATTGCGATGTTCTTCCATGTAGTCGCGCATGTTGCTGTCGACTGCATAGACAGTAGGTGGGTGACATTCATCATGGCTAGGCATCGGCCGCTGGGAGGCGTGTGTGCGGCGTGGGCGTTGGTCGTAGTCATGACCTTGATAGCTCATGGTCCCTCTCGTTTGTGGGGTAGACCTATACTCGATGGTCGCTGAGTTCACCGTGGGTTGCCATGTCGTCGAAACGGCCATGTTTCTCATCTCGTGTGGTGAGTACGCGCCAGTGATGCCGGGTGTGCAACGGTACATCTCTTCCTGATGGAGCAACTCTTCGCGAACAATCTGCCGTATAGTGGATGGAAGGTCAACACACGAGCTCGGGTCTACACTTGCCACCGTCGTGACATTAGCCAGGCGACCAAACTTCGGTATTATCCGTCGCATCTTCAGCGTCTCAAAGGTCCGGCAGTGGCGAATGACGTCAGACGCGGAATCCAAGCTTTCCTTGCCGATCAAAAAAATTGTAGGCGTCTTCGGCTATTCCTTTCAACAAATGTCCAACTTTGTCATCTTCAGACATTTGAGAGTTGACTATTTTACACAGTTTCAGCACTTCTTCGATATAAGTCGTACAGGTCTCGCTGGGAATCTGAGCTCGTTGCGAAAGCGTCTGTTCAGCGCGTTTCTTTTTTGCGCTAGAATCTCCAAAACACGCTCTGAGCTCCTCGACGAAAAGCTCCCATGAAGTGAGCGTGCCTTCGTGATTCTCATACCAGACGAGCGCTGTGTCGGTGAGGGAAAACACAAAATTGGACAATTGTGCGGTCGAGTTCCAACCGTTAGACCGGCTCACCCTTCGGTAGTTCGTGAGCCACTCGTCGAAATCTTCTCCGACTTTTCCTCCGAAAGTGAGTGGCACCCGGTAGTATTGCCACGGAACACCAGGTGTTGGCCTTGAAGCCGCGTCAGATCCTTCGGGAATCTGGCAGGCGTGTTCAGGCATGGCAGGTGAGGGTGGCGGAAGTCCGGCAAATCGACGGCTTCGGCGAAGTTGTAGCAGCGTAGGCTCCGTGGTTACGAGGTGTACCCCGCACCTCCACCAATTTGTTACAAGCACGGGGAAAAGGGGTTTATTTAGGCGTGCGAGAACAGGAACGGCAGGCTACGAAGAACAGGAATGGCCGCTGCACAGTCTTCGTTCTCCTCTTCCCCTCTCTTCTTGATCCCCGCGTCCCTTTGACGCGCTTGGACGTAACAACATATAGGAAGTTGCCATCTCGAACACTTCAGATATTACCCTTGCATTAAGGTCATCGCAGTGCGAACAACGCATCCTATAGCATGACAGCAGTTCGCATGTGACCAAGTCGTCTTAGACGTTAAGAGAGATGGGTACGTATGGTAACCTTTATTGCATTTGCTCACCGTTAGCAAGAATTTTGAAGGTGACGTGCATTACTTCTATAAATACAGCTGCACATGTGCGATAAAACTCAAGCTTTTAACCGATTGCATAGATCTTCTCCAGTAGGTTAGACTTATTTGCAATGACTCCTTTATCATGACGTTCTTTTACTGCGGTATCAGTTATATGCAAACTTCCGGAGAATTTTCGCCGTCGTCGTCGGTGTGATATTCTGCATAAAGTCCAAAGGCGATAACACTGTCGCCGCGCATCGTATGCTGTATGCGCGAGTGAAAGCACATGAGAGAAACCGACGATTGCTGCTCAATCTGGCACGCGCTACCTAAGAAAGCGGAGATCAAGCGTGCCGTCTTCCGTCGTACGAAAGGCCGTGGGGGTATGTACGAGAGGGAGGGATGGGGCGCGGCGTCGTGCTCCAGCAGCAACTGCGCATTTCGCGACCGGGCGTAAAGGGAAGTGACTATCGCGGCTGAATCTCGCGCGCCATATTTGGAGGAAAGCGGGGAGGCAATGTAGGAGGCCGGTTCGACTCCGTCTACAAGCACGTACTCTGCACGACCGCGCACGGTCGCGCGCGCCAACCTGCAGACGGCTCATACCTTTGTGCGCGCTGTTTCGCTGCTCTATAGACCGCACGAAGGTCACTTCGCTCGCTGCTGCTGCCGCGCTTGCTCGCACCGATGTTTTGAGAGCGAGTGTCCGCGCTGATCGAGTGTGATGTGTTGACGTTTGCATGTGCAAGCTGGCGCCATGAATGGTAATTCACTTAGCCAATGTTTCCAAGTTTATACGGCCAATAAAATTACTATGCTTACTTCGTATAGCTCTCTAATAATTTCCTATGACAATCGATGCTTCGTCTTTTAGGTGAAACTGCAACTACTTTTTTTTTACTTTCACTTTTGACGTAAACAACCGCATGAGCACCAACCAGTCTTTTTAACCGAGGTCACGTGCATGTTAGAAAACGCTTTTTCCAATAAGTTTGTTAGCCAGAGTAAATGGTGTAGTAGAAAGAACATGCACCCTCTTGCATGGAGTATTCTTTAACTACTCCTCTTCTCGCTAATATACAAACATTCCATGCTTCTTTGGGAACAATGAGAAATTTTGAGACGCTAAGAGGATATCTTACGATTCATAAAGGTAATCCTTCCGAGGAAATGCGCAGATTTCGTTCGCTTCGGCACAATGACTTATTACAGGGAGTGTCAGTTATTTTGTCTTCATGTACGTTTGTTTAGAATTGTAAGCTCAGCTATCAGTTCTGCCAAATTTTCTCGTTATATACTTGGCAGTTTGGACGAAGTTTGGAAAGAGTCATGGTAACGAATAATTGTACGAAAAATATTATATGTGTGGCATTTGGCTGCTCACCTTCTGTGGCTTGGATACTTTTCATATTAGCGATTAAGTATGAAGTACGCAGAAAGGCAAATTTTAGTTAGAGTGAGTAGTTGCGTGCGATAACAGAATAAAGGAGGTGCAAAGTCTTGAATTCTGGGATGAACTATGACATGCTGAGTGTGTGTATTATGCTGAGCCGAAAGTTACTGAACTTACCTCGGCGTCTAGTGGCTTGTCAAGCGAGTAAAATAGCAGGCCCACCGAACAGGAGCGTACACCAAGTGGAAGTATTTTTATAAGTGACCACAGTTTTATATATGTCTCTGCCACAAATTTCTGAAGGCTTGTGGTGTTAATGTGACCCTCTCAATGCCTGTCAATGTCGGAAATGCTTGCAAAGCCATGTGACCGAATGTGAAGGTTGAAATGGACACTGATGCAATGGCTCTAAGGTATGCAAAGCTCTTGACTTTGTTTAACTCCTTTCAATGTAATGCAGTACATCAGATTCTATTGTCATGCGAGCAATTATGCATTGGTTTTATTGAAAGATGCCTGATCATGCGCCGCCATAAGCCGATAATTACTATTCAGTTTGAAAAGTTATGCACAAAGGACAGAGAAAGAACGAAGCAGAGTGGCACAAGGACACTAATTATCTTATTCTGAATTACCAGCTTACTGCTGTGGTTCCGTGTTTAACGGAAATGTTAAAAAACAACAGCTAAAACTCGTTGTGTCATTTTATAATGACGGGAGGAACTCAAACATCGAAGAACTTTTGATTAGTAGATCTCGAATAGGCTTGCCATTTCTAGCCCTATAGGAAAAAAAGGACTTTGTGTATGTAATATGCTTCATTTCTGCTTGCTTCTAAATAATTTTTCTTCTGTCTCTAAGCCTTGCAGATAGAATTATGGGCTGTCGAATAGTGGCCAAACAAAGGGCCAAACAAGGCTATTGCCTCCTTGTCGAAACGACAGTTTTCAAATCTTCATCTTCCGGTGATCCTCAATTTAATGTAGGCGTTGGATTTTCCCCATAAAAAACGTGTTTTCCATGTGTTTTCACAATAAAAGAAAGAGAAGAGGCAATGCTGGTGCTGTTCTCTTCTTAAATATTGTCCGCGTCGCTATTTAGAGCTGTAATGCTGATTCTCAATCTAAGGCTTTATCCCAGACAAGCATTTTCATCTACAAGGCCGAGAAGAAGGGGGCAAAACACGGTGTAGCGGCTAGACGGCGTTTCCTACTCCCAAGTATACATAGGTACGTCAGTACGCACAAACCAATCAGTATAGAAAACAAACGAAAGATAATATCACAAAGATTTGAATGTTAAAATACACAGTGTATCGTGAACTGGAAAAAAAATGCAGCATGACATGTTTGCAGCAAAAAATTAAGAGGAGTGCAAAGGAATGACAAACGAAATATTTTATTCAAAAGGCGCTCAGAGGAATTGTGAGAGATATGGCGAAAGGTGACGTGACATAATTCAAGCCTGTTTAGTCTGGAGGGAAATGTAGATTTTAGAGCTCAAAGACCATAATGTGTACGTGAGCGAGGCAGATGCCAGTATTCATGATGTCTTGTTGAGTAGTAGCCAGCGCTGGTGTGAAGTTGTACAATATCGAATAAGAATGATCGATTGCCACGTTCAGCATGTGATTTGTGTAGCTGTAGAATGCGAACATCGTAATTTGGACAATTGTATGATGCAATAAGCTGCAAACAGAAGTGGGGAAGGTGTTCAAGGAGGTGCGTTTCCAATTCCTTTCACCACATTTTTTTTTGTAAAACCAAGAGTTCTGCAATGTTTGTCCGTGTAGTGCTACCCCAAAGCAGAGCACAGTACTTGACTTGTGACTGAAAGAGTAAGTGGCGCAACATAAGCTTAGTTTTTCAGGCAATAACCACTAAAATTTTCTTAATATGCCCATCTGCACGAGCGAGTTTACCTTGTAGATGCTAAATATGGACGTTCCATAACAAGTATTCGGTAATCTATACTCCCAATATTTTAACTGTTTCTATGATCTATAGGGGGTTACCTCCAATGACAAGATCAGCGTTAAGGGAATAATCTCGATTTTTGGCCCTAAAATTTGCTTTTTGTTTTGTCAGAATTTATAAGGCGATCATTTTTAATAGACAACGAATGCAACTTATCCAGCACGCTATTCTCTTCAGTGACCAAATCACCTATAACAGCACCTTAGAACAATAAACTTGTGTCGTCTGCATGCATCACGTATTAAGCACCCATGTCTATTTCTAATAAACCATTTATATAGACAATGAACACTAAGGGACCTAGTAGGCTACACCGAGGAATGTTTTTTTTATTAGTTTCATAGATGGAACTGTGAACCAGTTCAAACTATTCCAACTCGCTCTTCTCGTTGTGAAGTCTGTACAGAACCATAAGCAAAAAGTCAATAAATAAACGGAGATACGTACGTAATGGCTTACTCCGCGGTTCTTGATCCCGGCAGGCATATAGTCAAAGTAATATTGGCGAAAGATCAGTGAGAAGTTCCAGGAAAACATGGAATGACTTAGAGGGTCCCTTATTAGAGAGATTTAAACAATATTTGGAAGACAGAGTTAATTATTAGGAGATTCTCTACCGATAAGTGCACTCTATAGCTGACGTACGTGTTCGCAAGCGCAGCGTTAATAAAATATTTTAGGATACGAAAGAAAAGCTTCCAGAAGGAGCTTTCGAAAATAATATCACGCAATGTTAAGCACGAGCCCAAGAACAAAGTATGTCACCTAATATACAACAACATGGTGCTTTGTAATTATTGGTGGGCAACCTAAATATAATAACCCACCAGGTAGGAAAGAGACACACAAGAATGAAATGTGCAGGCGGAAAAGCAAGAAGGATGCGGATGTAAGAAAAAAAGAAAAGTCACATAGAAAATGAAGAGCGGAGAAGGGTGCAAGGAGCATAAAAATAAGAAACAAACATAAAAAACGTGTCAATGGACAAAGTAAATGGAGATGCAGGCGGGAAAGAACAACAAGACAAATGTAACGGAAGAGCAAAGGAAGACTCGAGAATTGTGACGAGGCCGCAGAACATGCCGCCCTGGAACGCTTTTTTCCTTCCGCTATGTCGCGCAGCCGACGCTTCATCGGTTTCTGGGGGTACATTGCACGCTGTCCCGTCGAACGCAAAGCAACAGCTGTACGCCTACTAGATGGCAATGGCATCCCTGTACTAGGTCCTCCCGCGTCGAATGTTCTTCGGGCGAGTATTTTTCTACACATTCTCGCTTCTTTCACGAGAGGACACGCCTCGTTGCTTCTCTCTGCACGCTTTCCCCCATTCGCGGACGCATTACTTCCGGTTGTCTTCCGCACCGATGGCGTATAGAGAGAATAATGAAATCAGAAAGAAACCGAATGTAATGTACAAAAGAGAAACGCTGCGAGTGATGAAAGTGTGCAGCAAGGCCTAAGCTAGGACTCGTGGTCTCACCAAATAGACACCGTGGATACTAAGAGAAGGACACTTTGTACCTTGCCACATTTACAGACAGGCTGCAGCACTCCATTCCTGCGTCGCCCAGCGCGCGCTCGGTAGAGCGCGTTGTTCTTCCCTAAGGACGGTTGGCTGAGAAGGACGGCAAGATGGGGGACGTGATTCCTTGTTCCACAATGCCGTCGCCTTGCTAGCAGCTGTGGCTGCAATATGAGCCAACGGTAAAATGTATTCGTGTTTTGTTCGGTATTGCAATCGTGAGCCTCAATATGAAAGCAAAACAGGCAACTACACCGGCCCTACAGTGCTGCGCGCAAGAAAAATCTAATGAGCTCTGTGCCTGATATACGTGTTGTACAATTACTATTACGCTGGCATAACAGTGCATCTAGCTTCAAAATGGTCTGATAGTCCCGTTTAGGACTTTTTTTTTTAAATTTAGCTTTGAGAATAGGCTCGCGGTAGGCAAATTTATTTTTCGTGAGATTACTTGTCAATTACTGTACACTATACGCCACCCCGCTCTAGGAACTGACTTGACATTGCATTTATTTGTAACGAATGCTTACAATATGCCGAAACACCATGGTTATCTGCAGGCACCACAATTGCTAATATATTACTACGGCCTCCTACACCCCGAACGAATGATTTCACCCGTTATTAGGAACCATTGTAGAGTCATGAACTGCTTTGCAAACACGAGTCTAGAGTCCGTAATCTAATAATTTAAGCCACTTACTATAGTGCGCAGTTGTTGCTCCCGCTTTCTACGCTGAGGAGGATTGTGGGAAGCTGCAAAAGAACAGTCCTTCTTTTATACTTTAGACAGCTTGCGTTTTGAAGGAGAACCGTTACAATATGTGATTCATGAAACAAATGTTCATCGCGAATAGTCTCCGCAAGTACGTTGCTGCTTTCTGTCAGCGCTATAACAAGTGATTAGCGTCCTGCTGCATTGCGCTGACGCTAATAATTGACTAATTGTGTTTGGCGTCACAAAGTGAGAGAGGCTATAAATAATGCACGTCTTCGGAATGCTTGATGAGCTGTTCAGCGTGAACGCAATGTATGGTGTGCACGAACGTTTTTTCTATTTCACTCTCAACAACGTGCAACCAGCGTTGCCGGAAACCGAAACCTGAGTGCGTTCAGCAGCATCTTGAACCGGACCCGAGAACCGCACCTACTGATTCAGCACTGCGGGTCAACCGCTGCCCCTAGGTTTGGGGATAACGCAATGATTTTATATCGATACAATTCTTGCGCTTCAACGCGCAATTTAGGAGCGCCTAGAAGCGTTGTCATTAGAACCCCGGAACTTACGGGAGCATAATAGAATGCCAACATTATACTAATCCACAAAAAGAAAAACGTGAAAAACAATTGAAAAACTATAAGCCCACTAGCTTACTTTCAGTATTGTATAAAATATTCACCAAGATAATTTGCAATATTATGAGGAAACACTTGTCTTTAGTCAACTAACAGAACAGGTTAACTTCAGGAAGGGAAACTTTACAATGAATCACATCCATGTCATAAAAAAGGTTGTCGAGAAATCTGCAGAGTGCAATCAATCTCTGTATATGGCTTTCTAAGATTATGAAAAGGCACTTGATTCAGTATAGATACCAGCATTCATAGAGGCCTTACGTAGTTAAGAACTACAGGAAGCATACTTGAATACCTTGGGAAAAATGTGCAGTGATCCACAGCCACCTTGGTTCTACCCAAGAAAAGTAGAAAGATACCTATAAAGAAAGCCGTCCAGCAAGGAGACATAATCTCTCCAATGCTATTCGCTGCGCGCTTGGAAGAAGCATTCAAGCTATGAAACTGGGAAGACTTAGCAGTGAGGATAAACGGCGAATATTCCAGCTACCTTCGGTTTGAAGATGACATTGCCCTGTTCAGCAACACTGGAGACGAGTTACAACAAATGATTGAGGACCTTAACTGAGAAAGTGCAAGAGTGGAGTTGAAGATTATTATACAGAATAGAAAGTTAATTGTGAATAGCCGGGCAAGGGAACAAGAGTTCAGGATCGCTAGTCAGCCTCTAGGGTCTGTGAATGAGTACATTTACCTAGGTCAATTAATCACAGGGAACCTCGATCGTGAGAAGAAAATTCACAGAAGAATAAAAATGGGTTGGATCGCATACGGCAGACATTGTCAGCTCCGGACTGTAAGCTTACCATTATCATTAAAAAGGAACGTGTACAATCAGTGCATTTTACCGGGGCTGACATATGGGGTAGAGACTTTGACACTGACAAAGAAGCTTGAGAACAAGTTAAGGTCCGCGCGAAGAGCGACGGAACGAAGAACGTTCGGCGTAACGTTAAGAGACAGGAAGAGCGGTGTGGATCAGAGAAAAAACGGGGATAGCCGATATTCTACTTGACATTAGGAGAAAAAGATGGTGCTGAGCAGGACAGGTAATGCATAGGTTAGATAACTGGTGGACCATTAGCTTTACAGAATGGGTGCCAAGGCAAGCGAAGCACAGTCGAGGATGGCAGAAGACTAGTTGAGGTGATGAAATTAGGAAGTTCACTGGCGCAAGTGGGAATCAGTTTGGTGAAGCAAGGCTTTGGTGAAGTGGGTAAATAAAGGCTATTGCTTATTTCATGCCATGATCTTTATAAGCTTATGCGGTGTTTACGTTCATGCCCTGCAACAATCACAACATATGGCGAAATGAAAATACCGCCTGAGGTGGATGCACCTTGTGAGACACATACTCAGTGCGGTCACGAGATACGATGGTGATGTTTGCGACCTGGCGAGGGAAGAATGTCCACGAGATGTGTGTGCAGAAAGTACACGCCGCACATATGTGAATAAGCTTGAAGGAGTTGATACCCCCTGTGTGAAAGCGGCATATCCTCATTACGCAGTATAGCCGATGATTGGGCGCCTGTCTAGTTGCCCATACCAATTTACAAAAGAACGGGGCAAAAAAATTTAAGGCGTAGAAAATCAGTGGATTAGAAATTAAGTCTTTGCAAATCAAGGAAGCCGTTGAATATCATGAGCTTTCGGATTCATGTATGCTCGTGCTGGAAAGATTATTGATAGCCGTCATTTATGTACAGGTTTTATAACGCAATTTAGCATTCTATTACGCCGAAGGAAGGTGACATCAGTGGCATTATTTTGTTAGCCAGTGACGTGCTGGAGAAGACAGCTTTCCACATGCGATGCTGCGAGATTTCGACTGACAGACCGAATGACAAAAAACTGTGGTGAGTCATCAAAAAAAGAAAAAGAAAACGAAGACATCGGTCACGCTAAAAGCAAAGAGAATGACAGTAAGTCAGAATATGGAGAGGAATCGGACTTAAGCGCCACTCACATGGTAACATTCACTTGTAGAAAATGCACTGACATAATAGAGTGGGCTGTTGATGCTTTCTTTGCGTACCTCCCCGGTGTTTTTGGTCAGTGGCTTCCTGTCATTGATTCCTCGTCTGGTGGCCACGTGAGCCGCGTTCCAACGCAGGAAATCTCTGGTCTGCGCAATAAAAGAATACATCATGACGCAACGCCCGTGCATATAATGTCGGCTGATATGGTATGTACGTCTATAGCACGCACACTTCCTAATGGAATAGTGCACATTCTTTTACCGGTCTCCTTGATTTTCTTATACTTCCTATGCACTCCTCGATCCTTCAGCAAACAAAGTATGCGCCGCAGTATGCTCCGGCCCAGGAAGCACGTAATTTTGACGAAAAAAGTGTACCTCTGTTACCCGCAATAAAGCAATACACCACCACATGAAGACCTGTAATGAAAGTCGACTAACTGGTATTTCTAAGTCCCACCGACCAATTATTGGGATAGCGTATGATATTTACCTGCTCATCTGATTTTCACAATTTTTTAGACAAAGGCGGACCCCTTCTTAGGCTACGGGGTAACTACCTCTCCCACTGTGCCTCTGCCTTATTTGGTGTTCGCATTTCCGTATAGCTTGTGATCGGTGCAGTATGGTGTAAAGAAGTTTATTCAGGTCCTGAGTGATCAGTCTGGGACTGATGTGGGCCGCTCCCACGTTGGGACAAAGAGGCCGAGCCTCGTCACACGGGCGCTCTGGACAGTCCTGAGTTGGTCCGCCAGGGCTTCACTGTGCAGCATGCGATGCCACCACTGTTTACCTTGAGAACCATCACCGGCCAACGCCAAGCAGTGTATTGCATAAACACGTATTTCATGGTACCTAAATTGCGACATGTGCGATGCACAAATATTGCACGAGGTCAATATTTTTTTTTTTACCTCTGTGGTGCAAAAAAGTTGCCTAAGACCCTACGTAATTCATTCAATCTTCACAAACTTCTAGATTTGATTCGTGTACATGCCAGTTTCTTATTTGTTATTAGTAAACGATTCGCGTAATACCATCAAGATGAGACCTACATAGAGGGGAATGCGTACACGTAGTCATCGTATAATTACATAATCACATGTTATTTTAACTCTCGCGTTATATTAAATTAATAATTCGTTTAGTAATAATTTCTAATTGCAGAAAGAGAGAGATGTGGGTAGCTATGTCAATAAATTTGTTTGATTGGGAGAGAGACGTCAGTCCACTTACCCCTTGCCGCCCACTTTGGGCGTGTCCAACGTGGCGTGGTAGTGTACTAAACCATAAGTATGCGCACCTGCAGGAACTGGTGCTGTTGCATTCTTGAAAACTGCGGAGGTAAAAATGGGACAGACGTAAGAAACGTGACAAGGGCAGTAGCTGACAAGGGCCAGTAGCTCCTAATATATATAGTGAATCATGAATAAAGGAAAAGATTGACAAACATAATCATAGTTAATCATTGGTGCGACACGTGCTTCGAAGGCGTGCCAACTATTTCTTTGGGAGAGACAGTGACGGCTAGCTGACGGAGGTGCGTCCAAATCTGCTAAGATTGAACGCCTCAATGATGGCGTCCGATAGGCGAGATTTCAAGCAGGAGTAAACACGCACACACGCACACACGCAGTCACGCACGCACACACAGTCACACACACAGTCACACACACACACACACACACACACACACGCACACACACACACACACACACACACACACACACACACACACACACACACACACACACACACACACACACACACAGTCACACACACGCGCACACACACAGTCACACACACGCGCACACACGCGCACACGCACACACACACGCACACACACACACGCACACACAAACACACACACACACACACACGCGCGAGCGCGCGCGCACGCACACAAGCAACCGCACACACTGCGTTCCGCCATTGCCGAGTGAATTGATTAGCTTGTTTTATAATACCAATATTGCATCATGAATGGTAATGTATACATTACTGGGACATCTGGGAGCCTAGAAAATGAGGGTAGAATAATTTATAGTGCACTAAAGAAGCCATGTGCCGATTTCATAAATACTGCATTAGCCATCACCGTACGGCTTGTAAACATGTGCCGCGCTCACCAAATTTTACGCGGGCACAGGGACACGCTACCACCCGTCGTTGCTTACTGCGAAAGTTCTACTTCCTCCTGGACGCACCTAATATTCCTGCATAGCCGAGCGAAAGAATGGTAAGCCAAGAGGAGCTGAGCATCCCTACAGATAAGCGGATGTGAGAGTTCTATGCGAGTAGAGTAAAAGATAAATGTTAAGACCGTAATGGTTGCCTGCTCATTATATAGCGTATGTGGCGAGCGAAGTCGGTGCTCCATCAAAGTCCCATTTCCAGTTCAGATTACCATCAAAGGGTACGTCCGAGCAGAAACATCCGAGAAGAAAGGGCACACAAAAACATCTGACGACCCCGTTCCCATTTCAGGCGTCGGAAGTCCTTTGTCTGCCTCGCCCTCTCTCGCACGGAAGCATCTGAGCTTTCAGGTTCCTTTCCCTATCCTGCGGCAAAAAATAACTGCTGTCATCGGAGGGTGATCCCCTCCAGATCGCATTCTCGTGGGAGCCTAATAGAAAAAACAAAAACAAACGAAGTAAACAGAAAGGGATTATCACCCCTCCTCCCGCCCCATCGAGAGCAGCGTCTTGACGCACCCATTTGCCAATCCGCTTTCTTTTTTGTTTCTCATTTTAGCGATTCTATTGCGGTCCCATCTGCCCAGCCTCGTAAAATACTGCACGTGGCCTTCGGCACTACAATTTGCATTCATTATTTGCCGCCTTTCCATTACTGTGCGAAATATGCGCTGCACTCTACATACGGAGCTTTTTTTTTATTGCGATAAAGACTTGCCCGTAAGGCATAATTCTTGGTGCGCATATGTGTATTATATGTATTACATACGGATCGAAAGGCCTTTCTCTTTCTGTGGTCAATGTGCCACTCGCGTCAACCTATCTCTTGTGGTTGCAGCGAACACAGTACAGGTCAGTGGCTGTGGCCTCTGGCTGGTGTTACGTGTTCACGATGATCATGACGATTATGATGTGCATCCATGACGCGTTCCCCTTCATGACGGATACGTCAGGTTATTGTTACTGTTGTTGTGATCAGCATCGGTGTTGTTGTGTATCAAATATGCCACTCAAAGCCGATGGGAGGGCAACGTTTCGCTGCGGGAAGATAACGGAATGTTTACGTTCGCGGCATTTTTACGTCAGGTGTTTCCAGAGTCATTTATAGGCGTCATCTCTCATTCTAGTATACACACCTATAATCTGCACATTGCATACACATCGAAGCGGCTTTGCCAGTGTATATTCGCTTTCCCCCGAGAATGGCTCCCACCCACTATGGGAGATGAACCAAGAATCGGGTGATTTAGGAAAAAGATTATCCGAGTCTTAAAAGAATCAATAATGAGAAATTTTAAATGGGGAAATGAATGAAGTTGGACAAATTTTAAGAATTTAGGAAGCAAATCGTCCTGATTCAATTATAAACCCCTCAGCAGCTCTACCAGCATCATTATGACAATGTCCTAGAGAAGAGGTTCCCAAAGATAGAATTTCAGGAATCTTTATATTCAATCGAGCACTATCAAATTTTCTTTCAACGTGTGTTTTCTTAACGCGAAAAGACGGTGGGATTACAGGAAGTAGTGTTCTATTGTTTCATCATCACCACAGTACGAGCACAAGGATGAGGGCAACAGACTAGATCGATGTAGATAATAGTTTAATGCAGGTATTCCATACCGGAATTGGGTCCACAGGACTTCAACTTTTCTATTACGGCACAAGTTTCCGTTCCAAGGAAATAGGAGGTGTCCGTAATCTCTTAAATTTGTTAATGATAAGTTCAAAGAACCTAGCATGATTGCCCGTCTCCTGAACCTAGCAGCAGTTATGAAAGGAGATACACCAAGGATTGTGACAATTGGACCACTAATGGCAGCTCTCGCCAAGATGTCTGCTAATTCATTGATAACTAATCATTTATGACAAGGCACACATACCATTCTCATCAGCGTTAAGTGAGATAGGTATTGAATAATGAAATGTACGTGAAGTATGTGAGCCACTATTTTCAGTGAGAGCCGAACATAAAGATAAAGAATACGTTATTACCCTCGTGGTGTCTTTCTTTTTGCGCCGGCGTTGTGCAGGAGAAATGGTGAGTACCTGCAACGCGAAAGAGTGTTATCACGCAAATTTTTCGTTTATTTCGGGAAAATCACCACTAGTAGTATTAAATATAGATGCTGTCACGCTTACATTGCTTTGATATCTATCGATTTGCAGTTAGGTGGAAAGATGGTCGAGTTAGAATTGATGTATTTTTTAGTTATATATCTTTTTCTCGTGATCACAGTTTTCTGGTTATCGCTAGGCGCATAACTCGTTTTGTTGCACCCGGAATTTATGTAGTGTTGTCGCAAATTTCCTGGCAAAAGGTCTTTCTCTTATCGCATGCGGGACGCGAATGCTGTTGTACATTGTGGAATGTAGAAACACCAGCGATCGTTTTGGAATGTATGGTGTTACATGTGTATAGAGTGGACGAACCTGAGCCATCAGTTATTATTCTACTACTAGCGCCTCTATGCGCTGCTATATTGTGATTTGCGTGTTTCTTGTAGTTCTGGCCACAAGTACGGCCAATAAGTAGTATGGTTTCTACATTTTTGTTCACTGTTCTTTTTGTCGTAATCACAACGTGGCAATATAAAAAAATTAATATGAATTCCTGCACCCCCATGTGACACAGGAACAGTAACAATGACTTTGCAAGATTACTCTCCTTTAACGCAACGCGCATGGTCCTCTCGAACTTTACGGCTTAACCCATTAGCGCCCAGTTCACTTTTGAAAGCAAAGCACCATTTTTACTTGGTAATAATTAAACAAAAATGTGATATTTTTCTTAGTATGCCAATTGGCTGAGCAGGGTCTTGTCAGGACAACCGCGTTGTGGGTGTTTCTCAGCTGCAGGATGTCTTTGATTTATTCATGGCCAAATTTGGATAATTGCTAGACATAGCAACTACTAATACGCGTGCAGCTGACTTATTTTTTATCATGCTTAGTATTTTCTTCGTAAGGCTAATTCTTGTGCATAAGTTTCGGAAACGAATGCCGTAAATGTTGAACGCATGACACTAGATATACAATACGTCTTCATAACGTCACATGGAAATGATTACAGGTGTATTTATACGGAATGATACTCCTATGCCTATGCAGGAAGGATTTGCTTGTTTTTAAAGCGCATATTATGGTGTTCTAGCACTTTTTTCAGCAAAATATGTTTTTGGTAGCTAAAAAAACGAATTTCGCAGGGGGTTGCACGTATAAAGCGAGACTAACTATCACATCAATATTGCTATTTTTTCTTCCCCCGGTTCCGTTCTTGCTGCCCACAAAATAACAATTCTTTACATAAAGAAATATACCCATTCAATAAATTGCCAACAATGTTAAAGCATTTTTAGATAAAAGAAAATAATATCGACATTTCACAGATTTTATTAGAGATGTTTTATACACGATTTTATTACGTATTGAGAAACTAAAAAAAAGCAGGAAACTACAAAGACGATTGGATTGGACAAACATTAATAAAGGTCCTGCAGGACGCACGTCAGCGCGCAGTGGGCGTCTGCCACGCAGGGACCGACAGGGAATACCTGGCGGCCGCTGCGCGAGCCTGATGGACGGCCCATTGCTGGTCTTGTAGGAGCGGGCTTCGTAGGGTCTTCTCCAACTTGTAGGAGGTGGAGTCAGGCGGAGCGCTTCTGCACTCCCAGAGCACGTGTGCGAGTGTCGCCATTACCCCGTACGAGGGGCACGCATCTTCGGGGTAGACGTCCGGGGTAGATGACGAGTAAGGTGGCGGGACTGGGATAGGCATGTGTTTGTGACAAGCGTAGCGTTAGCGCCGGCGGCCCGTTTAGTTCGGGGTGGGGGGGGGGGGGGTGGAGAAGAGGCGTCGTCCCAGTATATTCCACTGCTAGACGAGATAAACAGTGGAAATAAAATATGGCATACCGCATTAGGCAGCCAGAGGGGAGCATATCTAATGAGACCTCGGAAACATGAAGCAAAAATGTCACCGAGCAAATGATGCAACAGGATTATAACGCAAGAAATATACTATCATTGCAAGAGAGGCTACCGTTATGTTGAACGTTAGCCGCCATGCTTGGTAACAAGTCCTCTATCTCTACACTCTAAGAAAAGTTTACACCCTTTGGAGTGTATATTTGCCCCACAACAATAATCGTCATCTGTCTTGCCCGCATTCTCTTTCTTGAAAACGCTACGCTCGTTACTTTCCTGTCGGGAATACTATGTCATACTGATAACGCGCATGCTGTTCGTTACTGGAAAGTGCCGGGCTCGCCGCGTTAAAGAAAGGAAATACGGGCAAGACAGATGGCGATTATTGTTGTGTGGCAAATATACACACCAAAGGGTGCAACTGTTTTTAGAGTGTACTCTTGTATTCGTCGTAAGTTAGTGCGTGTTAATGTGTAGCAATTATTATAGTAGCACCGCGTGTTACGTATCGACATCATACGTCTACATTCTTGAATAGCAAAAGACAACTCCGAAACAAAGAATAGTGGTCACTAAAATACTAATTTTGCCATCACGACGATATGCGGGCCTGTATCAAGTTTAATTTGACCATTCACAGTAAGTATTTTTGTTCTAAAAAGTTCCAAACTGTAGCGTACATTTGAGGTCCTTCATCTAGTATTGCTCCCATAAAGGTCCAGCGTACTTCATAAAGTACACCATCGTGTCATTTGAAATAATTAAACGCAGTAATAAAATTCACAATGCAGTTACAGGGTGAAAATGTTATCGGGTACCAAAGATAAATAAAACCTGGCTGGTAGAGTTACCTTGGGTCTCATTGGGGGGGAAGGAGGAAGGCAATAAAATAAAGTGAAACAGAAACTTAACATCCGGCCACCATGTAGCAGGAAGCTGCAAACGGAACCCGTAAAGGTTTGACAGAAAAGAAGGCTTCGCAGTTGAAGAAAAATTTGTCCTGATCCTGGATCGAACCTGGAACGAACGCCTTTCCGGAGTGGTTGCTCTACCATCTGAGCTAACCAGGAGGCGAGCAGACAGCAGTGATGAGAGGAATCAAAGAAGTCTAGAAGAAGAAGAACTAAGCAACAGCACCACGTACAACACGAATGGGCAAGTAGAAAACAGATCAGCACGTGTTCCCGTGTTCCCCTTGGTCGTACCTCCCGGTTAGTGGTGCTGTTGCGATATCTAGCTGCCACAGGGTAGTGCTTTCTGAAGAACAAGAGGCACGAAGTCACGACGACAGCGAGAAGGAAAGGTTTTCAACTGTGAAGGAGAGAGAGAGGAGGAGGAGGGAGAGGCGGGGAGGTCGACTACGAAGGAATGTCACGCAGCGACTCTGTGCTTGGCGCAACGATACATCACCGCGTGACGCGTTCCGCACCGATTCGCAAGGAAGTGTTGAATGATCGATTCGCGCCTCAGCGCCGGGAACTTTCCAATCACGAGGAATAGAATTGCTCGTATACTTTTTTTTTACGCCTGGAAACGTCATATATTGACTTATTTTTTCAGTCACGGGCGCCCATAATTCACTCTCTATTCGTAAAGGATGCCTTGGCACAGGATTTCCTCTATACAGGCTATGCGTGCAATGAAGGTATTGCAGCTTCTCCTAGTTTTGCGCCCCCATCGTCGTCGACTTCGCTGTCACGAAACCTTAAGAACTGGGTCCGAAGATCAACTACAAAAAATACTGCAAGTCAAAGCTGCATCGCCTCGATAGGTGCAATTTAGAAAATGGCACAATGTTTTCAAGAAGCGTTCCGGCTTATCGTAGTCAAACTTTGCGCTTCCTACTTGCTCCCCCATACTTACTTTCTCCGGTGATTTATGCATCCGATCAACCTCCACGATCGCGTCCTCCACAAAGCAGAGCAAGGGGCGGCTGCACTTGCGAATAGGTTATTTTTTTTTTCCGTTTATATTCAAGCGTCTGGAGCGTCCCGTGACAGCTGCCTTTCCTACGAACCTCCAAGGTACCGGAATATCATCATCTATCATATATTATTTTTTTTTGCCTGCTTCGTAGCCAGAAGTGCCAGAACTCAATAAACATTCTTTCACGTCGTATTCGAGAAAGGTAGATGTTTCCTATTTGCATAGAAACTGTGGTCATTCTTTTTCTCCCTTGCAAATAACAATGAAAACGGTGTTCCAATGAGCTCTATAGTTTTTAAATCTTACGTCATGGAAGCACAAAACAAAAACTGCTTGCACAAAACAAAAGTGTTTCTCTGTAGTGGAGCCATCCTTTGTGTTCTTTGAAGTAAATATGCTGAAGTTTCCTACCAATGCTGCTGTCCGTCTACAGTATAGGGACGCTGAGTCGTTGATACAAAACTAAGGAGCAGCGCAAAGAGAGTGTAAAGCTAATTAAAATTACCACTTGAGTGAAATTGAAATCTCCGATTATCAATGAAGTTAACAGTAAGCGTGGACAGCTCGGCTAGCTGGCTGTGAATAGCATTATTAAACATCGTTTCAGCGCACGAATAAACACGGACGACTAGAGAAAGACAACAAAAACGCCGGTTACGTCAAGTTAACGTTTACTTTTAAACTCACACGCTTAAATTGTTAACTCGCTTGTTATCATTATTATGTTTATGCACCTAATTAAACCACCCGATTCTTGGCCACTCCCCCACTGTGGGTATGTGCCACGGCCACTCAGGACAACAACAATAGCAACAACAACAAGAACGCCGGTAAAGTTAGCAGCCATTGCCATTTCTCTCTCTGCTAATAAGTCTTTGTAGCCGTATCTCTACAAATACATGTTTATGCTTCATTTGATTATCAATAAGTTAATCTGTTGCGCAAAGTCATGAAGGGACAGAACTAAAGCGAGAAAACAACACGACACCCGAGCGTCATGTTTTGCTCTCTCCTTAAGTTCTATACCTTCGTCCCTTTGCGCAAGAGCTTTAATTATGTCTAACCAAATAGCCCACTACAATTATTATTAGGGTCAGAATTATATTCGAGTGCTGATTGCTGTGCTATCGTGTGCGTATCATAGCCACGCACGCTTGTCTCGCCTTCCGTTTCTTTACCACGGGTGCGCTTTAAAACCACGGCGCTGCAATTTTGCTTTCCTTTCCTTGATTCTTCTCCACCCTTAAACTGGCCCTCTTCACTAATACACGCAGAGACAAAGCAACAACGCGCGCATGAGATCCCATAGATGAGATGAATACATATATATATATAGAAAATTATCAGTCATAGATCTCGTAGTATAGCTTTCTGGGCCGTTTCCTTTCTTTTTTTTTCTGTTCTTTCGAAAGTAGTCCTATTAAGGTTATTATAATTACACGAAGGTATTTCGCCCTCGTCAGCAGCAGTCCTTGAGATAGCTATTCTGGCGGCTAGCTCCCCACGCTATGCGTGCCGCCCTCGCACCTTTTTATGCTTTCTGAGCTATCTTTCCGGACAACATCCAAGGATCATGAGTTCAAATCACCTGTCATGTTCCTTTTTTCCCCTTTTTTTCAATTTTTTTCTTTCTTTTTAATGTCTTTTCCTTTATTTTATGACTGTACGTGAACCCTCTTAAAAATATATATACATTCTCAATTAGGTATGACGACACATGTGCATGTCATAAATACCAGGTTCTCTAGTCGAGTGCCATCCGTGCGGTATAACCGATCTCAGATTGGTCAACCTTGACTGATCAAATAGGGCACCACTGTAGGTTAAATGAGGCGTACAACTCCTACGGGACCCGCCGTGGTTGCTCAGTGGCTATGGTGTTAGACTTCTGAGCACGAGGACGTGGGATCGGATCCCGGCCACGGCGGCCGCATTTCGATGGGGGCGAAATGCGAAAACACCAGTGTACTTAGAATTAGGTGCACGTTAAAGAACCCCAGGTGGTCGAAATTTCCGGAGTCCCCCACTACGGCGTGCCGTATAATCAGAAAGTGGTTTTGTCACGTAAAACCCCATAATTTATTTTTTTTTAAATTTAACTACTGCGGGGACGGTAGAGTATCTGCCTCCCGTGCAAGAGAACCGTGGTTCAAATCCCGGTGCCGCGCTATTCTCCACCGGAAAATACAAAAAAAACCGTGTGTTGAGAAAATTGCACAAACAGGCCTGGAGTGCGGCCTGATCCCGGCGACCAGAACGGGTAACGCACTCTCTCACCAGAGCAGGATGGGCAACCTGGTGCAGTACTTGGCCACAACCTCCCATATGAATACAACAATCAAATCCCGGCCATCAGTCCCCAGCAGCCGCGAAGCAACTGACCACGGCGGCGGTCAGATCTGTGACGCGGCGTAGGGTGCTAAGAATACCTGGCTCCGGACAGGCCGCCATTGGAATCTGAGCCTGGCAACGTTTAACGTTAGAACGTTATCTAGTGAGGCGAGTCTAGCAGTGTTATTGGAGGAATTAGAGGGTAGTAAATGGGATATAATAGGGCTCAGTGAGGTTAGGAGGACAAAAGAAGCATATACAGTGCTAAAAAGCGGGCACGTACTGTGCTACCAGGGCTTAACTAAGAGACGAGAACTAGGAGTCGGATTGCTGATTAATAGGGAAATAGCTGGTAACATACAGGAATTCTATAGCATTAACGAGAGGGTGGCAGGTCTTGTTGTGAAACTTAATAAGAGGTACAAATTGAAGGTGGTACAAGTCTATGCCCCTACATGCAGTCATGATGACCAGGAAGTCGAAAGCTTTTATGAAGACGTGGAATTGGCGATGGGTAAAGTCAAAACAAAATACACTATACTGATGGGCGACTTCAATGCCAGGGTAGGCAAGAAGCAGGCTGGAGACAAGTCAGTGGGGGAATATGGCATAGGCTCTAGGAATAGCAGAGGAGAGTTATTAGTAGAGTTTGCAGAACAGAATAATATGCGGATAATGAATACCTTTTTCCGCAAGCGGGTTAGTCGAAAGTGGACGTGGAGGAGCCCGAATGGTGAGACTAGAAATGAAATCGACTTCATACTCTGCGCGAGCCCTGGCATCATACAAGATGTAGACGTGCTCGGCAAGGTACGCTGCAGTGACCATAGGATGGTAAGAACTCGAATTAGCCTAGACTTGAGGAGGGAACGGAAGAAACTGGTACACAAGAAGCCACTCAATGAGTTAGCGGTAAGAGGGAAACTAGAGGAATTCCGCATCAAGCTACAGAACAGGTATTCGGCTTTAACTCAGGAAGAGGACCTTAGTGTTGAAGCAATGAACGACAATCTCATGGGCATCATTAAGGAGTGCGCAATAGAAGTCGGTGGTAACGTCGTTAGACAGGAAACCAGTAAGCTATCGCAGGAGACAAAAGATCTGATCAAGAAACGCCAATGTATGAAAGCCTCTGACCCTACAGCTAGGATAGAACTGGCAGAATTTTCTAAGTTAATCAACAAGTATAAGACAGCGGACATCAGGAACTATAATATGGATAGAATTGAACAGGCTCTCAGGAACGGAGGAAGCCTAAAAACAGTGAAGAAGAAACTAGGAATAGGCGAGAATCCGATGTGTGCGTTGAGAGACAAAGCCGGCAATATCGTTACTAATATGGATGAGATAGTTCAAGTGGCTGAGGAGTTCTACAGAGATTTATATAGTACCAGTGGCACCCACGACGATCGTGGAAGAGAAAATAGCCTAGAGAAATTCGAAATCCCGCAGTTAACGCCAGAAGAAGTAAAGAAAGCCTTAGGAGCTATGCAAAAGGGGAAGGCAGCTGGGGAGGATCAGGTAACAGCAGATTTGTTGAAGGATGGTGGTCAGATCGTTCTAGAGAAACTGGCCACCCTGTATACGCAATGCCTCATAACCTCGAGCGTACCGGAATCTTGGAAGAACGCTAACATAATCCTAATCCATAAGAAAGGGGACGCCAAAGACTTGAAAAATTATAGACCGATCAGCTTACTGACCGTTGCCTACAAAGTATTTACTAAGGTAATCGCAAATAGAATCAGGAGCACCTTAGATTTCTGTCAACCAAAGGACCAGGCAGGATTCCGTAAAGGCTACTCAACAATAGACCATATTCACACTATCAATCAGGTGATAGAATAATGTGCAGAATATAACCAACCCTTATATATAGCTTTCATTGATTACGAGAAAGCGTTTGATTCAGTCGAAACCTCAGCAGTCATGGAGGCATTACGGAATCAGGGTGTAGATGAGCCATATGTAAAAATACTGGAAGATATCTATAGCGGCTCGACAGCCACCGTAGTCCTCCACAAAGAAAGCAATAAAATCCCAATAAAGAAAGGCTTCAGACAGGGAGATACGATCTCTCCAATGCTATTCACCGCATGTTTACAGGAGGTATTCAGAGACCTGGAGTGGGAAGAATGGGGGATAAAAGTTGATGGAGAATACCTTAGCAACTTGCGATTCGCTGATGATATTGCCTTGCTTAGTAACTCAGGAGACCAATTGCAATGCATGCTCACTGACCTGGAGAGGCAAAGCTGAAGGGTGGGTCTGAAAATTAATCTGCAGAAAACTAAAGTAATGTTTAACAGTCCCGGAAGAGAACAGCAGTTTACGATAGGTAGCGAGGCACTGGAAGTGGTAAGGGAATACATCTACTTAGGGCAGGTAGTGACCACGGATCCGGATCATGAGACTGAAATAACCAGAAGAATAAGAATGGGCTGGGGTGCGTTTGGCAGGCATTCTCAAATCATGAACAGCAGGTTGCCACTATCCCTCAAAAGGAAAGTGTATAACAGCTGTGTCTTACCAGTACTCACATATGGGGCAGAAACCTGGAGGCTTACGAAAAGGGTTCTGCTGAAATTGAGGACGACGCAACGAGCTGTGGAAAGAAGAATGATGGGTGTAATGTTAAGGGATAAGAAAAGAGCAGATTGGGTGAGGCAACAAACGCAGGTAAATGACATCTTAGTTGAAATAAAGAAAAAGAAATGGACATGGGCCGGACATGTAATGAGGAGGGGAGATAACCGATGGTCATTAAGGGTTACGGACTGGATTTCAAGGGAAGGGAAGCGTAGCAGGGGGCGGCAGAAAGTTAGGTGGGCGGATGACATCAAGACGTTTGCTGGGACAACATGGCCACTATTAGTACATGGCCGGGGTAGTTGGAGAAGTATGGGAGACGCCTTTGCCCTGCTGTGGGCGTAACTAGGCTGACGATGATGATGAAATAGCCCACTGCGGAATTTCATTTGATTATCGATATTTCTTTTCTTACACGTACGGAATTGTGCATTCAGATATTTGCATCACTCCACTTGTTACAAGCACGCAGTCTACATATCTGTTATTCAGCTTGCCACGTGTGGCACATAGGATCTGCGATTGCAATAGATGTAACGACCGTCGTAGAGAACCGTAGAAACCACAGTGTCAACACATTGCAGCAGTGACATGAGTAGGAAGAATCACAGTACTGCCCGAAATGAAAACAAAGTGATAAGAATGTTAGAATTGCTGGTAATTGCGCTGTTATTCTATCATATACTTTATTTTCGCGGCTTTCAGAAAGTGTAGCACCGCCGGCGCCGTAGATCTCATATTTCGCACAGCTTCAGTAGTTTACATATCACACAATGAGTGACAGGTCCCGAAAAGAACAACAAGGTTAGGGTCGACACTTCCTGGCCGAGAAGCTTGGTCGAAGGAAGGCAGTCACGCTAGGGACGTTTGGCTAGGACACACACACACACATGCACACTCACACGCACACACACACACAGGCGCACCTGCGTGGAACACGATATTTCGCAGCTGCCACTGACATAGACGTTTCAGAGTTCATTGCAGTAGCATGCTCATTTTTATACACTGATCACGTGGCGCCACCTCCTCCCCATTGGCTATCCCGTCACGTGCCCGATGACGTATGCACTAGACCACACATTTAGTCAGCCAGATGGCTGCGGCGTGACGTGTGCAATGACGCACGCACTAGGTACACCTTTAGTCGGCCAGATCCGTGGAGCCGCCCTGGCGTCGGGGAAGCGTGCTCGTCTCGCACCCCGGAGGTCCGGGTTCCATTCCAACCCAAATAAAAATGTGCGAAATTGTATGTTCAAAGCCTGTTCAAAAGCCTTTTCAAAGCTTGCATTCACTTTGTTTGCAGGAACCTCCCTGGCAAATTTGACGTCAATCCGAGCAATTTTGACGTGTTTTTGCACGTTGTGCCCTTGGCCATTTTTGGTAGCTTCGCTCGGTCATGCCACTGATAACGACGTTGGATGTTCCTGTAAAGGGAATGTAATGCTTTCGCATTAAAACGTTAGAATGACAATAAAACGCTCAGAAATCGCTAACGTAAACACGCTACATATTACGAAAACCCAGAGCACCGATTTCCCTTATAGCATTGTTTGCTTAAGCTAGCACAATGTCATGTGGCCTAGGGTATTCAAGTATTTGACATCTATTGAAAGGACGCTAGATTCTGTCAAAACCAGAAGCAAATCTCGGAACTTTCTTGGAGTTTCTGACACAAACTTATTCAAACGCTTTTGAGTAGGCCCTAGTTTTCGGCAGCCAAGGCACAACGCCCTTCCCCAGGAGTCAAGTGCACAATACTTACTTGCAGGACAAGCGGACACTAAATTATACAGTATCACCATGTAAATGTCTAGGAATACACGTCACCTCTGACTTATAGTGAAAGTTAGACGTGCAGTAAGCCATCGCAAACGCTAATCGCAGTCTTGGCTACATTCGAAGAAACCTTTACCTCGGTCCCGTAGTATTAAAAAACTTGGCACAGTAATTTCCCGCCACAATTGGAATATGTTTCATCCGTATAGGAGCCCGGAAATATCAGCCTTCTCAATTCACTTGAAGCTGTGCAAAATCGCTCAGTTAGATCGATTCGTCTTAAACTAAAACCACAGAGCTAGCGTAATGAAGATCTCTTTTAACCGTCCGTTGCTTGTTACATTGTTTATGTCACACCTTGCTCAGTTACATAATATACGATAACACAACCAAACCATTCGCTCTATTTTTGTAGCTTCACTGTCATTCGTGTCGCGTCGCCTTGATCATGCATACAAGGTTTTCCTTCCTCACCACCAAGCTGCAACCGATTAGAATTCATTCATTCTAAAACTGCCAATGAGTGGAGTCAGCTGCCACATTGTATTGCTAGTGTCATGTATCGGTGCCATTTTCAGCATGCTGTAACAAAGCTCACTACACCTGAGTAACTTAGGGCAAGCTTACACGGGCATCATTGCTATTGTTTTTGCTGCGTTACACTGCTAACTACAATGTGTTTATTATTATTGTCTCATTGCAGTGTTATTATTAATATTGCTGTGGTACATTTGCATTATATGTGCTTTTCTGATATATTGCACGGCGATATTGATCGAATCATGCTTTGCGCCATATTTGTGTCTATATATATTTTTGTTTACGTGGTTGACCTGCCCGCTTCCCTTTGTACTGTAGAAGTGCTCTGCACGCGAAAGCAAGTGAGATGAAATAAAGGTGTCTGCTTATCAAACACGATGCGGATAAACTTTGATTTTTCGCACTCAGACTCTCCTCCAGACGGTTTATGTTTCAAGATTGAAGTTAATCGTCTTTCATAACATTTGCCCAAAGTAATATACAGCCCGCATAAGCACAAGTGCTTGTGTGAGCGTCCAGGCAGTACAAACCGGCCTGCAGACGTACTATAGCATTAGAAGATGTCCATCTTGTCAGATGTGTAAAAAAAAAAAAAACAGGGGCAAAAAGAAAGAGAAAATTCAGCAAATCCACAAATATAACAGGGCGAGAACATACGTATCTCAACAAATGATGCATTAGAGAATTCATGTCGTGATATTACTGAACGCAAACATCCGGGCTACAGTGGCGTAGCGACGAGGGGGGCCGGGGGGCCGTGGGCCCCGGGTGCAAGGGGCCAGTGGGGGGAGGGGGGGTGTCATATACGTTTGAAGACACCCCTCCTTCCGCGGGCTACACCCAGAGGGAGGGGTGACAGAAGACCTATGGGCCCCGGGTGCCAGACGACCTAGCTACGCCACTGCCGGGCTGCCGGAGCCTTTTGCACCAAAAGTATGTTGTAAGTCAGCAGTGTTTGTGCAAGCTGTTGTGTGTCTAATGTTCCTGCGCTGCACTCCTACTTATGAGTGAGGAGCCGCGATTGATCAGTTAACTCGCGTTCAGCAGAAAACAAAGAAAGAAAAACACGCCTGTCATTCTTTAATATAGGAAGGTCTCTGTGCGCTATTTCTGAATTTATTCCTAATTGAAAGAAAATTAGAGGCGTGGGCCTGCCAACGAGAAAGTGTTTTATTCATGTTAGAAGTAAACAAAAGCACCGCCATCATTATATTTTAAACTTCCTCACAGTGACATTTTTTTGTCACGTCAACGCTGCGTGAACCGAGAGCGCACAAATCTAGATACGAGCACAGTAAGGGCTCGCGCAACAGGGAATATAATCGCGATTTTTCGCTGAGAGACGATCACCTTTCTTTTTTGAAAACTGAAAAACCCGCTATAAATGCATTGCGGGGGTCGAGAAGTGATACGTATATGCCTCAAAAGAGACCAATTAAAAAAAATTTTTTTTTCGTGGGTAAGGCAAGGTTAACAAACCGTACATCAGAACTAAAATTTCGCGGGAGCGCCGGGGGTGATTTCGGAATAACATAAATAACGCCGCAAGGGAGAGAATTTATGCTCCACGCATGTCGCGGTTCCTTCGAGGCAAATGGCTGGGTCATCGAATTCGGAAACGCCGATGGGAGCCCAGCACTGCGGCGAACGGCGAGTTCAGTAACCAAGGCTCGGCGTTGCGGCTAAGCTAGTCACCATCAGGCCTCTGATGACAGCGTCTTTCTTGTTCAGGTAATGTACGTATTCGAAGAGGGAGCACAATATTTGGCTCTGTAAGAAAAAGAGAGTAACCAAACACTGTGTAAATTTCAGTTTAATTGCGTAATCAGTCGATTGTAATGAACCGATTTTCGAAATATTAACTTTAATGCAAAGTGGCCATTGTAAAAGTTGCAGTCGCGTTATAGGAAACATGTATTTTTGCCGCTTCTAGCTTCGTGCTTCGTACGGAGTACACGCTTTGCTCCGTTCGTCCCCAGCCGATCGCAGTGCGGACTGTGCGAAAAGCGCCCCTTAAAGGGACACTAAAGGAACGCAGGAACGGAGGAAGCCTAAAAAACAGTGAAGAAGAAACTGGGAATTGGCAAGAATCAGATGTATGCGCTAAGAGACAAAGCCGGCAATATCATTACTAATACGGATGAGATAGTTCAAGTGGCTGAGGAGTTCTATAGAGATTTATACAGTACCAGTGCCACCCACGACGATAATGGAAGAGAAAATAGTCTAGAGGAATTCGAAATCCCAAAGGTAACGCCGGAGGAAGTAAAGAAAGCCTTGGGAGATATGCAAAGGGGGAAGGCAGCTGGGGAGGATCAGGTAACAGCAGATTTGTTGAAGGATGGTGGACAGCTTGTTCTTGAGAAACTGGCCACCCTGTATACGCAATGCCTCATGACCTCGAGCGTACCGGAATCTTGGAAGAACGCTAACATAACCCTAATCCATAAGAAAGGGGACGCCAAAGACTTGAAAAATTATAGACCGATCAGCTTACTGTCCGTTGCCTACAAAGTATTTACTAAGGTAATCGCAAATAGAATCAGGAGCACCTTAGACTTTTGTCAACCAAAGGACCAGGCAGGATTCCGTAAAGGCTACTCAACAATAGATCATATTCACACTATCAATCAAGTGATAGAGAAATGTGCAGAATATAACCAACCCTTATATATAGCTTTCATTGATTACGAGAAAGGCAAATATTAAGTCAAGCTAAATAGATAGATTAGTGCTCGAGAATCTATAAGGCGTCAATATTATCGCGAACAGCGCCTTAATAATCGAGAAATCGAGGTAAATGCACGACATGATTAGAGACTCCGCCGGGACATTCAAGCACTTGCCCGGTGACGAAAGGCCTCCTCAATTAAATTCTGAGTAGTCAACGACTGAGTGCACAGAATATCCTCGTATTGTATTATAGGACGGAATAAAATGCTACTTGTCCAGTCCTATTTCATGTCTAGACAAAAGAACGCATTCAAGTTACCTTTGGCAACAACGTGTCGGTCGAACGGTTTCGTTTTCTCTCGACTGCGCGCCGCCGCCCACGCTTTCGCGCTTCAGTAGTTATCGCGTAGGGCTGCGCTGGTTTTGCTGGCTCGCGAAACTCGCAATAATTACAAGTAACAGAGAATTCTACTTCCATTGGATGTCGCGAGATGCCCGAACGGTCCACGCCACTTGGCCAAAAAGCAGCTGCAGCGACGAATCAGCCGCATGCTGCCGCTCCGCTTTTTTTTGTCTCGCCTCGGTACCGCCGTCTGTCGGACGCCGTTTCACTCCCCGACGGCAGCAAAGGGTGCTGATGGCGTATGCGACGTCACCACCCCCGCGGTTGGGTCGCGGGATATTTGAATATCGAGAAAGGTATTTGGACGCTTCAGCGGCCGATACAGAGTCCGTAATGGGGAAGCATACAAAATAACGAATTCACAGTGTGAACGCGTCATTATTCATTGCTCTACGGCCGCCAAAGCGGTGTCCACCTAAGCCTCCAACACCGCGCTTCGAGCCGGGTCACTTCGCTGCCCTTGGCAGGTACAATCTTTATCAGGTCCTGCGGGAAAGCATAGATATGGAGTGGGTACTGCAAAAGTAAAAGGGGGAAATTATATAATAATGCAGATAAAAAAAAAGAAACGGTCGTCGAGATGCGCACCTCCCAATAAAGGGTGCGGTGCTTTCACCGCCATGCCACGAGAGACGAATGGAGGGAGAACTTATACTGGGCTATTTATCCACGAGTGCGTAGTGCAGGTCTGCACCAAGGGCGAACGGAGCAAAGCGTGCCCTTCTCCGTGGGAGCACAACATAAAACATAAGAGTGCATGTTCGTGCACGGCCAACCTAAGGCAACCGCGAAACATCTAAGTGGCAGGCGCTATCAAATATTTGTGATGCACCGGTATCGTTCTCACGCATTTTAAGTCTAGTAGACTTAAATTACTATATCTGTACGCAAGCCTTCCTGCATGAGGCCGATGGCGCTGCTCAACACAGCGATCACTGCGGTTTGTGAACGAGCACGATACATATATAAGCTGTGCGTTTCGGCATTGCCTTTTTGGCAATGCCGAAAACATAAAAACATACAAAACATAAAAACATAAAAACATAAAGAACGCGAAGTCTATTTTTTAGGACAATATTTTTTAGGACAAAAAACATAAAAAGAACGCGAAGGCTATTTTTAGGACAATATTTCCGTAATACGTGTGAGTGCGTCGTAGAGAACGGAACGAACACAACCAAAAAAAAAAAATCGGTTATCATCCCCTTTCTCGAAAAAGCAAGAGAAAATGGGTTAACGCCGCAATACGACCTCGCATCATAGTCACGCCGCACAAGGTTTATGGATATATAACCACTGATGCCGTACGCTTGGACCATGCGGTATATAGTAGAAAGATTTGCAATCCAGCCCTTACCACGGCTTAGGACGCTCGCGCAGTTCGTAAACAGTCCCTTTGCTGGAAAAGCTTAATTCAGACTGGTAGGTATGCTGCTAATACTAGCCAAAACTATTTTATTCAGGGGCGGAAACCTCATCCATCGAACCAAGTAGTCACGCAATGTAACCTGCAGCGAACAGTTTGAACGCTTGTCAAAGAATAACATCACAGCTCATATCGTAGCAGAACGGTACTCACGCTGTTAGGATCGTCGCCTACGTTTCATGGCTCCTAAACCGCAGCTTAGAAATAGAGGATAATGCTGCAGTAAGGTCACATTAGTGAATGGAACGTCCAGAAATACACAATTGATCTCCGAGGCTCGCTGTACTCAATTATGCGCGCAGACATAGCGCTGCGTGTTCCGCCCACCTCAACGCCAGCAGAAACGCCGGCCATGACGCCTTAAACCACTTCAGCATGTCTCACAGAGCCGTTTAGCGCGTAGAAGACGCACCTCATGCTAAATAGACCGCACGAGCGCGAAAACAAACGCCAGAACCTCCCGCCGAGCGTATACCTGCCATGCAAAACACCGCTTTCACCCAAGCCAGTATGGCGCTGCTCATAGGCGGCGCCACTGCGTTCACAATATGGCGGCGCCCAGTAAAAAACGTTGTATAGGCGCATCCTCCAAGTTTCTCTCTCGCCAACTCCTACAGGCACACAAACGTCGGGCAAAGGCGGTGCTGCGTAAGCGCGTTTGCGCCGCTGACAAAATGGACGCATGCCCACGGTGATTGAAGCACAACACTGGCACAAATCGCACGTCCAACGCCTGCGTCACTGCCCTGTCACCTATTTTTTTACACACCAGACTTTCCCAGGGTGTGGGAACTTCATTATGCACCTCCAATGTCTTTGTTTAAAAGGACGTCTTGTTGGGCGAGTTGGTCACAATTCATCTTGGCTACTAGGCGCGAAAACACACACGACACAAGGAAGGGGATGGGACAGAGCGCTCTGTCCCGTCCCCTTCCTTGTGTCGTGTGTGTTTTCGCGCCTAGTAGCCAAGATGTCTTTGTTGCACGAGTTACTCTGTTTGGCATAGATATGCGAAAATTTTATTGACATCTTTGGGAACGGGAACGAACACTAAGGTAAATGCGACCAGACCGCGTGAACGATGTTTACGAATGGCTCACCTTCGCTCCGAGTCGCGCTAGAACCCAGGAAAAATGGAAAAATTGTCTTGCGAACTGTAAGGAATTGTGAGAGACAAAAGCTTACCGCATCG
Organism: Dermacentor albipictus; assembly: GCF_038994185.2. NCBI lineage: Eukaryota > Metazoa > Arthropoda > Arachnida > Ixodida > Ixodidae > Dermacentor > Dermacentor albipictus. Next base: position 65,879,497 of record NC_091825.1, read on the forward strand.
TCGTCTGCATGCATTATTTTTTAAACCGACAACCCCTGCAGTAACTTTCTGTGCAACAATACCGTTTCAAAAAAAAAGGAAAAAAGAAGCGCATTGTTCAACCTTTACACACAGTGTTTGCAATGCGTTGCAGTGTTTCGAGAATGTCGCGCGAACGTCGACCGCACGGCGTGTCAGCGGCCTTGTAACGGCGAGAGGTGGCGCGAACGCCGATAGTATGCGCCGGCGAGCAAGACATATGTCCGTTCCAATGCATGTGGCGGGCTGTTCGCTTCACGAGTGCTCCTCGGCCCCACAAGGCCGCTGACACGCCGTGCCGTCGACGCTGGTGCGATAGTGTTAAATTGCAAGCGTGCACATCACACATTAAAGAACGCAAAAATTACATTCACTTGAATATCTTCTACGCAAAAACTCTTCATCTCCAAAAGTGGGCTCTTAGTATCAAATAAGGAGACATAATTTTGGTGCGGACAATAAAGTAAACAAAGATGATTCGACAAAAGGTTCGGCGAGTGTAGGCGATCTCATGGAGAGGCGGTATAAGGTTCAACGCTGACGAGTTTCAATCAACGTGCATTACAAACATTTGTGTGTATATTGAAATATACTATGCGGCGAAAATTTTCACTTCACACGTGAAGTGCAAAGCACAGAATGCAAAACTTTACAACGTTGTGTAAGAGGCTGGACATGCCATCTTATTAAAGGCTTTCCTTTTTTTTTCCAGAGGTACCTGCACAATCCAGATTGAAGAAGTTTGGCACGCCATAATGCGATATACAGCGACCGACAGGCCGGCTTGACTATGTCATGAACGTGTTAAGTGTCCGAACTAGCTACCTGTTATTGGTCATGGGCTTCTGCTGGCTGCTGGTCCTAAGAGTGACGTCACAGTTTAGCCGTTGTTTGGCACTATGACGAGGCGGGAGCCTTGACTACGCTCTCTTCCAAAATATCACGACCGAATGTCGCTCAGTCCAATAAACCGTTCATTATTATCGACCACCGGCTTTCAGGGGCCGTATAACATAAAACTATTCCAATCGGAGTTTATTCCAATATCCTGATATCAAGATTCCCGTAACCGCGAACGCAAGCATCGAGTGAGGCATCGGATGCCACGATAATGCCCATGAATAATGATATTAATTATGGGGTTTTACGTGCAAAAATCACTGTCTGATTATGAGGCACGCCGTAGTTGAGGTCTCAGGAAATTTCGACCACCTGGGGTTCTTTAACGTGCACCTAAATCTAAGTACACGGCTGTTTCCCATTAAAAACAGTAAATAGTGCAATTTTATTTACACTTTTGTTTGCGCTTTGCAATAGCGAGACTAAACTTGGCGTTGGCAGGGTTAGATGATATTATATTTTGCCTTGTGTTCTTCAGGAAATTTGGCAGCACCGTTAGATATACGGTTACGTTATTTATTCATTTTTTTCAGGTTTAAATTATTGGACCGACTGACAAGCACGGCAACAAAGCGCCGTTTTATAAGAATCCCTGCAGCTAAAGTATCTAGCTGCTTATATTCACCGTACCTCGTGGCATGAAGCTCTGTCCGTGTGCTTTTTTACCCTCACGATAGAGTTTTAAACGGTAGGCGTAATTGTAAAAAGTAGTTAAGAGGAAGCTTTAGCTCGGGGGCGGCCTATTCAAATACATGTATTACTGAGGAACGTTTTTCTGGGATAACCCCTGGACAAATTTTAATAAAATGGGTTGCACATGCGAGGGCAATTTAAATTCTAGTGACCGTTGTAAGTGGAATTTCAATTTAGCGCCTAAATTTTTTTCTTTGAATATTTAAATAAAATCGCAAGTTCGGAAAAATAGAAACTCGAAGTTTACAGATTAATAGCTCTGCATCAAGAAAGATAACGCGGTTCTGTAAGCAGTTTCAATTAGATCATTTAGAGCTGACAAATCCGATGTGTCAATTTACATCTTACGTTAATTCGTTACGTTGTGTACATGGGGTCTGTAAAAGCCGTATTTGCATATTTCTAATCTTTTTTATTCATCTGTAACATGTCTATTTGGTTTGTTTTAGATGTAGTATTAGATGCAATTCATAGAATTGTGACGTCATTTTTCATTGCTGAGTTACACAGTTGTAAACTTGATAGTCTAGTTTTCTGAAAAATATGCAATTTTCGCCATTTTTAATAAAAAACATTGAGCTAAATCGAAAATTCGAAACCGACAGTCACTATATTTTAGGTTTTTCTTTTGAATGCAACAAACCTCGTGAAGTCTGATGCGGCGATTGCCGAGAAAAACAAATTCTCCTTTTGCATGTATTTAGACAAGAGCACCCGAGCTAAATCTTCCTCTTAAGTCCAGTTGATTCATGAGATTGCTCAAGAAAACTTATAGCACGAATGTAATAATATAACTCTTCCAGTTTCCTGTGAGGCAACCTCTGTCATACTTACTGCAGTTTGACGCTCACGCCGCTGAGTTTCCTCGCTTTTCGGTTGTCTCTAAGTAAAATTTCATAAGCGGATACATGCGTGAGTGAGCGCTTTGGGAAATCTGAAGGCAGTAATGCGAGAAATAACCGACTGCTACAATCTACAAACACACACACACACACACACACACACACACACACACACACACACACACACACACACACACACACACACACACACACACACACACACACACACACACACACACGCACACACACACGCACACACACACACACAGACACACACACACACGCACACACACACACACACACACACACACACACACACACACACACACACACACACACACACACACACACGCACACACGCGCACACACACACACACACAAAACAAAAACAAAAAACAAACAGCAATCGGCAGTAATACTAATAGGTTAGCCAGCATGTAGCTTGCATAATTGTCCCCGTTTGCAAAAATACATGCAAAGTCGATGGTGATCACCTTGCACAAAGCGCCATTATACCTTGTGACCGCACTCCACACAACGCAAAGACACAAATCATTTCATCTGTAGTATTGCGGTGCCTATGATGCTGCATCACGCGGGTGGGTTGAATTATTTCAGAAGATTGGCAGAATTCCGACTGTGATATATTTTTACCTCGAACCGCGCGATCTGAAAAAAAAACAACTACAAAAGCATACCGCTAGTTGCCGTTGCCATTTGCGTTCTCCGAAGCTCGATCGGCGCATAGCAGGGCTCTCTGTTGTATCACCAATCTCACTCAAGTGTTGCAGTGCCGGCGCTATAAGGTACTGATGAGTCAGCTGCACTGTGTGTTTCTCTCGAGTTTTGCTAACGACATCGCCATTTGGACTCTTCATACCGTTGACTCTCAGCGGGAAACCCTCGGACGACGGTTTTTCGTGGGCCACTGCGTTGTCACGGCTTGCGGCACTAGCAAGACATCACAACCATGATACGGCACTGTGATGACATCACAACCATGACTTGCGGCACTAGCGAGACATCACAACCGTGTCCTACACTCTTAAAACGATCTTAAAAAAATGGCCGTACCAGTTACTAACTGAAAGGTAGTAACGGCTTTTTAGAAAATTTTCTGAAATCCTAGTAACCGCAGGTAGTAACGCCACAGTTTGTAGCATTTGCCACCCACAGTTTTTGGTGCGTACGATCAAAAGAGGTCGTAACAGTTTAGAAACACGCAGCTACTAGTGACACCGGTATAGTTGCATTGGCCGTATAAATAAGGCTGCGTGGCGCCAATTGAATTGTTATGCGGCACTTTCATACCCGAAAAAGATAGTAGGCCGCTTCTGTTTGAAAAGCATAACAAACAACATGAATTAAAAAAAAAGAAAACGAATACAGTTACGTCACTGCCACACAGTTTAGTCATATTTATAACAGCGTGCAATAATAGCACGTTGTTATACTGCGAGGCAAGACTAGTAAGTTGCGTGCAGGAAACGGCACTCTACAGGAAGGGAAAAACAATAAAGGAATATAATGCATTACACTTTACCTTGATCGGGATGTCACATGCATGTTTATGAGAATACCCCTATGTACGAGTGCACATAGCCTTAGCACGTAGGAGAACAGATTGCACCGGTGAGCACTTATGGTTTTTTTTAAAAATAAATTAACACAGTTGTGTACCTAACTATGTGTAACTGGCACTTTTGACAACTATCTTGCAATATAAAAATAGAAACTAGTGTTATTGTAAATATGGCGTTAAGACTACAACTGCACAACATAAGACACACTGGTAAGTGGAGGCAGTACGCTTTACTAACTATACATCAGTGCATGCGTGGATCTCTTGCGTTTGCAAAGTATTAGTAAAAAGTACGTAGCGGTGTTTGAGGCGTAGTGACTGCTTAGTAAATGTAGCACTTAATAACTGAGTTATTAAACGTAGACTAGAGCGAGTAAAGAGATAGCAACAAATTATAAAGGTAGTATACTGCGCCCGTTGCTACCTCCCTGAACAGTCTTTTTTTTTAATATGAGATTGTTCAGTTAAAACAGTGCGCTCAAATAATTCGGCTGGAAACAAGCAATGATCGTCGCGTGTGATTACTGCCGACGGAGATTTCATGTTCCCCTGAACATGCCCGCTTTGCGTACTGTGTATTAGAGCTTCCGGTCTACCCTCGAGGCTTAACTTAAACACCAGTGAGAATGAGAAGTACTTTACAACTGCACCGCTTTCACGTATCTTCACCGAAAGCACAAGCCCAAGTTGGTCGAACTGGCGACCTCGCGTTTGCTGGATATGTCGTGGCCGGAGGACTACGGTGGCCGGTTATTGCCACGCTTTCTACGAAGTGTATTAGGCAGCCCGATGCTCCCAGGCTGTCCTGAGGTTTCAGATAACTGTTTCATATAATAACTGTTTCGTATAATCATACTGACAATGTGGATCTCCGTTAGGTATTCTATTTGAATTCATCCATGCGTCTGGAGAAACCAGGCTGCCCAATTACGTAGGTGAGCACTTTAACACAGATCACGCACACACGTTCAAAGATAAGCCTAAGAAAGGATAAGCACGTCAAAGTGGAGACCCCGGTAGAGCTTGCTAGTGCTACGCCCAAGACGTTAGTGCTATGGGCTTGGTAAATATTACACTATGGGCAGGTTGCAAGTGCATAGGCGGCGCACTGTCTTTTCGACCCCTAGCGCCATCTGACGAATAGTCGCGCGGATGTGGTAGGCGAACTCACGGCGTCAGCAGCCCGCGCTGCGTGTTTGGCGTCCTGCCAAACGGTAGCGATGGCGCGAAACAGCGTGCCGATATTAATTTTAACCGGGTTTCGGGAATCACAAGATCTTCATAGCTTTTTTCGTGAAAAGAATTAAAGGAAGTCGTCTATTTGAAGTGGGGCACGTCTACGACGTTAGGGAAGTGTTGAACTCGCACTAATCGGAAGTGACTGCTAGGTTTATTCCGCATACGAAAAATAATTCACCAGCGAGATGGGTGAAGCTCAGCGTAAGTTACTTCGTTATCTACGGTGTGGACGCATGAAATTATAGGCAACATTGATTCTTGAAGATCGGCGACAGCAGACAAATCCTAGCGGGGAGCTGCGATTGCCGTGCTGGCATCGCAGGGAAGTGCAAGAACGCCGCGGTAGTTTCCCTGTACATACAGGACGGCAAATACGAATCCAAAACATCTCATCCAGGAACGTGGAGCGTACGAACGACTCGTAAGACCTACCAGAGGTATTCTAACGTTGCTCTCCCCAAACACAGAAAAAAGGGGATGAACTTACCAGTTGTGTTAGACTACGCTGGGAAAATATTTTCGCCCAAGTTACTGGAAGTGCGATACACTTATGTTGCGATTTTTTCAGTGCGTGCAAAGGAGGTTCCAATAAACCACGTTGTCAAAAATTTTGGTTATCTCAACTACCCCTGCGTTGATAATATGCTGGGCGCAGAAGGGCGTATGCCAGCTCAGCCGGCTGCAACCCCTCCTCAAATCTCTCAGCAAGCCCTAGCGCTGTTTGAATGGGAGAGGATTGGAAAAGAGTTCCACAGCTTTACTGCAGTACAGTGTGGGAACAAACTACATAGTTTGCTGCATATCCTGGTACGCACTGCAGGCAGTGGCGTAGCAAAGGGAGGGGGGGGGGGCGTGGGCCCCGGGTCCAAGGGGCCTGTGTGGGGGTGTCATATACGTCTGGAGACACACCGAAATTGTTGATAACCTCACCTTCCTCGAATAAACCTGGGGGAGGGGGGGAGGGGACAGACGACCTATGGGCCCCGGGTGCCAGACGACCTAGCTACGCCACTGACTGCAGATGTCCCGTTGCTGCCATCATTGCTGTAAAAGTAAAGAATTCAGCGTTCTAACGCACTTGGCATAACGCCGGAACATAAAACAGCTTATGCCGTCTGACGAGCGCTATCCAGTGTTGACGCCGTTCTGCTTCAAACGGTCGGCTTGGAAACCTGTAAAACTTTGTTCCTCGTGAGTTGGTGTACGTGCTGTTGCAGCCCACTACTCAACAGCTCGGGTTGCACTTCGGCATTGCTCAGAAAATGCAACAGCTACGCGCGAAACAGTCCACATACAGGCTTTCCGAACGCAAGCGGGCCGGTCGTATCCTGCCGGTTCCGCGCTCGCCGCCGCGAGGGGCGCCCTAGTAAGCGCGGGAACTACGTTCGCAACCTGCCTATAGGGACGACCGCTCCACTGGTGGGCTTCAGAGAAGGAAATGCAAAAGTCAGTGATGGCGTTTTCACACCATCATCACATAGTGCATATATTGTAAATGAAAACGTGGCTTCAGACACGTAATAAAGATTACAGAGAAGGATGGTAACCCATAAATCTCTAGTCGCGTCTTGCAAATTCAGCATTTCTGGTCGTGCTGTGAGATAATAGCAGTGAACAGACCGACACTCTCGGCTGTTGAAAGCACTATGACATGTTTTTTGTGGATCCAAGACTCGAATATCTAAATTCAGGAATTGAAAAAGATGTACAAATATCGATATTGAGCAAAATACATCCAGACATTCTTATCTCTTAAGCCGAATGTTATTGCATGATTCAGAACATCATTTCGCATGATTCATGCATGATTTCGATAAGAGTGCGGGAAATCAGAAGAAAGTTATGGCAAAGCTGCGAAATGAATCGAGAAAACAGCGAGAAGGCCTCGCTGGCATACGATAAGCTATATATCAATAAAAATGCATACGTTTGGGACGAAAACAAGAATGATAAAGTACCTATTGAAAAAAAAAACGGGAGCAAAAAGCGACGCACGGCGGAAAGCGAAACCCGACGGCCAAATACTCGAAGCCAAGCGCCATTGCCACCGACATAACTGAACAATGCGACCAGATCCCTCGCCTGGAAAGCACATCCAAAGTAAAAATCGCTAGGTCCTCCAAAAGAAACCGGAGATGTAACCAAAACGGCAAGAACTGAGGCTACTTAACATAAACGCGCACAGTGTCACTAATAAAATAGATAAGTTGGAAACCATACTTATGCAGCATGATCCTCATATCGCGGTGATAACAGAGACGTGGCTGAGAAAGGAAATTAGTGACGATGAAATCTTTCCCTCGTGTTACAACGTATATAAAAAAAATAGAACTACCAGAGGTGGGGGAGCAGCTATCCTTGTTAAACCCGAAGTAGAAGCTACGATTACAACTGATGTTGGCATTCCTGAATTCTTGTGCGTACAGTTATCCTGTTGGGGACATAGCTTCATCTTATATGCATGTTACAGGTCGCCGGATGCGTGCTTGGAGTATTTAACTGCGCTCAAAGAACATATGTCACAGTATCATAATAAGAAAACTTTCGTGGTCGGTGACCTTAATTTGCCAAGTGTGGACTGGGAGGGACTGTCCTGTTCCCAGGCCAGTAAAAACGCTAACATTATTTTTGATATCATGCTCACTCATGACCTAACTCAAATAATCAAACAACCCACACGCGTACAAGGACATGCACGCTCGGTTCTAGATTTGGTATTCGTAAATAGGGCTTTTTCAGAACATACCATTCTAGTGGAACGAGGGCTGTCCGGTCATGAACTTGTAAGCGTGTCAATTCCTCTTCCTAAATGTAGTAGCTACCAAAAATTTCCCATTCGGTATTTTAAGGACTATTCCCGAGCTGACGATGCCAGTGTGCTTGAATACATGAAAACCGTACTTGCTGACTTTGATGACGGCGCCCCAAACACGGGGAAAAGTCCCTCATGACAAACTAATCTATAAACTAAACAACATTGGTCTTCCGAAGGTGTTGGTCGCTTGGGTGGCTGAATATTTGAGAAATCGGGTGCAGTTTGTCACAGTCGAGGATCGAAATTCGCGCCTTCTACCAGTCACGTCGGGTGTGCCCCAAGGCAGTGTGCTAGGGCCCTTGCTATTTATGGGCTATATAAATGATATCGCAGATATAATTGGCCCAACGGTTCAAATTCGATTGTTCGCAGATGATTGTATATTATTCCGTAAAGTTTGCAGCATACATGATGAAAAAGAACTAAACAAAAACCTAGATTACGTATACCAATGGTGCACCCAGTGGGGCATGGTCGTAAATGCACAAAAAACAGTTTCCATTTCTATAACTAAAAGAAAATCCCCTTTTCAGTATGCTTACTTCCTAGGTTCATCTACAGTTAATCATGTCGATAGCTACAAATATTTAGGAGTAACGTTCACTGCTAACCTCTCCTGGAATTCACACGTTGATAACATTTGTTCCTCTGCTTTCAGAAAGTTGTGTTTCCTAAGACACAAGCTTCGTAATTCACCACCAAATGTAAAACTTCTATGCTATCAATCATACATCAGACCAAAGCTTGAATATGCAAGCATAGTATGTGACCCCTACGCAAAACATAACATTGATAAACTCTAAAGAATTCAAAGAAAGGCTGTTCGATTTATCTTTTCTAAATTTCGTCGTGTGGACTCCCCGTCGGAACTAATGACAGCCTATAGCATACCACCCCTTCAGTACAGAAGAAGGCAATTTCGCTTTGGCTTCGTGAATTCTCTCCTTAACCAGCAATTCGCTATTGATCCTTCCTTGTATTTATCCCCCCTGCCCACAAGATATACACGACATCAACAACCAAGATCTTTAACGCCATATTTCGCAAAAACAGATGCTTATAAATTTTCCTTTTTCCCGCACACAGTGTCTCAATGGAACTCTATACCAGAACGCGATCGTCTTGCCATCGTGTAGCATTGTATACATTTAGCCATTGTGTTCATTTTTGCTATTTATTTGTATCTGGATGTAAAACATAATGTATGTGCACCCATATCCTCAATGTGATTTGTTAAAAATGCCCGTCCTGCTTGGACCACGTTATGTGGTCTGCAGTATGTATAAATAAATAAATAAATAAATAAATAAATAAATAAATAAATAAATAAATAAATAAATAAATAAATAAATAAATGAATGAATGAATGAATGAATGAATGAATGAATGAATGAATGAATGAATGAATGAATAAATAAATGAATAAATAAATAAATAAATAAATAAATAAATAAATAACCTAACATTTAGCTGATCAGGCCACCATGGATATAAGTTCTGTAGTAGCTAAATGTCCAATGCTGAGACGAAGCACTACTACACGCACCTAGAAGTTATGTCACTTGTAAGATCAATACCTTCTTTGTATATGTTAGTCTTACTTTAGAGGCTTTCTTCTTAGATATGCAGGTTTGAATAGGTAGAGTCAAGTCACAAGGTAATTTCACAAAATAAACATATAGCTACATAACTACTTAAATGAACGAATGAATGAATGAATATATAAATAACTAACTAAATAAATAAATAAATAAATAAATAAATTAGAGAAATAATAGGTAGACTGGCCAAAATATTGCGCATAAGAATCTTGGAACAATATTTAGAACTGTTCAAAATTTGATTTCAAATGACAGCCGTTAAATTTATAAATCAAGATAACTCGACTTTGTACTCGTCAGCTTAGAGTAGCATCCGTTCCACATTGCTTTTTCCCGTAATCATTTTTTCGCTGCCATTTCGATGGTGAATCTTTAACAACAAGCCCTGCTATCGCGTTTGTTTTACGACGTTGCTAACCTTTCCTACAACATTGGCCTTATCTAATAGCATCCTTTCAAAATAATTTCACAATTCGCAACCACACCGCGCGAACACCTCATGCCGATCAGCTCCTTCGCAAACGTAGCAGTAAAGCGACTTCAAGGAAACCTTTGCCTATACTCCAACGAACACAGTCATACATATCTTCGCTAATAAAGAATTCGCGGGTCCTTTCACGCGTGTGTTTTGTTCACTCGTAGACTATGCATGCACTCACACATACTGTGGCGCGTGTTTTACCGGTGTTCTGCCGCTCCGGAATCTAGTTTTCCTGTCGCGACCCGCTGGGCGCCATCGCGAAGCGCTGTTCCCTATGTAGAAACACTAACCGACGTATATGCGCGCTTGTTCGCCGGCTTCGCTGTCCTCTGAGACTTCTCCCTTGCTTTGCTTTTGTGCTCGCGTTCTCTCCGAGAGTTTTTCTTGCCTCCGTGATGCCTGTTTGACAGACGATGCGTCTTGGCTGAGTGTGCCTGACGGGGGTGGGCTTCCCTGTCTTGGACCTGTGGAAGTCTTCCGTTATTCATTTCGAAGCATAGAGGTACAGAGGGAAACGCTAGTACGGCGTTGTGGAGGGCATTCCGGCGAATGACGTCTTTGGGCTTCTAACTTTAGTGGACAAAATGTACAAGAGGCAAACGATAAAGCCTTGCTGGTTGAAAGTTTTATTCGTTCATTTGTCACAAACATTGATACTATCAATAACTCAATTTCTTTGCTAGACTTGAATCTTTCACTAGCACAGTTTATCTCTAGCTTCGTAACCGATTGTTTTCACGATGCCCAGATTGACGGCAACCTCACATATTGTGAGAACTTCAATTGAGGTGTTCCTCAGACCTGCTGTTCTTTCTCTTGTTTATTACCGACCTACCTGAACTTGTGACCTTTACCGACTGCATCTCATATGCAGACGATGCCAGTGCTGTTTGTCGTTTTTGCTTTTTCTAACTTTTCATGAGTAAAATTGTGATTTTCTTGAGAGCTTACCTGCCCATTTTCGATTTCCTGCGAATAGAAAGACAGAAACCTGTATTTCTGCTATAACTCGCACACTTGAACAAGACAACAAAGGTGTAAAAATGGGCGATGAGTTCATAATGCACAAGGGTGTACATTGGTGTACTTCTAACGAGGTAAGTGTGTCTCCGTTATGACAGAAGTATTCGTAAGCGCTTCGGGATCCTCTATCAAGCTTTTCCCTGATTGATCGAAATGCAACGTACCTGTACAATACGTTCTACAGCCTGTTGTAGAGGTACGTGTACTGGTTTGACACACAGTTACTGTCTATTCAACTATGGCATACAAAGCTGTGCTCTAAATAAAGCATTTAAAAGTAAATGCTCTCGTTGTAGCCTGCCATATACCCGTAGCAATAGCCAGCCGTTTTCTCGCACGAAATGTTGGCAATCGCCGTAACCAAACGTTTTCACAAATAGAAGCGGACGATGAAATTTAACAAAAAGAAACACGAAATAATACCTTAAATATAACAGACTTAAATTTCGTACGCCAATTATTATCTATATATGCTGCACGTGGATGTGTATTAAAAAAAAATAAACAAGGAAAAATGATAAATACGGCAGGCAATATTACAAGACTACCGAAGTTCACTCTTTCTAGGAAATCGAGAACTCCCGTAAGGCGTTTTAGAAACTTAACAGGAACTGTAGGTTATGAAAGCCACCATATTTTACTGCAGAAGATTAACTATATGAACACGTTTTCGAACTATATGAACACGTTTTCGAAGTGAAAGAGCACTGGCCAAAAATTATCTTTATCACGTTCTGTATAAGCAGTTAGCAGCTATCACACTACATGAAACTCTACTATTACACCTATAGTGATGAAATGAGGTTTGCAATAAATATGCGAGTGTTACCTTAGGTGCGTTGACACAGCACGCCTAAGCACTTGGGCGCCTCAGCTGTGCGATCGTGGTGCACAAGGCCAGCTTTCTTTGCGGACATGCTGGAGTGAAAATGGCACCTAATCCAGTCAAGTTATGTGTGTGCTCTTTTATGACGTATTAGTAGTAGAAAAAAAGTCGTTTATATGTGGAAGGCCTTGAACGACAATTCAAGTTACACTTTGAAGAAAAAAGAAACGTTCAAGGGCAGGCAACCTGTTGTAGTAAAAGCCTAAAGTAGAGAACAGGCGTGATGCACAGGCTCAGCTTTGGTATACTGCGAATGAATATCCTATTGTAATACCATATGTGCATAGAGTGAAGCAACTCAAACTTTGCAATGCTATCCAACAACTGAACCTGAGATGCGTAACGTAGAATAAATCATCTAGGAATGATATCGCCCGAATGAATATGCCTCCTTTTGTCCGTGTTTTTTTCTCTGTATGGTGTATGAATTACGCAAGGTAACTAAGCAATGGTATCTCACGAATGGAAATGAGAACCAAATCGCACACATGCATAGAGCAGAGTAAAGAGATAATATACAGCGAGAATTTTTTCATTCACCTATGTATATGCCTCTCATTCTTGTTCATGCTGTGGACAAAGTAAGGTGTGCGTACTAACCAAAGTAGGCATCGTGTAGTTGGCCGACAGGAAGCCAATAACCGCGTCTGCGACGCAGTCGATTGCTCCCCACAGTCCGGCAATCTCGATCATCGGGACGTTGTACTGAAATGCGCGGAATAAACAAAGATTCAAATAAACAGCGAGGACATGAACTCCAAAGTGAAAATGCTCAGTCTGAGACGGCGCCTCGTTCCTGTAAAGCGGGCGATAGAGACACGCGGATAACCGAGTCACGCATCGCACAGAAGAAAGTTCTGTCCCTTTAGGGAAAAAAAGACGACATTCAACAGTGAGTAAATCAAGTCTGGATGTCAGTTGCCATGTTGCAATGGTCCTATCTGGGCAACTGCGCACATAGTAGCGAAACACACGACCAATATCCCGTGTCTGTTGCCATTAGAGATACTGTGCTTTTTACACTCCATATGACTGCAAGCTGAACAAAACTGCTGCGCTCGTTGCGACTGCCCTTACATATTTTGCAAAATATCTGCGCCGTGCGTTCCTAGTCTGAACGTAGTGTTACTCCTCTATGACATGGTTTCGCCCAACAAGCTTCATCCAAACAGTCAACTACTATTCCTGGATTGCTCATATGACACACACTGATCGATCATAGATTTCGCCGCTCATCCCGGTGGCTTGACTGTCTAAATTCTACAAATACAAAAAAATTAGCAAATGCTTGTGTGAGAACGCCGTAAGAAACATTTCAATTCTAAAGTCATATCTCGTTTCGAAACCAGGGAAATTTACACACAAATAATGCAGACTACCAGAACGAACATACAATTTACGATGCGCTCTACAACATCAAAAGGAATTCAAATGAAGGTACTCGCTTTTGTAAAGCTTCCTTTTTTTAGAAAAACATGCGGACTTCTTTATGCTGACTCGCACGACTCAATCGTAGTGCTCTCAGTATTGCAGCGCATGGACGAACAGAACCTTTAACCCAGTAGGGGGCCGCTTACAAAAAAGATATAACATACGGCAGTGACACCGACTACCGACGACGAGTACCTAAGTCTGCCTATCGTTACCACGAAACGCCTCCCCTTTTCAATAGCACGAGGATCGATTAACACTCTTGTTTCTTGCGCAGCACTTTCGATTCCCCTCTTGAGACTACCGGGGACAAAATGAATAAGAAAAATAAAGGTAGAAAGAAATTGGGCAGTACAAAATTCATGGGCTTCATTATAAATATGATATCACAACACAAGTTTAATTACAATTTGAGTTACTAAAGCGTCTAGAATAATCAGAATTGATTAGAAATCACTCAATACTGCAGACAAGAGCACAGAATCGTAGACTTTAGAGACCCGCCAGGTGAGCACAGAAAGGGGAAGTAATGATGTCACTGATGACGCCACACAAGTACGTGGAATGATATCTAACCGCCCCTAATTAATGGAAAACAGGGTGCGATCGGAGATGGGTGTTCGGCGCGTTCGTTCGGTTACCGGCGCGCGCGATTGGCCTACTCCGCGCCGACGTCGCCAGCCGCGGGGCGCCGCCCCGTTTTTGGTGACGTCAAAATGACGACACGCTCCTGTCAATCATCCGCCCACCGAGCATCTCGTCCGAACTCGACGGGAGTTGAGAAGTTTGGAGCGATCATACGGCTTCGCATGGCGCGTCTGGTGGATTGGATTGCGGAATGGCACGTTTTCGGCTGCGGAATGGCACGTTTGAATCCGATCCATAGTTTAATTCTAGAAAATGGCGCTTCCGTTGGAAACTTAGGTTGTTGCGCTGGCGTTTCTAGAGGAAGGAGGAGAGTGGGTGGCGGTGCGAAACGCGTTTGAAGAAATGACAGAAAGTGAATTCCGGTGTCGTTTTTCTTTCTCGAAACAAATATTTCGTTGGTTGTACAGAGAAATCGACAACATCATCGGTGCCAGCGAGCCACAGGGATGTTGTCGCTGCCTCTTGAAGAGTGCGCCACTCTTCCCGTCGTCTTTTTTTTCTTTTTCCTTCTAGCTGTGCGCGACACCACCTAGGGACGACGTAAAGAACCTAACAGTTATAAATTGCAGTAGTCACACGTACTACTATTTGAAAACGTGTTTGGGCTTGACAAGAAAAAATACATTTTTTTAGATAAAGATTTCATTCAATTGGAAGACGAGAAACATTTGGCTTTGTAGTATACTGTTTGCAAGCAGACGACAAACGACGGAGGTAAACTTCCGGGGAGGTGATCGCTTCCTGATTGGCTGCTCTCTCCGCCCCGCTGTCACAAATTTTGCATACTGCAAATTTGTGACTGAAATTTGCATACTGCAAATTTGTGACGTTGCAGACTGAACAGAACGCGTATCGAACAATATATCTCCGATCGCGCCCCAGTTGCCTGGCATAGACTGAACAACTGCCTAGCAGAGCGGATGTGACGTCGATCCCTCCTCTCTCTCTTCTCCTTTCCAGGCGCTCACCTGCTCCCTCGCTTGCTCGCAACAGCTGCGCGCGCACTCGTTACATGCTCTGACGTCAGCACCGAAGAGGGTGCGTGAGGTGCGCTTCGTGTAAAGTCCCTTGATAATTTGAAAGTAGCGACACTCTTTGAACTCTGCCATCGCCACGCGAGCTCTTCGCCTCCTCCTTTCCCCTTGCGCGTTCCCCCGCGGCAATCAGTTTTGCCCCCCATTTTTGTGCACGACGATTGGTCTCCCTGCCGTTGCCCTTGGAAACGCGCGGATCTTGAGTTTTGCTTGTGTTTTTCTTTTTCGTTCGCGCCATTTTCCTCCTAAGCACGGCTGGCTCGGCGCTTTAGCTCAGCGTAGCGAACGTTGTACGCTGTGTTTCCTGCTCTATGTGCTTGCGCTATGCCGGGCTGTCGCACATATAACTGCAGCAAGAAGCCTGAAGGTGGTTATGCCGTTTTTATGATACCACAAGGAAAGCGTGACGGCTTGCGCAGGAAGCAGTGGCTGCATGGCATTGGCCGAAAGAACTTTGTTCCGACAAAGAACACCGTTGTTTGCGAGCTGAGGCGTCTTTCTTATAGCTCGTAGCAAAGCATCCCGTAATGCCGCATTTTTTTGCGTTCTTCCGGCCTGCTCACCAGCGTTTTTGTTGTGGTTGTCCTCAGTATGCTTAATATTCTGGGGTGACTCCATCACCTCGCACGTCGCTAACTGTTGTTATTCAGTCGGAAGTTCAGCATTATAGATTCTGCTTTGCCCCCTGAAAAAATAAGTGGCAAGTATACCCGTGGTATTGCAGGTGATGAGCGTTAGCTAGACATCATTGAGTTTTTTTATACGTTTTAAGGCGAAAGCCTTTAGATCTCTATGTTTCAAGATTGCGTTGTAAACTGGAAGTATCACGTGACCCAAGGAAGGCCAGAGGTGACCCAAAGCATGTCCATCCCTGTGTAAGAGAATGATTACCCAAGTTAATAATGAATCATTAGTGATTGACCTAAGATGGATTAGGGAGGATTAAGGTTGATTAGAGCGTATTGAAGAATAATGTGGATTAGAGTGCGTTGAGAAGGATTACTGCACGCAGAGACAAAGCAACAGCGCGCGCATGCGATCCCATAGATGAGATGAATATATATATATATATATATATATATATATATATATATATATATATATATATATATATATATATATATATATATAGAAAATTATCAGTCATAGCTCTCGTAGTATAGCCTTCTGGGCCGTTTCCTTTTTTTGTTCTTTCGAAAGTAGTCCTATTAGGGTTATTTTAATTACACGAAGGTACTTCACCCTCGTCAGCAGCAGTCCTTGAGATAGTAATTCTGGCGGCTAGCTTCCCACGCTATGCGTGCCGCCCTCGCACCTGTTTAAGCTTTTCCTAGACGCTAGAGTTATACTATGTCCGCGCAACCTTGAGCGATCGGAAAGCGCGTTCTCCCCTCTTAACCGGCGGAGAAGGGAGGCTTTGTTCCGGCCGCAGAGCTTTCCACGTCTCAGTAAGGTGCCTGGTGGTGATCTCGTGCGGACGACGCCCTCTCGGTGAGCGCATATTTCCCCCCCTCATCTTTTAAGAGGTTCAATACTTACAAGCATTTGACTCGCAAACCATATTTATTTCAAGGGAATTTTCCATGTCTCAATAATTTCTCTCGTCGTATTCGAGTGCTGATTGCCGTGTTATAGTTTGTTAACGAAGCTTTCCCCTCAAGTCTAAACACTTTAAGGCAGTTTTCCTAGTCTCTAAAGCCGCTCGAGTACGCTCTTCTCCTCGGGCGGCCATTTTTCCAAGAAAGTATGCCTATAACTATCGCGGACAACATTAGTCCCTTTCCACGTAAGTATGAGGCTCGGAGCAGGAGCTATGGCGCTTGAAAGTAACGTGGGGCCTGACGAACCAACCGACTGAGCTATCTTTCCGGGCTACATCGAAGGGTCACGAGTTCAAATCAGCTGTCATGTTCCTTTTTCTTCTCCCCTTTTTTTCGTTCTTTTTAATGTCTTTTCCTTTATTTTATCACTGTACGGGAACCCTCCTAAAAATTATATACATCCTAGATTAGGTATGGCGACACATGTGCAGGTCATAAATACCAGGTTCTCTAGCCGAGTGCCATCCGTGCGGTGTAACCGAGATCAGATTGGTCAACCTTGACTGATCAAAGAGGGCACCACTGTAGGGTAAATGAGGCGTACAACTCCTGCGGGACCCGCCGTGGTTGCTCAGTGGCAATGGTGTTAGACCGCTGAGCACGAGGTCGCGGGATCGGATCCCGGCCACGGCGGCCGCATTTCGATGGGGGCGAAATGCGAAAACACCCGTGTACTTAGAATTAGGTGCGCGTTAAAGAACCTCAGGTGGTCGAAATTTCCGGAGTCCTCCACTACGGCGTGCCTCATAATCAGAAAGTTGTTTTGTCACGTAAAACCCCATAATTAAATTATTTTTATTTAACTCCTGCGGGGACGGTAGAGTATCCGTCTCCCGTGCAAGAGGACCGCGGTTCAAGCCCCGGTGCCGCGCAATTCTCCACCGGAAAAAAAACCGTGTGTTGAGAAAATTGCACAAACAGGCCTGGAGTGCGGCCTGATCCCGGTGACCAGAACCGGTAACGCACTCTCTCACCAGAGCAGGATTAGCCACCCTGGTGCAGTACTTGGCCACAACCTCCTATATGAATACAACAATCAAACCCCGGCCCTCAGCCTTCGCCGCAGTGGTCAGCCGCGAAGCAACTGACCACTGCGGCGGTCAGATCTGTGACGCTGCAGAGGGTGCTAAGAATACCTGGCTCCGGACAGGCCGCCACTGGAATCTGAACCAGGCAACGTTTAACGTTAGAACGTTATCTAGTGACGCGAGCCTAGCAGTGTTATTGGAGGAATTAGAGGGTAGTAAATGGGATATAATAGGGCTCAGTGAGGTTAGGAGGACAAAAGAAGCATATAGAGTGCTAAAAAGCGGGCACGTACTGTGCTACCGGGACTTAGCGATGAGACGAAAATTAGGAGTCGGATTCCTAATTAATGAGGAAATAGCTGGTAACATACAGGAATCCCATAGCATTAACGAGAGGGTGGCAGGTCTTGTTATGAAACTTAATAAGAGGTACAAAAATAAGGTGGTACAAGTCTATGCCCCTACATGCAGTCATGACGACCAGGAAGTCGAAAGCCTTTATGAAGACGTGGAATCGGCGATGGGTAAAGTCAAAGCAAAATATACTATACTGATGGGCGACTTCAATGCCAGGGTAGGCAAGAAGCAGGGTGGAGACAAGTCAGTGGGGGAATATGGCATAGGCTCTAGGAATAGCAGAGGAGAGTTATTAGTAGAGTTTGCAGAACAGAATAATATGCGGATAATGAATATCTTTTTCCGCAATCGGTTTAGACGAAAGTGGACGTGGAGGAGCCCGAATGGTGAGACTAGAAATGAAATCGACTTCATACTCTGCGCGAACCCTGGCATCATACAAGGTGTAAACGTGCTCGGCAAGGTACGCAGCAGGGACCATAGGATGGTAAGAACTCGAATTAGCCTAGACTTGAGGAGGGAACGGAAGAAACTGGTACACAAGAAGCCAATCAATCAGTAAGCGGTAAGAGGGAAACTAGAGGAATTCTGGATCAAGGTACAGAACAGGTATTCGGCTTTAACTCAGGAAGAGGACCTTAGTGTTGAAGCAATGAACGACAATCTCATGGGCATCATTAAGGAGTGCGCAATAGAAGTCGGTGGTGACGCCGTTAGACAGGAAACCAGTAAGCTATCGCAGGAGACGAAAGTTCTGATCAAGAAACACCAATGTATGAAAGCCTCTAACCCTACAGTTTGAATAGAACTGGCAGAACTTTCTAAGTTAATCAACAAGCGTAAGACAGCGGACATCAGGAACTATAATATGGATAGAATTGAACAGGCTCTCAGGAACGGAGGAAGCCTAAAAACAGTGAAGAAGAAACTAGGAATAGGCAAGAATCAGATGTGCGTTGAGAGACAAAGCCGGCAATATCGTTACTAATATGGATCAGATAGTTCAAGTGGCTGAGGAGTTCTACAGAGATTTATATAGTACCAGTGGCACCCACGACGATCGTGGAAGAGAGAATAGCCTAGAGGAATTCGAAATCCCACAGGTAACGCCAGAAGTAAAGAAAGCCTTAGGAGCTATGCAAAGGGGTAAGGCAGCTGGGGAGGATCAGGTAACAGCAGATTTGTTGAAGGACGGTGGTCAGATTCTTCTAGAGAAACTGGCCACCCTGTATACGCAATGCCTCATAACCTCGAGCGTGCCGGAATCTTGGAAGAACGCTAACATAATCCTAATCCATAAGAAAGGGGACGCCAAAGACTTGAAAAATTATAGACCGATCAGCTTACTGTCCGTTGCCTACAAAGTATTTACTAAGGTAATCGCAAATAAAATCAGGAACACCTTAGACTTCTGTCAACCAAAGGACCAGGCAGGATTACGTAAAGGCTACTATTCACACTATCAATCAAGTGATAGAGAAATGTGCAGAACATAACCAACCCTTATATATAGCTTTCATTGATTACGAGAAAGGGTTTGATTCAGTCGAAACCGCAGCAGTCATGGAGGCATTACGAAATCAGGGTGTAGATGAGCCATATGTAAAAATACTGGAAGATATCTATAGCGGCTCCACAGCCACCGTAGTCCTCCACAAAGAAAGCAACAAAATCCCAATAAAGAAAGGCTTCAGACAGGGAGATACAATGCCTCCAATGCTATTCACAGCATGTTTACAGGAGGTATTAGAGGCCTGGAGTGGGAAGAATGGGGGATAAATGTTGATGGAGAATCCTTAGCAACTTGCGATTCGCTGATGATATTGCCTTGCTTAGTAACTCAGCAGACCAATTGCAATGCATGCTCACTGACCTGAAGAGGCAAAGCAGAAGGGTGGGTCTGAAAATTAATCTGCAGAAAACTGAAGTAATGTTTAACAGTCTCGGAAGAGAACCGCAGTTTACGATAGGTAGCGAGGCACTGGAAGTGGTAAGGGAATACATCTACTTAGGGCAGGTAGTGACCACGGATCCGGATCATGAGACTGAAATAACCAGAAGAATAAGAATGGCTGGGGTGCGTTTGGCAGACATTCTAAAATCATGAACAGCAGGTTGCCACTATGCCTCAAAAGGAAAAAGTATAACAGCTGTGTGTTACCAGTATTCACATATGGGGCCGAAACCTGGAGGCTTACGAAAAGGGTTCTGCTGAAATTAAGGACGCAGCGAGCTATGGAAAGAAGAATGATCAGTGTAACGTTAAGGGATAAGAAAAGAGCAGATTCGGTGAGGCAAGAAACGCGGGTAAATGACATCTTAGTTGAAATCAAGAAAAAGAAATGGGCATGGGCCGGACATGTAATGAGGAGGGAAGATAACCGAAGGTCATTAAGGGTTACGGACTGGATTCCAAGGGAAGGGAAGCGTAGCAGGGGGAGGCAGAAAGTTATGTGGGCGGATGACATTAAGACGTTTGAAGGGACAACATGGCCACAATTAGTACAAGACCGGGGTAGTTGGAGAAGTATGGGAGAGGCCTTTGCCTTGCAGTGGGCGTAACTAGGCTGATGATGATGAAGATGATGAAGGAATTAGATGCATGAATAAAGGTTAAGGTGGGTGGAGGTTGATTAAGGTGAATGGTTGATGAAAGGGTGTTAAGACCGATTAGGGTGGATTACTGTGCATGAAGTAGGATTTGGGAGGATTATGGTGGATAAAGGAAGATTAAGACCGAATAATGTGGATTAAGGTGAATTAGGGTTGATAAAGGCGGATTAAGACAGATTAGGATGGATTAGGGTAGATTAAGGGGGATTAGGGGCCTAGATTACGTTTGATAAAGGTGGATTAGGGTGCATTAAGGTAGATTGGGACTATTAGGCCGGTATAAGTTGGATTAAGGTGCATGAATAAGGATTAAGGTGGATGAAGGATTAAGGTGGATTATGATGGACTAGGGTTGATAGAGGAGGATTAAGACCGTATAGAGTAGGCTAAGGTGCATTAGGGGCGATGTAGGTTGATCAGGTTGTATTAAGGTGGATTGGGAGTATTAAGCTGGATTAAGGCTGATGAAGGAGCATTCAGGTGGATTAGGGCGGACTAAGGTGAATTAGGGTTGATTGAGTATTAAGACCGAGTATTCTACCATAATCCTCCTAATGCACAATATTCCACCGAACCCACATTCATCGATCTTAATCCTCCTTAATTCACTTTAATCACCATAATCCACGGAAGTCCTCCTTGATGCACCCCAATCCACCTTCATCGACCTTAATGTACTCTAACTCTCCTTAATGCACTTTAATCCTCCCTAATCAACCCTAATGCTTCCCCATTCACTTTAATCCACCATAATCTACTATAATGGTCCCTAATTCACCCCAATCCACCCTAATCCTCCTTAATCCAACCTAATCCTCCTGCATTCACTTTAATTCACCTTAGCCCACTATAATCCCCCGTAATCCTTCATAATACACCCTTATCCTTCTTCACGCACTTTAATGCACCCAAATCGTCCTTAATGCACCTCAACGCACCTTATTCCACCCTAATCCACCTTCATGGACCTTAATTTAACCTAGTCCTCCATTATGCACCTTAATCTACATTCACCATAATGCACCTTCACCGACTTTAATCCACATTAATCATTCTTAATACTCCTGAATTCATCTTAATCCAATCACTAATGAATCATTACTTGGCTTACGCGGCTGCACATGCTTTGGTTCGCTTCCCGCCTTCCTTCGGACACGTAATATTTTCTGTAACTCACAACGGGACCTTGAAATAGAGGTCTAAGGCTTTCGCTTAAGCCACACAGAAAGGGATGTGTCACAAGCAATACTAGATCAGACGCACGATGTAAAGCATCTGATCATGTGGCAGAAAAATTGGCCGTTGTATAGAACTC
This sequence comes from Dermacentor albipictus, assembly GCF_038994185.2. Lineage (NCBI taxonomy): Eukaryota > Metazoa > Arthropoda > Arachnida > Ixodida > Ixodidae > Dermacentor > Dermacentor albipictus. The sequence goes on from NC_091825.1 coordinate 65,901,604, forward strand.
ACCTAAAAGCTCCCTTTACATTGGTATACCCCGTTCATACGGCTTTAAGAAAAAACCAACCTCCTCATAAACGTTGCCTCCAGCATTATAGATGATGTTATTAGCATTTCTCAAAATTTTCAACCCCACCGGAGCGTGCAACTGGCCCAAAATAACACGCCTCCATAGAATCCTGCGGCCCGTCCGCGGGAGCCCAGGAGGAATAGCGCATCGTGTGCAGCCGGCGGGCGAGGAGAATCGAGGAAGAAAGCGCCGTGAGTAGGAGAGTGTCGCTACTTTCAAATTATCAAGGGGCTTTAGCTTCCTGCGCCGCTTGCTAGGAGGCTACGCCCCGCGAAGTGGCACGCGCTGCGCTTCCTCCTCGCCCTCCGTCGCTCCGCGCCCGCATATCGCGCCAGGGGAGAGGCGTTCGCTCACTTAACCCGAAGAACACCAACGCCGATGTGCGAGTACCACTAGAGACACCTAAGTCGAAGATTAGGATCACCCACCATTCATTCTACTTTTTTTCTTTTTGAGAACGCAAAGGACGCCGATCACTATTGGGAGCGGCCAATGCCTGTGCCACTGCCCTGTGACTAACCTAATCTCTCTCACGCAAACGACACACATGAGGTGATTTTTATAGCGACTGCGGTATATCACTAACCTTCCGCAGTTTTTTCAGCACGTGGCAACAGAAACGGACTTGGCGATTTCTAACATACCCATACGGCTGCAGTGCGGCGGCGCAGATGTCAAAATGCGGCACAGATTAGAACGCTTGCCTTGAACAATAGCGTGACGTCAAAGTTATCGCAGTATATAATCAGGAGAGGCATGGGCGCTAAAAACAGATGCGTTATCGATGGGTATAATTCGTACACCCGAAGAACAACATGCGTACGAGGATCGCTGGAGGGATCAGCAACGAGAACGTAAACGGCACCGGCGTGACACGACCGCCGACGATGAAAGTTCCCGGGATGGTGAAGGAAAACTACAATTGCGAGCCCGACCACGTCCGAACAAGTGACGACGCCAGACCCACAACGCAAGAAATGATGAACATTCCACTCTGTGAAGATTGAATGGCAGTGAAAGTCCTTTGCTTTTCGTTTGAGAGCTGACTGTCGTCAGCTTTCAATGCCTTTCTATCTTCACAGAGTGGAATGGTTGTAATTTTTTTAGCAAGTGAGCATCATGAAAAATCTCCTCTGGAAAATTAAGTAATTCTTTATAGGGACCATGAACAACTTTTTATCGAAATGGAGAAAGACATTTGAAGTGAAGATAGGCAATTCCAGAACCACCTTGCCGCAAGAAGTTCTTCAATGCGTTCAGCAGAAGCGGAGTTATCGGCAATCAAACATGGCATCAGCTGTGCTCCCCTTCCTCCTCCAATGCCTTGCACTGCGAAGACTACGGCGGAGACGTCACCATAGCGCGCAGTTCTAATTTCCGATTTGGTGCCTATGCCGCGCTAAACGTAAGCCAAACGCGGCTGTCCTCAGAGAGCCGCAGTGCGCTTAGCCACTGGACTCGTGGCGGCACCTCGAGGCGGCTGCGGTGTAGCCGAGCGCAGCGACCAATAGCAGCCGTGGATTGGAGTGTGCTTGATGACGAAATAGAGCACCCAGAAAACAGCGAGGATCATGGGGTTTTTGAAACGAGAGCGTTTGAGAAAAAGGTGACTTCGCGCTCCGCTTGCGATCTCCACGGACCGCGTACGACAGCCGAACTTGGCGGAGATGTTCACAACAGCGTATGCTACCCGCAGACTATGTTAATTCACCAAGCCCGAGGGGCGGTTCAGGGCCCCTTTAAGAATTGCTGCACTACTAGAGGCAGCGGTCAACATTTTCACGTGAGAACGTACTGTGTTGTTGGTTTTAACAAATGTTCTTCGATAAATACGTTAAATATTCGCTTTATATTAAGCGCATTGATTGTATTGTTTACACTTATAACAAGTGCATTTTTTAGCAGAACCTAATTTCATTTCTGAAGATGTACTTCTCGAAGCTGGTGCTATAGAGGCACATCAATTGGGCTAAGTGTATGTCACCTCATTACGGCGTTACTCACACGTGCGGAGTTCGGCCGGTTTCATTTCGAGGCTTTTATTTGTGATGGGCTATGGCCTTTCTTCTCAAGGGTGAAATAGAAAAAAAAAACTACAAGTTTCGCAAATGTAGCACACAGTTGGTCATTAAGTTGGGGAAGCGGATAAATTCTTTTATACCTGTGTATTGGAATGCCTTAGGCATATGTTGCTGTCTGCTATCCACATGTGCACAAAAAATGCAATATCACTTGACAAAAAGGAAGAGACTAAACCATGAAACAGGGGAAGGGGCATATGCTTAGGAATCCAAAAATTTCTAATATGTTTGGAAATTACATGTTGAATATGTTCAAATGTTATGTTCGAAGATCTTGACGCAAGGCAATAGACTGTCCCGACAGAGCTTTGCTGAATTTTCAAGCGCCGCTGGAATTAAGACGCCAAGTTAAGTCTGGCAGTTGTAATTCCTATGTTCACTATGCACATCTCTTGCAAGGCACACACACACACACACACACACACACACACATATATATATATATATATATATATATATATATATATATATATATATATATATATATATATATATATATGTGTGTGTGTTTGTGTGTGTGTGTGTGTGTGTGTTTATATATGTTTGAATGGTTGAATCTACGCTACCCTTCATGGTATCCTTTTAAACGCAGCAAACTTTGTTCAACAACATTAAAGCCCTTGCGTTTAAAGACTCTTTTTCACGACATCCGCATACCTTCAGCGCTCCAGTCAGGAGCACGACGTCGAAGAAGAGGCTCACGCCCGCCAGGCCCATGGTGATTCCATTCGAGTTCCTCCGGCCATTCACTTAGCAAAGAAGCAAAAACAGAAACGTAGCTTAAGTAAAAACGGTCAGTATTAGGCATATGCTTCGCTTAACTCTAACAGACGCAACTTCTTCATTTCGCCAGCTTATGGACCAGCTTCCTTTCTTTCAAAAAAAAAAAACATTGCGTCTGGTCGCATATTCCTATATATAAAGATATATACATATGTATATAACAATATGTTTTTAACAATATGTTTAACAATATGACGCAATGTTTTTTTTGGAATACGTCATTACAAACACACTGTGAGTAAAAATGGCATAAATTGCTGCTTGCTTGTTTGATTTGTTCACTGTATCTGTACGTACTCCATTGCCTCTCTGCTACCTAGTGGTCTGTGGTGTGTGCTATATATATATATCACACACCAAATTTATGCAATTTTTACTCACAGTGTGTTTGTAAACCATCGTTACAGTCCGATATTGTTCGGGGAAAAAAGTAAATTTAGGCGTACAGTTCGAGGATAATGGTGTTAGTGCGTCAGCATGATAATGTCTATTGTGCCGCGGTATTGCAAGCGTGCTGTAAGTCGATGGTTTCATTTCAAGCTTCTTGTTGAGAAGGAGGGAAAGGAATTCAAGCCTCAGCTGCTTTGGGCGTGACTCAAGGGTAGGTATTGAATTTTCTGACATAATTTTAGAGGGACAGTCCAGCCTTGCGAATTTATGAAATATCAACCTAACTGCCCCTTTCTTTGTAATTTTTTCAAGATTCCATGATATTTCACTTAGTGTAAGGATCCCATTATATATTCACAAAGTGGTAGATTGGAACGCTGCGCAATATGAGTATTTTAAACATGACAATGTTTGAATGTGCATAAATTTATTTCTTCAAGTAAGAACAGGTCTCGAACTTTTGATTAATCTCTCTGCCTGTCTCTCTGTCTATGTGTAGATATTCATACGTGCCGAATCTAAATTAACTCACCCCATTTCGACAGATCGGTGACGTCGGGAATGAATTCGGCTGCCTGATACCGCCGAATTACATCATAGAAGCCGAACAGCCTGGATGTGAGGTTGAACCCGTTCATGTACTGCAGGAAGATATTTTGTATTTAGCTCAGTTTGCTACAAAGCCAACTGCAGCATAAGAAAAGCGAATTTTAGATTCGTCCATGGACTATCCTCGGGAACCACCGCTGCCAAAGCACTTTTAATTGTAGCCCCTTCCTAACAACCTATGGCCATTAATTTCCTCTTGAAATGGTAAACCAAGAGAGGATGTCCAATGCGTACTTTATTTCATAATAACCCTAAAGGCCCCCGAAGGGGTATTACATAGGGGTATTACATATTACTTTACATATTACATATGACATTACATATTACTATTACATAGCGTTTGCGAAAAAAAAATCACTGATGGTTACAATACTCCCTAATGGGAAATTTCAGCGCAGATCTATACGTGTCTTCAATTGGCGTGTCAATAATTTGTATTATGATGACATAGGTACACACTTCATATTAGGAAGAGAATGCTGTGAGTAGCGTAGCTGGCACGGGCAATGTGCCTCGAGCGGCACATTGCACACGGATCAAAGTGTGGCGCGACTGCCTCACTAATCGGGAGTTTGCGAGGAGGCAGCGCGTGGGCGACGCGTAGGAGCGAATCATAGCGTTTTGTTTGCATACAGCCGACGCGCGCTACTCTGACGCGATATCGTAGCCATCGTGGCAGCACAGTCCGTCTTGAGCGGCACTACGCTTTTGTCCGCACGATTTCCTTCCACCAACAACGAGAGAAGGCCCTTCGTCGCGGAGAAATCGTGCCACCAGTGTCAGCGGCGACAACATCCAAGGGAGTGTCACATCGAGCCTTAGTCGCAGCAGCTCGCCTTCGCCCCTTGTAGGAGTACCATCCCCGTCCCACACGCTGGTACCGTGAACTGGCCTCTGCAGCTCACGCCGCGGACGAGCGTAGCCTTCCCCCACAGAACACTTATCCTCCCCACCTCACGCCACACTGGCTCCCCCTCCCCCTTCCACTCGGAAGCGCAGATTAGATAGCCCACCCTGTTGAAGTTTCCGTGGCCGCCGGCGACTCAGCGCATGCGCAGGCCGTCTCCCTTCAGCTTCTACTTCGCTTTCCTTCTTGCGCGCTCTTCTTTCATCTGCCACTGCGTTCCACGTTCGCTCGGTCACGAAGTACGACGCCGAGCCACGCCGATGCTCAACGCAGGACCGGGCGCTTAAGAGCTGTGCTCTAAAAGGTTTTCCCTACCAGCCCACCGTCTCAACAACTTGTTTGCCGGATTCAAACCGATTGCTCAAGATTATGAATCGCAGTGGTGAACCAATACTTTGCACATACATAGCACACATGCAGAATAATCTGTGCTCTTGAACTGCCGTTCTTGAACGAGCCATTTCACCTATGTGACTAGAAATTCTGGGATTATATGGGCCAAAAGCATCATCTGATTATGAGCAACCTGGTAGTGGGAGACATTAACATGCATTTTCACCACCTCGGGTTGTTACGCGTGCGCCCCATGCACAGTACGCGATCGTTTTTGCAATACGCCCCCATTAAGGGGCAGCTGGTATCGTAACTGTGGCTTCGAAATGAGCTGAGCAAGACAATAGCAAGTGAGTTACCTCGCTTGTTGAAGGTGACATCGATGCTTACTAAATTATGTCACATAACCCGGAATTATGTCTGAGACTTGCAAGTGATCGCTGCAGAGAGAAGAATTGGGATGGCTCGCTGAAACTTTGCAGGCATATGCATTGTGGACAAAGCTAAAATAGTCTCCTAGCCTCGCTGGAATACTCAAAACGCGCGTAAATACTAAATCCGTCAAAAGAAATACCAAAACTGCTTGAATACTATAAGAAGCTTCCTATAACTGAGGAGGACTCTACTCCATAACTGAGGTCGACAGTATACGAATAAGTATCGGTGAGTTAGAAGTTCAGGTAACTTGCTGTTTGCCCGAAGGAGCTGACGCAAGAGTGAGAAGTAGCAGGAGCAGGAGAACGTCCTTCGCCTCCGTTACGTTAAGGTATAGATTCCTCTTAACTTCTTAGCACTACCCGCTTTCGTACGATGTTGTCATATTCAAATAAAAATTATTTTAGACTACAGCTCTTAGGCGACCGTTTCTGGGGCGAGCGTCGCCGACGGCGGCGTCGGTGGCGTTCCCGGGCGAAGGAGTACAACGAAAGACGAAAGAGCGAATGGAGAGCTGGATATGAAAGACGCGAGCCGCGAAGGGTGGACGCCAATGAGAGTGGCCCTTTCGGTGACGTGAGCGCGGGACGCTGCTTTCATGCGGACCCTCTCAACCATAGAGTTTCTCACTATAACACCTAGAGGGTAATCTGGCGCCACCGTCTATGGGAGTTTCTTAAGGGGGCACCGTGCCGTCATGGGAATGACGGTATATGTGTCTGCGAGGCTCGTGTTGGCTGGTGTTGTAAGAGGCTTTGTCTAAAACGTGGATATGGCTACGCAAATAACGAGTTCTCAAAGTAAAATCTTCATAAAATGTTTCCATTCACGCATATTCCATCTCTACTCACCCACGATGCATGACCAAGCGAAGAAAAGGAAGAACAGACGACCAACTGTTTCAAAGCGAGCGCGAACCTTGTCGTCTGTCCTCCAACTTTAGCGGCCCGCTGATACTTTTTACGTAACATGTAGTCGTACACACAATAACAAGTTCTCATAGTTAAACAAAACATGTTTTCGCGTAATAATAAAGCTAGAACAGCTTTTCACGTGCTGTTCTAGTAGAAAATAAATCATTGTGACAGACGGAACGGTACTTGCCAAGCGCGTCTTCAAGCTGTCCTGTCTCTACGAGAACGATGCCAATCCGAATCCACAATATACCGGCATTCCCATGCATACCACAGCGCAGCAGCGCCAGATTTCCCTCTAGGTAATATAGTGAGAAACTCTATGCTCTCAACCGCTCGACGCGTACTTGTAACTGGTCTCAGCCGGGCCGCTAGTTTCGTACTATTATCTGCTCGCGTCTGCTCTCGCTCGCGGTTAATTGGTTGGCTTCGTTTGTTCTGGTTCACGCTTGTTTCGATTGTCATGGTTTGCAATTGTTTCCTAATATGATTGCATGCGCGACACGAATTGTGTAGTACTTTCTGGAAGCCACGTGGCACCAGCCATTACATGGGAACCTTCGACAAGTCATGTATAAAAGCCGATGCGCTTGACCCGAAGATAAGATTGTCGACGATCGCCGACTCTGCTACATGTCTTTCTAAACTTCCTCGCCTGAATATATCGCCAAATAAAAGCCCGTATACAGCTGCACTCAAATTTCGCATAAGGGAGTATTATAGTCCTCAGTGAATTTTCTTGGTTATGGTATTATTATTACTATTGTTGTTATTATGCGCTTGTATCACATTACCTAAGCAATAGATTGTGCTTCGTTTGCATTATTGGTCATGAGGTCACTAGCGGAGCTTCTCAAGGGTCTGTTCTTGGCCCTTTTGTCTTCCTGGTGTTCATAAACGACATAATATTTCGTCAGCAATTCAACACTCTTCATTCCTTCTATACTCTGACGACTTAAAGTTGTTTAAGGCTGTCAATATTGTTTACGATTGCACTGACCTCCAAAAAGACATTTCTCCACTCTCAAACTGGAGTAAAAACACATACGCCACTCTTAAAATGCTTTCAAAACTATGGTATTAGGTTATATAATACCGACGCCGGTCGATACAGTGACGCGAGATAGGCTGGCACCTTCTGTCGCCTGCCACTGGAAGAAGAACCACGGAGTGCATATTGTGGAATGCGCCCTCGCCGAGTGACAACAGTTATCAAAGGAACGCCGTTTTGCCGAGGCCTCTTTTGTTCACTTCTTGTCGATATGAGCTAAACCACAGCATGGGCGATTTCAATACACCCTTCGGAATGCTCCCGCGCCCAAGGTGGGTGAAGCGCAAGGTCTTGTTGTGTACTTAAAAAAAGATAAATATAACCGCTAAGCTTCTCTTCCCACACTAAATATCTGAAACAACGTGCCCTTCGCGCTCTTGGTATTGATTGTCGTATATCGCTTAACTTCTACTCATCTGTTGCCTTTCCAAAATTATACTCTACTGTTTGTCTTCCACTGCTATAATATGGAGCTGTGGCTTGAGGGTGCAAATATAATTTTAACCTCATTGAACGCATCTAGAATAGATTGACATGTACTGTCAAGCACCACTATTGATGTTCTGGAGACCATAATCAAGCCCTCTCAAACATACCTAAATTTACTCGTCTTGAAACAAGACGTAATCAATAAAACCTTTTGTTCCTCTATGAGGTGGTCTATGACATCATACATTGTCCAAACCTAGTTGATCATGAGCAATATTCCATGCCGTAAGAGTACTCCAGGCAACATTCCTTATTCTCTGCGCGGCATTGTTGCAATAATCACTGTCCTATGGATCGTATAAAAAAGAAGCATGTAATAAGTATTCAGCCTGTATTGACCCATTTCAGCGTTCCTTTCCTCCGTTTTATGTAAATTAAGAAAATAATGTTTTGTGAATAACTCCCTCTTACGCCCGTCTCTCTGTTTTCGGTTTCCCTATTTACTTCTCTGTCTACAACATTGGTGTTCCCTGTAGCTTTTGCCTCGCTTATTACTATTTAAGTGCACCAATACGAAGGCTCATTAGCTGTTCCTGGTCACTGTAACTAAAGTGTGATTGACTTGATTGATTGATTATTGCTGTGGTAACCTGTTAGGCTTACGCCTTACAACTGCGCAACATGTAGTACATGTGTCCCGTTCTGCCGTTCCTCTTGTGCGTCCTTGCAAGTATATCCGCCACCAGAAATGATGGCCTTTGCGTCTGCCCTTAGGTACAGCACCTCCACCAGTATGACCAGATGCCCTCGTTTTGGTTTCAAGCTTGATGACTACGTTGGTCCCTACTACTTCTTTTTAACGTCACAGCTTAATGGCATAGTGGATGCTGAACGGCAAGCTCGCCAAATCGCGAAGCTTATCCTTGATCGTAGGCGGAGATATATCCCCCACTGCCTTCCTGGGGGCTCAAAGTATACCCGTTGGATTTCGTTAGAACTCATAATTACTTTTAAGCATAACGTAAGCGTGCACAGAAAAGCTAAAGCTTCACAATATAGTGGTTGCGGATAGCAATTTCGTGTTTTTTTAGGTATATTCAAATGTATCTGCAGGTGAGATCATGATTGGTGTATAGTGTTTCTGGAAAGTAGTGCCTCTGAATGGCTGCTTGATATCTGGAAATACTCGTATATCCGGAATGACTACAGTAATCGTGGAGAGTCTTCGCCTGCTTGACGCAAATCGTGTAAAAGTGATGCCGGTTGCTTACTGCCTTGCTGCTCATTTTTCTTCAATATATCAACTTGTGATAACAGCGATGGTTCTTGTCAGCAACAGTCATCAGTTACGATGCACAGTACAGTGTTGTTTGATAAGGAGCTCATCCATAAGCGCATCGCACGTTTGAAGGTCTCATTGTCTTGTGGTCTCGATGGCATTCCCTCGGCCATCTTAAAAGCCTACGGCAGCTTACGTGCACCTGTATCTGGATGAATTTATTAACTGTGTTAATTCTTACCCCTTTTTGTCTATTTGTAAAGCAGCTCGCGTTTCTTCTGTATTTTAGTGCTGTTCAAAAAGAAATGTCAAGAACTACCGGCTGATTTCACTTCCCAGTGCCACATCCAGATTTTTGAGCTTGCCCTTGACACCACAGTGTCGTTTCGTGTAAAGAGTTTGTCGGCTTCAAATGAAGACGAGACGGATTTTTGTGTGGTTATTCAATGGTCGCCAATCTTGCGTGCTTGATGACGCAGATCTCGAAGCCAATACTCCTAAGCGTGACTTGATTACTCCAGGCGTGACTTGCGACCTCAGCAAAGCTTTTGATGTGGTCAACCATCTAATGCTCTTCGTAAAGCTGGCGCGTCGTAGTGTTGATGCCTCAGTTGTTGCTCTCCTTAGCAGTTATCTTCTTGAGATGTCCTGCTATGTTAGCGTCAATAAACAGTCATCTTTTGTGTACATGGCAACAAGCGGTGTTCCTCAAGGCTCTATATTGAAACAACTCCTGTTCTTGGTATTTGTCAACGATGTATCTTCCGTTACCTGGAAGAAGGAGGAGCTGGATTCTAAGGCAGCGTGATAGGCGGCTTCAATCTCTTGCGAGACGATCCAGGTGACATTGTCAGTGTTGTTGGGACCCGGAGCATTGGCACAGCAAGACGTCGCCGTGGTGCTTGATAAAAGGGCAAAGTGTTGGTTGATATGTCGACTTGTTTCGAGTTCCAGGCGGTGGCACTCGTTAATAACTGCGTCCACCGTCGCCACGTTGTTGAAGACGAGCAAGTTGAAGGCGCCATCGGCGAGGCCTTTGACATTGTTGGAAACCTTGTCTGGCTGAATCATGTGGGCGTCAACTTTGCGGCACAGAGCTGAGGCGCTTTGAATGTACGTGTCGTACTCTGTTGACGTCTGCACGCAGCTGGATAACGCCTTCTTCTCGGCATGTTGGTGACCGTAATTGTTGCCGAACAAGCCTCGTTTAAGCATATCCCAGCTGGTGAGCTCATCTCCGTGTGTCCCAAACCATACTCGAGGTGGGCCACCGCGATAAAATACTACGTTGGTGAGCATGACCGTAGAGTCCCACCGATTTTTGGTGCTGACGCGTTCGTACTGGCTTATCCGATGCTTGACGTCTTCTCCATTTTTTCCCGAGAACACGCAAAGATCAAGGGGTGCGGACAGTGTGATACAAGTCGTCGGTGTGGCAGCAGGTGTCAGGGCGAGTTGAGCCGAGCTGTCGTCTCCGGAAGCCATACTGGAGGGCTCGACACACCGTCCACTGCTAAGCTCCATGACGAAAACAGGGAGCGTCCACTTCCATTAAATATGTCACGTGGGAAGACGCAGAAGAGAAGCTATATACAAGTTTATTTACTAAATGAATACGCTGCATTGACCGAAAGGCAACAACCATTGCTTGCCCCCAAGATGTCGTCATCGTTTTCCCACCACTGGCCTTTTCCCCATTTTAAGTAATCGTACGGAGCTATATTTTAGTTATAAAGCAGAGCACGAAAACTATGAAAGTTGGCGCATCGTATTATGGCTCCCAGCTGTAACACAGTCTTAAACAAGATGTTTGAAGAACCGGAATCTTACTATGCACATTATGGACACCAACACGAGGGTAGTTCTTGTGCTGCTCCAACACATGATTCCTGAACTTCTTGAACCTGTAACAAGAAAACATTGGTTCACGTCTAGGGCGAATCAATGAAAATGATAGCTAGATATGAGAATAATAAACGAAGTAAGCCTCGTATTTGTACGCACACTATATATTGCAGTACGCTTTCACTGACTCAGTGAGCTTGGTCAAGCTCAAATACAGAGGTAAACAGATCTCATTCGGTTACGGCGAGCACTCGCTGTCGCAATAGCACTGTGACGAAGAGTGCTGGCAGAGGAGAGAGCGCATGTTTTTCCAAAAACGAACGTGTATCACTTGTATCGCACGTTTTCGGGCAAGCATTTCGCTAAACATTACGTGAGAAAAACGTCTATCAACCAATGACTTTTTTTATGTGAGCATGATCAATTCGTTAGCAGAACTAGAGCTTCAAATGATTCGCGTGCATTCGTGCCGCATCAACGGGAACGCTCCTGAGATGTACTCGCCATCGACCACCAAAATCTTTCTACCCCTGGGTGTAGTGGGGTGGAAATGAGCATAAGGTTTTTTAAAGTTGTTGCTGCTTTTGAAACCTTCGGCATGGCTGTGGTGAATAAGCTCCCATTCCTCAAAGGTAGACAAACTGCGCACCCAATTTCATCGTGTAGTTATTAAGCTCGTTCCTTATTTTTGTTGACGCGGAAAGTAGCACGGCGCATTTGCTTCCTATGACGGGGCAGGGGGAGTGGGTGGGAATAAGAGACATGAAAAGGCTTTATTTAAAGCCTATGAAACTTTGGTTCAGGTGGTTTACGCAATTATGATATAATGCATAAACAAACCACAAGTCAGTGCAGCATGTAGCAGTAGAAAAGGTACTATCCTTTCCTTATATAAAAAAAAAACACAGGAAAAATGGAATGCATCATAGAAATCATAAGGCGCCGCCTGCTTTTATCCCAACAGTGCAAAAATGATAGGATTTGGCACTCAGGCTTTAAAGCCATGTTTTAGTAGCTGAGAGCTCATAGAAAGCAGTATGACGAAGTGTTCACAAGCACGTTTTAAAAACAAAAGAACTAGAAACAAAATTAAAATCTTCGGGCTCAGAATGAAGCAATGTTTTTCTTCATTGCTTTTCATTGTACTCCAAGCAAGATTACAATGCCTTTATTTCTAACATTTTCTGAAGGAGAGACGGGAATATCTTAATTACGTACTACTCCGACGTGCCCTTATAGGAAAGCTAATATAAAGCCTAGATATTCGCAGAGCACCTTCCTGATTTCGTCCGTTATTTGCTAACTGCGCGTACACAGTGCTTATCGCACAATCTCTAACAGGTCGGGGACTGGATACATGTAAAACGCCACAACACTATTACCTGCGAGTGTGTCCTAGAGGCAGACTGGATGCCTTGGCTGCACCGGCAGCGCAGGCGAGTCACGCCCCCCAACCCTCTTCTCACTTTGACATGTCAGCAGAGGTTACGGAGACAACGCCGAGGCCTGCAGGCGGTTCGCCGTGAAGAGCTCGGCCGAAGGAGAATACGCCCGCAGTAACGTACGCGGAACTCACGTGCGACGGTGTCTTGAGTACTTCTGGATCGAGAAACCAGGACCGGGTCTTGGAGGCTCTTTCTTGAGAGGAAGCGCACCCACTGCGCGTTCTGGAATCCTGCCGGTGTCTTCGCGAGGCGGGAACAGCGCGCAGGGTCGGTTCGTTGACGCTGCGAGTAATTCGGCTCGACCCACTACGGAGGATCGGGCGACACGCAGATGTAGATGAAGATGCCTGGAAATCCTGGCACGTACCGACCCTGGGGGCTTGGTCGAGAATATTGTCGGTAAAAGCCAAGTACAAAATAAGAGGAGAAACTTTTGTAATGGCTAAGTTAGAATGAAATGACAGAGATAGAAGATAGATGAAAATGACAAATTATACAAGAACCATTAAAATAAAACAACTCAAATGAAAATTGGTTGAAAGAAAAACAGGTGTAAGATTTTGTATTCGGAGTTTAAATCTCATTGATCCTAAAAGAAAATCTTGGATGGCAGCGCAAATCTTCCCGTCGCTGAGCCCAATAGTATAGAGGCATCCAAAGATCGTAAATTTTGAACGGTTGAATCTAATTCGAGAAGGAGGAGTGGTGTTTGTAAGGTTGGCCTTCTTAAGCTAATAAATTGTGGCCAGTGAAAATCATCAAAAGACGACGCGCTAGCTGTGACCTCAACGTTTGGCACGGTTGGTTGGTGATGATGATAATGATGGCGTTAATTATTTTGACCATGAGACGTTAAAATGTGGCACGTACCTACCACGGCACATGAGAGGGGACTATCAAGTGGTGGTAGGTACACTTAATAAGTTAAGAAAAAACGAACTTGAAAACGTCGAACTGCGAGTGTAAGAGTGTTGTTTAATTGAGGAGTAAGACCAGATAAAGGGACCGGTAAATTATAACGAAACGAAAATTGCATTCGTTGCGCGCTCATGAAATGAAGCAATTCGCTGAGCAGGCTTTTTCTTTGACATCTGAAATGGCACTACTAAGTCCTATCTCGCGAGTGCTCCCAGATGGTCGGCGCGCACTGTTTTGTACAAAAAATTACGAGAGGGAACGCTGATGACAGTGTCTCCAGCATTTGAAAGTACACCCGTGGCAGGCGCTCAATCTCTGAGGCTGTAATAAGCAGGCTCGAAGAAGGAGCGCCTACTTCTTACGTTCTGATTTATGACGAAAAAGAAAAAAAAAGAGTATATATGTAGACCATTGCAAAGTTATTGCTGAGATCAGGCAACGCAGGCATGGCCAGAAAAGTAAATAAATAATTGGCTGGAATTTTACCAGGACTGAAAAATGAAAAAAAGCAAGGTTGTGAACTTCGCTTCTTAGTTATTGTATTGTGTAGTGAGTAATTATTGCATCCATTTTGGGGTGGAAAACTCGTCACTGGGTGCGTAGCACCTGGAAAAGATTCCCTTTGAGCTCACTGGCTCACGGTCAACTTCACGACTACAAAGTTAGCGCGTCAAATAGAAAACCACGAACCAGAAAGCGAGGAAGCAATTTTCTCTGCTTTTTATTCGTTGCGTGTCCAACTCAGAACCCATTGGTAGATGAAAAAAGAAAGACAAAAAAACAACAACATTGTGTGCACTCCACATCCCATAGTAGACACCGTCTCCCGTTTACTGACGCTACCAAAACAGTTGCTCGGAGGGGAAAAAAACATACATTCAACCGCCCGCCTGTATATAACAGCACATCGGTGGTGCTGTCCCTGTGCTCTAATCAAGATTTTACGAGCGGGTCCCCTGCAGGCGGACTATCAAAGAGATCGTGTTGGCAGATCCGGTGAGAGAACGAGGATCGTCTGGTCGAATGGCGTCGTATGCTCACAGATTGCGCGGTGGGGCAACTCCGTTGTTTCCATCGGGAATGCAGCTAGGTCTATAGCTTTCACGCACCAGAAGTAAGATTCAGGCACCTTGTCCGGAGTCTGTGATGTCCGCAAATGCAGGATTCAATTGGGAGTAGCGAGGAACTAGGAAGAAAATCCATTCGGTCCCCGCCAGATTAAACTGCGTAGTAGTAGTAGTAGTATCTGAAGTCACCCTTCCCTGTGGTGAAAGAAGCCCATACAGTGCGAGAGGCTTTTTGAGGCAGCCGCTTTATAGATTTTTCGAGTTTGGAGGCGACAATTTTGCTGGGTCAGCTAGCACGCTAAAGCACAATTTTGCTAGCTGTTATTGCTAAAACATGGATATCCAATATCGGAAATCTACTGGCACATTGCCCTATTTTAATCAAACTGACTTCTACATTAATTTTTGAGCGCTTCTGCTACCACTACTAATATTTTGCAACACACGTTCTTAATAGATTCTGAAATTTCTCAGTATGATCAGTGGCTTGCGTGGCCATATAAATAAAGAAGGCTTGAGTCACTGGGCGTTATCATGTTCAACGAGGCCCCATTTGACATGCAATTACCAGATAAAGATATACCAGATATATTCGTCTTCCGTGATTTAGGTTTTATATAGAACTTTCAAAGGTGCTACTGACCAGAAAGTAATTATGTCACAGCAGCGATGTGTTGGCGTGTTAAGAAATCCAGCACAGGCTTCTACAAGCCTACCCAGCACGCAGGCGTCATACAACAGGTCAGGAGAAGCTGGAATAAAATCATTAGTTAAGCTTCGCGACTTCACACGGGTGCATTCCCCTCACCTGAGAAGTTCGTATACTTATTTCCGGTCGCACATTCTCCCCATTCGTTTTATCTTGCGTGTACGGAAACCATCTTTGGTGCATTTGTGTACGCACTCGGAGGACTCACTTGTTTCACATTTACGGCATCAGGTACGAAACTGTCATTGGATGCGCCTGCGGTAAACAAATAGCAAGGCCTCTCCTCAGCGGGTGCGGTAGCTGAGTTCGTGTCCTGCTGATAACTGATGCGGAACTATGTAGGGTAGCACGAGCGAATCTACATGTTGTGAAGATAGATTGAATGACGCACTAGAATGATGCCTCTAGGCTTTTCTGGGAAATGGGGTGAGGCGAAGAGAGATCACTTCAGCTGTGACTCACTATGAGAGCTTTGACTGCGAAGAACCAACGTGAAGTAGGCGCCTCTTCATTGCCTGGCTCTGGCCGTAATCAGTGATCGCTGGTCTGTTTTATTCCCGTTCGTTTGACTATAGAAAACTAGATAATTGTACTGCTACTGATACAAAAGGCGATGACGTGAGTCAGCTGACTAAGCCTTTAGCACTTTGTGCCATTTGAATTCGGGCAGATGAAGATTCACACGAAATTGACAAGAGAGCAGGACGAGCTTCATCATAGAAACGAGATAATATCCATTTCATGATAACACATGTACGCAGCAGTACCATACAGAAAAGATAAAAGAAGTAGGCTAATGCACAGTGTAAGAAAAAGAACAAATCAGTTTCTGGTAGTGACTGACGAACGAGATCTATTGAAAATATCACAGCAAGTTATTCAGCAGATACACATGAGCATTGTAAGGATAACGAGTTGCATTGTTTTATACATATGAAGCGTGCGGGTGAACAGCACTAACGAAGGCTAAAAATAAATAACAAAAAATATATTTTAAATATTCTTCTCCCCTCCCCCCCTTAGGCCATGACTTATATCGCAATCTCCCGAGTACGCCATTCTCATTACCGCATGACAGGATGCACCCTGAGAATAATATCGCACGCATGCATAGCATTTCACTTTGCCAATGTGATTTCTGGGGGGTCCTTGTGTTGCCGTCATAATAAGGTGATAAAGGCGTTTGTCATGACGCATCCTGCCCTGGTTTTGGTTAGAACAGCGCTCAAAGGGGACCCAGATAAGCGTGTTCTTCGCTTAAGCATCTACTGACTCTTCGGAAAGGATGTATGTGTCTTCAAATGCGTCAATCAGGAAATGGCCCTTATTCCGGTTTCTTGGCCGGTCCATATTACTTTTCTCAAAGAGAAGTGCAAGCGGCTCTTTCGGGTATTGTACCGAAAAGGATGCACATGTAAGAACTGTCCATTGCCTCCTTGAAGCAAATACTTTCCTACAGCCTATTTCTATGGACCCCTCCATCTTTGCCTGCAGTATGTACATACCGGGATTCTGATATTTTCCATTGATGATACTGGGAAGGCTGGGAAAATCCGTAATTCTCTTTACACCCAACCGTAATTATATATGCCAAGATTGCAAATAGAAAGAAAAAAGAAAGAAAGAACGTGTAGACCATGTTGATAGAAATCACTGCAAAGTGAAGTACAGTTGTTAAGTGGGCTAGTTCCTTACTGGATTCTTGATTTATGTTACCAGCGAAAATGAAACGGAACACACACGGACATCATATTTTATAAATATCTGAAAAGTAAATTTTTGTATATATTTACTTTTATTGTACTCTTTATTTTAGTCTCGACGCAACCGAAAAACTCAACGTGGCTTTGGAAAATAAATTAGTAAATTACTTTGCGCCCTCCAGAGAAGCCCTCCAGTAGGAGTAAAGCTAACACTGCGCAGGAACTTTCACGAAGAGATGATATGAAGGAATTTGCGCCTCTGGAGCAGATTGGCAAGCTCACGCCTAGGCATAAAAAAATTCCAGAGATTTTTAGCGGGAGAAAGCGAAGCGCCTTTTTCTAGACCGTTTGATGAAATTTAGGAAAACATTAAAAAACAACAGAAACTGCTCTAAATATAGCTTATATTCATGATCCACTAAAAAAATATTAGCCCTTAATACATGCGATATTTATGCAGAGAGATTGAAGACAACAGAATGAATGCCTTCTTCTCTTCTTCGAAAGACTGCTAATCTGACCACTACGAAAAAGGCCACTTAGTGTCGGAGACACTCTCAATGAATACACTCGCATTGAAGTTCATTGCGGTTGCTTCCACATTCAAATTCGATTCAACAAAGACGCGTTTTCGAACAAATGTGAGCCTGTTGCGAAGCTTGTTATTAATACGTCCAAACAAAAAGCGGTTTCGCACACAACTGGCCGACGGCGATGGTACGTGCAGTAGTCTAGAAGCTACAGGTATCCGTAGAAGATTAGAGCAAAAGCCTTCCCACCAGTTTGACGGTTCTACTTGTGTCGCGGGGTCCCAGACGCTAGACCTGGAGCGAAACCCACACGGCCTCCTGTATTCCGCTAAGTTTGAAAGCTACACTGCATCTTCAAAACGAAACTGAAAGCATATAATGAAAGCGCTTAAGAGCTATGCTGTGATTTATTTCATAGTCGCCGTCGCTTCTAGATCGTACGGTGCACAGCAGAACTTCCCAAGTATAACAATATGCTGAAATTTCATTGGTCTTTTCCCACTTTTTTTTGTGCCGAAAAAGAAAACGAAAAAAAAGACATCCTTTTGAATCCTTCCGGTTTTCTTCCGGCCCTTACATCTCTACTTAGTAATTAAGCAGCAGGCTCAGCCTGTACGTATCAGGAACAGCACACTTGCTCCTGATACTGACGCACGACCTCCAGAGGTATCGGACAAGAAGCCATGTGAGAAGAAACCATCAGAATCCCGCCAGATATTCTCCGTTCTCTCTTAGATTGTCGAAGTTATCCGGAATCCCTCATCCGTTCCTCCTCAGCGACGGGCAAGGCCTCATTAGGTGTTCCTGAATTTATTTTCTCTTGGCTCGTACAATGGCGGTATACCGGCATCTTGGGTGGCGCCAGCTGTTAGCGTGCAGAAGAAACGAGGCAGAGCTACAATACTACAATCAAATGGGTATACTGTGCTTAAGCAGTCTTAAGCAGAAAAGGAGGACGAGAAGCCAACTACCTCGTGAAAAACGTGCCTCTTTATTCGGGTGTTCGCGACCGTCCTCCAAATTAGGTGAGCTACGAAAGCTGTTGCTGCGTACCTTGAGTCACCAAAGAACATAAGGAAAACTACTTGCCGTACATTGCTACTTCGCTTGCGAAGAAAAAATGCAGCGAGCAAGGAGGACCAGTGAGATTGCGGATTTATTGAAAAGCAGCGTCAACGGCTGTTGTCTTTCTCTCTGGAAGCATGATTAGCACATATTTAACGGAACTGTAGAAGGACAAAGAAAATCTAGCCATTTCATGATTTTCTTATCCCTGAAGTTTCAGCAAAGACGCGGAAGTCCTTTACGCTTGGGGGATTAGACGGGACAAAGGTTTCGCTTTTTTGTACATCCTGTTCCTCCCTATCAGTGGCTCTTTTTGTTGCTTCCCTGTAATTAGTGCTAGGTGAGAATGCAGATAAAGGAAGCCGCTGTACAATTCACATCCTCAGTTAATGGCCCCAAGGAAATCTTCTTGCCGAATAGTTCACCTGCCTTATTCTCTTGCAGTTGTTTTGCATCTGCTCTTTCCACTCCATTAGGTTGTCGTTAAACTGCTTATTCCCATCGGTACCGCGTGTAATTCTATCCTCGCCAGTCTTTCAGAGAAACCGAAGAGGCTGTGCATTCTGTTCCTTCACAAAACAATGAAGGAATTCATTCGATGCAACTTTTTGCACGGAAGAACTCTCATTAGCCCCTCTGTACAGGAAATTGACATATTATTTTTAAAGAACCACATCTTACTGGGTTGTGTTACACGTAGGGGTGTGCGCAGAAATAGCTGCATGGAGCAAGTGGAATTTACCTGTAATAAAATTTTTCGCCTGTATTTTTATTCATTCATTCCATAAATCCGTTTTCAATCAAAGAGCATTACAGCGAGCCGGGGGGGGGGGAGTGTTGAGGGGGCAGATATCTACACAAACATTTTATTCATTTCTCTATTTAAGTACCATACGTAGTCTCACACAAAGCGAACAAAGCTTTAGAAGCACGTAAACAAAAGCAGAGACCGCTAGCAAATAATGAAGAACTGAATAAGGTTAAAAAAGAACCCAAAGGACTGTGCGCCACACGCAGAACTCACGCAGAAAGCTAAGCTTAAGAAGCGGCTCCATAAAAGCTCCATTTTCAGCAGCACGCACTAGACGGCCTGTGCGGCGAAGTCCCTTTGCGCCGTTTTCACGAGAACGAACCCAAATGCGACGCCCCAACATCTGTCATGGTTCACGCATCGGACACTGCTGTCAGTGCAGTCTTGTAGCAGATCGTTGCTGGTGCTTGGCAGCTCCTCGCCTTCTTTTCCAAGAGGCTTCCGCCCCTTGAGTGCCACTACAACAAGTTAAGCAGAAAGCTGCTCGCCATCTGTTTAGCCGGGAAACACTTTCGACATTACCTCGATGGACGCTCCCTCCATGTCCTTACCGAGCATAAACCATTGACTTCCGCCCTATCGTCCAGCAGCACCTCCTACACTCCCGGCGAAATCGGACAGCTCGCCTACGTTTCAGAATTCACCAGCGACATTCGTTACGTAAGCGGAAAATCCAACGCTGTTGTCAACGCACTTTTCTCGCGCCGCCATCCATCCAACGGAGCACGACCGATCGGTCATCGACTTCACGGCCATGACTACCGCCCAGAGTGTCGACGCTGAACTCCAGCTACTTCCCACGAGCGCTACCTCGTTGGTGTTTGAAGATAGCGTGCTTCCTCACAGCGACGTGCCCCTCGTTTGTGATACGTCGATCGGACGTCCTTTTCCTCACGTGCCTCGCCCATACCACGGGGCCGTCTTTGACGCTCTCCATTTTTTGCGTCATTCTGGGATTCGCGCAAGACTGCGATTCATCGCTTCTTGTTATGTGTGGCCCAGTATCAACGTAGATGTTCGTCGCTGGTCACGCGCGCGCCTCAACTGCTAACAATCTAAAGTGCGTCGCCACACTTCGACTCCTCTTGGCCCATTCCAGTCCCCGGACGCCCGCTTCAGCTATCTGCATGCCGGTAATGTTGGAACCTTTCCTGCCTACTGGAACCATCGCTACCTGTCAACCTGCATTGACATGTTCACGAGATGGCTGGAAGTGACGCCCCTCCTGGACATAACGGCGGAGTCGATAGCGCGAACACTCATCGCAGCCTTGATCAGCGGCTATGGCGTCTTTTCCACCATTACGACTGACCGTGGTGGTCAGTTGAACTCGACATTGCTCGCCAATCTATCTTGGCTACTCGGCATCAATCACATCAAGACTACCTCTTACTACCTGATGCCCAATGGGATTATCGAACATTTTCACCGTCAACTGAAGGCTTCCCTAATGGCTTCGACATTTACTTCATCAGGCATGCAGCGCCTTCTTTTCGCTATGCGCGGGAGCTGCAACGCTCTTCGCAGTGACTTTCACCAGCACCGCCGAGCTTACGTTCGCCACTACTCTACGAATCCCTGGCGAATTCTTCAGCAACTCGCCCACTGTACTAGCTGACGTTGCCGACGACGCCGACCGTCTACGCAGCGCTACCCGTACTCTAGCTAACCTCATTGTATCTCCCGGCCCCTCTCACATCTTCCCACCCAGCCTACTCGGGCGATTTTAACCCAGACCTGAACCGCCCTTTCACTCTCCTGGAGCTCGACGCTGCCCTGACTCCTAGTGCTACTCGCTCAGCTCCTAGGGAGGATGCCATAACATACCCCATGCTGCGCAACCTTTCTGACCAGGCCAATGAATTCCTCTTCGAGACTTTCAACAATGCCTGGGACAGCGGCTGCTTGCCGAGCTCTTGGACATTCTGCCTTACTGCTATGATACCGAAGCCGGGCAAACATATCTGACGTCGCGCGTTGGCAAGACCGTTGAGCGAATGGCTCTGAGTCGCCTCTCTCATTTTCTTGAGGCTAGAGTTCTTCCCTTATTCTCTTATTAGCTTTCGTCACCGCGTCTGTGCACAGGAAATGTTCGTGATCCTCCAACACACCTTTCTCTCACCCACCTCTAGCAAGATCCACGCTTTTGTGACCGTTGATGTCCACAAGGCCTTCGATAGTGTGTGCTACGACCATATCCTGTCTCAATTCTCCTCTTTGGCCTGCGGTAACCACACGTGCTCTTATCCCCGCTCCTTTCTCTCTAACCGAGTGGCTCGTTTTCAAGTAGACACTCATTTGTCCGACCCCCACCCGCTCAACCGTAGCACTTCTCAAGGTGCTATTTTCTCTCCTACCCTTTTCAATCTTGCTATGAACCTTCTCGCCCCCCAACTAGCCCAAATTCCTGGCCCCCACCAGATCTTTTATTTCGACGACATCACCCTCTGGTTTTCGCCTGGCTGTCCGGGTCGCCTCTCACAGGACACCCTGCAAAGTGACTTAGATCTCATCGACTACTTTCTCTCTACTGCTGCTGCTGTCTGCTGCAGGCTACTGCTGGCCTGTCTCCTGCTTCGAAGAAATCCAAGCTTCTACTTCTTAGCTACTCCTCATACCAGTGCTCCCACAATGCCCTCATACCGCTACATCTTTCTCGCTCTCCCATTGCTATTGCCCCAATGCAAAGTTGGGGGCTTTCCATTGCTTGCAGCCTATAGTGTGGAAGCCCTCGTCTACGCTGTGATGACCTGCCACTCAATAAATCACCTCCTACGGCTCGTGGTCACATGGCGCTCCGGTTTCCACGAGGCTCATGCGTGCCGAGTTGCTCATGCACTCACCCTCAAGAAGTTCCCTGTACTTTGTTCCTTACTTTTCGTTCACCCACACGCAACACCCTCGAAACCACCCTTGCGGGCCTCTACAAGGCAGCTCTCAATCTTCCTATCACTACCTCGACCGCAAAGCTCGTGCGCACAAGCCTCTTCCATCCTCTCCATTCTCTTCTGTTTCTCCACCCTGACTGCGAGCTTACCCAGCATTCGCTTACGTCTCAGTACCAGTGGCACTCGGCGAGGCGGGTATCGCTCCCATTCCCGTTTCCACCTTTACCTCTCCAATATACACCCTGCCTCCCAATCTTTGCATCCTCCCCTCCGGTCCAATATGTCCCCCGTCCTGCACGCCCGCCATCATCATGCGAGCGCGCAGCACAATTTTCCCTTCGTTACTACCCAGCGAGTAGCCTACGCGGATGCCTCTTTCGCGGTTCCTCGAGGCTCCTGCGGGTACGCTATCTACCTTCCCTTCCCTACATCCTGACACCTGAAACCTACACACGTGGGTCGTATGTACACCCTCCAGATGCACTCTCTCTCAAGGTCCTTGCTATTCCTCATACCCTTCATCATTTCCCCCTCTTCCCTCACTCCCATGGTATGCGATATACGCCGATTCCCAAGTCACCATCCACCACATCCTACCCCATTCACTTCAACAGGAGGTGCAACGAGCGGTCTCGGCACTGTAGCCTTCCACTGTTTTCCTCCACTGGATTCCTGGGCATTCGGGGAATGACGGCAATGAACTGGCTCGTCAGCTCGTCCGTGACGCTTTTAACCGGGCACCGCTCATCCCCTGGCTCAGGCCCTCGTAGGACTTTGGGAGACTCTACCGGTGCCACACCCTTCAAAGAAGCGTAGCTCCAGCTCTGTCTCGACAAGTGCCTCTACCCTCCCCCTCATCTATCACTCACTGTGCTGGAAGCTCGCCATCTGCGGCACATCGAAATGAACGCACTGATTACTCCTTCCCGTCTCTTAATCTATCGGTATCGATTCCACCCCTCCTGTTCCAACTGCCCCTCTTCTAATGCTGTACTATCGTATTGGCTCTTCTACTTTCCGGCTATTCAGCAATCGGGTTCCTATCTTCTTCGCTTTCGATCACCACCTGGCTCGATTGGCTTGGCGCTGAAGGGGAAGAACAGCAGCGTTGACTGGCCGCCTAGACAGTTGATATGCTAGGCCCGTAATTTTGGACTGAATAAAAGTCTTATAGTACCACTACTGATGATGATGATGTGATGACGACGGCATGATAAAGCTGGAATGATGGCGGTGCAACAACCGCGGCGGCACAACTATCACGAGCCAATGACTAGTGGCCCAAGCTATTAGACAACTTGGGTCACTGAGTAGACAGTGTAGACTGTGTGACGACGATGGCACGACGCGAGTAAGGTCACGAAAATAGATTGACGAGGATGGAATGACCAAGAAGGCATCAAGACCAGAATCACATACCTAGTGACCCAAGCAACATGAAGACTTGAACCACTAGATTGGCGGTAGAGGGTAGATAGATAGATAGATAGATAGATAGATAGATAGATAGATAGATAGATAGATAGATAGATAGATAGATAAGTAGGTACATGGATAGATAAGTAGGTACATGGATAGATATATAGATAGATACGCACAAAACGGCAGAAGTAGAGAAATGATGCTATTAGCACGAATACGAGTGTCTAGATTGCAAATCTGAAATGGTTGTGGTTGCAAGCGTATCAGTGGTATCAGACAAATTTTATTTTCCTTAAAGCCCACAAGCAATAAAAGACCAATGAAATTTCTGAACTGGCTTGATCTATTAACGGGATATTGAACGCTGTACTTGTTCGGCCTATGCATTTGCATTATGACTCGCACTGTGTTAGCCTGTTTTGTATCCACTCCACGAAGACAACCAGTTTCGACTTCCGCGTATTATCTCCCTCATGCCTCCATCGACTGCTTTTGGCAAACTTTAAGTGTAAATCTCATAATGTTATTATACCAGTTAATCTTCCGTCATTCAATACTTTGCTTCGATTCTTTTGCACAAATTGTGTTATCCTAATAAACCAGCGGTTATTGCCTGCCCGGTTTACCTGGCCACAGCGTAATCGAGAAAAAAGGATGTTTATTTTTTTAAATTTCATTTAGGATCATCCTCCGAACGCTTTGCACTGTTGTCATGGAATGAGTGTCGTAATGCTTTCGCGACCGATATGAAATTAGTAGCAAGTAATGGGTAGCTTTCATTGAACAGCGTCTTTCAGAGGCTGTCATTTACATGCTGGAATGCGAAATTTTAAAGAATGGTGCAATAAACACCGTTATGGTTAAAAAATGATGCGCGGAGGGTGCCTTGAGAAAATTAAAAAATGCATTTACACTGCAGTACTCTGCATGAATTCCAAATTTAGGTGAAGTTCCCTATCGCTTCCGCTACAATGGACAAGTTGCCAGATGTTCACTGAATAACTCCTCAACTAGGTTCCTTACTTAAGTACTTAATTTCTTCACAGCATACGGAAAATTTCAGCAATAAGAGAGGTTGGTACTGGAAGCATCTCCACACAGCTGAAAAAGACAGTGTGTACTGATCGCTTTGAGCACCTATCCCCGACTCGAGGAAGACGCTTTTTTAGGGCTGTGTATTGTTTGCCGCCGAAGTGCATGAATAACTTTATTTGTCACAGACACAGTGTCAGCTACGGTGCCAATGCACTTCGCAACGAGTTTGTGGATGGATATCTGAAAACTGGAACTACACTCTTCATTAAATTCCGCAAAGAATCTAGGTATGAGTGAAAAAAAATATGTTGGAAGATATTTAGCACTTACGTAAAGGAACAGCGCTTCCCATCAGATAACAATATATAAAGACGGGCTTTTTATATATTTGAGCGTCTTACTTTAAATTCACCTAGGAAGTATGCAGAACTATAGTGAAATATTTGCTGCGTTATGAATATGAAAATTAAACGGGATTGATGAGAAGGTGCGGCCTAGTTGTTAGAATTACATGTAATGCAATCACTGCCAAGCTAGCAACCGCATTTCGGAGTCCACAAAAATGCGGAATGAGCGTATGGCTTTGTAATGCATGGTGCGAAGAAAAATTATTGTTGTGACAGTAATACAGAAAACAAAACGATAAATAATTCAGAAATAATAAAAAGACTAAATCCAGCATCTTTTTAGAATATTGGTACGCATGCGTGATGATGTATTTGTCTCATAAACTATATCACATGTGTTTTCTTTTAAGACGTATGCTCCTTGGCCACAAGGTTGCACGGAAAACAAATCAACGATTCTTTATTTCTGAGTACTATTCAGTAGAAATGTAAGCAACTACATGTCGCCGCCTGCCATCCGGTCGAATTGTAGTCTATAGGTAAAGACAGCAGTTCTTTCTTGATAATAGATTGTTTGAGCGTCAAAACAAATGTTCGCACTTTAGACTCTACGGAAGGTTCATAAGCCTTTTCTTTGAACAACTTGTATAAACTGGCTGCCATTCAAAGCCCTAGCTATAATTGGAAATTTGTTGTATATCATACCAAAAGCCAGCTGTGAAGTCAGGATGACAAGGCGAACGGAAATGTTCATCACTGGAGATGCCTAAAGTGAAACAAAGACGTCGAAGTGTGTTGGAACTTCTTAAAATAATAATAATATATGGGGTTTTACGTGCCAAAACCACTTTCTGATTATGAGGCAAGCCGTAGTGGGGGACTCCGGAAATTTTGACCACCTGGGGTTCTTTAACGTGCACCTAAATCTAAGTACATGGGTGTTTTCGCATTTCGCCCCCATCGAAATGCGGCCGCCGTGGCCGGGATTCGATCCCGCGACCTCGTGCTCAGCAGCCTAACACCATAGCCACTGAGCAACCACGGCGGGTGAAACTTATTAAAAGGTTTCGCTTCCTTCAGCCCGCCTTTTACTGGCGCAGTTCTCTTTCCTCTCACTGAAGGTGAATTCTTATACGTAGGGTAAGCTCCTTGCCTTCAAATAGAGATTTATCTCCTTCTATGTCGTTCTACGTGCACGAACACTGTTTCGCGTCTGTTAGGCTACTGCACCCAGTGAATAACGAGTTTCTTTAATTTAAGAATGCGCTAAGCCAGCTTAGCATTTCTTGATTTCATTTGTGGCTCATTTATTGGTCAATATGTTTTGGACTGCTCGATGAGTCCTGCTTCAGGCCGTGCTTGGAGTCCATGCCACCTAAAGTTCTTGCGATGAGCTCAGGTGCGTCTGCAGAAATGGCAGTTTTCTTTTTGCTGCAACACCCCTGCAACGCGTAATGTTTACGCCTGCATTTTTACAGGAAGAGACGCTTGTGCGGAATATGTGTCTTATATCCTGCTTCGCCGTGTTTACAACACTATGTAGCACCTCCCTATTACTTTTTCCTGTTTACTTTATTATAATTATCACCTGTTTTATTTTAAGGCTACTCTAGTTGCAGAGTGGTCGGCTGTCGGAACATCACCAACGATTACGATACTCCCTAATGCGAAATTTGAACTCAGCTCTCCATGGGCTTTCATTTCGCGATATGCTGAACCAAAGAATTTGTGAGAGATATGCGAGTATGTACAGCTAGAGATACCTCTTTATTTTCGGCGACGCGCACCTCTGGATTCTGACGTCGTTGGCGCGGAGCCCCTGATCGGGCATCTGGTTTAGCAGCTGCGCCAGATGAAGCACTTCCACCGGTTGCGTCGTTCATTTGTTCAGAAAGAACTGGCTGACACTATGTTGTATTATGAATATATTGTCCCGTAATAGTAACAACGAAGAACGACACAGTGTCGAAACTGTCAGTTGCAAATTACCCTCTTTATCGAGCGCACTTGTGGCCAGCAAAACGAGTAACACTCAAGCAAAATGATACCAGCGAGCGGAGTGGGCGATCGTCGAAAGTCTGATCAGCGGGACAAGGCCGTCGGCTTGTATGCACAACTCCGCGAAGGTTCCAGTGTAATCCCGTGGCTTCCAGCAAGTACTACACAACTAGCGTCGTGCGTGCAACCAGATTACGAATACTACGTCGCGAATTCCTAGTCTCATGCGGCCCTCTGCTTTCCTCCTCACCCTTTCGCCATACTCTTCCTCCTCCACTTTCCTACTCATGCCTTCACTGTAGTACCCTCCTCGCTGTTCCTACTCGTGCCCCCTTCTGTGATATCCCACTGCGCTGCGCGTTCGCTTTCATCTTTAATGCTGTGCTCGTTCGCTCGGTTAGGTCGAGGAACGATGACGACGCCCACGCACGCCGACCCACGCCGACGCTCAACGCATGAAGGGGCGCCTAAGAGCCTGCGCTCTAGGAACGGCAGCTACATGCAAGGCGTGCTCTGGTGCTCATTGTAAAATGAGCAGGGCGTATTCAGTGTCCCTGTGAACAGCTAGCTGTTATTCTCTCTGTGTTTGTGGGGTTCGGTGAGGGCTGCACAATTCTAGGTGTGTAAGCATGAAGAATAATACATATCCTTTTCTGTGAGCTCTTAGTAATAGATACCAAAACGCCATTCTGGTATGCTCGTGCGCTTTTTATACAGTTCTGAGGTTGTTTTTTTATTCTGTTCTTCAGCGAATAGGCAACTTCGGGATGTAAAAATTTTCAACAGAATGCTACGAATGCGCGCAGATTGTAGGAGCGACGCAATTTTGTCGCCTTCGCGCTGTTAAGATAGGCGTTCATTTATTAGCGTTAGAATGCAACCATTACTTCAATGCAATGTAAGAAAACTTCACTGTTGTAACGTTAACTATCATCCACTTAACGTGCCTATCGAGACAGAATAGAAAACTGGATGGTGTATGAATGTTCATTCTAATTCTGTAAGATTATTGAGACACGGACTGAAGAAAGTAGAAAGAGGAGAAAAGCGTTAGCTCCGTCTACTCCCTTTCGTTTTTCTCTCATCATCGCTCCCGCCTTGGGATGAATGTAGGTGGCGCTCGTGCATTTATCTTTAGGCACAGCGACGAAGATTAGAAAAACATGGGTATTGGTTGCAGTCTGTAAAAAAAAATCTAGAGGAGAACAGAAAGTCTTGCTCAACCCATTATGAATGCTAAAAGTTACGTTTTCTAACGTCCAACAACATGATATAAATGAAATATTTAGGCATTACCTACAGCCCGCCTTCTAGGAATAGAATAATCGTATACCTGAAGTACTGTTGTCACTAATATAGTATACCGCGGTTTAGCACACGTTGCGATTATTTTCTGGTTGCAGTGAGGTTTTCTTCACGTTAATCGTGATCTACTTCACACGATTCGTGTTCAAAACACCGTCGCTGCTAGAATCATTGGAGCGATCATTGTCAAAAAGGAATTCAGTGCATCGCTCGCACTGAGCACAAGTCTAATTCGAAATTTGCAGACCACGACATTGCGATGGTGAAGGTACGTCTTATTGGCATGCACCTTCTTTATGATTCACACTTGAGCACTTCACTGTGACGTCGAGGGCACAACAACACATAATTTGCTATGCGCATGCGGTATTTTGAGCACGGAATATTACTCGGACAACCTTGTGTGATATTGCTTTATTTAGCCGAAGCGCGCGCTCTATCCGACCTAATGCTAAAGCATGTCATCAAGAATGAGAGAGAGAGAGAGAGAGAGAGAGAGAGAGAGAGAGAGAGAGAGAGAGCGAAAAATTTATTGATCGGAAACCAACATAGGTGGGTCTGAGAACTTTATCTGTGGCTTCCTACTCCACAACTGGACTAACGGGTTAGGTGGAGTCTGCGAAAGGAGGAGACAGAAATGAGATCATGTGAAAAAAAAGAAAGAACTACACTAAATGTTAGTGCTTAGTTGAATGTGCTGTACATGCACACCGTGTACAGTTTCTACGCATGCAAGACACGCACTGCATTCAGCTTATTAGAGAATTCCCACGTACATACAAGAATGTAGGAGAAGAAAGGAAAGGCAGGGGGGCCTGATTTCAGTACGTCACAATTACATAAAGCCTACAGACAATGGCGATGAATGTGTCTTACATTTAAGGTACAGACATAATAGCATATTATCGGTACCAGTAATAACGTGCGCCAGCGCTCCACAGCTGTCATGATGATCATGGGCACACACAGCACCGGATGCCGAGTAATTTCAAGCAAACACACAGGCAATCAACACGCTCATGCAGGAAGAAGAAGAGGGCACACACCCCTAGCACCACTCCTATTATGGATTCGGAAAAAGCGGGAGTGACGTCTGTGTGAACAGAGATTTGACATTGCATATACACTGTGATACATTGCAATTCTTCTGGGCCCTTATTCACAACAAACTCTCAAACTGCAACTGCCCGTAAGAAAAAAAGTTGCTGCCAGTCATAAAGCTGGACATATTAGAGAAGGCGACCCGCCAATTGTGAAGGACACTTAAAAACAAAAAGTTTTGTGAATTCCTCCTCTGATTTTCGAAAGGGATCTGCACCTGAGACAAATCATAATGAGTCCGTGTGGCTAAGTAACTAAGTGTAGCACGCTAACGGTAGTATTCTTTCAATTACGTCGCTGCCAGGCACAATTGGCTGCGCACTGAGCGCAATAAACTCAACGCCCTCAATCGAAAGGTTGTAAAACAGGCCCTCGGCATTCCGATCACCACTTCCACGCAGAAAGTCCTTGAGCTCGGTGTGCACAACATCGAAGCTTGAAGAAATCGCCGAGGCTCAGGAGTGAAAGCAGGTGATCCGACTCACTACCACCAAGACGGGCCGCCACATTCTGTGTTAGCTCGGCTTCTTGTCCTCGAAAACCAGGGATCCACCGAAGTTGACGCTGGTTCCCCGCGTGATCCAAGTCTTCATGACGATCGCACTTATTCCGCGAAACGTGCACCCTGACCACAACAGAGACAAGCGCCTTGCACGGGCGACAACAGCTTTCCAGCGCATAGACATGAAGGTGGACTACGTCACGTTCGTGGACACCGCCGCCTACCGCAAAAATTGAGCCTTAACTGCGGTCGTGGTCTCATCCACTCAGCGGACCCTCAACTCCGCCACGATCCTCACCCGAGATCCCGAGGTGGGGGAGCAAGTAGCCATAGGCCTAGCCATGCTCGACGGCAAACGGGAAGCGATCTACAGCGACTCCAGACCAGCCATCAAAGCCTTCGAACATGGCATCGTCTCCAACCAGGCGTTACTCATCCTACTCCGCAGCGCTCATTCAAGCACTCTCAAGCACCACACTGTCATCTGGTTCCCCGTCCATATAGGTCGGGTGCCAGGCATCCCGCGAAACTTCAACGAGATCGCACACGACGGTTTGCGTGCTTACCGATTAAGCCGTCCCCGGGCAACCTCAACTCGTCGAGTTGAAGGACAACCGGGACGCGCTCGTTACGTACAGTGTGGTCACAAAACACTTCTACCTGGGACGCCGCAGCTTTCCGCCACCTCACCCCAAACTTAACAGGACGCAGGCGCCAACACCACGCTTACCACAGACGCACATGCACCCAAACGCTGCCAAATTACACGTTTTCTATCCCGACGCGTAACCCCAGCGACATGTGCCCCTCACGCGGACACATGGCGACACTCGCACACTTACTCTGCGAGTGTACAAAGGCACTTCCCGACTCTACCTCGGACAAGTGGGTGAAGTCCCTCAGAGGCAAACTACTCGCCGGCCAGCAATGGACCGTTCAGCAGGCCCGCGTAGCGGCCGCCAGTTACTCCATGTCGGTCCGTATACGTGGGAGACGCCCACTCTGCGTTAAGCCCGTACTGCCGGAGCACAATAAAGTTTTCCAGTCCACTACAGTGTAGGCGTATTGGGGGGGGGGGGTGGCCTGCTGTGGCAAATGCATTTATAGGTTTATTATAGCAAACGGGCTCTTGTTTGTATGTGCTATTCAAGAACAATATCAGTCGCACTAATTTAAACGTTATTGCCGGCTGTTGCATTCAGCCATATATGTATATAATTCGTGCATGCGCGCCAGTTTTTATTTGTCTATAATGGATAGCCCGATATATAGCGTGTGATTGTCTGTTATTGTTATTGATCTATAGCGTTACGTGTCGCATTAGTGCACACAGCAATGTTTCTGTACAAGCATAGTGCACGATACAACATTATGTGTATTAGGGGCTGACTTGTGCGATTTTCAGGTTCAGGGTGCTTGCCCGTTTATTATAACTTTTCACTATCCTGCCTCATTCGTCACACCACTTTTCTGAGAACACCTCTTTTTGTGACCCCGATGTGAAATACCAGTCCAGTTAAAATGTTCCTCTGGAAAACATAACTGCTTTTAGATTGTATAAACGTTCTCCTTCATATCCCAAAACCATTGCAAATTACGCAAGGGTGACAAAAAAATGAATATGGGGCGAAAAACCGGTCTTCCTGCGCATGTGTTCGTATTTCCCCTCTTTTATGCACACACATATTTCCTGTCACACTTGAGGAATTTGCACTGCTTCAATGTAACGAAGCTGAACTAACATGCCCAAACTGCAATCTGGATATGTTCTTGTTTCTGTCGATCTTCATTTCCAGCAATTTTGTTTCTTTTTTCTATCGAAAGCGATGTCCTCCCGGGACTGAAGCTAAGATTCGTGGTTGCGGGTCATGTCACCCTCTCTCGGTCGCTGCTTTGGTTTGACGAACAGTTCAGCCACGAAAGCAGCGCACGATACGGCGCAGCACATGAGGTAAACTGCGACCTACAGGACAAATGGCTGCGCTCCGGGATCCTCGTCCATCATCCGTGGGACGACTCGTCTCCGGTGAGGGACGGCCAGGCCATGCTCCGCTATGGCCAGCAGTATCCGACGATGTTGATATCTGCACATGCAAGCTCAACAGAATTCCGAGCATGTTCAAAAATAGAGGGCTCATTATTCGACATATCAAAAGACAAACATCATTATCGTATGTGTCATTTACCAGCACCGTGATGAGGTTAAGCCAAGAGTCAGCTGCGAAGATTTCCTTGTTTTTTCGAGCGGGGCCTGTTGGTCTGACAGCGTAACATCGCTTCCTGTCTTTACAGTTCTAACTACACTATTCGTATTGCTCTAAGATTACTCAAGTAACCATACAATAAACTCCACATACATCACTCGCGTAATATATTGCGGCATATTTTAATGCGAGTAGCGTTTTCTGCTTACTCCGTAGCCCACCGTGCCAACCACTGCGCCACAGTTGCAACAGGCGATTGTGAGGCATATCTTCTAAGCAGTGTGCGTGATTGGGCTATGGATTGTGGACGATTCCCTAGATGGCGCATCCGTCCAGTTTGGAAAGTGCTTCGCTATAGACGGAGGGATGTGCGCCGTGCAATTTGTCGAAGCGGCACACAAGGTTCCGTGAGGATGCGTGGAGCCAAATCGGTCTCAAACGGATGCGGAAGCGCTCGTGCACAAGAATCTTCCTTCGGCTCTACGCTGCGACATGCCCACTTTTGTAGTAGGAGACTTCAGTCAGGAAGCACGTTCACTGGCGAGATGCGTGCCGATCTCAACTGAAGGTTAACCTCTCCAGTATATGTAATCACCACTTCCCAATGAGCCAGAATCGACATGGAGTTCGAGAGCATGCCATGCTCGTTGCACGAAGTAACTTGCTCATCGGCATACTAATCGGATCACAAGCCCATGCTACTGTCGTTCAACTTGCCCCGGTAGGCCCCGTCACTGGAGCCCATGGTCGAGGATGACGAATAAGGCGCAACGTGCTTCAGGTACCAGTCGGACTAGAACTACAACATGCCACCAGAGTTTGAGGTGAAGTTCGCCTACGAACCCGATCAAAGAATGCAGTGTCAACACCATAGTGCCGCTCAGAAAAGCACTGCCATTGCTCCAAAAAGTGGGGTCGTGCTGAAAAGTGCTCGCATCTAGAAAGAGCACTAACGCACAAAACTCAGCTGAGAGACTGCAATATGGACGTTTTGTCGTCTTGCGTTGTTGCAACAGTACTAGCAGCAACATTGAACTCGGAAACATAACACAGCAGCTATAAGCTCGGCAACATTTCGCAGCAACACTAAGCTCAGCGACATAACTCAGCGACACGTTTACACTTCATAAGAATGGCGAAGGTGCCCCCATAGGTTTTCGTATTACCGTAGATGAGTTTGCCGAATTTTATTTTTGTCTCCACGACTGCATATTCTCATATTTTCATTTTTCGTTCGCATTTATTTTACCACTATCAGTTTAGGAAAACAATAACTATGGCACTAAGCCGTAGCTTGAAGCTGTCACCATCATGAAGGGAATGATCAATCGTGAGTGCGTGTTTATTAAGCGAGCTGGATTGGCCAGCGAAGCCTATCAGCCTGCGTAAATTGTTATTTTAGGTGCAGCACTCAATTGATTTCTCTTAAATGTGCGAGGTGTGAAGTTAAAGTTTCTTTCGCTAATGGGTGCAGCTACTAGGTGCAGCGCAAGATAAACCAATGGAAATGTAATTCAAGCTCACCATGACGCTCGCATTGCGTTCCTCATATAACAACACTTCGTCGCTTAGCACCAAATGTGATATAATGCGAAGTAAATTGACATCATATATACTATTGCACACGTGATCCTCTTTGTAGCTTCTTTGTTCAGCTTCTGCAAACACCTCTTTTATCATAGAACTTTACGTGGGCCTAGTTGGTAGATACTGCACAAAATTTGAAAACGCCAAAAAAACATTGCACATGCGGGATCTCTCTCTCTTTCTTGCTTTCTCTCTCTCTCTCTCTCTCTCGATACATACATATATATATATATATTTATATATATATATATATAAGGACGCGCACTTTGTCTTCCGCTTCTCCAGCCATAGCGTTCTTCAATCGTCCCACGTATTCTCCGTCCCCTCGAGAAAGTATCAATTTAGAAGGCGCAAAATAACGCCACAATTTGCTGACATGACCAGTGTCGCTGTCTCTACCTAACGGAATCAATCACTAAGTGGTTGATCATTGGCGATACCTTGCGTAGAATCTTGTAAGGACCATCCATGACGAAACTCAACTTGCCGTTGTTGGGATGCCATGGTGTCTCGTAAAGTACTGAGTCACCGACTTGGAAGTCAAGTGGGAGAAACTTCCTGTCATAGATTACATTACTGTTATTGTGAGAGGTGAGTGGATTTTTAACCGCAGTTTTCCTTGCTTCCCGAAATTTTTCAGCGCGTTGCTTTAGTATGGCTGGATAAGATGGAATTACATACATAAGGTATGAAGGTGGGTAACCAGTAACTTCATGAGGAATTCTATTTTATTGCTCAATGACATGCGATAGCAGCTTAGTCCAAGACTTCTTAGCTTCATCGTTGACCTTGCATTTAAGTGTGGGGACTATGGCTTGATTTGTCCGCTCGTTTATACCGTCGCATTGTGGATGATTAGAGGATGAGAAGAGTTGATGTATTAGGTTATGCTTTAGGAACTGCTTAAATTTTCATGCTGTGAACGCTGATCGACGATCTGAAAGGAACTTCCGTGGTTTCTTGGCCGCGAAAACACTTTTTTTAGCATGAAATGTAGGCCTTGCTGCTTTCATTTTTGTGAGCAAATGGCCATACATAGCGAGTGGCGTGGTCTATGACCAGATGAATCAATCTTTTCGATGAGCCCTATCCTGAAAATCCTCCAATGGCGTTAGTTGAAAGGAGATCGAAAGGTTCTTCAGCGGGAGACAGTGACTCAAATGGTCCATACTTCTTTCCCTTGGGCTTCTTACTTTTGCAGCATGTGTAACAATGTTGAATGTAGTTGGCGACATTGGCTGTTATATCTGGTCAACAGTGTTGAGGAGACATGAGTGACAATGTCGTTTTCCCGCCGGCATGCCCACGACATCGGTGAGCGTTCCTAAGAATGGTGAAGCGCAGTTCATAAGAGACGCATATCGTCCTTAGGCCTTTCTTTCAGGTGATCACTATGCCGGTGGCTCAGCCTTTGGGGCGCTCGTTGTTACATTTCTGAAAATTGGTGGTTGAGAGAAGCTGCACTACAGGATCTGGAAGGTGGGTCAGCTTGAACATTGCTTATCTCTTCCTGTCCTGTTTAATGTTCACCTCATACATTAACTTTACTCACCACCAAAAGAGCCGACCTTGAGGATTCTTGACATTCGTAAACCACTGTAGTGCAGGGTGATCCGTTGCAACAGTGAGCGGTTTTCCATGAAGATAATGCCGCTTATCAATCGCATCTACGATAATAAGACAATCTCTCTCTGTGATGGCGTATTTAACTTAGTGCTTGAGTAGTTTACGGAAATAATAGACAACAGGATGTTCATTGCCTTTGCATCTGGTTGCTTCATCAAATCACCGATCCCTTAAAGAGACACTAAAGTGAAAAATGATTTCTTCTGCATCAGTAAATTACCTTTCTACAACACCAAAAACACCACTCTTACAACAATAAGACGTTTGGTAAGCCAGAAAAAGCGCAAGAACGAAATACGGGTGGCGACGCCTACTTAAGTTCCCGCACTTGGTGGCTGTGACGTCATGGATTTTTATGGCATCATCTAGGACCTACTAATTATGTAGAGCGGTACAGATTGACTGCATTGTGTTCTAAAGGAACCAAATATTAAACATGGCAAGTTTCGGGAACCATTATTCAGCCAACGCGGCCCAAATTCGAAAACATACTTTGGAATCCCTGACGTCACGCTCACGTGCCGGTGCTGGGGTTTCGGCGCGAAATTCAAATACTTGTACTTGGACCTTCATTTTTTCATCTAATAATCAAACTATTTTTTTGAAATGACTGCCTGTAGGCTTTTCAAACAATTCTTCATTTGTCTAAACTTATTTATTGTTTCGCTTTAGTGTCCCTTTAACCAGATGCATCGCAGTATACAGTACAAGGTCTTGAAGCGTCGTATACGTGAAGCACTGGTTCTTCAGATATGCATTTCTTCAGTTCCGAAAAGGCTCGTTAGCATGCTTCGGTCAACGTCCATTTAGTGTCTTTGTGGAGAGTTTTGTGAGAAGAAGACTGATATCGCTGAAATGAGGGATCTGCTCATGGTAAGTGCTTACAGTGCCGACAAGGCGCTCTAGGTCTTTCTCTCGTTTAGGCTTGCAAAATTGAATGTCGCAACAATGTTGCTTTGCTTTGGTGTCGCAGTTCCTAGCGAAATATTATGGCCCAAATACTCGATGCTGAACTTGGCAAATCGACACTTCTTGCATTTTAGTTTTACATTCTCCGCTTTAAGGGGACAGGGTAGGTCCTATTCTAGCCATGCATTTTAGGCTATGTTCGTGACCCTTTTTCTCGTGATCTGCTGAGGTTAGAACATTAATCTTGGTGGCATTATAATCAGCAATGTTAGATAGGGTTACTGAACCAGGATTATTTCTTTTTAAAAATTCGATTTTTTGTTTTCATTTTTTTACTGGACCCACCAAATTTTAGAGCCAAAATCTGCAGTAAATAGCCTGCAAACAAAAATTCCCCACAAGAATATTTAAAATCCTGGTTCAGTAGACTTCCTGTAATGTTTGCTCAATATCTGGAAAATGTTGTTGCCCTAGCACTTGTAGTTTCTGAATAAAAGGGTCAAATGTAGCAAAATTTGGTGTTTTGAGATAATTGGCTTTGAAGTGGAAGAAAGAGCTTTATTGCAATATAGGACTATAGAAACAAATTCTGGCACATTTTTTTTCAATAGCCACCAGCCTGGTAGTCCCCTCCATCGTCAACACTTCTTTTCTGTGCTAGCTGCCTAGTTTTCCGGGCCTCCCTAGGTACCAGTCGTGTAGCCCTCTCTGCAAAGTACAGTCGCCGCCGGTCAACTTCGTGCAACCACTGGACTGTGAACCGTCCTGGAGAAACTCCGAATGACCTCAAAATGTCGCCTCGAGCAATGCTGCGGTCAATAAAAGTTAGCATAGCATCCATTGTCACTATTTTCATCGTCTTGAGGCCAAGAAAGACCTTCTTCGGAGCGCGCTCCCATACAACCTTGTTGAACGCCTCATTCGCGTTCTGAGTTTTTCCATGGAGACATTTCTGGAGAAGCTCAGGCTTTGAGAGCTGCTGAAACACTGGCGTTCTGCTTTGAGCGTTCCGCCGAGCGCGAAAGCTTCGATGCAGATGCTCACGTGGTGGCCGCGGCGCCCACTCCTGGATTGTGTTGCGGAGAATTGGCATCATTTGAGGTCGACTTATGCTGGTTTTCGTGGAAGAGATGTTTTTTAAAGCACTTTGGCTTCGTCATTGCATTACCGCTAAATACCCAGCACCAAAGTATAAATAAATTAGATTGTCCGCGAAAACACGCCAAAGCACGAGCAAAACGCCCCGCGTTGCGAGTAATCCAGCTGCGTCTTAGGATTCGTTTGGCTAAGTGAAATATGCTAGCTAGGTTTTCACTGTTGCCAGATGAGTGACAGTCATTCCGCTAAACGTGACAAAAAATAGGCGGTGAAAAAAAAATTTTTTTTTCAGTTTAGGAGCGGCAAAGGTCCCGAGCATGTGTCAAAGGGGGCGTGGCTGGATGCTGCCTAGGTTTCGAAAAATGTTGATTTTGAGGTAAATATTTCGCGTAGGCGCAAATGAAACACTGGGCCATGTTAAGAAAAGAATAGAGATTTTAAATTATACAAAAACAAAAAACCGATTTTTTTTCGGAAAATTCGCTTACCCTGTTCCCTTAAAAGCTTTCAGTAATCCCTCGAGCTGTCGGAGATGGTCGTCAAAAGCTTCTGAGTATACAACACCATCGTCAAAGCTGATTATATCATTGATACGACGTTTCGTTATTATTGACTTCATGCTCTTTCAAATGTAGCGGGAGCGTTCTTTGGCCCTAACGGCATCACCAGCCATTCATGATGGCCATTAGTCGTGACAAATGCAGTTTTCTGTATGTCACCGGGATGCATTCGGACATGCCAGTATCCGGAAGTTACAACCAATGTAGTAAATAACAGAGTTCAGCTTGCGGCAGCCAATACACAAACGAGTGCGGCCCTCGCATTTATTTTCCCCTAGAAGAACCAGCGCGGCGTAGGGGGGATCAATGAAGGTCTCACGAAACCTTGCTTAATAAGGATATCAACTTCTTTTTAAGCGCAAAACATTTATTGGCGAAGATTTGCCACTTTGACAGTAACTATCTAACCGCACATGTCTTGGTGCTCTCCTGGTCATTCCATTACTTTGGCATGCACCACAACTAGCATCTATGACAAGAGTGTATGACGAACATAAATGATACGTCACGTATCATTTATGTGTAATGTAGGTCATGAAACAGCCGCCTACGTCTTGGTGCTCTTATGATGTTTTCTTTAACTTGCTATGTACCAAAATTGGTATAGTGTGCAAGAGTGTATGACAACACAAATGATAGGTCACGACATGATCTCTTTACCTGTGTCATGTAGGTCATGAAAAAACCGCCTACGTCATCGTGCTGTCATAGTCATTTCGTTAGCTTAGTAGGCGCCCCGCACACTGCTTCGCATAACACCGGTTCTGACATGGCATGGGAGCTAAGCTTTTCTTTTTGTTTCTGCCTCGTCTGCTTGCGAAAATCTGTTTAGTGCTCGGCGAATTAAAACAGCATTGGTATATGTGATCCTATGTCGCTGAGCAGATATGCATCGAATATCCGTCTGGATTTACCGTCTGAGGTACCTTAATATTTTTAAGAAGACATTCGAGCATAGACTCTGGTCGTTCTGCCAAATATTCTTTTTTAAAATTCTTGATTAGATTGGATTTAGTGTTTTCCTCGGGGTTCTGACAGCGTGCGTTTAAAATGTCCCGTGCTTGCGCAACTGTCTTTTTTTCCAAGTTTACAGATAGATTGAAGTTGCTCAAAGAAAGCTGCGAAGAAGGTGGGAGAAGGCTGTGAGGAAGCTCCGAGAAGTTCGTTGAATTATTCGCCAATCTACCTAGTTACTTCAGAAGACCAAACGGTTCCAGCTTTGTGTCCTCGTGCCTGTGATACAGCAATCGCCCAAGTACCTGATTTACCACCAGAAAATCTTCAACTAGCCCCGGCCTGTTACTGAGCTTATTTCTATTGGACCTAAGTTTGCGATTGAGCCGGAGTGTTCCCCGCCAGACCTCCTGGCTAAGTCAGGCAGGTCTCTCGGCGTGCTTCCAAGCAAGAACAACGAAAGCTGCATATCAGACGGTGTCGGCGTCTTCATCCGCTGTCAGCCAACTGTTTCAAAACTATAGGTAAGACGTGTTACTAATTTTCTAAAATAACATTCATTGTGTGTGCTCTCAGCGGACGAAGATGGTGGTTTTGCAGCTACGTCAGTTCAGTTGTATCAAGATTAGTCACAACCCACAGTGTCTTCCTTTTTTGATTGTCCAGCTCGATGGACCAATACGGTATAGACAAAAATTCCACTAATTCCGTTCATGCAAGGAGCCACGTACAATCCGGCAATCATCGTCTCCGTGTAAACGTCAAAGTTGTTTTCTCTGCACCGGAAAAAATGAGGCAACATGTGAAAGATAACCGTCCCTGCATCTAGGCCAAAATGAGGGTGCCTTTTCAAACATAAAATAAATATAGAGAGTGCGGAAATAACGTACTGTATCAGATTCCTGTGTCCTGCGGTAAATATTACATCGGACGGACAGCCCGATGCGTAAATGAAAGGCTGAAAGAATGCATGTACAATGTAGACCGCGCAAAACAGGGATGGCTTTCTGCTTACTACAGCGCGGGTAGATGCTGACCAAGATTCAGAGTGTAGCATCATAGCAAGATACAGAGGTGACGTCACGTGCAAGCGAAGCGGGAAAACTGAGTGTTTAAGGGATGGTTGCATGAGCACCCCCTCTATCACTCTCACTAACAAGGAGATGCGAGACGTCAGCCTATCACTATGCTGAATTTTTCTGTGTGGTTTGTTTCTTCGCTGTGTTCTGCGCATGGCTATTGGGTTTCTGTGTCACTATATAATGGCGATCCTCTCTGAAAAGAAAATAAACTTGGAAGTCAGCGCTCTGTTTTCTCTTCTGTCCCCTCTGGTGCCATTGCTGTTATTAAATTTTAAAGGCCTTCAAAAGCGAAAAGGATGTGTTGACGAACAAAGGTTGCTCAAACGTGTCAATACCCAATGCTAAACCAATGGAAATGAAATATGTACCGTCCACTCAGAGGGAAGACTGTTTAAATAGTGGCCACCATTTGCGAAAAATTTTACTGCCTTATTACGGCTTCTGAACTAAATGTTGTTCATATTGTGTCAGCTGAGTCCGGTCCGGCAAACGTTATCGCTCATTTCTGTTCCCGCGCAAGGAAAAATGAATTTGAGATAAAAGTACGGAAGGCCTGGCTCAACGCATGCAGCATCGGCTTCTCCACAGGTACAACTCAGGCTATTTTTGTTAATGAGCCCCTCACAGGGGAAAATAAGAGATTGTTCTCGAAAGCGCTGACACCGAAAAAAAGAAAAAAAACAGAAGCCATTGATCTTTCGGTGGACACATAACTGCCAAATTAAAGCACGTAAAGCTGTGGATAGCCGCGTCTTTTGCATAACGTGCGATTCCGTTTTAGCACTATTCACGTAGGTTCCCTGGACAGGTATTTTTGACAGATTGTTATTGTGGCATACGCTATCCTTGTTCCATTTCAATCCCAGTCTTCGTTCATATATTTTAATGCACGCAGCCTTCTAAAAGTATTTCATAATATTACTAGTCTGATAACATCTATTCGCCGTCACTTCTCAGTTATCTGTGTGAGTGAAACATAATTATGCGCTCATGGCAATAATCTGCATAGCTTTCCTTCATATCATTCAGAGTACTGTCTCCGCAGCGAAAGCGATCATGGTGGTGCATCTGTTTTCATTTCTTCTAACTTTCAGGATCATCATAGACTCTACCTCGCACCTAATGTTTCACAGTGAAGCTGCAGATGGATATAGGGTTGCATGCATTTTTCGTCCTTGTGCGTACAGAATAAAAAAGCTGAGTGCAGGCCGATCCCGCCGATAGTGCCATACCGGGCCGACCCGCGGCGGAGGTGAACCAAGCTTCAAGCACTCCGCCCCTATTAATATTAGTAAAAAATATTCGATGGTCATAGTGGAATTGTGGACAGCACACAGGCTCACGAGCAGGAAGTGTTGTCATACACAACGGCCAAAATGTATGTAACGCCATACACGCATGACTCACAAGAGGACAGTGCCAAAGACTGGGGGATGTCTGCTCCGTACAAACGAAAGACGGAATTGTGGTATCCACTGTGGGTGTATCTCCAAACATTCAAGTGGGATGTCGAGAAGGCTATGGTGTTGGGCTGCGGAGCAAGAGGTCGCGGGATTGAATCCCGGCCATGGCGGCCGCATTTCGATGCGGGCAAAATGTGAAAACCCCCGTGTACTTAGATTTAGCTGCCCGGTAAAGAGCCCTAGGTGGCCCAAATTATTGAGGAGTCACCCAGTACAGCGTGTGCCATAATCAAATCGTGGTTTCGGCATGTAAAACTCCATAATTAAATTGGGTATCGAGAGGTTTATGACTACGCATTTTGCATGTGTTAGCCGTGATGCCACTAGCCCTCTGATCATTGGTGGAGATTTCAGTGCGGAGATTTCATATCCAGACAAGAAACGGTTCCCTGAGTTTGTGCTAGAAGAGTTTGGTTTGACGTGCCACACCACTGCAAGTCTCTCAGCTACTCAGCAAGGGTGATGTATAGATTTAACTTGGGTCAAGAATCTGTCTAAGGTTGTGGCTTGACCAATCAATCTATATCACCGTAATCACAAAGCTATCACTATCATTACGAAATAATGAACACATCTACAGTTTTCTAATCCTGTGTGATGGGCTACAGAGAGAGAGAGAAGGGAAGACGGAAAGGCAGGGAGGTTAACCTGACTGAGTCCAGTTTGCTACCCTACACGTGGGGAGGGGAAGGGGGAATGAAAGAGGAAGAGAGAGAACCTAGTGTAGGATGTCTATAGTCGGGCACTCAAGTCTGTTGACCTCAGGTAGCGAGAAAGCGCTCGAACTTTAGCTTAGCAGGTCACCTACCTTCACAAATTGGAATGGCTCCACAATGTTTAATAGGTGAATCCGTTTGGATCCAACTGCACGAATTATACGTACTTTGTCCAAGATATAAAGAACTTAGTTGTGGCTTGCACTTATAGATCGCCCTCTACTTTTGCTAGTGAGTTCAGCTTGACTTCTGGCGAAATATTGCAAAAGCTATCATTAGAATAAAAAACGTCATTATATTAGGAGACATAAATACTGATATGTTCAAAACGGTCCACCACATCTGTTAGTGAATATGTTACCTGCATCAACGGACATGGTTATCAATTTCTATTAACTGTTCCAACAAGTTGCACTTCCGACGGACAAGGTACTCTGTTATTGCTCCTCCCAGTACTGGTGTTATTGAAGTACATTTATTGGGCCATTACCTTCTGTTCATTAAGTGTTCCACTTGAAACACAAAAACTATTTTTTAAGAGCAACGACTCATTATTTATCAATGTCATCAGCCGCTCAGACTGGTCACCATTAACAACGATACCAAATCCAGAAGATGCTTGCCAGTCTTTTAACATTATTACTAGCACCTAACTAGAAGCACTAAATTATATTCTTGCAAACATAAGTTTTCGACGGCATATAACCTGCGGATAACCATTAGCCTGTTGAACAGACTAATGAAGAAATACAACCAGTATTAAAGAAACTAGGAATCAGCCATTCAACATTAATTTACATAATCGCTGTAAGACCCAATGTAACATTCTAAAGAGGCTTCTATAAGGCACTAAATATGCTCATTACGAGAACAAAATTCAAAGTGCTAGCAATAATCTCAAACAGCTCTGGGGTAGTAACTAATTCCTTCCTCGGCAGGACTACGTCTAAAACTGTCATAGCCAAGATTACACCAGGAGATGACACGTACAATAAGGCATGTGATAGTGGAAACGCATTAAACAATTCATTTTCTGCACCCGAAGCCGACTGTGTTGCACCTGTCAGTGCCTGTGCCCTCGCTTGCCTCACACCTCTTGTTCTTCCTGTTTTAACTGTCATCCGTAACATGAAAGACACCATTGCAGGACAAGACGGCATTTACTTCACTCACACGAAGTTATTAGCGCATTTAATTGGTGACAGGTTTTCACATGTCAACTTAATTATAGAAACAAGCATTTTCTCGAATGCAATAAAAAAGGCAAGGTAATTCCAGTTTTTAAGAAAGGTGACAAATCGGTTACCTCGAACTATAGTCCCATTGCCATGCTTTCTTTCTTGAGGTAAATGTTATTGAAGCAAATATGATTATTCCTTGGACTAATTATCATTATTTATTATTTCTGCAAGTCAATCTTGTTTCAGCTAGGGTATTCCACTGAGCCAGCATTGACATGCTTAACAGACGACATGAAAACTGCATAAGGCGCTGGTGGTTTTGTGCTTGCGTTATTAATCGGTATTTCAATGGCATTTGATTCCCTTGTTCACCGCATATTGTTTCGTTAGCTAGAATTCATTGCAATAACTGGCCCAGCTTTAGCTTTACTGCACCGTTACATACATAATGGAGAACAGTTGTTATACATATCTGGTTCATACTCATTATATAGCATCAGCAACAATATGAGACAGAAAGCTCTATTCTTTGACCTCTCTTTTTCTTAATATATGTCAATGACCTTCCCGTAGGCCTAATCTCATCTGAGTGTATACTCTATGCTGACGACACTACCATACTAACTGCAAGTAAGTGTATAGATTTACTGTTATCCAAAATTAACAAAGACGCCGCCAATACATTGAACTGGTGCATGTGTAATGGACTGAGTCTTAACACTAAGAAGACCAATTTTGATCCTTTACTCGCATAAGTAAGTACATTTCTGGCATTCCCTATATTCATGTTGGTAATGACATATCTGATTTTGACAATT
The DNA here is from genome assembly GCF_038994185.2 of Dermacentor albipictus. Lineage (NCBI taxonomy): Eukaryota > Metazoa > Arthropoda > Arachnida > Ixodida > Ixodidae > Dermacentor > Dermacentor albipictus. Next base: position 65,945,767 of record NC_091825.1, read on the forward strand.
CTACTTTGCAGGGATAAATTTGGATGGGCATATAAAATTTACTGCGCATATAGACTAACGGCACAAGAAATCGGCGTGCGGCATTCCTATTAAAAAGAAAGCTAATTGATACATTGATAGAAACTGCGTGCTATAACTTTATCATACATTTATTCCGTCATTACAGTTACTGCATCTCTAGGCATGTGGCCTTATTGCAGCACATTCAAAATCACGGATAAGAATCATGACACTGACCAATCCTACAGGTAATGCTTCCTTGTTGCTTTGTGATAACGCCATAATACCACTGAATGAATTAAGCAAATACTCCCTCGGCATTTTATTTTACAAGTTCTTCAGCGGAAAATTCACACTAACCCTGCATAAACTATATCAGTTCACACACATCGCTTCTACAAAATTAACTTCCAAGAACAACATTTTATTGCATAAATTAAAAACTAATTATGGAAAATTCTTAGCTAATTTAGTCTCAGCTTCAGTACGGAGCAATTTACCCACAGACATGGAAGAATATTTCACTATAAGCTCATATAAACCCAAATTGCTTGCGTTCTTGCAATAGGTAAGAACTTGGCTTATTGCATTATAAATATGTATCTTTTTGTTTTTCATTTTCTTTTATACATCATTTTTTTCTTTGGTATGCATTTATGCTGGTATTTTAATTATGTATATCAATTTTCTGGTTGCCGTAATAAAAAATCTTAGTTCCCTGTCTGTAAGCAATAACAGGAGGTCTGTCCCTTGGTCTTTGATTATGAGACCTCCTTCACTATACATTCCTAAATGTACTGATATGCCATAAAAATTTATTCGTAAGCTTTCTGATCATCATTCATAATGCGTGCTTGTCTTCACCACCTCTCGAAAATATCTTTAGTCCGAGAGGGTACAGAGTTACCCGGCACTTTGCCGCACATACCAGTATTCCCTCTTGCGGTATTTCAAGCATATTCATTAAGTACACTTACGTGACTTTACGCAGGGAAGATCCTTTTCCTTGAACTTTTTTGTTAGTAGGTAAACCATAATGGCCTTGGCGTATTGTGAGGTTTTTGCTTTATTTTGGCACTGCACTAAGAAAAAAAAATTATTACACGACGCGTGAGACACAACTGCGCCAAGCCTCTAAACCGAGCAAGAATACGTTTTCAGAAGACCATGCGATCCTTCTCTGCTCCACTGTTTCGGGGCATTGCAACGTTGGAAAAGTACGTAGATACTGTAACAGGAGACACATTTCTTTATTTAGGGTGTCAAATATTCGAAATATCGAAGCGTAACAGATTTCGACAGGCGAGCTCGAATGAAAGGATGGTCCCATCAGTGCAACTTCCGTCGCGACTATTTATCTATAAAAGAGGTGCTAGCAAGTGCTAGCAAGAGTGAGCAAAATAATTCTCACCTTGCGGGATGTGACGCGTACATGGCGGCCACTTGAGGAAACGTGCACAGGTTGTCACTTGGAACGAGGCCCCACTGTGACGCGGAAGATACGTCTTCGTCACCGCACGTCGAGAACGCCACGTGGGTACCTGCCAGCGCTTTGTCATTGCAAAGAGAAATGTCTTCAGGGATAATATAGCTCTCCCTGCAAGTGGCGGAATATTTCCATATTGTTTGGTAGACTGCTGCCTGACCAGGCAATCTAGCAGAGTGTAAGATGATGTCCATCCAAACATCACTAATACACGGAGACATGGCGCAAGTGTCCATGTACGGCTGCAGCTCCTCGAGCGTGCGAACGGGAGGCGACACCGCGGGAAGGACGCGAATCGCCGTGATGCTGGTCTGAACGTAGTTTCCCAAAAAGAGCATGGCAAACATCCACGAGACCACGGCAAGATTACGGTAGGCGGGCTCCTGTGCCTTAGGACGTGCGTGAGACCGACCGAAAAACGTACTAACCAAAAACGAGAGAAAACCATGCAGGGGCGTTAGGAAGCGTCGCTCGCGAAATAGAATGCGGTTACGCGTATGCACAAATAGTGCGGCTGTAATTCCAGCCACAGCCAGAACGAATGCAAACTGCAGAAATGACTTCCAAGAATCGATAAAATTTGTGCGACGGACGATTCGGATTCTAGTGAAAAAGCACAGGCGTCCTGGTGAATAGTGCGCATACGGATATAGTTCCTGGTTATATGAAGCTGCAGTGCTTAACGGAAATAAAACCATGTCAATAGACCTATTGGTAAAGGCTTCGAAGCTTTCGACTTTGGTCACGCTGACAGTGTTGTTCAACGCTTTATACGCGTCTATCAGTGCCAGAATTTCTGGCTTCGTCTTATAGTCTCCGCTGGGGCCTCCGCGAAGTTTCGCGGCTGCTCTGTATTTCTGGTCTTTGGGAAATTTCTTGGGAGATCCTGCAGAGGGAGCGAAAAGGGTAGACGCTGTGACATTTGCGCGCTCGTGACACCTCTTGTAATGGTCCACAGGGGCGTTGATGTCTCGCGAGCTAACACTTAACACGTTACATAGCGCTTGCGAGAAATTTCGCAGAGTTTGTTCGTGTGACTCCGAAGAAATAATGAACTGGTTCAGCGGCCCTCTCGATAATTTCACTGTCAATTTTTTCGCTACAGGAGAGATATTTGAGATGAAGGGCAGATATATTACCCTGCGTAACCCCAAAAAGTCCATGGTCTGTTTGTTCAATATACCGCAATTTTGTTCTTCAAGGAGGGCGTAAAACTCGCATTCTACAGCACGGTGTGTTAACGGCACAAATTTTACAGCGACTGGGAGCTCGTTGACTTTGGCATAGACAAGTTATACGTCCGAGTTGGAGAGCATCAGGATGGGTCGGTACTGCGTCGCCTTTGACGCAGCCATTGCGCTCATCATGTTTGAGTGCATTTGAGCTGCGGCTGGCGACACGAAAGAAAGCAAGTAGATCACAAAAAGTTTGCGGAAAAGCTTCGACAAAATGTCCCTTTCGTTCGGCGCATGTGAATACCGTAAGCAGAGCGCCTTTCGATCCATCACGGTCGGCTTGATTTTGAGCCTTGTGTTCGTCGCGATAGTACCTTCCTCTGTTAAAGAAAATGTAGTTGGCTGTTGTCCAAATTTAGCTCACGCGCATAACATTCCCGTCAGAGCCCATCAAGCTCATTTCTAAAGCCTGTAATCGACGTAGATGAAAACTGGCCCGGCTTGCTGCAGTTATGTCAATTGCAGTAACATTATTCGTTATCCTGTTATACTGATTAGCACATGGCTTTTCAGTAAACGGCTCCACTCAAACCGGAGAGAGCTCTCGGGCAACCGATGTCTAGGGCGTTTTTTTGCATTCACGGGAACACAGTTTCTGTACCGACAGCAACAGGCGATGGAAAACACTTATACATATATAAACCCCCATAGAAGAAGCATGCTCGTCGCGTAGCAACATTCAACGGATCACAAACTCGTACCACCAAGAGCGGATCTCCAAAGTATATTTAAATTACACTGCGTACACTTCCATTATGGCTTCTGCTTCAAGCAAATAAAGCCAGGACAACACCCTGGTGCATTAGGACGGCGCGCTTATATGACTTCGTTTCCATGCATCGAACACATTTTACAACATCACAAACTGAAGGAGCGAATTGAGTTCTATCGCGCCAATCTTGCAGTGCATCTACGTATGCCAATGGAGTATGCATAAAATATGCATGGCGTATGCATGGAAATAGAGTATGCACGTATGTATAGAGTTTGCATCTTACGCATAGTATTTCCGTTTAAATTATTATTCCATAGACTGTTCAGGACAACTTTGTGTACTCACACAAATGTACAGATCTCATTGAAATTCGCTTTCGATATAGCTTAATGAATTATATTTATATGGACCATCTGCCAGAAACATTCCGGCACTATGTTTTCATTCCTGCATCTATAATATTAAAATTAATTAAATGAATTTTCATTGCCTTCAGGAACACCCTCAGTACCTTAGTGTACGAAACAGCTCAATACCGAATGTCTCTGTGATACGCTCAATATGGTGGTCTAAAATCACGAACACGTCTCCACTATTTTGATTAGATGAAGAAAATCGACTTAGCAGTAAGAAATTGCAGGTTCTACGCAGTGTGGGAATCGGTGCACGCGAACATTTTGTCAGCCAGGAAAGGAACATGGGGCATTGCGACAAGACACGCCCTGCAGATTTTAGAAGGGAACTCGTAACTCAGCCACAATGGAGGGCCGTGCACATAAATCGGACTTTCATTCAGGATTAAAGCGGGCTCAATCACAAGGCGCTGCGTGCTTGACCTTGTAGAAACTACTCGCATTGCAACGACACAGTATATTCAGAGACTCACTATGTGTTTTCGGGACAGCTGGCCATGTGGAAGGAAGAAAAAGTGTTTGTAGCGGGAAGCTTCGGCTTCGAGCTCTCTGCATTTTCTATTTTATTATCTGTGATCTCTGCAATCAGTAGCGAGAAAACTGGGGGACATCGTTATCTGCAATGGGGGACCTCGCTCAGCAATTTGGTCCTGAACGGCCAGTTTGTTATGCCGCGGGCGTGAGTGACCGCTTCGACCAGATTGAGTCATCTGATGACTCCTCTACTGATGATATGGGCTCGGACAGCGATTTTACGTCGGTGTCAAGCCGACATCTGAAGACAAAAATACAAAGAACATCAGTGACCAGTCATCAGTGTTGGTACGTATTGCATTTGTACCAACAACGACAACAGACAACCTCAACTCACTGAATAGGCAGAGCTTGTCAGAATATTTCGAACGAACTGCCAATGGTCAAGTAGAAGAAATACGTATAAACGCTCGAAAGAATATCCTCTCGGTGGAAGTCAATAAACCGACAATACTGGAAACACTCAAAAACGTCACTCAGTTGGGAAGCATCCCTGTTCGAGCATTCTCCACATACGACAAAGAAGCAATGACAGGCGTCATATATGACGTGCACATTGATATTACAGACACTGACCTGGCGAAACTACTATCATCGTCGGCTCCTGTGCTCAGCTTTAACCGTTTTTATCCCGACGTGTGAAATTAGTGATTCAGTTGGAAATATTGCCAGCACACGTCAAGGTTGGATATGGGAGGCATTCGGTACGTCCTTACGGGCCGAGGCTTTTACAATGTTACAAGTGTACGAAACTTGGGCTCATCTGTGCACTTTGCAAAGGTACAGTAACATGCAAATGATTTGGTGGACCTCATGCAGAGAGCAATTGCATCGTCGCTTCGAAGTGTCCAAATTGTTCTGGTGCCAACAACGCAACGTCAAAAGAGTACCCAAAGATCAGGAAGGAAATGGGCATTCTGAAGAAGATAGGTAGAGATCATTCCACACACAGGGAAACGGAAAGGACTATCCGTCACCGCAGACGCCGTTCACGACACCGACGTCAACGGGACCGCAGCCTTCCTCACGTAGAAGGATCGGCAGCTCAAGTGCAGCTTCCACCCCCTCCTTGTCTGAGGAATGAAGAAGCACATGCCTCAAAGCCTTTGTATTCTACGAAAGTACAAGGCGACTCATCACTGACCCCAAACACATCGGAGAATCAGTGGCGCTCGTTACCATCAAGGCCTACGGGAACGCCCTTATGCACCGCTCCTACACGCACTGAAGAGAATGAAAAGATGGATGACATTGACGTCACAAGTATGCTGAAAAATTTGATGGGCTCACGATTCTTTGCGGCCTGAACACCCCGGCTGCCAAGGCTGCCGTGCAGCTACTTGAAGTGTTGGAACCACTTCTAGTGGCTCTTCACTAACCTTTACTAGTGGCTCTTCACAATGTCTGCTCGAGGTCTACATGGTCGTTTGTCAGGTTTACGATAGCGGGTATTTAAGTACCAATTTCAAGTTATCGTTATCTATGAACCTAATATGGATTCTTCTTTCCGTATTTCTGAATATGTCCAGGTATGGTCTGGCTACGACCACACCTCAAGCAAAGCGTTGGTTTGTATACGTCACGATCTGGTGTATTTCAGACATGACGTCCAATCGCATACTACTAATGATTACGCTTGCCTTACCATAAAACGCAGATGGCGCCCGTTTACAGTGATTGGAGGATACATCCACCCAAGAGCGAGGATCGATTGCTCGCACCTGATGTCTCTGGTGCAAGCATCTCAAGGTCCTCATATTGTAATTGGTGACATTAACGCACACCATCCCCTGTGGGGTAGCACTGTGATGAATTCCCGCGGCAAACATTTGGCCGACTTCATGTGTAGTCAGGGAATAAATGTGCTCAACGACGGGGCTCCTACATTTATTCGCGGCACGTCCTACAGCAGTTGTCTTGACCTAACGTTCGTTTTAAGGAGCCTTCTGTCTTCAGCAAGCTGGTCGACGGATCTGAGATTCATGGTAGTGACCACCTCCCAACTTACGTTCACTTTAGCTGGTTTCACCGTTCAGCCTCACGTTGCATTCGTCAAGCAGACTGGACTTTATTTAAGACCTCTGTCAGAGTATGACATCTCCATCCGAAATAGAGGACATCATTGCCTCCACCCTGCAGGACAAAACCAGAGAGGTTAGCGTACCTAGGCACAGATCATTGGTCCACATATCATATGAGGCCCTTCGTGCAATCTGTCGCCGCGCGGAACGGAGATACAGAAGAACAAAGTCACCGTCATATTTTTTGAACAGTACCCGAGCTCAGCGACATGTTCTACGACATCTGGACAAACTGGACACACAGCATTGGAGGACATTCTGTGAATCTTTAGATCCAAGACAGCCTCTATCTAAGATCTGGCTGGTCATATGAAGTCTCCAGGCAACTCCACAACAAAGACACCCATTCCGTGCCGTGGCTGTACATCAACGCCGGACTGAATTGGAGGTAGCTGAGGACTACTGTAAACTCATTGTGTACGCAGTTAATGCAGTGACTTCATCCCTTGTCGACATCGCGCTCCCGTCAACTGATGAGCGACTCCAAGTGCCTTTCACGATGCTACAGCTTGATGCTGCAATTTCGGTTCTAAAGGAGCACATCAAACGCTACGGGAACAAAGGAAAAGATCACCCATCATATCTTTCAAAAACCGTTTGTGATGAATTTATTGAGCATATGGCAAAGGCTGTCAAGGAAAGTCTCGCTGTCGAAGTGAGACGTGCAAAATACTTCTCTTTAATTGTTGATTCGACTCCAGACCTTACTCACGCTGATCAGCTGTCAGTTGTTTTACAATACTATTGAAATGGGGAAGTGTACGAACGTTTCGTTGGATTTCTTCCAATTGAATCGCGTACAGGCTTGTATGCGTTCTTTTCGATACCGTGATGTCCCTCTTGACGACCAATGGAATCTCAATTGGTGATTGTAGGGGCCAAGCTTATGATATTGCGAGTAATATGTCAGGAAAATACAAAGGACTGCAAGCTCAAATCGAACACCTGAATGAATTGGCAGTCTACGTCCCGTGTGCTAGTCATTGGTGGTGGCTGGACTTAGTTGGCGCGTGTAGCGTTGACAGTTGCTTTGAGGCAGTCAAATTTTTCACTGTAATTCAGAGACTGTATGTGTTCTTTGCTGCCTCACCTAAGCGATGGAGGTATCTTTTGGACAGCATGGGCGGAACAGGCCAGCAGCTTGTTTTGAAAAGTCTCTCTGAGACCAGGGGGTCAAGACACGCTGAATCATGTAAGGCCATTCTGAAAAATTTCTATGTAGTCTTGTGTTGCCTTGAAGCTATATCAAAGAACGAGAAAGAAAACGGTGACAATAGGAACGAAGTGCACTCTCTCTTCAAGAAACTGACAAAATATCGAGATTGCATTCATGGCGATTTTCAGGAGTGAAATATTGGAGCGTTTTGACAAAACGAGCGTAGCAATTCAGAAACCAGGCCTACACATTTAAGTAATATATGCGCGAAGCGACGATGGCACAAAGAAACGCCCGAGACAGCTTTGACGGAAACGCCGTGAGGAAAGACACTGAAACATGCGAACAAAATTTTATCTGCTACGGAAAGGCTATGGGAGCGGAGCCGCTTTTCATTGACGGTAACTGTAGCTTTACAAGCTTCAGAGGGTTCTTTTACGAGAATCAACGTTGGATCAGTTTTTCGATGGGACTTCAAAGAGAACTGCCGCGTGTGGATTTCCGTTCGTGCAGGCGTATTGTACATCACACGTTTGCTTTCTTTCTTTTTTTATTCGTATAAGCACTTAAACAACGAGCATCTAAAATTAAAAAAAGAAGAGAAGAAACATTCTTTTGGTGCTTTCGAATGTCTTGTTTGATGCAATAAATTAACGCTATAGAACAATGAAACTGTTGCACAAAAAGCTTTCGCTACGCAGGCTACAGGAATGCACACGTGATTACGGAGTGAGGGTACTGCGTGCTCTGTCGTATTTTTATGCTCTGCTGAGGGCGCACAAATTGGCTTCGTCCCAAAACACTTTTCCGTACATGTCGTGTGTCATCGAACTCGGGGGCGTGCGGACGGCATAAGAGCTGGGGTTCGGAGACGCAGAGCCGCACAGCAAACAGATTTTAACCACACTCTACCCAAAATTCCAAATAAATTTCGCTCTAACTAAACCACAATGAAGGAATGGCAACACTTGTGTAACCTACTTAATATTCGCTGAACATGGCCCTTATCCCCGTCAACGTTAGTCCTTGGCGTTTTCTACGCGAAAGTCAGGCGACCTTAGCCTACGGTTGCGACGCTACTGGAAAGGACCGTTCTTAATGGCTTTTGCCGTCGCACGTATCTTCCGAGCCGATGCGTGTAGGGGATTCGTAATAGTCGGTGTTCTCGCTGACTCTGTAAACGTTGCTGCCTCGGTGTTGGCCAGTCAAATCGTCCGTCTCTGATGTCGGTGCCCTGAACTGCGTTGGTGACGTGCACTCTGGCCTCCCTGGCTAGGCCTAACGCCGGGTTCCGCCGCTACTTCATCGAGTGCCGACGAGACGCCCCGGGGACTATCATACGTGCTGGTCCGCCTCTGAAGGGGGATCCTTTCTGGAGTGCCTGGCACTGCCGTGAGGGGCGGCAGCAGGTCCAAGGAGCCCCGCTCGAGCGTCGTCGAGGTCGACGGCCACACCCCGGACCGCCAGGGTCACGGATTTTACCAAACCTCCGTGGCTCCCATCGCCAGTTCGATGCTGACCCTACAACCTTCTTGGCCCAGAGCCACGTTGATAATGTTAGCTCGGCTCAGCTCGGCGGCGCTTCTTCTTCGATCACAGCTCGAGTTACGCGCCTCGAGGGCTCGTGCCGTTCGGAACGATACGTGCCCATCGTCCTCTTCTTTCTTTCTGCGCCGCATGCCTCTTACAGATGACAATACTCAACCCCCCTCCCCTGCTCCTATACATTTCCACGGATAAGGTTAACATCGCACTTCGCTTTACTGTGGCTATGCCAATTTAACAACAAAAGTTACCACCAGCCTTTCGCTCTACTCTTGGTATCCCCCTTTGCCCACTCTCCCCTAGGTGCTGCCATGTTTAATCATGTGGTGACGTCTCCATTGCCTGCCTCCACCGGCCGGCGCTGGCTTCTTTTTTCTTTTTCTTTATTGTGTAACAGCAACGCACGACGCCGTTGCAGCGCAGCAGTTTCGGCGTTTGTAGTTGACAATGACTACGTGAGCGGCGCAATGCTTTGGCGAAACCTTCTGGAGACATGTCAATGTTGCGTTTACAACATTTTGGGGTCATCCGCACAGTGCGCGCATAGTAAGGAGAGCTAGCAATGGTTTTGCACAGCGCACTGGTGCGCACTTCCAATCGCTGTAATAAATGAGGATTACAGGAATTCGAACAATGTTTTTTTCTTCATGTATTGTGAATGCCTGGGAAGCCGCCGCTGGTCAGCAGGCCTTTGGGTGATTTCAATTCTAAAGCCAGCCTTGTCACCAATTCAGTTTTTAAACCTGACGACAGTGCTTCCCTTGCAAACGTGAAGTCGAAAGTAAAAGAAATCTTTGGAGTGCCCCTAACCTCGACACGCTATCTAAACTAATAAAAAAAGAACTGATAAGCTAAGCTTAGATATTTTATTTTCACCTAAGACGCATAAGAGTTTTCGCCATTGTGGTTTATCGTAACTGAAGTAGCGGCCTCGCAGAAGGCTGTTGCAAGTTTTTTTTAAAAGCTAAACTTAACCTTCTTATGATTGATGACCCTTTACTCGTTAGGGATGTAGGCGTAGTTGTCGGTTGTTTAAGAGAGAACGATAAGCGACTGAAATTTTTCTCAATTAATGTTAAAGACCTCTATCATTCACTTCTGCATGAAAAGCTGTTACAATGCAGGATGATCATGTTTATTATTTAGGGAATTTTTAAAGATCGCCAGTAGCAGATACCCTAATCGTAGTCCTTGAGCTGTATTGTGCATAGAGCCGTACATTGCTTAAACGAAAAATGGAAACACATATTCAACTAATTAACAAATCCAATATTAACCACCTAATCCATAACATTACGGCCCACGTTGCAATTTACGGATTGAATCCTGTGAGATTTCCAGGCGGATTCATTTGCAACAAATTTACATAATGACACCAGTTTGGAGATATGCCCTATCAAACTCGCCATAAAAATGAACTGTTGGGCCACCTACTTTTTAACAAAAGGCTCTTTTATGCAATGAAGCGCAAAAGTAGCTAGAACGCCCATGTACTCGTCTCGTACTTTGGAACATAATATCTAGAAACTCTACTCCTAGAATATGTGCCGTCAAATAAATAATCAAGAAGTTCGTCAGTAAATTTTCGCCAATCATTTGAATATGTGTTTATATTTCTTGTGCTAGTAATGTGCGCCTCTTGGAATAATCTAGCTAAGCGACAAGAAATATGCTATCTGCCCAAGAGAGAGAGCGAAAGAAACGTTCATTATACGAAACAGTGTCCCGAGCGACGCCGGGTATCACCCTAAGGTTTCACCCTATCACCCTATGGCTTCGACTGCCCTCTTGGCCCTGGCGACGAGTTGTCGTTGAAAGCACTTCTTGTTGGGCTGGTTGGTAGCTGTTCAACATATATATATATACATATATATATAAATATATATATATATATATATATATATATATATATATATATATATATATATATATATATATATATATATATATATATGTATACCTTCTAAAGATGAAGTATGCGTACACCTTGAGTATGGTTACTGCCTAAATAATGCATTGACAACTGCGGCATTCTTACATGGATCTTTCTGCAGAACGTCGTTAAATTCTCCCTTTTCTGTGTTCACCACGGCAGAGCACCGTAAAATTATGTATCAGTGGTTAAAGGCTTTCTAATGACTATGCTACATCTAACACAATCCAAGGGTTTGGCATACAGAAATAATCTGGTGGTTATTATTTTGAATCAAAGCAATTCTGTGGAAAAAGAAGACGATGGCCACTGAAAATTTAGGGCATACTAGCTGACGCCTATAAATATTTCTGTCAGATCTCCACTAACATCCAGCCCAATTCAATAAAGTTACGCAAGAATGTTTAAGGCTGGTTGTTTCATCGCGAGTGACTACGCAAACGAATTACGAACAATATTACGTCATTTCTGTAGGCTACTACCTAATTTCAAGACGTATAGCGCGGTATAAACAGAAACTGGCACATTCTCGATTGATTACATAAAAATATAAATAACACAATGACGTCGAAACCAAGCAAGTAACGGAACCATAAACATCACCAGCTGCGGCTTCTTGGCCATTTACAATATATCAAAAAGACATTGTGCGAATATCGGTAATCCTCAATTATTACAGTGGTTGAAAGTGCGTACTTGTGCGTTGCGGAAAAGCATTTCTAGCTCTCCTTACTATGCGCGCACCGTGCGGATGAGCTCAAAATGTTGTATATGCAACATTTACATGTCTTCAGAAGCTTTGACCAAATTATTGTGCCGTTCACGTAGTCATTGTCAGCTAGAAATGCCGAAACTGCTGCTTGTTGCGCAGCACCAGCGTCACGCGCTGCCGTTGCAAAAAAAAGTAAAGCAAAAAAAACAAGAAGAAAACCAGCTCAGGCCGGTGGAGGCAGGCAACGGCGGCGTCACCGAGTGATCAAACATGGCAGCGCCTACGGGAGAGTGTGGGCAAAAGGGAATATGAAGAACAGAGGAAGGGTGGTGGTAACTACTGTTGTTAGATTAGTAAAGTCGCAGTAAATTGAAGTGTGGTATTAACCTTATTCGGGGAAATATATCCCCGCACGGGCGTCTGCGTCAGCAAGCGTTTGGTGCGTTGCGAAACCACGGACCCGAGCACACGAGGGTTTGACCCTCCCGCGTGTAGCCGTGCGCGGCTTAGCCGTGTCTGGGGAAAGGGGGATCCTGGGGGTTGAGCTGATGCTGGGTGTTTGGACCTTTAAGGCCCCCCGGCGGAGGCAACACACCCCTTTGGCCTCTGCTTCACATAGACGGCACCCCCGGACTGACCCACAAGGGGGAAATCGGTAGTTGCCTTTTCCTGTCTCTCTCTACCCTTATCTTCGTCTTTCTCTTCCACTTTCTATCTGTCCTGTCTTCTCATCTTTTCCATTGATTTCGACTTTTCCTGGCGGCAAGGGTTAACCTGGTGTGGATGTCCTACCTTGGGTATACCATATTGGGTTATAGTAACGGCATACTGCTGGCGCTGTGCAGACTTCTTTTCATGTTCTGCCACGTCCCCTTATTGGGCTCCGTGGTGGTTTGCAGACGCCGTTGCAGAAAAACTCACTTTTTCCATGGGATCCTCCAACCCGTTTTCACCCGATCGTGCCTCGAAAAGGGTACGCACCGACGCAACCTCGCTGTTCTTACCCAGAAACAAAGAAACATTCCCGAAATTCCACGTCCTTCACTGTGAACAAACATCCACAAAAGCTAGAGCAATTTCCCCATTCCTTGTGGCCAAGTGCCTAAAAGAGACCATTGGAGCTGGTTATAAAGTAACAAAGATGACAAGTGGGGATTTGCTCCTCGAACTAAAAGACAAAGAACAGTACAACAGACTCTCACATCTCGTAGCTTTTGGTAACATCCCTGTCTCTGTCAGCGCACATCGAACTATGAACACAGTCAAAGGCGTAGTATCAGATGAAGACTTAATGGCATTGAATAAAGAAGAACTCCTGGATGGATGGAAGGACCAAGGCGTAATCCATGTGCAGCGCATCAAAATCAGACGGAATGACAATGAAATCGCAACAAAGCATTTAATACTCACTTTCAGTTCAACTACTTTACCCGAGACACTTGAAACCGGCTATGTAAAGCTTCATGTTCGACCCTACATCCCGAACCCGCGACGTTGCTTCAAATGTCAGAGATTTGGTCACGCATCCCAGAGCTGCCGAGGACAGCTTATGTGCGCAAAGTGCGGCACAACCGGTCACTCTGCTGATGACTGCAAAAATGATGAGGTACATTGTCCGAACTGTGACGGCAGTCACCCTGCATACTCCAGAGCTTGTTCAGCCTGGAAGAAAGAAAAGGAAATAATTACTATAAAATTTAAGGAGAACACAACATTCCGTGAAGCACGACAAAGGGTATCCTCGTTATTTTCACTGAAAACATCTTTCGCTGAAGTGGTGCAACGGGGGGCGGCACCACAACGGCTTCTGGCGGCAGCCCGGTCCACGCCTAGCGTGCCGAGGCTTGCGCCACCCGCCCCTACGGTGGGAGCAGCCAACGCTGCCCTGCCCTCTCTCGAAGTGTCCACACCAGTGGCCTCTTCAAGCTCCGGCAGCAGCCAGGGCACCGCAGAGGCCACAGGGGTCTTGTCGACCTCCGGCCTGGTGGGGACGAAGACTTCGTCGCTTGAGATGAAGTCTACGCGACGCACACATCGCTCTTTGGAGCGGGTATCCAGCGCCTTGCAAGAGGCTATGGACACCAATTCAAGCCAAACGGCGCAGTTAGCGTCGAAGGAGCGGCGAGGTTCTCTTGACCGCTCCAGAAAAGACAAAACACCAATTACAGGGCCTAACAAAGGCCCTGTAAAGTAACGTCACTCTCCTCTCTCTCGAGACACACAGCACTTTTTTTTTCTCAACATGCATAACATCATACAGTGGAATGTTAGAGGACTATTAAGAAACCTAGATGATGTCCAAGAAATTCTCTCTAAGTTTAATCCTAAAGTGCTGTGTGTGCAGGAAACCCATCTAACGTCCAACCACACCAACTTCCTCCGACAATATATGACTTTCCGAAGAGACCGCGAGGATGCTCTCGCATCATCTGGCGGTGTAGCCATCATTGCTGACAAAAGTATAGCATGTCAGCATTTCAAGCTCCAAACGCCCCTTGAGGCAGTGGCCATTCGAGCCGTACTTTTAAATAAACTCATAACCATCTGCTCCTTGTATATACCACCACATTATCACCTTCACAGACTCGATATAGAATCATTAATAGATGAGCTCCCGGTGCCCTATTTGATTCTTGGTGATTTTAATGCACACAGTAGTCTGTGGGGCGATTCACGTTGTGATGCGCGTGGTCGCGTCATTGAACAGCTGCTTTTTACTTCTGGAGCATGTCTCTTGAATACAAAGGAGCCCACGTATTTTAACCTGGCTAACAAGTCGTATTCTGCCATAGATCTTAGCATTTTATCGCCGACGCTTTTACCTTTTTTTAAATGGAGTGTGCTTAATAACCCGTATGGCAGTGGCCACTTCCCTATAATCTTAAGTACCACGGAACAAGATCAACTTCTCCCGCAGGTCCCCCGGTGGAAGGTTGACTCAGCCGATTGGGAACGCTACCGAGCTCTTACTCACATGACGTGGACTGAGATGTCCGGTTTAACCATAGCTGATGCCGTCAGATATTTTACAGCTTTTATACTTGATGCCGCCTCTAAGTGTATTGCTCAAGCGAGCGGCACTGGTTCTAAGCGGCGTGTTCCCTGGTGGAACGATGCATGTAGGCAAGCGCGGAGGAACCAGAACAAAGCGTGGGCACTGCTTCGCGACTCGCCAACAGCAGAAAACCTGGAAAACTTTAAACATGTCAAATCCCAGGCAAGGAGAACACGCCGACAAGCTAGACGAGAGAGTTGGGCACAGTTTATATCAAGCATTAACTCTTACACAGATGAGAGAAAAGTCTGGAATAGAGTTAAGAAAGTTAACGGGCAACAAACGTATTCCTTACCTTTAGTAAACAGCCACGGAGAAAGCCTGGAAGATCAAGCCAACTCTCTTGGTGCACATTTTGAACATATATCGAGCTCCTCGCACTACTCCGAAACCTTCCTAAAGAACAAAACGCGAATAGAACAGCAAAAGTTACAAAGAAAATGTGCTAAAAGTGTGGCGTACAACGAACCCTTCTCCATAGCAGAACTGCAGGCAGCACTTAACTGTTGTAATACATCCTCCCCAGGTTCAGACCACATAATATATGAGATGTTGAAACAACTACCCCCCGAAACACAAAAAACCCTCCTTTACCTCTACAACGTTATATGGTTTTCCGGCGAGATCCCCTCTGTTTGGAAAGGGGCTATTACAATCCCAATTCTAAAGCACGGAAAGGATCCTTCCTCCGTATCAAGTTACAGACCCATAGCATTAACAAGTTGCCTCTGCAAAGTTTTCGAAGAAATGGTAAACTGTCGCTTACTACACTTCCTCGAAACAAACAAATTTCTCGACCCATACCAGTGCGGGTTTCGGGAGGGTCGATCCACCAATGACCATCTCATACGTATCGAGGCACGTATCCGTGAAGCTTTTGTTCATAAGCAGTTTTTCGTATCAATATTCCTAGATATGGAGAAAGCATATGACACTACGTGGCGGTTTGGGATATTGAGAGACCGCTCACAGTTAGGTATACACGGTAATATGTTCAATGTTATCGAAAGTTATCTGTCCAAACGCACATTCCGTGTTCGAGTGGGCAACGTTCTGTCACGAAAATTTGTACATGAAACTGGAGTGCCGCAGGGCGGGGTGCTCAGCTGCACGCTCTTTATAGTAAAAATGAATTCTCTTCGTCTACACATACCACGTAACATCTATTCAACATATGTTGACGATGTGCAGATAGGATTTCAATCAACTTCTCTCGCAATCTGCGAGCGACAGGTCCAGCTTGCTCTTAACAATGTCTCCAAATGGGCGGATGAGAATGGGTTCAGACTGAACCCACAAAAAAGCTCCTGTGTCGTTTTCTCAAGAAAAAGAGGCCCGCATCCTGATCCTGAAATTGTGTTGCATGATGAGCGTCTGCCTGTAAACAAGGAACATAAATTCTTAGGCATAATTTTAGACGCGAAATTATCCTTGATACAGCACATAAAGTATCTTAAAAACAAATGTATGAAAACAATGAATATCTTAAAGCTGCTGTCACGCACAACCTGGGGCAGTGATAGAAGATGTCTTATGAGCTTATATAAAAGCCTCATACGCACACGGCTAGACTATGGAGCCATAGTTTACCAGTCGGCTACACCAACTGCTCTGAAGATGCTAGACCCTGTCCACCACTTAGGAATTCGCCTGTCCACAGGCGCCTTCAGAACAAGCCCAGTGGAAAGCCTGTACGTTGAATCGGATGAATGGTCACTTCAACTGCAGAGAACATATTCGTCTTTTATGTATTTTCTGAGAGTGAACGCAAACAGTGAGCACCCCACGTATTCCACTATAAATGATTTGTTCAGTTCTCAACTTTTCCGCAACCGGCCCACAGTGGCAAAGCCTTTCTCACTACGTATTAGAGACATAGCTGAAGAAACAAGGGTTGCACTGCTTGAATACCACCTTATGCCCCCGGTTATACGGCCCCCGCCCTGGCAGTGGCAACCTATACACTGTGATACATCTTTCGTAGCTGGTACAAAACGCGCGCCTGTCGCGCATATCCGAATGCACTTCCTCGAATTGCAGCACAAATACTCCTGTCCTGAATTCTTTACAGACGCATCGAAGTGTTATTCTGGCGTGTCTTACGCAGCGGTCGGTCCATCCTTTTCGGATTCCGGTATATTGAATCCTAGCACAAGTATTTTCACAGCAGAGGCCTACGCGATATTGGCCGCCGGTAAACACATTAAAGAATTTAATATCCAAAAGTCAGTTATATACACAGATTCCTTGAGCGTCGTAAACGCTTTGAAAATTGTCAAAAAATATCAAAACCCTGTCATTGTATCTCTTTACTCAGCATTACTAACCACCTATGCGTCCAAGCAGCATATCGTCGTATGCTGGGTGCCGGGGCACCGAGAGATAGAGGGAAACGTGTTGGCTGACCAGCTAGCCACATCCGTGCACACGAACGCTTCCAACACTTCTATGACTGTCCCTGTAATGGACCTCAAGCCATCAATAAGAAAAAAGCTAAGGGCTTTCTGGCAGCGCTTGTGGGACAAGGAAACAGAAAATAAACTACACGTTATCAAGCCGTATCTTGGCAACTGGCCCCCGGTATCAAAGAACCGCCACACAGAAGTAACACTTTGCAGACTCAGGATAGGACACACATACATCACACACGCATACCTCTTGTCCAGTGGCGATCCACCCACGTGTGATCAATGTGGTGAGCCACTTACCGTGCTTCACATCCTGATACAATGCAGGGAATTAGACACAAATTGGAAAAAGCATTTTCCATTCCCACATCGGCAGCGAATTCCACTTCATCCTCAAATGTTCATAGGTATAGAACCTCTTTTTAAATATCAGTCGTTGTTCGAATTTTTAAAAGATGTACGTAGTTTTCATGTTATATCACCAGGAAATCCGTAGCACAGCCTCTTAACTGAGGTTTCTGCTGCGGTAACTGCCTTAATAGAAAGCGCCTGCCTCCCAGCCTTTGGGCTCAAAGGCCTTCCGGAGTCATAGGAGCTATTTCCATGTTCTTGCATTTTAGCGTCATGATCACTTATCAAGCGTACTATACCCATAGGCAACTACATATGTCACTATCATAATTTTATACTATATATATTTTTACGCTTCTATGATAAGCATTGATTTTAGGCCACTTTACAGCCATGTTACATCCCACCATCGAAACTCACAAATCAGCGCTTAACAACACATAATTAGTCATGTCGCTCTTTGGCCATCCCTGGCCCTTGCGCCACTAAACAATGCACATTCATTCATTCATTCGGGGAAATATATAGGGTGGGTGGTGTATCGTATGGAGACGTGTTTTGGGACGATGCAAATTTGTGGGCTCTCTGCAGAGCATAAAAGCATGACAGAACGCGCAGTGCCCTTACTCGTTATTCATAAAATCATTTGTGTAGTCTGCGTAGGGAAACCTTTTTGTTCAACACAGCGTCCATTTTCTCGAACGGTAAGTTAATGCATGAAATGAGATATTCGAAGCCACCAAAAAAAATGTTCCTTTTTTCTTTCAATTTTAGATGGTCGATTGATAAATGCTTATAGGGAAAAAAAAGAGAAATATGTGCGATGTGGAATACACATGCAGAAACCAAAATCCGCAGCGGCAGTTCTCTTCGAAGTCAAATCGCACTACTGATCTGACGTCTATATTGGGAAAAGTACCGTTGTAATCTTAAAAAAAAAAAACCTACAGTGACATTCTCAGAAGAGCGGCTCCACTCCCACAGCCATGCCGTATAGTGATTGGAATTTCCTCCACATGTGTCAGTTTCTTTCCTCGCGCCGTTTACGTCAGGGCTGTGTCGGACGTCTTTTGCCGTCGTCGTTTCGGGCATAGATTACTTCCAGTTGTCAGCAACACATCAGAAGGTCCGGACTCACGGCACATTACTTCACACCACTTTTCGACTGTTTCTTTTCCGGTCACCTGTTGCAGAGACGACAAGCGCAACCACATTCAGCCGTTTCCCG
The DNA here is from genome assembly GCF_038994185.2 of Dermacentor albipictus. Taxonomy (NCBI): domain Eukaryota; kingdom Metazoa; phylum Arthropoda; class Arachnida; order Ixodida; family Ixodidae; genus Dermacentor; species Dermacentor albipictus. The sequence continues at coordinate 65,964,619 of NC_091825.1, forward strand.
CAACACCGTCAAAATAACTACAGTGTAAGTGTAACGCGTTCCCTTTACATTTCTGCAATAGGCAGGAGCGATGCACACATGGTGACATATTTGGCGCCGAAAAAGACACTGAGGTGGACCAAGTGCTGGCCAGGTCTGCCAGGCTAACCTTGCCTGTAGCATTACCACCACCACGACCACAATAATGCAAAGTGGCTAAATGTCTTTATTTTCGTACTAAATAGGTAAGGGAAAAATACACTTCATCATAAATAGTTCATATGGCCTCAAGCCAAAGGCAGCAGCACCAGCAAGACCATCAGCATGGCATTTGATTGTGCTGCACACGGTTGGAAGCGTGGTTATGATGCCACGAATAGAATCAATATTTGCTCCCTCAGCAGCCGGTAATGTCTGAGGTGCCGGTTGACGATTTTGTCGAGCGCCAGACCCTAACGCAGCATTATACATCCAAAACGAAAACGAGAAGGGCATTTTACCGGAGAAGTTATGCCTTCTGAAAGAAAACTTCCCTGCTTCAGCAACACGGGAAGACATAGCTCACAATCGGTGATTTAAAGAATGAAGTTACAGAGAACGGAAAGCAGAAATGGGTTCTATCTTCTCGTAATTTTTCCAATCATTATCTTGCATGAATAATTAACTGTCCAGTGCTACTCATGTGCCTGCATAGCATATTTGCTCGGCTCCTGCGTAGATAAACGGGCACTGCGCCCACATGGTCGGAGACGGAGCCAGGTTGACCTGAGAAATGCTATAAGCGTATATGCGCCTCTTTATTCCTCGAGGTTAAAGGGGCGTATGACAACGTTACGCATGAAGCCATCCTCTCTGCTCTCGCAGAGGTAGGAGCGGGTGTTCGGATGTTTTAATGGATACGGAGTCTCCATGCGATCCTTTTTTGTAAGAACCGAGGAAGGCCAAACTTGTCTACATTATAGCTACCGCGGCGTCCCTCAGGGCGTGGTACTTAGCCCTGTGTTATTTAATGTAACCCTAATTGCTCTCCTTGAGCGCGTGCGAACCAAAGTCAGGCTATCAATGTACGTGGATGACATCTGCATATGGACGTCTGCAGCAACACGCTTACAGTTGCGAGCGAGAATTCAGAGCGCCGCCACACAAACTGCTATCTACCTCCGTAATCGTGTCCTGGAAATTTCCTCTGAGAAATGCGCACTAGTGCCATTTACGCGCAAGCCCCTGGCAAACTACAGCGTAATAATAATTGGCCAAATAATACGACGGGCTCAATCATACAAATTTCTGGGTGTCATAATCGACAGGGACTTGTCATGGAGCCCTCACGTATCATAGGTGAAAAAATGGTTGACAGGCATCTGCCACCTGTTCAAGTTTTTCGCTGGCAAGACCTGGGGAATGTCGACAAGTGCCATGTCACAACTGCACAGGTTGCTGTTTCTAGAATTTCTGCGATACAGCTTGCCAGCAATAAGCAACACAGGCAAAACGAATCTATGCAGAATACAAAGTCTTCAGGCTGAAGCGCTCCGGATCTGTCCAGGCCTACCTCAAAGTGCTTCAACAGTGGCTGCGATAACAATCGCTAGAGACCACCCTGTCAAGACACAAATTCAAATTGAAATGCTTAGGGCCCGTATAAGGCATCTAGCCAGGACTCCTCGTCACCACTTCGCCTCTCTACCAGCGGACAGACCATACCCATCTTGCTGCGAAACGACAACCGCATTTGATGAATTATTGCCAGGTTGTTTCACTTCGGCTGCGAGACCTTCGATTCCTCCATGGTGCCTCGCTCAGCCAAAAATCAACCTCACATTACCTGGCATCTCGAAAAAAGCTCATCTATCATCACTAGCCCTTAAAGAGCTCACCCTACTATATTTGTACGAAAACTACCGTGACTCTACGCATATTTACACTGATGGATCTGTCCTTCCAAGCAGCTCCGTGGCGGCAATCGTCATACCAGCGAAAGCTGCAACAATCAAATTTAAGACGACCCACGCGACGACATCGACGGCAGCAGAGCTCGCAGCGCTTTTTACGGCCCCTCATCACATTGGTGATGAACCGCCGCACAAGTGGACAATATTCTGCCATTCGAAGGCGGCACTGCAGTCTCTACTGTCACTTTTACGACGCGGACCGCACGAACAACTAATATTCCATATTACAGAGACGTTACACTATATAAGTGATGCCGGCCATGAAATAACCTTCATGACACATCGGGCAGCGGCAGCGGTGGCGGTGGCACGTTGCTGCACAAGAGTGCTCAAACAACTGTTTTGAATTTTGCAGTTCCTTCGCTGCTGTCCGTCTGCAAGAATTTCCGTATCAAGTGCGATCTGCATTCTGCTGGCTTCATTGACGCACCGTGTGTGGCTGCCTACGTTGCTGTCATCACGTGAAGATACGCCCCTTCCTTCTGGCTATAAAGCTGCGCAAGTCGTCGAGAGCCTTCACACATCGGGCAGCGGCAGCGGTGGCGGTGGCACGTTGCTGCACAAGAGTGCTCAAACAACTGTTTTTGAATTTTGCAGGTTAGTTGTCTTTTCTTACTGTTGTTAAGCTGCCAGTGCATACTGCCGCCACTGCTGCCACTGCTGCCCATGGTTTAGTGTCTTGCTTGCAATCTCACCTGAAAATTTTGATCCTTGTTCTGCATGCTACGAAGACATTATAGATGGTGAAGAATTTATGACTTGTGCGGATTGCTGTCAAAGGTTTCATATAGGGAAGTGTGCAGGGGTTGGGGAGCGGAGTTTTAAAGCAAAAAATGCTGAATTAAGAAAAGCCTTGAAATGCTTGACATGTCGATCTTCGGCGTCTCGCAGTCAGGATAGCAACAGTGATGCATCTTCTGCTGTCCTATGTAAACGGCTTGCTGAGATTAGTAAGTCATTGGCAAATCTCACGGCTAAAGTGGATGATCTGACATCTTTGAAGGAAACCGTTTCAAGCATTGAAAAGTCTGTACAACATATGTCTGACACGTATGACAAATTGCTCGAAGTATCTAATAGGCATGACAAGGAAATCGAGCTCCTGCGTAAGAGAGTTGACGACATTGAGGCAAACCAGGACGGGCAGCAAATTCGAAAACTGTGTCAGGAATTGAACGACCTGAGCCAGTACAGTAGGCGGCAAAACATGGAAATACATGGAATGCCTGTGACAGATGGTGAAGATTTACTGAGCAAAGTAAACAGCCTTGCTGTGAAGCTTGACTTGCCCATACTTGTAGCAAATGACATTGAAGGGCTACACCGCCTTCCATCTCAACCAGACAAGGTGCCTGTGGTTTTGATCCGTTTTGCCAATGGATCCACAAAAACAGACTGGATTTCAAAGCGCAAAAAATGCGAAGATGACATTCGATTCTTTGAAAACCTGACGGCTTCTAGCAGGAATTTACTGTGGCTCGCTAAAATGAAGGCTAAGTAAATGAAGTACGCTTTCGTCTGGTCAAAGGAAGGATAGATCTACGCTCGAAAGCAACCTGGTGCACGAGTCATCAGGATCGCTTGTGAGGAGGACATTGATAAGATGGTTTAATCACTGTTGCTGCGAGACTGCGCAGTACACCTGCTCAACAATGGCTTATTTTACTGCCGAGACATTCACCGACTTTCTAAAGGATGATGCTTACAATCCTCGCAACACACTATCTCTTTACCACTAGAACTGTCAAAGCCTAAAAAATAAATCAGAAGAAGTAGAAGCTGAATTAACTAAACTGAACTTTAATTTTGACCTTATTGCCTTCACTGAAACATGGTTTACCTCAAATGCAGATGTCAGCGAGTTTCCTGGTTACAAGCCCATTTCAGTATTTCGAGATGGAAAGCGTGGTGGTGGTGTATCTTTATATGTGCAAAATTATTTGTTCTTTGAGGTCTTGTCGGATTATTCAATTGTTTGTACTGATTTTGAAACTGTCTGCATTGCTTTTCATAGAGTTGCTATTATGGTTGTGTATCGCCCCCCTCAAGGAAATTCTGACAATTTTTTTCGCTTCATTGATTGTTTTCTGCAGTTTGCTAACCAAAACAACTGGCGTATCATTGTGCTAGGTGACTTCAATATTAACTTTTTGGAGGATAACGCTCCGAAGATTAACTTAAATGAAATAATGCTGTCTAATGGTTGTGACAATACTATTAAATTGCCTACTCGCATATCCTTGCACTCTGAAACATTAATTGATTTGTGCTTCACTAATTTCCCACCTCAGAGTTGCATATCCGGTGTTTTTTCTTCTGGAATTAGTGATCACTTGCCTTTCTTTTCACTTTTTACTGATACGACCAAATTGAATAAACGCGTTCACGCTCGTAGAGTTAATGATGAAAAGAGCATCTCCAGATTTTGTCACTTGTTGTCTACAAATAATTGGGTAGATGTATATGGTGAAAATGACTCGTCCCGTGCTTATGATATATTTATTCAGAAGCTGCTTGAATGCTATTACGCTGCGTTCCCAACTCAAACTATAAAAATACATAGAAAGGCTAGAAGAGGATGGATGACAGGAGCACTTTTGAAACAAATTAAAGAAAAGAACAAAATGTTCTCTCGTTTTTTGGAAACGCGATGCCCGGATGATTTAGTCAAGTTTAAGAAGTTTCGAAATAAATTAAACTCGGATCTAAAGAAAGCTAAATCTTTTTTCTATATTAATAAGTTTTCGTCAATCTTACACAATCCTAAATTACTTTGGCAAGGTAATAACGTTATTATAGGGAACAGGAAGAATTGTCTTCCCTCTGAGCTGAAAGTCAATGGGGTGAATTATGTTGAAATTTCACTTGCCAATATGCTGAATGAACATTTTTCAGTTGGTGGAGCATACCAACCCTCTGCTAGCTGTCATTCAACTCGGTCTGTTGACTCATACTTACCCTCTTGCAGTACTGAATCTATATTTTTGTCCCCTACTTCAGTGGATGAAGTTATTTCTATCATTAATTCATTCAGGAACACCTGCTCACCTGGAGATGACGAAGTTGCTGCTTTTCCTATCAAATGTGCAGTAAATATTATTGCTGGCCCTCTTACGCATATTTGTAACAGAATGCTTCTTTCTGGTGTATTCCCTAGCAAATTAAAAATCGCGCGCGTTACCGTTTTATTCAAAGGAGGCAACAAAAATGACCCAAATAATTACCGTCCTATTTCGGTATTGCCTCTGTTTTCGAAATTAGCTGAGCGTATAGGCGACTAAACAATTTCTTACAAGCTAAACATCTTATCTGCCCCCAACAGTATGGCTTTCAGGCCGGTAAATCAACAGAATCTGCTCTGTTAGATATTAAAAACTCTGTAATTAATAATTTTGAAACTAAGCTTTTTTCTGTTGGAATTTTTCTCGACCTGCGCAAAGCCTTCGATTCTGTGCAACATACAATACTGCTCCACAAATTAAAGACTTACGGGATCCGTGGAGTGGCAAATTAACTTTTGGAAAGTTATCTAACTGCACGGACACAGTACACTCAGATTCATGATGTAAAATCCAGTTTTGGTAGGATAAAATTCGGTGTCCCTCAGGGTTCAATTCTGGGACCACCTTTATTTATTCTCTATATTAATGACATTGTAAACATTCCATTAACTCCCAATATCATGATGTATTCTGACGATACTAATGTCTTTTTTTCCGGCTCCAGTCTCCAAGTAATTGAACACCAATGTAATACCTGGCTTGAGGAGTTAGCGGTTTGGCTCTATGTTAATCAACTTCAATTAAACGTAAACAAAACAAAGTATATGCTCTTCCATCCAAAAAACAGACCATTAGATCATCACATCAAACTATTTTTTAATGACTTTAACATCGAGCAAGTTCATAGTTGCCGGTTCCTTGGTGTGTTTTTTCGCAGCGATTTGGGTTGGAGTGATCATATAAACTACATTAGACTAAAAATGGCCAGATCTATTTATGTTATTTATCGTGTTAGACATCTCCCACTACAAGTTAAAAAACAGTTATATTTTGCCCTTGTTCAGTCTCACCTGGTGTATTGCAACCTAGTGTGGGGTACATGCAACAAAACTAATTCACACAAATTGCTTTCTCTCCAGAAAAGAGCTCTACGTTTATTAAGTTCAAATTCATCTGTTGAAGCAAATCTTTCCGAAACATTTCATGTTCGCAATTTCTTTCATTTATACAATTTTAGTTTGGCTCTTCACATTTTTTATAAAATCAAGCATGACTTTAACTCTTTTTCTAATACTTATAATTCAAGAAACGTTGCGTATGGTCTACGTTCCGTTGCCCTATCTACTGCAAGACCCAGAACAAATTATGGTAAACAAACAACCGATTATGAAATTATAACATTGTGTAATGCCTACCAGTCTCTTACTCAGATTGCTTTAGAAAGTTATAGTGTGTCTGTATTTAAGAAAAAACTGACGATTCTTTTCCCCCCGGTTAAATTTCAGCTAATTCTGTATACTTGTTTTGTTCTATATAATTCTGTATAATGTTTTGTTTATTGTAAATTGATATTTATTATTGTCTATCATTAAATATTTTTCTATTGTGATCATGTTTGCTCATTGTTTTTTTTCTTTTGTCCATTCGGCCCCCGTTTCCATGATGTGTGATCGGGGTGTAGGCCTTGTCAGGAGGTATGCTTGGTCTACCTCCTTTAGCCTCACCTCGAGGGCATATTGTATATAATATGGCCAAATAAACATACTACTACTACTAGTGGCTTCCAAGTCACTGCGGGATTATCGGCAATGAACGGGCGGATCACACTACTCGCTCAGCCCATTCTGAGGAGCGCCATGTCCTAATTCCTCTTTCTAGAACTGACGCGGCACGGAAGCTCCGCCTACATGTTCGGCAGTGCACCGCGTCGCAGTGGAATGAGCCACATTTAAGAAATACGCGACTGTACTCACTTGATCCCACATTAAGTCTTCGAGCGCCATCACAGCTTCGCCGCAGAGACGCTACGCGTTTATATAGACTGTGGTTGGGCGTTGCCTTTACCAAAGCCTATGCATTACGCATAAGGATGACCGACACCGCAACCTGTGGCCACTGCGGCTATGAAGAATTGATCGACCACATATTGTGTGCCTGCCCATGGTGCAGTCCACAGAGGGAATGCCTTCGCCACGAACTTCACCAGCTGGACGAGCAACGGCTATCGGAAAAAAAGAATTTTACACCATCGAAAGGACCTACCGTCACAGAAGAAGGCGGTGCAAGCACTATTGCGCTTCTTGCGTTCTACCGGCCTTTGTCAACGTATATAACTGGAATGCCTCTCGTGGGTGTGTGCCGCCGTGTGTACGTTTTTTTTAACGTTTTCCTCTCTGTCCTCTTTCTAACCTCTATCTCCCATCCCCAACGTAGGGTAGCAAACCGGAGACTGATATCTTGTTTACCTCCCTGCCTTTCCTCTTTATCTCTCTCTCTTGACCTATCATAGAAGACTAATGGCGGAATTGGAATAAAAACAGATTGTAATAGTTTTACGCTGTACAGGCCCTGACTTGGCAAAGTGTCCTAGAGAAATATGTTGACGCCTGCGCGGTAACTGTGAGTATGATATCTACGAATAAGGTAATTAGTTTGCTGTAAAGACGTGTGGTGATTTATTGCACCTTAAACGACTGAATGCATGTCTATGTGTGATGTTTCTATGTGTAGGTTTTGTTTTGAGTTTCTGGTATCGTTAATGAGTGTGTGATGTAATTAGTAAGTTAATTACATATGTTGTGTGAGCTTTGGTTCCCTCACTGAATTTGAATTTATGTGATTGCGAGTATAGAGAAGTGTGTGGCAAGATTCAGTAAGTACAAATATATAAAATATGGTGAGGGAGAAGAAGTGCGATCAAAGCGTATGAAGTAAACAGCGATACGATGAGAAACGAAGGGGGGTGTTAAGCAAGCAACGTCATTGCGGTAAGAAACAAGTGGTTATCAGTAATAAAGAAAGTGATGTGCGATAAACAGCAGGTCGTTGTCTCCGTGGAGAGCATGGGAAGTAATGTAGGATACCCAGATGGACACTAAAGGTTACTATAAAGTCAAGTTAAAGCGATAAAGCAATCCTCTAAAACGTCTAAGACGTCAATATAATCGCGAACAGAGCTTTAGTAACCGAGAAATTGAGGTAAATGCTTAACACGATTTGAGACTCCCCAGCGACATTCTGGTACTAGCCCGATGACGAAGGCACTCCTCATCATAATTTATGTCAGGAGTACTCAACTACTCGCATTAATAAGATCATTTCATTAGGTTATAAGAGGGAAGAAAATGCTACTTGTCTACTTCAGTTCGATTATGAAAAGAAATAATATTTTGACATTACCCTTCAGTAGTATGCGTGGTCGAAAAGTTTCGTTTTCGCTCTACTCTGCGCGCTCGACTCTGCGCCGTGCGCACTTCGGAGTTTCAGTTGTTTCGTTATCGCGTCGTACTGCGCTGGTTCTGCTGGCTCGCGAAACTTGCATTTGGAACAAGCAGCGAGAATGTCACGTCCATGTGATCTCATGGGATGCGCGAACGGTCCGCGGAACTTGGCGAAGGGTAGTTGCAGCGGCGAATCCAACGTTATTTATCACTGTGTGCCACCGAGTGAACCTCTCCGTTCGAAGTGGTCTGCCACAGCGCGTTTTCAAAGAGCCGAAAAATCGCATAGTGTGCTCGCTGCACTTTCGTCCAGACGATTACGAGTTCAACGCCAACTTACTGAAGTCGTGTGGAGTGCCTTACAAAGCAATCCTTTCCCGTAGTGCTGTTCCGTCTGTCTTGCCTGTATTCTCCTACGCGCAAGAACAACTGCAGGTCCAACATGGGGTGGTGAGTGCGGCATTTGATTTTCACGAAGGAAAAGCTACAAATGTGCGAATATGTACAGCCATGACATACAGTTGCCGTCATAGTAGTACGCAACGACGCCGACAGAGCGAGCTCTCAGCAGCAGGTCACGTTCATCAATGCTTAAATCGCTGAAATCGGGCCCAGCATCGCGAGCCAGTGTGTCGTCAGGGTCGTCCATTGCAACGAACGTCAAAGTTGGCGACATAAAATAAAGAACGATCTTATCGGTCGCACTCTTTCCCTTCCGCTAGCCACCATAGTTCCACTTTCGCGCTACTGTCGGCTCTGTCTTGGCTCTGTTTCTGGCCGCGCGTTTGCATTGTGCGCAAAAGCCGCAGCGCTGTCTGCGGGCGCCATTTTACTCACCGACGGCGCAACGTCACTATGAGACTATGACGTCACCAATCCTCGATCGGAGGGCGGGTGAGTTGAACTGCGCTAGAGGTACGCGGATGCTTCAGAACGCACTTTCCCTTAAAATAAGTATCTTCTTCGCATGAAACAAGCGTTTCGAGGTTTCTGGGATGGTATTTCAACAGTCCACGTTGACCTAATATTAACCTTTAGTGTCCGGTTAATGTTATCGCTTTCTAATCATAAAGGCGAAGCTTAAGCGTCTCCCAAGTTTTTTACGTAATTGGCCGCTTACGCCGACTGCATTTAAAGGGATGATGGCCCCATCTATGAAAGGTGCAGTGAAGAAGTACCTTACGAGTTTCGTAGAATAATTACCCGAGGAAACTATGACGCTATTGCCCTCGAGAGCTACGAACCAGGGGCTTAGATTTTCCATTTCTGGCTACCCGCGGGCTGCCAGAGTCAGCCAGAGCGTCTTCATTTTTCTCGGGTTGCTCCGCCCACCGCGCGACGCACTTCCGCCGGGCGTTCGTTTTGCTCGGGCTTCGCGGTTCTGGCTACCCGCGGGCTGCCAGATCCTGCCAGGGCGATTTTTGTCTGGCTGCTCTCTTGAAGTTCTCTGGCTAGCAGACGACTAAAAGAGGTGATGGGCGCTCGCCACCATCTTTGCATGGACTTGACGGTTTGCAATGAGGCGCTTGAGGACTTAAATTTACCTCGCTCAGCCACCTGCCTACGGTCATCTTCCGATTTCCTTGCTTCTAACATTATCTTATTAGGTGCTAACGCACCATTCCGCATTCAGAAGCGGCGTGATACGAGCAGTGGTGAACCGTTTGCAGCTCTTGTGTGTGTATGTGTGTGTGCTCCCGAGGCTTCTTCGCGGCGGTAATCAGAGTGCCGCGCTCTCATGCGTGCATGTTGTCGGCATCGTGTTCCACGCAAGTTGTAGACGCTCATTCACACATATTGCGGTACATTTGCGGTTAGTCTTTGTCTGGTGGTGTTCCTTTTTACGTATCTCGCCTATTTATTTATCTCATTTTTGTGCAGTTAGCGAAGGTGTTGCATCTAGCCTGTGTTCGCTCCGTCTCTCCGTCGTATGCTTGGTGGCAGCTGGAAACCAATGTGTGTCCGAACTACAGGCCGTTGATGTAAAAATGCACTGGTTGACTAACAGGCGCACGTACATAAGACATACGTACATTGGCTTATTCCTCTCATAATCCCGACCGATGTTGCTTTTTGTGCGAAACATTTTGCTGGTCACAGGTGGCGGGCATTTTCATGCTCCAGCTAGACGCGTGCCTAGCTCTTTAGGGTCAAAATGAGAAGCACCATCAGCTACAACAAACTTTCTGAAATCGAAGGCCAAGCAGGTCGCCACGAAATTTTCTGCGTAGAAAACGTACCCGATATCCCGCTTCTCCGTGTCTTGTGAAGTGATGACACAACGCCAACTCATCAATGTCGTCGGTGGACGACGTGATCGCTGCGAGCAGGGATCATCGAGCTATCGCTTTCGAGGATACAATCACGTACGCACGATTTCGCGTCTTGTCACCAGACGCATCGGGGGCCATCTGTTGCGCTGCACAAGGTGAGGTTGGCCCAGTGCGTGTCCTGTGCCGAGTTGCGGGAAATCGCGTGAAAGTGATGCAACTATATATTTTCAAGCTGGCAACGCGTAAATGGGCCGACTACGCCGAGCGCGCACCGGCCTCGCCGGGCGCTGCCATATGCTGGTGGCATGTTTACATTCGGCCAGCTGTCTCGGTGTTCAACTTTGCAAACTTCGGGCAGGTTCAGGTTGTATTGGGAACTAGCTGGCTGCCATCGGGTTGCCAGTGGGCTGCGAGCGTGCTGCCAGAACTCCGAAAATGGACGATGTCCAAGGTGATAAAGCCAGCATGGCATTGATGGTTTGGGCACATGGATTTGCCTAAACTTACCTCTTGCTTCAAACAGTTTCGTGACTTTGCAACATTGACATTTTCAGCACTGTATGACGTTATAAATAATTACAAAAACAATAATATAATTCTGTGATGGCAGAATTCGAAGAGAGTCCTCTAGCGGAAATGTATGATATTGAACAAGGTGGTTTAGAAACTCCCTTGGTAGTGAACCCATTAAGCTACGAACACATACGTCGAAGTGGCATAGAACATCCTCTCTGGAGGGAAGCCAGCGCGTTGAGACGCGTTGAGCAGCCAAGCGCGTTTCAGTCTGCAGTGGCAGTAGGAGAAACCCACGTATCGGAAAAACCATGAGTGCAACAGCACACTATGGATCGCCACTGAAAACCTAAACCTATACTTCATGTATGTTGTAATCCATGTAAATACGTGTATTAAATATCTAGCCCGTCTATATTTCTTTGCGAATTCAATTATTTATTCCTACAACAAGTAGATATTTAATGCTAATAATTATAACTCAAAAACCACACTTTCTTTCACAAACACACGGTTCATGAGCCACTCACACAAAAAATGGTTTGTTTTATGTAGATGTCCACTGGAGCATGGCTGTTTATGGTCTTCTTGGTGACAACACTGTCCCAGCAGTTGAAGTGCAAAGCTAAATGCTGCTTTCCGCATTCAGATGGGGTAGAAATGCGAAAACGTTCGTGTACTGTGCATTGGACGCATGGTAATGAATTGCAGATGGCTAAATATAATTGCACAGTCAGTCCCCAAATACGGTGTTTCTGATAATGAGATAGCAGCTTAGGCGAAAAAAAAACAGAGAATTTATTTGATTGTAATCTTGGTATCAATGTGAAGGGCTTCGACCTTCGGCAGCGCCTCCTACATAACAGGCCTGTGCGCTCTGCTTTATGAGGGCACGCTGCTTCGGGCGATATTTGCATTGATAAGCCTGGGGCGAGGAAAGCGGTGAAGTCAAAATCATTGTAGCTTACGCGGGAGCATGCCCATCAGATTCTGTGGCAATCGGGCATGGTAGAATGACGTCATCGATAGTAGTACACCGTCCTTGTGCTATTTCGAAGGTGTAGACTTCGGGCAAAACTGCCAAATTGATAAAGTGATAGCTTTCTTTGCCTCCTCCCCTAGTTTTGTGTTTACGTTTCCGAATTGCCGGTTGTGACTTTAAGGGTCACGTTGAAATACCTACAAAGATGAGATGCACAACTACGCGGTCAGGTTCGGTTTATTTACTCATCTGTTTCGGTTCGCGGAGCGACCTTTTTCAAGGGCTACAATAAATTGTAGCGAAATACTCTATTCACATACGTAAGCTGCAAAAAAAAAAGTGGGAAAGGAAAAGTGGAGGATGCTTAAGCTTCGCGTTTAAAGAGCGGAACGCGATAGGATTCAAAGATCCTTGGCTGGTTCTGACGCTTCCAGGTAACTGCAATTTATTTACCTGCACTGTTTTCCTGGAAACGCGGGTGGCGAACGCTATGCACGAAGGCGAGCTTTCTGGTTCTTTTATTGAGCTGTTTTGAGTTTGGTTTGGCCTTGCCGAAGCACAGTTAGAACGCAGGCGAGAGCTTGCGTAGTCGAGGAACCCGCGGATAAACACATGCTCCGTGAGCAAGAGTGACGTTGATTGGGCATCGCAGTGAGGCCCTCTCCCCTCACGCAACGCCTGGTGTGCTACTGCGGCAGCAGCTGTCGTCTTTCGCCCGTTCTGCTCCGTCGAGGCGCGCTCGTGACGTGTGTCGCAGCCAATAGGAATTTAGGGGTTCTTTTTCTGTTACAGACGACGGACGGTGGCTTTTTTCACTCAATGAGCCATTTAGCCTTTTTGCATGAGGAAAGCTTAATAATTTTTCCTTGTTGAAGCAAGCACTTTGAGATGCTTAGCGCGTTAGGCGATATGCATACGAACAATTTACTTCTAACATTGAGCGTGCGCAGTTTCTAGGGGACGATACAGCTTGAGCTCTGGGGACGCATTTGTCCCTTAATCTGGCTGCGTGTCTATCATTTTACTGTGGCGCGTTTCTACAAGGACATACACGTCATGTCTTGTGAAGGAAGGAAGGAAGGAAGGAAGGAAGGAAGGAACGAAATACACTTTTTTGTCAGTGCCAGGGGGGGGGGTAATTAGGCGTGGTTTCGTCAGGCAGGCCACATGAATGTCTAGCGATGATGATGGCGACCATCAGCTATCAAACCCTGTAGTCTCTTGAAGTGTTTAAAAATTACCGTAAGCTTTACTTCCTGCGATAACTGTACTACGATCTGGCGGTGTATCTTTGACTTCTGCCTAAAGTCTCATTTCTTGTATTTCATCCGAGCTTTTCCCCGACTTTCTTTTATAACGTGCTTTCTTGTTTGTTTGATTTTAAACGAAATGTATACTCATGTATTTGATCTTGCGATGTTATTTGATAATAACGCTTATATGCTGTCTATGGATATCACCATCAATGTTATTGTTAACCGAGAGTCCCACTATCCTTCATTTACTTTCGGACTCTCATCTGTATACTTGTGATGTTGTAACTACTTTTTTGGAACCAATAAAACTTAATCTGAATTTGAATCTAACATCTTGAGCTCATCCTGCGGCCTGGAGTATGGTGTCCAGGCTGCGTTTCCCATGCTTCAGCAGCGCCGCCTCCCACGCTTGTGGTCAGGAAGAGGCCATAAAGTTAGGAGAAGGCTTTTGACTTCCCCTTGTCGCATAATACGTGATTCAATGTTAGTAGTTCCACACAGAATATACAGAGTGGACTTACTCGGTCGGGGTATATGTGTCGATACATGTGCTGGCTCGGGTAGGAGTTGCTTTATAGTCGTAGCGTTTTCGTAGTGCAGTCGTTGTTTTCTTTGCCACTTTCGACGCTAGTATTGCATGATGTCGAGGTATGTGTATAGGCCGTTGCTGGGTCGTCCGGGGTTTGAGGGGCTCATTGCTCGACTGACGAATCTTCGAGTCCGTTGACGCGTCGCTTCGTTCCCGGACTTTTCCGCGTATGCCGGCACATATACCAACTAACTTGTTCTTCCTTCAGTGTGGGACGGCTGTCCTTGGAGGATTCACCCGGTTTGTGTCGCTTTTCGGCATTTCGCAAGTTTCCTTATGGCGGCATTAGAGTCACTTAAGATTATGCGAGATCTTGTCGAAAACCCCTTCAGTTATACATCGACGTCCGCTTTCTTTGCATGGTCCTCTATTGTGGCTCACTTACGTGCTCCCACGAAAATCTTCAGTGCCTGTTGTCGTAAAGCGCCATTTTGCTTTGGTGGCTCATGATAGTTTCGCCTACACCAAGTCCCGCAGCGCGTAGGATCTGCATATTTTTTTCCGCTGAGTCAATTTTCCTCGTCCGTGCAGAACAGCTGAGACGTGCTCGTCGTTCTAGGTTTCACTTTTGAGCGTAGTGCTCCGACATCCGGGTATTGATCTCTTTGAGACCCTACTGAGGGTGTTTCTGAAGACACTGAGCATCGAGTAATATAGTTTGAATATCACAGATACCGGTATAAAATGTGAGTGTCAGAATATTTCTCACAGATGGTCCATATATTTACTAGGTATGTAAGATAGTGAAAGCGCATTTCAATAATATCGATACATTTGTGCGAATACATAGAGTTTACTTTAACAGTCTATGGAAAGATACGTTAAGTGGGAATATTATGCGTGGCGTGTAAACTCCATGTGTGTATAATTTGCATGCGTACGTGCAAGGCAAGAGTGGCGAGATAGAGCTCGATTCACTATCTTCAGTTGTTCATATTGTAGAACGTGTTCGATGCATGGAAAAGAAGCCATACGAGCACGCCGTCCTGATGTACCAGGGTGTTGTGGTGGGTGTACTTGCTTGAAAAAAAAAAGCCATAACGGAAGTGTGCCTAGAGCAATTTAGATATGCTTTAAAGATGCGTTCTTGGTGATGCGAGTTTGTGATCTGTTGAAGGTTGCTACGCGACGACAATGTTACATCTATTTATACATGCGCGTGTTTGCAGCCAGTACAGAAACTGGGGCGGACTTCAATAAGCGCACTTAGGAATAAAATGTGGCGTATAACATCTAAAAAAAGTGTATTCACAAAACGAAAACTGTTCGTAAGATCAGCGAGCTTGCGACGCCTGCCGCTGCACAGATGAATGCTGTAGCCGAAAAAATAAGTATATGTGAGGGTAGCATAGGTGTGAACATCAGCACTTCTGCCAGTGGTAAGCGTAAGTCGATTCACAAAAGATAAACATCCGTCGCAGATGACCATTTGAGAAAAAAAATTCTGCGATAGGGGTGTAGCAGTCTTACGAACCTAATTATGTCTATCTGTGCCGCTCGAGCTGACGCGGGTAATCGTTGGAATGCGCTGTTGCGGCTGATTGGCCAGAGGCCACAACTGCTAGCTGAGGACGGCACGCGTTTATATCTTTATGGTGCGCTCTGATTTGTGCTTGCAAAACGAATTAAACTGTTTGAGTGCATAATTGGATTGAGCGTGCGCTGCATTGGAAGGCAGCAGCATAAACACGCATTAAATTTTCGTACTCGTCACGACACCCGAGTGGGTTATAGGTATAGACGAATAGAAACACACACACACACACACACACACACACACACACACACACACACACACACACACACACACACACACACACACACACACACACACACACGCGCGCACGCATGCATGCACGCACGCACGCACGCACGCACGCACACACACACACACACACACACACACACACACACACACACACACACACACACACACACACACACACACACACACACACACACGAAAATGTCGGACATAGTGGCCTGGTATCGCGAAGCGAACAGTGTGAACCGCGTACGACGCTAAGCATGGGGACTAAAACTGGTCACATAAGCATAATCAGCATGCTCAAATTGTGCAGCTTTGTGCGCTCTCCAGACGGCGCGCAGTTCGGTCACGTAATTCAGTGCGTTCCGGCGATGCTACGACATTTGTGTCTATAATTAGTGGTGTAAGTGCGTATCGTATGGATTGCACTGAAAGGCTGAACGATATTCACATCAATGCCGTGGTGTTTGCAGTATGCGGCTGGCAACTCGATATTTATTTCATTTATGTGTGGCTTTCATATTTGCGTTCAGCCACAGCCCACTTATCCGGAACTTTTCAGGCTTCGACTCTGCCTCAGTGATGGTTCCACCTTCACATGTTTTACTTATCTGCATGAAAAGTGGAAAATACTTACCGAGGAAGTGGCCAGGCAAGGAGACACAATCTCTTGAATGGTATTCACTGCATGCTTATAAGAAATATTCGAGCTGCTAGATAGGGAAGGATTGGAAGCGACGATGAACAGTGAATATCTCAACAACCTTCAGCTAGAAGAAGACATCGCCCTGTTCAGGAATGCTGGGCACACGTGGAAACAATTTATTGAAGATTTTCACGAGGAAAGTGTAAGAGTATGTTGAAGAATATTATGCAGGAGACAAAAGTAATGTTGAATAGCAGAAAGGAAGGATAGTAGGAAGGCAGAAAATTAGGAAATTCGCAGGCATAATTTGCAATCAGGGAGTGAGGAGTAATTAGAGACCGCAGTTTGCAGGCATAATTTGGAATCAGGGAGTCAGGAGCAATTAGAAATCGCTAGGAGAAGCCTTCGTGCTGCATTAAACAGAAAAATACGCCGATAACGTTTCACAACTTAAAAGATGCTTCCGAAATTTAACCAGACTGTTCCTCTTTCGCTTCGTACTGCGACGCCGCATTCGCATGTTTACAGAACGGCGTCGGGCATAGATTGGATACAACGACACCCGCCTTTGCATCGTTTTCTATGTGCAGTGACTGCCTTCAAGAAATTGCGTAAGTGTCGCAAGATCGAGGACTTGAGCCGATTTGATCCTAAGCCGACTAGAAGGTTGAACAACTATGCGCTTCGTGTACTTGTTCTCTGCCGTATTCTGACGTGCACGTGATTGTGCGTTCTTATGAGGCTGGCACATTTACGGCAATGTTGGCGCTGAGCATCGTGTCCATGTTGACTGATTAGCCTTGACTTCTATGAGGGGTCACTTGGACTATGACAGACAGCGCAGTTAGAGTCTCCAGGACCGGACGTCAAAAACCGATAATTTATTACCTGTCTCCAAAATTGATGCGTACGCGCCTTTGCGCATTTTGCCTCTGTATATGTATACAGGCGGCATTAGCCTGGTGGACCTGGCTGGCAATTGTTTCGACTGAGCGTCTCTTCCTGCTTGAAATATGTCACCATGTGTATACCAGGCCTGTTTCCTGCAGAAATGTGAGAAGAATGCCTAACACTTCCGGTGCCATTTTTACGACGGTGCGATGCACGGGAGCGTGCAGTTGCGATTGTCGGCTCAGTAGCAGACGCCCCTAAAGGAAAGCTGTCAAATAAGGGTGTGCAGCGATTTGCTGTAAAAACATAGCCTGAACCAAATATGCATCACGGGTCCGGCGGACCAATGGCACATCATGTGGGACTGTGCCAGGTTCCCGACGGCAGCTACCTCCAGGACTTACCCGCCAGAACTTCAAAGTGCACTGCAGTCTACAGACAAGGACTCACAACTATGGGCCGTCCAGCAGGCCCGGGGTGTGCTCGAAAAGCACAAGCCTCATGACCCACTAGAAACGGGCCCAACTAAGCTAGTACAGAGTAGAGTATAACCCCGGGTCAACGCTTGGCCAGCATCACGACTCGTTAAATCGTCGTTTGCCGGCACTTTATTAAAGTTACCCCTATCCTATCCTATGCATCACGTGCGATGGCGCGATGAGTTGACCACACCTCTTTCATTTATTGTCGTTTAATCTGAGCTTTGCTTCCTCCTCGCTCTCATACGATGCCCCAAGTTAAGTTCGCTAAAACTTCGGTTGCACCCTTACCTCAGCGTGAGAACTTTGTGGCTAACATATTGCGCACAAACAGCGCAGCTTAGTGAACTCCGTCTTTGTTTTCTTGTGAATGCGAACAAATTCGGAGGATGCTTAAGCTTCGCCTTTAACAGTGGAACGCGATGGCATTCAAAGATCCCTGACTGCTTCTGACGCTTCTCAGCAACTGAAGCGTATGTAACCATAATGTATACCGAGAAACACTCGCTGTGAGCGCTACGCACGAACATAATGGTAGAAACGGGGCCTCTCACTTGGGCCGCGATGCGGTGGAAGCGAGCGCCATCAGGAAGTGTTACAAGGAAACGGGCGCGCCGCTCCGTGGACTTTTAGATATTCACGCGCCACCGCGCGAAAATGGCGTGCGCCGTGGCCGGTCTATGCATGCTAGAAACGCTGGAAAAGGGGTTTGCTTGAGATTTGCTGTAACAGAATTATGTTTTTTGGTATATTCAAATTATGGTCCTACGCTATCATGTCTGTAGGTTGTGCGTGAGTCGTACTTTATAATTTTTCTACGTATCTGAGCTTAGGCAATACAATTAGTCCATTCACTTGCTTTCGCCACATGGAGGGCCTGGGTATGAGTGGTTAGAGAATCTTGCCAGAACGACGTCCAGCCCTGGACGCCGGACGCTGTAGCTGGTTTCAGTGGAGCCGCTTTGAAAAGCCATGCGGGAATAAATATTACCTGATACCCCACGATGCTGCTGCAATTGCCACACCTACGGATGGTGAATGGGTGATAGAATGCAGTGAAGGAAGGTGTGGCAGTTTTGTGTCTCCGTTCCTTCTAGGATTTATAAATGAGCTTGACTGACACTGACGAGAATGCCACGCACGTTAGCTAAATTAGGGCAACTCTCACGTACACCTTCTTTAATCGAAAGAAGTACTTTGGCTGAACTGACTTGAAAGCTTGAAACCTACACATGGTACACGTATAAAGAAATGACTGAAGCAGCAAAATGCTGAGAGAGTATCAACGTGGTTGAAGAAATGGATAAAGACGGCATTTGAACTTGTTTAAACCTTGCCAGTCATCCCCACAAAGACAAGGCATAGTTGATACTCTGCATTATTATTGGGTCACCACTTGAGTGTCCTAGCAAATAATTTCTCCTGTACGCGTATACGTAAAGAGAAATAGCTTTGAGGAGTAAAACTATGCTATAAGAGACGACTATGAAATGAATGGCTAAGTTCATAGCTATCTTAGAAGCTTTAAATGTTAAGCTCGCTTGCTGCTAGTCTCGCAACAGTGATTTCAATCGCGAGCAACTATGTGTGCCTTCCCTTCATAGAATGTTTGCTTTCGCAACAGAAAAGATACATTTTTGTATTCGTTTATCACACCCGCTATGTACAGGAAAACTAATTCAATTTCAGCAGTGATTACTATGCTAACAAAGATGACATGTTTTTTTCAACAATTACTGGCCGCAAGTTTTATTCAGAAGGGGTAGAAGTATGTGGTGCCAGAGAAAGAGTTTGGGAACCAACATAAAACCTATGAAGCACGAGTTCTCAATCAAAAAGGCAAGCAAGCACTTCACATGCAAAATGTCGTTGAAACTTAAGGCCAGAGTTTGCAAAAAGCTCGGCCGTCGCCTTAAATAACAAAGAAAGTTGAGACTAATGATTAGGGAACGTAGAGAGGGGTGCTTGCTGTAGCGCTCTCTTATTTCTCCGAAGTTCTTGGGACAGCAAAACCACGTCATGAGAACGAGCAAGGCGTTTTTTGACAACCTACATAACGTTAGGAAGTTCTGATCGTGTTGCGACAACGAAAAAAAAAGAGAAATATAGAGAAACCCTGTCTGCTTCCCAGCGGCAAACATGGACAGTGTTCTTGCATTAGCTGCCCTATACTGCCGGGGATACTCAAGCGTCGCCAAGACCTCTTGAGTAGAGAATTTCGGTGACGGGAGCTGATAATCAGCGTTTTAGCTAGCATGCGTTCCAATAAGGTCGCTAGCCTTATTTAAGCACGCAAGAAGGGACTCGTCTCTTCTGTACTATATTCTTCTGCGCGGTCGTTGACCACATGAGGGACTTCAAATCCTTTCACAGTTTGTTTGTCTCGACTGAAATCTAAGCAGCAGGGTTCTCTTATATGACTTAAGGCTTACGTGATCTTATGCTCATGAGTGTCACCTAATGAGTTATAGGTACGTAGCTTTTATACGTCTTTGTTGAAGCACCCGCTGCAGATTGCCAAAAGAAACGTTTGGTGTTAACAGAATGTATAGCCGTGCCAGTGATGGGGCTCGTAAGATTTTTAGTTTCCTTCTCTCCAAGTATGTTTACAGGGCTCGCAAGATGAGTGGACATTTATTGCTAATATCACCGACCGCACAATCAGTGGTACGTTTAAGATGTCGGTGAAGGCTTCCAATGAGAGTGGACAAGCACTAGGCCTAGTTGGGGATGGATGCAACACGAGTGGCGGTTGGGGAGCGAACGAGAACAACAGATTAGTCCATATGGTGCGTTTCTCTACGGTAAGGTAAGCTCATTTTGGTAGCTGCAACACCAGCTTAAGGTGCAGAATACGTAAGCGTTCGCGCGTATTAAATTGTACCATATGGAAACTTGATAAAAAAGCTGGTGCTATTGGGTCGCCAAGGTAGATGCTACAGCATACTGTCGATAGACTGGGCGCAAGTTTTACACACAATCAGCAATATAAGTCGAAAAGAGTTTTATACCGGTGTCACACGTACATTTCCGATCGCGATCGGAACTGATCCTGATCGAGTTTGATTGGATGGAGTGTTGTTACACGGTAATTTGCTATCGGCATCCTGTGGAATCCGGATATGGGCGATGGCGATTGCAGACTGACGTCTGCGCCCTCAAGCGCAGTATTCCGAAAGCGCTAAAAGCAAGAAGCAAAGCCAGCGGAATAAAAAACGTGTAAAAATATTTTACCAGCAATAATAAGCTGTAAAATGCAAATATTGTCCACATTTAACCATATTTTGCAAATGTGAATTTGTACCTAATAGATTATGCAGTTCTGACAGCTTCTGACGATCAGTAGACGATATGAACTTGATTCGGATTGTTGGACCGTGTAGCAGCGACCAATGTTAATCGTGATCGAGAAATCCGATCCGGATCATCCCCGATCGCGATCAGAAGGGTACGTGTGACACCGGTATTATATTCAATAGCAGGTTATATACAATGGATAGTCGCTCTATCGTTAACGCTAACATTGCCTCTTACGATTGAGTCAAAGCTCTCAAGAAGCTGCGTGCAATTTAATGCCAAATCGAAATGCCAAATCGAAACGCGTGACACTAATGGGCTGCCTGATTAACAAAAAGCGTTATAAATGTAAACGAAAAAGAAAGCTTCCTGTAGTGGCGAATAACCAGAGTCGACAACACGAGTGGTTTACTTAGGGGCAGTCATCTCAATTTTCTTGTCACGACGCTGCTATCTTCTGAAACAAGGTGTTCTTGTGCGGCTTCGTAAACGACTGCGTTCTCTGTAACTTTCGGAACCGCCGGCTTTCTGTTGCTGAGGGCGTTCAGTTGGCGCACGGCGTTCTTCAGTCGGTAGTAGGCCGCAGCTTTGCTGTCTTTGGAGGTTCCACCGTTGACGTGCCAATAAGCTTCGCAGTCGCCGCCATAGTCCTCGAGGTCCACGTCGTAGAAGGCCCAACCGAATCTCTCAGTCAGCAACGGATCCGCACTGTACGTCACTGATTGTATCTGCGTATGTGATTATATATTGAAGCATTTTCACCGAGGCACTTGACAGCATAATAGGAAACGTCAGTTTTTTACAGTGTGTAAAAGCACGAATTGGAAGCTTTTCTAGTTACAGTCAAGATGGAGGCCTTACACGTGTGCAATGCATACGTTTGTAATGCGCATGTTGCCTTATCCACGTAGTGCCAAGGAAGGAAAACTTATGTAGTTCTAGTCAGGAATATAATTAACGTTGTGGGGACAAATAAATCTTCCCAGGTATATGTGTGCTTGAAGACTTGGTTTATATCGCGATGTGTATTTTCCTTGCGCATTTCAGTGTTACCATACGAGCGACGCTATCAATATATCAGTAGCGTGATCAACATGGTGACTTTCATTTACTGTTATTGGACAACTTGCCCGATAAACGTCCCGTATATGCAGTTCGATAGTTCTATATGTTTTCCGTGAATTATTATTGAAATGGCAAGGAATATACACGAAATTCACAAATATTCTGTATGAAGTATACGGAAATAAATAAATGTAATTATATGCGTATAAGCGTTATATATGTAATTATAAATAAATGT
This sequence comes from Dermacentor albipictus, assembly GCF_038994185.2. Taxonomy (NCBI): domain Eukaryota; kingdom Metazoa; phylum Arthropoda; class Arachnida; order Ixodida; family Ixodidae; genus Dermacentor; species Dermacentor albipictus. The sequence goes on from NC_091825.1 coordinate 65,986,989, forward strand.
AATTATATGTAATTATATAAATGTAATTATATGCGGACATAAGAAACGTTTAGAGGGTTTGAAGAAACTAGATATTATGATATACTTGCACAAGGGTCAGACAAACGAATGTGCCTAGTTCCATCACTACGCAAATTTACCTGAATTATGCGAAAACCTGCCGGTAAAACGCTTCCCCTCTCCTTTTCGAAATTAAACAACCGAAGAGCATGGCAAACGGGCGGCCGATAGAAAGGAAAGCACTTCTGCCGCTTTGATCGCGTGCGGCATTGGCTCACACGCCCAGGACTAGCATTGTACGTAAACACCCAAGAAATTGGCCGGAGGAATGGCGTCACGGTAGCTGAATAGCCAGTGCACTGCAACCCTAACCGGGAGATATGCCTTCGGTGCCAGCCTGTGGCAAGTAATGTTATCGTCCAATCTGGTTTACCTTTAGGTCATTATTTCTACACTTAAATTAAACATAACAATTACCATGTGCAATGCTTTCCCTGGCTCCGTTGTCACTTAGTGTGATTGTGACTAACAAATATGCAGGTCCTAGCTTCAGCCTATTTCGCCTTACTGATTTCTTGGTAGGGATTTTCCGCTTGTACACTTTGCTGCATGGTACATGGTTGCAGTGGGGAGAACTAAGACTTTAAGTTCTATTTGTAACCTCAACAAACGTCGATGTCAGTAAAGTTTTTTTCTCGTCATATATGTTCGGATCGTAGGACATGCCTGCCGTCAAGGCGCACAGCGCATCCACGTCGACATTCGCCACTGCAAGCGATATGTACAGCTTCTTTCAATGTGCACATAGTGCTCTGGCATTATGATTATCATAGTGGAAATCAGGAGGCATGTGCCCGTATTGCTAGAAGTTCTTTTAGGTTATCCCTTTCGTGCGAATTTTCCTCTCCAGCTGGAGTTGATACGCCCGACAGAATGCCATAGAGAATGGTGTCATGAAAGTATGATTGTTGGTATGAATGTGAATCATTGACCATATCTTGTGACAAGAGTTCGCTGAAGGCTAGCTCTGAATTTCACGAAATTTCGCTGAATATTTTCAATTCGCTTGCCACGTCATGTGACCATGCAGGCTACAGGAGAACAAGGCGAACTTGCTTTCTAACCCAGCAAATAAATTTCTGTTGATTCCAGTGACGCCACCTGCAGTGCCCATTTATTGGTTTAGCCATATAAATTGCTCGTGACGAATCAATTATATAATTGAGCTCATTGACAGGACGCTCGTTGCAACGGACTGTGATTCAGTGAATCTACTTTATACCCCTGACACACGGGCACTCTAAAGTCCTTTAGGTAAGGGGACATCTACCGGAAAGGCGTTCAAGTGCAGTGACACACGACAAAGGAGTATCTCCTTTACAGCAAAGTTCCTTTTCGGGAAAGGAGATCGCGCAACTACTTTTCGAGCGGAAAAGGAGTTACCCTCGCACACGGCGTGCACAACTCGTCAATAGAAGGAAACCTGCCACACAACTACGGTGCCCATAGGTATTTTTTTACCTTGCGAAAATGTTTTAATTGTTAGCGGTAATACAATTTGTCGAATAGTGAAGATTTCCTCTAGCTATACTCTCAAACGCTCGCATAACGTCGCTAGTGCCGCCATGTTGAATTCCGGCAGTGTCGTCGTTGTTTGCTGCGCGCATGTGGTGTGTTCACGTCGCGAGATGGAGACTGCACAATCAGCGCCCGCAGGAAATACCCAGAAGAAACCACAGTTGTTGGAATAACATGTTGAATAAAACGCTTTATGCCTGCGCGCAAAGTAAGGGACGACAAAGACGGGAAAAAGGATGACAGAAACGTGGGCATCATCAGAATAAACAGCACGCACAGCAAAACACCGGCTGCACTTAGTTGCTGGACCAAATTAAATGGCTGCTAACGACGCAAAAACGCGAATAAAATAAACGACTATAAGCATTACTGGCCATCAACAATGAAAAAAATATATTTTTAGGTTCTACAGTAGCTAAGTGTAATTAAATACGCAGCTTTTTAAGAATGTTTTCTCTCTTGTGGCTTTAACAGCCAGCGCTATTTTTCTTGCGGCGTTCATCTGAGGAACTACCTAAAGAAGTTCAGTGTGGTGCCGTGTGTCATCGGCGCAACTCCTTTCTGCAAAGGGTCCTTCAGAGTAGCAAAAGGGGTTTACTGGAAAGGACTTTACTTTTGCCCGTGTGTCAGGGGTATTAGGTCACAAAAAACGGCAAGTGCCCATAGATGTCACTGACTGAACATGGCCATGTTCGCTTATGGAATCACATTGCTGTCATGAATGCCAGGCTTTCCATGCATTTAACATTTGCAGGACTACTATCCTGCTGGGACGTTCAGTTCAGTTTAAAATCATTACTTCTCACAGCTGACTGTAAAAGATGAATGGTTCGAGATCGCTCGGAATAGAATTATATCTTATTCATTATCACTCTCTAACAGAAAGAAATCGTACACTATTTTCCATTTTTTTCGTCCCGTTGAATGAAGCGCCATATTTTCTCTAACTACTACTTAGCTAGCAACGTCACGCTATTCAATGATAAGAGCGCTCGCAAATACCTGAATTGAGCGTGGTGTAATTTGTTAAAAAACACTCACTTCGTTCACCATGTCTAATGCTGTCTTGTAGGTTCGCCAGCGCCCGTTCACAGGGTCGTCATCGTAGTGGCAGAATGTTGGTTTCGTCTGTCCGCCTTTCAGGTACGTCGAGTTCGAATGGCAAACCTTTGCAGTAAATAGAAAATAACGCACATATTAGTTAATTTCTTCGTATCGATTAGAAGTGTAAAATGGAGCCCAGGATATTGAGACCATGTTTCACATCAGGGATAAACTACAACGTTCGGGAAAACATTGGTCTTCCGTCATCAGAAGATCCGTTAAACTGCATATTACCGCAGCTACTACTGTTATCATTGCAAGTGGAAGGGAAAAACACAGGTACAGCTTTTAAACAATCAGTGCGACTCAAGAAGTCACCATTCTCCTGCTTCGGGTCACCACTGTGATAGTGCCTACGAAACCTGCACTAAAACAATTGTCCATGTCTCAAGCTTCCGAATACGTAGTATCACATTTGCCACATTCAAAGGAAAGCCATGGGCTTCTCAAGGTCTTCATGTATCTTTAAATCACTAAATGCAATGTCTACGCTGGAATATGAAATTCCTTTGGCTATCTCTCTTGATGTCTCATGTGGAACATGTGAAATCATACCCCTCATAGCATGTTATGAGATGCAATAAAATGTTTGCCCTTTACGCTGTAAATTTCCTTTAACTACCGTGTTTTAGGCAATGCTATGTATACGAAAGAAAGCCGTCCTTACATGGCACAGATGTCCTGTTTTGTAACCAATATATTGACACGGATTCTTATTTACCTTCTTTTTCCCGGAACTGCGCTTCACCCGTTGACAACTTGGTGTTATACCCATCGCAAGACGCGGCGGCGGTATTTGGAACTTACTCGAATGTTATCGTTGATTCTAAGTGTCACTTATGTTCTCCCTTGGCCTCGTGCAATCTGATTGTACGGGCGACATGATTAGTATAGTATTTCCTGGAAGGCACACGTGCGCCCGTGATTACGCTGGAGCTTTCGGCAGGTCACGCATAAAAGCCGACGCGATTGACCCGCAGGCCAGATTTTCGACGATAGTCGACTTGGCTCGCCGCCATCGTTGTGCTTGGGTGTTACTTGCTCTGCTAGGCACAAGTTCGGTCAATAAAGAGTCAAATGTATGACACACAGTTTTGACGTTGTGTCGTTCTTCCCCGTCGCTACAATGCCACAACATTATACCTTGTTTCATAAGCAATGCATATTGGAATCAGCAGACACAAATCATAGCCGAGACAAGAAGGCACGTTTAGGGCCACAATAATTTTTTTATACAATCCCGAGTGCATCAGATGCTTTAGCTTCTGCATTGTGCGTTCTCCATGTAGCGCTTGGATCAACCGAGGTGTGGATAAGTTACTGAGGGAGACATAATAAACATTAGGTAAGTCTAGGTAGGTAGATTACCTGTATATGCTTCTAATTCTTTAGTTGGTGGTATTTGAGAAGCAACGAGAAATTTATATTCAATAATAGTTTCCACTCTAAACTTGGCCTTCACTACACAGCTTTTGACGTCGCTTGTTAAGTTAATGGCAAGGACGCAATCTTACTAAGTTACTGACTGGAGCATTACTGTAATAGTGATAGTCCTTGTTTATGCCGCAGCGCAAGTTGGACCAAAGGCAGCACGTGCACAAAATGACCAAAGCAGCCCCTATTTTGTCAAATTGAAAACAGAGATGCTCAAAGGATTAAACATTACCGTATCTCATCTCGCACTATCGATATGCGGTGTGATCGTTCTAAGATTCACGGAATTTTTAAAAAATTGCCTGCTGTAGATAGGCAAACTCGAGTCCTTGATCTGGATTACTCACAGTGGTGGACATTACTTGCTAGCGAAATCGAAATACATATCAGCCAATCAGCAAAAATTCCCTAATTTACTTTCTAATTACTTCAAGACGCATATTACACTTGACGAAGTATTGCCGATAAGTTTCCAAGGAGTATTCACTTCGAATAAATTTCCGGAAAGACACCACTTGGAGATAAGTGCCATCAACCCCCCTTAAATATGCACTGTTGTTCCACTTACTTTATTAACAAAACGCTCTTCTATGCATTAAAGCACAAAAAATAACTGGACCACCAATGTGTTTTGTCACGCATTTTGGAAATATTATCTCGAAAGTTGCGTTCTCATGGAAATGTATTTGTATTGCATACGTCTTGCAAACTCATCGGCTAGAACTTGTTAATTATGATGTGCATCAAAAGTAATTAAATAGGAAGCTATTCAGGGAACCTATGTTAATTAGGTAAATATGTGTTTCAATTTCTCGTACCTGTAATGTCCGCCTGTCTGAATAGTGCAAGAATAACGCTACCTGCCGCAGGCGATTTTCGAAAATTCCATAAAACTAAAAAAAAAATTATCAGCTCGTATTTTCCCACTTACTGCGACTCGCATCGTGTCAACCTTAACCACAACTGCATACGAGGGACGAGAGGGGCACTTGTGCAATTAGTGCGTAGTAATAAAGTGGCAAGGGAAAGATTAAACGTTCTACTGGAAGCGCTTGTGCTCTTGTGCGTTCCAGTCCACCCGACTTATTTTTCTTCCTAAAGGGGTGTCTATCGAGTGCGAGTACATCTGCACCATCAATTCCCTCTGCTTCAACCTGCAGTCAGTGCTGCAAACATAATCGATTTAGGGGACCAGTGAACGTGCAGTCACGTGCGAGTTGGGCTCACTATTTCGCCAGCGAAGTAACATGGATGATGGCCGAATAATGGTTGTGATGTGGAAAGGCTGAGCCGTGCTCTAATTAAGGCTCGTAGTACATGTGCCCTCTTGAATTAATGAGAAAAATAAGATCTCTTTAAAGTGCATGTTGTTCCAAATCAGCAATTCTCACTTTGATAGCAGGAAAGCACTGGCTCCTTAAACGCTCCTAAACTACCGGAAGGTGTTGAACGAGCTTTCCATGTTTCCGTCAGGTAACCACACGTTTTTGTATCCGGGTTCAATTGCCGCTAAGCGATAGGTGCGCTTCTGAATGTTCTTCGGATTCCGTAATTTCCGCGTTGTCTCCACTGCAGGCGTTTTATTTGTTCTATCACTTTTTATATGAAGTCTTGAACGATTTCTGCAGCTTCCGTACGTCGTTCTGTATGCAGCAACAAGTAGCTTTTATTTTTGCGCTAAAGACGAACATCTAAACTAAACATCTAATTATATTGGTTTGCCATGTCAAAACGCAAGCACTATAATAGAGGTGGCAGTCGGAAGATCCGTGAAACTGCGACAACGTGGCTATTTTCCCAATGCGTTCCGATTGGCAGGCGGTATCGATGGCCGAAAATCAATCCCCCCTATCTTATGCTATGGACCTGAGAGCCATATTCGCCATTGAGGTTAATGATTGCCCCAATCGCAAGATTACTCCCGCCATAAGCGTGGAAGCGTGTCGGTGAAACATGTGCAATATGTCACACTCTGCCACCTGCGACCACCTAACGAGTCCGGAAGTAGAAATTGCGAAGAATAGCAGTAGCAGTGGTAGCGGGCATTAGCACTGTAAACACGCTGCTACTCGTTGAGTGTTTCAAAATTCACATATATCGCACATGTGAACTTAATGCTCATTGAGCCCTCGCGCATGATGAAAGGCACAACGGGTAGCGCCTATACTTGGGAAAAGTATAGAAGAACCTGCCTGAATGATTTTCAGTATTATCACTTAGGAATTAATTGCATATGTCTCAACAGCTAATATCACAATGTTACGAGAATAATAATGCGAACAATGACGGTCCAAACAAAGGAACCAGTTTTTTGGCAGACTTTTCTCTTGAGTCCTCCCGCGAAAGAGCTTGTTATCCAGTTGCGTAGAAAAAACTAGGTTCACGTCGAAGAAGAAAGACTTGAGGTTGAGCATACCATTTGCACAAGATGACTCGGATATTTAATTGAGATAATTGTGGCGCAAAGTGGGTTTATGAATGAATTGTTTGCCACCAACGATACGTGTCATAATGAAAAATATGCCGGTGATATTTTCAGAATGTGGAATATTATAGTACCATAGATATGCTGTGTAAAGCGCTCGCAATGCCATACCGTGCGGAATGGCTGGAGGGAACGTTTGGTGCATCTGAGATTCTGTAGTCGAGGTTCCTGTGCCTGGGAGTCCTTATCCACCTCATACTCGACCACGGCCAGCGAGTGGGACAGCAGCAGAGGCACAGTCACGTCACGTTCGAGCCTCGATGAATTCAAGAAACGAGCTGCGTCTTCCTGCACAGTTGAAGTTTGTTTCGCCGAGCAAAACGTTACCCACTGTTCATTAGCATCCACCTACCAGTTGACAGTCTCTAACTTAAAGTATTATTCAAAACACGTCAACACATTAGCGAGGGGCCTGATTTTGATTAGTCATATCATGAGAAGCCAACAAACACTGACATCAAGCACAACATAGGGGAAATTACTTGTGCTCACAACCTTCGCATGCGAAGGTTGTGAGCACAAGTAACCTTATGGCCTTAAGTAACCTTACGTAACCTTGTGGCTCAATTACTTGAGCCACAACCTTCGCATGCGAAGGTTGTGGAATCGTTCTGCGAAGGATATGTAATCGTTCCCCAACGGCGGTAAATTGTTTTTTCATCCACTTTCATTTGCATTAATTTATCGATTTTTTTATTTCATTTATTAAGCACATGTAATTTCCCCTATGTTGTCCTTGCTGTCCGCGTTTGTTGGCTTCTCATGATAAAATCAACAAATTAGGGCGTAGATGTACCACTACTCTAGAATTTTTGGAGACTTGGCATTAAAAGCATACTTGCAAATTGGCACCTTCCCTGCAGGGGTTACGCTGGTTGACTGTGCTGGATGGGATAAACGCAGCGGGGTTATCCCATCCGCTCTCTGGGGGGTTGGCTTCTTATGCTATGATTAATAAACATTGGAACCCTCAGTTAATGAACTTTCTTCCCGTTCATTACATAGCGAGGGTCTCGAATCCGGCAACATTGATGCCTTCAGGTGGCATGTGTGGGCTTATTGACCAGTTGGCTTCACCCAAAAAGATCACGTACTCGTGACGCCTGTGGCAGAGATGATGTTTCACATCCGCCCTCAAGGTTTGTGAGTGGTGGCGCTGGCTAACACTCCCATGGTTAGTTCTAGTAGTAACACATGATTACCCCTGAAAGTGGATGGGATAACCGCGCCGCGGTAGCTCAATTGGTAGAGCATCGCACGCGTAATTCGAAGGCGTGGGATCGTTCCCCAGCGGCGGCAACTTGTTTCTTCATCCACTTTCATTTCCATTAATTTATGATTTTTTAAATTCAACTACTAAGTACTGGTAATTTCCCCTGTGTTGTCCTTGGTGTCTTTGTTTGTTGGCTTCTTATGCTATAAATAATAAATATCGGGATTCTCGGTCAACCCCTTTTCTTCTAGTTTAGGCGTACCCAAGTGTGATATCGGGAAGTTCATGTCCACGCACTTTGTATGGGGGATCCATGATGACACTACCCCAATGATCATCATTGGAGACTTCAATGTGGACACTTCAAAGCAACACAAGAAATGGTTCACTCAATTCGTGCCACAAAAGTTTGGTTTAAAGTGCGACGCCAATCCAAGTCGCTCATCTACTTAAGAACGATCGTCTATAGATGAAACTTTGACCATGATTCTGTCTAAGGTGGTAACCGCATTAATCAGTGTATATCGCAGTATTCTCAAAGATATTCTTACTGCCATTATCAAATGATGAAACTAAATACATTTGCCCTTGTGTGACCCTGTGGGATGTGCTACAGCGTCGCTGGTCATCCACCTTCACAGAGCGGAATGGCTCCTCAATTTTTTGAATAGACGATTCCGAAATGCTGTGTAAAACTTTCCTGACTCAACGTGTAAAACATATTTTGCAGAACAGTGAATAACTATTTTCTTTCCGTCCTAAACACATTCTGCGCACAGTGCCAAATGTGAACTAATATTGTTATCCTTATCATCGATTGTTGGTGTTATTTTGTTGATGTTGCGTCAGTTGTTTTATTTCAAGTTCTCCTGGTAATTTGGCGAGGTTAAAAAACCGCGGACAAATTCCAACTTGCAGTTTGCTTAAGCAGTTAACGAAGAAAATAAGGCTTTCATCGATTAGAAACACAATTGCTTGAGCATTTCTAATCCTACTGCTGCTTTGAAACCACTCCTATTGCATTTCACTGTTGTTGCTATACGTGAAAGATTACTTTCACATTGTATAAAAACGTACATTTGCTACCCAGACTTATAGTTACTCAAAATATTCCGTATATATTAGGCAATACTAATTAGCAAAACCAAGCAGCACGCACCATGCTCAAGAGCAGCTTGTCATTCAGGGAATCTTTCGTCCAGCTGCCGATGAGCTCCACGTGACACTGATTCGACGCCAGGCTTGGTGGCGTGGTTAAGTGCGTCCGGAGAATAAGGAAGTCCATGGATCTGTGGAAGAACGCCGGAAGGCTTTATTAAACGAATCATGATATATATTGCGCTCGAATATCAAATAAAAGTGATCTCGTATAATCAGCCCTGGAACGAACCAATTCCATCGAGCATCCAAAGAGTGGGTAACACTCGACGGTTGTCGTATAGTATACTGAAAATACATCAATGTCGATTCATGAAATGGAAATACTTAGGATTGCATTAAGGGGGGCTTTTCCTTTGGTGGTATGGACGATTTAAATTCATGTTTTACTAATACCGAACGCAATGTTTTAGGGAACTGTCCTTGCCCTGTGTTACAACGGATGCAATTGCTTTCAAGCATAGAGGCTCTAATACGGCGAGGGTGTGCCTGTATATTGGCCTTTCAAAATATTGAATAAAAAAACCTGCGCTCTAAAAAGCGAGAGGCACCCGAGAGAAATAATGAAAGCGGGTAATATGCCGAAGTAGCACTTTCAACGACCTGTTCAATCACTTCCTGATAACTAAAGGGTTTTGAAATGCCCTCTCTAGGTATTGCAAAAACTTCGTGGACTTCACGAGCCAAACCTAATTTTTAAGTATAGTATACGATTACCTATTGCTTTGAGCCGAATATTCCAGCTTCCCGAGCCTAACATTTATCCACAAGGAAGGGTACAACGTGGAGTCATAGGTTGCTCTATTGTGATATGCAGAACACATCCAAGTCTTCTCCAGAAAGTAAAACGGTGAATGCTTAAAATTACACGTTAGCGTTCAACGCTCATAATAGCTCAGCGAACTATGTATCAAAACCAATGTAGCTGAAAGTTGCCATGTTTCGGTTCACTGAGATTAACAACCAGCGTGCCATCTGTTGTGAAGCATGGAATGAACTGCTTCCCGCGAAAATATCCCCGCTCTGCGATTAACTTTGGACTGTGAGGTTAACCAGCTTACGCAGCTGCTTCAGCTATAAGTCCAGTGATGTAGACGTCCGAGTAGCTTCGCTGGTGATAGAGTTCGAGTCCTAGGAACAGGATGACCGGATCCTTTGACCAATGCTTCAGATTCTGCGCATAAGTTGACGAGTGAAAACATTTGAATGAAGATGTGTAACAGCGAACGATGGCGTTGCTTAGCATACTACAGACAGCTACTGAACTCACAGGAGACACTGATTGGTCCTTTGAGCCCGCCAAGTTTGCAATCGTGACTTTCACCCTACCGGATTTACCGCAGCACAACAGTCACACAGGTGTAAGAGCAATGTGATCACGTTTTACAGCGCACAGAGTCAGGAATTTGGACCATTATATTAGAAGGGACTTTTTTGAATCCACATTCACGCGGAGCACCGTGGAATTTGTGGTTTAATTTTCCTACGATTACGCACACACAGACATGAACAAGAAACCACTGAACGAAGCAGTGTCGCAGCGAATCAAACAGTGTCCTTGCACCGAAATCGAGTAAGCAAGCTCATGTTGAAGTTATTGATAAGTTTAGGTTTCCTAGTTTAAACTACTCAACCATTTTCGCAATGAACGTGTGGCTCTTCAAAAAGCACCCTTATAATCCTAATTTACCTGTTGAAGTTTACGGCAGTGTTAACAAGGCACGCCAAAAGAAAGGACTTTTCCTTCAATCGTTTTTAGGTGGCACGGCTGGAACTAGCTCAAAACAATGGTTTTCAACGTTCTAAAACTTCTGGAACGTTAAATATCAAGGCAAATCAAGGGTTTAACCCCATAAAGCAACTCATGCGCTCTGAGTGACGCTGTACTGGTGATCTTCAGGTGGGTTTCGACCATCTAAGGGTTCAGTACCACATGCTTAAACAACGTGCACGCGCTCTGAAGAATCCGCCATCATCGAAATACGCTTGCCGGGACCGCAAACTGAACTCGCTATCTCATGCTAAGTGGAGTAACTCCAAAGCCACTGGGCTATCGCGGCAGGTCTGGAACATTGCAAGCACAACACGAGTGACCCCAACCGTATCACGCGCAGCTTGACCCCCGGAAGCATGTTCCTCGGTACACGTCGGATTTCTTCCTGGCCATCTTACTTGTAAAAAAAAAAAATCGATTTGTTTTGTGCCAGCAGCTGCTAGCGATGCTTGTTGTTGCTGTTCCTGATTCGTATAGGCTTGTCCCTCCAAGTGGGAGCGCTGTTCACTAGGCGGCTTTCCGATAAACTTTAATGTGCCGTGCCGTTTCAGGTATAGTATCCGCGAATCCCGAATTATGTTCGCGCAAATTACAACAATGCATTGTTCATTTTATTCATGCACACGTCAGCATACTATTACGTAATGTTGGTTACTTCACTGCGGTATACTTATAAGCATCTTTTTAGGTGCTGATATAGTCAAGCGTAATGCGTGCGCGCGACCATGCGCAGCTCGGTAACGGAAGCAGGCGGAAAATGGGCGCTATGCAGTAAATGAGCCCCGGCCAGGGGGCCACGTTGAATAAGTTGTCCAATCTATCTACAGTCCCGCGTCACGGTGAAACCGTCTTGACCAGCGGCGTTCGGCGTGCTTCGGTGCAGCCGGCGCCAGCATGGAACACAAGTATTCTCTCGCGCCAGAACCGGTAGACCGCCACGTACCTCATGCTGCCTTGGCCGGCCGGCAGCACGCTGGCCTAGAGCTAGGGTGCACTGAAGTGGGTGCGCTGAGTTTGTGCCTACGCTAAGCTGAAAACGGCTCAATCGCCTATCATGTGCGCGCCTGTGATCCGGCGACAGCTGATCGCGTCACTGTTGCGGGCCATGAACAGGCACGCTAAACTATAAAGAGAGCAAAGTTGCCGCATTTCTGGTGTCCCCAGCATGACATGTTCATCATGGCCGAACGCACCCTGGCGCGCTGGAAAAGCGTGACGTTTTCCGCGCTTTTAGCAGCTCTCCTATGAACAGGTCGAATGAAAACACATATATGGATATGCATAGATTTGCGTTGCCCAGAGCAACTGAAAATACGCGGTATTTAGGAATATTCTCCTACTAGGGCACATACAACAGCCACATTTGTTCAATCAAATATTTATTTTTTATGCTTTATTGTCTTACAGATAAAAAACTATAATTGAAAAAAAGTTTTGAATATCAAGTTATATGCGCACTTACTCTACCAGGAGCGGACAGACATTTGAAAACAAAACAATATGATGGATATCTGGTCGGAACTATTAGCGCAAAGGACATGCTTCAATAATATTTAGCGGCTCAAAGCAATAACATCAGCTCATCCATTGTTTCCGTCACGTCTGCCCTTCGCGGCGTCATTTTTAATGACACATTCCAAGCAAGCACTTGCAAATGTGATTTATAATATATAAGTAAGGGGCTGAATGCCAAACGTCATTCATCACTTATTCTCAGAAGACTAAGTTCGGCGGAGCGGTGTGGCTTTGTTGCCGACACGGAGATTGGACCCGCGGCAGCACGTAAAAAAAATCACGCGCTGTCACGCGCTGGGTCGTTTTCTTGTCGCACTGATGCGAAGGGTGAAATCCAGCGTTTAGTCAAATGCTAAAAAAAAAAATTCACACATTAGGCTTCCTAAAAGTCAACGTGGCCGATTTTATTGATTTTATTGTTACCAATGGTATTTTTCCACTGTAACTGTGCCGTTAAATTTTTACGACTGGGGCTCTGTTAGTTCAGCCATTCGCATGGTGCACTTTATGATGTACACTGCAGGGGACTGTTGGGAGCAAAACTCGGTGCAGCTCCTAAATGGCCTGATATAGTTTGGAATTTCTGAAAACGTAAAACTATTGTTTTTAATGGTGAAATGAAAATTTACGCAGGCACATGTAGCATTCTCATGACAAAGTTGTTATTTTAGTGTCAATTCTTGTTTGTTTTGGAGGTCTTCGTACAATTCAAGTATGTGACTTAAGATTTCGGCTCTTGACGGGGAAGGACATTTGTATCGGGCTGGCGAACGCACGTGGTGCTGATATATTGAGATATATTGAGATATATTGTGACATATTGAGAAGACGAGTAAATTTTACAATTTATGGAGGTGTTCAAGAGTAAAGCATGCGCACACTGTTTCCATGGCGGTTAAAACACACAGCATAACGATGGCATTTCTTACAATGACCGTCAATTCTGTGCCTTGTACTGTTGCATGATTTGCTTGGCGAGATAGTTGTTTAAGTTCCTGACTTATCGTGAAATGGGGCCCCGCCTCTGCTTTCCCAATGGGCGTGGCCTTATTTCTATGCCATGGCTGATCTGGTATTGCGGAGAAATATGGATCTTTTCGGTCGTTTTGTGCTTCGTTCAACTTACATAGCAATTTATAATTTAAGCGTGCATGAGACATGTCTAATTATTAAAAATGTTCATAACATATTTAAATTGGTTTTCTATTTATACAGATTTAATGTAACGTCTTTCGCTGTAATGATTGAATATCAGACAACAGCATTCTCATTTTTGTCGGTGGCAAGAAAGAAAGCAATAGATGAATACTACGTAGGTGGGATAATTGGAACCAGCTTTATAATTGGAACCCTCCTTAAAATTTAGCCGCGAGGAATAATGTTTTCTCCAACATAGGGAAAATGTGGTTTGAGAACACGAATACTCCTAATGCATATAGGCCAATCGTACTTTAAATAAAGGGCCTTCAATAATTGCCTTGCCACACTTTAACTAATCATTACATATGCAATGTGATGCAGTAATAAACTGTAAACTACGCTGTAAGACTGGCTGTAAGATTGGCTGTAAAATTGGCTAAGCTTATAAAAATTGGCTGCAAGAAGAAAATCCGAAAAGTGCGACACGAAACAATTCAGCTGCTCCCATGGCAGTACTTCTTATGCTTAAGACTTCTCCCGTTTTTGAGATGCATAGCAATAAAGACCTCACGAAGCTGAAAAAAACATCCTTCTACAAATATTTCCTAATAAGGAAACCAGTCTATTTGTTGTCAAATTATTTGACAATTCAAAATGGTTCTGTACTCTTAGAAGTTGATTGCGGGGATAATGTATTAATAAACTGACACGAAAACACGTGAAAAGAGTTACTGAGTAACACATTAGCTTAGATGTTTGCGTCCGCATGAAATTCGAAAGAAATTGTTATTTTATATGCATTTATAAATAACTTATAAGCCTCTAGAGGCATTGCGCAAAGGAGGGATGTACATAAAATGTTAACACATTAGTGAAATAAAATAGTGGTAGTAGCAATTCAATAGATTAGTGGCAACAAGAAAAGGTAACCTAATGCACAATATACAAGCTATATATCAGAATAAACGCTATAAGCAACAGTCTAAATGTAAAAAAAATATACATGTGCGTGACGTGTACATTCAACAAACTCTAAAACGTTAGGGCTGTGAACATCAGTGTTTGCAGTCAGAAACCTTAAGCAGTTCTTCACATGTTTACATTATTATCAATGTGTAGTCAATAGCACAGTTTACGAGCCAGTGGGCTGCTTGAAGAAAGAGGAGGGAAAGGATTTTGGCTACGAATTGATAAAATGGTTCTCAATTATCATACTTTTTCAAAGGTACGATCACCAAAGCTTCTTAGCACGTATTTTCAGCGTTAGTCTTCTCACAACAGGTTAAATTACACGAAAGTGAAGACGCAGCAGTCATATGAACTATCAGAAAAAAGCGAAACAGTAGGCGAAATCAAATCAGCAAAGCAATCAGACCCATAACCAAAAAAATATGTCCATTTGCACAGAGCACGCTGTGATGCTTCCCAGCACTGCCGGTTCCTGTGCTGGCCACCAGTGGTAATGCAACGAGAAGTATTTGATGTTCTTTCGCTTTCGTATGCGCGTGAATAATTAAAAAAATACGTTAAAGGAAGGCCACCCAAGCTTCCATTACAAAACAAAGCAGAATGATGTCATGTTAAAAAGTTTCATGAGTGTGCTACTTTGTGGACTACAAAATATCCGCGTCAAATGAGCTAGCCGTGAGCTTACGGCGAGCATGCTGTGGTGCTTCCAGAGCTTGCCGCTGTCGATACCCGTGCTGGCCACCTGGTAGTGTGCGAACCCGTAACCCCGCACGTTCTGGTCGCGGTACCTCCGCATGATGTCCAAAGCCCGGTAGCGAACCTCGAGGCTCTCATCGTACTCCAGGGCAGTGCTTAGGGAAAGCAGAAACTGTTCCTTTGTGTTACCTGCCGCCATCTTCATGAAGTTGTCAAAGGCCACCTCTGAGATGTGAAGAGGGGAGGAAAGGTGCACTTGTCAAACGACGCACGATTTCATGGAGGTTGCGGGATACTTGCGGCTTTGACCAGAAATATTGTTTTCGTGACCATCCAGTGGTTTTCCTACCACACTATTTCGGGCTGATAGGTCCTACTATAATTTTTCATTGAAGCTAAGCAGGCAAGTTAATTATATTTCCGCGCGTAAAATAGTGAATCCGATTGCCGACTTGTCTTGCTTTGCTCCAAGCCGGTATATAGCATTGCCATCTCTTCTGCGCCATCAAAACCGCACCAGCTTGCCTGGTGCGGTTTCTTAAGCATTAAATTGTTTTAGCTCCCGTTGCCGGCGACCTTCTGTTACCTTGAGCCAAAAGCCAGAGCCGTTATCCGGGGTCTCAAAGGAGAACATCCGCGCAAGTTGCGAGAAGTGAGATCATACGGGAAATCTGACAAAACTTATGAAAATGAGGTTTCTAGCCCCCAACCCTACGTACAGGACTGCATTAGATACGCTAGTTAGAGGCCAAAGAAGTTACAAAAAATATTGCATCCGAGTACTACCTATTGTTTGTTCACTCAAGCTGTAACTTCTGGTATCCTGAAGTTCTTTTTGTCATTTCAAATAGGGGACGTTCAAAAGGCGTATACTGGGCACCATAGACTTCATTGCCACCTTTCGGCGCTGAGATAGGGCTGCCTATTCTCTTTTGAATGCCAGCGGTCCGTGAGTTCCGCGGCGTGGCTTTTGCGTCGTCTCGAGAGATGGCGCCACGCTGCGTGGCGCCTCCTTCAGGCTATTTTCCTTTTCTGGTTGGGCAGTGCGCCGCCTCCATGGCGTCTTTCGCTGCCTGTTGTGCCGCCTTCAAACAGTTTTCTTCTTCGAACTGGGCAGCGTCCATATGAACCAGTGGACAGTATGGCGTGGTGAGGTGGGGTGTGGTGGGGTGGTGTGTGTCGTTGCGAACATGCCCTACCCCCCTTTTAAAATCGTGGCTAGTATAACCTCCAAACCATGTAGCTTTGCCGTTTGCCATTTCATGCCTACATCCACTTTCAATAACGGGAGAGCGAGCAATTTTTATACATTCTTTTTAACTGCGCGAAAATAGATAGCACACAGAGAACATGACACACACAAGCACCACTACCAACTGTGTAATGAAGGGAAGGTTAAAAAAATACCTTTTCGCGCATGCACGATACATTGACAGTGTAAATGTCGGGTTACCCGCCGTGGTTGCTCAGTGGCTATGGTGTTGGGCTGCTGAGCACGAGGTCACGGGATCGAATCCCGGCCACGGCGGCCGCATTTCACTGGGGGCGAAATGCGAAAACGCCCGTGTGCTTAGATTTAGGCGCACGTTAAAGAACCCCAGGTGGTCAAAATTTCCGGAGTCCTCCACTACGGCGTGCCTCATAATCAGAAAGTGGTTTTGGCACGTAAAACCCCAGATATTATTATTAAATGTCGGGTCATGCTTTCCTCCACTATGCTCATCATGCGTACGTGTGAAGAAAAAAAAAACTTAGTCTGTAGAATACCGAGGAGTTACTGACGTATCAATAGCATGAGCATGACCCTTCTTTTTAAGTACACAGCTTATAACAGTGCTCGTTCTCTTTGCCCCCTACTCTTTCACAGAATCATGAAATAAGAAAAGCAAGCATCGCCACAGTAGGATTTGCAGTGCGTGTCAAGATGCGTACCGTCACAATTTCTAAAAATGTTTAAGCGCTCCCTGCGTGCATTTGTCTCTTTGGTCTCATGTAGGATTTTCCGCATCTGAGGGTGATTTTGTTCGTCACCACAACAGGGCAAGGCTCGTGAAGCTTTGTACGCTTATTTGTGGATCATCACTTCTCATCACACATAATGCAAGGGCATAGTCTTACCGACTTGACGGGGAGTGAAAAGACCAAAGAAATACCGTTCCTGTTCGTCACTTCCTCGATGTTACGGCTAATATCGTGTAGATAAGGCACCATTCCTCGTTTTACTTCTCTCCATTGCATCTTTAACATTACTGCATATTTCTTTTCCATAATTTTCCCCTTCTGAAGAAGGGACTAGGTGACAGCACCTGCCAGCGACTGACGAAACCCCGTTTTTTATAAGTCTAGTTACGTATTCGGAGAAACTTCCCTACATAGTGTGGGGTAATTATTTCCGCTTAGCCGAGTCTATGAAAAGCGAGGCGATTTCACGTTTAATAACTTTGTCTGCGTGGAACCAGCTGTTTTCTGACGCCTTCTTTTCCCTAGGTAGTGGTGTCAGTGTGTGTCATGTTTTTTTTTCCTGCTGTGCCTCTTCTTACACCGTTAAAAACAGTATAAAGTAAACGAACACGACCTTTGTTATCATTCTCGCTACAGGTGCAGATATATCCGAGAGGTACGCTGATGTTGGTAGCCCATACTGAAAACGGCCAAACATACTGTCCTTTCGGAGAGTATGCTGTTGGGCAATTTAGTACATATATTTCGACGTTGTTGAAAACCAGGTGTCTAATGACTTCAAAAGGGTTTGGCGTACGTGGGATTTGGCCATTTATATGGGCTTGTGGTAAAAAAATGGCCCTTGCGCGCCTATAGAGCCTTGTAGCGAGTTGCAAAAGGTACGCAAACGATGGCATCAATGAGACAAGAAGCAAGAATTATTCGCGGAGTTGGTAAAACTAAAGACAAGGGCGTAATTATTATCAGTATAGTCGAAAATAAGCACATTGCACCATAGACTTCGCTACCTCTGGCATCGTCCCACCTGGTCTTCTGGTAAAAAAAAGGAAAGGTGTACTAACCAAAGTTGACGCAAAAGAGGACAAGACTGATTTTCACGTGCTTAAATTAAGAAACGAATGAAAAATCGTGACAGGAATATGAAAATAAAGGGTCCGGCAAGAAAATGTAGCGTCTCACAATTGAACATAGAAAATAATGCTGACAATGTACAGATATCACGGAATTCTGCAACATTGCATCATCTTTATCGCCCACACTTTCAGCACATATGCATACATAGACCACGCCTTTGTTTTTTGATCTCTTTTTTAACACAGCAGCTCCTCACAGCAATGGTAGGCCTCGAAGACCGGATGCTTTCTGAGCAGGGGATCTTGGAATACCAGCTAATGCGGTCCCCTCACCAGAAGGTGACAGAACGCTACTTTGTTACTTCGTTGAGGTGACCTGGTTGAATGAATTGACCACTCCCGCGTTTTTTCTTATGCGAGTGCATGCATAGGTTTTTTCCCTCCATTCTGTGCGCTTGCTTTTCCTTTTCGTCTTTCCGCCTCCTCGTACTCTTTCCAGAGTGAAGCGCTACAAACAATACGTTTGACATTGGGTTTTCGTCCCTACCTTTCATCTTTCATTTTGTCTCGTTCTCAACGCCCTGGATTTTGCTATCATGCGACATTTTTTTTTCTTTCAATAAACACTGAGGTTTACGCGTGATTTCAGCTAACTAGAAATAAACTTTAAAAAAAAATTGGAGGACGCTTAAGCTTCGCCTTTAAGACTGGAACGCGATAGCTTTCAAAGATGCTTCATGGCTTCTTACGCTTCCCGGCAACTGCAGTGCATGCAACCGTATTGTCTATCGGGAAACGCTGGCGGTGAGGCCTATTCTGGTAGAAGCGCAACCTCAGGCGTGAGCAGCGATGCGGCCGAGGCGAGTGCCGTCTGGAGGTGTCGCAAGGAACCAGGCCCACCGCGTTAGGGCCTTCGAGGTTTAAGTGCGCCGGGGCGCGCTAGTTTCGGAGGATGTGGCCGCTCTATAAATGATACAAACTCTGGAAAAGGGGTTTAAACGAGAAGGAAGCAGGTTAACCGAAGGGCTTCATTTTTATTAGTAATATCATAAGAAGCCAACAAACACTGATACCAATGAGAACAACGAGGAAATTGTGCTTAATAAGAGAAATAAAGAAACGATAAATTAATGGAAATGAAAATGGATGAAAAAACAACTTGCCGCAGGTGGGCAACGATCCCACATCCTTTGCATTTCACGTGCGATGCGCTACCAATTGCGAAATGCGAAGGTTGTGGGATCGTTCCCACCTACGGCAAGTTGTTTTTTCATCCACTTTCATTTCCATTGATTTATTGTTTGCTCATTTCATTTATTAGGCAGAAGTAATTCCCCTATGTTGTCCTTCGTGTCAGTGTTTTTTGGCATCTCATGATATGACTAATAAAAAATTGGGCCCCTCGGTTAACCTCCTTTCTTCTCGTTTATCACATAACGAGGGTCTCGAATCCGGCAACATTGATGCCTCCGGGTAGCATGTGTGGGTTTATTGACCGGCTGCCTTCACCCAAAAAGATCACGTTTTCGTGATGCCTGCGGCAGGAAGGATGTTTCACATCCGCCACCAAGGTCTGTGTGTGGTGGCGCTGGCTAGCACTCCCAGGGTTCTACTAGGAGACAGAAATATCCAAGAAAGCGGATGGGGAAACGGCGCCGCAGTAGCTCCATTGGTAGAGCATCGTACGGGAAATGCGAAGGCTGTGGTATCGTTCCCCACTTGCTGCACGTTGTTTTTTCATGTACTTTCGTTTCTATTAATTCATCGTTTCTTTATTTCACTTATTACGCACAATTTCCCCTATGTTGTCCTGGGGGGCGGTGTTTGTTGTCTTCTTATGATATGAAAAACGGGTTTGTGTTTGAGCTCCCGCGTAACAAAATTGTGTTTTCCCCTACATCCAATGTACGTACAATCCAATGTTATCACGTTTCCAGGTTGTGTGTGCGTAGTACGTAACGGTTTTTCTGGCGTATTTTACCTCGAGAAATTGAATTAGTTCAGTAATTTGCTTGCCCTACATGGAGGGCCCGCGTCGGTAAAAATGATATCTTGTCGAAACGATGGTTGACGCTGGACGCGGGACGACGACACCAGATATTTCGCGACACGAGGCCCTTAATGCTCGAGCATTAAAAAGTCCTTGTTCACGTTACTAAAATAGAACAAACCCAATGTTCGTGGTCTACTTGGGCAACTAAAAGTATTCTTTATTTTGAGCTCAGGTAACTATTTCGGAAAAATTAACCAACTTTTAAAGCACTGATTCAAACGCAAAACCTTTAATGTAAAAGCTGTAGAACCCATTCAGAAATATCGGAATAGTTTATTTCTATGATGATGGCTTCATAGTTTAATTTTTTTCTGGGCGCAAAGAAAGCGCGCGACATTTAAGAGAAGTACCACATGTCTATACGCTCAAGCGCAGACCTTATGCTTGGGGCAGGACTAGGGCGAAGGCCGTTACCTCGGCCCAAACATCCATAGAGTCGCGTTAGTTTTTCCTACGTGCTTGTATTCTTTCAACTGTTTCGCAGCCGGATCCTGTGATACAATACTTCACTGATGTATAGCGTATAGACTCGCGGCGTAACGGCCGCATCCGGGCAAGGGCCGCACCCGCCACTTGGCGGCCCAAAACTCGGGAAAAATATTTACAACGGAGAAGCAATCGCGTTAGGTGCCACCGACGCCATGCGCTCGCATCGGTGAACTTTCGCGCGCTGCGTACTTCCGTGTGCCGCCACTAGATGGCGGGAGCAGCGCGTTGACCTCGGATGCAATGGTACATCCGGTAATTCGGGTTGTGCGCAATTTTGACTAAAAGGTTTCGTCCCGTTTAGGAACCACAGCTTGATAAAATTGTGAAAAAAGAATGCGATCCTTACACGAGGGTGTTTCAGCTAACTTTAGCCAGAGTTAAAAAATATGCCGATGCACTCTAAGACAGCGCGACCAAACGCATGTGGCTCAATTTTGTATGTAATATGTCACGCCATTTTTTTTGTACTTTGCCTAATTATACAATCAGTCAAGGTTAATAAACCAACTTCTGAAGCAACGAAGCTAGGGAAAAATTACAATGAGAAAGTTGCAAAGTGGTTTGCAAAACCTACGAACGAACAGTTCCTGTCTTACTATCTATTAAGTATTAGTGTTTTTCAGCTTACTGCGGATGCCTGCGAAATAGAAAAAGCACCACCTCACAAGCCCACTTGCACGTTGTTATTGCACTGCTCCCAAGCGTTCCGGGCAGAAACGAACGCAGCATTTAGCCTGGCGTGCTGCCGCAGCGCCTACTTATCGCTATCATGAACCGGCGTAAGGAAAGCTTATTGCTAATGTAAATCGCACAGCCAACGCCTTCGTCACCGCCCTGTCGCCTTTTAGGCGGCAGCACGCCGTGCTCGATGCTATGTTGCTTTGTACGCGGACAGTTTGGGAGCGCTGCAATCATGGCGCGGAAGCGGGTATGTCACGTGGTATTTTTCTGCTATTTCGCGGACATCTGCAGTAAGCTGAAACACACGAATAGTTAATAGATATAAAGTTACAAACTGTCAAATCGAATATTTTTCATAGACTCTACAGCTTTCTGACGAATTTATATATATATATATATATATATATATATATATATATATCACCAAATAAGGCAATGACTCAAGCATGCCAAATGCCAAACTCAATTATTTTCTTGGGCCACAGAACTCTGCCCGAACAGCTTTTGCGGATGCCCTCAATTAGGGGCGAGAAAGAAAAACCGACTCCAGCATTTTGTAGGCTGTGGTTTTGCGTGTCAACTACAGAGTCCTCGCTGATTGGCGAACAGTAAAGGGCCACTGCAAACGGGATACGTTTCGAGAATTCAACACATCAACTCACGGTTGGAAGAGGCAATGAAGTCATGAGATTGCCTTGCAACTCGAACGTGCTCGAAAATCATGAACGCGCACAGGCCATCCGGCGGAGGCATGGTGGTACGAAGCTGGCCCCCTACTACGCAGACGACCAGTGGACGTCCGGCATGTGGATGTACAGAAGTAGCTGCGTGAGGGGAAAAACAGGTGCAATAATTGTAAACTCCCTAGATTGTTCACTACAGTTGCTTGTAATGACCGCTTCAGATCCTGTGACACCAGCATCGCAAACAGCATTCATCATTTTCAAATTTATTTCGAGAGTGATGAGTTCAAATCATCTGGTGTAAAATAAAGCTGCATCTCTGGTGGCACTATATGGGAAGCGCGTAATAGATTTGACTCATTGCTTTTGGAGAAAATTGATGCTGTTTGTGATACGTGCTACCGAAATGTAAACGACGACGAAAATTGTAGGTGCAGACGCTTTTAAATTCTACTAGGTAACAAGATAATCTTGGATTAAAAGCACAGGAGACGAGCAGCCATGTTATGTTAAAAACCTGTATCTGTGTGTTTAGAAAAACAATATTTGCATTCATATGAACGAAGCGAAAGATGTACTCTGGTTTCACACTTAAGGAAGTACCGAGGCGATCATTTGCCCGTGCGACTTGACCAAGGAGCTACTTTCTCAGAATTGTTAGAGACGTTTTGACAAAAAGAAGCGGCTTCAAACGATTTTATGTATGTACGATGTTGTAGGGTCTGTGGTTAAAAAGCACATTTAGAAGAAAATGATTTCTTTTCCTTTTAATAGCCAGGTGTGTGAATTTATGTATTCTGTTGTACATGTGAGTAATGTAGCACTTCTGGCTCAAGATGGTTCTTTCCGATGAACGTTTCTCTTTAACACTTCATTACAATTACGGTGGACTTCGTAATAAATATCTACTGTTCTAACAGTACGTAACACGCCCATAATCTCCTAACTTGTGTTCTCAGGATGAAGCAAATGGTTGTTATGTTGTCCACATGATGGTATATTATTCGCACAGGCTACCAATATATATACAGGGTGTCCCAACTACGTCATCACCAAGATATAAAGATATTCATATGCAACATTGCTGAACAGAACCAGGGTAATGTTGTTTGCCATCATTTGAATATATTCGGATTTCTTTTTTGCATTCTGACTAGCCGCTGGAGGCACTTTGCGTGTATTCGCGGGCTTCTTTCCCGCTCGGAAAAACACTTTCATGTAGCACGTATTGAGCAACAGAAAGCTGTATCGGGAGTATTTCACTTTATTCTACAATATTCTCATTGACAGTTTTAATCTAATTATAATATTCGAGAAGTTGAATAAATAATTAAGAACAATTATGTAGTTCCGCGGAATGCAAACAAAATATCTGAGTTTCTCCAAGCGACGGCAACCAACATTACCTTAGTTCGGTTAAGATATGTGGCATTTGCGTATATTTAAATCTTTGGGCATGATAGTTGGAAAACCCTGTGTGTATTTAGCAAAGCTTGACAGAGAGCTCGATGCTTATTTTCTATTTATGTTCTAATAATTATTTACTAAAATGTCACTAAAAAGCAGCAAGTTGGGAACGTTCACAGGATGGACATTATGGATTTCCGAAATACTCCGAAGGTTTTTGCAGGTGGTACCCACGATAGTCAGCGCATGTGCTCGATGATCATTCAGAGTGTCGTAAAGTTCACAGAGCGGTATCGGGTGATCCTTAGCTTCACTATACATCAAATTTGCTAGGTACTGCCTCATCAGAACTAGAAAATCTGGCAATGAAAGTTTTTTACTGATAATAGTACCTGCCGAGTGGAAGTCACTGCAGGAAACCGTGTGGACGTATGTTTAATGTAGTCTTTAGCATATTAAATGCACAGCTTTACCCACTTCCTGATGTTTCAACGATGACCTTTAAAGTCATTTCCTGGAGCCCTCCGGGCTTATGCTGCGACGAATTGATGCAAATCGTGAACAATACTAAAAAGCTGTCCTATGATTTCCACTTTGAGTTTGGATGCCAAATCTTTCGTGGGATGCCAAATCTGCACAGAAGGTAGACGGGTGAGCCTGGTGAATCCTTGTTTTTTTAAGAACTTTGTCCATGTTTAGTTTATTTCCGCATAAATGTTGCCATCGAGGAGCGACGAGCTGCCCTGTTCTCGAAAGTCTGATCACTGCGATGAACGCGTTCCATTAGTCAACAATGAATGCAGTAGTCAAAGAAGCCGGTGAATTTTCTACCGTTGCAAATCAGGTTCATAGGAATCGTGCCTTTGCGGTCAAGAATAGTCATCACAGTCATATTAAGTCCATCAGAAAAAGGACTCGCCATTTAAGCGCAAGACCAAAAGACTCTTGCTATAAACAGTTCTGCTCGTTTCGGAAGTCTGTGTCACTGATTTTCCCACAGTGAAAGACTTCATGTTCACAGTTTCTTTAACTTGATAATTTATGACAACGGGGAGAAGCACGCCTTCGATTAGTGATCTAACGCACAGTTACTTCCTTTAGCAAATCTTTACACGTCCTGCAAAAGATAAATATTATATTGCCACATCTTATAGCTTTATTATGACGCATTAAACGCTTGTAACCTATTAGCCGTAAGAGAGTACACCAAGATCCTCCCTGAAACTTAATTCGCAAACCTTATATTAGACGAAAAGGAAACGCCAAATGTGGGACTATATCGGGAGAGTACGCAGAGAAAATATGCATGTCTTCTTTCGCAAGCTTTTACTCACCCTTTACGATGGCTGTGGAGGACAGCACTTGGGATATTTGCGGCGTCTTTCTTTTCGAAAAGGACGTTTCCGTCGTGTGAGGGTGCGGTGAACTAGACACCGATTTCGGTTGTCGCCTCACAGTGGAGGAATGTAGGCTTTGCGATGTCGGATTAGTGCTTCCTTTTGGTGCCACCTCGGGGGTTGATGTGGAGGGGCGCCGCGACGATGCAGCTGGAGGCTTGGGCAGCGCTGTAGACGCGTTGGTCTTGTTGTGCGCAGTCGATATCTTTTTGGGAGGCAAGGTCGCCGCACGGCCCGACGCTGCCTGTGAGTATGGCGACCATATATCAGGGTGTTTTGTTTTAGTGAAAAGAAGGAGCAACAGTTATACGTCGATAATTACGCTATAGAGCGAATAAAGGCCGCCGTTACACTGTCTTTACGCGATTTTCGGGAGTAAGGGGGGACAAAATGACGATGCATTTAAAAGTAAAAAAAAATAATTAAATGTTTATTTATAGTATTTCTCAAATATCGCTTGCGTTATAGACATGTACCCCTACTAGCCTTCACCCATTTTTTTTCTCATCGGTTGCGTCACCTTTCACTCAGCACAAATCGCTTTCTTTGCTCCGTACGTCTAGTTAGTGAACATCTTCCAAGAAATCTTAGTATGTGCCAGTGATAAAGCACTTGCCAATCAGCTGTAGTTTCGTAGTTCTTCGGAATCAAAGTTTCTTCGAATAAACTTGAAATTAGCTTGATCGTTGCAAGGAAATATTTGGAAAGGTGAGAGACTAGAGTAATGAGCAACAAGCATCCGGCATTTTGCTCTCAATTAGCCTGCTCTCATTACACGGATGGCTTAGCTTTACTGTTATCACGCCCTGTCTGGCTGCTTCGCAGAAATTGGGCGTTCAACGTACTGTAGGCTCCACGTATGAAAAAGAAATGTTCGTGTGCCACAAAGCTCAAGCGGGAAAGGTCTAATTCTTGCTGGTAAAAACATGCTGTCGCAGTTAAATGCATGAACCTGAGACCTCAACTCCAGTTTTTATCTACTACTTGTCAGCCTACACAAAGGGCTGAATTCGCAAGCCTTGGGACCGCATTCACAAAAAGCACTTACACTAACGTATTGCTAGAAGTAAATTCCAGGCAATTTTGATTCTGGACATATCCTTAGCGAAGGTAGCAGCGCTATGAGAAAACACTCATAGCCTTCGTCAGAACAAAAAGCTGTGTTAATGCAGCCAGACGTGGGGATCCAGCTTTTACTCCACAGCACTCACACTTCAATTAAAGCGGTGCGCTTGAAAAGGACATAAATACATGAAATTAGGGCACAGAAAGCACTGGGGTGTGCCTACTATTATTGTTTTACTCGATACCCACAGCGCCAAAAAGGCAATATAGTGGTGGGTTTAAGTCACGAGTTTGCCGTTGACTCGCATTTTGTATATAATTTATTCTACTACCATTCCTGAACCATGCTTCTATTTTACTTCTTTCGGAGCATACAGCTTGTAAATAGAACTTATTCTTTCATACCTTCTTAGTTCCGGGTAACGTGTGGAACCAGACTTCCTCCTCGGTCTCCGTGGTGGCGGCGTCTTGTTCGGATTTTCGCTCCGCTGACAGATAGCCGAACGATATATGTGAAAATGATATCAACGCAGCTATGTTGTGTGACAATTTACGAGTTAAGAAACTGAGGGTGAAAGTGACGTCACCAAATCGCATGTTGCTTTGCAGCGTTACAATATTTAACAGTGCCACATTTTACTTGTCGACGCGAAATTAGACGCGCATCTTACATGTGAGCAATTTAAAATCTCCGTATAGCTCTGAAGGATGCATGCACGGTTTTAAGAAGCTTTTTTAACCTTCCACAATCATCGTTCCCTGTCTATTTTTCTGAAGGCTGTCACGCAGTATGGCTTGTTAATTTCGAATAAGGAATTGAAATCGGGCATTTCTGCTTGTTGCTTCACAAGTCAACAGATATGGCGGCGCTTTCTGGTCTATATTGAGCTGCTTTATAAGAAGCTTCATGGATATTTTTGTCCAAGGAGAAATACGGAGGCTGAGTTTGTTCGCCTCACTTCGCTTGAACACGTGTTACATTCTCATGTATCTGCTGATTTCGTCGATTTCCACCGTTTACTTAAAATACACGATATTAAATCTAGACGTTCTTCTCGCTGTCAACAAGTGAACTTTAAGGATCGCCCGTGGGTATTACAGCTGCAGCGTCCAGAGAATAATAAGCCGGAATGTGCGGTGCTGTTTCGGCGTTAGTATTCCGTAACCAATTACACGTACACGTTTGCAAAGCGCGTGAGACCCGCCAAATATGTGGAAATTATTATTGAGAGACGGTACCGAAGAAGTTGCAGTCTTTTGACGATTGCCTGCAAGATCGCATGTGTGACAGCTGCTTCGATGAAAGCGCTTACTGGGTTCAGTCTAACGCAGAAAACACAGCTGCGTCTGAGAGGGAAGGCTCCTTTGGAAAAACTTTCAGTAACCTCCTGCCATCTTTCAATGCGGTTTTCACTCCCGTTGTTAAACGTAATACGACCATGCATTGATTTTTTTCCCTTTTGGCGGATGATCATTCTTCACCGGAATATCGTTCTATCCAATTTTTCGCCGGGCGCAAGTTGTGCACCTTGATCTGAAGTATCATGAATGCGATAGGGAACCGGACGCAGAAGCATCTTCATACTGGCAGCAGTGCGAGATCACCTAACCTAGTGAGCCGATGAAGAATATATTGCAGGGAACATTCCGCGTTCGCGACGCCCTCAAGCCACCGCCGATATCATGGAAGGCGTTTCCACATTCTGCACATCATATATATATATATATATATATATATATATATGCTTGTCTATACGTGTCCACCTAGGCGTATCGTATGTGTTCGAAAGCTACAGTGATAAGCAAATTCGCTTGTCAACTTCAAGCTAGCATTAAGCGTTCGCATTTCTGTTGCTGTTCAGAACAGTGGCTCGTTTCGGTCGTACCCCAAGTGGGTGGTATCGACATATCTTATAGGAAGACCAAGCAGCCTCAGCGCCGTCTGGCAGGGCCCGGTGCCTGAACAATAGTCTTATCTAATGAAATAGCACGGGACGCGAATAGTGTTGTACGCTATCGAATGTGCGCGGACCTGCGATTACTCTGGAGTGTGCGATAATAACGTTTAAATATTAGAAGGACGTGACTCGTGACTTGATTTTTCCGAAAAACGACTGCGCTCGGCGATAATTGTAATGATTCGACTTTAGCTTGTCTAGCTGAGCACGAATTTGTTCAGGAAAGCACTCGATGTTTAACTGAAACTTTCGACACTATTTCTGCTTTCATAGCGCCACTACAACATGGCAATATGCTTTTTTCAATGAAATATTCATTTATAATTGAACGAGACCTATATAGGACGAGGCTTAAGGAAATCTTTCTACACAATACAAGAACTTGCTCGAAGAATACGGTGCCACCTAATGGCATAGTATGCAAGATAAATTGACAATAAAATGAATGCATAGCATATACTGACGAAATAAACATTATACAAGGGATCAAGTAACGAAGGGCACAAGGATAATAATGGGCACACAGAAAATTGAACATATTTTGATAACAAAATCCTTAGGTCCTAGTAGACAGCAAACAAAAACAAAGTGCTTTTGTTTAAGCCGCGATAATGATGATCTAAATATTTTTTATACATCTCAGCTTTTACGTGCTAAAACCACTATATGATTTTGAGGCACGCCGTAGTGGGGGACTACGGATAAATTTTGACCTGGGGTTCTTTAACGTGCACCCAATACACGGTACACGGGCGTTATTGCATTTCATGCTGATCGAAATGTGGCCGCGGCTATCCGGATTTGGTTCCGTACGCTCAGGCTTAGCAGCGCAGTGCCAAAGCCACTATGCCATCACAACGCGTCATGATGATGCTTGTTAATACCCAATAGTACCTTGTTCTAGAACTAATTCCTTGCAATGGATGTGTTATGTTTGCTATCGTTATTACGTACCGATGGTAAGTACAAATTTGCAAGCAAAAAGTTACAACATATCTAATTATCTTTACTGTATCGACCAGAAAGCACGCGCTGCGCTCGCGTCTTTCTGCCCGTGTACATAAAAAAATAAAGTTTGCTACCTAAATAAAAATAAAACAAATCAAAACGGACATATTACCGGCACTCTGCCTTTCCATGAGTAGCAAAACCGCGATGGACATCATCAGCACAAACAGGACGGCTCCTACCACGTACACCTTTGCTTTTGACCTGTAGGAAACGGACGACGTAGACCATAGAGGAGGTACATGCTTTTTTTGCAGACTAAAACATGAATGTTTAGAAATAAAATGTTTCACTTAGATTGACGATCTTTCTGACGCATTTTAGGCGACATTAGGTGTAGTCATGGTAGAAATTTCTGCCATATGCGATTTTTAGATCATGCAGAATTTTGTTAATTGCATGCTGGAGACAGCGTATAGTCCTTGAGCTAAATCATTGTACGGAGCAGACAATACTCACATGAGAAATTGAAATGCGTAATTGCCAAATTACCAAAAAGCCATGCATTGTCTTTCGGAATAATAAGTTTACAGCAAATATTGCAATCTAAGAATTGTAACCGGTGTGTTTGCGAAGCCAGTGGAACGATTTCTATGGACTGAATGGGCTTTGATATATGCGCCATGGAAGTTGGAGCGAAAATGCGCTCTTCTTCCATCTACTTGTTTAAGAAACCATCCTTTTTTGCAATGAAGCACAAACGTAAGTTGAGCGCCCATGTATTTCACCGTAAAGTTTTGGAATGAGTATCTAGAAACCGGTGTCATCCTGAAGATAACTTCCAAGCCGATACGCCTTAGAAACTCACCAACTACAATTCGTAAATTGGAGTATGTGCCGTGAAGTAAGTAACTGAAAAGGTATTTAGTGCATTGTTCCAGATTAGGAATGGCGCGCCACAATATGCACAGACATGAAGTGATGGAACCAGTGCGTTGTCCCGTCACTTCATGTCCATGTATTCTTAACCTTGAAATTTGAATAACTAGCCCGGCATAAAGTTTTAATTAATAATTGCGGTTTTGTTATTTAGCGGAAATGTATTTTGATTTCCAGTGCAAGCATTGTGATAATTTAGATAATCCAGCTGAGTGATTAGAGTTAGGTTGTCTGCCACAGGCGATTTTTAAGAATGATGTATGCCCTCTAATAAAAGCAGCCGGTATAGCGAAAGAAAAGTTAACTTGGGCCTTCTCACTTTTTGTCAACGCAACGTCACTTATACTATGAAGACGAAACAATCCATGCTTTTCTTACAAGGTTAGCTCTCTCCGCCCGATGAAATATAGTCTTCGCAAGAACAGCATGACAATTCGTTCTCTTTTCTTCGTCATCGAAGATGAACGAAAATCGCCCTCTTCTCTTTGGCATAACTTCAATAGGTTTCTGGACATACCAAACCTGCCGCAAGTGCTTTAAGTTTTCTGGACCTGTTCAAGCTAGGCATGTGACATCAATAAAAGACAGTTCTTTACACGTTTGGAAGAAATTGTTCATTGATTGACTGAATAAATGATTTTAATGGCGCAAAGACCAATTCTGGGCAAAGGGCCTTATAAAAGGTTCACTGTGGTGAACTTCTGGGATAAATTACTATTGTCACTTTTTTTAGAGCTGCCATTTTATGTGAATCTCTGAGGTGTTTGCAACAAGAGATAGAAATTTATGGGGCAGAACTATAGCCTCTCGTTCGCAAATGTTTTTTCAATTGATCGGCTACCTTCGCTCATGATGCGTCCAGAAAGAGAATTGGCTGTAATTTGCCCTCACGATGAATTTGTGAATACAGACCATAATTCGTAAACTATGTAGGATGCTTTGTAATAACCGTTTCAACTGTGAATAATTACTCTCGTAACGCCGGCCCTGTGCGCAATGATGGCGCTCCTTCCTCATTCTTCTGACAAAAAAAAAACATTTTCTTAGCAGGAGAGTGACACGCCGTGCTCAGCTGCACAGAGTGCACATTGTGTGCCAATAAGCCAGCTTCATATTCATAAGAAAACCCTTAATTCAGTCATTGTTCGTAAAAGAAATGTCTAGCAAATCATAATACTGAACATGTAATCGAAGGTGGCCAGCGAACGGCAAACATGACTTACGAGGGGCAAGCTTTGTGAATACTGCTCCCGTTGTTCATGTGTAAGTGAGGAGGCGACCGGCTAAATTTCCACTGGTGCGACTAGCGGCTTTGTTCCGCCCTCCACTGCTTATAGCAAAAACTTTGCACCCTTCGGTGTGCTTCTTTGTATCAGGAATAACTTCTTGCTCCTAAGCTTTAAGAATGAATCGTTCATAGGAATAAATAAGAGTTACTTTCTGGTAGTACTTCCTGTGGCATGTAAACTAGATTGCATGTATATTCGTGACAGATGACACACAAGAAAAATGCAGGTAATTATTGATAACATTCATCATTGTCAACCTTTCGCGTCAGGCTGTGATCCGGTGCTGAGAATAAACACCGATTAAAAAAAAAAGAAAACTTGATTTGCCTCTCCCCACCCCTCCCTCCTTGCTGATGCAGGCTGATGATCTCTTGCCGACTGTTCAGCTTCGTCCAAATACAGGACTTGCGCCACTGTTTCGTGCAACTAGGCACCATGGAGCGCTAGGCATGTGAAAGTTCCTCTTAAGTCTGTCAGATCGGCTGGGGGCTGTTAATGACAATGTGGCACTCTATTAGAACAGCTACGAGCAAGTCGGTAACGAAAAATTGAAGAAGTCCGCTACAGAGAAGTGATGAAGTCGCCAAAGGAAGCAGCCGATCGTGGGGAAACACGTGAAGGGAACAGAATGCGACCAGAGTGCGCATTTCGCGAGGTGCGCTGACATACCTAGAAGTGTAGAACGAGAACTCAGGCCATTTTAGTTACCATCAAAGAAAGCTTCGCTCGCGAGCAATTATAACATAATTTAGTTATGGCGGAATTAACGACACTGAGATTATCTTCACTTATAAGCTTTTCCCAGCTATCTAGCAGCAACGTACGACAACAAAGGTTTATAGCCTTTCTGGTAAGGGTGTTAGCAAGGGGACAAACAGGCACCCTTAAGGATGCAAATTGTTTTCTTTGTATAGCTCAACAATAGCAACAAATACTTACCGCTTCATAGTCCGTGCTTATTGCGAATTCTGAGAATGCTTTTTTGTTTGGTTACCGAGGCGACGCTACTCATGCTACAATATTGATGGTTGTGGAAGTGTTACGGAAAGAAAAGACTTACGGTGCTGCTGTAAAGGAGGAACAAACAAATGCAATATTGCATATGATCATATTTGGGAATTTGATTGGTGCAAATTCGGATTCGCCTATGGTTCTGCCACAAGTGTAACGTAGAAACTCTTCTTATGACGGCAGGAAGAGCTGTTGTATCCTATTTCTTATAATTGCCAAAAGTGTAAAAAAAAACAGGACATAAGAAGGAAAGCATGACACGACGAGCGCTACTTCAAACTAAATTTTGTTCATGGAAGACCACGCTTATTTATCAGTGGACGCGGATATCAAAAACAAAGTGCAGTATTTTGCAAGCGTGCCCCCAAACGCCTCACAAAGTGTAAGGTAGATATACCAAGATAACTGTGACACAGCTCTGCTCATAAAAAAAACACAAAAACCAGTGCTCAAAGAACGTAGGACTTATATAGACGCGCTCTCACTCCAGCCTTTGTCATGTGGCCACTGATAAAGTTGCATTTGCAGCGAAAAACGACGTATCGTCATATGCTATTTCACTCGTGCGAAGGTTTCTCGAGGGATGGCTGACACATGTGGAACCATCTTTTTTCAGTGTATAGAGAGCCTCTAAAACGTCCCTAGTTCTCCTATTTTTGTGCCAGAAAAGGACTGATGTGCCTTTCGAAGCGGGCACGTATGTGCATTGTCGGCAGTGTACTGTAATATGCGAATATGGTGACCTTTGTGGTGCTCTCTAAGTCTCATCTCCAGGCAGCGGCCTGTCAACCCCATGCATTTTCGTCCAAATGAAAAGGATTGTGGCATAGAGCACTACAGGAAAAAGAAACGAAGGTTATTCAGTGTTTTGTGGTACAGTGTGTTTGTTTTCGCGCCCACTTCCTGCGTATGTAGTTTAGAACTTCCGAATAGTAGTGAGAGAGTGAAAGGCTATGGGTGAAATGCTATGTCAATAAATATATGGTATTGCCGTATACTTATTTCTTCTTGCCTGTTTTTTTTTTTTGCTTTGGTGCACACTCCGCTCCTACCTTGGTCGCCTAGAGGCACTTGAAGCTGGCTGTTGTAATAACAGCTTAGGGTTAGCCAGCTTGACCGAAATTTGCCGACCTGTCCATCCCCATATGTGTTTCCAACACATATGTGTCCAAATGTGTTGGGAATGCGATGCCATTTTCGACGAGTTTGGACTGGCATGAACGAAAGCTTATGAGGGCATTTACAGATCGGGGAGTGTATTTCGAGAACTCACATGTGATCCACCAAACACAAGCTGCAGGTCTCAGAACAAGATGCGGTCTTTCGTAGTCTCAAAAGGAAAGTAAAAAGCATTAGTCCTTGCTTCTTGGAGAGGTTTAGCACTTTAAGCACCTTGCGGCTGCGATTTATTCCACTAACAAAGAATACGTAATGAACCACGCACCTCATAACTTTATTAGCCAAACCACACAGGTTTCGATCTATGAATCGGTCCAGCTTAGCGAAAAAAGGGGACTCAGACAAGGCGCTACTCGATATCCTTTACGTACACTTGAACATTGAGCATAGACGCCGCTTTTCTAGGAAATTAATGGAGAGTGCAGATAAAAGCACAGCAATTTCAAGGGAAGCTTCTATCGAAACAGCGCTTCGGGAGGTAGAAGCCGCCATAAAGTTGGGTTCGCAAATTCATTCTTTTGCGGTATGCGTCAAATGCGTAGAGTGGCATAGCATAATATAATTCCTCTATGTCAATACTAAAGGCACTGAAACCTACAGTGCTCTCATGGGACCAAAAATCTACATGAGAAGTAGAACAAGGAGCAAAAAAAAGTGTCTTTAATGCACAAAGATTCTAAATGTTTCTGAAGGAACCCTGACACCGAGTGCAATCAAGTGTTCCTTTCCATTGCTATTGCTCCAAACGGAACCTAAGGTTTGTGTTTCTTGGTGTAGATGACCACTACCATAAATTGTCTCACACCACTTGCTAGTTTCTCTAGCGAAAGATTCTCGGGCACTTCTACAGTAGAGACTCTCACCTTCGTTGCCTACGTAAACACCTGTCGGAAGTTCTTGTTCACACCCGCCGTCCAATTTTTGGAAAGTGGGCGGCGTCGTCCTTCATGATGACGACAAACCCCTCTCTGTCTGATACGACGGCCACAAGACCGAACGTAGCTAAGACACTCCCATGAGTGAACCATGACCATGAGTGAACCGGTGCTCCCGGTACGAGATGACTGTTCGCCAAGCATTGAAACGGCAGTCACGCTCTAGGCGGCGCATGTACTCCTGTAATCCTCAGAAACGCGAGCCTGAACTTTCCTTGACAACGTCAGCAACTATGCTGGTGGAAGTCATGGCGTTAGGTAATAGATACGTCCAGGACACAGCAATTTTTCACTCTCTGGAAGGACGGGCTGGCCATTCAGAATAAATATCCAACCATGCGTTGTGCCTGGCTTTTTCGAAGGCAAACAGAGGCATGTCTGGCACCAGAGCAATTTAATAGTTTGGCTGGACGCCTTTATCCAAATTTCATAGCTTTCGTGTGATCTCATTTCGCCCATGTCAGGTCTGCAAATCACATGTGAGAAATTCTTGAAGAAACGTGCTTGGCTCCCTAACTTGGCATTGAACACCCGGCATGTCCTCCTTGAGTGACCCGCGGAAAGGGGCAACACGCCACAAGGAAGTTCTACTTCTGGCAAATACAAAGGAGCCTTAGCATACGATGAAGCTGTTCTTCCGTGGCAGATGTAGCTTGCGATCAGCGAGGATCGAATAGCGGGATCTGAGAATAGAAGTTTAGAACACATAGACATGCTTAGCACACTTAGCTTCGGCACTTATTCCCGTACATAGCCATGGCAGATAATAAGCATGTATGGCAAACGTGGAGGCAGAACTACGGTGTGCAACGCACTTGGGCAGTTAAGAAGGAATTGAGTTGCTCAAGCTCAGGCTTAGGTGACGGAACCTGCATGAGCCGCCCCGATCTGAAGACTCTGCAGATAGACTTCAGATAACAGAGGGAGATTACGGTGAAGGGAACATACACACGCGGTGATTAGAGCGCGCGTATACCATCGCTGAAGAAGTTTTCGGGCAACGAGGTTGAAGTGGTGGTTAAAATAATTATGTGAATCAGAGAGGGAATACAGATAAAGAAGTATAGCTAGTGATCTTACTTGCTAGATAATTATAGAAGCTTTGAACAGGTCTGTCCACTCAATGGACTTTAGTGTTGTAAGTAGAAGGCCACTAAAGTCACTCTCTGTATCTCTTACAGAGAAATAAGTAATGTTTTGGCGACGTATTTCAGCTGCTTCGAAGCGCTTGTGGAGGCAGTCTAGATGTGCAAGTCGTTCTTCAACGTTGTTCAAAGCACTGACCACTTTGTTCGCATCTTGTAGGGCCTGCGGCTCCAGTAATAAAAAACCTAAGGCTGGATTGAGCATATTATTTTTTGACGAAAACAATTTGTTTGAAAGCTGATGGCTCGCGATGATTACGTGGTCGGTGCTGCGGTTCACTGGCGTCTTTTCTTACGAACCGATTTAGCGTACAAACTTCTTTGGGACTACGGGACCATGGACCTCTTACGTGCGAGTGGCTTGAATACTGCGTCGGTTTCGTTAGGCGGGCTGACGAAGGTGATTCTTCGCATTTGAATGAGCCTCTGCGTCTCTGTAGGTGCAGGTCACAGCACGTCCTCAAGCGACAGTGATTTCTGATGTGGCCAGTTACTTTCGTGAGGCCGTCTTGTTTCGTAGTTGAATTAATGTTGTTCGACCATCCGCCACTAACTTTAACAGAAAAAGAACTTGGTCCATGGTCATTAGCGGGTTACAGAAAAAGGAATTCATGGCTTTAGACTTTTTGGGAAAAATAGCTTAGGTCCATACGAAGTGTTTGTGCATTAGCCAACTGTTACATTCCCTAAGATGTCATAGGTTCTACATCTTTCTTTCTTTCTTTCTTTCTTTCTTTCTTTCTTTCTTTCTTTCTTTCTTTCTTTCTTTCTTTCTTTCTTTCTTTCTTTCTTTCTTTCTTTCTTTCTCTCCTTCTTTCTTTCTTTCTTTCTTTCTTTCTTCCTTCCTTTCTTTCTTTCTTTCTTTCTTTCTTTATTAGAACACGAAACCTACAGTCAAATGTTTTGTCAGCCCGCCCAAGCAATGATGCTTTTGAGTGGGACTGGGCAGTGTTCTGGCCCAAATCGCACAGTCTTGTGCTGTAAGAACAGAGGAAACAATAGGAAGAGAGAAAAATAAAAAGTACATTAACAAAACTAAATTTCTTGTATGTGCCACAAAGAGTAACCTGTAGTCCGCGAAAGCAACGATACTTTTATGCGGTGCACTGTGTATTTGCCTTCAACAACGCATAATAGAAGTACACAATTTCGATCCGTCCTCCCTTCCATTCCCTCACCCTTTTCCTCCATCGATCGTCTAATTTCTTGTATTTGTTCCTTGCCGAGCCATAGTTTAAGCAAAGACATATTACAACAGCAAAATATATGTACAGCACATCCCTCAATTTCATCATATACAGTTGTCAATGTGTTGGAAAAGTAGCAGTCATCAATCACTATTGGACAGTAAAAAGAACAAAGTACACATAGAAAGAACACAAAACTCTAGTCTGTTTTGTACAATTGTTAGCGAAAGTTCATCAGCAAATTCCTGCCACATGGTTTACTTCTGCTATTCCCAGCCACTTGTCAGAACCGTGTGACGTACACAATCTTATTTTCCTGAATGACGATACTTTTTGAATTGGTATTTTATTGAAGTAGAACGGTAGATAAAATGATCTCGTTCTTTTACCGTAGTTCATGAATTCTTTAGCCCGAACGAATGTTTCAGTCTTGCGCAGGTCACGGATTTTGACGTTTTTGTTTTAAAGGATTCATCAAAATAATGCTTCGTAAATATAACGGAGAGAAAAAGTTGTTTAACATCAAATATACCATGCTCTGCCATCAGCTCACTGTGGACGATGGAATTGCTGTTTGTTCCCTATGCTATATTATTCGTTATTTTTTGTACTATTCTATTTAACACGTTTAGGCTATATGGTGAAGCTAGTCCGTAGAGCGTACTGCCATATCGTAATACGGTTTCCCCTAGAGCTTCATGTGAGTGTTCTTAACCGAACGTCACATACTCATCTGATTTTATACATGACTGCACATACTGCTCGGAGTCTTTTAGCTACATGTTGTTTGTGATGGACAAATGAGAAATATTCATCGAGAATAACACCAAGGTACTTTATTTTTTGTGGCGCAGTGCATACTTTGTCAAGAGGATCCAATGCAGTATTCACTATGCAGGCATAGATGTGCAATTAGCTGCTCTTCTTTGTGCGGACTGTGAAAGCAGATCACCCGTGTTTTTGCTTTGTTCACAAATATGCAGTTGTTCTCAAACCATGCCATTATTTTGTATATATCGTCCTGTAACAAAGTAATGTAAAAAATTATGGGGTTTTACGTGCCAAAACTACTTTCTTATTATGAGGCACGCCGTAGTGGAGGACTCCGGAAATTTTGACCACCTGAGGTTCTTTAACGTGCCCCTAAATCTAAGAACACGGGTGTTTTCGCATTTCGCCCCCATCGAAATGCGGCCGCCGTGGCCGGGATTCGATCCCGCGACCTCGTGCTCAGCAGCCTAACACCATAGCCACTGAGTAACCAGGGCGGGTCAAAGTAACGCATTCATGAATATTTCCATGGGGTAATATTAAAGCAGTATCATACGCAAATTGGTATAACTTTGAGTGCAGTGCTAGATGGGCTAAATCGTTCACATACAAATTAAAAAGTAGTGGGCCTAGTACGGATCTTTGTGGGACTCCATAATTTATGCATAATAACTCGCTGTCTACATATTGAATTTGAACGACCTGATAACGATTTTTGAAGTTGTGTTGTTAATGTTTGAATTTCTTATATATAGTTTTGTAACTATGCCTTCTGCTACCCAGCTATGTGTAGACACCAGGGCCGTCTTTTCATCAAAACTTATTTTGGGGCGTGCTTCTCGACTTTTATTTGTGTACGTTATTTGTTGGCGTAGCTCTGTCTGTCTCTGAGTGTTTTTTTACACTGTTCTGTCCATGGAACTTTGCAAATGCCCGTGATATTTGACTGTCCCCAGCCTTTTCATTGTATGTTGTTCTTTTAGGCAATGGTTGATCTGTGAAAACGAGTTTCTAGCGCCACCAAAGGCGCTAACCTCTCCTGTAAAGTCTTATCAACTAAAGAAAAAGTTGGCAACAAGTGCATCGCATCATTGCGAGAGCGCAATAGCTTAAACTTGGCCTCTTCGAGGTTCAGCGCCAACAATCGTAAAATAACTAGGCAGCAATGAAGTTGAAGCGGCTGAGATGAATTTCGCAGACATTTTACCACTAGCTTATCTTTTTCTTTTACTTTGTACAGTTTGGCTTTCTTTATCTATGGAAAGTTTGGTAGTCTGCTTTTTGATAATGTTAATTTTCTTGCACAGTTCATAGTGTATCCATGCGTTGTACGATTACGTCGCTGTTTCTTTGAAATGTTCTGGAACTATGCTCTCACGATGAAAAGAGTACATTACAATGCACTGCAAGAGTGATATTTAATATATTCAATTTTTTTGCTAATAAAACAGTACTGTAGGTGCGTCTTTCTGATTGTCTCGCTTCTGCTTCTGCTTCTATTCAATTAACGTGCTCTCCTTCAATTCCCGCGTTTGCCGAGAGCTTCGTGCTAGGCTTCCTCGAAGTTGTTTAATTTTCCTGAAAAATAAAGAAAGCTGGATTGAACGAAATGAGAGGTGCGGCTGTCGCATTGTTCTATATCCCAAATTGGTGATTCACTTCAAGATCAGACAATTTCATTCTTGCGTCTTTGCAGATTGCGATCAGTGAGAACACAGCGGCGGAATTGGGGTATAAGCCTCGTTTTTTGCACTTTGATCAGGTATGTATTCTTCCAGATGAGCACCGGTTTTAGTTCCTGCAGGTTTGATGTCTAGTAAAAAGGGCTATTGTATTGTAGACTTCTATTGCATGAGACTTCTAAACTTGTATTTTAGATTTCTATTGCTGACCACGCCAGTAGCATAGCTGCTTACATTGTCAAGGAAAGTGTTGGCTCACGTTCATTAGTACTCCAGGAATGCATGTGTCCTCAAGTGCGGGAACACCACTTCGCACGTGGTGCTTTCTTTTTTCGTTCCTTGTTTTTTTTTCTTAACAAACAAACAAAAATGCCTCACAAACTAGCCCCGCAACATGCTTGCTTAAGCGAACTCGTTGTTTTAGCTACGTCCACAAAAAGCTTATAAGTCTTGCCAACAACTAATAGAACAAATCTCCCCCCCGTGAATGGTCAGGTAATAAAACTTCGCGAAGTTGGCTATCCCGAAGCTGTTATTACAACAGCCAGCTTGAAGTGCCTCAAGGTCACCAACGTAGGAGCGGAATGTGCACCAAAGGAAAGGGTAGAGAACGAAAATTAGTATGTGGTAGTACCGTGTCTTTCTAATCGTCAGAAAAAAGTGGCCTCCCGTTCCAATGTTGTTCTTTCGACTGCTAAGAGCAGGCTAGGCGCTATTTGTCCAGCACTTTTATAGCTCATACGCAGGAAGCGGATGCCGAAACAAGCTTAGTGTAGCACGAGACAAGGCATAACCTTCGCTCCTGGTGCCTGTGGTGTTGTGCACCAGTTTAATTTTTTCATGTGGACGAAAATACATCGGGCAGACAGACCGCTGCTTAAACATAGGACTTAGAGAGCACCACAGCTCCCTGAAAGGGTCATCGTATTCACATCTTGCCATACACTTACGATTATTTGCATGCGAACTCGTTCTGCAAGGCACATCAGTGCTTTACCGATACCGAGATAGGACAGCTATAAAAGGAGATATTAGAGGCTTTCTGCCTTTAAAATAGTGGTTCTACGCGTGTCGGCTAGCCTTCCAGAAAGCTTCACCCAAGTGAACTAGCATATCCCGGTAAGTCGTTTTTCGCTGCATATGCAAAATTACCAGTGGCCGCATGATAAATGCCTGAGTCAGAGCTCGTTTTTATAAGATTTACGGTTGATCTTTCCGTTTCGGTGTTTTTTAATGAGCATAGCCATGTCGATTATCTTG
Source organism: Dermacentor albipictus (assembly GCF_038994185.2). Taxonomy (NCBI): domain Eukaryota; kingdom Metazoa; phylum Arthropoda; class Arachnida; order Ixodida; family Ixodidae; genus Dermacentor; species Dermacentor albipictus. The sequence goes on from NC_091825.1 coordinate 66,027,169, forward strand.
GAATACCTACCCAACACTTCTCCTGGAGTTTGGGGGTGCGCTTGGACAAAAATGTACTTTTCTTTTGATATCCGTGTCCACTGACAAATGAACGTTTTTTCAAGAATAAAGTTTAGTTTCAAGTAGCGCTCGTCCTGTGGGGTTTACCATCCTGGTTCCTATATTTGGCGCTTTAGGCGCAATATGAATTCTTAGAAATACGCCAAAATTTACGTTCTGGTAGTAATTGTTAGGCAGGCGTTATATTACTGTCATGTCAAAGTTATTTTCATAACAATACTTGAAGAAAAGAGCGCTACGAAAACGCGGAATAAAAGAAGAACATGTACGACGGGCGGTTCTTCTTTTAGTCCGCGTCTTCGTAGCGCTCTTTTCTTCAAATATGCAAAACCAACTCTCCCAAATCAAGCTTCTGCTGCTTCAGATTTCATAACAATATACGTGTTCGTTACTTCAGTGGACGTCGTGTTGTTTAGAGGAAAGGAAAATATAGGCTTTGAGCCAATATATTGTCGTGCGGACTGTGGTTTTGTAGCTTTATAGAATGAATTACGGAGGAGGAGGAAAATTGCAGTGCCAGAAGACGGTGCCATGTGTCACCATTTCTAAAAAGGAAAGATGCGCAGTAATTGCAAGTGAGGTTAGTAGGTATACAAAGTGGAAACTGTGTAGGTCATGTAGGTATTTCTGAATTTTCCGAGGGCTCATTCCATAAGTGTGTTTGATTCTGGTGGAATAACGATGCAGCGCACTTCCAATATCTTCACAATTCTGAGCAAAAGAGCTGCGATCTTTCATGATAACTGATTGCGTGGTCTTCTTTTTTGAGCCTCAACGCTCATTGCTTTCATCTTCTATCGGGTTCTCTTCAAAATTAATTGTATGATTTCTTCCAACCTAACGGCAATTTGTCTGATTTTGCGTCCTGTTTAAGATGATGCAAATGCATATACAAGAAGCACGTGAAATAAGAGGATACTCGTAGTGGTAAGCTTTATACCAACTAAGGCTCCTTAACACGTACCGAAAGCACGGTGCATGTTACAAGCGACGGCACAAGCGATGGCGACGGCGAGCAATGGAATCCGCGACTTCTTGCTTTGTCTGGTAAGGCACGCACAGTTAAACTAATCGAAGCATACAGCCTACACTAGGTACTCACGCGCGTCATCGAAGGGGGATGGGTATATGGACGAGCCCGTTGAGTCAGGACCCTTGGCCGCCCTGCTGTATCCTGAGGACGACGACAGCTCGGAAAGCTCTGCGTGAGGCGCCGAATGGTAGCGCATGTAACAGAAGATTCACAATGATATCCACGAAGAAATTTCGCCGAATATTTAACCCCCGTAACATATGTGACAGTCACAATGTGGAAATGTTGCCCGAAAGCGATAGCCAAGTATTAGACAATCAGGCAAACTGAGAATAATAGTTCATGAGACCGCAAAAAATTGCAACACACATTCACCTAATGACTAACCAAGCATGGCATAACGCGTGTACAGAAAACCATGAGTGTATGTGATTCGATGACCACAAGCATTTGCTTTCACAACGTAGCCGGGATGATGCGCGCCAGCACCGTGGAGCGTGCCAGTCTGTCCCAAAGCGAACATTTCGTCCTGCCACTCGCTTCACCATTTCAACTCCTCCGCGTCTACAAAACCCCCTATATTTTAGGGGTTCAGCTACCTTCCCTGTCGTGTCACGAAACTAGGGAAGTCTAAATTATGCACAAGACAATTAGCACTTCGTATGAATTTATTTGCTCGATGCAATTCCGACACTTCCTTCTTATTTAATAACAGTTATGCATTCGTATGAATTTATTTGCTCGATGCAATTTCGACACTTCCTTCTTAATTAATAACAGTTATGCAAAGAATAAAGCAATCTGAGCTTTCTGGCCAGGCAAGGATATTTCTACAGAACAATATGTATTGCCCCTGCACATGCAACATGCAATGGTTTACCGTTATAGCGAGAGAGATGAACATAAAATAAATTAAGATGAACAGCTAAACAGTTTCGCTGTCCTGTTGCCAAATTACACTGTGATCTATAAGAAGAACATGATTTTCACATGACAGCTAGGAGACGTCATGAGTTACTTAACGGACTGGACAAAGCGTTTTTTTTCGGCACGTAACTTAGTTCTGAAAGAATACGTGGACATCATAGATCTTATGACAAGATTACAGCACATGTCGGTTCACTTACCTTTTCGGTTATCCACGATCGAGTTTTGTTTTATACTTATGCGGTCATGTTCAGCACCACGTGTAAGTGGCCTCCGGTGAGATGACTTCTTTAAGCAAAGCTTCTTCACGTGTTTTCAAAATTTTCGGCCGTGAGCCAATAACATTCTTTTCACATTTGCAATTTTTAATGGATGCCGAATTATCATGAATGACATGGCGTTCAGCTTTAAAGGAGAGAAAGACCTGACCGGGTGGCGAACGTTAGAGAGTGTTAAATGACATTTCCGACAGCGGTTGGTTTTGTTGACGTAAAAAAAAAATATTTACCTGTTTCCATCACTGAGAGACAAATCGGCAGACCTGGGGCCAGCGAAAGCTTCGTCTTCTTCCTTCTTGTCTTGTCTTGTGTCCCAGACAGTGGCAAGTAGCCACTATGGGGGATCGGCCAAGAAGCAGGCGGTTTTCCGTATGGTTAGAAGTAGAGAGAAACTAGATTTGTACAGTGGAGCGTGGGACGTTAGTACTGTAATTTAGAAGTGTAATGAAATATTCTTAGGAATTCCGATCAAATAGGTAAACGTAAAGAAATGAAATAATTTAAATTATGGATAATTTTAGAAATTCAGCAAGGTGCTCTTGATGACATGAAGCGCATGAGAGGTGGCAACCTTTGCTTTGTCGCTACTTCTGAACCAGGAAAAGCGGCCCATGTGTACGTAGAGGATGCAATAGCACTTAGGAACGATGCACACGCAACTGTCGTATTAGATGGTCCGGCCACGTTCGTTTTCAAAGACAGCCATTATGCTATATATATTGACAATTACTTGCAGTTCTTAAATGAATTGAAATTCAATAAATAATAAATAAATTGAAAATGAAGGATAGTGAAAAAACAAATGGCCGTAGGTGTGATACGAACCCACATTTTCGCATTACGCGTGCGATGCTCTTGCCAATTTATCTACCACGGCGCCATTTTCCTATCCACTTTTATGGTACTTATGTTTATCTACTAGAACAAAACGCAAGAGTGTTAACCGGTGCCACCACTCACGGCCTTGGCGACGGATTTGAAACATCTTTTCTGCCGCACAGAAATGTACTCGTACTTATTATTGGAACGAAGGAACTGATAATTAAATGGCAGTTGTTACACGTCAGCCGCCCAGGCCGTGAGTGGTGACAGAACGAGGGCGGCATCTCACGCTGGTCGCTTACCCCGTTTTTATAATTACGGAGTTGCACGTAGTTAGTGACGTTTCTATTGGATGGCTGGAACTGAAATTCCCATAGCTCGATGCCGTATTTTCCCCATGTCAGTGTGTTTGCGTTGTGAACTGCGGGGTTCACATATCCTTTTATTCCCAGGAAACAGCCGCCACGTGTGTAGCGGCTGATATTTTGACCTACAAGCTACAATTTTTTTGGTTGGAATGTGAAAGAAAAATGTTTGCGTCCAACTGCCGCTGAAAAGAAAAAGTGTACAGCTACTTCTCTGAGTAATTCACTCATTGCAGAAATTGCTCGGGGAAGTCAAAACTGTCATGACGGGTCTCAGAAGCCCTGCCCTATGAGCGCCTCCTCAAGCATATAATTCGCGGAAGAGCTCGCCGTATAACGACACTGTTCAGGCTATCAACTTTCCAAAAGGCCAGATTAGAAATTCACTTAATAGAATTTTGTATTCAGCAAGGTTTCCTAAGGCGACCGACATTCGATTCCAGGATGCAGTAACGGAAATCTGGCAAGTCTGTATGCTATCGACCCTCTTCTCATGTTTGTACAACTGCCTTCGTATCGTGAGACACAAGTGATGTGCTCAGGAAGACATCTCTGTAACATCGTCGTTTTCAAGTTAAGTGAATTCAATGTAAGAAATGTGCGTGCGTTGTGGAATAAAGACTGAGATTGATGCTCTGAAATTGTTATTTCTAAACCTTATTCATCAGGAATTTTATTAATTTTTGCATGCTTCCCAGTAAGTGAGATGCACACGTTGCGCCCTTTCTACCAAGCTTAGATAGCACGACTCAGGCCATCCATGGCATCTATTTCAAGATCACACCCAGTGTTGTTAACTGCACCTCATTTCATGCCAGAGCAATGTTCCCTTTTACCGTGCGGTGCAGAAGTCCAAGAGTGCCGCATGTGGACCGTAAAACGGGCAAATCGATTGATGCAATGCTTTGGGGAACGCACACACAAAAACAACAAAAAACAGATTGATTTGACATAGAATTTTGACTGAGATGTAGAAATGCATTGGATGTGATTTTCATGTAGGATTACAACGATGGCTTCACTCATGTCATTTATTCGTTGTAGAAACGGTGGGACACTTACGGGGGAACCTATTAGAAAGGATAAAAGTGCCGAGTAATAACTGTCAAAAATGGAGATTTCGCTGCATCTCAATATTTCTTGAACAGCCCATATGCCACGCTGTCTTGGGCACCCTTTCTGTGAAGAGATTGTACAAGCCCATGGGCACACTGACGCACTTATGCAAATGCCACAATACATCCTTATTAAGCCTGTATAAAGTGTTGGTATGCTCATTTGGGAGATGTCCGAATATGTCAGCAGCCGACGTCATTTTCCCGCTTGGTTTCCTGAGCTACTTAAACGTCATACTAAGGTTTTTGTAAAGAAAAAAAATGCGCAATATCTTTCCCAGCCATGCTCAGGTGGCCTAAATTTCTCAATTTTAGAAAAATGCTATTAAGACCCATACTGCCCTGCAATCTCGCTACCCTAGCTGAAGAAACCTTCGGAAATCTTTGCAATGCACCCAGCAAATGAAACTTTAGGCATACGCTTGATGGGACTAAGACTTACCTTAGCCTCATTTTTCTTGACTTAACAAAACAAAGTGGACGTTGCATCTTGCGTTCTATCCTATACTTGTGTTTGGGTCGGCTTTACACAATGATGAGATGCATCATACCCTATTTGCCAGCACCCAACCTTTATTGCGATGAACGCTGTAGGGGACGTCTTCTATATGTGATGTTATGTACTCCTGAAACAGCAAGATCACGTGTGATTAGAAGAATGTCAGAGAATGGAGTGCGTGCTTATACGCTGAGCGAAACTAACGTACACAAGACCTTGGAAGCCACTTAGGATGTCCCATCTCAAGCAGTAATCGAGTTAGCCCTCTTTGTGAGGATGGAGTGGGAACCATAGGCATAGAGCTGAGGCAACATTTGTCTTTTATTGTACTGCTGGATGTTCGGTGATGGATATCGGCAGTAACGAGGTTGACAGAGGCGGCTGCGATTCTCCGGGTGTTTGGTTGACAAAGAAATGCCGTACTTGTCAGTCTCCCGGGGATTCCTTTACTAAACTGGCGCCAGTTGGCGGCGAGGCTTCGCGGTCTACAAGCGCAAAAGCGCGGCACCAGCACTTTTGTTGGGCTCTAAAAAGATTAGCAGCACCACACAATGCAAGCTTGACAGTGGTCAGGTTTTCTTTTCTAAAAAAAATAAAACAAGAGAAAACCTCCTGTGGGAGGTTTTCGATAAGTGCGCTAGTGCAAAACTTCGGTAGGTCATTCATCTGCGGAAGACGCGAGCACTTTCGGTAGGCATCGGTAAGCTTGCCAGCTTCTGCTTGTGGTGTAATCTCTAATCTCGATATCATCAGGGTTGCAGTGGTCGCTGAAGGCATCGCGAAGGTTGTGCTTGTGGCGTGACCATCCTTATAAGAGCGAAATTGCGCGAAGTGGAGCCTGTGAGAAAGCCTCTGTATCGGTTATTAGTGAGTTGCTCACGAACAGAAAGCGGACCGCTTGCGGGAACATCCAAGGAAGGAGCGTGGCGCGCCGTAGAGTAGCTAAAAGCGCTTACGTTTTGCCCAGTGATTCCCGTAGAAAGAATTGTCGCACAGCCGCCTTTGAGCTGGGGAGGATGCTCACGCACCAAGCACAGATTTGAGGCTGAAGCCGACGCGTGCTGACAATCGCCATGGGTGGAGGCAGGTGATGTGGGACTGTATGACACGGAATGACGCGATGGTTGAGATTGCGAGAGCTGTTTTGACGGAGTGCCAGATGGAGGAGACTGAGCGCACGAGGTGACGTAGTAAGCACGGCTGCCCGCAAGTCCTCGTAGACGCCGGGGCCGTAGGGTGGGAACCGGAGCCTGGTACGCAGCCGGAGCCTGAAACATAGTTGAGACGGTCCAGCTGCATGAAGCAGATGTTGGGTACGTCGACATAAAATTCCCGGATCTCCTACAACCGCGGGACATCTACCGGACCGCGTGCGTTCGCAGCACGCGCCTTTGTTTAGACGGTACGTTGACGCTAGTATGGCTTGGCTTGTTCGCCCGATGTCGCCAATTAGCGGGAGTCGGAGCGGAGAGGTGGCCGCAGCGGCCACGTTCTATTTAGGCTGGCCAGCCAGGTTTCCGCAGGATCTTGGGAGCGGCCGATACCGCGGCCGCTCAGGGCGAGTGCGCTAGCGTGTTCTTTTATGCGAAGCATATTACGAGAGCACAACCCAGCTCCTCAGGCGCGGCGGTGTTGCCTTCAATGACCTTTGACCCCATGCCATACCACGTGACACCGTGAAGTCACGACAGAGGAGAAACGGGGCTCCAACTCGCGCCGTCGCTCGCGGCGTCGCGGCGGTATATAAGCAGCTGCGCTTGCCTCTTCTAGACATTTTCTAGATGGCTTTGATCGGACGCGGTGAGCGTCGAGCAACGCAGCGTTCGGCGCGACAACGAAATTTCTAGGTGGCTTTGGCTCAACTCTTGCAAGATGGGCTGGGTGGGAATCGAACCAGGGTCTCCGGAGTGTGAGACGGAGACGCTACCACTGAGCCTCGAGTACGATGCTTCAAAGCGGTACAAAAGCGCCTCTAGTGAATGCGGTGTTTCCTTAGAAACGTGCTGTTCTCGTGCGTCGCTTGCTCAGGCGCACATTTCGTTGCCGCGCCGAACGCTGCGTTGCTCGACGCTCACCGCGTCCAATGCGGGGCGCGAAGTCGCTGCGCCGTAGCCCATTGTCTTACACCCCTTGGCGGGTCGACGGGAACGCTGTTGCGTTCCACTCTTGAGGGCGAAGCAGAGTAACGCATGAGTTGTTTCTTCGTCTAGCCGAACCAAATATAGCCAAGCAACAGCAGTTCACCGGGCTAAACAGTGGTTCAACAACTAATATAAAGGCTAGTATGCTTCGCATCCTGGGCTTAACCTTAGCTAAGCCACAGCCATTTTTTCTGGCGCAACATTCCTGCGAGGCCACTTTTTCGCCGGCTCTGGAGGTGACACTCGCGCTGCAACATTCTCATTGCCCATTATGCAATAGATTAACTCGAAAGTTTGTCTGGACGCATAAAATAGAACGACAGAATACGAACGCGCTTTCGGTCAACAGTTGCAACATTTTCAAGAAATGTACCAGACGCGAACAAAAAGAAGAGACTATACTACGAAAAAATTTAGTTTTTCTAAAAGGTATAGACTCTTGAACCACTTTTATTAGTTGAGTAAGTAGCCCCTTAGCAAATATAGAGCTATGTCTTATTTATCGCGATTTTAATACCTACCCGACGCCTAAAGTTACTTAGTGGTGGTGCCTCAGTATTTACAAAAAACCTAAACATACAGCAGTATTGGTAAAAATAAAAGAAGCGAAGTGAAATAACGAGCGAATAGTCAAGCCATTTGCGCCAAGCTCTTCGTCTGCCGATATTACAGCGGTTCTGAATTATAAATTGTGATGTGAAATGAACTGGAATTATGCGCTTGCTACTCGAGTTTCATGGAGAAAGATAAACAGAAGTGAAGGTCAAACATGAAAGAGTCCTTGCGCACTTATAAAAATAAAACGCAAAATGTAGGAATGCCGGTGATTCAGAACAGTTCATAAGCCCGCAGATTGTCATCATTATCATAACTTTAAATCAGAATACACTAACAAAAAATTTTTAGAATTAGGCGTCATGCAGCGATAGTCCCACAGAAGGCACAAGTAAACATGTACTACATGAAAAGCTGTTCAAGCAATTGTAATTAGCGATCAGAAAATTTTAGTATTGGAAGGACGTAAATTAAAGAAATGCATGCTGGAGTTTCTTTCTTTTTTTGTCATTTGAGTCCGGAGCTTCCAGGGCACGTGCCGGAGTTTACGCCACTTTATGGCGGCATTCATGGTTAATGATTGCGTGCGAAATCACTAATTGAAGCTGCATACATTTGTCTTATTCAATTGCAGATTTGCGATGTTCACAAGCCGTGACCCTTGTACTCTAGAATCAACGGGCCTTTGTGGTTTCCACAGAAAACGTGACGTTTCTCTTGGGCGCAGCATAAATTCGTGCTACCTACCCAGCCTTTTTATTCTATTTCTACTTCCCGATATTGTTTTGGTATCCATCGTTCTAGACACTGTTCTGGTTCACTCCGCATTTTTTTTTTGTCGCACATCTTTAGCTACCGTTATAGTCGCCGTACGAATTGCATTGCGATCACTGGTGCATTGCGGGGTCATATGTTGTCCTTGCGCCACAAAACGCCAAACCATCATTTTCGTCATCATAGGTCTAGAGAGGAAAAACCTCACAAGAGTCGCTGGTATTGTGTAGAGAGCAGCGAACAATTGGGTTATTCGCAGGTCTGCCTCAGGTTTCTCCTTATTTCCCTCGTTAAGTTTTCATCCAGTCGTGCAGCCACTCAAATGAGACAATTGTAAGTAGAATTCACCTAAGTGTTCGTACAACGCCTTTCGTTACTCTAAAAGCTTAACAAAAGCGTTAAGGGCTGCCAAGCGTAAAGATGTAAAGATATACTAATAGTTCACATTTACGGCATGTACTAGCATTTTGGTGGCCTTGTATCCTACGCGTAAATGGACGATAATGAATCGAACTAACAAACCCTACACGATACACTGTGAGGTCACATTACTTGGTCTATAATGTTGCTGGCTTAAAATAAAGACTTTTGTCGTTGCTGTTTCATGCTTGTTGATGTTATCTCAGGCGGGAGCAAAATTTATTGCTATTATTCTCCAACTATTCTGCGAAAGGTGTCCACGTATTCACCAACAGCACTGTACACCAGGCACTTGGAGCTTTTGCAGAGGCGTTTGTGATACCAACGCCGAATCTAGCGGAGCACTCGATAGAGTCCTTCGGCAGCGCGCTGTAGTGCTCTGCCCTAGACACTGAAATCAAATACGTACTGTTCCCGTGTGCATTTCGCGTTTTGTTGTGACGCACAGCTGTATTTTCAGAGTAAGTGTACTCTGACATTACAACTAAAGAGCTCTAGCGAATACTTACACGTCAAATGTGTTTATGTAGTTATGCTCTGTTATTGGAGGCGCTGCGTAAAATAACTCCAGGTGAAAGCTGCAGACAAGAGAACTGGAACGGTAACTATCGACATTACCGAAAACAATCACGCAGGTGTAATAATACTTTGGCAATGATATGATGTGCGATTGCGAAAGCAACAGTCAATATCTGCTTTGGCGCAACACCAATGAATATACTGGACATTGAGCTTTTCAGTCGCCACTAATGGGTGCTGCTGGCTCACTTATTCGCAGGAATTACAGCAAATCATTTTAATAATTGAAAACAAACGTATTTCAGCACTTTCACGTGCGTTGTCATATTGTATGCGTGTATTCTGTGCAGGAGCTGGTTGATTATATGTCGAAATCTTCAACCTCTGCTGTGATACCTGATGCAAGAAGTGGCAGTGTGATCCCGCTCCGATTTATTTCGCGCGTTAAGTTTATGGAAACAGTAAGCTGGCAGTGAGCAAACCTGAATATTTAGCAAAGAAAGAAATGTGCGTGACAAGGAACCGGGACCATTCGAAAGAAAAAGCAAGGTTTGGAAAGCGATAGGCTGACGAATAGTTTGGAGCGCCTTCTCTGGCAATTTATCACGGCTACGCTGCCGGTAATGCTGTCGCCTGTAGGAAACAGTCACTGCTGGCGTTGAAGTTTTTGCTAGGCTCAGAAATGCATGTCGATTTTCTTTTACTCTGTCAGAATGCAACCCATTTGTACGGTGTTTTGTTGCGATACACACCCTTGTTTTACAGGCCAGTAGTGGGAGTGATATATAGCTCGCGAAAGTAGTCGAGCGTGAATTGAAGCCCAATGTAATCCGTTTGGACTGATTCGCTCGAGCGGGGTCATTTGTTTTGCGCGCCGTTTGACGCGGGTAAACGCGCATTCTGTGATCGCGGTTCTGCACTTGTTCTTTGATGCTTTCTGTACTTCAGGAGAACATTTCAAGTTTTGATATATTTATTCTTGTGTGCCTCCGACAATGTCACCTTCGGATGCAGTACCCTGTGAGGAATGAAAAGTGACAAAAGAAAATTTAAAATCGGAATGTTCCTTTGACGGTGACGGAATTGTGCAATAAATCGGGAAAGCAATAGGGCGTCCATTCTTGTCGGCTAGTGGGTATTTTGTGTTCACAAAGTACCACCGTGCATTTATTTAACTAGCAATGCGCGTTTCTCATGGAATGAAATGGATGGCGCCATCTTCAGTATCAAAAATGTGTGCTGGGGACAATTGCGTCTGGTCCATTAACGCGTCTAATGAAACAATGAACCTGTGGTACAGCTTCTAGTGCAGCCTGTAGTTCATTCCTCAGCAGCATTTGTATTTTTACGAGCACAGGAAGCAGTCTTAAAAGATAACGAGCTCTAACGGTCAACCATAACCTCTAGATCGTCAAGCGGCTTCGACAAGCGGCTGCCTTGCAAGCGTCAGTGTTGTCTGTCACATCTGGCTATTTACATCTTGTGCAGAAGTCGCAAGCACCAATGCCGCCCACTGAGACCTTAATTAGCTCTTTTCACTTCTTCAGTGCCGTGACCAAAAAAAATAAAGGGGAAAATCAGCATTCGCTTAGTTTATTTTATAATGAAGGCGACGTACTGCCGTTGTCTTGTTAGTATGTTTAAGAACAAGTTTTTTTTTATTCGCTATTCGGCGAACAACACCTCTGAGAACCAGAGCAGTGTGTATGTGTTTACCTACCAGTTCGGACACAATCTGTTAACGCAGTCGATGTGGAATCGTTTTCACTGGCATTGATAACAAAATCAAAGTAGAATCTACTGTATTTTGATCAAAACCATGCTCGGACATGTGTATACATGCAGACAAAGGCACCGTGCGCTGAATGACAATTTATTCATTACTGTTAAAAACAAGCATTTATACGTACGAACCCATCGTAAAAGAAAAAAAAATCATTTTCAAAGAGTTGGCAGTGACGTTAGCTTTCGCTAAAGAGGTTGAAGACTAAACCATGCGCCCTCATGAGACATTCAATAAACTACCGGACAATCTCACTCGACTGCGTTGTTGCTACCTATAAGTTTCTTCTCCCACCAAAGGTCGTGGGTTAGAGTGAATCAATTAACATTACCTTAATTAACTGACTTAGTTATTTTCGCCTTAATTGACTCGAAATGTCGCTGGTTCGACCATCAATGGGGACACCATAAATTTTCGTGCCATTAAATTAGGTCCCACCAAAGGCCGTGGGTTCGAGTGCCTGAATTAATACCAAAGGTCGGGGCTTTCGACCCACAGCATATATGTCGAATCCATGGCTCCCACCGAAGGTCGTGGATTCGAGTGGCCTAATTAACCCAATTAATGGGATACAGGGCCCCGTGTCACTGTAAACCCGGTGTGGGCGTCTGGCGCCATAGCCGGCGTTTACGCCCGGTGAGCGAAAACTGTGATATGTATCTACATATATTTATATGCCACAACTTGTGATATGTCAAGCGGTTTATGCGGGTTATATTGCCATATATATTATTGTCGCTAATGCTACTCTTACCTTGTCTTAGATTCTTGACAAGGGGATTCCTAGGAAATTTGAGCACAGCCTACAAACAGTCATGAAAGCAAACACCGACAGCGCATGCCTTTGATGTTCAATCTTCTCAAACAGAAATATTAGAAGTACGAAACTAAAATATAAACATGAAAATGATGTAGCTTTTTGGCCTAGCTGAGCTCTACATCCAGGATCGACCTATGCAAGAGGCGGTGTTTCTGCCAGAAAGTTCGCCTTCGTGCATAGTGTTCACCGTCAACGTTTCCCGGTAAACATGGCGGTTACATAAGCTGCAGCTGCGGGGAAAAGTGAGAAGCAGTCAGGGAACTTTGGATGCTATCGCGTTCCACTCTTAAAGGGGAAACTTAAGCGTCCTCAAAATATTTTAATTAACTACTCCCTACTTAACACCAAAGGTCGTGGGTTCGAATTCCACGAATGGTCGCGGTTGGCACCATCAATTTTTGTGCTACTGAATTTGGTCGCACCAAATTTCTTGCGCTCGTGTGCTTGAATTGGCTTTGCCTTAATTAAAACAAAGTTGGTGGGTTTCACTTTCGCCAAAGGTCGTGGGTTCGAGTGTTACCAATGGTCGTGGGTTGCACCATCAATTTTGATGCCATTGAATTTTGGTGCCATTATGCCGGATGGTCAATTTTTCGACAACGCTGGGCAGTGGATTATTCGACCCATGAGGCACTTAAAGCTTTCGCCTAAAGTAAATAAAAGGACCGTCCGTCACACCTAGACAATGGTGCATGTGCGTGATAAATGTGCGAAGTCATAGGCTCACAGACAAGTGCGTAATTTTGCTTTCAGATAACAAAACAGATGGTTCATATTGATACCGCTCTTCCGATGGGGGCGGAATGCAAAAACGCTTGTGTGTCATGCATTGGATACACTTTAATGAGCCCCAGGTGGCGAACATTAACCTAGAGCCACCCACTACGGCGTACCTAACAATGAGATGGTGCTTTTCGCCCGTAACACTCCCGAATTTATTTAACTAATTTTCTTTCACTATTGATAATCAATGGAGTCCGATTATTTCTCGCGTCACTTGGTTGCTGTCCTTTTGCTAACACATCCTGCGCAAAAGGCAGGAGGACGCACACACCTACTTTCCTGACGCGGGCTTATTTCATTTCATTTCATTTCATTCATTTATTAATACTGTTAGCCCATTTTTGGGCCGTTACAGGGTGGAAAATATTTGTTGCATGCAGTAAATGCATTGGCAATCACAGCCTTGCAGACATGCAAATACAAAATAAATTAATTGCGCACAACCTGCGGTTCACAACAAAGTACAAGTGCGGTAGTAGAAGCACATACAGCAACATTCATATTTCCAAGTAGGTGAAATTCGCTATAAACGAGCTGTCGTGGTTAATCTGGTAGGTCAAAGTAAAGGTGTATTGATTTTTCAAACAAACTGACAGAGTCTCTTTGCGTTATGTGTTGTGGCAACGAGTTCCATTCTTCAATTGTTCGTGGGAAGAATGAATATTTGAATTTGTTGATCCGAGCTTGAAGAGTTGTTAGTTGTTCGTTGTGGCTGTTTCTTAATGTTCGGGCCGAGCGCTTCGTTATGTACAGTTCGGTGTTTACGTTAAAGAAGTTACCCCGCAAAAGATAGAGGAACTTAAGTCTAGCAACTCTTCGCCGCTCTAGCAGTTGGGGTAATTTAAGTTCTGACAACATCCCCGAGACTGAGTCCGTGGACTTATATCTAGACAGAATAAATCTAGCTGCCCTTCTTTGTACTTTTTCAATCCTTGCTATCTGGTTTTTTGTGTAGGGGTCCCACACGATACAGCCATATTCCAAAGTTGGTCTAGCAAGTGTCAAATAGGCGGTTAGTTTCGCTTTCGTGGTTGCCTTCCCTAGTTTCCGGCGTAAAGTCCACAGTTTTCTCTCGGCTGCACTACATAAGCTATGAATGTGCCTATCCCAATTTAAATTTTCACTGATTGTTATGCCTAGATACTTGAAGTAGCTTACTTTCTGTAATTTGTGTCCTTCAATTTCGTATTCAAATGGAAGAATGTCTTTTATTTTGTTTGTTATTCTTATAAATGACGTTTTGCTGTGATTTATTTTCATTTTCCATTTTGAGCACCAGTCATGGATACTACTTAATGCCGAGCTTAAGGTAATTTGATCTTCTTTGGATGTTATATGTGAGTAAAGCAGGCAATCGTCTGCGAATAGCCGAACCTTAACACCTGAGGAAACTGCTTCTGCAATATCGTTGATATAACACAGAAATAAGACGGGACCGAGCACGGAGCCCTGGGGAACACCTGATGAAACACTCAGAATGCCGGATTTCGCATTGTTGATTTCCACATACTGCGTTCTATTTTTAAGGTACGATTTAATCCAAGCGACAATAGTACTATTAATTCCAAAATTCTTTAGTTTCCTTATAAGTTCTATGTGTGGGACCCGATCGAATGCTTTCGACATATCAAGACAAATTGCATCTACCTGATGTTTATCGTTGATTGCTTTTGCTAACTCGTGGACTGTTTCTACGAGCTGGGTGATCGTTGACAATTTTCGTCTAAAGTCGTGTTGATTAGGATTAAGCAGATGTTGGCCCTCAAGGTAATCAAATAAACTTGCTGATATTATATGTTCAAGTATTTTGCAGCATGCGGACGTGATTGAAATTGGCCTGTAGTTTTCAACACAATGTTTGTTTCCGGTTTTGTGGACAGGTATAACTTTCGCTCTTAACCAGTCGGAGGGCAATTTTCGCTTATCCAGGGACAAGCTGAAAATAATGTTTAAGTATTTAGACACCCATTCTGCATAACGTTTTAGAAACTCATTCGGGATGTTGTCAGGACCAACAGACTTTTTTGTGTCAATGTTTAGCAAAAGCGATAATATTCCTTGCTCAGATATAGTGATATCCGGCATGCCTTCCTGTTCGTGGATGGTTTCTGCGCAGAGGTCTGCGCTTTGAACTTCAGGAGGCACGAATACAGAGTGGAAGAACTCGTTACATTTTTCAGCAATTTCTGTGGGGTCGGTTATGATGTAGCCTCCGGAATCGAGGTACTGAATGCTGTCTTTCATCGGAGCGATATGACGCCAGAAACGCTGTGGTGAGGATTTCATAAAAGAAGGTAAGGTCTCAGAAAAATATTTTTCTTTTGCTGAGATTAATTTGCGCTTAAGCAGAGATGATACTTGTGAAATGTCATGTTGTTGTCTTAGGTTGTTTCTTTTCATGCGTTTCAATTTGCGTTTTAACTGAATTATTTCCCGATTAACCCATGGGTTACGCTTTCTGACTGTTTTTTTTCGTTGAGGCACAAAATTTTCTACACAATACTTGATTATTCTTTTAAATTCCGTCAACAACATATCAACGTCATCCGATCCGTCGAAAGAGTACAGCTGCTTTTCTAAGTAGTCTAAAATGCTGACGTCGTCGGCCTTGTTGAAATCTCTAATGAGGATTTGTTTCCTTTTCTTAGGCCCAAACAATGAAACGTTCCTTTCCTTCGAGCGCTTCCTAACCTTACGTGAGGCCTCCTTACAGCGAAGGACCGATGGAGGAAGCAAGCATACTCTGAAAGCTCCCTTCACCCGTCCTCACGTAAGGAGCGGTTGCCGCCATGCCTGGGTTCGAGATTATCTCTTAAAAGCTTTAGGCGAACACCAGAACACCACTATTCAATAAAAAAGGTTGTATCGTCACACAATCTTTAAGTTGATGAGCTAATATAGAGAAGCGTGGACGCTTTTTTCTAGTTTTGTTTATTAAACCTAAAGAAGTAGCGTATTACGGTGCAAAACTTGATGTGATCCAGCAACGCTGGTACGCCGGCGTCGTGCAACGCCTAGCAACGCTTCCATGCCGCACGCGTGACTGAAACGAACGTGCCTGGCAAAACGTACCGTGCTCGCGCTTCTCCGAAGGTGGGCGACAGCACGCACGCGCAAGCAAACGTCACGTGGTTAAGCAGTGAGGCGAAGCGCTCGTTCAGGGCCAGGAGCAGCGTAAGGACGCATGAACGTAGCTTGGTCCAAACAATAAAACGTTCCTTTTAGGTGTGTGCGAATATTGAAATTTTCGATTACGAATCGAATACGAATAAGGCGAAGAACTCTCTTCGAATATCGAATCGAATATCGAATACATGTGTAGTATTAAAAATTGCAAGAGAGGTAACAATAGCTTTATTACCCTTTTAAAAATAACATTGCATTTTACAAGGTTGCTTCAAATTAAAGAGGTACTCAATTATAGATAATGGACTCAGGTAATGCCCTCAGTCAGGTAAAACACTTGTTACAGATTGTCGTGAAGGAAAATTAACTGCTCAATATGGCCAGAAAGTAAACGCTCTCTATGCACTGTCACATTTCTACCGGTAGAAAAGACTCTTTCACTAGGAACTGAAGTGGCAGGGATCGCCAAGTACTTCCGGGCGAGTGCACTTAAAAGCGGGTACCTGAAGCGGCCAATGGACTGCCACCACTCACAAGGAATCATGCCCCTTTCCAGAAGAGGCTTTTGCGCGTAGTCTGTAACTTCCCCCTCAGGGGTAGATGCCAAATGTGTCTTCTCTCTGTTCATCACTAGATCGTAAAAAGCATTCCATACACTCGATGCCACCAGTGGACACGAAGTCGACGCTGGCACGGCGGTGTCCCCACGGTGTTCCACGACGGCTTCCTGGAGCTCCCTTGTCACAAGGTTTTTCAGCCAGATCATCTGAACAGATGCCTGATGAACTGTGGCCATAAAGCGCGGATCAAGAAACATGCCTAGGCTGGCCACTTCATCAAATTTCCACTCCGCACAAAGAGCCTTGATACATTTTGAATCAATGTTAGCAAACCCTGAGTTGCCTTTGCAACCTTCAAGGCAATGGGGCATTCCAAAAATAATTGGAATTATAAAGCTTGGTGAAAAAGAAACCGAAACTGATCATGTCTCAAATGCCTGAAGCAGATAGACTGAAACAGAGCATACAGATAATGGCAACTCAGGGTTGCAAAGGCAACCCTGAGTTGCCTTTGCAACCTTCAAAGCAATGGGGAATTCCAAAATAATTGGAATTATAAAGCTTGGTGAAAAAGAAACCGAAACTGATCATGTCTCAAATGCCTGAAGCAGATAGACTGAAACAGAGCATACAGATAATGAGCGGATCATGCGAAGTTCTCAGTTAATAAACATGTTCTTAGGAGAATGCGGAGCAAGCATACAATTGGTTAATTGCTCAATTATTCGCAGTCTATCCGAATATTCGCCGTTTCCACCGTTATTCGGCCGTCCTCGGATATTCGTGAATTTCCGAACATGCATTTCTCGAATCGAATACGCTTCGAATATGGAAAATATTCGATTCGTATTCGAAATTCCGAATATTCGCGCACCCCTAGTTCCTTTCCTTCGAGCGCTTCCTAACCTTACGTGAGGCCTCCTTACAGCGAAGGACCGATGGAGGAAGCAAGCGTACTCTGAGAGCTCCCTTCACCCGTCCTCACCTAAGGAGCAGTTGCCGCGTGCCTGGGTTCGAGATTATCTCTTCAAATCTTTCCGCGAACACCATTATTCTATTAAAAAATGTTGTATCGTCGCACAATCTTTAAATTGAATAGCTAATATAGAGAAGCGTGGACGCTTTCTTCTAGTTTCGTTTACTAAAGTTAAAAAAAAGTTGCGCATTACAGTGCAAAACTTGATGTGCTCCAGCAACGCTGGCACGCCGGCGTCTTGCAACACCTAGCAACGCCTAGCAATGCTTGCATGCCGCACGCGTGACTGAAACGAACATGCCTGGCAAGACATACCGTGCTCGCGCTTCTCCGCAGGTGGGCGACAGTGCGCATGCGCAAGCGAATGCTACGTGGTTAAGCAGTGAGGTGAAGCGCTCGTTCAGGGCCAGGAGCGGCGTAAGGACGCATGAAGGTAGCTTTGGAGCTACCTTATGCTGAGGAAGCACCAAGGAAGCCTTCACCGAGGGCCCCTCAGTAAGGAAGCTTTCAGAGTGACATAAGGTAGCCTCACCCCAATGAAGGCTTCCTTAGTGAGGTAAGGAAGGTTTCATTGTTTGGCTTCTTATGCTGAGGAAGTACCAAGGAAGCACCAAGGAAGCCTTCACCGAGGGCGCCTCAGTAAGGAACCTTTCAGAGTGACATAAGGTAGCCTCACTGCAATGAAGGCTTCCTTACTGAGGTAAGGAAGATTTCATTGTCTGGCCCTTATTTTTACATGGTAGACCGTTTTTACGCAAAGTATAACAAGCTTGTGGTCTGAAAGTCCTTCTTCAATATTCACCTCATATTCATGTATTTTTTCATTTACGAACACCAAGTCTAGTAATGTTTCTGTCGTCGGTCCACTTCTAGTTATCTCCTTCACAACTTGTGTTAAGTTTTGACTAAATGCGATGTCCAACAGGATGTCACAGTTTGCAACGTCGGAAGAACCACTTTCGAGACTGAGCCATTGTATACCCGGAAGATTAAAGTCTCCCGCAATTATCAAGCGCGCGCTGGCAGCTACATTACGGCACAGGTAGTCTTGGATTGATTTCCAATATGTTAGAGGGGCATTTGGGGGTCTACATACTGCCCCAAGTACGCAGCAAATTCCATTAAGTTTAAGCTTGCACCAAATACTTTCGGTTTCAGGACACTCTTTCAATCGTACGACGTCAAATCCTTCTTTAAAGATGATAGCCACACCACCGCCCCGCGTGTCACGATCTTTGCGGATAATCCCATAACCAGGGGGAACTATTTCAGAATCAGCAATTTCGGTGCGCAACCAAGTCTCCGTGACAACGACAACATAGGGATTGTGCTGCATCAGAAGGGGCTCAAGCTCAACTGTTTTATTTGCTAGGCTTCGCGCATTTACATTGATCAGGATAAAATTATCTGTATCTGCTTTGTAACGTCAAGCAGACTCGTCTTCACTTGCATGCTGCCGGTCAAGTTTCACTCTGCACCCTCTCTCATTGTTCCATGCAAACGCCTCGTTATCAATAAAAACCCTATCGTGCACGAGCCGTACCTTTACCCCTCTTTCCCTTTCAATTTTTGTGCTCGCCCACAAGTTTCTGCGTTTTTGCGACGTTGCTTGTGAGTAATCATTCGATACAGAAATTTTTGTTCCCTTTAGCTTCTTGCAATTCTTTAGTACTGCCATCTTTTCGTTATAGTCAAAAAATTTTATTATCACTGCTCGTGCTCTGTTCCTGGTTTTCTTGACGAGTCTGTGGATTCTTTCTACAGAGCTAACCTTCACACCGAGTCGCTTTTCGAAAACATCACACAGAACTCTTTGTTTAGGTTCATCTGTAGTCTCGCTCGCGTTTTCCGTGATTCCAAATACGACTAAATTATTTCGGCGTTGTCGGTCCTCCAAGTCCATAAGTTTTTGTTGCTGCTGCTGAATCGTTAATTTCATCTCCTGCGCCATTTCTTGAAGTTCTGTTCTACTTTCCTGCAAGCTCATTAGGGTATTTCGCAGCTCCTTGATTTCTAGTTTGACAGTACCTAGTTCCTCCTGAAACGCGTGTTGGTTTGCCTTAATTTGGCTCACATCTTTTATGAGATCTTTCTGGCCTTTCAACAGTTCTTTAAGCATAGGTGAGACGACGACTCCCACTTACTCGGGGGTCGCATCGAAGTGGGGGAGACAGATCATAGCATCGTCCCTACATACGACATAAAGCGCCATGGCGGACTCCGTGGCTGTAGCCTTGCCATCCGAGACGCTGAGGCCTTATATACTCATAGCCTCGCAAACGCCTCCGACTCTACGTTCGGGAAGTCCTTCGCACAGTGGAACCAAGCCTCCAAATGGACCATGGGATAATCTGCTGTCCGGCGTACACCGGAGAGGAAGGCAACGATCGGGCAGATCACCTGGTTCGACCTCTAACAGGCCGAGCCGCGACATATACCGCTCGTACGGACACCTCTCCAACACTCGGCAGAAGACCTAGGGACATACTTGAAACACAACGACTGGGTAGACGAACCAAAACTTCACCTAACCCCAAGCTCAGCAGGCGACAAGCGAGGGACTGGCGTCGAATACAGACAAACACCCACCAACACTTACATGGACTGCACAAAATTGTTTCCCGGCAAACACAGCGACTGATGTCCGTGGTGCGACTCCGCCACGACACTCGAACCCTTACCAATGCATGCAGCGTCCGGCAGACGCCGTCTCTGCGCTACTTAACGATACACTCAGCTATTGGTCGTCGAAGGCGCGATTCTCCGAACGGGATTTTGGAAGCCAATTGGCGACTGTCGACCAGGCCCAGCAACCCACAATCACCACGGGGCCCTGGAAAGAGAGATCCACCCGCAGTAACCAATCACAATCATTATTTCAATAAAGTTGTTTCTCTCTCTTTCTGCTAAGACATCGCAATTATCATATTCGGTCCAGCAACTGAAGTGTTTATAATGTGCACACGAATGTCAACTCACTTGTTTTCTAATGTCAGATTGGCGTTTCCGAAGCTATAACCAAGCGTACTTACCGCGCGCATGCAAACATTCAGTATGTGTGACCCAAGGATCCCTCTCTTTTTATGCTTTTGATGTTTTTATGCCTTTGACGATGTGTTTCAGAGTGCGTAAGTCTTCGTCTGGCGCAGTAATAAATAAGTTGTAAGTCAGTGAAAGCTGCCGTTTTCCACGACCCTACAACCTTCGCCCTCTTAGCGGTGTTCCCGCCAGCTGAATAGCAATATCCAACTAACCGATTCTTCTTCGTAAAAAGTATATTCTGGTTAAAGCGTTACTTGCGAAACACATTTGCTTTTACTGACGTACGATAGCATTTATTCGAACAAGAGCATTTATGAACGCGGTCAGACAGTGCAGAGTGTCGCACACTCGCACTTTGTTGCAGACTCTAGTCCATCTTAAGCGACGCAGCAACACATTTTTTGATGCTCGTGCTGATTTCTCTTACAAACATTTGTACTAACAGTTGAATAAAGTTTTTTAGACATATGATACTAGAAACTACCAACGGCTTATTGAATGTTTTCCTCATACCGTTTTTAAACTTCCTACATACTTCATACCAATATCCTGTCTACTATTGGCCACAGATATTGAATAAAAAATTTATTTACAAACATCCTTTAAACGATGAATGAACGTGCTTCAAATATTAAAAGCAGAATTTACTGATCGTCTTCATGATTTTTAGAAACTTCATAGTAACGTTCTACCACCTTTTTATTTCCCCGACGAGAAAAGTCGTAGTAAGATTTTTCCAACTTTCTGTTGCTCACCTTAGAAACATTCTTGCAACTTTCTTAAACGTTTCAGAAACACCCTGGTGACATTTACCACATTCACCAGATTTTTTTGAAGTGTTCTGGTACTGTTTTGATGTAGCCTTGCACATGCGTAGGATATAAATGCATCTGTTAGCAAAACACAGCAATCCTTTCAAACACTAATAGTTATTTTGCCACCCTTTCATACATGTATTTTGAAGCCACAAGTTGGCAGCGATGATAATGCATTCTTAATGTCCCCGTTGTGAAATTAGGGTGCCTTGCTGTGAGCCTAAGTGAGGAACAATGCAAAAATGGCCAGAATAGCCTGATGCATTGTGTCAGTGTATTTGCACGGGACAGCATGTAGCATTCATGCACAAGAACTTTACATTACCTACAATGAAAGCAAATATTTTATCTTACTGCCTTGCCGCACATGCTTATGATGACATTCACACATCTGGGGCTTAAGGCCTCTTTTCGGCGACGTACTTGCGGGCATTGGAATACCGCACAAAAAGCGAATGAAGTGGCACTGCTGCACAGCATATACAGCTTGTACATGGAAAAATCATACAATTGTGTAAAGTAGCCATAAATAAGTTGCAGCAAGGGCATGCAAATTTCTTAGAAAGGATTCAGCCAGACATGCCTTACAGTCAATGAATGCGATGACATTACCTATGCAGTACAGAACATTACAGACTAACTTGAAAGGTCCTTAAAACATCCTTTGTTACTAAAATGTTCTTTTAATTTGCAAGAGCAAACTCATCAGTAATAAACGCACCTGCCTGGACTGCTCAGGCATAGAATGTCTATAACCATAGTGTCTGACAAAGAGTACTCTACATTGTGTTTGACCTATTACTTCTGAACAAGTATTTAGAAGAAATGCTCCATAAGGAATAGCGTTATGAACAAATTTCAAAAAGAGTAATTGTCCAATTGTATATCTTTTTTTTTCATGTAGAATGCAAAAATATAATGCACAGAATGCGCCATGAAAGAACTATATGTGTACTGTTACAGCAACGATCCACAATTACTTGCCCTACGCTCTATACTAAAAGGTGCATGTAAATTTGTGTTTTGCTCGGCTTGCTTGAACTATAGCAGACAGGCAGCCGAAAAGCAATTTGCTTGAAGCAAATGGCAATTCGTGGCGTCCAATGCTTTGGCAGAACACCCAGAAATAATTAAGTGCAACAGTGACTGGATGAACTCAGGTATAATTGGCAGGAAAGAAACTGGAAGCCGCGCCTGCACCTGTGGGTTCCTTAGAGATACAATCAACAGGATACACGCTTATCGAAACGAAGGAACCCTCTCCCCATCTTATGCGTGGTGCTTGCGTCACATGCTAAAACCTACTTAAATAGGCATTTCTACATTTTTTTGCCCCATTGTGAATAAGGCTTTCGTATGGAAGCCAACAAGTCTAGCTTTATTGTTTATTTGGTTAGTCTAAGTCTTTATTTGTCATGTTTTATTCCGACCAGACAAGGTTCTATCAAACTCTCGAAAGAAAAACAGGGAATAGTGGCGCTTTATAAAGAAACGAGGCAGATGTAATAGACGGCGACACAGATGTTTGCAAGATGGAAAAGCAGGGCCAACAGATCCGCGCGGATGTAAAAAGAAAAATAGACGATTTCCACGTAACAACAAAAAATATGCACTGTGAGTTTTCCTGTTGTTACTCTCAAAAGAAGCGAAATTTCACGTTGACTTTCTTTCACACCGCAATGCATTAGTTCTCATAGCTTCCTTGTCGCGCAAGTATAGTAACACCCGGAAAATATTGGAGACGTCGAGGTTCAAAGAAAAGCCACGCCTGTTACTTCCGGGCTCAGAGGTGGGGTCGATGTCCTCCGTACTGAAATAGGGCAACATCACTGAGGGTGGGTGGCACACTCCGCTCTCGTATATTACTAAGATTGAGCACTTGATGGTAGAACTGTCACCAAAATGTGGTAGAAACAACTCCTACTTTCACCACTTCGTTGCACAAAATCTTTTCTTTCCTTTCTTGTTGTTCCAGGATTGCTTCTGGCATTGTTGTCATACCCTTGACACTCCGTTTTTTTCTTTCACTTTTTCTCACTAACTTTATTTCGCACTATTCCTGTTCTCCACGCGGCAGAAAAGAGGCAGAGTGGCGAGGAAGAGAAAAGAAGTTCGAGAAGAAAGGAGCCGCAACAGCAAAGCGAATTTGTCTCCCTTTCTGTGCGGATGGCGTCGGTACACAATGGCCGAGTGGCGTCAGGGGAGCCTTAGATTCTGAGCCCCTGGAGTAACCAGTAACGACTAATGGTGCGCGACCAAAGCTTGGAGTTTCGCTGCCTGGTTTTGCTGGAAGTGAATGTCAGAAACTGCGACAGAATGCAGTATAGCAGGTATGTTAGCCAGAGCGGAAGGAAGCGTCATCTGCGTGATGCCTATTATGGTTGTAGCAATCAACAAGGTGGTCAGGAAATGATCTAGGCGATTATTATGTGATAGCCTACAGTTAAATTAAAACGCTAAATGAACTATCTTACAAAAGAAATGGTTTATTATTTATTCAGGCTCACTGGAATACAATGGTCCTGTCAATCCCATTAACGAACAGAGCACAGGCAATAAGAAGCTACAAAGCACTCAGTCTTAGAGCGTAGTGAAAGTTGTTCATATCGAGATAGGAGCGCATGGATTAAGCAGTTTACGATGCTCCAAATACCAAAGCAACACGAGTGCTATGGAAAACACGTCATAGAGAGTGCCTGGTTGATTCTAAGAGACTAAAGCTGTTGAGGTGCACATACATTTAACTTGAAAAGCGTTCGGCATCTCTGTCCTCTTTATTAACGGAGAATACAATGCAAGCACGAACATACAACTGTCATTCTTGTGATCATGTGTGGCTGCCGTTTCCTTTGCGGTTTTACTGGGATGAGTGTACTTGCGTTACTTGTAGGTTTTCATGCCGCATAATGTTTGTACTTGGCTGAGGTGGCATTGAGTCTTAGGAAAAGCTGGTACTCCGTCAAGTAGCAGGAGCGGGCAGTGTTCTTCTGGCATTCAAAGAAGTTCCGAATGCAAGAGCGTTCCTATATTTTACTTCAAAGGGGAACCGAGGATGCCGGCTGATGATTATTATTCCGGAGCAGGCATATTCGCCCTCCCCCAGAACCAAACCACAGCTTTCACGCGCAACTAATTTCCAGCTACCTTTGTTATTGTTATTGTGCCTCAACATGCCCCTGCATCACATCATAGAATGGCACAATCGCTTCTAAATTTTACGGCGTATTGTTGAAAAATTCAGCAACTGCAGGCGCTTCGCTTCGACGCACAAACTGTGCATGGCGTCAGATTCTTCTGTTTGTCGCCCGTTTCACTCAGACCGGTGGATACGCTGAGCAGCGGAACCGGAGGGCAAGTTTGCTTAAATCGTCCGTCCGCACCCCGCTCGTGCCAGCAGTCGATGTGCTAACTTCTGTTCGTCACTGTGTATTTTTTTTATTTTTTTCAGCAAAGTACACTCCGTGTGTCGTGACGCAGGAACCGGGCACGCACCATTGACAGCCCGACAGCACGACGGCGTGGGCAGTGGGAATGCGCCTCGAATTTCCGCGTAATAGCTATAACAATAAATAAGATTTGTGGTATTTCCTCCCTCGTAAAACCATGTCGGAAAAACGCGAGTGAAAAAAAGCAATTTTAGGGTGCCGCTTCGCTGGCACAGACGACAGACGACAGATGTTTCGCTCAATGGGTCATTTGACGCTTTCAAATCAATAACTAAATCAAAGCGAATGAGGCAAAAACTTATAACCCTCGCTTCTGGCACACCACAGAATGACCTTAAAAGTAAGCTTTAGCTCAGCCCCAACTCCGAAGCCGCCCACTCAAAGACGCGTAAAGCACAGAAATGCTTTAGTTAGATAACTGCTTGTCTGATTTTAAAAGAGTTTGCAGTCCTTGTGAGAAAAGGGTAAATTCTAGTGTCTGCTGCAAGGTAAATTTTGATTGAAGGCCTGAATTTATTTACATAAATGGGCTAAAATTGGTAACGTTCAAAAAGAAAGTATGAGCACGAAGTTTAGAAATCCGTGATTCCTCCTCTGGAACAGTTCTGTGCAACGCATCCGTTAGACCAACCAGAGTGGACAAATTTGATATACTTATTTACACCTTACGTGAATTTGTTACAATTTTTTCAATAATTTTGTAAAAAGTACAACTTACATATGAGTGGTGTGCTTAAGAACAATGTATATTACACCAAATTTGTCCGCTGCGTACGTACTATTAGATGCAATGACGAAATTGAGATAGTGCTTTTCATTTCTCAGTTACCGAGCAGACTTGATAATTTTCTTTTCGGGAAATTTGCGATTTCCAGCTATATCGAAAAATTGACTACCACCAATTACTATATTTTATCTTTTTTTTTTAAATGCAGCACGCCTGGTCAAATTTGGTGCAGTGGTTGTCGACAAAAACCAGTTCCCTTTTCCCATGTACTTATATATGAGCCCCTGAGCTACTTCTCCATATTAATAAGAGTATGCTTTAGCGATTGGCCAAGTCTTATTTTCCTATTGAAATGCATGTGTAAATTAAGGAGTGCTTTTATGAGACAACCGCTGGACCTATCTGCAATAAATTTATTGAATTTAAGAGGAAACGTTTAAACATATTGACTGTAATAAGAAAAATGTTGGTCTGAGGGTCCGAATATACTTGCCAAGAATTTCTGAAAATGGGTAAGTTTGAAAACACAGCAGGATGAAATTTATATGTTAGTAATAGAAGTCGGTGGTAACGCTGTTAGACAGGAAATCAGTAAGCTATCGCAGGAGACGAAAGATCTGATCAAGAAACGCCAATGTATGAAAGCCTCTAACCCTACAGCTAGAATAGAACTGGCAGAACTTTCTAAGTTAATCAACAAGCGTAAGACAGCGGACATCAGGAACTATAATATCAATAGAATTGAACAGGCTCTCAGGAACGGAGGAAGCCTAAAAACACTGAAGAAGAAACTAGGAATAGGCAAGAATCAGATCTGTGCGTTAAGAGACAAAGCCGGCAATATCGTTACTAATATGGATGAGATAGTTAGAGTGGCTGAGGAGTTCTATAGAGATTTATACAGTACCAGTGGCACCCACGACGATAGTGGAAGAGAGAATAGCCTAGAGAAATTCGAAATCCCACAGGTAACGCCAGAAGAAGTAAAGAAAACCTTAGGAGCTATGCAAAGGGGGAAGGCAGCTGGGGAGGATCAGGTAACAGCAGATTTGTTGAAGGATGGTGGTCAGATTGTTCTAGAGAAACTGGCCACCCTGTATACGCAATGCCTCATAACCTCGAGTGTACCGGAATCTTGGAAGAACGCTAACATAATCCTAATCCATAAGAAAGGGGACGCCAAAGACTTGAAAAATTATAGACCGATCAGCTTACTGTACGTTGCGTACAAAGTATTTACTAAGGTAATCGCAAATAGAATCAGGAACACCTTAGACTTCTGTCAACCAAAGGACCAGGCAGGATTCCATAAAGGCTACTCAACAATAGACCATATTCACACTATCAATCAAGTGATAGAGAACTGTGCAGAATATAACCAACCCTTATATGTAGCTTTCATTGATTACGAGAAAGCGTTTGATTCAGTCGAAACCTCAGCAGTCATGGAGGCATTACGGAATCAGGGTGCCACCGTAGTCGACAGCCACCGTAGCCACTCGACAGCCACCGTAGTCCTCCACAAAGAAAGCAACAAAATCCCAATAAAGAAAGGCGTCAGACAGGGAGATACGATCTCTCCAATGCTATTCACCGCATGTTTACAGGAGGTATTCAGAGACCTGGAGTGGGAAGAATGGGGGATAAAAGTTGATGGAGAATACCTTAGCAACTTGCGATTCACTGATGATATTGCCTTGCTTAGTAACTCAGGAGACCAATTGCAATGCATGCTCACTGACCTGGAGAGGCAAAGCAGAAGGGTGGGTCTGAAAATTAATCTGCAGAAAACTAAAGTAATGCTTAACAGTCTCGGGAGAGAGCAGCAATTTACAATAGGCAGCGAGGCACTGGAAGTCGTAAGGGAATACATCTACTTAGGGCAGGTAGTGACGGCGGATCCGGATCATGAGACGGAAATAATCTGAAGAATAAGAATGGGCTGGGGTGCGTTTGGCAGGCATTCCCAAATCATGAACAGCAGGTTGCCACTATCCATCAAAAGGTAAGTGTATAACAACAGTCTGTTACCAGTACTCACATATGGGGCAGAAACCTGGAGGCTTACGAAAAGGGTTCTGCTGAAATTGAGGACGACGCAACGAGCTATGGAAAGAAGAATGATGGGTGTAACGTTAAGGGATAAGAAAAGAGCAGAGTTGGTGAGGCAACAAACGCGGGTAAACGACATCTTAGTTGAAATCAAGAAAAAGAAATGGGCATGGGCCGGACATGTAATGAGGAGGGAAGATAACCGATGGTCACTAAGGGTTGCGGACTTGATTGCAAAGGAAGGGAAGCGTAGCAAGGGGCGGAAGAAAGTTAGGTGGGCGGATGACATTAAGACGTTCGCAGGGACAACATGGCCACAATTAGTACATGACCGGGGTAGTTGGAGAAGTATGGGAGAGGCCTTTGCCCTGCAGTGGTAGTAACTAGGCTGATGATGATGATGGACTCGACACCAAAAATAAATATTGTATGTCTAAAATATGCACCGGTTAGATAAACTAAAGCTGACGAATGTGGTAAGTGAAATTACAGTTTATATCAACATGTGACAATGTTTATGAGAGTTTCACAAAAGTCCAATAAACATAAAAATGATATTGTTCAAAGCGTTGTATATAAGATCAGTTTTTTTTTCAGATTTAGATTTATAATAAATGTAGTTTACATAATTCTTATATAAGTTTTCATTTCTGAGTCACACGATTGTAAACGTGACGGTAACGCTTGCCCAAGTTTTGCAAGTTTCAACAAATCATATTGACACGTGTACTTATCTTTATCGGGCGACCACGTTTAGCCGCCTAACAAATCTTATCGCAGAGCGCGGGACGCGCTTGCATGTATCCGACGTTTCTGGAAAGTTATCGACGCTTCTATCCGCGTGTCTGTTGTCGCCGAACCTTGTGTTATCAGATTTCATCGCGTGACACGAATGGTGTAGAACTTTGTGGAAGACACGCGGGTCCCATCAGTTAATCTGGAACATTCGACGACTGATCTATAAAAGCCGACGCGCTTGACCCGCTGATCAGCTTTTCGACAATCGCCGACTGTGTTCGCCGCTATCGTTGTGCTTTAAGTGTATCCTGTTTTGTGGGCACAGGTTCGCTCAATAAAAGCTAGTTTTGTCTTTCACAGTACTTCTACTGTGTTCTTTCTGGTTCGAGAACAGAGAAGCCACGTTAACGACCTGGGACCTTTTCCGAAGCGGCTTCCTGCATACATTATTATTATTATTATTATTATTATTATTATTATTATTCACAAGCGTCGTACGACGAGAACGAGCCCAAGCACTACTGGAAACCCGAGTGCAGCTGCCCAACGAGACCACCACGATTTTTACAGAAGAAATGCGCCGCCTATTCCGCCACGCCGACCCGGAAATGTCCGAGGAAAAGAAAGTCCGGCTACTAATGCGTGGTGTTAAGGAGGAACTTTTCGCCGGTATGGTACGAAACCCACCGAAGACTGTCGACGAGTTTCTTCGCGAGGCCACTAGCATCGAGAAGACACTCGAGATGCGAAACCGGCAATTCGACCGCCGGACCAACGCTACAAACTATGCCGGAGTTCAATCACTGGCCTCCGAAGACCTGCGCGAGGCTATCAGGGCAGTCGTACGAGAGGAGCTTCAGAAGATCTTCCCGTCGTCGCAGCCTCAAGTGGCCTCGATCGCTGACATCATCAAAGATGAGGTTCAGCGGTCGCTTGGAGTTCCGGAGGTGCAACCTCAATTACCGCAACCCCAACCCGAAGCGATGACCTACGCCGACGTCGTACGCCGTCAAGGCCCTCCTCAGCGACCACGCCAGGGCCCTGCAACGACGCAATTCCGTCGTCCGCCGCCGCCGCCGACAGCGCGCCCACCCGTCGCCCAGCGGAGCTACCCGAGGAAGACCGACGTTTGGCGCGCTCCTGACCACCGCCCGCTCTGCTACCACTGCGGGGAAGCGGGTCACGTCTACCGACGATGCCCATACCGGGAAATGGAACTGCGAGGTTTCGCCGTCAATGCTCCGCGGCCGCAGCGAGGTGAACGCCCTCGCGATATCGCCGACTACCTCGCCGCTACTCAGTGGAGCTCTCGACGACCGTCGCGTTCACCATCACCAGGCCGCTACCCGTCGCCGCAGCGCCGACCATACACTGGCGCAGCTCGGGGCCGGTCAGCGAGCCCATATCCGGAAAACTAAAAGCAGCAACCGATGGAGGTGCGGTTGCTGTCCGTCAAACTGTCGAAGATCCTCCGCCGCCGACGAAGACGCCGAAGAAACTACCTCGACGACATAACGACACGCCGCCGTCCCGACGAAGTCTGGAAGGAAAGAATGCCACGACGAAAGACGACCTGACGACGTCACATACCAGCCACAGGTCAACGCGACGCAGTCGTGATCCGACGCCAAGACCGAACTGTAATGCAAGACAAAGAGCCACCGACCTCGACGTGCTTCTCGACGGCCACGCAGTCACCGCCTTAGTCGACACAGGGGCTGATTACTCCGTCATGAGTGGACACATCGCCGCCCAGTTGAAGAAAGTTAAGACTACGTGGCAAGGCCCTCAAATTCGTACCGCCGGAGGACACCTCATAACGCCGACTGGAATGTGCACGGCAAGAATTACCATTCACGACCGGACTTACCCTGTCACCTTCGTTATCCTCCAACAGTGTTCACGAGACATCATTCTCGGCATGGACTTCCTCAACCAACACGGCGCAGTCATCGACCTGAAGTCGAAGTCAATAACTCTGTCGGAAGACCATGCGATACCGTCGGAGAACCCTCGTAGTCACCACGCCTTGAGTGTGCTCGAAGATCAAGTGAGCATCCCGCCTCGCTCCAGCGTTGTTATTTCCGTCGGCACCGAAACACCCGCTGACGTAGAAGGTGTCATGGAAGGCGACCAACGTCTACTGCTAGACCGTGAAATTTGCGTCGCAAGAGGGATCGCTCGACTGCACGGAGGAAACACGAAAGTGTTGCTGACAAATTTCAGCCAGGAGTTCAAGCACATCAACAAGGGTACGACGATCGCATACATCGAGGAAATTCTGGAAAACAGCAATGCGTTTGTCCACTCGGATTCCGCCGCATCTACCCCGACGACCATGGTTGCCGAACCAGACTACGACATTAATCCAAGTCTCCCCGTGATTAAGCAACAGCAGCTCAGAAGTCTGCTCTGGCGATACAAAAGCTGCTTTTCGACGTCATCGAGGCTTCGACAAACACCAGTCGCCAAGCATCGCATAATCACCGAGGAGTACGCTCGACCACTTCGCCAGAGCCCTTACCGAGTTTCGCCGCGAGAACGTGAAGCTATAAGAGAACAAGTCGACGAAATGCTGCGCGACGACATCATCCAGCCGTCGAAAAGCCCGTGGGCATCCCCTGTTGTCCTGGTGAAGAAAAAGGACGGAACCCTTCGTTTCTGCGTCGATTATCGTCGTCTGAACAAGATCACGAAGAAAGACGTATACCCTCTCCCACGGATAGACGACGCATTGGATCGGCTCTGCAACGCTAAATACTTCTCGTCGATGGACCTCAAGTCTGGCTATTGGCAAATAGAAGTCGACGAAAGAGATCGTGAAAAGACCGCCTTCATCACCCCAGACGGCCTCTACGAGTTCAAGGTTATGCCATTCGGACTGTGCTCGGCGCCTGCAACGTTCCAGCGCGTGATGGACACGGTTTTAGCAGGATTGAAGTGGCAGACCTGTCTCGTTTACTTGGATGACGTCGTTGTATTCGCCGAAAGTTTTGACGATCACCTTAGGCGGCTTGCCACAGTACTAGAGGCCATCAAGTCATCTGGGCTCACTCTGAAGCCAGAAAAGTGCCGCTTCGCTTACGATGAGCTTCTATTCCTAGGCCACGTCATCAGCAAATCCGGAGTACGCCCCGACCCGCAGAAAACAGCTGCCATCGCAAAGTTCCCGCAGCCCACCGACAAGAAGGCAGTGCGTAGATTTCTTGGCATGTGTGCCTACTACAGGCGATTTGTCAAGGACTTTTCACGCATCGCTGAGCCGCTGACACAGCTAACTAAATGTGACGTCGAGTTCAAGTGGGAAACGCCACAGGCCGACGCATTTCAAGAACTCAAACGACGCATGCAGTCGCCGCCCGTACTTGCGCACTTCGACGAGCACGCCGATACCGAAATACACACTGACGCCAGTAGCCTAGGCCTCGGTGCCGTCCTAGTCCAGAGAAAAGATGGACATGAACACGTGATAGCTTACGCTAGCCGATCATTGTCAAAAGCAGAAGGCAATTATTCTACAACCGAAAAGGAATGCCTCGCCATCGTTTGGGCCACAGCGAAATTTCGCCCTTACCTATATGGCAGGCCATTCAAGGTGGTCAGCGATCATCACGCGTTGTGTTGGCTAGCTAACCTAAAATACCCTTCAGGACGGCTGGCACGGTGGAGCCTCAGGCTACAAGAATACATCACTGTAACTTACAAGTCCGGACGAAAACACTCAGATGCCGATTGCCTATCCCGCGCCCCCATTGACCCGCCGCCGCAAGATGACGAAGATGACGACGCTTTCCTTGGAATAATAAGCGCGGAAGACTTCGCCGAACAGCAACGAGGAGACTCGGAGCTTAAAGCCCTAGTCGAGTATTTGGAAGGGCACACCGACATAGTCCCAAGGGCATTTAAGCGTGGATTATCTTCGTTCACGCTTCAAAACAACCTGCTCGTGAAGAAGAACTTCTCGCCAGTCCGCGCCAGCTACCTTCTTGTTGTACCGTCAGCGCTGCGTCCAGAAATACTGCACGCCCTACACGACGATCCAACCGCTGGGCACCTCGGATTCTCCCGGACGCTGTCGAGAATACAGGAAAAGTATTACTGGCCGCGCCTAACCGCCGATGTCGCCCGTTACGTCAAGACATGCCGCGACTGTCAGCGACGCAAGACACCGCCGACAAGACCAGCGGGATTACTACAGCCGATCCAGCCTCCTTACCGACCTTTTCAGCAGATCGGGATGGACTTGTTGGGACCGTTTCCGACATCAGCTTCCGGAAATAAGTGGATTGTCGTGGCGACGGACTATCTCACCCGCTTCGCTGAAACTAAAGCTCTACCGAAAGGCAGCGCAGCCGAAGTGGCTAAATTTTTCGTCGAGAACATCCTGTTGCGACATGGTGCTCCAGAAGTCCTCATCACCGACAGAGGAACGGCTTTTACAGCAGAGCTCACCCAAGCCATTCTGCAGTACAGCCAGACAAGCCACAGGAGGACAACTGCCTACCATCCGCAGACGAATGGTCTCACGGAGCGCCTGAACAAGACCCTCGCCGACATGCTAGCAATGTACGTCGACGTCGAACACAAGACGTGGGACGCCGTCCTGCCGTACGTAACCTTTGCGTACAACACGGCGGTGCAGGAAAGAACACAGATCACGCCGTTTAAGCTGGTTTACGGCAGGAACCCGACGACGACGCTTGACGCCATGCTGCCGCACGTAACTGACGAAGAGAATGTTGACGTCGCTAGCTATCTCCAGCGCGCCGAAGAAGCCCGACAACTCGCCCGCCTACGGATCAAAAACCAGCAGCGTACGGACAGCCGACACTACAACCTCCGACGACGCTTCGTCGAGTACCAGCCCGGCGACCGTGTTTGGGTATGGACCCCTATACGCCGACGAGGACTGAGCGAGAAGCTATTGCGCCGCTATTTCGGTCCTTACAAGGTCATTCGACGTATTGGCGCACTGGACTATGAGGTCGTGCCAGATCGCATCTCGCATTCACAGCGACGCCGCGTACGACCTGAAGTGGTCCACGTGGTGCGTCTTAAACCGTTTTACGGACGCTAACGAACTTCCCTTATTTTGTTGTTTTCATTGCTACGAGTGCTTATTTATTACTTTCGTTTGTTTGCAGCATCGGGTCGATGCTTTTTAAGAGGAGGGTAATGACACGTGTACTTATCTTTATCGGGCGACCACGTTTAGCCGCCTAACAAATGTTATCGCAGAGCGCGGGACGCGCTTGCATGTATCCGACGTTTCTGGAAAGTTATCGACGCTTCTATCCGCGTGTCTGTTGTCGCCGAACCTTGTGTTATCAGATTTCATCGCGTGACACGAATGGTGTAGAACTTTGTGGAAGACACGCGGGTCCCATCAGTTAATCTGGAACATTCGACGACTGATCTATAAAAGCCGACGCGCT
The DNA here is from genome assembly GCF_038994185.2 of Dermacentor albipictus. Taxonomy (NCBI): domain Eukaryota; kingdom Metazoa; phylum Arthropoda; class Arachnida; order Ixodida; family Ixodidae; genus Dermacentor; species Dermacentor albipictus. The sequence goes on from NC_091825.1 coordinate 66,060,980, forward strand.
TGACCCGCTGATCAGCTTTTCGACGATCGCCGACTGTGTTCGCCGCTATCGTTGTGCTTTAAGTGTATCCTGTTTTGTGGGCACAGGTTCGCCCAATAAAAGCTAGTTTTGTCTTTCACAGTACTGCTACTGTGCTCTTTCTTCACCGTCACTACCACGTGACAATATTAAAGTTTACGGCCTAAATTAAAAACCTGCTTCGCACAGTTGCTAGATCTTTGCTCTTGTTTTTTTTCTTCATTGTAACAAACACACCGATATCTTTGCAAGGATTGTTGAAAAACACAATTGTTTTGTTCCCATGCATTTAGATAGCAGCCGCCGAGCTAAACCTTCCTGTGACGACACAAAAAAAAAAACGAGAATAAACGTGGACAGACTGACGGAGCGCGTTAAATGAACCATTATTCTTTCTTTCTTTCTTTCTTTCTTTCTTTCTTTCTTTCTTTCTTTCTTTCTTTCTTTCTTTCTTTCTTTCTTTCTTTCTTTCTTTCTTTCTTTCTTTCTTTCTGTTGTTTTCAGGCACAGTAATAGAGTTCGCCTGGCTCGTGAAAATCAATGACACTTTGTCGCCGCGATACGAATAATCATTTCCGGGAGCGCTTCTTGTTTTTGTATTGATTAAAGGAACTCCTCTAATAGTGTAATGGCTGGAACGTCTGGCACCTCTAGCGCCGGCCGGTGAAAGCTCTTTTCTCTTGACTTATGTTCCCTATAGCCTTTCAAATGACTTCCGCTAGAGGGAGCCGCCTAGCAGCCGTCATTCTGTCAGCGATAATAAATGACAACCCACAATATTGTGTTATTTTTTTTGTGGAGTTCGGATGCCATTGTCGCACTTGTGTGCCTATTCTGTTAGGCCCGGATTTCATGTCTCACTACAGTTGTGTATCATGAATGCGGGATAAGAAGGGGGAAGGGAAATATTAATTGGGGTGCTAATTTTTACGAAGCCCCGGTCACAGTGCCCTTGAAATGCAGGCTCCTTGAGAGAAAAGAATGCTCTTATGTTGCTCTCTCTTTAAATTACGCGGAGAGAGTGGCGTCCCCAAAAAACGTCACTATACCCGAGACTGTGGTTGAGGGGGGCTGCGGCAACACGAATTTCTCAGCCGCCTTCCGACGTAGACGTGAAGCGTCACGGGGTATATCACTACCATCTACGGTGTTGAACACGTACACGACGCAGCGTTGCTGCATCATTGCGTTTTGCTTTTGGGTTCCCAACAACTACGTACTATATATATCTTTCTGGCTGTTTGTCTCATCATTGAACTCACTCTAATGAAACGTCTGCTTAGAAAAAATCGTTGACGCGCACTATCAGTGAGAACTGGGGCAGTTGATCTTTTTTCTAAGGTAAACCTTCCTGATAGACTTCTCTGGTGGGCACGAGCAACTGGAACACTCCAACAAAGATTTATTTTAAAAAACAACGTTAACAAGCCGGTCCGACTCCTTTTGGTAGGGCGAGTGAGGCGGCGGGAAGCGTAAACGCGTTTATACGTGTTTCCGGTGGTTACAGAGGCGTGTCGAGACCTGGCGCAATCCTTGGAAATAGGCGGCGGGAAGAGATACCAACATGTGACTGATCTTTCCCCTTTTTTTGCTAATATACCCCCACTTTACAAGAAGTCCTTCGCGGTGGCTCTTTCCTTTCTCCAAGTCGACGGTGCCGCCAGGTCGTAGAGCTGGACCACACTTCGTTCCCTGTTGAAGTGGCTAAGGTGAATCTTGTGTTTCGGGGTACTTTAAAGGGAATTCTCAGTTTAGATGCAGCGTCGTTAATGAAAGTTATTTTGAACAGAATGCCCAGCGCTTTTATTTTTTTTGGGGGGGGGGGCGAAGGAGGAGGCTTCTAACTTTCGAGAAAGGCTCGTGAACGACCCATTGCTCACGATCCTTTTTCGACTGATCGTAATAGCCCCGCTAGAGAATCTCAAAATCCATGATGAATTTGTGATTCAACTATTGAAATCATTATCAATAACAGCCACACTTAATCATAACGAAAAAGAACTTCAGTTGAGAGTTCGAAACCATGTTCGTTTAGGCCGTTCGCATCTTTTCCTGCATTTGTGCGTCTGTTCTGTTCATCTATCTCTCTTTGTGTCCCCCACGCCCCCATGGATCACGATGACAATCATGCCTAAGGAAAGCGACGACCTTTTTGCAGTATAAGTGCGCGCTACTTAGAAGTGCTCTCGCTCGCACTGTGATTGTCCATATTTTCTTCAAAGTTGCTCAAGGAAGCGGGCGCCATAATTAAACATTACGTAAGCCACTGCATCGATCCGAAAGCTGGCAGCATATGATAGCGCTCTCCCTCATCTCCTAGGAGTGTCGTGCGAGTGGTGCAAAGTGCATGGATTAATGCGAAAATGGTATTGCGTCGGCATTGGGCGTAAGGGTGCAGAACGACTAGTGTTTCTTTATTTTCGTTCCCACCTGTGCCAAGTTGGTTTTTCATCCAGTTTCATTCCCATTATTTTATCATTTATTTATTTTATTAATTAAGCACAAGTAATTTACCCTATGTGGTCTTTGGTGTCAGACTTTGTTGGCTTCTTATCATTTGTCAAGGTATTGGGCTTTGAAGGCAAGCGTGATTGCTGTGCCGGTGCTCAGACGCCGGAGTGCCATGCTTCTCCGGCATGGAAGTCCAGGAGGCAGGCGGACATGGCCTTCGGGCAGAAGCACTTGCAGATCAAGCTTTATATGCTGTCGGAGCTATAGGTGAGCAACTGCAGCGTCTACATCTGTCGATCGGGCTGCAGCGGAAGCGGGGCAAGAAGAATGGGGGGGGGGTGCATAAATTTGCTTCCCGCGCAAGCGCGTCCGCTCACCCATTCCTTCCTGGGCCCATATGATTCGGTGTCCAATGAATTTGCAGCTCAGGTCCTTTGTGCCACATTTCTGTCGCTTCTTCGAGGATGGTGGTTGCCAGTGGGTGTGCGTCAGTTTGCCTTAGTTCGCGTACGGCGTCTTGCGAATCCCCGTATATGTGTGGAGGCTATCAGAGAGACATTCGCGCAGATAATACGTGGCTTGACAAGCACAGCCGGTTTAATTTGTCTTGCAGTTTATCGGAACATGTACAATCCCGGAAAGAAAGTGTGTCGTAGCTACTATTTTCAGGTGGCTCCAACCAAACAGAAAGTTTATTTTCCCGACGTTTCGGTACCATCTCAGCTGCTTCTTCAGGGGGGGATGACGACGAAGATGTCGAGGCGCAACTTTTTAGCTTTAGTGGTCCGGCGAGAGAGGGGGATCGAGGAGGGGATGTTCAATTCTTCTTGGCTACTTGGTCTGGGATGGTTCTGGCGGGAGATGGTAGAGAGGGGGGGGGAGAGGAGTTGGGGTCGCCCTCCTTCACCAGTTCTCAAGGCTATTACTACAGTTTTAAACAAATACGTCACATCGCGCGCAAAAAAAAAAACGAGGGAGGTGCAACCACATCAAGCCCAGTGATTTGGTCTTGGACACCTTCGTATTAAGCATGGAGTAGTAATAGGTGCGCACTGAGGAAATTTCCACCCTTAAGGGTGTGCCTATAACTCACCTCTTTACTCCAATATAAACGGGTGTTTGAGCGAACTAATACACCTGCATGAATGACTAATTTTTTTAAAATGCCAGCCTTTCCCTGCAATGGTTCTTTTGGAGATATGCATACTCCCTTTTCATTTTAGAGCGATATATTGTACTGGAATCCTACCGTAGTACTTAAGATGCACTGCGAAGTAATACAGAAGTGTTTTCTGAAACGTTAACTGAAAACAAACAAACAAGACATGTTTTTGCAGAAATTGAACACACACAAAAGGAAGACACATAAAGACAACACGGGCGGCCTTGTTGTCTCTATGTGTCTTCCTTTTGTGTGTGTTCAATTGCGGAAAAAACATGTTTTTTAGCAACTAGGCAAACAAGCAGTTTTGTATAAGCAAACAAAAACAGAAGCAGCGCCGCTGTTTCCCAGCGCTTCGAAATGCGGACCTATAGAGGTTGCCCATCGAAAATGTTCCCTTTCTGCCGCTATACCGGAGCAAGCTTTGGGTATGGGCTAGTTGGTATTCCATGGTATCAATCGTCACTTACAGCGCATACATAGACGACGGACAAAAAACTGCCAAGAGAAGGTACTGCCAAGAAGAATAGAAGTGCGCCTAGAAAGTGCAGCGGCGTTTCTAGCTGCTTCAACAGGCCCACGCCATGCCCCTTTAGTTTATCTATAGAACAGGGAGGGGGGGAGGGGAGGGGGTATTCTGCAAGAGTGCACCTGGTGGACTCCATTTCAGCCGCTGCTGATTGGACGCAGCTGTACGAGTGAGGAGGAGACGAGCGGCCCCAGCCAATCAGCAGCGGCCGAAATCGACAGTCCACTAGGTGAACTCCTACAGAATAGCCCCCCAGCACTAAGACTAAACAATTTAAGCGAAGCTAGTAGCATCATATGAAAGGCCAGAAAGAGAGAGGTGGACAAAAGGATCGCGTCGCTCCACTTAACCAACGGGGCACGTCACCTTCACCATAAATGATGCGTTCATATCGGTGGTAGTATGCTCCGCAGCCACCTGCGAATGTTTGTTTTTTATTTCATTTATTTGTTTAGTAATACTCTTGGCCCGGAGGTCGTTACAGGGGTGGTCGTTTTCGAGCGTGCATTCATAAAAACACCGGGAAACTAGTAACAGTACAAATACACACGCAATATACAGAGAGAATAAGAACAGTCTGTATTATATGTAACATAATGTAGAAAATTTTCTTTAGGAGGCGAATTGCTTCAGCTTGTTTTCAAGTTGTGTTATGTATCCCTTTGAATAATGGTTGTTGGTAGTCTGTTCCATTCATTAATTGCTCCGGGGAAAAAGAATTGGCGTATGCATTACTCTACAGTTGAGATATCCGGAAGTTATGTTCATGTGTACCTCTTGAGGTTCTACCTTGTTGTGGCACTAAGTAGTGAGTAGTATTTACGTTAAAATGCCATTTCTATAGCAAGAAAACAAACCTAAGGCTGGCTACGTGGCGTCGTTCGGCAAAGGAGGGTAATTTAAGTAACTGCAACAGTTCTGTAACAGACTCAGTTTGCGAGTAACGCGACAAAATAATTCGAGTAGCTCTTCGTTGGACTCTTTCAATCATGTTGATCAATCCTGTTTCATAAGGGTCCCATAAAATATTCGCATATTCCAGTGTTGGTCTTACCAGATATAAGTTGGCAGTTGGCACCTTTCGAAGCAAGCTTGAGCTTCCTACGCAAAACCAGCTTCATCTCTGCTGTCGAAGATATGGTTTTAACATGTTTCTTTCAACTCAGATTCTTGGAAATGGTTACGCCTAAATATTTAAGGCTATCAACACTGGCAAGTGTAAAAGAACCCAGGGTGTAGTTAAAGTCAACATGTTTTGTCTTGTTTGTGACATGAAATACAACAGTTATATCTCTGTTAATTTTCATTTCTGATATTTCGCACCACTGCTCAACCACTTGGAGAGCGTCATTAGGAATTTTCGAATTGTCCTGCTTGTTTATTTCTTTACAAAGGAGGCAATCATCTGCGAAAAGTCGCACCCTTATGTCTTTGTTAATATATTGCGCAATATCATTAACACAGACAACAAATAACACTGGACTCAACACAAACCCTTGTAGAACACGGATGTGGCGTCTAATAATTCTGATTTGGAGCCCATAATTTCTACGTGCTGAGTTCTGACTGTTAGGTATGCACGAATACATTGTGTTAGGTTGTAGTTATGCCAAGATGAACCAACTTATCAATTAGCTCTGAATGAGGAACTCTGTCGAAGGCTTTGGACATGTCAAGAGAAATACAGTCAATTTGCCCTCGTTGTCCAAAGCCCTCGCAAATCATCAATTGTTTCTACCAGTTGAGTCACTGTTGAAAGATTCCGCGAAAAACCATGTTGATTTGAATATAGAAGCTTTTTGTCTTCCAGTCAGGTGTATATTGATTTCGATATTACATGCTCAAGAAGTGTACAGCATACAAAAGATGAGGAAATGGGGCGGTAACTTTCAATTTATTGCGGGTCTCCAAATTTGAAAACTGGAACAACCTTGGCCACTAACAAGTCATTCGGGACGCGCTTTTGTTCAAGTGAGGCTTTAAAAATAATCGTAAGATAGTGTCCAATGCATTGCGCATGTCTATGTAAAACACCATTTGGTATATCGTCAGGGCTATTACATTTTTTACGTTAATGTTTACCAGGAGGGAAATGACGCCTTCGTACGTTTTGGTTACGTCCGACATTTTCGAAGAATGATGAGCAGGCATCTGATTTTGCGATGCTTCACCGCCCAACCGCGGGGAAAACAGATTGAAAAATGTGTTATAATGTGACGCTATCGTTTCGTGATCGTGCAGAACCGAACCGTTGATGATAAAGCTATGTGGGTTATTTTCATCCTGCGATAAGTGGCGCCAAAAGCGGTGTTGGGAGGAAACCATAAAGTTGGACAAGCTTTAGGTGTAATACTTCTCTTTGGCTGTCTTAATTTTAGTTCATAACTGCCGTGATAACAGGGCTAATTTTTCGTGGTTCCTTTTTCTCTTCCGTCTTTGGCGGGCGATCTGTCTCTTTAAGTGAATTATTTCTCGGGTTGCCCATGGATTTTGTTTCTTTTATCTTTGTTTTTGCAACGGTACAAATCTTGAGATACAATGTGAGACAATTTCTTTAAACCGCTGCCACAAGTCATTGACGTCACTTTCCGCTCTGAAACTGTCCAACGTAAATGATAAGTAGTCGATAATGATCGTGTTATCGGCTCTCTCGTACTGGCGAACAAATGTGGTCTTTTCTTTGGTTCGGGCAGAAGTAAGATCGGTTCTAAGTTCAACAGAAATAAGTTTGTGATCAGATAGTCCGTTTTGAATGTGTACTTTGTAATTACGCAAACGCGCATCAAGGACTAAGTCAAGCGTAGACTGTGCTGATCCTGCTACACGTATGCTTGAAGCGGTCTGCGCTGGACGCATGAAAGAAGACGAAGGAAGGTGCTAGGGGAGAAGTGAGGAGGAAGAAGTTGGAATAAAATGGCGGACGACACCCGTCTCACTTAGATGATGTCATTTCTGTTGCCGTTCTAGTTAGGAACGCTACATTTTGGCGCAGCCGACAGTTTTCGAAGACCAGCGATGCGGGTGACGTTTTTCGTCGACCAGGCGTCATCAGAGTCTGTTGTGTTCACCCGATACCAAGTGCACGGTGAGCCAGCGACGGACCTTCCTCTTGAAGTTAGTTCTACCGCGCTGATCAACGTGGTACTGCAACAAGCTGCAATCAGCCGCCAAGCCCTCGTGCAAACAGGATCGGTGACAGTGAATCTACAACTGCAGACACTGAGCGAACTCGTTCTGGAACCCATACGACGTGGCACCCTCAAAGAGGAAACGCCTGCCGGGAAGGTGAGCCTAGACTTGAGTGTTATGGAACTGCAAAGGAACATTATACAACAGATCGAAATAATGAGAACTTTCGTCCAAGCGCTTAGTCGAGAGCAGTCAGCACGAAGTATTGTTGAACCAGATGTTTTTGAAGGAAAATCGCAAAATGCACACTACTGGCTGTGTTTTTTCGAGTACGCCTGTGACAAGAATCTGTGGCACTCCGACGACACAAAGATTTTGCATATGCGCCGCTATTTGGGCGGTATAGCCAGAAAATGGTATGACGTGCAACTCATGGATTATGGAACAACGTGTTGGGAACTGTGGAAAAGCAACTTTTTAGGGGCTTTCGAAGGCAACGCAGTAGAAAGATGGGATGCGGCACTGCGGTTCAGTTATACAGGTGGCTCTCTGCTTGAGTACTGTCTTGAGAAGCGTCGCCTGTTGTATTCTGCAGAACCGAAGCTGTCGTCTTCTGCTGTTGTAGCTTTGATAACGCAAGGGTTGTGTATCGAGATCCGTTGTCATGTCCAGCTCAAAGGTCCAAGAACGTTTGATGACCTTGTGAACTTTCTACAGACCTCAGTGCCAAGAATTACCTCGAGAAGACAGCCAGATGGTAGAACAGAGCAACTTGATTCCAATCTAGAGTCGTTGCCGTCAACTGAATGTGAACACAGCTTCATAAACAAATCTCTGGGAAGCGTAAATCATGACTGTGAGGATGGTGAAGAACCAATTACCGCAGTTCACGGCAACCTACTTCCACATAATCTGTCTACCGTGCATCACAAGCCCCAGAAAAAGAGCTTCAGTGAGACAGTATATTTGGTGTCGTCAAGCTTATTGTACGCCCCCATTAAGGTAGATGGCATTGAAGTGAAGGCTCTCGTTGACAGTGGAGCTTCGGTATCTATTATCAACAAGACTCGAGTGGATGCCAGTCGTCTGCACGCTGGTAGAACATTGCGTGTCCAAGCCTACGATGGGTCAGTGACCATGCATAGCGAATGGGTAACCCTGGCTATTGAATTTCAAGGAAATGCTATTACCAGTGACGTATTGGCCATTCCCAATGTCACCTACGATTTTCTTTTGTCCCGTCCAGACATGAAAAAACTTAAGATGAACCTCTATTGGGATGACAAGGTAATGGCCGAAGACACGATAAGAACAGAAGACCCTGGTGAAGAACCTAGTGTATCAAGGCTAATTTTTCACCACGAAGACATCAAGACTAAATACCCAGAGCTTATATGCATAGGAAGCTACCCTCCAGCAATGAAATCCCATGTCGTTCCTTTCGAGCTCGCAGATAAAACAGTGGTTCGTAGAACCCCCTATAATATGTCCAGAGATAAAAAGGTGTGGCTGAAAAAGGAGTTGCAAGAAATGTTAGACGCAGGTATCATCCGGCCTTCTGTATCCCCATTTGCTTCTCCTATCACTATTGCACCTAAAGAAGACGGGACATTCCGCCTCTGCACAGACTACCGGGCTCTCAATCGTCAAACTGAATTGATACCTTATCCAATGCCGAGAATCGACGACATCATTGACGAAACCGGTGGTTGCCATTGGTTTTCACGAATATATCTCTGCAAGGGCTTTTGGCAGATTCCACTAAGTGAAGAAACGAAGAAGTACACCGCGTTCATAACCCCATTTGACTTGTTTGAGTACAACCGCCTACCATTTGGTTGGAAAAACTCCCCTGCGTGGTTTCAGAAGATTATGACGGACATTCTGAAACCTTACCTGGGCACATTTTGCAATGTGTACATCGACGACATCATCATCTACTCAAAGACAAAGGACGAACACCGTAGTCATCTTTCAAAAGTTCTTCATGCCCTCAGTCTTGCCCAACTCAAAGTCAACTTCAAGAAAAGTGCGTTCTTTCAAGATACCGTAGTATTTCTTGGCAGGGTGTTTGATGGACAGACTAAAAGCACCAAGCAAGAATCGGTAGAGAGAATCTCCAAGCTGGTAAAGCCTTATGATGTGCACTCCCTGCGCGTTTTTCTTGGCCTTGCAGGACACTTCCGGGCGTTTATCAAAGACTACGCACTGAGAACAAGGTGCCTCACACGTTTAACTCAGAAAGACGTGCCTTTTCAATGGGACGAGAAGTGCGAAGCTGTCTATCGTGAGCTTGTAAAACTAATATCGTCGGACCCCATCTTGCGAATACCGGATTTTTCCTTGCCTTTCGTGCTGAACACGGACGCATCACATTATGCTACCGGTGCAGTTCTATACCAGAAGCCATCCAAACAAGCTGATCAAACCAAACACTACGTCGTGGGGTACTACAGCTATACCCTGAAACCCGCCGAAATCAATTACTGTACCACAGAAAAGGAAGCTCTGGCCGTCTTAAAAGCTGTGCAGTACTTTCGTACTTACCTGGAAGGTGCCAAATTCATACTTTTCACGGACCATCAAGCATTGACTCAACTTCTGAGCATGGCCCAGCCAAGAGGCCGCATTGCTAGATGGGTGAACTATCTGCAACAATTTGATTTCGTAATTTCGCACCGTCCTGGCCCACTCCTCACTGACGCTGACGCACTATCAAGATTACTTGTACAGGAATCAAGCAATAATCCAGATACAATCAATCATATTAAGCTATGGGAAGGTACAGAAGAGCTCCAGTTTATCAATGGAAGGTATCACGTACCACCAACTATGATTCCAAGGATTCTTCATCTATACCACGACACCCCTGAATCGGGTGGACATGATGGCTTCTGGCGCACTTATAAGAAATTGCTCATGAGATTCACATGGCCGGGCATGAAAAACGACATCAGCCATTACATCCGCACATGCCACCTCTGCCAGGTGAACAAAGTTAAATTCAAGCAATCGACAGACGTTATGACAAACCCTGAATATTCAAGCATCCCGTTCGAAGTAATTCATTTGGACTTCGCGGAGCTCAAAAAGAAGGGGGAAGGAGTCAAGCGAACGCAAGCTTTCTTGCTCTCCATAGATGAGTGCACACGGACGATTGCGGCTAAAGCTGGCAAAGAAGACGCAAACAGCGTAATAGACCTCCTCAAAGCTGAGTGTTTTAAACACACAAAGACGCTCGTCTGCGACAACGGGCCGGCTTTTCGGAGTGCCAAATTATCAAAGTGGGCCCAGGAGCACGGCATCATGATAAAGTATTCTTCTCCATACCACCCGGCAGCAAACGGCCTAGCGGAACGTGCCATACGAGACATCAAACAGTATCTGAAGATGTATCCAGACTTTGCCGGTGGCTGGAAGTGCTGTCTCGAGGCCGCTGTGAAGCATCACAACAGATCATACACCACGAGTTTAGGCTGCAGCCCTCATTTTGTAACTTCAGGTACAGCGCCCATACTTCCTGCAGATCGTGAGCTAGGTCTCCTAGAGAACCTCGAACTTGCGGAAGTAAGGAAAACTGTCAAAGAACAGGAGATCTACAAGCGCCGCATGAAGCGAAACTTTGATAAAAGGCACAGTAGCGAGATACCGGACATACAGCCTGGAGACTATGTCCTTGTAAGGAAAGGAGCTGTGCCCTCAAATTCAAAATATTGCGGACCATTTCAAGTTATTAAGACTGCATGCCAGCGTGGAATATTGAAGAATGTCTGGTACGCCGGAGCCTCGGGCCAAACAGAGTGCGCCGCTATTGGAAACGTATTCAAGTATTACCCCAGGAGGTGTAATTAAAAGAAATCCGGAAGAGTGAAGCGGTCTGCGCTGGACGCATGAAAGAAGACGAAGGAAGGTGCTAGGGGAGAAGTGAGGAGGAAGAAGTTGGAATAAAATGGCGGACGACACCCGTCTCACTTAGATGATGTCATTTCTGTTGCCGTTCTAGTTAGGAACGCTACAATGCTTTCACGACTTTCACGAACAACCTGCGTCAAATCATGACTAAAGGCGATATCGAGAAGAACTTCACAGGAAGCGCGTTCTTTCACATCAATTATTCACACAAATTCACACAAAGTATTCCATTCAAATACCCCCGACGTTAAAATCTCCCGCAAGAATAAACTTACATTTCGAGGGTTTGAGTCCCTCCAAGAGGCGTTGTAAATCTTCTAAATACCATATGTGCACGCTTGGTGGACCGTACAATGCTCGAATAATACATGACGAATTTTCAAAGTTTATTTGGCACCAAACCTTTCGTGATTCAGAATTCCTTGCATCAAAAGGCAGTCAATATTTTCTTTCACTATGATGGCTGCACCTCCTCCTCGCGATTATCGATCATTGAGAAATATTTTGCAGCCGGAGGGTATAATTTTATGATCTTTTATTTCAGGCCGAAGCCATGTTTCACTGACAGTGACAATATGTGGATCGTAGTTAGCTAGTAAGTGTTCTAGATCAGTAATTTTATTCGTAACCCTCCTAGCATTCAAGTTAGTTAATCGAAAGTCAGAACACATTAGGCTCACATGGCTTCACTCCGAGTCTTCGGCCGGTGGAGGGTTATTACCGCGAATTCGTACTCGGCGGTTTTTAGAGTAATCCCAGGCAAACACATCGCTGTTTATTATTAACTTGGCATAATTAAGGTGAACTCGTTGACCATCAACACGTTCCTGTTTTGCCGCATTCCAGAGCAGCTTGCGTTTTGCCAGTCTTTCCTTGAAAAAGTCATCGCCAATCGAAATGCTGCGTCCTTTAAGTTTCTTAGAGCTTTGGTACTGTTCCGATTTTTTTTTCTCTAGTCATAACGTCGCAAGATCACTGGTCAAGGTTGCTTTCTATCTTTCTGCCAACTCTGTGGATTCTTTCCACTCTTGTCAACACCACACCAAGTTTTTCTTCGAAAGGTTCGCTTAGAATTTTGTTTTAAGTTATTCAGTGGATTCTTTTTTGCTTTCTGTCACTCCAAAGACCATGAGCTTGTTTCGCCGGCTTCTGTCCTCTAAATTTATCAACCTCTCCTGTTGCTTTACAATGGTCTCGTTTAGTTCTTTAAGAGTTTTTGTTGACTATGCTATTTGCTTGATCCTTAACGATTTGAAGGCTCTTTTCTAGATGCTCGAGTCGCTTTCCCAAGGTATCTAGATCCTTTTGAATTGCTTTTTGTCCATCGCAAAGCTCCTTCGACAAAGCCTTAGTGTCAGGCCCAGGATTTAGCTCTACATCACCCGACAACAAAAGGCACATAGATGCAAACTTGGAAAAAAGCACATTCGGGCACGGTAGCACTACAACGAAACAGTTGTCATTACTGTAACCGAATTTGGTATAGTAACTGACGTGCTCGAGCAACAAAAATTGGTGATTAGACAGTATGGCGGTTGCGCTGCTGCCGTGCCCACTCAAGCGACTCCCGAAGGTCCAACTTTATAGGCGTGTCCCAGACAGCAGTCGTGGTTCCATGTCATCCAGGTTCGAGGTTGTCTCAGGAAAACGTTCCAACACTGATACCGGCCGCGTCAGCAGCCGATCGGACGATGCACGTGCCCAGGGCTTGCGCTTGACACGATGCGCAAGCCCTGTTACTGCGTGAAATGAGCAGGACTTGCTAAGCATATTGCACCGGCGTCCACGCTGCACCAGAAAGAACATGGTCTTGAAGTACTCTAGTTGGCTGACGCGCTATTTGCTTACGCTTGGCAGCTGACGTCTAAATAACTAGGGCTAACAAACGAAGCGCAGAATAGAAAATAGAACAGCTCTGTCTCTCTACTTCATCACCGAGGGTGTCATATACATTAAGTATCGGGGTGACATTGATTGCCTATTGCAACCATTTGACATGCTCGAAAATTGGCTTGGCGCACAGCGCTGGGAAATCAACCCGTATGACATTTTACGTGTTTTAAACACCCTTTAAGTAACCTAAAGTTAGTAAGAGGAGGCCATAATGGGGTGTTGCTAAAGAGCAAAGCAACAGAAGTGACCTTTATAGATCCAATTGAACCTCAAGGGTACATTTTTTTATGTGTAGGATTGATAAGCAATATGAAACATCTCGTTTCAACACTTTTTATTTATTTATGCTGTCTGAAATGCTTGAGATACGGCGAATTAAGGAATGATTCGAATTTTATAACTCGGTACTACAGCATAAATCAAGTGGCACGTCTGCTGTTGTTTCTTTAGTCATTTGGCGTCAACAACAAAGTCCAGAAGCTTCAAGTAAGCCAAAATAGACCCACTTAAGCACTGGCGCATGCACCCACGAAGTTTTTCAACAAGACGCCGCTGGCAAGCACTTCTGTGGATTAAATTAGGACCGGAAGTAGGAAATGAGAAACGGAAGTGCCGAAATGAAACAGAGAGGAAAAATTCGCAGCTTCGCACGAAGGCAAGACATTGAGAGGGATTGTGAAAAAGAAGCGGCGCCATTTCCTGCAGCCTTTAAGGCAGAGTGAGCGACAATTCTGAAAAAAAGAAATAATTTTTTGTCTTTTCTCAATATGAAAGTAAATTCTATGTTGCACCTAGTTCAGTATCACACCTAATCTTACATGGTCAAAAATAGGTAAAAAAATACGCAGTTTCACCCGGAAGATGAAGCACCGATTGCGATAGCAAATTAGTAGACGCTATACGAAATAAAGATAGCAGCTTTATCGCCGCTTAAACTTGTAAGAATAGCAGCTTTATCGCTGCTTAAATTTGTACATATTTGCTTACCAACTAGATTCACAAGCACGATGTCACGCGCACACAGATAAACCTAAACACATCTCGCTCGGTGACCACGGAAACTCGCTGCTATAATAACGCTGGAGTGAGGAATCGCAGCACCATCAGCGAGAGTTCACCTTCCTGTGTTTCTCACTTCAATGCGAACGAAACGTTGAAAGCACAGCGCATACGAAGCTGTCAGTACAGCGCGGACATCGCAGGTCGCCTTTAAGATGAGGCAATCGCGGGAGGGCACTTTGTCCTCGTCGCATGTTGCTTTCACGATAGGGCGTCCGCACGACTTTGGCGTAAGCAGCAGCCGCCGAAGTAGACACCCCCCCCCCCCCGTTCCCCTTTGGATACCCTCGCCTTACTCTGCACTTCCTTGAGCGCGACATAAGAAGGCGTGCTTCCGCCCCACTTTCCACGTTCGTGCACGCCACATTGAGCCACGTTCGGCAGCTCAATCTCGAAGCAGCTGGAGCTCGGCATCGACACTGTAGGCGGTAGCCATGGCAGTGAAGTCGATGGCCGGTCGGTCGTGGTCCGTTGCATGGATGTCGGCGCGAGACATTTTCCGCAGTTGTTACGAATGCAGCCGGTGAATCCAGAAATGTAGGCGAGCTGCCTGATTTTGCGGGGGACATAGGAGGTGCTGCTGGACACTAGGGTGGATGCCAGTGGTTTATGGTCGGTAAGGTCATGAAAGCAGCGTCCCTAGAGAAAATGTGGAAAGTGCTTCACAGCCAAATAGATGACGAGCAGCTCTCGGCCGAACGTCCTGCAGCAGCGCTCAGGGGGCACAAGCTTCCTGGATAGGAAGACAGTGGGCTGCAAAAGACCAGAAACGAACTGCTACAAGACCGCACCGTGAACGGTGTCCGATGCGTCAACCATGGCAGACGTTGGGGCGTCGCATTTCTTGTAGACGTGGAGCGTCACGCCGGCAATGGCTTCCTTGACACGTCTAAACGTGAACTCAGTGGTGTCATTACAGGCCATGGGAGTATTCGGTGTCTTGGGCCGCGAGATAAGGTCTAGTAGAGGCTGCAGTATATTGGGGCACAGCGAGGAATGGAGCGGTGGTAATGGTTGGCGAGGCCAGGAAATTCGCGAGGTTGCCTGGTGGTGGATCGCTGAAGAAACTGACGGATGACTGTGACGCGGGTAGGGAGTGGGCGAATGACGTGTGCGTTGACGCTACAGCCGAGGAAATCCAATTCCATCATGCATAACTCGCTCTTCGGACCGTTAACGACAATACAAAACTTGTTCAGTCTTGCGAGCAGTTAACGTAGATGGAGTTTGTGAGCTTCGGCGGTTGTGCTGTAGGCGTGGATGTCGTCAAGATAGGCAAATCAGCATGTCGAGCCACGTAATACCTGGTCAACGAAACGCTGAAAGGTCTGGGCCACATTACGAAGACCGAAAGACATGCGCAGACATCGAACAGGCCGAAGGGTGTTATAACGGCGGTCTTGAGAATATCTGAGGTTGACACAGGAATGTGGTGGCAGGCTTTCGCAAGGTCGACTTTGCTAAGAGTGCTGCAGTCATGGAGTGCCGACGTAAAGTCCTGAATGTTAGGTATCGGGTACCAGTTAGGGACAGCGGCCTTGCTGAGAGCAGTGTAACAACCGCAAGGGTGCCAATTACCGGTCTTCTTGAACATCATATGGAGCGGCGAGGCCCGAGGACTGGAGGAGGGACGAATGAAGCCAAAGTCAAGCATATGTTGAAACTTCTTTTTGGCGACAGCTAGACGATCCGACGTGAGGCGACGAGTCCGAGCAAACACGGGGGAGCCAGTCGGGACGATATGATGAGTCACGCTGTGAGCGACCGATGGCTGAAATGAAGGTGGTCGCAAGACGTCCTGAAACTCGGGAAAGACGGCCGAGTAGGTCTCGGGAAAGGCCATCTGCGCTTGGAGAAGCCGAAGCGGTAGAGCGCGCCAGGAAACACCTTGAACGGTTAAAAGACGGGGAATGCGGGAGATAGAAATTCAAGACGTTGAGCAAAACGTAAACAAGGTGAATGCATCCTGCATTCACCTTGTTCACGTTTTGCTCATCGTCTTGAAGGTCACGTTCGTCTTAGAGCCCAAGATGTGGTTGCGCCGCACGTCAACAACGAACTTGTAGTGCCACGGAAAGTTGGCTCCGATGATGGGCTGGCTCACGGCAGCGATGACAAAGATGTAGCGAAAGGTAGTCTGATGGCAATGTCAAGTCACCGGCTTTTGTCGGTAGGTCAGGATGGTCGATCCGTTGACCGCGGTAAGAGAAGGCGAGTCGGGCGGATGGCGGCGCGCAGCCAACGTGTAAGATGAAGGATGCAAATCTCGGCGCCAGTGTCTACGAGCTAGCGGATGTTGATGACACAGTTGGTGACGTGGAAAAGACAACTGGAAAAGACAACTGGACAACAATGGTCCCCGTCAGTGTTCGGCCCAATCGTTTCCGGCATAGGAGCAGTGCTGGCGGCATTGGTTGCATGGGAGCCATAGCGGTGTTAGCAACAGCAAAGCGTAACGGTAGGAGCATAAAGGCGTTCAGAGTGACTGGGGTTGGGGCGGTGAGGTCGTGACCAAGAATGCGGCAATCCTGTTCGGATGGCAGCGACCTCAGCTGTGAGTCGGGCTACTTGCCGTGTGAGCTCCTCATTAGCTTCCAGAACACGCGCATAGCTGTTCCAAGTTGCTGCGCTGTGGTACGAAGGATCAGGAGGGCGATTAACTGTGGCCACGGAGGAAAACCCGACATGCATAATCTTGTGGGCCAACTGGGCCAGAGATCCTAACGTTGAGAATAACGACGCGGTCAGGATCATGTGCAGCTGCGGTAGAAGGCGCTGCAGGAAACGTTCCAGGAAAAGCGCGCTATCAGTTGAATGTCAGTCATGTCCTTTAATGTAAGAACTTTCTGTAATCTATGCTGCTCACTTTTAATGGTGCGCTGCATGAGAGTCGTCTTAAGGCGGTCATAGGGGTGGTCGACGGGCAGGGAGCGTAAAACATCGTAAACAGTTGCAGTAGTAGTAGGCTGAAGCTGGTTAACGACCATGGTTAACTGCGAACTTAGGTGGTGGTGATGGAAGAAAGTTTGGATGGTAATGAATGAATGATCCGAGTCCGACGACCGGAACTCCGGGAGCTTGAGAGCAGAGATGCTCCGGATCATGGGGTAGGTGCGCTTACTGCAGTACTTTATCGGGAGAATCCGAAGCTATGGCTGACTAGAATATAAGACCGACTGCGAAGGCAGCGGCGCTCGAGCTCCTTTCGGCAGTAGGCCCAGCGAAGCAACTGACTCGCCCGGAGTTGAGAGCGATGACGGGAAGTACCGCAGTCACCAATTCGTGGGCGAAAAAAAAACCAGAAAGGCATTGGTGCCTAGTGCCACACAAATTATAATTTAGCCGAGCCTGCTCAATCAGGCGGAAGCCCGATTTTGTCTTTTCCATTGATCGCGCACCGTCAGCGTGCTGAGCGCGTTGTCGTCGTTTTTTTGTGACCGGACCATTGTTACACGTAACAGTGCCCGTAACACGTAACTGATTATATATGCATATTGTATATTTATTAGTCTCACTTTCGTGTACATTTTTTCAGTAATTTTGTATCTTATTCATATAGGTGTGCCTAGGTGTGCCGATCCTGATATTGGTGCAGTATTGTCAATTTTCTACTATACTGGCTTTAATTACACAAGTGCCGCTAAGTTTATCTATTCTGCGATTATTTCTCGATGCTTGCGGGCACCGGCAAAGCCACCTTCCAGACAAGATTAATTCGCGTGAAACCTGCATTTTATTGCGCGCGAACTCGCTCCATTTCCTAAAGTGTCAAGTGCGGTGGCTTCGCCTCAACATGCCAATATGTACGGCAGTGCACCCTTTACAGGGCCACAGTGCAAAATAGCTATTATCGCAATTGCAGTTATATGGACACTCTAGGAGCATTTCTATGCCGTTGGCGTCGCCGTCGCCGTGAGGTTCCGCATAACGTCCAAGGGCGATAAAATCGTCGACACGGGCCGTATGTTGTACGTGCGAGTGAAAGCGCGCGAATGTGAGCCGGCGAACGCGGCGCGTGAGCGAGCGAGTGAGCGTGTCCTCTTCTTTCGCGCGCGAGGCAGGAGGGTGATTTGAGGGAGGGGGTGAGGCGTTCTTTTTCGTCGGTGGCAGCTCCTCATAGCACGGCCGTGCGGGCGCCGTATCTTCAAAGCGGTCTGCGACGTGGCCAAAGTGCGCGCCCGCACGGACCCCGCCTTCAAAGCAATCTCCGATGTTTGCAGAGTGCGTGTAGTGCCGGTAGATTCGTATGCGCTGTGCTTTCGACGTTTCCTTCGCGTTGAAGCGAGAGATGCACGAAAGTTAATTCTCCCGCTGGTGCGGCCGCGATTCCTTACTCCAGCGTTCTTACAGCGAGTTTCCGCGGTCATCGAGCGAGATGTGTTTATGCTTACCTGTGCGCGTGTGACACCATGCTTGTTAATTAGTAAGCGAATACAAGTTGACACTGCCAATCACTATACTATCCTTTTTAGTATAACTATCTGCTAATATGCCATCGCAATCTGCCCTTCGCCTTGAGGGCCCAGAGGCGGCTTTACGGCTACAGTTACGGTAATTGCGCACGTGCCGTAAATTCTACGTACTCTGCGACCAATTCTTGCTTGTTGTCATGTTAAGACCTACCTACTTTTGATACCTGAGGTGACTCGCTATCACGCTTTCAAGATGCGAAAGGCCCCCTTTTTTGACATGATTACAAGTCTAAGCGTTACCAGATACGCCAACCCTATTTTATTTATTTATTTATTCACTTATTTATTTATCAGTTTTATTTATTTAATTACATCATAGTGCAAGCTGTGTGGCCCAAGCAGGAGCGACATGGTAACAACAAAATCTAGGCTTAGAAAAGGCAGAATTGCAAAATATAGAGCTTAGAAAAGCGAACAAGATACCGCACAGCAGCAATGTTACTTAGGAAATTCTGATAGTATTAGTTTGAATTGATTCAGGGGAGTTCAGATCATGGAATGGTACGAGGTTCGGTTCTTCAATAGATTGAGAGAATAAAGGAAAATATAAAGGGTTTGTTCTGGCAACATAAGGGGTGACAGGAAGGTGGGAGTGACGGACTTTCTTCGTTAAAGGCAGAGTTATTATTTAGGGAAATGAGACATCCACCCCTTCGTAGCAATTGCTGCGAAGGAAACCCATACGGGTTCCTCGAAAGAAAATCCTCGAAGTTAAAGAAAATTCGTCCTGGTCCGGGACTCGAACCCGGGACCACCGCCTTTCCGGGGCAGCCGCTCTACCATCTGAGCTAACCAGGCGGCTAGCTGATGCATGGGCGAAGTCGAATTTGTCAACAACTCGAAGCAAAGGCAATAGTTTGACGTAATAGTTCTGCGGAAACCCGCAAGGTGGAGAGAAGAAATTAATTAAGGGAAATGAGACGTTCACCCATTCTTAGCAATTGCTACAAAGAAAACCCATACAGGTTCCTCCAAAGAAAAGCCTCGCTTGTCTTTCTAGAAAAAAGAAACTTGAGCCAAAGCTCACTATAGTGAAAAGCTGGCGTCATTTTTGATTATTTATCGCCTCTGAGAACGGTCGGATGGCAAAGCCCGCAATATATTTTAATTCTTGACTCGCTGAGAGTCACTTGATTACAAAATTTTGATGCTAGCGCAGCGTAACTTTGAACGGCATGCTTTTTTTCTCGAGCTTGGCACAAGTTCGCAGCCACACCTCCTTGAGCTACAACATACGCAGATTAATTCGCAAAAAGGTCCGTCAAAAATCACATCGCGGGAGTGGGAAAATTTAAACTGATTCTGAAAGTGCAGTGCCAGTACTAACTGCTGGATGGCCTTAAGTGGATAAGAAACGGCTACAACATGTCGAAATCGGCGAGCTAGAGCATCAATCGCCTGTGATCGATTTGAATATGCGTGGTAAAGAGAGAGTTAATGATTATTCAGTGTAAGACGCTCCCGCGTAGAACCCCCTTTCTACTAAATACTGTCCGGCCATGTAAAGATAGCTACTACAGGGACCCTTTAAAATGGCTTTTAAATTATCGCTGAATGCAACCTTAATGTATATGTCGGCGTGTTTGAACATCTGGCAAATGAAATGCAATATCATCAAGTCCCTGTCCTCGCAACTACTTAAAAATTCAAATAATTTAATAAACTTTATTTGGTACCTGACTACAAATGCTCATGGGACAGACTACAGCATAAAAGTCCACTCTTAACAAATTTAGGCTCAACAAAAGCCAACGACATCTGGAAGATGATTATAATGCAAGCTCAATGTAACGTACCTAGTGCATACTCGACAGTTTGACCACCAGAATGCTTTCTCGTCGTCTGTAAATACACATGTCAGTTTATAACTTGGAACCTCACGCCCTGTTTCCGCAGGATTATTGAAAATAGGGAATACAACCACATTTGTTCTTATCTCACCTTCCTCTTTTCAAGGGAAAATATGGATATGATTCGTACTCACTGTTAACAGCCTTTCACTCAATTCTTGCAGCCAATGCGAGAATTAGAAAATTAGCTCATAAATTATTTTGCCCTGTTGAAAGGATCTGCCTTTCTCGTGAACATGAATTACTCAAATGACACATCCATCAAAGGAACGCCTATTCCTCTCAAAGAGTCCATATCCTTGTACCATACTCATAATTTTAATGTATCTTGACGAGCCACGTATAACATATTGTGCCTTAGGCACATGCAAAAGACGGCTTCACGAACATCGGCGCAGCAGGAGAGGTCGAGCTTACACAAAGACTTAGCGAGCGGTGCTCTGCTGATCCTCTTAAGCGTCCCCGGCACTAATCCCTGTCTTTCGATTACATTTGCATTAAGGGTAGAGATTCAGAGCCCAGCCAGGAAACGAAGCATCGCTTCCGAGCTTCTTTAGCAATGCCGCGCAATATCCTTGCCCCGATCAAAGCTACCCGCAGTGGGATCTTCCTGGAGAAACTAATTGCGTGCAGCTACGTCTGTCGTAAGATGAACGACGGCGCACTAGAGAAAATCAGGAACAAGTGACAAATTGTACCTTATGAATGCAACCTTCCATGAGCATCCGCTTCTTAAATTGTTAGTAAGTATCTGTAGTCTTGTTATGCACACATATGCAGTCATTCAAATAATTTATTCCAAGGACTTCGAGCCGTGACCTGAGGCCACGACAAACAAAACTGCCAGACCATTCTTCTTAATAAAGTTTATTTTCTTCTTCTTCGAAGTTCGTCCATGCTTGCGCCTCACTGCCTTTCTGTGTATCCTATCTTGAGCCTAAATGTTCAATATGTCTTACCGACAAGCCTTGCCGGCCGACAAGCCATGCCTTGCTCGTCGCGTCATCGGATCAGCGAACCAATTTAGTGACCTGCTTTCACCAGGAAAAGAAAGAACTTTGTATCAGTGAATGAGTGTACACCGGATTATATAGGCAAAGAAACGGAAGAGACCTCTGGATGTATGGAGGCAGTTCTGCGTGAGACGAAAGGGGTAAAAGAGCTTTAAATAGTTGCAGTAGTGGCGTCTTTACAAATGGGCACAGTGGACTACCTCATGATTAAACATCTTATTTGGCACTTAAAGGTAACATTACACACACAGAGACGTTTTCTGTAGCGAGAGAGATGCAGAGCTCCTCCTCCATAGAACATTCCACCCTGTCTACCATCCTATCGCCTGTACTATGCATACCACGCAAGACTTCTCAGAAACCGGCACGTAGTTATTTCATACCTGTTATCATGTAGATTTCAATATTGATGAAAATGCTCATAAAAATGACAGAAATAGAAGTGTAAAGGCGGGAGGTAAGGGAGCAGCACGCAGTTTTGATTTCTTGACCTACGCAAACACATTTTTTTCGTCACACGCATTTTTGTAGGATTATTTACGCTTAGGTGCAGCACATAAAGGGCAGAAAGCTAGCAACAGCAGAAAACATAGAAGCAACCCAGGTAATTTTCGATCACAGTGAGAATTCAAGCAACGTTGCTTGTATATTTTAGCCTGCTGCAGGAAGTTGTCATAATAAACTTGCGTGAAGGCGATAGCCGTTTGTATAGCGTCTTTCACTGACACAAAATAACGCTGCAGGTACCATCGCAATTGCTTTTGTTTGTGCATTATGAACGCGAATTGCTGTCTTCGTTTAATTTGTCTGTTTCGTTGTTAGTTGGCAGTCAATGGTCGGCGGTGGTACCCCACAAGAAAAAAATGGCCAGGCTTAGCTTGGTTAAGCCAAGAATGCGTTGCATATTGCGCGAGTTGGGGCCCAGCTTTTCCTCCAGCTGTCGTGACGTTACGTCACGTGGTTGCGCTAAAGGTCAATGGTGGCTGCTCGGCCGCGCCCAAGGGCTGAACTGAGTGATTGCAATGTGCAACGCATAAAAATAGAAGCAACTTAATAACAAACATAGCAAACTTAGGAGAGAATAGACCCACATATGAGACGCGCAGCAATGAACAATGGCTCATATCCTCAATGGTGGCTGCCCGGCCGCACCCAAGGGCTGAACTGAGTGATTGCAATATGCAACGCATAAAATATACGTTCATGGTATTCGCTTAATTGACGCTCATCGTTGGTGGTATCTGCACAAGCTTTTTAGTTTTTTTCAGCAGTCTTGCTCGCTCCACTCTTCATGACTTCTCAGATATTTTTGCGAAGATAATGTAATCTTTTGAAAGCTTGAAGTCACAGAATCGTGAAATGATCTCCGAATTCGTAATCATTATGACAACATCCAGAGAGGTGGCAAGTATGGTATTCTGGATATAGTGTGCGGGCGGGACCTGGTGCATAGACAGCGATGGACTAACCGGCTGCTAGTCATACGCAATAGTATACGACATGCCGGAAAAACCTATGTATGCAAAAAGATACAAGAAACTACTGTTTCAAAGTGACTGGAACTGCGCAAGAATGGCATTGTGGGCATTGTAACGCCAACCAAAAAGTCAATGAAGCGGCACTGCTGCACAGAATATGCACCTGTTACATGTAGGAATCATACAATTGTGTGAAGCAGCCATAAACCAACTGCAACAAGAATATTCAAGCTTCGAGGAATGGCTTCAGCCAGACATGGCTAACTGTCAATAAATGCGATGTCATCAATTATGCAGTATACAACTTTACAAACTCGAAAGGTCCTTGAAATAGTCCTTGTTACTTCAATTTTCTTGCATTGAGCAACAGTGAACTCATCAGTAATAAGCACAGCTGCCTGGACTGCTCAGCCATAAAACGTCCTTACCATAGTGTCTTACAAAGGGTATTCTACATTCTATTTGACAGATTACTGCTGAACAAGTATTTAGAAGAAATTCTCCATATTGAATAGAGTTATGAACAAATTTAAAGAACAGAAATTGCCAAATTCTATATCTTCTTGCTTGTAGACTGCAAAAATTAAATGCATGGAATGCACCATGAAACAAATCTATGTACATTTACAGCAAGGTTCCATAATGACTTGCCCTATACTCAAAAGTATAATGTGCATGTAAATTTGTATTTTCTGGGCTAGATTGAACTTTGGCAGACATGCAGCTGAAAAGCACTACGCTTGAAGCAAATGGCAACTGGTGGCGTCAAATGCTTTGGTAGAGCACGCAGCAATGATTAAGTACTGCAGTGACTGCATGAACTTTAGTATTATTAGCCAGGAACGAAACTGGAAGCCGCGGCTGTACCTTCACGGTCCCTAGAGATACAATTAACAGGACACACGCTTATCGAAACGAAGGAACCCTCTCCGTCTTAAGCGCGGTGCTTGCCTCAGGTGCTAAAACCAACTTAAATAGGCACTTCTACTTTTTGCGCCATTGTGAATAAGGCTTTCGAATGGAAGCCAAACTGTGTAGTTTTTAAAGTTTTATTTAACTAGTCTATGTCTTTCTTTGTCATGTGCCATCGCGAGCAGACTGGGTTCCATCAAACTCTCGGTGATAGAACTTTTGTGCGAAAGCGTTAAGACACTTTTTGCCTAAACAATGTATTTATGTGGTAGAAAACATTTTTCTATGTGGTCTAGAATGCATTATTCGCAGTATGAAACTTCAATTCGCTCAGAGTGCAACAAATAATTACACTATATCAAAACGTAAACAGTTGGAAAATCTAGCGCAGGGCAGCTTGAGTTTGAAGCAAACTTCTTTGCCACATCTTGGTGAATCCGAGGGAAAGTAAAGTCAATCTTTCGCATTATACATAAGTAATTGCAAAGAACAAGCTTTATCCCACACCTACTGAAAAAAAGGGCAAGGAAACGGTGAAAATATATGGCAGTGTAACAGTTATTTGTCAGCATTCAGCTGTGCTGTCATGGCATGCCTTGCCACTACTGCACTGGGCTGGTGGTTATATGATTCAGCAGTTTCCTATGCGACGTTACAAACTCAAATATATGTAATGTATAAAGGAGACCAGCTTCCAGCCTGGAAAGAACTTGCACTTGGGGCTCATAGTGAGCTTCTAACGTTAAAATGGTAGTGATTTGTTATAAGTTTGAGGAATTGAACTCTTGTACTGGCTAGGAATTCAACAGCTGCCCAATAAAGGAAGAAAATCTGCTGTTTTATGCAAATCTTGTCAGGAGGTGAAGTATGGCATGCAATACATGTGTGACCGATTGGAGGGAATAATATAGGCACGCAGGCAATAGTGTGTGAATTTAACTCCATAAGACTGCATAATGAAAAGATAAAAATGATACACGTCTGGGCAACTCAGGCATCTCACTGAGGTTCATAGAAGGCAATTTGGCTAGATAACTATAGAGCCTGTATGAAGTATATCATGCATAATTATTTAAGCCCCCCTCCACCCACTCCCCCCCCCCCTGTTTATGTAACTCAGAGGAGGCTACTTTGGTAAGTTCATTAAACTGAGGGCACTCCAGATCACCAACGGACAAAATTCAAGTGATCTGCCACTATAAATCTGGAAAATGTGACATACAAATAAAATGATCAACTTTGTTCCGACAAAACGCTACATGAAACGTCCTAACACCTGGATGACGCGTGAGGTTCTTCGTCTAAAGCGCAGGGTTAAAAAGGCTCGAAAAAAGCATCAGCTACGCCCTTCATCGTCTACCGTTGATATGCTGTCTCGGCTCCGCGTAACCTTGAAAGACGCCATTAAAAAGGCGAAAGACCACTATCAAACCATTCGCTTAAAAGGGTTTCTTGCTTCCTCGCCGCAGAAGTTCTGGCGTTACCTATCTCCCAGGAAAAAAACACCCATCAGCCTTCTTTTGCAAGGGATAACTGTGACTGATCAGGCGCGAATCGCTGATGCGTTCAATGATTATTTTTGCTCGGTTTTTACCAGTGACGACAACATCGTTCCATGCTTCCCTGGTTTCGACGACAAACCACCTATTGACGATGTTCATATAAGCGAAGAGGGCGTCTTTTCGCTCTTGCTTAACTTGGATATTAAAAAGTCACCTGGTATTGATGGTATTCCTACTCTTTTTCTCTACCGATACGCTGAATGGTGCTCTAAATACCTATGCCTCATATTTAGAACATCGCTCGCCAGCGCTGAACTACCCCACGATTGGAAACAAGCCATCATTACTCCCATTCCAAAGGCAGACGACAAGTCACTTGTGTCATCGTATAGGCCCATTTCCTTGCTCTGTATTTGTGCTAAAACACTTGAGCATATCATGTCCAAACACCTATCGACATTCCTTGAACAAAACTACATAATTGACAACCGTCAGCATGGCTTTCGCCGGGGTGTGTCTACCACTACTCAGCTACTCGAAACTATTCATGACCTTACGTTGGCCATCGACAAGTCCAGTCAAATTGATATCATATTTTTAGACTTCGAGAAAGCTTTTGACCGCGTGTCTCATTCTAAACTGCTCTCAAAATTAAGACCAATACTCAAGAATGACTCGTTACTTGCATGGTTTGCAGCCTACTTATCCCACAGGTCCCAGGCAGTCACCGTTGGCCACGCAACTTCTACATCCGCCCCTGTGCAATCTGGAATCCCTCAGGGCTCTGTACTAGGACCCTTATTGTTCTTGATTTTTATAAATGATTTGATTAGGGATCTTCCTGTAGTGGCACGGCTTTTCGCAGATGACTGCATTATTTATAAAGAAATCCGTACTCCGGCAGATCAGGAATTGTTAAACAATGCGTTAAATTGCGTACAGACATGGTGTTTGACGTGGCAAATGAGTATTAACATCAAGAAAACAGTGGCAATGCAGGTAACACGTAAGGTTCAATCTTTCAAGTTTACTTACGTCCTCAATGGCACCAGTCTATCTGAAGTATCGAGTTACAAGTACCTAGGACTATTAATTAATCATGATCTTCGTTGGAATAGTCACGTTACTTACATAACCAGGAAAGCTATGAAACGCTTAGGATATTTACGCAGATCTCTAGGTACATCAACGACAGAAGTTAAACTCTTGGCCTACAAAACTTATGTAAGACCGATCCTCGAATACGCCGCAGTAGTGTGGGACCCCCATACAAAAACTAACTTTCACAAACTCGAGAAAGTACACAGGAAATCGGTCAGATTTATTTATATCTCCTATAGTTGGACAACATCCCCTACAGCCCTCTTACAGACAGCCAATTTGGAGAGCTTGGAGGCAAGGCGGTATCGTGATAGACTAAAACTCTTCTATTTACTGTATCATGATAAATTAGGAATAGATAAGAATTTATACTTTCAACCATTACAGCGATGGCAAACTCGATCGTTTCACTCCAGGAAAGTCTGTGAATATTTTGCCAAAACGAATGCTTTCAAATACTCGTTCTTTCCGCGTACAATCCGTAATTGGAACGACCTGCCCGCTGAGGTGGTCGAAAGCCCCACTATTTCGTCTTTCATGTGCGCGCTTGACCAATTGCGATTAGTAATTGCATTGTTTATCAAGCATCTTTTGTTCATGCGTTTTTTATGTGCGTTCGCTCTGAGTTGTAACATCGAATACGCTTTGTTATGCGCAGTGCCGAGTGCTGTCATGCGCGACGTTTGGATGCTGTTTATGCGGAAATTTTTTTTTTGTATTGTTTCACTTGTATTCTTTCTTGCTTTATATGTGTGAGCTGTGATATCGAATGCTCACTTTGTTATGCGCAGTCCCAAGTGCTGTTACGCGCAATGTTAGCATGGTGCTGATAAGCAATTTTTGTACCAATGTATTCCTTTACTCTGTATTGTTTCATGTATACCCACTCCTGCCCAAGGCCTGACACTCAGGCCGGCAGTATGTATCAAATCAAATGATTGCATTTGACACAAACGTGTCCTACAACTCACAAGGTAGCGACAGGTTTGTACGCACCTTTGTGAAAGCATGCAGATGAGGTGCTTTATCCTTGTGGTGCCCAGCTTTCAACAGTGCAGCAGGTTCCTGCGGGGTGTAGGGATGCCTCCAGAATACGCATAACATTGAACAGTAAGAAATATTTGTTTATTGTACTGTATAGGTGCAAATTTGTGATTTACCAGTGTCATGTGGAATTGAAAACAGTGCCTCACACAGCCAGCTGCATCAATCTTCATCTGGTTGTACAAATCTGTCTTCGTTATGTCTCAGGAGGTTGCACTGCTATTTTTTAACAAGCGAAATTTCAGGAAGGAACCAAATAAGCTGCAACAACAGACTACCATTCGTTAGTGGTCTGACCGACGCCCTGGCCCATGTTACGTACTAAAATAGCCGGCTTTCAGCGGTGGGCGACAAGAGCGGCAGAGAATCGAGCGGTGAGTATCGCTACAAAATCGCAGTCCTTACTTTATTACTCGCTGCCCTAACCTACGATTGCAAGAGCTGATATGCTGTTCTTAAAATGAATATATATATATATAATATATATATATATATATATATATATATCACCAGTGTCTCATTGCAATGTCTTGATAACCCTGTTATTGAAATATCAGCCTATATCTGCTCTGGAACACAGACAAATTCGCGAAGACACTCACGTACATAAACAATACAGACAGGTTCTCGCGTCCCGGACCTTGAAACCCAACTGTATACGTACAACAATCTGCAGAGAAGGTTATATCTGCTTAGTCGTCAAACTTAGCAGTCATGTGCCAAAGCGCGAAGCCCATGACACATCGACATATTCATTAGACATGTGCTATACTTGTGGGAATGCCTATAGAACGCAGAATGTTTTGCCAGGAAACTGCCGAGCGAACAGCAACTTTCAGTGTTTTCATAATTCTGTGCCCGTTCAGTCATAGCAATTAAGGGTGGGTAGCTTATACTTCAGAGGAGAATACTAGTACGCTGTAACATTAGAGGAAGCGTTCGTTAAATTGCTCCCTAAATGAACGCAGCAACATCTTCAACCTAAGATCAGAAAGCGCTCTGCTCTGGCTAGTTACACGATGCTCATTACACAAACCATAAGCTTTAAGAATGCGCTCAAGCGCCAAACTTGCTTACCTTTCAAGACGTAGTGAGCAAATGCTCCTTCGTCTCACACGTACCGTGACACCGACGTTTTTCTGGCGCATGCACTGTTGAACTTTCGATGAACTCGAGCTCCACAATATCACAACCTTCAACAAAGTCTTGCGTACACTATGATTCGAAGCCCCAGTACCAGACTTTTCACGAGAGCGCGGGCAGGCAGCTCGGCAGAACAAAGGCAGCTTGGACGGGCGTTGTAGTAGGACATTCACTGTCGACACTGGTGGGTCGCACGAAACACACGGCGAACTAATGGCATTACACGAGTCCGGAAGGTTTTGCGATGTTCAATGCACACGACAAGGAGCACATTTTGTCTAGGCACTTCTAAAATATAATTGCTCTACTATCACACAGCAACGAGCACTTAGTACAACCAACGTGGTCTGTGTACCAAACAAATACTGCAGTAGCGCCACACTGCGGTTGTTAGAAAAATGTATCGTAAATTATAAAATTGCTTGTTTTTTTCGTAGTAAGAATCGGTAAGGACCCTTTAACGAATTTGGTGGGTACAAAAGTGTGTACCTGGTAAAAGTAAGCACTTTGTGATATACGAAGTTTAACGAAATGTATATATGCGAGAAAAAAACGAAGTGGATATTTCTTCCAAGATTCCCATTTGCTTTAAACGCATGCAGATTTCAAGAGCACCGCCTCCGAGGTGAGATTTTGTTACTCAAAAGAAGCCGCAGCTTGGAGGAGGGGAGTCATTTAGGCCCTTATTGGTGGGCTTACAGTATCTAGGTAGGCTTCCTTATTTTTTATGAAGCACATACAGGGACTTAAGCCGAACCATGAGCGAACTTTATTTGGCGAACACGAGCCTATCAGCGCGCCGTCCATGCAGCTCCGACTGCTTGCAATGGTGGGTGTTCTACGGGCTTCTTTGATAGCTACCGAGCACAAATTCATGATCACCGACCACATACAGGCTTCCTATGGCGCCCAGTGTCGTGTTCTCGAGAATATGTGCCCGCCTCTTTAATCAGCGAAACCATATTACCTCTTAGCGTCAGGAATAAAGACAAATCGTGGCGATGGCTGGCATGCTACAGCAGCTGGAGCTTCAGCCGAAATGCAACAAGTGTACTGTTCGCACGCACGTGTAAACAAACAGATACGGCCGTACTTGGTGCAGAACTTTCACTACTCAGCCAACTGACAAGCTTAAGCATTTACGGGTTTCGGGCTGCTGTACTTTTCTTCAACCGCCAATCTCCACAGAGCGATCACCCGCACTTATGAAAAGAAAGGCACGTATAACAGAAGCCGCAGGTCGTGCTTTTGTGAGACAGCCAAGTTCGGTGTATAACTTATATAGAATAGTAGAAGAAATGTTTGTTAACAAGCCGAGGTCAGAAAAAGAAAAAGGCAAAAAAGCGTCGCTAACAAAAGTAAGCAGCGCTACAATACGTGAAGAAGTGCAATAGCGCCACCGTTTAAATGGAGCAGAGGTAGTGTCTCTGCCTCACAAACTTAACAAACGTTCTTCAAACGAAACTAAAAACAGAGCCTACCAACATCGTTTAAACTTTCTTTTAACAAAGTTTCTTAAAACAAAAGTAAATACAAAGCCTACCCAACTTTCTTGTAACAAGTGTTACTGGGAAGTAAAAGTACACAGGAATTTAATAAAATTGATAGAAAGTTGGAAAGAAGTCTAAAGAAAGTAAGGATGCATTTTTGTATGGGGCAGAGCCTCGCCGGGTCAAAGTGGACACTGCAGATGAGGAAAATAATTGGGCTTCTTCGCAAAAGTTCCGTTCAGAGGGAAAACTGCAAAATTTTCTATAAGCTCTATTGACCGAAAGCGCTAGAAATTGTTTATACCGATACTTTGGATATAGTTGCGTCAACTGCTTCGGAACTGCGCAGCTATCGGTAAAGCCAGCCGGAACAGCCACTTGCTTTAACCCGTTCGTTAAACTAAATCTTTGCTCCCACACAGACACAGCGTTCACAGCGTAAAAAAAGGCAGCCTTACTTTAGGTTCTCAGTTAGTTCCTGGGAAGCCAGTTGCTACGGTGAAACGTGCGTGACTAAAGCGCTTTGCGCTCGATTTCATATGAAAAACAACGTTATCGCTATTTTTCCTTGTTTCTACACCTCATTAGCACTATGCTCGCTTGATCTTCCTCTACTAATGTTCTCCTGTTATTGCCACATTCGTCGCCAGTTCGTATTTTGTCCTGCTGCAGCCCTGTCACGCGGAGACTGCTCTGCCGTACAGCTCAGTTCGAAGCTTTACTTTTTTGAAGCGAAACTTTGCTCGAACAATTAGGTTCCAGGCGAAGACATCATTTTTCTCGTGAAGACACGAACTGGCTCTTTCAGACGGTCTCTACGTGTTGAATATGATCGTGATCGATAACATGTCACCTGCCTACAACGTGAAATCGGCCAAAAAAGTGGGTGGTACTTATCGTGCCATCGCCAACCATATTTTATAGATTCTCAACGCACGTTGATGACGATTACAGTGCCCCTTTATGGCACCTATAGCCAATCGGGGTCGGCCAAGAAGCCATTCAGCCATTTCTTTTTCGACTCGGGACTCATTTATTAAGGTGAAACCCTTAAGTGGCTCATACCACCGATGTTTCTGGAAAACGCGGCGTGCGGCAAAGAAAGTCACCTGAGCTCGCCTGGCGCGGACACGCGCTGGTTCCACTGTTCACGCGTTCCCCATCGTTTGTCTTCCACAGCTGCCTCGGATTCAGCTCATCATGCCAAAAAAGATAAAGTCGATAGATTCATCGAAATATATAGCGACTCGAAAACGGCTATTAGAGCTTTCAATAGGGGAAAGATTGCCCCGCAGGCTGCGAGAATAATTACCAAAAGGCAAACAAATGTTACACGTTACATTTATTGGTTCCCGGCGCACCTTGGTTCACTTGATGGCATTCCCGTCAATCCAAATGAATCGGCCAACAGCGTCGCCCGCGACCTTACAGACCGGGCCGCTTTTACATATGGTTTTGATTCTGCTGGATTGGAGAACTTACATAGAGATACGCTCATTACATACAATGAAATTACAAAACATTACTACATGGGAAGGAGGGAGTTTCCACCCCCTCACTATAGGCTAAACAGAGCACAAGCAGTTACACTTAGACAATTACAGACAGAGTCTTATTATTCACCTGCACAAATAAAGAAATGGTATAACATTGCAGACATGAATATTATATGCAAAGCATGCAAACAGGAGATATGCACGCTTGAACATCTGCTCTGGGAGTGTGGGTCGCTCGGCCCTGGCATTTCCCGGAATCGGTTTTTAGGAATGATCAGATCTCCTGATCATATCTCTCAAGTCCTGGCTGTCCAGTACGCCCGTGATAGGGCTAGGAGGCTTGACCTCCCGGTCCCAACATGGAACTAGCCAGGCAGGTGGCAACACCTTGTACAGGACCAGATTAAAGTTTTTCCTCCTCCTCCTCCTCCTCCTCCATAAAGTAAATTAGGGTACAGTTAATTCAGGCACTCGAACGCATGACCTTCGGTGGGAGTCGAACCCTCATGCTTATGTGGGAGTCGCACCCACGAAATTTGGTGTTGATTAGGGCAAAGTTAACTTAGGCACAATTAATTGGTGTAGCATCAGTTAAGGCACTCGAGCACACGACCTTAGTGGAGAGGAAACAAGTAATAAGAAGTAACAGCGCATTCGAATGAGAATGTCAAGTAATTTAGTGAATGTCTATAGAGCGCGAAGGCTTTCGCCTTCGCCCTCTTTGGCATATGATGCAGTGATTGTCAATTCATTGCGACAGCAGCATTCTCTCGCTATGCATAGAACAATTTTATGTTCGGCTGCCTGTTTTTCCTCTAATAATTTGGTTCACCGATAACGAACAGGCCTTACTGCACACAGTGGTTATAGGGCGGTTTGTAAGGGGGAGGGTCGTATAAAAGGGGAGGGTCGTAAGGGTCGTATAAAAACTTAATAATTGAAAGTAACAATATGAAAACAATGAAATATGTATTATAATACTGGGAAGTGCGCAAATAAGTTGTGCCTTTTTCTTTATTGTGATGTACGCAACTTCCTTTATGTACATCATAGTAAAGGATGTTGGGGAACTTGAACTACGCAAATGCCCCGACTTTAGCATCAGGAACTCTGCCGGTCTAAGCCAGCTAGACATACTTAGGTCTTTCCGTGCCATGCTATTATGACGAATTATGAAGAAAAATAGAAATTCTTTCTATACAGGCTTTTTTTTGGCGTCAAACACTGCAGACAATGTTTTAAGGGCTTATTTATTCAAAATCTCAAGCGTTATTGTAATACTCCGATTGAAACGGCGCTATACCGTATACCGTATGACACTCGCTCTCTGAAGACGAACTTAGTGCATGGAGAACCTGGGTGTCTGCTTTCACTGGAAGATAAATGCGCGTCATCGCCGGAATTCGAGCCCTAGCTAAAGTGAGCTTTTCTTTTTCGCGACGAAGCCAAGCAATGGCGAGCTGGTGTTGATGCCATTTCTATAGACCCCAAATATTGGTTCTTTTCCTCAGCAACAATAAACTGCCTGCGCTGCTCAACGAATTGTGTTTTGCCACCTACGAGAAGCACGGCGAATGGTACATGGCACGACGACACCACCCCAAAGAATCGCAGCAATACCAGAAGAACGACAAATCACTTCGACGAAATCAACTCGTCCAAGGCAGCGCTGCGAAATGAAATGTACCATCGATGAGCATTCCTCGTCCTTGGCCGTTTTTATCTGATAGGCGTGGACGAACCAAACTCGCCCAAGGCACGGAGGTGTAGTTAAGACGCCTAGCTTTAGAGAGATTTTTGTTGTTCTCAGATGTTTGGGTAAAGGCCTAATCGGTGTCATGTAGAAGGCCTGCGCTGGGATTAATACAGAACAATTTATCCTGGTGTATTATTGTGACTCGTGCCGTTCGGTGCAGAACGTGGAGTTGCTGAGAGCACGCGGCGAGTGACACGGATGAGGAGTCTGTCGAAGGGTAGCGAGAAGCTACTGTTGCGGCATAGTCGTTGACCTGTAGCATTGCTATTACAGCAACCCACACACACAAAAAAATTCCGGCGGCTGTGTGTTTGCGATAGAAATGTACGCAGCTGCCACATTGCACCAACATTTTGAGCTAAGAGTGGTTTTGTCGTCCTTTAACGACAACACTTTTGCATCTGTTCAAAAGGCAGTTGAACTCATAGACCCTAGATCACCTCGTTGCTAGTCAACGGTCACTGGGGAATGAATAAGGTCATAGCTCAATGGGTCTATTTTTCTTAAACCAAATGGTTGGTGGCTGAATAGCAGTTCAAGATAATATTCTTTGCCATTTGTTCGAGAAAGTCAGGCTATATTTGTCGTTCTCCTAAATAAATAATTACTTAATAATATGCATCAACTACATTAAATATTATATGGAGAGCAACACTATCAAGAAAATTGAAGACCATCCTCACAAATTACAGATCCATCTTCCTCTTCAGCACATGTTAGATAAAGGTTTTTTGAAGCATAATACAAGCCCGCTATAGCATGTGAAAAGTGCCGCGCAACAAGTCTCGTGGTGCTTTTTTGTGTTTCGCGGGTTTGAGTGGAAGAAAGCTGGATCCGGTATATTGCGGACTGATTTACAATTCTTTCATTGATAATTTTGTTCTTAAATATGTAATTTAATGAAGTTGAATAATCATTAGTACCCATTCATGTAATTAGGTGAAATATAAAATGAAGTACGGCAGAACTCGTCCCGCAATGAGTGTCGACAGTAATACGAATAGCATTCGAACAATGAAGTGACACACCGAATCACGTTTACCACTACACGTTTAACACGGTAGTGGTAATTATGAGACTTTAGTTGTGTCTTGTATAGGCCGCATGCTGCAATGTTATCATACTTTGCTATGGCACTGGCTTGAAAAGATCACTTATGAGCATGGCGGCATCATGACGACTGTATGACACCGACGCAGCCCCGATGGAATGAGGAAACAGGAATGACATTGTTCGGACGACAAAAGCGCTAAAACGACAAAGGTATAACTGTAGAATTTTATATAATAATTGTTAGAGGGCCACCATGGGAATGATGGGAAATACATGCACTTGTCCGACCTTCATGCTTGCGGATTCAGATGTTCTTGTGACTTTATTCATTGCGCTTTACATATCTTCATTGCCGTATATTTCATAGCAATCTCTACTTTTTTAAGTGGAGCAGAGGCTGCGAACACGCACAAGCGCTAGTATTTGCAACGGGTCACCTTGTCGAGGTGGTCAAATCGAAACGCGCCATGCGCCGCAGGGAAATGGTGTGCCCACCATACATTCTTAAGGGCGTTATGTTGCTTTTAGATGCATGCATCCGTGGTGTAATGGTTTCGATATCGGGCTTCTGTGCTACAAGTCCTGTGTTCGAATCCTGTCATTCGACAGTTTTAGTAATGTTTATGTAGTCATTTATTATGCAGTACCTTGATGAAAATGACAAATTTACAAAGTCAGAAAGCCGCTTCAAGCCAGAAGGACCAAGCTTAGGCAGAACCACATACTTACCATCATTCCCATGCTGGCTGAACCACCCCGATGGCAGCTCCTGTAGACACTAGCGCCATAGTGCCCAATGGGAATTGTTGCATAAGACCTCACGGACATGACGACAATGAGATTTCGACCCTTTTACCATCATTATGGTGAAAGATAAAAGCGTGAAATAAACTAAACTATGATGCCTTACATGACAAAACCACGATCTGATTATGAGGCATGCCGTAGTTGGAGACTCCGGAAAACTGGGCGACATGAAGCTACAGAACATGCACCTAAATCTAAGTACATGGGTGTTTTCGCACTTGTCCCCCATCGAAATGCGGCCACCTTGACCGGGATTTGATCTCGTGACCTCGGGCTTAGTAGCCCAACAGCATAGCCACCAAGCATCCACGGCGGCCAAAAAAGCGTGACGACGACAAGATGACGACAATGACATGACGACGATGGCGTGGCGAGAGCCGAGTGAAGTAACCAAATGACGACGATGGCACAATGACGGTGGCATGACGACGACCGTGTTACAAAAATGCGCACTAGCGTCTCCCTCCAACGACACAACGAAGACGATGACATGGAAACGGCGATATAGTTATGATTGAATGACGACCTCGTGATTACACTAAAACGACGGACAATGAACGAGCTGGACGGATCAATGAAGGTGGTATGACTACGATAGGATGACGACAATAAGATGACGTCACTGAAGTGATAACTATGCTAAAATGACAGCGTGAGAATGGTAGGACGACGACTCAGTGACGACCATGGCTCACGACTACGGAATGACGGGAGCCGCAGGTCAAAATTAGATTGACGACGATTGACGACGGCAGCATGTCGGCAGTATGATGCATGATGACGACTGTATGAAGACGCTTGAATGATGACGAAGGTGTGACAACGGTATGAGGACAATAATGATGACGCGTGTGTGATGACGATGGCAGTAATAGTAATGAAGACGGCATCATGAAACTTGTATGGCTGTAGGATGACGATGGTTCATGGCGGCGACATGACGAAAGTCTTGTGCCGAAGTCACGATGATAGTCATGTAATGACTGCGACGGCATCACGGCGGCTATATGACAAACAATGCATGAAGGGGACTGTATGACGACGATGGAATGTCGACGATAGTTTGACAATGACATGACGACAGTGGTATGATAACGCTGCGTAGGGTGACAATGGCATAATAATGACCTGCATGACGACGTTTGCATGATAACGACAGCACTCCGATGGTGGGATGATGAGGCTGGTATGACTTCTATGGAATCAACGCGCCGCCATGACGACGACGGTCTTACTACGCATGCATAGTAGCGACAGTCTGAAGATGACTGTATGGCAAGGGCGGCATAATCATGATTGAATGGCGACGCTATAATTACGACATAGTGACGAAGACAGATGCACGTCAATGCAATGATGGAGGTATATTATCACAGGAAAACGACAATGTGATGACGTTATTCAAATGGTGGCAATCATAAAACGACAGAGTGACAATGACGGCTTGACGACGACTGTGTCGCATGCCGTTGTGGTGCCATGATGATGTGGTCATGCCGGGATGTGCCGTCATGCCATGACGGTGCACATTGAAAGTCGAAAGATAAAGCTGGAATGAGGACGACGCAACAACCACGGTGGCATCACAGCCACAGCCACACATTTTGTAGCCAAAGCTATTAGACAACCTGTACCAATGGGTTAGAGCTTTGGGATGACGACGACATCAGGATGAGAGAAAGATCAGGAAGCTGGATTGATGACGTTTGAATGACCACGACGACATCGCGATAGCGGTGTGGCAAATATTACATGAAAACTGTAGGACGACGATGGCGTCATGAAATTCTTATGACAAAGCTCAAATGACGGCAATACAATGACAACGATGGCATCACGGCCACGAGCCAATACCTGGTGGCCCAAGCTACTAGACAAGTTCGACCACCGGGTGCAAGGTTTTAACGCACGGCGACGACGTGATGATGAGCGTAAGTTCACTCAGCTGGAATGACGGCGATGGAACGACCGCGACAGCATCAGGGCGAGGAGCACATACCTAATGATGCAAGCACGCAGACTACATAGGCCATTTGGCCAGCGTGAAAGATAGATAGATAGATAGATAGATAGATAGATAGATAGATAGATAGATAGATAGATAGATAGATAGATAGATAGATAGATAGATAAACTCAAAACGGTTTAAGTAGGCATAAAATGCTATTCGCATTGAATATATTGTTATAGATGAAATTGATTTATTTACAATGTAATCGTGGGGGCTGGAGTAATCGTGGGATCGCAGTCAGCAAGGCATTTTTTTCAACACGCACTGTGTTCAATTGCCTCCTCTTCCGCTCCACCACGCAGTGTAACATGTTCCTCCGACGCGGACGAAGCTGGCTGAACGAGTAAGGGAGCCACATCATTGGTGGCGATTAATTTGGGAATCCTGTCACGGGACTGCTTCAAGAGGGCCACATGAACCATTTCAGTCTTTCGCGACCGGTGATGATTGGAGGGCAGTTTTACTATGACGTAGTTGATGTCACTTATTCGGTTAGGTATCACGAATGGACCGCTGTACGTAGAGATAAACTTGCGATACAAACCTTTCTTCCCTAGAGGTGTCTACAGTAAAATGTGATCGCTCTGAGCTAAAGTGACATGTATATGCCAGGCTTCATAACGTTCCTTTGTTGAAACTTGGGAAAAGAGCATTTTTAGGCGAGCAAGCCGACGTGGTAGTTAGGTACGACGTAGTGTCTGTGAAATGGATGTGTCTACGTTTAACGTGAAGGCAAAATTGTGTCCAAGAACGTTTGGAAACTGCAAGCGTGCAACAGATAGAAAGCTCATGCCTGGTGAGTGAGTGAGTGAGTGAGTGAGTGAGTGAGTGAGTGAGTGAGTGAGTGAGTGAGTGAGTGAGTGAGTGAGTGAGTGAGTGAGTGAGTGAGTGAACAAACTTTTTTTGGGTCCAGCAAAACGCGGTAAAACACGCACCCGGCTAATCCCATGACGGGACTGACAGATCTAGTCTGCCGGCCCGATCGCGGGTGCGCTGAAGGGCCAGATATGGGTTCCCAGAGACGGGATTTCGCAGGAACGCGTGCCACTCTTCTCTGGTAAACTTCAGGCCCAGCGACCCTCCCTTCCAGAGCATATGAGGCAAAGTAGCAACCTCACCCCAGGCCACACAAGAACATTTCGGATAAGAGAGAGAGAGAGAGAAACAACTTTATTGAGCCGAGCTCGACATCTTCTTAGACGCCGTCGATGGAAGTGGTTCCCTCTTCACGGGACCCATATGCTTCCCTAGCCGCCTGGCCCCTGGAGATCAGGACGAGCTGGTCTTCCAGGGCGGTGCTGGTTAGCAAGGTCTCCCATCGCTCGGTAAGGGTGGATGAGGCATGGGGTAGGGTAGCGGGGCAGTTAGGAGGTGGGGGGATCGCCTTGATGAAATTGCATACTCCAATGACGTGTTGGAGCGTGCTTATCCGACTCATTACCGAAAGACTTATCCGAAATCCCAAGACTTATCCGAAATTACCAAGACTTATCCGAAATTATTTCGGATAAGTCTTGGGACATATGCTGTTAAGGGATGCCGGATTTCGGTATGAGTTCCTTTGCAAGAGTCTGAGCGTGACCGCCTGCGGCCTGCTTAGCTTGGAGTGAGGCGGCGGGAAATCCCTTCACTATGGGTAAAAGAATTTAGCAAGTTCGTTGTGCGTGATAGAAGCGCCTCTGTGTCCTGGTTACTTCGTGCCTGGCTGTATTGTATGCGTACGTGACGAAGGATAGCACGACATCCCAAATCTTTTGATCAACTGAGAGGCACAGTGACAGCACGTTAGTATGCGTACGATGTGTGCGCTTGGGGAGGCCGTTTGTTTGTTCGTGTACGGCGTTAATTGGTGATAAGTAGAGCTGCAAAGGCGCAGCAGTTCTTCAACAACACCGACGGTGAATTGCCATTCACGGTCACTTATAGGAACGCATGGAGTGCCGTAGCGCAGGACGACAGAATGAAGCCGGAAGCACGACACATTGGCGGCGGTAGTAGAGGAAAGGGCCGCAGTCTCAGTATAGCGCGTCAAGTAGTCGGCGCACACAATAATCCAGCGACGGCAGATAGAATTCTTCAAAAAGGCTGAGCAAGTCGATGCAAACTTTTTCAAGTGATAAAGTAGGTAGTTTCACTGATTGCAAGAAGCCTGCAGGACGCGTCGCCAGCTTCTTATTACATTCGCAACCTGGGAAACTGGCATTGCATTGTGCGCTTCCGTAGCGTTGGCCAATAAAAGCGCCGGTGTAATCCGCGGAGCCTGCGAGCAAGGCCGAGGTGGTTCGATATCATCATGCATGGCACGAATAATCGCAGTAGGCAGGCGTTCGGGAACGACTAGGAGCAAGGAAGCGCCGTCAGCAGGCCGTCACACAGCGTGAACGGCGTGGTCTGACCTGACGTGCGGGCAGCCTCCAATAGCGGTATCGGTCTAGGATTGCCATGCTGTTCACATTAAAAGGAACTGACATCAGAAAACTCGCTAATGCTGGCACGATAGTCGTCCTCGTCGTCTTCGTTAGCATTAGAGTGTGGCGACGGGAGAGGTGACAAGGGGCAGTCGGCATCGGTATGACACCGACCGCTCTTGTAGCAGACAAAATAGTTGTATTCATGAAGGTGTAACGCCTAACGTGCCAGCCGTCCAGAATGATCCCGCAGTCCAACAAGCCAGCAAAGGGAATAAAGATCCGTCACTGTCTTGGAATTTCGACCATACAGATATGGCTTAAACTTCTGAATGGGGAAGACCACCGCCAGGAATTGGAATTCAATGACAGTGTAATTTCGCTCCGCTCTCGTCGGTGTCCCACTTGTGTACGCAACGACGTCATGGCGCCTATGATGAGGCAGAACGAAGACGGCACTAACACTTGCTCCGCTAGCATCAGTGTGTAGCTCAGTCATGGCGGCAGGACCGAAATGGCGCAAGACTGGCCCAAAAGTGAGCAGATACTTAAGCTGACGGAACGCGTCCTCGCCCCCAGGGCCGCAATCTTATAAATGTAGGAAAGCGAACGGTTCACTTGGACTCATGTGATTGGTCAGAATAGTGTTTGGTTACGAGCTGTCAGAGACCGTGGTACGATACGGCAAATTATGAACACGTCACGTATCTGTGAGTCATTGTCAAGGCTGAACCCATCTTCGGCTAAAAGCAGAACCTGCG
The DNA here is from genome assembly GCF_038994185.2 of Dermacentor albipictus. Lineage (NCBI taxonomy): Eukaryota > Metazoa > Arthropoda > Arachnida > Ixodida > Ixodidae > Dermacentor > Dermacentor albipictus. The sequence goes on from NC_091825.1 coordinate 66,101,430, forward strand.
AAGACGTAGTTCGCTTTGGGTTCTGTTGCCGTGGATTGGCTGTTGGCTTTCGACCCTGGCCACACGTGCCTGCAGCGCGACACCGGAGACACGTGGGTGTCACGGTGCCGTGCCATTGGTTGCTTCGGAGGCGATTACTTTCCCTTGTTTGCTTGGCGTTTCCCTTTGAGTGTCAACCACGGCTGGAAGTACGATACGCGTTAGAAGAGATGACGAAAAATTATTTGCGCTACCCCTGTCGGCTTTCTAAGCAGACCTTTCGCAGGCTACGCTGAGAACTGGAGGAGACTCGGGTGTAAGCGTACCACTGGTCAAAATAATTGCGCGCTGCGATTTATCTCCACTGGCCTGCAGGTATTTTGGAAGGAAAGTAAAAATGGGAATGGCCTAGGTTTCTGTTGCCGACACTGTCCACAAAGTTTCTCTCGTATTTACTATGTTGGTGGGTAGAAGGGTTGGTTCAGTTTTGCTGTGACACCCGCTGTCAAAGCCAACGCCAAAGAGGTATTTACCTGGCGAATTTGAAGTACCTGTGCTGTCGCCAGCGTTCATAGCTCGCACATCACCATTCAGTAAACAGATGGCCTGAACACAGGAAGCTTCAGCGTTCCTTTGTTCGGCTTATAAAACTGCGGAGTCAGAACGGGAACATTGTGGAGATCTCTTATTTGGCTGTCATTTTTGCTCTACTTCGAGGACTTCCGCACTTTCGTCCTCAATGGCACAGTACAGCGCGCACCATCAGAACAAGGCTTTTCGATTTTACTTGGCGCAAGCAATGCAGGGCCCGTATATTGTAATCTTCGATTTCCTATTTTATTTTTTTTCTATTTTACGACGGAGATAGCAGCGATAGCGGCAGCGCAGCGGCGAGTGATGGATGTCCGAGCCGATGACGAAGGGCGAAAAAAAGAAGGAAAGGCGATACAGCCGGTTAGTAAACGTGGCCCTAAAAACCAGTTCACGGTTTCGTTGCACTCGCTACTTAGGAAGCCCTGGTAGCGCATTCATGGTGCGTGCATTGTGCCAAGTCTTGGTAGCTGACTAGGTAGCTGACAAGGCGCACAAGACTGCACCGACTAAACCCATCACTTCAACTCAGACCTCCAGCCGGTGTGCACCGGCGTGAAGCGTCTCTTCTGTGTCGGTTATGGCTTGGAGTGGCCTTCACGAATGCCTACTCAGCACTAATTGGAATGGCTGATAGTCCTGCATGTGATGTTTGCGCATGCGAGGAGAACATTGACCACATATTTCAAGCCCAAAGACAGTATTTGTCCGACACATTGAGAAAACTAGACGATCGTCCTCTGAGCGAACAGACAATATTAGAGCACCGTCCCGACCGATCATCGGCTCGGAGGGCAGTGAAGGCACTTTTGTGTTTTCTCAGAACTTCTGGTTTGCTCGAGCGACTTTAACTGCAGTGCTGTCCATACACGTACCTACACCTTCTCTCTCCCTTCTTTCTCTTCCCGTTCTCCCTTCCCCCAGTTTAGGGTAGCCAACCAGACTATTGACTGGTTAACATCCATGCCTTCCTGTATTCTTCTCTCTATCTCTATCTTGGTAGCTGACGACATAGCACTGCGCTCTGCCAACTCATTTACGCTTGCGATATCGCCTGTCGGCTCAGAGTGAAAAAGAATGACATTAATAAATAACTTCAAGGATTGCGTAAGCGCCTGGCACTGCACTCTACACTTTAAAACTTGCCAGATAATACAGTAGGAGGCTTCGTGAACGCAATCGACAGCATCGTCGATGCGTGGCAGAGGGTATTCGTCCTTCTTTGTGGCTGCGTTAAGTTTTCGATAATCCACACAGAACCTAGAATTGACCTTTTTCTCATCTAGTATCACTGGAGCTGCCCAGGGGCTGCATGATTCCTGGGGTGCTATGCAGGATGCGCCCTGTTGCACGTTCGTATGAGCTTTACCCGAGGTTGCTCGGTGGCAGTCAGTGAAGGGGATAGCATGGAACGTGCCAAAAGAGTAGGTGACAAATAAACACACAGAAAAAGCTGCGTATGACAACATGAGCTCACCTAGCCCGCCACACTGCTTCCGCGTTTCAAGCATGCATGGCAGCGCGAGAAAATGTGCCATAACCGCGTATTATTGTCAAAATATTATCGCAGCTGAGCAATACTATGACTGGCCGGGTGTCTAACTACGCACTTTCCTTGAGTCACTTGCCACGCCTTTTTCAGGCTTTACCAACAAGAGACTCGAGACTGGAGCAGCTTCTGTCGCTGCAAAATGGCGGTACAGTACGTGTTCTAGCGATTCTCGATGGCGACCGCGTTTGCGAAACCGCGGCTTCGATACATCATCGATGACACAGCAGCCATCTAAAACGACAGCTGCGATACTTTGTCGTTGGACTACGCGCTCCTCAGCACCGTCGTCGACACGGGCGCATCGACGCCTTTCGAGTGACAGTGACATGCCGATAATCATGTGTTGTGCGCTACGTCGCCACAACACGTGATTGCCAGTGGATGATGATGTCAGTCGTGTTTTCCAAAAAAACATATTCAGCATGAAAATCTTGTCCACCGACACTTCGAATAGCAGAGCAAAGACCAACGCGCCGGGGAGAGTACCACTCCAAGAAAAGTTGTGCTTTGGTCCCACGCGAGCATTACTTTAGGTTCAAGACGATTTTTAAACAAAACACTCATTACTAAAACTGTAGCACCGGTGTTCACTAAGGTAATAATGTTTAAGCAATGAACACTTTATTTTTTAGCATGCTGCCAGGCGGAGGACCGTTCCGTGACCTCACCTGCATCGGTCGCATTAGCTAGTTTCTAAGCGAGGCGATGGTGAGCGGCAATAGCCGGTCGCAGGCGGATTAACGCTGTGGTGGGAAGCTGGAGATTCACGCCGCAATACACGTTCACACTGATATCATCGAAGAGGCTCAGAGGTCTGCCACGGCCCGCTGTCTTGGCACCCAGAATGATAATCGGGAATGGCCTAAACTTGCTGAGCCGTCGGCGACAATACCTGGAGATATCTCCACAACTTCTGCAGCTAAAGCAAATAGGTGGCTCGCGGTAAACAGCGTAGTCATAAAATAGGGTCCGAGTCTGGCTGTATCAGAGAGAAAGGCAGTGGGGTGGTGTAGCCTGACGGCGGTCGGAGGTACACGAAGGATGCTGGAACTCTGCCGTGTCGACGCATAAGCGTTCATCATGGAAGGGCGAATTTTCGTTGTCAGTTTGTAATGGGCAAAGTACCAGCTGTTCTGGACAGCCCGCATCAACTGTGCACTGGTGGTACTAGCTTCCGCTTCCACTTCTTCCACCTTATGCTTGAAAGTGCGCCAATTCTTCTTTAACGAGTTGACGTACTAAAAGGCGACGTTGTGGGAGGTGGATATGTCCACGCTTGCGACGGTGGTCACGTTGTCGAGTGTACCGAACTTTGACAATACTCTTCGTACCTTCAGCACTTCAAAAGCACGAGATTGACGCCGACAGTGACGCACGACAGTGACAGTAAGAAAATAATAGACATTTTCAGTGATGCCTTTCAGAGATGTCCAACCTTATGCTCATACGACATGCCTGTGTTCAAGACCCTACACCATTTCCATACCTCTTCGATGTGAATTGTGCATGTTTCCGCAGGCAACTGCACTCCTGACGAAAGCGTATGCTCAGCATTCTTTTTTTTTTTGAAAGTGAGTCCCCGAAATAGTTCCTGATTTCCTCAACGAAGCTTTGCCACGTTGTCATCGTGCTCTCGTTATTATCGAACTAGAGTATTGCGGTTCCCTTGAGAAACAAAAGGACGTCAGCAAGTCGCACCGTTGAGATCCACCAATTGTGACCGCTTAGCCTTTGATAAATACTTCAGCCACTCATTGACATCTTCATCAGCTTTGCCAGAAAAGGTGCGCGATTCTTTTTGAGGGATCCAGCAGATGACTTGCCTTGGATGATCACTGTAATCTTGGATGCTTTTGCCGTGGCTGCCTTCAGCTGCTTGCAGCTGGTTCATGTCCGTGTCTCCAGGCGGTAGTCCGGCGAAGCGCCGACTTCATCGCAGGGTACGTAGGAAAAGGTTGTCCAGAGAGATTACGCAGCACTGTCCACCAAAGTTGTTACTTGTGAGATGGATATATTTAAAACGAGATCAAGGCGAGGTAGAGACGAGAGCGCAGGCAGACAGCCTTTTGTCGTGTTTTCAAACACTGGTGCTTACCCACTATGGCCAGTCAGGCATTTTCTGCAGCGTATTCTTCGGCTCCGCCGCGAAGCATAACAATATTCTGACTTGCTCCAAGAGACGGCAAACTACACTTGCTTGGTTCTGTCCAAATACGTGGTACTTGCTCATCTTAAATATTGCCACAAGTTACGTGACAAAATTTGTCTATACAGATCAATTTAAATGTATATGCATGCTGTATTCATATAAGCTTCTGCCGCTAGCACTAATTAGAGTACAAGCATGGCTTATGTCCTTTCCTCCGAAAGGGGGATCACAAAAGAATACATTTCATCAAGTCCTGCAATATAGCACAGGTATTTCATGTCTCTCTCAACAACCATAGACTGCAAAATAACATTCGTTACTACTGTATTTCCTTTGCTTTGTCTCAGCTCTATATGTATGCAAGGAAGGTAGTAATTAGGTCGGAGAACTGAAAGGCGCCAACTAAAATAAGCGTGTATCCCGTGGCAATCAGCGTTTTTAATACTGAGGCTTGAGGAGTGTGCTAAAGGGGCAGGTTGTTTAAAAAATGCATTGTTGCGAAAAGAAAGGAAAATATGGCAAAATGGAATTGCAACATGAATAAATGGCACCATAGTTTACCACAGCAAGTAGAATCACGCAATGTTTCTTTTTCACTTGTTTGTTTGGTTATCTCTGCGAAAAAAGACGTCTGAGCCCAACGCCACATGGCAAAATGGAGCCCTCTATCTGCAAAACAAGCCCCACGGCAAATGGAAGGATTCATTTAGTTGATCTTTAGGACGCGGGTGGCGTAATAAGGCAAGAGTCTAGCGCCTAAGTGCCCAGCCGAATGGCTAAATGTATGCCCTCATTACACAAACTCATCACCGCTATATGACGCCATAAAAGCTTCGTGTTTGAGTTAAAAAGCGTATACTTACAGCGGAACGTTTCAACACGCATGCTCGTTTTTGAGGCGAAGGAAGTCGTTAAAGCTTCCTCGTTGATGCCGTTCATTCTCTCTGATCCGCCCTTTTTCTGAAGGCACTGCCACTGACTATACCGTTCTCTTAGACACCTTTACGCTCCTCCCTAATGCGTGGGCTGGATGGTTGTGCCAAGCACGTCGTTTTATTCCCTTGAGTAAAATGGGCTTGCTAACGTCGCCAGTTCGGTTTGAGTGCTTATTAAAGCTTTCGGAGTGCCCATGAGCTTTGTTTGCACTGGAAGAAACATCGGCGACGTCTGCGCCTTTTTTTTAATGGGAAAGACACTGGATCCTTTCGAAGTTGTGGAAGCGGCAGTAAGGCGTGGTTACGCGGGAGTGTTGACTGACAGCTGTTGAACCTGATCATATCTGACGTTGCTAGCACGTCTTTTTAATGTGCGAGCAATCTTAGGGTACTTCGCGCACTTTTAGCGGATATCAGTTGAGTAGGCAAATGTGGGAGGGGAAACCAGGCTTCAGTACCCCCGGAAGTTTTCCCAGCCGGCGCCCTGCTCCCTTTTATGCCTGGCACGTCGCCTATGAACACAGGTGCACGTCCTTCGAGCACCCGCCCCAAATAAGTACAAGGTGATACACGCCTTCAGGCAGACCAAGGGCATGCTCAAGGTAATAGTTGTATTATTGTGCAGCAAACATGGGAATCCTGGATACGCGCCTGGTGGATATGTACACCCGGCCACAGAAGTTTACGGACCACAGCATCTCAGAAAACGTTTAATTACAAAGCAACGTGCGAGAATAGCCAGTAAAACTGTATAAGATAATGTTGTTAGCATATTATAGTCGAGGCCTGAAATGCAAATACCAGGCTACGTTGCGAGGTTGCGGAGATACTCAGCTTTTTCTCACATTTCATGGTCCGTATTATTTTGCGGCCGGGTGTACCTATGCCTATGTACCTATGTACCTATGCAATGCCTCGTGACGTAGAGCGTACCAGAATCTTGGAAAAACGCTAATATAATCCTAATCCATAAGAAAGGGGACGCCAAAGACTTGAAAAATTATAGACCGATCAGCTTACTGTCCGTTGCCTACAAACTATTTACTAAGGTAGTCGCAAATAGAATCAGGAACACCTTAGACTTCTGTCAAGCAAAGGAACAGGCAGAATTCCGTAAAGCCTACTCAACAATAGATTATATTCACACTATCAATCAGGTGATAGAGAAATGCGCGGAATATAACCCACCCTTATATATAGCTTTCATTGATTATGAGAAAGCGTTTGATTCAGTCGAAACCTCAGCAGTCATGGAGGCATTACGGAACCAGGGTGTAGATGAGCCGTATGTAAAAATACTGAAAGATATCTATAGCGGCTCCATAGCCACCGTAGTCCTCCACAAAGAAAGCAACAAAATTCCAATAAAGAAAGGCGTCAGACAGGGAGATATGACCTCTCCAATGCTATTCACAGCATGTTTACAGGAGGTATTCAGAGACCTGGATAGGGAAGAATTGGGGATAAAAGTTTATGGAGAATACCTTAGTAACTTGCGATTCGCTGATGATATTGCCTTGCTTAGTAGCTCAGGGGACCAATTGCAAAGCATGCTCAATGACCTGGAGAGGCAAAGCAGAAGAGTGGGTCTAAAAGTTAATCTGCAGAAAACTAAAATAATGTTTAACAGTCTCGGAAGAGACCAGCAATTTACAATAGGTAGCGAGGCACTGAAAGTGGTAAGGGAATACATCTACTTAGGGCAGGTAGTGACGGCAGATCCGGACCATGAGACTGAAATAATCAGAAGAATAAGAATGGGCTGGGGTGCGTTTAGCAGGCATTCTCAGATCATGAACAGCAGGTTAACATTATCCCTCAAGAAAAAAAGTCTATAATAGGTGTGTCTTACCAGTACTCACCTACGGGGCAGAAACCTGGAGGCTTACGAAAAGAGTTCTACTCAAATTGAGGACGACGCAACGAGCTATGGAAAGAAGAATGATAGGTGTAACGTTAAGGGATAGGAAAAGAGCAGATTGGGTGAGGAAACAAACGCGAGTTAATGACATCTTAGTTGAAATCAAGAAAAAGAAATGGGCATGGGCAGGACATGTAATGAGGAGGGAAGATAACCGCTGGTCATTAAGGGTTACGGACTGGATTCCAACGGAAGGGAAGCGTAGCAGGGGGCGACAGAAAGTTAGGTGGGCGGATGAGATTAAGAAGTTTGCAGGGACGGCAAGGCCACAATTAGTAGATGACCGGGGTTGTTGGAGAAATATGGGAGAGGCCTTTGCCCTGCAGTGCGCGTGACCAGGTGGATGATGATGATGATGATGATGATGATGATGATGATTGTGGGCTCAGAGTTGTGGCTTCAGAACGAGTTGCCTGCTGAGGCTATCGGAGACGACGCACAATGCAAGAGCCGCTCAGGAGAGAAGCTTTACTGCGCGAAATCCTGGACCAACTGCAGTGCTTCCTGGTCACCGCTCCCCACGCTCCGGCCCCAAGCTGCCTGCACGTGGCAGGGGCTGACGAGCCAGGCCTAGATGGTGATGATAACGACACAGTGGTGCCGACATGCAGCCACCGTCCCCGCAGTATATATGGTTCATAACAAAGCCATTTCCTGCCTGCCTTGAATACTGGATGGTGCGTGGTTATATAGGTATCCCGTCGGGCTACCATGCTGTGTTAACAAGTTTCGGAACCAATAATCAGACCAGTTTGGGTCCTTGAGGAGGCACCTATGTGAACATACGTGCCTCTCTTAAACAATGCCTTTTCCCGCCGAAATTGGCCACTGTAGATGCGGGACTCGGTTGCTACCGCTGTTTGAAGAAACTCCTTGACAGTGATTAGGAGCCCTGGCTATGTGCCGCATGTTCTGTGCCATGCTTCACTGAACGTGTTTGATGCAAAATTGGGCAACCAGCTTTGTACCACTTCTAAAGTGCAACTCTGCAATGACGAAAAAGATCACTTTATTTTCTCTGATGCCGAGCGAAATCGAACCCATTTAACAAAAGTTCCTCAAAACATGAACCTCACGCATTATCAGGCTGCTTTACAAATGCACTGGCTTTGTACCAATTCTCAAAGAGCTCCTTTCAATCCAGCACTTTAGCTAGTTGTACGATGAATACAGTGGGCATGTGCCGCTCTTCAATGAACTTCCCTTCAACTTGAGTGATTGAGTATGTTACACCGACTATGTGGCAAGCAAGGTGATATTCCTCAGCGTTCGCACGCATCGGTTCGCCACGCTTCTCTTCTTAGAGCCCACATGCAGACTTTTCGGCACTGCCACTAGAGGGCGCAGGGTGTCTAGGAAGAAGTGGGAGACAGGAGCTCGGTTCCCGCACGAGACGTTTCTCAGCGTTCGCACGCACTGGTTCAACGCGCCTTTCGGAGGCCACGCTCAGGCTTCGCGATAGCAGCGCTAGATGGCGCCGAGTGCTATTCGGGAAGCACGAAAAAGGTGTTCAAGCAAGCGCGGGCGGTTCGCCGGATGAGCGGAGGCGTAAACGTGAGCGGCCAGATTGGAGGCGCCAACTTGTGGTGCAAAGCTGAACCACACAAACACAGAGCCAATTGCTATATTCTGGTTAGCTGCTGGTGTAAATGTTTTACAGCGGCGTAATCGTGTTCACAATTACTCTGCTGCCGCAAATTTACACCACCAGCGAAGCAGAATAGAGTAGGTTACTGAAATTTCAGCACTGTGCTTGTCTGATTGAACCCTACGTCAGCAGGCCACTGCACTACTCCGGCCGCTCACGTTAACGCCCCTGCTCATCCGGCAATCCGCCCAAACAACCCCCGTTTGCTAGAATAGCAGACAAGCTAAAAGTCCCTATTGATTCAATGCTAACGAATTACCGTCGACAGTCCTCTTGAGATGGTTTCTGCCACTATATTTTGAAACATTCATATAATAAGCTTTGCTGAATCATCAACATCGTTGTCATCATCAACATCAGTATATATCATGTTCACTGTAGGACAAAGGCCTCTTCCTGCGATCTAAAATCACCCCTGCCCCGCGCCATCCGATTCCGACTTGCGCCGGCGTATTTCCTAATTTCATCACTCCACCTAGTCTTCCGCCATCCTCGACTGCGCTTCGCTTCTATTGGCACCCATTCAATAAATTTAGTGCTCCAACGGTTATCGAATTAACGCATTAAATGGCCTGCCCAGCTCCATTATTTTCTCTTAATGTCAATTAGAATATCGAATATACCCGTTTGCTCTCTGATTCACACCGACCTCTTCCTGTCTGTTAACGTTACGCCTAACATTCTTCGTTTCATCGCTCTTTGCACGGGAACCTACACGTTTCTGCCCATATGTTAGCACCGGTAGAATGAATTGATTGTACGCCTTTCTTTTCAATGCTAGAAGTAAGCTTCCAGTCACGATTGGACAATGTCTGCCGTATACACTCCAGCCAATTTTTATTCTTATGTAAACTTCCTTCTCATGACCAGGGTTGTTTGTGAGGAATTCACCTATGTAAAGGCACTCCTTCACAGACTCTAGAGGATGACTGGTGATCCTGAAATATTGTTCCCTTTAAAAGATATTGATCGTTAATTTAATCTTCTGCATATTAATATTTTGCCCTACTGTTACACTCTCACTGTTAAGTTCCTTAATCATTTGTCGTAACTCGTTCCTAGTTTTGATGAACTGGGCAATTCCACCTGCAAGCGAAGGTTGCTGAGATATTCGTCGTTGATCATCACTCCTAAGCCTTCCTAGATCAATAGCTTGAATATTTCTTCCAAGCATGCAATGAATAGCATTGGAGAGATTGTGCTTCCTTTACTGACCGTTTTTCTATAGACAACTCTACTTTTTTTGTGGAGAACCAACGTAGCCGGGAAATCTTTCTAGAGATTTCCCAAAGTACTCACGTATGCCTTCTGTACTCATTGACTATGTAATGCCTCTATGACTAGTGGTATCTCAACTGAATCAAATGTCTTTTATTAATTTATGGAAGCCACATAGAGAGATTAAGAGTTCCCTGCAAATTCTTCAGTTACCTTGCTGATGATATACGTGTGATTGACTCTAGTAAACCCTTTCCGGCGCCAGCTTGCTTTCTTGGTTGATTAAACTTGGTAGCTTCTATCAGGAATTTTTATAGTAAATATTGTATACAATATTGAAAACAAGCTCATGGGCATATAGTTCCGCAGTTATTTAACGTCTCCTTTCTTATAAATTAGTACATTGTTATCATTCTTCCAGCTCTCTGTCACACATGCAGTCGCGAAACATTGCGTATAAAGCGCCATGATGTGGACCATGATGTCTTTGTGCTTTATCTCGCACTTCATTTGCTTCGTCTGAAATCAAGGTAGTTATGGTTTCATTCATTACCTCTATGTTATGTTTATCTTGAAGTTCTAAAGCTGCAGATTTGTTTGCGAGCACCAACCTGAATTTATCTGCTTTACTATACTGCATCTAGATAGGCTTGTTTCTTCTTGACTAATTTTACTCTTTCTCTCTTCAGATTGAGATAAATTTTACATCTCACTAACCCACGGCCGTTCCACTTAACCCTATCTAGCACTTCTACATCCTGCACATGCTGGGTTCGGCAAAGAGTATGTTTTCTATTTCATGAATTGTTTCTCCATTGGCGTTTTTCCAGGTCCACCTCCTGTTACGGAGCTTAAAGAAGAAGGTAATAATTATTCGGAGCCTATTCTTTTCCGAAAATTCGACCAACATTTCACAAGTGTTCCTAGAATCAATGCCGTATTTGCCAATTGCTTTTTTTCCCGCCGGCTTCTTCCCCACTTCTGCATTGAAATCACGCATTACTTCATTATACCAAGTTTACACATTTTCCATTGCTAATTAAACACCTTCATAAAACTGTTCTATTTCTTGATCATCGTGACTGCAGGTTGGAGAGTATACTTCTACAACCTTTATTCTTTACGTCCTATTGAACGTTGTTATGATGACTGGTACACTTTCATTATTGCTGTAGAATCCATCTATGTTCCTCACTTTGTCCTCATGGATTAAAAATAGTACCCCGCATTCTCTCTTATCCAGAAGACCTTGTAGCATAGGACGTGGCCGTTAAACAGCATTGTATATGCCTCACCAGTTCTTCTAACCTCACTAAGGCTAATAATATTTATGGGAATGCGTGATAATTCTTCAATGAGCTCTGCGAAGCAAGCCTCACTCGAGAGGAGTCACGTGTTGATGCTTGCGAGGTTCAGCTTACACAGGCGGCCTGTCCAGATCCAGAGATTCTTATCCTCTGCTGCGTCGCAACTCTGACCGCCGCCTCGATCAGGCGCTTCGCAGCCGCTGTACACTGATGACCATGAGTTAATCGTAAAAGTCATGAGGGTGGATCTGTCTGGCGCTCTGTCTGTTTAGCCTCTTACGCGGACCCACTCATCCAAATTATCCATGTGCGTGGGGCTTAGTTGAGTTGAGCTGACTTGAGTGGTTGTAGGTTACTGGTGGGATTAGCCTTGCAGTTGCTTCCGGCAATTGCTCCACCGTAGCGACACTTAAAATATAGAAATCATATATTTAGACACAGACCTCACAACTACACATAGCCACTCCAAAGGTAACCATGTGTAGGCCAAATCCGCGTCCTGCAGGTAATGTAAAAGAAGGCGAGAAACCTCCTTCCTACACAACTGGTTCCCGCACGGTAAAACAATGTCCCGAAGAGAACTGTGAGGAATTCCTATCTTTCCGAGGGACCCGAATAACACACTCCTTTCCGCATTATACAGAGTACAGCACATAAGGTAATGTTCCATGCCTAGGTATGTGCCTAGGTATGTGTCCTTATGCCGTCATGATCTCTCTATCATTGTCGTTCCAGCTTCGTCATCTTCATCTCGTCATGCCGTCTTCGCCACGCGTTCTACACCGCACCTAGTGGTGCAAGTTGTCTAGTACCTTGGGCAACTAGGTATGGGTTCGTGGCTGTGACGCCGTCGTGGTAGTTTTATTGCTGTATTTTAGTTAATCCAGCTTTGTCATCACACTCTCGTCATGCCGTTGTCGCCATATCATCGTCGCCATACAGTCGACGTGTATTCTTTGTCATACCACCATCGTAATGTTACCATGGTCCTTCAGTCGTCGTCATGGCAACCTCTTGTCTAAAGTCAAAAAGTGATGTCGTCTAGTCGCTATATCACTGTCATCGTGACTTCGACATGTGACTCTCCTCAGGCCATGGTCGTGAGCCATCCTTGTCACACAGTCGTCCTCATATCATTGTCATGTCATCGTGGTCACGCAGGTCACAGTCATGCAGGTTTCACGATACGTACATCATTCCTCCATCGTCATCACGCACAAGCCATCATCCTGTAGTCCTCACACCTTTGTCACACCTTGGTCGTAACGCAGTCGTCGTCAAGTTTTCAGATTTATGCCACCCGATATCATGCCATCGAGGTCACTGCATCGTATTCGAACTTGAACATCCGACTCTCGTCGTGCCATCGTCTTACGCCGTCGTCGTCACACAGTCGTCGTCATGTCATTCTGGTCACAGTCATTTCACTGTAGTTATCATTTAATTGAAGTCAGCCCATTGCCGCCATCCTGCCATCGTCATACAGCCTTCGTTGATCCATCGGCGTCATTCCTTCTTCATCGTTCTATAGTAATCATGCAGGTTTCTTTCAATCGTAATTATACCATCGTTATGCGATCGTCGTCATTGTGTCGTTGTCGGACAGATGCCACAATGTATTCGTTCTCCCACCGTCGCCTTCATGACGCCATGGGCGGGCCATCTTTGGCATTCAGCTTTGTCATCCTGTTGTCGTCATGCCATCGTCACCATTCACTGTCCTCAACTCACGTCATCGTGCCTGTGTCGTTACACCACGGTAAAAATGTAAGAATCGACCGCCCACTGTCGGCATAACAGTGTCGTTATACCGCCGGTGTCGTTCCATCGGTATCATTACTTTTTCGTCATTCCATCGTCAATGCGTTGGCGTCATACAGTCGTCGGCATGCCGCCGTGCTCATGGGTGATCTTGGCAGGCGATTTCAATAGCAAATCGTGACGATATCAGAGCCTGTGGGATATACATGAAGTAACTAATGTCTCATAATTACCAGTACATACCTTAACTAAACGTCATTTCAGGAATACAGTATGTCGCTACATTGCTCCTATGTTTTTGGCGTTACGGCCAACTGCCAACGTGAGCTGAGTGCTGCTGTAATTATTTTTGTTCCACGGAGCAGTACGCCTCGCTTCCTTCATTTCCTATTATTCTGTTCACCCTGATTCAGGTACAAAAAGAAAATATGAACTCTATTCCGACATCAACTCGCTGAGCTTGTAATCCGCAGAACTCCCGCCAACCCATACTAGCTTGATCCGTCGTTTGGATTTTTAAGAGCGATGCGGCCACTATGTATTGCACTCAGAGGAGCGGCACATTATTATGTCAATTGCCTTGAATCATTCCGACAATTTTTTTAGAAGTGATTAGGTAGACTGTTTGCCTGCTATATAAGTGCGAAGGCGTGAGGATATCTACGGAAGTAATTTAATGGTCCCTCAAATGGATCGGACAAATTTTGTAGGCGCGCAGGGTACAGCAACACTCAAACATTTGCGCTACAATTTAAGTGAAGTGCATCATATCGAGAGAACTACGGATGATTACACGATTACCTGTCACACCCCTCTCCAGTTATGCTTTTTTTCATCAACTCGTTGACCGAGTGATCCAGGCTAAGCTCCGCCTTCACTGGCTTGGCGTCATGACGCGATGTCGTGTCTGCTACTTCTGGCTGTTTCTGAGCCTGCGCGCGAATCCTCTTCATCTCTTCGCTAGCCGCCAGACTGGCGATTCCCGGTGACAGCTACTCAAGCAGCGTGCCTTGCGAGCATTCTGCCACACCGACGAGCGCGTCCAGTGTTTCGGTCATCATATGCGACCGCGGCGTTTTAGTGAATGAGCGGAGTAGTTAACTAAAGCCCCTGCGTACTACTACCGCTGTGTTCAAGAGGCGCTAGCGTAGGCGTAAGTGAGCGGCCTGACCAACGCAAAGCTTAAACAACTGAACGAACCACCAATGTTCCTGTAATGAAGCGTAAAACATTTTGAACATTTAAAAAGACAACGTGTTGAGGATTACGCAACCTCAGCAAAATTTTCGCTGGCAGCGAAGTTGAGTACACTTAGTTACTGCTATCTCAGCTCTGTGTTTGGTTCAGCTCTGCGCCCCCAGGTGGCCGCACCATGCAAGCTGTTCCCGTCTGCACCTCCGCTCATCCCGTAGGACGCCCAGTCCACTTTTTCTCGCTTCATCTGAATACCGGGCACTTTGTTGTTGCGGTAATCCTTCCACGTGAACCGACGGCGCAGACGCGTACAGACGCTGGTGGCGATCGGATAGCGACAGTACGGTGAGCTGCAGTTATTCAGCTCGTCTGCTGGCTTGCAGAGGGACACGTTGTCACAGCTTGACGTATCGCCGATCGCTATGTTTGCAGCGCACAAGGCAACAAGGGCGAACCATAGTGCTCGCGAAAAGAAAGATCGAGAGCAACATTGACCGCGCACCTCACGTGTACACGGAGCCCGTTGTAAGCCAAGGAGTCGACAATTGCTGTGTGCCGGATGCGCTTAAAGTGTAGTACAAATTGTCGTTGAGTATTCTCCTTCTGTTGCTTTCGATAGAAACAAGTTAACGAACATTCCAACCATTACAAACAGCATTTGTTCACTGTAAAGTTGCGAAAATTATCGAGACGCAACCTGGAAAGCCAATCGCATAAGGTGCGCCCTACTGACGCCACATGGACAACGTGCGTCAAAAGGCCGCTGAGTTTTCAGCTGCCCCACCGGTGGGGATGCTGAAAACTAGCGGTACCACTGTGATTGGTAGCGATGTAGTTTTTAAAACATTAAAATAAATTGCACGCTTTACATGGAGCGCTTAAATGTGTCACTTAAGGATAAGAAGTACCTACCATTCCAACACAGTGCGTTTGTACAATATTATCAAAATCGTTTCATGATCCCATTAGGTGTGTCTTTTCCACTGGCTTTTGTAAATTAGAAAAATGAAATAAAAATGGCCAGGCTTAGCTTGGTTAAGCCAAGAATGCGTTGCATATTGCGCGGCCGCGCAATACGCGGCCGCGCGCGACCGCGCCAGTTGGGGCCCAGCTTTTCCTCCATGACGTCACGCGCCGGCGCAGCGCCCCTAGCGGGAGGAGCGGGAGTCAGGTGGTGGCTGCGGCAACGCGCGACCGCGCGAGTGGGGGCCCAGCTTTTCCTCCGTAACGTCACGCGCCGGCGCAGCGCCCCTAGCGGGAGTAGAGGGAGTCAGGTGGTGGCTGCGGCCACGCGAGTTGGGGCGCAGCTTTTCCTCCGGCTGTCGTGACGTCACGTCACGTGGTTGCGCTCAAGGTCAATGGTGGCTTCCCGGCCGCGCCCAAGGGGTGAACTGAGTGATTGCAATATGCAACGCATAAAAGCTTTTCGCCGACGTGCTGCCGCATGCCGTATCCAATATAGCTTTAACGAAGGGGCAACTATTTCTAGTCGGCAGCTTTTGAGAGTGTCGGCTCTGATTTTATCTTGACCGTTGAATCGTCACAGACGCTAAAGGCGACTCGCAGCATTTGCTTCGAAAACAACGAGCCTAAATAAATATCGAGGATGTTGCATCAACGCGGGATCGTACAGCTTCATGTTGGGCAGAAATACTAGCCGTAGACGCCTAAATAGAGGGCTAAGTGGAGAGCGGCCATGTTAAGTATCATTATAATTTTAACAAAGCTGGTAAGAAGGGAAGCTTCGCGAAGACAGCTTCGCGAAGAGAACATGGCAGTCAAAATTGGTGCTGGCCGCTTTGCTGTCAGAACAAAATGCCGACTCAGCGGAATGCTTAGAAGGTTGTCTGTGCGCCATAAATTGTGGTCATGCTTTCTATGGCATTAGAGGATTATATCTGGCGTTTTCCGAAGATTCGCACATGAAAAAAAAAGAAAAACAAAGACCTAAGACATGTTGTTATATGCTTTTCTTAGCTTCTTTTTTCGTCGACGGGAGGAGGTGTCAAGTCGTAAATACGAGTTCCTGAATCGTTCCTTTACTTGGGCTTGAAGCTGTCTACTAAAGCTGTCAATTGAGACGGTCTCCAATACTCGCCACAACTAGAACACAGCCTCTGTGTTAAGCACAAGTAACACTACAATAAACACAGCTAGCTGGCCACTTTCTGTGCGTACGTGCAGATACACTCTTTCTCATCTAACCAAAGTGTTTAAACAATAAAAGAAGGTCTCACATGCTCGTAACATACTAGCCTTTAATAAAAATTCAGTTAAAAGAAAATATACTCCAGATTTATATTCTCTTCTGAGACGGACGCACTAGCCTTTGTTCCATGCCAGTGCGATAATGAAACGCATAGCTCGCGTCGACATTTAGTCTACTTGGCAGCCTTTGTTCTTGCAAGCTGCTTACAAGCTGCGGCGGCCAATTTTTTAAAGAAAAATGTTGGATCCAGGGAGCTTGATGTAAAAAGGTGGAATGATCTCTACAATACCTTCTTTTTTTTCTTGCAGCCATTTCCTTCTCGAGATTTAGTTTGGCAGACGTTGAAGAGCTGAATTCATAGCACGCATCAATATTTGCGAGTGCCCTGGCCGAACCCAGAAAGTCAACATATATGTTCGCTTTTTCTTGGAGGCTCAAACGAGGGAGCCCAAGAAGGCATCGCCATGTGCAGTTCGTGTCACGACAGTTTTCATTAAGGAACCAAAACTTCTTGGGACAACGACACGCTAGGCTCGCCCATCGCAGATGGTGCTCTTTACAACGAACACCGAAAATCGCCGCCAGATGACGCCTGCTATCGTGTACCCTGGGAGAAATTTTGCCATTAGTCTTCGATCAAGCGCAGAAACTTCGGGAAAACTAATGGGACAAGGACACGCAGCCGAAGCGCAGGAGAGAAACTGGAAGAGCTGGCTGACTTTGTCCTCTAACAATCAATAAGGCTTCTAGTCAACGCCCATTGCTAAAGAAGAGTCAGTCGACAAAGAAAGAGTGACGGGGTGTCGCTGCTGTTCTTACCGAGCTGGTTATGTAACCCGGAATATACAGCATCATGAGCAAAATGAGCGTAATATATATCCAGTAGTCACACCACATCGTAACAACAAAACACAAATTATTGACAAAAGATTGAAGAATACGGAGCTCAGCCTGTAACACAACTGAAAAAAATTGGTGTTGTAGCCAGCGGCCTCACAACAAAACCACTGAAACGTCAGGGCTTCAAATCACTGTATCCGAAGGCGGCGCTTATGCTTAGCGGGGCTTCATTATACCAATATCATAAGTGATTTCAAAAAGTTAACGAAGGAGGGCATGAGACGAATGAAAAATAATGTATAAAGAAGAATCATATATATTTATTCTACAGTAAATATTGTTATAGCGCCACTACAAACGCTCTTTGTCACAGTGGGCGAAGTAGTGTGCCATACCTCGAATAGTATGCACCCTGTGCTGCCTCCACTCCATCGTAGTTTGGCGGAGACAGCAATGATTTGTTGGGATCTGTTGAAACAATATACACCGAAGAAGCTCTAAGCAAATGAGGGACTTGAATAGGTTGCACGTGATAATAGTATACGTGTCCCCTTTTGATTCAGCAAAGCGCCATGTTTTATCTACCGTAAAACAGACTTCATGTGCACCGGTGGCCAACTTGATCTAATGGTGTGATATAACATGTGTCAGCGCTTGCTTTCTATTGCATAACACTTACGAATAAAACACGAATGCGGAACAAGAACTATACATTGGGTAAAATGTTTCCTTTCAGTTAGGCTGGCTTGGTTGATCGGCTGCATTGTTGCGCGCCGTTGACTTCATCGTACGCTCTCTTAAGAGTCTTATAAGGAGCAGCTGGCCTATGCTTCTAAGGCGTCACACCAAGGTAGCTAAGTCGATGCAGGCCGTCGTACGTCAGTTCGTGCCGATAGTTGCTTCCTGGTGAAAAGGTAAGCGTGGTGGAAGGTGGTAGAAACAACAAAAGTTTACTTTCAATTTTAGAGGAATAAGCAGCACTCATATTCAGAGCATATTCAGAGGTTTCATCTTGGGAACTCATGCTTGCAGGTCATGAGTGTCTCTCGTAGATACATCTTATATCAAAGCACTCTCGCAACAAAGTAGATGTACCGTAAACCGCATGTTGCAGCTAACGTTAGGCAAGCTGTTCAAACAAACAGCAACAACAAGAAAACAAAAATACGTTAAAAGTGCGGCGCAAGGTATCAATATAAGACTTACGTTGCTCGGCCGTCAGACCGAACATCATAAGTCTCAATATCCCATCTTGCACCACGTTTCTAGAATTGTTTATAACAGGTTCGTTAACGTTAGCTGGTACACCCTGTGGAAATCGTCGGCATTCTTCAGATCACTACATTAGCGAGAGCGGGTATGTTATGCTCGTCCAATTAAGGGACGTGCATCCATGAAATAGACGTGCACGTCCACTTCATGGAACCCAGCAGTCGTACCACGTATCCCTCCTGTGTGTCATCGACAGTGCTAGGACGCACGGTTTGATGTCTTGAGCGTGAACACTGTGGTCGCTCAATGGATAGAATGCACCTGTCTTGATTTCAAGTTTTGCAGTTGACGTCTGCAACAAGTTGATTGCTTTCCCACTATGGGTAGCGCATACTCCTGCGTCTGTTGCTGACTTATTCACTTCTTGTCTTGCCTTTCCACAGGCCACACAGGAAACGTGCAGTAAGCAGTGTCCCAGTTGATAGTGGTTGACTTGGTAGTGTCCTAGTTAGGACTTTGACAGTTTTTGGTGGCATTGTGCAAATTGGTAATAGGCATGTGTCGCTTCTGCAATCCAACAGTCAGGGAATGAATAGTTGAATACTGGGGTTTTGCGTGACAAAACCACGATATGATTATGGGGCATGCCGTAGTGGGGATTCCGGATTAATTTTTGATTATCAAGGGATCTCTAACCTGCACCCAATGCACGAGACTCGGGCGTTTCCGCATTTCGCCCTCACCCGAAATTTGAACCCCCAACGTCGTGGCTAGCCGTGCGCCACCGAAGCCGCTAAACCACCGCGGCAGGTTCATCAGCCAGGAGACAGCATACAACAAGCGGGAGGAAGAGGCAAGTAAAATCTTGCTTTAAAATTGAAGGCAAGCCGGCAGGCCTAACCAGACTCCGATTATTTTTATATTTTATTTTTTTAACACGGTCATTGAGGTCACCATTGATATGATGCGTATTGCTTTACTTCGTTCCGTACTTACAAACCCCTATCGGGGTTGGTGGTGACTGTAGAAAAGCGTTCATATTAACGCAGATCCATTATACTGCTCTTTAGCATTCAATACTGCTTTGGGTGAAGGTGGTTGTTCGACCATGGTTTACGAGTGACTGCGTCTCCGTGAAATCCGTAGCCGCCGCCTAAGGATGCCGAAGTTGCTGGTCGAGTAACCAGCCGGGAAACATACCTGAAGCGACGATTATTGTAACCAGTTTTGAAGTGCAAAATTTGAAGGTACGGAATAATTGCCATTCGACATTGAACGAGCTCTTTTGAACAGACTGGACAGTCGTGTAAATGACAGCGCAATACACCGGAGGCACACAAGTTATGTAGGAACAGCATATTTCTCGTTGTACGGACAAAACAATATTGTTCCCGACTTTTGAACCATACGAGGGCTCGATCAGTTTTAGACCTATGGAGCAATCTGATTTACTAATATTAAAGCTTTTGCTCAACATGAGACTACGGAGCTGCATGTGAGTGATTTCGTTGTTCTGGCACTATCAGAAGCGAGAAGTGTTATAAGTAAAAAACAGGAATACTATTTTGAATACCTCTAACTTTAATGTTTCTTTGCTGGCCTACTGAATAGAGGCTTCAAGAGAAAATTCCAGACACATTTGGTGCTATAGGAGTAAACGTTGCGAATCAATCAAGTGTAATTTAGCCACATATGTATGACTTGTGCGTGAGGTATTGATGCGTACATGGCCATCAGAGCACCGCCGCATGCAGCACATTTACGAATGGAAGGCGACGTTGAAAGGCGTTTTGTGCCTTCTGGTGCAAAGTGGGCTGAATAAGTATTTCGTTGCCGATAAACATTGATGTTTGGTAGCAGAAACCTTATTTCGGCTTTTTTTTTCTCTTGAAAACGGCCACTACCCCAAGGCCGAAATAGGATTTGGAAATTCTCGCGGAAGAGGCTTTCGGCCATTTTGCGCACCAACGCTCGATCGCTTTCGGACAGTACGTTTCGCTTGTGTTCACAACGAGAGAATAGGACCCAGTGTTCCTCGGACGCCTGCAGCAGCTGTTGCCCCTCACAGGTGTGTGGGAGATTGAAAACAAGCAGAGCACGCACATTTGTACCTCCCATCTTTTGTAGCTTCTTGCTCTTGTGGTAGCGCAGACTAAAGCTACAAACGGTTTTATAGGACAATACATTTTAGGCCACGCAGACGTCTAAGGAAAGATCGGTGCATAAAATAAGCATAGCCGCCGACATGTGACCCCGAATCTTGAGAAATAGTATAGTGCTGCATACTAGGAAGAAATAAGAATGGCAAGGAGCCCAATAATTGCAAACTTTTATCTGAGGACGAATATTTTTGTACCTCCGTCTACGCTGTATTGTAAATAAGTTTTCAGCCTGCAATATTTCTTCATGTTCGTGTTGCTGTTAATGGCGTTGCCCTATTCAGTGAAGGTTCACGGCTCATGATCATTTCAAGTAAATACGTGGTGGCTTAGATAATTACTAACTGTTAGAAAGATAGGCTATTGTAATTAAATTTAGGAGTAAGGAAACCATAGCTATATGTGCAGACAGCCTCTTAACTACACGTGTCGAAAGAAGGCGTCGTGTTTCATTGGCGCATATTTCATGTCTATAATAGGAACAGGTTATAAAAAGTCGTTTCCGTGGGTGTTCCCCACAGAACAAAATATTACGCGGATGATGATCAATGCACCATGTCATTTAATCAGTGCTCAGCGTGCTTGGATAACTTCAGGATTTTCCGCTCAGAAAATTCCTTATAGCAGGAGTTGTTAGCACTAACTAGGTACGTATAAAGATTATTGTTAACGCTAACAATGATATAAATCACCATCCAATTAAAACAACAAAAACCCTGAAATAGCATTAGCTACCAACATAACATAGTTCTTGAGCCCTGTAACATAAAACTATACCAGTGTGTTTTTATTCCAATCTCGTGACGTCAAATTTGCATAGCCGCCACTGCAAGCATCAGGCGGTGACCTGCAGCAGTGCCTGATGCAGGTCACAATAACATTGCTTACATTGAGGGATTTTTCGCTTGGAATTGGCTGCCAGGAGGCGAGGAGCATGCTCAAGTAGAACGCATATCGATGTGGCCAAGCCAGCGCACTGAAAAACGATAACCAGATGCAGAAGGTGATGCCGGCGTCTGCGATTGGTCATATTTCCCTTACTTAGCTTGCCATGGCTGTTCGAAAATCATGCCGGCGTTCAACGGAAGGTTAAGAATGCCGCTAAAACGGATCCTCAGTAAAGAAGAGTTGGCAGAGCGAGGTCGTAAACGTGGCGAAAGTGCTTGAAGACGTCTCACGGCCACGCAACAAGGTTTAATGTACGCAAATAAACCCAAGCTCTCCGGCAGGTGCGAGTAGCCAGTGCCGGAGCGATTGGCGGCAGCCATATTTTGTTCCTTTCGGAACGGGGCAACCTGCGGCTATTCATACAAAAAAATCAGTTTTGTTCGGCATAATAATGCATGTTTAACGCGGACACGTAACTTTGACGCGGTGAGTTTTCGCTGTTTTGTGACGTCGCGTGAAAGGCAGGTGAAGTGGTTGCAGCCCGAAAGCTTATGACTAATATCGGAATGCTAATGCCGAAAACGCGTCGAGTCAGAAGCAACTATTTTTCGTTTGTTCAATCCAATTATGCATAATCAGTGTGCACACGTCATATCAGATCGAGAGCTACCGCAGTTTTCGTAATTAAGTTTTCGTAATTGCATTTTCGTAAACGAAACTTCGACGCATTTACCCGTCAGGCAAAAAGCGGGCGCCGGAAAGCGGACGCACTAGATGCACCGAGTGCGCGGACACGTGATGGCTGCGCTACCGGGACTGCATTGTGTGGCCATTTGCATCGCGCTTATCTTTGTTCTCCTACGTGCCCTGCTGTGCTGTTTTTAGTTAAAGCGGGATACGAAAGGGTCGACTTCATTTAGACGAGGCACACAGTATGCGGGGGGGGGGGGGGTGCGAGTGAAGCAGACTTTGGAGCGCATTTCCCTCAAGGTTCCCGTAATGCGCAACCGGCGGCCGCTTGAGGGTATCGGCCCCTTTCTAATGTCGTCCATTGCTCAAGTGCCATCTAGCCTTTCCCGCGGTGAAGCAACCTTGCTGTACCGCTTGTGGCTGGGAGTAGCATTCACACACTCATATTCCTTTCGTTTGGGAATGGCCGGGAGCCCGATGTGCGATTCCTGTGGGTGCGAGGAGACCATCGAGCACCTATTGTGTACTTGCCCCCACTACGATGTACAACGCCTCTCTCTGCAGGAAACTTTACACCGATTAGACTTACGACCTTTCACCGAGTCAAAGATCCTCGGACCGTGGCCACACCCGTCACTGGCAAGAAAAGCGAATCGTGCATTACTGCAATACTTGAGGTACACCGGTTTAAGAGACCGTTTATAGTGTCTCTGAGCATAGTGTCCCTCCCACACGTACTCTGTGCTTACTCTCTCCCTTTCTTCTTCTTTCTATTCCCCTTTCCCCCACCCCCAGTGTAGGGTAGCAAACCGGATACTCTTCTGGTTGACCTCCCTGCCCTTCCTGTCCTTGCTTTCTCTCTCTCTCTCTCTCTCTCGCTCAGGAAAGAACCATAAATGAGGTTCGAGACCCACGTTTGACTGTTTTCACTGGCTAGCTTGATTGATATGAATGAGGTGGCGCTTCCGCCGCGCGTAGCCCATTTTTTGCTTCCCACAAAACTACACTGCATCTAACTTCTGCAAATCCACACTACAATGCGTAGTTTCCGAGACAAGCTTACTCGAAAGAAGCTCGCCTTCCCTGTTACTTGAAGGAAACCGACTGACACGAGCGGCCGGTGCATCTGCAGAAATTCGCTTTGAGTTGGACTGCGGTGTATTACATCGAAGCTCTTAGGGGCAGCTTTATGGTTTTCGGGTGGCGATGATGAAAACTGTCAGGTCGTGATAGCCGATGATGGTGTGTGCCAGTGTGCTTGCTGTTAACCATCGGTCAAAGTAATGCCAGTACCATTGCCTGCGTCGGAGACATGACTTTCTTTTGAAACGTAATAAAAGAGAGGTATTAAATATGCGTTATATTGCGTATACCTCACTCGAAAAGACAACTTCATCGCGCAGTTTGTGTTTGCCAGCAAAGGTAACCTCTTTTGTTTTTCACGCTGGGTGTAACAGCGTGTTCCTTAGAAGTAAGTTAACAGGTGCTATAAAGGACAAACACGTTGAAGGTATCTCGTCTTTGCCATGTTTCAAATATCAATCTTAGCGTCGGTTGTTATAGTAGCGTTCAGGCTATACATTTTCTACTTTTAAAACAATTGTAAGAAAAATGGCAGCCCTCTCTTCTAAAATTTAATATATTCTAATACATAAACAGGCTCGCGTATGGTGAAAGAACTCTACTGTAGATAGTAAAGCTTTCGGAAAGTCTCTGGTAGCCTTCTAGGAGTGGCAAATCGGACCCCAATAACTTCACAACACTTTCACAACTTCCTTACGCAGGTTCAATTTCTTTGATATATGGTTTGCTCCGGTTGGCATACACTATGAAGGATTTTTTATCGTTTTTTGTTGCAGAAATGATGGTTAGATACAAAGTTTCCTGTTTCGCTGCGGTATTCCGCAGAAAGCGAAGTTGTGAGCCAATGATGATGATGATGATGATGATGATGATGGCGATCAACTGGCACCCTCTTTGAAACGGGGTGGTGGAAGCTGTCACCTAACCTGCTTGATTTGCTCAGGTTTGTTGTACGTGTTTTTCATTCCACTCTTTTTCTACACATCTGCATATTTATTTTTCTCAACATTCTCTACCTACGTTGCATGGCTAACTATGCCTGTAGCGTGTCCGGATGGATCAATCTCTTCCATGCGATTTTCTCGGAATACTATAAACGTCCCATACCTATCTGTACTGCTGATCTGTTGATGGTTCCGTTCAGTCTAAATCCAAATGCTTCTACAAGGTGCCCGTTACTATGCAAAAAAAAAAGTGAGGCGTGCAGGATGGACACAAGAGTAGAGAAGTGGACAACACGAACGCCTCTTTTTTTTGCATAATGAATCCTTACCAAATAGCTCAACTTTCTGTCGTTCTAATGCCCGTTACTTACGCGTCTCACTGAGCGGATCCTTCCCCGTTTCATTTGGATGTGCTGAGTGATCGCCGTATTTTCGCTGCAGTATGCACATGACAAATCTTGTTGCGAATATTTACTCAGCTATGATTTTGTCCTTAGGCAACCAGCTCGAGCTTCATATAGCAAAGCACTGCGGTTTTTTGTCGTGGTACACATTTTCCCATCTAATTTTTTACTTCCAATTCTTGTAAATCTCCGTGGACTTTTTTTTGTTTCCCTTGATTGCATCCCATTCCCTGTTTTCGTTTCTCTCACTTTTTTTTCTGATGACTACTGGATGTCTATCCACACCTTCAATTATCCTGTATACTCAGTTGCCAACTTTCTTGACCTCTTCCTCCATACAGCATCCACACTTTTCAGGTACAGATACTTCTGCATTTTGTCCACCAATTTATTTTAATGCATGTTTTGAGTCTTTAGCCAAACAAGTTTTGCTCTGGGGTTCTCTGACCTCAAAAGAAGCAATGCCTCAGTTGCGGTTTTACCGTGGACTCCCTAAGCCAACTGCCCTACAGATCTTAGCCTAACTTCCAAGCCGGACACGGCATCCAATTAAAAAAAAATTAAATTGTGGTGTTTAACGTGCCAAAGCCGCTTTCTGATTATGACGCACGCCGTAGTGGAGGACTCTGGCAATTTCGACCACCTGGGGTTTTTTAGAGTGCACCCAAATCTAACTACACGGGTGGTTTCGCATTTCGCTCCCATCGAAATGCAGTCCCCGTGGCCGGGATTCAATCCCGCGACCTCATGGTCAGCAGCCCAACACCATAGCCACTGAGCAACCACGGCGCGTACATCCAATTTGAAGCACAGAATTACATTTGCCAATGGATGGATGGGTGCTATGAGCGTCCCCTTTGGAACGGGACGGTGGGTTGCACCACCAAGCTCTTATTATATTGCCTAATGTCCGACCTATGATAAAGAATAAAAAAGAAAGAAAAAGAAAAAGGAAACCACAATGTATTCCCATCACCAAGCTTTCTGAACCCCTATTGTTAGCCTTGTTTTTCTATGCCTCCATTGTTCGTCGTTTGCCTACTTCAACCAATCTTCCCATCGCCTTTTGCAAATCTCTATTGCGAACATGTTTACTTTCGTCCCACTCCCGCTGAGCACAAGGGCGAACACATTCTCGTGTAGTGACCTCTGGTGGCGCCTACATAATGCAACCTATTATGTATGTTGATAATAACATCTGCATGATTGTGGCGGCAGTTTCTGAAACTGGTCATTGCCATGTGCATCAGCACGATGAATTCTAATGGAGATGAAGTCTATAAAAGAACCTGATTAAAATCTCCATTCACCCTGCCAGCCCGCCGTCACCGTGTCCCGTTCAGGTAAGGGAACGTTTAGTGATGACGTGCGGCCGGTCAGGCCTACGACACCGGCGAAGGTTCTTCAGTTAGCGCTTCTTTTATTTCTATTGTTCATCTTTTTCTATTTTTTGCTGTGTGTAACGTCATTAGGCTCATTTGCTGTTTTCTCTTACTTCCGTCGCACATAAATTCTGAAATATGTACAACAGCTTCTGCCCCTTATCGTTTTGCTTTATGTACGTTAACAATTTTTATGTTATTTTTATTACGGTTTTTTCCACGTGACTATCCAACACTAGCCATTTCTCGTAAAATGTTATTACACACCGCAATTGCTCTGGATGCTTTGACAGCTTTTTTACTTGCTCTTTTTTTACACCTGGTTCTACTTTCCACTGTTATACTTTGAAATCGTTCATCTTTATTCCTCATCTTGTTGAGTTTTCACGTGAAACGTTGTTTTATATTTGTGCAAACATAAAGGGAATGGGGATACCCGGCATGGTTGTTTAGTTGCTATGGTGTTGGGCTGCGGAGCACGAGGTGGCGGATCAAATCCCGGCCAAGGCTGCTGCATTTTGATGGGGGCGAAATGCGAAAACACCCGTGTAGTTAAATTTTGGTGCACTTTAAAGAAACCCAGGTCGTCCAAATTTCTGAAGTCCCCTACTGCGGCGAGCCTCATAATCAGGTCGTGGTTTTGGCATGTAAAGCCGCGTAATTTTTAAGGGAATCGGGGGGAGGGGGGGGGGCTCACTTGCTAGAACTACATGTAAGGCTATATGCATGTAGCAGTATGTGACACAATGCAAGTAATACTATATCTGTTACGTATTTGCAACTATACTACCCATGCGCCTGACTTTAGTCTCGGTGCGTACAAGAAAGAAGCCATTACTCGATCAAGCATGCACAGCACCACGCATGACGCCATCGGAGCTTAAATGTTTCGCTAGCTTGGCGATCAGGAAGGCGTCGCCCGGCAGCCTGTTTGTCGATCCAAGCGGAGGAGTGGCCGCGTTTGACTGAGCTCACTCTGCCATAGCAGGCATAATTCGTCGCTCAGACCTGCGTTTCTTAGGCATTACAAGGATGACCGGTGTGCGATTTGTTGCAGAAATTTTGTGGTTTCTATGCTATGGCGCCCCCGCGTTCTACACGTAGGGTCTCGTAATGGTGCCAGGAGACTCGCACAGCAAGGCAGAGGGGTGTTACGCAGCGTCCATCACTTTTGACCATGGCGGATCCTCGATCAATATGGCACGGTAACGATCGGAAGATCAGCACGTAGGACAATGACTAGCTGTATCATACCTTAAGCATTGCGAACTTCGTAATGCCTGAATAAATGTCGCGTGCGCATATGTTATCGTCATTTCGTTACCCTAGTGTCCATACGCACTCAGCAGCAACATGTGCAAGACGTTTTACTTACTTTGGCTCCATCCCCGATACAACATACCCATTTTTTTTGTCGCTCACCTGACCTCTATGGCTATCCGCGGATAAAATAAGGCAGTTTTTGACCATTGATGCAATTAATTTCGTGCAGTGCGCTACCGAAACGCATAAACTCGCTTTCTGAATTTGCATGCAAACAGCAAAGCCGGGTCGTGTCATCAATATGAAATTGAGCGGTGCGGCGGGTTTCGTAAGCGCGTCAGTTATGGGTTAGCTAACTGAAAGCAGAACAAAATTGTTGCTGCAAAGCTGCTGTTAACACAGTCATGCCATGTTGACTCCGCTCGTCGCCTGGCTCAACTCGCTCAGGTTCAGTTAGTGCGAACGAAGCTGTGTATATTTCGCTAGAGAAACATGTGGAATTCTTTTTTTTTCTCTATTTCGCAAAGCCACCTTTTAATTTTCTTCCCAAAACCAGTTTATTATCATCAGCCCGAGCACCCATGGCCCCATAAATTCTAAGCTGCTGAAATAGCGAGTTGCCGTCTACCATCGTAACGACGTACGCCCTTCTAGGTTGGACGGCTAAAGAAAAAAAAAACAGTTTACTTATTAATATTTAAAACAGCCCCTGCGCCACTGGGTACCCTCTTTTATGGCCATCACTGATCGGATGAAATCGCGATTTGTTTAGGTAGAAGTGCCAGACTTGCTTGTCACTAAACCTCGTATTCTTGAGCTGTACTTTCGACTGTACCAGCATGGTCGAAAGCCGACAGACAATGAACAAAAAGTAAGGAAGTAAGCACAGCGAAAGTGAACTGCGCACATTTTTTCATTGTTTGGAAATAAAAAAAAGAATTAGGAACCTAAGAATCGACAACACACCGCCTTTCAAAAGTCAGCTCGCAACCTCCGCATGATGCGTTGAATATTCTTTACCAAACTAGTTACGATGGCGGCTGCCCTCCCTGTATTATTTCTGGGGCGTCTGTGTTATGGGTATATATACATATATTGGACCTACGCCTAGCTGAGGAAGTGTTAGAAATCCTCAGTCACAGACATGACAGAAACATTTTTTCAGCCGAAAGTATGGCAGTCATGACAATAATGCTAGTCAAAAACGAACACACTTGCGACAGCCGCCCTCAAATTGTGATAAAAGTTGCGTGAGCATTGCAGATAGTGTTGTGCTGAATAAACGGATACTTTTGGGGTGCCTAAATGGAATGTCAATGAATTTTGTAGTCACACGCTTTAGTAGTGAAAATTCGCGCTATAGCTTAATCCTTTATCCTTAGAGATATCGTTGAGTTATCGTTATACTTCAATTTCACAATTCTAACTTGTGTTATAAGTAACATATTCTAAGCTAATATGTGAACCTTCTTAACTAGGTACTTACAAATCGTGATTAATCAAAATCGTTATATTTAAATTTCACACTTGTTACTTGTGTCATAAGTAACATATTCTTAGCTAACTTGTGAATCTTCTTAATTGGGTACTTACAAATGGTGATTTTTCAAAGTGCTTATCTTCGTGCCCTTTTAAGGATCCGCCAGAAAAAAGCAGGGCAGCGTAATAAAATTATTTTTTTTCTATTTAAACCAAGGAAAGCAGCTGATATACGTACAGTCGTTCAGCTTATATCGTAGTTTATGTACCGTGGTCCTAATTCGCGGCACCCGCTGGAGCGACCACGTATGCATGGTATTTGTAGTCAGCACATCTGATTTCGGCTTGATGTTTACAGCATCTTGGCGGATTTAGTAACTTTCGCGCAGCCACTGCCAGAAGCAAGACCATTTCTCCAGAGTTAAATATGACAAGACAAGGTCTAGGGGAGCGTAATAATCACTGACGTACAGACTGGAAGCCGAAATGCTCGAAACAGAAAGAAAAGGAAAGAAATGTGCTGTCAGCAAAATTCTCGCTCGCAATATTGCGCGCCGTATCATAATTCAGTCCTTCATCAGACTCTCATATCTTTACCGCACTTCTTCACGGCGAACACAAACACTAGAGATCCAGACCACAAAAAAAAAAAACTCTTGTAACCCCGTACTTCAGGTTTCTGGTAACCGCAATCTCGACTTCCAAGTTTCTTCTGTGACGAAGAATCCACTTTCGTGGCTGCAATAGTAATTCCTAGCGCTCTTGTCTTCGTGGACACTAGACAGGGAATAGGCTGCGGTATGTGATGGTAACCATGCGTGCCTACATTTTCTCCGGGATAAAGTAGCTGCTGTTATTAGGTGCCATTCCAGGCTTCTCAGTGGAGTCTGGCATAAAGAAATAAATTGCTCTCGTAAAGGATGTCCAAGAAAATTGGTGCTATTATCGTTACGCTGCACTTTGTCTCTGCCGTTCGCCTGACCGTCTTGTAGCAGGCGTGTTGTCAGTCTTGCGAGATAGCTAACTGCCTCAGGCCACAATTACTTGACTATTCTACGTCGAAATATTCGTCTTGTGTTGCTCTTGCGTGCGAGCGGTCTGCTCGCCTCAAGAAAGGTCATGTTCCCGCGTAATGAGTTGGCTGAGGTAGACTCCTTTACTGCCACTCAGGTAACCAGCTTTTATTCTTTCCTGAAATCTTTTGTCTGCGAGCTAGTCTGCCATTCCATGTGCTTTCGCCTTGCCCTCCAGTAGAAATTGTGCCGTTTATGTGCTGTTACTCAATCGATTGTAACAACTCCGCATGGAAGAAAGCTTGGAAAAATGTTTTGCGTCTAAACCGCGTAGTCAGGGTGGAACAGTTAGAACATCTTTCATAACAGAATAATTTTCCGTGAATTGCGTCAAGGTCTGTTAGATGAAGTGCTCTTCGCCTCTAATGACGGCTATAAGCATTCTAGATGACGAGGTAAGTGCAATAGCTCATCGATAACGGCGCGCGTTATTGATAATACCTTTATGTAAGCTTTAGATAAGAGCGAGATGCAAAAAAGATATACAGAATAATAGCTGCGAAGTACACATTACGCAGCAGTGGACAAGGTGTAGGAGTGAGGTCGAAATGAAACCGCCGCCTGCCGCACATATGCTGGGTTCCCGTCGTCCAAGTTATTGCGAAAATAGGAACTCGCATACCATTATCAAGTACCATTGTCGAGTGGCATGGCGACGGTAAGGTGACGGACTCGCACTGGCTCAATCGACTTTTCATTTCCAGATGCGGCAGACTTCCGCAATATGGGAACCCCGACAATGACCACTAGGCAAAGGTAGTGGTCAGTAATATTTAGTGGTCAGTCCCACTAAATATGTTTTACATGTTACATGAATTTTCTGGGACGATTGCTTCGTCGATGAAGAGCCTACAAATTTTAATATTATTAGGTCAAACTCCCATTGGGTCTTTGCTGCCCTTGTGTTTGATAAAGGGGGCAAGGAATGTATAATTTCTGCGCGTTCTAGTGAATTGAGTATGGATGTGCCACAGTAGAGAAAATATCTAAACTGCTTTCAATATAAACTAACCACTAGTATTTCTTTCTTTTCCTAATCTACACGTCGCAAATCAGTACGGCGCAGCGGCTTTAGTGTAAGCGTTGCTTTAAATTAAAAGGAAACAAACATGTCATGGCACATTCGTAAAGTCTTTGTAATAGCATACCCATGCACATATAAAGCAAAAAGCTTAACAAAAGAACGTCGCCGGAAGTATGTCGCGTGTCCCAACTACCGTTAACCAAGCTGTTCAAGGAAAATGAAGAATTTAAAATTCAACTGCGCAGTACAATTATGAGACCTACGCTGTTCGCTCGTCATAAGTTTGAAGCCCGAATATCATAGGCCTTGAAATCCGATACTGCGCCATGTTTTTCAGGCGATTTTTTCATCGTGAGACAGCTTCGCCATCGTTAGCTGGGACATCCTATATACCATTATTACAACACAAAAACCATGCCAAAGCGTGTCGGGGACAAAAAGATGTCATTAATCCCGGTACCAATGGGGCAGGAGATGGTGGGCCAATTTTCTTCTGGAATCAGGACTACAGCCCCAATGGACCCGGCAGTGCTAGAGGCGCCCCTGATCAGGAATGAGGAGCCATGAAAAGGAACTCTCGTCTAGAGAAAACTCTCGAAAGGAGGAAGACCTCCCAAGCTGTTGTGGAAGCGCCGTACTGAAGCAACAAAAACAATGAGTACAACGGCTACGCACCTAAACGTTTTCTTCCTTCGATTTAACACGGGAGATTCGATTGCGCTTTAGCCGAAAGCAACGTGGAGGAAACAACAATACTCAAAGGAAACAAGTAAGGATTAAAAAAAATGAAAGGCAACTGAAGTTTTGCCTTCACAAACGGGCGTGGTATTTCCACGGACTGGCTAATCTGCTCTGCCTTGGCTTCTTAGAAAACCTGTGTGAAGCAGTGAGGAAGCTTTATGCTTGAGTCTTCCAGGGAGGTGTTCGGCTCTGCAGACTTACGTTGTTTTATGCGCCTCCTTCTTTTTCCTTTTATGGTGGCCGAGCTTGGTTATTGTATAGTGTTGCCTAATTGGACTTTCCCTGCACCAGATTGGACGTCGTTCTTCTACATCTCACTGCTTGCAAGATCGCAACAACGGAAGAAGAATTGCGTGATAATCGATATTTTTTTTCTGCGGAGATCTAAAGGCGCACGGGTGTGAAACGCTTCCTGCATGCTTTACGTTTTGCGCTTACTCTTCTTCGTAATCGGCAAACAATTCAAGACAAGGGTGCTCGTAAGGCATTGACTAGAATGGACGCTTTTTTTTTAAAAAAACAGCCGCATCCTTACGCAATGCGACATTGTGAACAACCACACGGTTGTAGGGTTAAAGTATGGTTGCAAGTCAGGCGCAGCAATAATTATGGACGCGGTAGTCTTATTACGAAGACCTTTTGGCTACAAGTCCTTTGCAAGGAAACCGATGGAGGTTCAGTGCCAAGAATACATTTTCATATTTAAGCTAACACCACGTAAGTCTGGACCAGCTGACGTGACAGTCTTCGACTGCGCGAAACATTGTTTGACTTGGTAATTGTGCGTTCATGGAGAATTGTGATCTTCCATATCGCAGAGTCACGGCCTTCTGATTCTAAGGAACGAACATGAGATGGCGCACACTCGCCGGAAATGGGCTGAGCGCTGCGCGTAGCTAACAATAATTTGAAGCAACAAATTACACTAATTGTACCGCAGACGCATGAGAATGTACAATGATGTTATTCCATCTGTCGATAAGACAGAAGGTGCTTAAGAATGGACGAATTACTGACCAATTGCACGCAACTTGGAAAACGTTTGCAGGTAGCTGGTACTTAACATCGGGACACTTTTCGAAACCAGGACATGTCTCGGAAATCCTAACTCTAGTAACGACTGTGATACTGATTTTCCACCGCACAGCAATAAAACATAATGGAACCCACAAAAGCACACTGCTCATACATAGGACGGAGCAGCCAGTGCTTTTAGGTTGAACACAATTATTTAATAATTGAGGTACCGCAGTGGTTACATATTGGCTTTGATGTTGTGCTGCTAAGGCCGAGGATACGGTATGAAATACCGGCTGCGGTGGCCGGATTTAGATGAGTGCGAAAAGCAAGAACGCCCAAGTACTGTGCCTTAGGTGCACGAGAAGAAACTCCAAGTGGCCCAAATTATTTCGGGGTCCCTGACTATGGCGTGCCTCATAATCCCATTGCGGTAAAACTAAAGTATTTAATTCAATTATTTCATGTTTGTTACACAAATGCCACCAAATGCAACGTTTTACCTAATAAAAAGTGATCAGCAATAACACGTACTCAGCCATATAGTTCTTTTCGTTTTTCATCAGACTTGTGAAATTAGGATTAAGGAACTTTTCAATTCTGATATGCCGAAAAAGAAAACACGAGACAACCACTGTCGACTTCGCAGAAGGACAAGGTCTCCTGGGATGCATTAGTGCACGATGTCCATTTGCTGTTTCATATTTTGCCATGTTTGTTATTCAGTAGGGAAGAGAGGTTTGCCCAGAAAAACTTGTCTTTCTTCGAGTTCAACTACTGTTAAGTCACCCTAGGCTCACTAATACGTCACTTTAGCCTGCTTTAGTGCCATTGTACTCTTACACTGAGTCTCTTACGTACCGTTAACATTCTTTTTATTTCACTTCCTTTATAAACCATACTACCTTCGAGATAGGCTCTCATTTTCAGGCTGTCCTCTTCTCTGGCACAGCCCACGTTTTTCATTGAGCAACGACACAATTGCAGGCTCCGGTTATAGGCGCCCTTAGTTTTAAAGAGTGCATATGGGTCTCATTTCGTGTTTCTTTTTTGACTGACTTGGTGCATCATTTTCATTCTGAGATACATTTTTGCTCATTTTCCGTTCTCCTACATGCACTAGATGACCTGTAACTGTCTTATTTGTGAGACGAAAGTGCTCAGATACCCAGATCCCACGAACCCCTGATCAATCCGAATAGTTAAGGACACTTCTCTCAAATGACGGATATATGTGCATAAAAAGTGCAGTGTTCTATGTCGCTCTGCGTCGAAACCCCAAAGAAGAGGGTAACTTTGCAGGTGGTGATTCCTACAATGAAACGTTTACATAGTTAGCCACCTTCAGTTTTTCGCCAAGAAAAAAAAAAGAATTGTTCATACAGAGTGTAAAAGCGTAGCATTGTGTCAAGGTGTAAAAAAATATGTACAATAGGAAAGCAAATGTGCTTTCACAGAAAATATCGGCACAACCTTATGTAGCGAACTACACATTCTTGCCCTAGGATATATAAAAATGTGAGCTCACTCATAAACACAATTTTTCGGTCTTCGCATAGACTTCGCACAAGGCCAACGTCTGTATCTGCCCTTTTGGTATGAAAGACGTTACAGTATAACGCAGGTCATGCTTTCTCGCGTTTTCATAAACGCCCGACAGATGTTGTGCTTGGGAAGAAACACTACCACAAAACTCACGCCATGCGCTAAGTATTTATTCCCTTTCTCACCGTCACTTTCTCGGAAGTTTGATGCGTTTTCAAGTTGGGGCAATCCTTATTGTTATACCTGGATAGAATACGGCCTCCTAGTTGCAGAAAGGCAGCGAATACGTCGTGAAGTTTGAGCCTCATGTTAATCTCGCGCCTAATAACAGGCGCTCCACTAATGAGAACTGAGCTATGTTTGGCGAGAACGCGCAATCATTTTCGTTTCTCTTACACGTGGATGGTTCTGTATTTGGCCTGTAAAAGGGTACAAAGAAAATTGAAGCATTTTCAATCTAATATTGCTTTCCAGGCAAACATAACGAAAAAAACATCGGCGCACTAAGAACGCACAATATTAGGTTTTATGAGAAATAATAATAACGTATAACTTATGAGAGTGAACATTATATTCGGAACTTTCTGGGCAGTAGTGAATTACCAGGCTTACAACACAAGCCTGCGACGGAAACTGGACTTAATCCTCTTTAATAAGATAGCGCAGACTGTACGAACATATTTTCCGGCAGATTTGAGTACTTAAACTACAACCTGGAGCGACGTGGGCCGCGGTCGGGGGGTCCAATCTCATCCCGTCTGCGCTGTCTAGGTGGATGACAGCCATCCTATTTCGGCAGGGAGCAGTGGATCTCCAGAGTTAATTACGCTGCGTGCCCCGTGGGAGGAGCAGTACGTAGGCCAGACAGCGCCAGTTCGTATACGATAAACAACGTCGAGCCGTGCATCCTGATGAAACGAAGCGTGAAACCGCGTGCCTGAGCCAAGATTGATCCCAGAAACACGCTCTCCAGGGGTACTGGCCGACGAGCCGCTCCATTGCTGTTGTCATTGTTCTTGTTTCTGAGGGTTTATTACTTGCTTTCTTTCTCTGCACGAACATGCGGAAGTATGCGCCTATGGTACGGTGCTTGCATGGGGCCTTTTGCATATCAGGTCATGTACGCAGTCTCACGGAGACAACGCATCTCTACTTTCTTGGAGGCTACGCTTGATTCGCTTGCATTGCCATTACGTGACGACATGTACGCTTTGTTCAAATATAAGCAACAAAAAAAAATTACCGGCCCTGTCTGCGCGTCACTCTACTTAAATTTGCAATAAGTGACAGGACAGTACGTTTAACACGCTTTCGACGCGATGAATAGCGACTGAAGGGACACCGCGATTTGCTAAAGGGTAACAAGGACTGAAAGTTTGGTGGCGTTAAAAATATGTCCTAGTAACATTTCCAGCAGGTACAGCCATCGAAACGCTCGGTGCTCCATTTTTACTGATATGTGTCATGTGAGAACCACGAGTAATATGCTTTAAATATGCTTAAGAAATCATTATGAGCAAACATCAATGTCTCCGACAATGCTCCAGCGCCTTCAGAGGGACCTATTCCTTCGAAGGAAATCTGATTTCTATTCGAGACACCTGGAGAATGAAGGAATTCTCTTATTGCGCGACAGCTCTGCCCTTGTGATCGAAATTTGTTGTATTTAAGAGACGTAGCCACGTTGTGGGAACTCCAGGTAGCCGTTATATTACTTACAGCTCCAGCGTTCAATTATTACTTCCCGAATTCATAGGTCAAATACCATTAAGCACTAAATGAGTAAATCTGTAGCTCAGCAACAAATTAAACTATAACTATAACAGCAACAATAAACTATACACTGCAACTAAAGTGGACGCA